>NC_066580.1:164814845-166046345 GCF_024323335.1 Lathyrus oleraceus | reverse complement strand
ATGTCCTGATTTAAAAGAGCTAAGGAAGTTGTCATCCTTTGTATTAGATCCCTTGGACTTCAAGCAACACCATGGGAAGCTTTTGTTTGTATTATCTGCTGATGTGGTTGAAGGTCTCTTGAGTGTTTTGGTTCAGTTTTATGACCCTCTCTATCGGTGTTTCACTTTTCCTGATTATCATCTTGTACCTACGCTAGAGGTGTATGCCCATCTCTTGGGTATAGTCGTATCTGACAAAGTACCTTTTAATGGATTGGAGGAGATTCCTAGATCTCATATCATAGCTAAAGCTCTTCATCTGAAGAAATCTGAGATTGGTGCTTATTTGGTGAAGAAAGGAGGTATTCTTGGGTTGACTTTTGAGTTCCTCATTGGTAAAGCTATTGTCTTTTCTCAAGCCGGTCACATGGATGCTTTTGAAGCCATATTTGTATTGCCCATCTATGGTTTAGCTTTGTTCCCTAACATTGACGGTTTTGTTGATGTTAACGCCATTAGAATCTTCTTGATTGGGAATCATGTTCCTACTCTATTGAGTGACATGTATTTCTCTTTACATTTGAGGAATTATAAAGGTGGTGGGACTATTGTGTGATGTGTTCCTCTTCTATACCAGTGGTTTATTTCGCACTTGCCTCAGAGGCCTGCTTTTCTGGAGAACAAGCAATGTCTAAAGTGGTCTCAGAGACTTATGTCTCTCACTAATGATGATATTGTTTTTTATGATTCTGCATTGAATAGTGTGGATATTATTGATAGTTATGGTGAATTGTCTAATGTGCCTCTCATTGGTACACATGGAGGAATCAACTACAACCTTGCTTTGGCTCGTCGTCAACTTGGATTCCCCTTGAGAGATAAACCTAATAACACTCAGTTAGAAGGTTTTTTCTATTAAGAGGGTAAATATCCCCAACATTTGAAGCAGGGGATGATACATGCTTGGCATAATGTGAATATGAAAGGAAGATCTGAGCTTGGTCCTCGCATCTATGTAGCTTTGGAAGCTTACACTATTTGGGTGAAGAAGAGAGCTTTGGAGGTGAAGATGCCGTACGCTTGTGAAAGACCTATGTCTTTGGTTGTGGCTGAGCCATCAATTCTCCCTAACCAAGATGTAGAGTAGTTGGAAGACACACTCACCAAGATGAAGCAAGAGAAAGATATGGGGGAAGAGTGGTTCCATGCTTTGAGCCGAAGGCATGAAGAGTTGCAGCATGAGTCGAAAGATTCTTAAAGACCGAGCAGTGAAGAGACAGAGAGAGCCAGAGGTTTATCTTCCTCTAGTATGCCTTAGCCTTCAGGTGCTTGGAAGAAGTTTGTTGATTAACTTATCCTTGAGAAGGCTCAAATCAAGACATCCTTTGAGTCCGAGATTCGACACATCCAAAGGAAGTACGCTCCCACAGCCAAATCATCTGATACCGTTGCTAAGGGATCCTCAGGGTGATTAGTTTCCTCTTCCCTTGTATTTGTATTTTGGTTTCTGAAATTGTACTCAGTGTAATCCTTCAGAATTTTATGAATAAAAAGAGATTTTTATGCTCAATCAAATTGTTACTATTGTTATTATTTAAATATTCATATTTTCAAATAGGATTTCATATGTTCCTTTAAATTAAAAACAAAACAAAAACATTGCATTTCATGCATCATTTGAATAGCAGGTTTTCTTCAGCCAGATGTCTTATCGGTTATTCTTCTGTGCTTCAGCCAAGCTGACTCACCGATACAACACTCATGCTAATCAACCAAGGATAATGGAGAATATAGATCAAGAGAACAAAGAGTTGAAGGATGAGATTTCCAGGTTAATGACGCTAATGGAATTTGTCATTGCTACACAGAACCAATCTTCACCAACTCCTACAACTCCTCCCCAGGAACTGTTATTTCTAAGGTTGCTACCTCAATCGTTCTTGTTACTGCTAGCCACTTTGGTCCTTCTATGCCTGCTGGGTTCCCATGGGGAATGCCATCTAACTTTGTGCCTGAAGGGTATGCACCCACTTTTGTTTCTCTGCCGACATCTAGCCCGGTCATGTCAGTTCCTCCTTCAGTTGTTCACACTCTCCCTCGTGTTGAGGACACTATTTACCATTCTGATCCATTTAAAGGCCCAGACGTATATGAGAAAATGGACGAGATGAAGGATCAGTTCCTCGAGCTGCATAAAGAGTTCAAGACTTTAAGAGGAAAGGACTTGTTTGGGAAGAGTTTCATGGAGCTCTTCCTGCTACCCAATGTGAAAGTCCCGATGAAGTTCAAAGTCCCTGACTTTGAAAAATATAAAGGGAACACTTGTTCGTTAATCCACCTAATGATGTACGCTAAAAATATGTCTACTCAGACTGATAATAATCAGTTGTTGATTCACTATTTCCAAGATAGTTTAACTGGTGCCACTTTAAGATGGTATATGGGCTTAGACAGTGCAAGCATTCGTACTTTCAATGACTTGGATGAAACCTTTGTCAAACAATACAAGTACAACATCGATATGGTGCTCGATAGAGACCAGTTGAGGTCTATGTCTCAGAAGGATAAAGAGACGTTCAAAGAGTATGCCCAGAGATGGAGGGAGTTGGCTGCCCAAATAAGTGCACCATTGGAAGAGAAAGAGATGACCAAGATCTTCATGAAGATGTTGAGTTCGTTTTACTACGAACGTATGATCACAAGTTCCCCCAATGACTTACCGAAATGGTAAATATGGGGATGAGGATAAAGGAATGAGTCCGTGAAGGACGTTTGTCTAAAGAATAAGCATTGTCTAGCAAGAAATATGGTGGGAGTTTTTGCAAAAGGAAGGAGGGAGAAACTAATTCAGTATCAGTGGGGAGTTAGAGGAGGCCTCATGTCAGAAAGAGTTCTCAACCTCGTTAACATCAACATCAAGTTTCATCAGTGATTCTTGTATTTTCCAACAATTCCAACAATTAATCAGTTTCGATTCAGCAACAATAACGTCAACAACAACCGCAACAAATAACCAACTACAATAACAACAATAATAACCAGCAAATCTTTGAGAGGAAGAAGGTCTCCTATGAACATATTCCTATGTCGTATGCATAATTGTACCCATCCTTGGTTCTCAAGAACCTCATTCAACCAAGAAATCCTCCACAAATTCCTGAGCCACTTCCATGGTGGTTCAAACCTGAACTTCGTTGTGATTTTCACCAGGGAGCCCCTGCCCACGACATAGAGAACTGTTATCCGTTGAAGTATGAAGTGAAAAAGACTGTGAAGAGTGGGATGGTGTCCTTTGAGGGCAGAGTGCCTAAGGTGAAAGCTAATTCATTGCCTGCTCATGGTAATGCTTCTTTCAATATGGTAGATGGTTGTTGTGGTGAGTATAAGGTTTATGATGTTTTCCATATCAGATAATATTTGGTGGAAATTCATAAAGATATTTGTTTGATCAGTGACTGTGAGTATGACCATGATGGTTGTGTGATATGCAGTGTGAACCCTCGTGGATGTGTTATTGTCAAGAGGGATATTCAGAGGTTGATTGATTAAGGACTTATTCCAATTTTCCAGTCAAGACATATAGATAATGTGAATGTAATCGTGTCTATGTTCAATACCCCTGAGAGAGTAGTTATCCAGTTTGATAGAAGTAACAACAACAAAGTCAACAGATCGGTATCGCTGTTGGTTATACTGTTATAGGGCCCTGTTCCATATGCATCCGATAATGTCGTGCCTTATCAATACAATTCCACAATGATAGAAAATGGTCAAGAGGTTCCTCTGCCATTTGCAGACACTGTGGGGAATATTGTTGATATTGCAAAGGTGACCCGTAGTGGTCGTCTGTTTGGCCCGGTTTTTCCGAAAGAGGTAGAAGATGTTGTAGCAAGCAAGAAGTCAGAGATTCTAGTAGTGAACCAGTTTAGTACTTCAGTGTGTCAGTCTGGTGAATCCAGCAAACTGAAGGCTAATGATGATGATGAAGTTTTGAAATTGATCAAAAGAAGCGAGTTCAATGTTGTGGAGCAGCTGCTCCAAACTCCGTCAAAAATCTTCGTGCTGTCACTATTAATGAACTCTGAGGCACATATGAAGGCATTGCAGAAAGTGCTTGAGTAGGCTTACGTTGAGCATGATGTGATTGTGGATCAGTTTGACCACATAGTTGCCAATATTACTTCTTGCAATAATCTGAGCTTTTGTGATGAAGAGCTTTTTGAGTAAGGTAGAAATCACAATTTGGCATTGCACATTTCAATAAACTGCAACGAGGACACTCTGTCCAATGTGTTGGCCGACACTGGGTCATCTTTGAAAGTGCTTCCAAAATCAACTATGTCAAGACTTTATTACCAAGGCTCCCTAATGAGATACAATGGCGTGATTGTCAAAGCGTTTGACGGTTCTCGAAAAATTATCATTGGTGAAGTGGACCTTCCAGTGAAGATAGGTCTGAGTGATTTCTAGATTACTTTCTAGGTAATGGATATCCACCAGCCTACAATTGTTGATTAGGGAGGCCATGGATTCATGAAGCTGGAGCACTGACGTCTACTCTACACCAAAAGTTGAAATTTGTGATGAACGGGAAGGTTGTCGTTGTTGGTGGAAAGAAGGCACTATTGGTAAGCCATTTGTCATATTTTTCATATGTTGAAGATGGGGAGGAGGATGGAACGTTGTTCCAAGCCTTGTTTATTGCTGAGGTGAAGAAAATTGGGGCACCCATGTCTTCTTTAAGAGATGCACAAAAGGATATTGAGGCTGGCATCATTGATCGGTGGGGTCGTATGGTGGAGATTGCTGAGAATAAGAATATGGATGGATTGGGATTTCAACAAGGGTCATTCAACATCAGAACTTAAGGTATGCAACCAAGTTTTCACAGTGGAGGGTTCATTCATGGGAATGATTAACACTCAGTTGCTGTGATTGAAGACAGTAATGATGAAGACGAAACTTGCGCCACCTTTCTAACGCATGGCCAGACATGCAAAAATTGGGTTGTTAATGTTCCTATTATTATTCATCGCTCTAAGTAATTTGGTTTTAATTTTAAGAAAAATCCTTCTCCTATGCCTAAGGGAGAAGTGAACATTGTTGGGCATTTCTATTATTATTATCATCAATAAAAGACATTTTTATTCCTCCACAACTATGATGTTTTATTATTATCTTTTGCCTTTCTGAAAATGGTAATCATAAAAAAAACATGAATAAATAATAATCTTCCATCTGCATAATATTTGGTCACAATTCACTTCTCTAAAATCAAAATATCAAATCATTATGCAAGTTGGTTCTCAAACCCATTGAATACAATGATCCTACTCCCTCTCCAAACTTTGATTTCCCTGTGTTTAAAGTTGAGGAAGAGATTGATGATGAAGAAGTATCTGGTGAGTTATCTCGTTTACTTGAGCACGAGGAAAAAGTCATTCATCCATTTGAAGAGCAGATTGAACTAATTAACTTGGGTTCCGAAGATGATGTGAAGGAAGTCAAGATTGGGTGTCAATTGTGTCCAGAGGCTAAGAATGGGTTAATTGATCTTCTTCGAGAATATTCAAATGTGTTTTCTTGGTCCTATTAAGACATGCCTGGTTTGGATTATGAGATTGTGGAGCATAGATTGCCATTGAAGCCAGAATGCCCGTTGGTCAAGCAGAAGTTGAGGAGAACTCGTCCTGATATGGCAGTTAAAATCAAAGAGGAAGTGTAGAAACAAATTGATGTTGGTTTTCTTGTAACCTCCGAGTATCCGCAATGGCTAGCCAATATTGTGCATGTTCCTAAGATTGATGGAAAAGTCTGCATGTGTGTTGATTATAGAGATTTGAACAAACCTAGTCCGAAAGATGATTTTCCTCTGCCACACATTGAAATGTTGGTTGATAATACAACTAAATTCAAAGTCTTTTTGTTTATGGATGGATTTTCCAGTTATAATCAGATCAAGATGGAACCTAAAGATATGGAGAAGGCCACATTCATTACACCCTAGGGAACATTCTGTTATAGAGTGATGCCTTTCGGTTTAAAGAATGCTGGTGCAATATACCAGAGAGCTATGACCACTCTTTTTTGTGATATGATGCATAAAGAGATTGAAGTTTATGTTGATGATATGATTGCCAAATCAAGTGTTGAAGAAGAACATGTTGAGCATTTGTTGAAGTTATTCCAGTGTTTGAGAAAGTACAAACTCCGCTTGAATCCCAATAAGTGTACTTTTGGTGTTCGTTCTGGTAAGTTGTTGGCCTTCATTTTCAGTGAGAAGGGTATTGAAGTTGATCCTGCCAAGGTCAAAGCAATACAAGAAATGCATGTGCCCAAAACTAAGAAGCAATTCAGAGGTTTTCTCGACCGCTTGAACTATATCTCAAGATTTATATCGCGCCTATTTTCAAGCTTCTTCGAAAATACCAGTCTTGTATTGGACCAAATATTTCCAAAAAGCTTTTAATAGTATCAAAGAATATCTGCTTGAGCCTCCGATTTTGTCTTCGCCTGTTGAAGGAAGACCCTTGATCATGTATTTGACTGTACTTGATGAGAGTATGAATTGTGTTCTTGGTTAGCAAGATGAATCTAGAAAGAAAGAATATGCAATTTACTACCTCAGTAAGAAATTCACCGACTGTGAGACTCGGTATTCTATGTTGGAAAAGACTTGTTGCGCATTGGCTTGGGCTGCTAAACATCTTCGCCAGCATATGTTGAATCATACTACTTGGTTGATATCCAAAATGGATCCAATCAAATACAATTTTGAGAAGCCTTCTTTAACTAGGAGGATTTCCCGTTTGTAGATGTTGTTATCTGAGTATGATATCGAATACCGATCTCAAAAAGCGATTAAAGGTAGTGTCTTTGATGACCATTTGGCTCACCAACCAATTGAAGATTACCAGTCAGTGCAGTACGATTTTCCTGACGAAGAGATTTTGTACTTGAAGATGAAAGATTTTGATGAACAATTGCTTGAAGAAGGGTCGGAACCTGGTTCCCGTTGGGACATGGTATTTGATGGAGCTGTTAATTCATATGGTAATGGCATTGGGGCATCGATTATTACTCCTCAGGGCACTGATTTTCCATTCACAGCTTGATTAACTTTTAAGTGTATAAATAACATGGCTCAGTATGAAGCTTGTATTATCGGGCATGAAGAGGCCATTGATCTCAGAATAAAATATCTTGACGTCTATGGAGATTAAGCTTTCGTGGTGAGTTAGATCAAAGTGAATGGGAGACGAATCAACCCGGTTTGATACCATATAGAAACTATGCAAGGAGGATTTCAACTTTATTTACAAAGGTTGGTAAATTCTTGATCTTGGACATTTTGGAAAGATGAAATCATGATCTTAAAATTTCATGTTAATCATTTTTTTTGAATCAGTTGAGATCTTGGTGAAAAGTTGGCATAAAGTTGGTCACTTGACTAGGTCAGCATGCTGAAAATTTCACTAAGTGTTTTACCACTGGACAAACAAATGAACCATCCGTTTCATGGCCCCATATCTCCTTATTCGTGGATTTTTTGAGGTTTCATCACCTCAGATAAAGTTGAAGTATGTAGAAATGTATTGAATATGATCATTGGGGAAAATAAAATGGTGGCTTCGATCACAAGTTATGGTCTTGTAAAGTTGGGTACTTGGACATGATTTTTAGGGACTTGGTAAAAATTTCAAATTCTCCATCTTTTCCCTTTTTGCAAGTAACCTTGATTTTTTCGACTAAACTTGATCAAATGACTATAATGGTCATATTTTCATAATCCTTGACTTGAAAAGTTCCTAGTTGACCAAAAATCTTAAAAGTCAAACATTGACTTTGTCGCGGCTGGAAAAATAACAGAGTCGTCACCATCCTTTATTCATTTCTAAGCAACAGGGAAATAATGATAAAACCTAATAGTTAAGAGTAAAAGACTAGGTTCGGGAGTCGGTTAAGTAAGGAGAAGGTGTTAGGCACCCCTTACCTCCATTCTACTCAATGAGATCCTCCTACAACTCTAGGATTATTGTGTGTTTCTAAGGTGTTAGCTTGATTATTAATTATTTATTATATTTACCAAAGCATTTTATTAGAATTAATGGGGAGACCCAAAACAAGTTTTTTTATAACTGTACTCGCTAGAGTTTACAACTCTATGCCTACGTACCTTCGCATTAGGCGAAGGATCAGAGTACCGTAGTTCTTCTTAAAAAAATGTTTTTTTTTTGTTTTTATCCCTTAAAAACTCTCACGCATCAGGCACGGAGAAGTACTTTATTTTAAAAAATGTCTCAATGCACTAGGGCAGAGGACTTACAGTTTGAAGTGAGTTTAGATCAATTTTATCCCAATTATTTGATTAAAAAATATAACATTTAGTTTATTTAAGAAAATATATAATAATGTATCCCTTAGGTAATATATTCCATACCCCGATTTTTATCCCTTTAAAACCCTTAGAATTTGTCCTAAAAAATTTTATCGCAAAAACTTTATATTCAATTAACCCTAATTCCTCATTTTATTAATCCCTAATTAATTAAATATGTGTTTTTTTCTTATTTTTTAAAAGTAAATATAATATATAAGTATGAAATTAAACAAACTTCACTACAACAAACAAGACCTTAGACAGCGCTTTTCTTAGCCTTAGACAGCGCTTTAAAGCGCTGTCTAAACCTCCGCTGCTAAAGGTTTAGACAGCGCTTTTTTAAATCTTAAAAGCGCTGTCTAAGCCCCCCCCCCCCCCCCCTTAGACAGCGCTTTGGCCAAAAGCGCTTTATAAGACCCTCTTATTTTAAATTTTTTAGGTATACCTTAGACAGCGCTTTTGAAAAGCGCTGTCTAAGCCCCACCCCCTTAGACAGCGCTTTGGCCAAAAGCGCTTTCTAAGACCCTCCTATTTTAATTTTTTTTAGGTATACCTTAGACAGCGCTTTTGCCTAAAGCGCTTTCTAATCCCCCCTTAGACAGCGCTTTTTACAAAAGCGCTGTCTAAGGTATACGAAAATTTTTGAAGCTTTTGTTTTAAACCACATTTTTTCCAGGTTTATAAACCAGAATTTCTACCTGTTTTCAACCAGATTTTGACAGACAATTATCACATTTTATATATGCCATTTTGGCCTTTTTTCTACCAATTTTTGGCTAACAAATATATATATATATATACCAATTGAAACCAATTTTGCCTTAAATGTATCAAAATATATACAAATTTATGTACACATTTACAAGTCATAACATATACTACAAATGTACACATTAATTACACAAATTTATGAACAAACATTGAGCTTTATCATGAATTGACACCACTCCTCTTTGATTTCGTCCACTTGATCCTTTGTATAAAATGCACACTTGAATTCATCAAAGTACTACATAATAATATAACATATTTTGAATTAATTCCAACTATTTAATTATATGAGATATGTGTAAATATAAAAATAACTCATAAGTTAGAAATACATACATCGGTGGGAATCTTTAATCGGCCCAAAGCAAGAGTATCTCGCATAAACCTCAACATGAAATACCCGCAATCTATTTGATTACGTTGTTGAGGACACTACATATGAAAAAAAAAATATGGATTATAAATCCTAAGTTTTATCAAGTGTCATCACTAATATAATAAAAAATGTGGTAATTAAAAATATACCGCCACTTTAATCCATGTAATGGAGTTGGCGCCCCTCCTTGAGGTTTGGATATCTCGTTGGGCCCGAAAAGCTTATAGGACGCTAATAAAATAAAAATGAAGCAATTAGAACAATTCACATAAACTAAGAAAATTTTTGAACATTCTCACTTACGTGTCAATTAGGACCTTCATATCCGGGTATGTTGTCCAATCATTTCCTAACGAGTCAAGATAATACACAATTTCTCGGATAGGATTGATTGCGAGCAACAACCAATGTCCACTGTAATGATTAGGCAAATGTTAGATGGTAACTTGGAAAATAATTATAATAGATGAATTTAGAATGAAATGCTAACCCGGTATTAAACGGTATAAAAAACAACTTCTCCGCATCTTTATTGTCCATGAGGATCCGAAGAACGTACTCCGTCACGGTATCCGGTCTACTTAAGATTAAACCTAAGTTGACGGTCGCGGGTGCTAAGAATCCGAATGACACGTCCAAACCATTGGGGCGCATCAATTTGTCATACAAAAACCTAATATAAAAACATCATTAACACCTCTTTTGAAACATAAAGTAAACCGGATTAACATAAAGTAAACATCATTAACATAAGTTGTTTAATTAATAAAACAAAGTAGACCGGATTTACCTAATATATGTATTGACAACGGTGACGCCGATTTCTTCATGACTAAAAACTTGCATGAAGTCTTCATTACCAATCATTTGGTCGTAATCAAAGCCGAAAATCCCTACCTCCATATGTACAGTCCAAACACCTCCGGTCGGTATATCGGTCATCTCTAGAAATGTCCTGAGGCACGACCTATACTTGTTGGTAGGTTTTTTCCTAGCTACGGTCTTCTTAGCACCAGAACTTTTTACCCGTGCTGAGGCGTTGCTAACCTCCTTTTTTTGTTGTGCGGAGGCATTGCTAACCTCATTTTCTTGAAGCTACATGTCATATAAATAGTTAGATCAAATTAAGAATGTAACAACTTCCATGAATATATGTCATATAATTGTATATTACCTCTTTTCTTGAAACCGTGGACTCGGTATGCCGTGGAATCGCATTATCTTTTGATTTGGATTTTGTGGGAGTCTATTTAACATAACCAAGGAAAATATGTAAGTAAAATTTTAAGCATAAATTTTAAACTTTGAATATACACATTAAAGTTAACATAAGTTTTAAGCATACCTCATATCCTACGCATATGAGGTTTGTCGGCCATGCAACAAACGAACCTACTGCTTCGTGCACCGTTGTTGCATCCGAATCATCGCTAGGATATGGTAATGCTGCATTCGGCTCAACTGCAATATCAACTGATACCTTCAAACATCCAGCAGGGAGCTCTCTAGTGTGGAGTAATACTCCGCTAACGTTATGCACTTTTCCCTTGCCAACCATCCGATAGTATGGTGACGACAAATACAGCTGACAATGGGAAATGCCCTAAAACCAATAATAACAAGAAATCGTTAATGTGTATATATGTCAAATACATAATTTAAGCAAATAGTTCAATTTAAGACAATTATATGTAATTACCTCTGGAATGTTCGGCTGAAAGGTACAGTTGATATTGTCTTTGTCCGAAGCATCTCTGTATACTGTTGAGGCGCTAGCCTCTCTTTCTCTCCTCAATGCATCAGGCTCAGCTTGCATGGCTTCCAATCTTGCATGAAGCTCCCGATTACTAGGAGCCTTTCCTTTTTTAATACTCAGGGAGGTCGGAGTGACTCCAAATCCCTACCCCTCACCCGACCAGAATACTCAGGGACATCTAATGCCCGACTAAGTATGCCCTTAGTATCATCGGGAGATAAAGACTGAGATAGCTCCTCCTGAAAAATCAGATGAATACCGTATACTTGTCAAATATTTGTGTATAAAATGTTATTCAATTAATGAAAAAATGTTATACTTACACATTTCTGGTATACGTGTAAAACTTCTTCTTGAGGAACTCCAGATTTGCCCACACGGGCTTCCTTCCACAAAACATGTGCAGGAAGAGATGTTTCTGAACTTTCCTCCTTCTGCAGCTACACATTAAGTCATACAATTTGATCAGATAAAACTAATATATGATGAACAAATTTGTTATCGCAATTTATAAATACTTACCATGGATTGTTCTAAGCGTCCATATCCGACACGTCCTTTTCGGTACGGATATGCGGGACTTGATGCTCTTTCTCGATTTGTAGCACTTATTCTTTGAAAAACCGAGTCTTGTCTTTTGGATTTGAAAGTTTCCCATTCTTCAGCCGATATCAAACTTTCATATTTTTTAGGAAGCTCCGCATCCACAAAATTACCATCCGCATCCTTAAGGAACTTGGATGATAAAAATGTCCGAAACCCTCTTAGAAGCTTTCCGGCCAATTTCATACAAAAACCTCTTCTTTCTTCTTCGATGTTAAAACATCGCTAAGAAAAACATACAGATTGATAGTTAGTATCGGTAATTGAAAAAACATAATTGATACCGTATAATTAAGGGCCAAATGATTGTACCTTTATCTCACTCCAAATTTTTTCTTTGGACTCATTCAGCTCTTTGTTTCTCCAATCATCACATGTAATGGGAATTTCATTCCTTACTAGTGCACCGATAAAACTAGTTAAGGTATGCCCATTAGGTTCTATAAGCTGTCCCTGGTTGTTCCAATAGACATCTAGTATGATGCCTCGAGATCTTCCTTGGACCACCCTTCTCATTACTGTGATGCCTCTTCGAATTTCTTCTTCCGCGGATACTTTTTTACTAACTTCCTCATGTTGGTCATCAGCCATGTCTAACCTGTAATAAACCAAGGAAACCATCAAATATCAAATATAACTTATAATCAAAGCAATTGAAAACAAAAAAATAAAGAAATCATGCATTATCAGATATAACTTATAATCAAAGCAATTGAAAACAAAAATATAACGAAATCATGCATTATCAGATATAACTTATAATCAAAGCAATTGAAAACAAAAAAATAAAGAAATCATGCATTATCAGATATAACTTATAATCAAAGCAATTGAAAACAAAAAAATAAAGAAATCATGCATTATCAGATATAACTTATAATCAAAGCAATTGAAAACAAAAATATAATGAAATCATGCATTATCACATATAACTTATAATCAAAACAATTGAAAAAAAAAAATAAGAAACCATGGATAATTTACCTAAGTCACTAACATCTCTTTCTTTTCTTTGTTGGAATATTATTCACTTGTTTCTTAGCAATGCGTACGGATGAATTGATCCAAATTCCCTCATTATGATCGTTTCTTATATATGACTCATCCGGTATAAGATCCTCAACTTCATCATTTCTATTCAACTCATTCCGTCTAATGCATGACTCATTCTCAACATCAATATCACATTGATCGACACCGCTATCATCAGTCACTTTGTTAGAGAAAAGCACTATAGACCATTTTGTACTCTTCGGGTCATTCACATAGAACACTTGTTTAGCTTGAGATGCTAGAATAAAAGGTTCATCTTTGTACCCCACCCTAGTAAGATCAACTTGCAAAAATCCAGACTTATCCATTCGTATGCCACTACTATTCACCCACTTGCAACCAAAGATGGGAATCTGAAACTTCTCGTAATCAAACACCCAAATGTGCTCAATAACTCCAAAATATGACAAATTTGCATATTTGGGGTTTAAGTCCTTCATACTTGATATATGCATTGCTTCAGCTAGCACAGTGACACCACTATTTTGCATAGTACTCTTATTATCTTGTTCTTTGGTATAAAATGTGTATCCATTAATTGAATATGCGCTATGAGAAAACACATGCAAACTTGGACCATATGCCAAACATCTCAACCTTTCTGTTACCGAAGAAGGATCTGAAGAGCGCTTCAAATAAATATGATCCTTCAACCATTGTATGAAACTTTGATTGTGCTCTATAACTATCCAATTTTCATTTCTGTTCGGATTTAACCTTCGGAGTACATCCTTGTGCATTTCAACATATGGCTCAACCTCATTATTATTGTGCAGAACATACAAATGAACTTGATCCCGTTCATCCCTTGATATTGTCACAATTTTATTCCCAATTAATTTTTTACCTTCCATTTTGTCGAAAATCTGAGCTCTGGGGAGTCCAATCGATTGAACGTTAGACAAATATTCAGTACAAAACTCAACAGCTTCTTCAACAATGTATCGTTCAACAATACAACCCTCTGGTCGACTTCGGGATTTCACGTACCCTTTTAATATTTTCATATACCGTTCAGCAGGGTACATCCATCTCATATAAGCTGGTCCACACAACTGTGTCTCTTTCACAAGATGAACAACTAAATGAACCATTATGTCAAAAAAAGACGGAGGAAAATACATTTCAAGCTCACACAAGGTAATTACAATCTCTTTTTGTAGTGTTGGTAAGATCTCGGGATCGATCACCTTACTACAAATTGACCTAAAAAAAAAACACAATTTAGTTATGGCACTTCTTACTTTTTCTGGCAAAATAGAACGTATACCTATCGGTAGAAAATGTTCCATTATAACATGGCAATCATGTGTCTTCAAATTCTTCAACTTGAGGTCTTTCATAGAAACAAGTCTTCTGATATCAGATGAGTATCCTTCTGGAACCTTAACTTCACTCAGAGACTTACACTAATTTTTTTCTCCTTTCTAGATAAAGTAAAAGCAGCAGGTGGTAGATATGTTCGTCTTCCTTTCTTCACGGGTGCTAATTCAGTTCTCATTCCCATTTTTAACATGTCCTCCCTTGCTTTAAGGCCATCCTTAGACTTGCCTTTTATATTGAGTAATGTACCGATAACACTTTCAAATACGTTTTTTTCAATATGCATAACATCGAGAAAATGTCTCACGTACAAAGACTTCCAATATGGCAATTCAAAAAATATCGACCTTTTCTTCCACCCACCTTTCACAATCTTATGTGCAAAAGGCTTGCCAAACTCAGTACGCACATCTTTCACCTTTTCAAAAACTTGTTCACCTGACAATGCGGGTGGAGCTCTACGATGTTCGGTGTCTCCATTGAATGCTTTTCTCCACCCACGGTAGTGATGTTTAGAATGTAAGAATCTACGATGACCGAGAAACACATTCTTCTGGCAAAGTTCCAATCGAATCGTATCGGTTCCGTCTTCACAAATAGGACACGCACGTTGACCTTTAATGCTATACCCAGATAGATTCCCGTATGCTGGAAAATCATTAATTGTGCCAAACAACATCGCCCTCAAATTGAAACTTTCTTTCCTATATCCATCATAAACCTCCACACCGTTCTCCACAAAATCTTTAAATCTTCGACCAGAGGTGTCAAGTATACGTCTATGTCATTCCTGGTTGTTTAGGCCCAGAGATTAACATAGATAACATCATGTACTTACGCTTCATACATAGCCACGGAGGTAGGTTATAAATCATAAGAATCACAGGCCATGTGGTATGTGAGATACTTTGAAGACCATGTGGGTTCATTCCATCAGTAGATAATGCCAATCGAAGGTTTCTTGCTTCTGATCCAAACTCAGGATAATCATTATCAATCTTCGACCACTGTGGTGAATCAACCGGATGCCGATACTTTCCATCAATAATTCTTTCATCTGCATGCCAAGTAAGATGTCTTGCATCGGTTTCACTACGAAACATGCGCCTAAATCTCGGAATTATCGGAAAATACCATAAGACTTTTGCGGGAGATAATCTTTTCTTATATCGAGACAAACCGCATTTAGGGCACTCAGTTAACATTGCATATTCGTTACGAAACAAAATGCAATCGTTAGGACAAGCATGTATCTTATCATAGCTCATGCCAATAGAGCACAACATTTTTTTTGCCTCATAGGTTCGATTAGGAAGAACATTATCATCCGGTAGCATTTCTCTCATAAGGGCCAACAACTCTGTGAAACTTTTATCCGACCATCCATTGCCCGCCTTTAAGTTGTACAACTTTAATATCGCAGAAAGTCTTGAGAATTTAGTGCAACCTTTGTACAACGGTTTCTCTGCATCGCTTACCATCCTCTCAAACATTTCAGGACAATCATGAAGATCTTCTTCCAGTGCTTCTACAATCTCTTCAACTCGATCACAATCGTATGTTTCTGTGTCTTTGTCGTATGAAGCATAGGTCGTATTACTTTTTCCACTCGATTCAACATTCTCGTTAATTTTCTCACCATGAAATATCCAACACTGATAACTTTGATCAATTCCATGCCTCAGCAAATGCGATTTCAATCCATGTGCGTCAACCTTACCAATATAACAACAACGCAAGCAAGGACAATGCATTCGTCTGGGGTTTTCAGCGTGTTGAACAGCATACTTAACGAATTCCGCAACCCCACTCTCGTACTCTTTGGTCATTCGATCGGCACAGATCCATGTTTTATCCATGGTTTTCCTACTTATTAAAGTAAACAATTAATCCAGACGAAAATACATAACTAAGGTAGTATCTTTGAATATCCTAACAATTATAAAGTTCAATTCATTTTAAACTTCAAAAACCTATACATAACCAATGTTAATATAAACTTCAATAACGTATCCGATACGCCAATATACCAACTTTAATTACCTCATCACTTTCATTTTTTATATTACAAGAATCAAACTTTTTCTATTACAATATACCTATAACTATACCTATAACACGTTAATTTTTCTATAACTAACTTTATTTTCTATTACAACATTATTACTTATCAAACATAACAACTTTAATTACCTCATCACTTTCATTTTTTCTATTACAAGAATCAAACTTTTTCTTCCATTACTTTTCTCTTATCAACATTATTCTATTATCAACATTTTTCTATTATCAACATTATTACTTATCAAACATAACAACAACAATGTACCTTATGAACTCAGTTTTCTAATCAAACATAACAACAACAATGTACCTTATTGTTTTCCTTACAAACTTCAACATTTTTCTATTGTCAACTTCTAAACTCAGTTTTTATGAATCAAAACAACTTCAACAAGAATAATACACTAAACTCAGTCAACAAGATTATGCACATTCTCAACATTAGTAAACTACCGCAAGATTATAAACATTCTCAACAAGATTATAAACATTCTCAACATTCTCAACAAGATTATACAGTAGAAACGAAGAAATGAAGAAATATTGAAGAACATACCGCAAGAAATGAAGAACAGTAGAAACGAAAAACGAAGTCAACACCCAAATGTCGAGACACGTACGATTCTTCAAACACGTTCAATGATTGAAACCGAAAAATGGAAGTGTATTCGTGTTCGCTGTTATGGTTTTCGCTGATAGGGTTTCAACGTTCGCAGGAGGGAAAACAAAAGAACAGAGAACGAAAATTGAAATGGAGTCTGAAATTTTATTTTAATTAGACCTTAGACAGCGCTTTTGTGGAAAGCGCTTTCTAAGGTATGCCTTAGACAGCGCTTTCCAAAAGCGCTTTCTAAACCCCCCCTTAGACAGCGCTTTTGGTTTTAATTTTTTTTTTAATTTAAAGACTTTAGACAGCGCTTTATCAAAAGCGCTGACTAAGGTCTATATTTAAAAGCGCTTTCTAAAAGCGCTGTCTAAGGGGGGTCTTAGACAGCGCTTTTAGAAAGCGCTGTCTAAGACCCCCCTTTAGACAGCGCTTTCATTATTTTTTTGGAACATTTTCCGTGTTTTATTTTAATTTTAACCTTAGACAGCGCTTTCTTTTAAAAGCGCTGTCTAAGATGCACTGTTAAAAGTCATTTTTGGCGTAGTGCTTATTCTAACAATAATTTAGACTAATTATGATACATTTTTAATCCCTTTTTATTATTAATTTTTTCTGAATATTAGAACTAAACATAAAAAGAACAACTTTTTTTTATTAAGTTAGACTAAATTAACCTAATTAAAACCTAATTAAGTTAACCCTAAATTTAATTAAAAATAAACCCTAAAGAATAATCTAGTTAATGACAAAATAATCGAAGACTTGGATGTAAAGTTAAAATTATGATATAGATTTAGTAAAATAGTAAAAAGACCGAAAGTATAAAATAATCTTAATTTAATTAATGTTTATGATTTATAACTAATAATATTTGAAATAATAAAAACAAATAATAAATTAAAAAAAACACAAAAAACATAACAACTTATAAGGCGCTCCTTTAAATCTCACACCTTAATCTCTTTTTAACTTTATTTTAAGTTTCACCATTTCGAAGAGAAAAAAGCAAATTAAATTAACTTAAAAAAATATGGAAATAAAAGGCAATCACTCTTTCCTCTCTCTTTTCCAAGGCATCCCTTATTCTCTCGGTAGCATTTTTCTTAGAAAATATGAACAATGGAACAATGTGATTTACCAGATGTAAGCAATACAATGACCATAAATAACACCGAATGGTGATGGATTTGAAAAACATCCAGGTAGAGAGGCCTCTAATGGCGATCACGTCGGTTGGATTTGGAGCATCGTCGGAGAGCTGATTGCGGTCGTAAAGATGCGGTTTGTGTAGAGGTTGTATTGTTGTGTGTCGTAGTTCGTCGGATGCAGTAGAGACGGTTGTGTGGTTGGTTTGTCGACGGAACTTTCAGAGCGGCGTCAGTAACTTTCTACTCCTTCTACTTCTCCTCCCCCAATCTCATGATTTCTCATTCTTTTATATAGGAGGTCACATCAAATAGATTTAAAGTTGTGATTAAAAGTTTTGATTTTGTCCATTTTATTTTGGGAAATTCTTCAATGGGATTGAATGTGGATTTAAGAAAGATGTAATTTGTTTGGGTTTTGTTTTGGAAAGATTTGAGTTGTTTGGAATGTGATGTGGGGAGAAACCGTGTACTGCATGTAGAAATAATTGGATTTTGATTTTGTTCTTATAATATTATAATGATAGCAATAATAATCATATTTTATTTATAACATCAATAACTATCTAAAAAACATATATTTATTATTATTTTTTTAGATTAAAAAAACATAAAAAAGAAACAATATAATATAATAATAATTAAAATAAATAAAAATTTGAAAATATAAAATAAAAAAATGATAATAAATTTTGATTGAAATAAATACTACAATAAAATAAATTGAAAATAAAAATAAAAAGAATTTTTGATTGAAGGTAAAAACATGGAAATGAGAAAAAATGTCAAATTAAGGAGTTTAGGATTTATTTTTACTGCATGTTTTTTAGTGTTTTCTTTTTGTCTTTATCGCTTCCCCTCTTCAGTGAAAATATTCCGCTTAGTTTATAGGGAACTTAGGATCTTGAGCAATTGAATTTATTAATTTTGAAGAACTAAAATGATATTATTGTTTGGGAAAGTTTTTTAATGGCCTTGAATTCAGATGATTTTGTGTAGTGAATTGGGACTAATATTGAAAGAAACCGTGTGATTTGGAGATTTATTTTGCTTTTAGATTAGAGTCTTGTACTGAGTTAAGAGTTTTTTTTGGAATATTTCCTAATAATAATAAATAATAAACATGATGAAGGAACAAGTAGCAATAACTCATAATAATACTTTTTATTTTCTAATATTTATAATAATAAAAACAAAAGATTTTTTCTAAAAAAAACATAATTAAAAAAATTCTCTTTTTTTAATTCTTGATAATAATAATAAAAGACGATAATAAAAATAATGATAACAAAACGTGAAAAGAATCTTTTATTTTTTATTTTCAACTATTTTTGTTAAATAAAAAAATTAATTATTTAAAAAAAAATTAAGTAAAAAACAAAAACTTATTTTAAAATAAATTTTTTTTTTTTTTTTTTTTGCAAATTAAAACTAAAAAAGGTGAGACTCGAACTCAAGACCTCAAACTTATAACTCCTTTAATCCTACTTTATTATGAAACGGGCTATCTTATTCATTTAAGATAAAAGGTCTCTTATACTCCTATAATAGTAAAAAGATGGGCAAAATTTAAGGTACTACAACTGCCCCTATTTAATTATATTCAATCAAAGATGATGATGATAGTTGATCTACAGATTCTCATGATTGAAGATAATTAAATATATAGAAGGACCCTAAATTTTTCCCACTAGAGGAGGAGGAAGTGTGGAAGCACACTGATTGAGAGACTCTCTTGGGATTTATAAGGACTCGGCGACTCTCATATATGCTACTGCGATGATTCTTTCAAAACCAAATTGATGGGACCCCCAACTCTGATAGAACTCACATAATATTTTCGATGGAATACTGGTAGGACTCTAGTGATAGCTCGATCGTTCTTTATGAAACTCAATTCTCTAAATAACTTCCTTAGGGGAACCCATACAATATTCCGATGGATCCCGAATTTTTGATAGGTTTAAACCCCTTTTGGTGAAACCTGCCTACAATTCTGATGATCCTCCGATCATTGTTGACAAAATCCAGGTAGGATTCTAATTATCCTCTGGTAGCTGCTGATGAAACCCCTAATGAAACCCTGGTGAAACCCTTATAAAACCCTGGTAGAACCCTTTTGATCAGCTTCAACCCCTCAAGGTGAAACTTGCATATGATTCCTATGATCATGAGATCATTTTGCGGCAATCGGGTAGGACTATGACGATTCTCCGGTCGTTGCTTGATAAAACTCTAGTAGAACCCCTTTGATTCGTTTCAACCCATCCGGGTGAAACTTGCATATGATTCCCATGATCATCTGATCATTTTGTGGCAATCGAGTAGGACTATGTTGATCCTCTAGTCGTTGCTTGATAAAACCATAATAGAACCCCTGATGAAACTCTTATTAAAATCCCTGACAAAAATCTTGATGAAACCCCTTATACAACTTCTGATTGAACCCCTCATGATAAGACCTTGATGAAACCCTTTTGACAAGTCCCTGATGGAACCCCGTGAATAATTCCTTGATGATCAGTTTCAACCTCTCCGGATGAGACTTGCATATAATTCCTATGAGCATCTGATCATGTCACTAGAGTCAGGTAAGACTTTCGTGATATCACAATCACTCTGGTTAATATCCCTCTAGTGATACTCTGGTGAATCCCCTTGATAAAGTTCTGGTAGACCCCCTTGATGGAATCCTTTGATGAAACTTCAGATAGAATCCCTAGATGAAACCCTTGATAAAACCCCTTTGGATGAAATCCCTTGATGAAACCCCTCTGATAAAAATCCGATGAAATCCCTAATGAAACCCTTAATGGAACCTTTGATGGAACCTATTAATGAAACCCTTTTTTATAAATCTTAACCCTTCTAGATGAAACTTGCATACGATTCCCATGATCATCCGATCATTTTACGGGAATCAGATAGTAGTCTACTGATACCCGGATCACTCTGGATGAAACCCCTTGGTAAAATTCTTGCAGAACCCCTTGATAGAAAATTCTGGTGAAACCCTTTGATAAATCCATGATGAAACCCCTTGATAATAACACTTTGTTGACACTTCTTGGCAAAGCCCTAGTGAACCCTTGGTAGATCATCGTGGATAATGCTCTGATGAAAACCCTTTGATAAAAATTCGGATGGAATCCCTTAGTAAAATCCCTTGATAGTACCCTTTGATGAAAATCCTTTATACTTTTGATGAAACCCCTAATGGAACTCCTGGTAAAAGCTCTTTAATGAAACCCTTAGTGGAGCCCCTTGAAAAACCCCGGTGTAACCCTTTGATAAAACCCTGGTGTATTTGATGGAACGCATCCCTTGTATGGGATAAGTTAATGAGCTGGAGATGTAAGAGGTGAAGACCCGCTCAATAGTTGATAACAATCATTCAGGATGACAGACTAATATATAATATATATATATATATATATAATATATATATATATATATATATATATATATATATATAATATATATATATTATATATATATATATATATATATATATATTCCTTTGATGACTTACAGTGAGTGAGTTTGTTGGAAAAGTCCTTTATTGAAAAGGTTATGTGAAGATGTACTTACTAGGGAAGAATGTTGTCACTTAAGATGATTGTATACTAGGGAATATGCTTTAAGAAGAGGTTTCCTAAGGAGCGTGAGTGCTGGAGAAAGTCCTAAGAAATCCCTGCAAGAATCCGGTGAAGGAATTATATACCATTAGGGCATACTAGAGACAATGCTGCTAAGTAGTTTTTGCTTGGAGAATGAGCTCCAAGGATACTTGCTGAGGAATTATCCTTAAGACCGACCCATTGGGGTGTACAACAAGAAAAGAGTTATGGAGAATCTTGGATAGAGATCTATCACCTATTTAGCTGGGGATTGATCCAGACTCTCACGATGAGTCCTGAGTCTCGACCTATGTTATGTTATGCATGTCATGTATGCATGTTTAGAGTTTGTATGACGTAAGGCTTCATATTCATGGATATGTTATGCGTGATATGATGTGTTAATGCGATGATTGATGCATGCAATGTATTAGTCTTGGGTTAGAGAGGTTGTTGTGTAACCAGGTTATTTTGTCAAAATATGGTAGGGTTTCACGCTAGCATGGCTTCCCGATACTCGTTTAAAACATGAAGATTTTTGATGTATGACAGAGCTTGTACATGCATATTGAAATTATTGAGAGGGATTATCCCTGCAGTATCCCATAGTTGCCCCCATTTGTTGGGTCATTGAAGAAATTTGCGTCAATATAAATTTGAAGCGACTTAGCCATACCATGAATTTGAGACGGCCTTATGTAGTATTAGCCTTGGAGACATTTGTCCTTGACTAATTGACCCTTGGAATGATTTTCCCCTGATTAACTGTTTTTTTTGAAGCAGTCTCTTTTGATCAAGGCTTGCGGCGGTTTGTCCCCGATTGATAGAGCCTTGGAGGGTATTTCCTGAAAAGGAACTTGGACCCCATATGTTGTAGTATGAATTTGATATGGACTTCCCCAGTTAATGAATCTTGAAAAGTATGTCCTTGATTATTAGGGTCTGAGGAGTACCGTGAGAAGGAACTTGGATCCCACAATGTTGCGATACAACCTTTATATGAATTGCCCCAATATTTTTTTGGAGTGATTGGCCTCACTATGCTCTTGAGTCGGTATGGCCCAGTATGAGAGTCTTGAAAGGTATGTCTCTGATTATGAGGGTCATGGATGTTATTTGACATAGGTGTGTTAAATATTGAAATGTTTCACCTCTAATCAGTAGGATCTTCAGATGATGTGCCCCGAGGATCATAAGGATTTTCCCCCTAATTAGAAGGATCCTTAGGTGACTTGCCCCTAGTCATTAATGTCTCTAAGTGGTATGCCCTTGACCAGACCATTATTGATATTTCCTTGGTGCTAAGTATTGATTTGTGAGAAAAATGTTCTTTTTGAAAAGTAATTATAACATCATGCTCATGCAAGTTTTTAAGATTGAACATTGTTATGGAAAACGGATATGGTGTATACAGATGATATATGGCCATGAGGTTGGCACAAAGGAAGATGTGATAGAACAAGATGGTTAGTAACAAACATTCAGAGTCAGTTTAACAACGATTTTGCCGAGTATGCTTTCATAGTGAATCTAGCTTCAATTAGGACTTTTGAAGGTTGTAACTGAAGGTTGAGAAAAACATGAAAGGGGGTTTGAATTGTTTTGGAAATAAAAGCTTTTTCAGAATTAAGAACACAAAATTTTATACTAGTTTGCTTGAAAATCAAAGCTACTCCAGTCCACCCGACCAAGGTAATGTCGCCTTAAAAAAGGACTTAATCCACTAATCTTGAAAGATTACCCAACCAATCGTCTAAGAGAATAATATCTTAGCCCTCTCAAGTATACATACTATGCAGAGTCACTTGAGGAAAATAATTTAAGCAAAAAATGAGTTGTAATGTAAAGTGCTTCTAACAGCAAGCAAGTATTACAGAAAAGTATTAGAGCAAAAGCTTTTCACGTAAGAGCAGCAGCTCATGAAAAAAAAAAGTGTGAATGATGTTTCTATGTGTCTCAGGTGTCTCTCTATAGAAGTAATTTGTCCTTTATATAGAACTTGAGAAGGACCGTTGGAGTGATGACAAAATCTTGGTCATTGATGAGTATTTAATGTCATTACTTTTGTTGTTTCTTTTTATAACCATTTTGTCCGTCTCTTTAATTCTTTCTTAAAATATTTCCTTTCCATAGTGAGATTCCTTTCTGTTACGCGTTCTGGACTTGCGAATCTTCATCAGAGTCTTGATGTACCAGAGTTAGTCTTCAGAGGATGATTATGTCTGACTTCATTAAAGCTTCTTAGTGTTCTAGTCTTCTTAAGTATCAGAGTCTAAGGCTAGTCTGTTGGAGCTTCTGACTTTGTTGTCTCTCTTTGATCAGAATCAGAGCGTCCTGGAAGTATTCATTTCTTAGTGGCGTTTGATCATCTAATACTTTATATCTGACATAAGTTTGTATCTGATGTATGGTCAGAATCTTGCGTGAGTGTTCAGAGTCCTGCATGAATGTTCAGAGTCATGCACACTTAGAAAAAATCTAGTTAGGGTGCCATTTTAGGTTTCATTCTTTGTTATCATCAAAATCTTAGAGATTTATTGTAGAACCAACTTTGTTCTTACAATCTCCCCCTTTTTTATGATGACAAAACATTTTAGATTAAAGATGAAACAATTACAGAAAAGGTCTTAGATCAGATATGTAGTGAGCTCCCCCTGAGTTAAATCTTAGATAGGTCAATAGTTCTTATCGGACCTTCCACGATTTGGTGTTTTTAGCTATTGTCCTGCATATCTTAAGTCATATTTAGAGACAATGTTTGCAGTGTTCGAAGGTAATTAGACATGTTTTCATCAGAGCTGTTTTTAGTTCTCCCCCTTTTTGTCAGAATAAAAAAGACTTAGCAAGAAACTTAGCAAAAAAGGTTGATATAAACAGATAAGCATTTACATACGCCAGAAACACAGAAAGCAGATATGGAAACAAAAAGCAATAAGAAAAACAGAGAAAGTAACAAGCAAATCAGAAAGTAACAAGCAGAAAATATCCTAGGTGCCTAAGGGTTTGGAGGTGGAGGCATCCTCTGGAGCAGCTGGGACAACATGTTCTAAATGTTGACATTGACAAGATCCTGTTGATCCAGTCTGGCTCGAACTACCTGTTGTTCTTTCTGCAGCTCCTCAAGGGTCTTCAGGACCAGAGGGACGAATCCATAGTTGGAGGACTCCCCCTGAGTCAGTGCATTATTTCTGGCTTTGGCAGCAGACTATTCAGTAAGGGGAGCTGCTTCTTCAGCGTCAGCTTTGGCTTTTGCCTCAGCTTTAGCAGTAGCTGCATCAGCAAGAGCTTTGGCTTCAACTTCTCTGATTATCTGAAGTTCTTCTTGTCTTTCTTTCTCTTTAGCTTCCTGTCTTGCCCTCTCCTCAGCTTCTCTGGCTAGACACTCTTGGAGTCTGATCTCAGCGTCTCTGATGAAGTTATTGCGGACTTGTTCAGAGAGGTTTTTCAGCTTGAAGGCTTCAGAGGTCATCCAACTTATCACTCTGTTCCAGCGAGTCCTTACAGCGGAGGGATCATCACTGATGCCAGAGTTGATGGTCAGAGACTTGACCTTGTCAACTGAAGACTCTGAAAAAACCATAATTGCTTCCTCAAGGGTCAGAATGGTGGTTTCTGGTTCAAAGGCTTGGGAGGGAGAGGTGGGGGGCTTAGGTTAAGTGTGGGAGTTGTTGGGTCAGTGGAGGTAGTGGGTTGGGGTATTTCAGAGTGTAGTGGTTCGGATGGTCGTGATTCAGAGTGGATTGGTTCTGATGGTGGAGGTTCAGAGGTGGTTGTGTTTGGGTTTTCTGGGAGTGGGGAAGTGACTTCAGGTTAAGGGTTAGAGTGTGGTGGCTTATGAGAGGCCAGAGCACGGTTTTGGATCTGAGCCAGAGTTAGGGAGTGAGGATCAGAGGGTTCAGGGTCATATGAAAGGTCATAGTAAGGTGGGGATTGTGGAGATGGTGAAGTGGTTTCATTTAGCATTTCTTCTTCTGAAACAGGTAGAGTTGTGGTGGTAAGGTTAAATTTCTGGGATGGTAGGTTAAAGGGTCTGGTGGTTGAGGGAGGAGTATCATAGGTTGTATATATAGGTTTTGGTTGAGGAAGTGAGGAAGCAACATGTTTAATTTTTACAAAGGGAGGGAGAGACACAGACTTACCAGGTGATCCAACCAGAGGCACTAGAGGTCTTGATCCAGATGTTTCTCCCAGCTTCGCTCTCTTTGCCTGCTTGGTCTTCTCAGAGGGCTCTCGTTTCCTCTTCTGGAAGTCTGGAGGAAATTCAGGAAGCCAGTCTAATGAGAAATCTGAGATATCCACTCCTTGTTTGTGCAAATCCTCTAGATAGTATGCGACTACCTCTTGATGGTCGATCTTGGAGAAAAGGTAGAGTCCATTTGGAATCTCCCTCTGATCTTTGAGTGCTTCCCAGGAGGCGTCCAGTGTTGGTTTGACCCTCACTTGATTAATGATTCCCATGCTCTTTAGATTGCGAGCGTTCAGAGGTCTGCTAGTATCTATCATCACGTCTTCCATGAGTCTGAGCTGAATCAGATGGTCCACGAGGCCACTTTCAATCAGCACATCAGATATAAGTCTCCCCAGAGGAATGTAGTTTCTTGTCTTCATGTTGTTTATGGTATCTTTCACGGAGTTTCTGAGATGTTTGAAGAGAAGTGCAGGAAGGCAGAGATTTAGACCCTTGTGAATGCAGTAGAGGATGCATTTCTGGTTTGTGTTGATGTAATCTGAGGAGTTAGAAGATGGACGGTGATGGATGGTGCCTAGAATAATCTTCAACCATACCCGGAGGTTCTGATGAAGTTCCTTGTTCTTGGCATGCTTGCCTTCAGCATTCTGTTGGAATATTGTAGTAGGGTTTATCTCATGGGACAAATACTTTTCCCTAGGGTTGATGTTGTATATGCGTCTTCCTCCAGTCTTCTCCATGTTCAAAAGAGTAGTAATTGATTTCTCTGTGATAACTATCTTGACTCCCAGAACATAGGAGACAATATAGTGATCATCAGAGTCAGCGAACCGCTAGAACTCCTTTACCAGATTTGTGTATACTTGGCCGTAGAGGCGTTGAAAGTAGTTTTCCCACCCTTGCTTCTTCAGTTCATCAGTGAGGTCGACACCATTTCTTTTCATGTTGTCAAAATCCACCAAGGTTTCACACAACACTTCCAGTTTCTCAAACGGAGTTGCAAGATGAATGTGAGGCTCACGATCAAGAATGTGGGGTTCTTTGTAGATGGGAGTGGAGATGACGTCGGTGACTATAGGGTTTTGATGACTAACACTTAGAGCTTGCTCAATTGAGTTCATCTGTTGAGAGAAGTTGTATACAGAATGCTGCTGAGAATCCATGAAGAATGTTGAAGAACTTGAGTAAGAACTACAGAAAAGGCCTTTGAGAGAGGGGGGGAGCTAGAGGGAAGAATGATTACAGCTCATAAATGATGTCTAATCCCAAAATCAGCACACTGCTCGAGGAGATATCAAGAGACTGTTTCTCGGTTACTACTAGACAGTTGTCTAGAAGTTCCAAGGTCAGACGCATGATGTTCCACATGTTACTTTATATGATCTTCAGGAATACCAAAGGGTTGGTTCCTGGAGATTTCTAACTCAGATGACTTCTAACTGGTAGTAGCATCAGAGTCAGATACAGAAATCAGCTATTTACTTCAGAGTCTTATTTTGCTAACTCAGAGGCACATTTCATTTAGGACAATTTTGAATGTTTAGATTTTTTAAGATAAAAGAGAATCTGTCTTCAGCAAGGGGTTTGGTAAAAATGTCAGCCCATTGATGGTCTGTATCAATAAATTTTAACGTTACTACCCCTTTCTGAACATAGTCTCTAATGAAATGATGTTTTATTTCTATGTGCTTAGCTCTGGAGTGCAAAATAGGATTCTTACTTAAACAGATGGCAACAGTATTGTCACAAAAAATAGGAATGTTATTCTCAAGGATTTGAAGATCTTCTAGTTTATTCTTCATCCAGAGCATATGAGTAGTGCATAATGATGCTGAAATATATTCTGCTTCTGTAGTGGACAGAGCTATGTTTGATTGCCTTTTGCTGGCCCAGGATATCAGATTCTTTCTCAAGAGCTGACAATTCCCAGATGTACTTTTACGTTCCATTCTGTCTCCTGCGTAATCTGCATCACAATAACTAGAGAGTCTATACTCTGATGTTTTCTCATACATCAGGCCCATGTTAGGAGTTCCTTTCAGATATCTGAGTATTCTTTTAACAACTGTTAAATGGGATTCTCTAGGATCTGATTGGAATCTGGCACAGAGACATACACTAAACAGAATATCAGGACGTGTAGTAGTCAGATAGAGAAGAGAACCTATCATACCACGATAGAGCTTCTCACAAACCTTTTGACTAACTTCTTCTTTTTCCAGAATGCAAGTTAGATGCATAGGTGTCTTAGCGAGTTCACATTCCGCCATTTAGAATTTCTTCAGAATGTCTTTTATGTGTTTACTTTGATGAACATAGGTGGCTTCTGAGGGTTGATTGATTTGAATTCCTAGAAAGAACTTTAGTTCTTGCATTAAGCTCATTTCAAATTCTGCCTGCATTAGCTCAGAGAATTCTTGACATACAGAAGGGTTAGCTGAACCAAAAATAATGTCATCAACATATATCCGGCATATCATGAGGTCATTATTAATGTTTTTACAGAAGAGTGTAGAGTCAACTTTCCCTCTAATAAAGTCATGTTCTAGAAGAAAATTGCTTAGCCTTTCATACCTAGCTCTAGGAGCTTGTTTTAACCAGTATATAGATTCCTTAAGTTTAAAAACATGTTCTGGACAATTTGAGTTTTTAGAACCTGGAGGTTGATTGACATACACTTCTTCTGATATATAACCATTAAGAAATGTGCTCTTGACATCCATTTGATATAGTTTGATAGAATGATTTACAGCGAATGAAATAAGTAAGCGGATAGATTCTAACCTGGCGACTGGGGCAAAGGTTTCGTTGTAGTCAATGTCTTCTTGTTGATTATACCCTTGTGCCACCAGTCGAGCTTTATTTCTGACAACTTCGCCTTTTTCATTTATCTTGTTTCTGAATACCCATCTGGTTCCAATAATGTGAGTGCCTTTGGGCTTGGGAACAAGATCTCAGATGTCATTCTTTGAGAATTTATCTAGCTCTTCTTGCATGGCTAGAACCCAGTCATCGTCTTGAAGTGCCTCATCACAGGAAGTAGGCTCAATCAGAGATACTGGTCCTAGAGGAATTTATTCAGGTACCTTGAATGTTGACCTAGTTCGGATAAGTTCATCCTTGTTTCCCAGCATCAAATCTTCATAGATGTTGAGGCAACTTTTTGATTTCTTTTGGATTGTTGGGGTTTTAGTTCCTTCTGAACTTTGTATATCAGGTACTTCTGGTGCTTTGATCTTTTCATCAGAACCTGCAAGAGTAATCTCCAGATCTGCAAGTTTCTCAACTAGCTTTGACTTTTCAGGGTCAAGCCTATCATCAAATCTGACATGAATTGATTCTTCCACAATTTTTGTTTCCGTGTTGTATACTCTGTAGCCTTTAGAGCGTTCTGAGTATCCTAACATAAGACCTTTTTGTGCTTTTGAATCAAACTTGTTCAGATGTTCTTTAGTATTCAGAATAAAGCAAGAGCATCCAAAATGATGAAAATAAGAAATTTTGGGTTTTCTTCCTTTACACAGTTCATAGGGAGTCTTCTCTAGAATAGGTATTATGGAGATTCTATTCTGAATATAACACGTTGTATTTACTGCTTCAGCCCAAAAGTGCTTAGCCACATTTGTTTCATTGATCATGGTTCTGGCCATCTCTTGGAGTGTCTTATTCTTCCTTTCTACAAATCCATTTTTTTGTGGAGTTCTAGGACAGAAGAAATCATGGGATATTCCATTAGAATCAAAAAGTTCCTCAAAAAATTTATTTTCAAATTCTCCACCATGATCACTTCTGACTCTGATGATTTTAGAGTCAAATTCTTTTTGCACTTTAGAACAGAAGCTAGTGAATACATAGTGAGACTCACTCTTGTGCTTTAAGAATTTTACCCATGTCCAGCGACTAAAATCATCAATAATAATTAGTCCATATTTCTTTCCATTGACTGATGTTGTTTTGACAGGACAAAACAGATCAATGTGAAGAAGCTCCAAAGGCTTAGAGGTAGAAACAATATTTTTCTTTTTAAAAGATGATTTTGAAAATTTTCCTTTCTGACATGCTTCACACAGAGCATCTGAAGAAAACTTCATCTTGGGTAGACCTCTGACTAACTTGAGTTTATTTAGCTGAGATAGCTTTCTCATGCTAATGCGGCCCAAGCGTCTATGCCATACCCATTGCTCTTCATGAACAGACATTAGACATTTTACATTTTGTTCTTTTAAGTCTGAAAGATTTATTTTATAAATATTGTTTTTCCTCTTGCCAGTGAATAGGATTGTTCCATTGTTCTGATTAATGGCTTTACATGTTTTTTGATTGAAGATTACATCATAGTCGTTATCACTTAATTGACTTGTTGATAACAGATTATGCATTAATCCTTCTACATAGAGAACATCAATTAATGAGGGAGATCAAGTGGTCCACATTTTTTTGTTATTTTCTGATTTTCTTTTATTCCTTTTACTTTCATTAATTCATATTAATTTTAATATTGATCCAAAAAATATGAGAGTTTCACAAAAAAAATTCAAATAATTTCCTCTTTCATATTCTGAATTAAAATTATTTTTTGGATCATTATTAATATTTTTCATGATTTAATTGATTTTACATTTGTTTTTAATTGTTTAAAAATACTTTTAAGTCTTAAAAAATTATAAAAAATATTCTCCAAGGTCCTTTGACCTTGTTTGACATATGATAAATCTCATGACCATTTTTTTGGTGTTTTGATGAGGTTTTAGGAATTTGACAAAACATATTTAATTTAAAATCCTTATTTTAGTTTTTTAATTTGAATAAATGCTAAATAATTTTGTTGACCAATTGTGATGACTTGTTTGTGTTTGAGTCTTATTGTTGGGCCTTGGTCAAGGTTGATTTGACTTTGTTAAGTTAATATCATTGGATTTAGGGGATTGATGGAATGTAAATTCCATCTCCCAAAATGATTGGATGATATTAATTTGGTAAAAGTCCTCCTTTGTTCAACTTGAGTTTATATCCATTCCCCTCCCTCTTCATCTCATTCCCCTTCTTTATGCATTCATCTCATTTGGCCTATGATATCTCAAAGTCCTAAAGCTAGTTGATTGAAAGATTAACATGAGTATGGATGAGATTATGCCACATCTTTTGCATATTCTTTTTGTGTGTGGTATGTTTCATGATCATAATCCATTATACTATGTATCTAACATACATTAACACCAAAATTCTATTACCCGACCTCAAATAGTTGTGACTTCTACATAAGTCCAATTACGATTGCTTAACATAGCGCTAAATTTATGACATAAAAGGCATAGAATTCTAGTTAGTGAGATTGTAAGTCTCCCCTCTTTCATGGTATTGTGGGGAAACTTGGCCTTTTTTCCTTCCTTTGGAAGATGTCTTGGCTCAAGGATCCATGCTTATGATAAGTGGGTTGAGTGTTCTCCAAAGAATGTCTAAAAGTGAAAAGCAAAAGCAAAACAATACTAACTTCTATCTCATTAACAACTAACTTTTAATTTCAAGCCATTTAATTTAATGTCATTTTATTTTAGCATTTATTCATTTGCCATTATGCATACCATTCGAATTGTTTATATTAATTCAATTTTCACTTTGTCCACTTGGACCATATTATGTGATATATCTTGTTTGTGTATACTTTGCTTGTTTGTATGGTCTTTGACCATTAATGTACATAATAACAACAAAACCCTAAAAAACTTTTGTGTGGACTGTTGGCTTATTCAAATGGACTTAGAACTTAGGCAACATTCCTATGCTAAAGGACTTGGCCAATGCCAACTTATTGAGAAACCAAGTGCTTGCAATTTGAGACTTCATCTGATACATCATTCAAGATCCCTCTGAGTTCATCTGTAACATGAACATTGTGAAGCTGTTATTTTGAACCTGTGACTTGTGAAATTCATCTACTACATGGGCTAATTGGAAGAAGATCATGGAATGGCTAAATCTTGGATGTGGCTATCTTTATTCGATGTGTTTGCTCTTCAAGATAATATAATTGTTCATTTATGTGTTGCTTGATTCTAAATATCCAAGGGAATTCTAGGTTTCTATTGACATTCTTATCTATTGGATTGCTACCCATTTGTTCAAATCTTTTCAACTCTTAACTTTTAAATTTGTGCATAGGGTTAGTGTCTTCATCTTCTCCTCATTTCTTTAATTTCAAAATCTCTCCCTCCCTTTTCAAAATCTTCTTTGATTGAACTTATTTTGTTCCAAACTTCGACCACTTTGCAAAAGATAGAAACTTTGGCCTTATGCCATTGTATTTTCAAACTTCTTTTCTTAAATCAAATTTGTAAATAAACTTAACTATACTTGACCTAAACTTTCAAAAAAGTTAAAAAGAACTAACTCATTCAAACTATTTTTAGGCCTTTGTGCCTTCCAAACTCAATTTTGGTTAAAAGCAATGCATCCACTTTGAAATTTGTACCACAAACTACGAGGTTTTGATCCCTCATTTTTATGTTGATACGTAGGCACAAGACCGAAGGTATTTCCAAACACAAAAATATAATTAATGAATTCTTTTCTCATCCCCCTATTCTATTTGTTTGTAAACATCATTTTGTACCAAATACATATGCGCACAAAAATGGCTCCCTAGGAGTACCTAGGACACTTTGGGTGCTAACACCTTCCCTCTGTGTAACCAACCCCCTTACCTGTAATCTCTGGAATTTTATTAGTTTTGATTTGAAAACTTCTTACTTTTGGGTTTTGTTCGTACTTTTTTCCCTTTTCCCTTGGAAACAATAAAAGCGCGGTGGCGACTCTTATTATTTGATCTCTAGCTTATCCATAGCTTGATGATCATGAATTTACCACTACACACTGCTTTGTCCAGATGTTAAGAAAATTATTGTAGAGCTTCTTAGAGAATATGTGGATGTATTTGCTTGGTCTTATCAAGATATCCCATGTTTTGATACTAATATTGTGGAGCATATGTTACCATTGAAGCCAGAATGTTCATCAGTTAAATAGAAGTTGAGAATAACTCATCCTGATATGGCTGTTAATATGAAAGAGGAGTTTCAGAAGAAAACTGATGTTGGTTTCCTTGTTACTTTTGTAGCGGGAATTTCGTTACCTTTAGGTTTATTGACTAAACCAAAAGTAAACATACAATTCGAGTCGCCACCGCACTTTTATTTGTCCAAAGGAAAGGCTAAAAAGTGAACAAAAGCCAAGTAAGAAGTTTTATCAAATAAAAAACTAATAAAAATGTTAGAGATCTAGGTAAGAGGGTTGGTTATGAAATGGGAAGGTTTTACGCACCCAAAACATCCTTAGTACTCTAAGGGAACCTCTTTTTGCAAATGTGTGTTGTAGGTTGGTATTTGTGAAAATGTGTGCAAAAGATTGGGGGGATGAGAAAAGAATCTATTATATTTACAAATTTGTTGTTTGAATGGATGAACCCATTGCCTACGTACGATCACAAAGGGTAGGATCAAAACCTCGTAGTTCGGGGTAAAAATCTCAAAAGATTGGTAAATTGATTTGTCAAAATCCTTAAGGTCTTTTGTTATCAAAGGGAGAAAACTCAACCTAAACCAACAATCCACCATGTGAGGAAGGCTTCAACATACTAGTGAGGGGTTAACCCTATAATAGGTATGGAATACTTATAGTTCAATCACTAAGGATAAGGTGAGGTTTACATCAACCACTATGATAATTCAAACCTATGACTAATGTTTATGAAATTTTTTTAACAAAGGTGGCCATTGGAACCACAAAATCAACTTTAAGTGAGTTGTATTTACAAGTTAATTTATTTACAAAATGAAGTCAAAGTTGGATTAAGATTCATTTACAATGAGTATTAGTGAAAAGATTTTGAAAAGTCAAAGGCATAAGGCATAGGTTTCTAATTTTAAACAATGTCAAAGTTTGCACAAAAAGAGTTTGGCTTGGGTTAGAGTGAGGAGAATAAGAGAAGGGCTAGTCCTAAAGCATACAAAGATGAGAGAAGAGATAAAACCCTTGGAGTTCCTTTTTCTTGAAATCATAGAGATGATTCAAGATGCTCCTTTCCTTTGGACTTAGCAAGCAACAAGCAATCAAAACAAATATACATTCAAGCTCCTAGGATCTCCATTTGGCTTGTCTCTCTTAACTTGGCTACTCATGACAATGGTCCTTCCTACTATCTCAAGATGGAATACCTATCACACAAGAGCAAAAATCAAAAAGTTCACAACACAATAAGAGGAATGGAAAAAGAATAAGTTTTGGAAAGGAAGTCCTTTGAAGTTAACTTTGAGATTTAGCATTCTAAAGGCATGAGGCCTAGTTGCTCTTGAAAAAATTTAGCATTCTAAAGGCATGAGGCCTAGTTGCTCTTGAACTCCTTTAAGCATAGGTAGGTCCTAATTCTAAGTCCTTTCTCCCTTTTGCATTAGGTTCACACAAAACAAAAGCAGAACAAACACAAGGCAACAATATATTTATATACAATAATGAGCTCAAATGAGCAAAAGGAAAATGACATAAACGTAAAATATGTGCTCAATTGAGCAAAGGGAAAAGCAATATGAATAAATGAGCAAGAAAGTAAATTGCATTAAACTAAATTGCAAGAAATTAAATGCTCAAATTAAAGTTAGTAGTTAGTATAGTTATGTTAGTTTGTCATAAGACAATTGAGCGCTATGTTAAGCAATCGTAAGTGGACTAATGTAGTAGACACACCTATCTGAGGCCGGTCAATAAAACTATAGGCAAATAAACACAAGTTAGAGATCATAACTAGTAAGCCAAGCTCCTAAAACTTGCCATGCCAAAAGAAAAGAGAAAGGCCTTGTATGGACTTTAGGTTTTTTGCTAGACCAAGAAGCAACCTATCTTGGACACAAAGCAACTCCCTTGATCTTGGATCAAGTTGAGTTTGATTTCGATCAAAGAAGGTTAAACCTCTCATATGTTAAGACCAACCATAAGACATTAACTCATTGGCCAAAATAAAAAGAAAAGAGATGAAGATGAAATGAATGGAAAAAGAAATAAAGTGTCAAGCACAATTGGTCAAAAGTGAACCAAATCATCATCAACCAAAGTCAAACAGAAGAGAAATAAAGATCACAAGTCAAACATATTTTTTTGTTATTTTTTGAATAAAAAATAAATGCAAAATAAAATGAACCAAATATGGTTAAACCTCAAATTCAATTCAAATCAACTTCAACAAGTCCAATTAAATTCTCATAGGTCTAACATAGTCAAACAAGCTTTGAAAAAAATTTCAATAATTTTTGAAATCAGAAACTATTTTAAAACCTTTAAAAACAATGAAAAATAATACAAATGAATTAAAATCTCAAATAAATCTCAAATCAATTAAGAAATTGATGAGACTATTTTTCATTGACTTATCATGATCCATAAGTGTTAAGAAAATATTTTGGAATTTTTCAAATATCAAAAGGTATTTTAAAATTAATTAAAACTATTAAAAACCAAATAATTAAAAATCAAAATATGAAACTAGATTTTTCAAGAATACTTTTGGCATTGGTCTCATATTTTTGTGAATTCAAATAAAATATCTATGAATTTTTGAAAATTACATGAATTAAATAAAATTAAAACAGAAATAAGAAAATAGGAAAAACCAGCGCCCTCAGATCAATTCATTAATTGACGAGGCCCTGATATGAGGGTGCAGAGGCGTGGTCACACCGTGTGCTCAAGTCATGCGTGCTACACTTGGAATTAAAACAAGTCAACACGAGCAATGACCAGGATTATAACATTTCACCATGATCCAATGGACCAAAAGCTCCCACGTGGGGATGGTGGTGGAAACCACCATCTTCTCTGGCCAAACAACTGATTCCGGCTACCACGCGCAGGGATTCAAACTTTAATGAAAATTAAAAAGCAAGGTATCAAAATGAAGCTGAGGTGATGTACATCACCCGTGTAACCATGGATTCTCCTCAAAGTTCCAAGTTAAAGAGAAACCTGAGCTTGAAGATCATGGTGTTTGATCTGAAATGGCACGATTTATGAAATTAAGACCACCACTGGTCTGCCTCATGCATGAGGACTTCAGAAAACAACAAAAACCAAAGCAATTCACATTGTATATCAAGATATAGATCAAGAAAAATTGAGGTTCTACCTCTGAAATGCAGCTTCAAACAACACGAGTTCTTCAAGCTTTTGATCCAATCTTGCTCTGGAAGTGTAATGATGATGCAAGGCTAAGGAATAGAGTTGTGAAGATAAACTAAGGATGTTGAAATTCAAGCTTGAAATTGAAAATGAAAACTGAAATTCCTTTAGGTGAGGGTTTGGTTTTCAATCCAGCAGCGTTTCAGGTCTCCTTCATGTTTATTTTTGAACAAGCATGAGCTTCTATTTATAGCTGGAATGGATGCAAGGTAGTGTTTTGCTCGTGTGCATGAAACTTGGATCCTTCATGAATGGGCCAAGAATGAGTGGAAATGCATGCTGAGATCGAATGTGGTTGAGTTGGACGTGCACAAGAGGCTGCACAAGCTTGCATTCCAAGTTATGATGTGAATTGCAAAAATGAGCATAAACATTAAGCTCTTCGAAACTCCCACATGGAAAATCCAAAAATGGTCATATGAGTAATGGTTGGAAAGCTCTTGAAATAAGGAACAAAAGTCATGTTGGGAAAAAAATTCATTTGGAGTTTGGAAATTTATGAAAACTGGCTGTGAAGTTTAGGGTACAAAACATGTTTAGGTTCCCCTTTGAAAAATTTGCTAAAAACAAGCAATTTAAAGCCTTTTTTGTTTCAATGATGTAAGCCTCAAATAGAAAAACCTCAAACATCAAAGTTGTAGGTCGTTTCAATATGATCAATTTAGACTCAAATTTTGCATCATTTCTATTTTTCCGGAGAAAGTTATGGGCACTTGAAGTTGGACATTTTTCAAGTTTAATGACTTAGGTCCAAAGTGACCTTTAATGTTTTGTATTATCATATGTGTTTCCTTTAATATTATGAAATTTTGTCCAACATAACATTTAAAGTAGACATCTTAATATTTCCAATTCATTTGGTGTCACCTCAACATCACAAATATTAAGGAAGTTAGGTCCTCGGGAAGTTGACCCAAAATTAGGGTTTCAGTCAAAATGACCTATAATGTTTTGAAATGAATAATAACCTTACAAGTTTCAAATATATTTTTGATGAACATGAAAGTTTCTCATATGGTTCTGAAGAACATGTTTCCTCTTGGGGCCATCTTCATTTGACAAACACATCACAAGTTTTGTCTCAGTGATCCTCAATTTAGTCAGATGCCTTGACTGGTCAACTTCTTAAGGCCAAACTTCAAATCTTGATGAATGAATGATTAAGGATCCTCAAATAGGCTCATATATGCATAATAATGAATGAAAGAACTTCCCTTGATTTAATTTGATCATAGGTTGAGCTTTCTTCATGAGCAAGGCACAGTCGAAGCACAATGAAATTAGGGTTTCCTTGGGAAACAATCCTCAAACCCTTTGGATTATCTTGATCAAATTGGAAAATTGAGATACTTGGAAGACATATATGATGATTAGGAACTTTGTGGACCATTGTCATGCTTATTCTCATCTTCATCTAGCCACTTCATTGAGCTTAGGAGCCTCCTAGGAACATAGGAGCAAATGATCACTTGAGGTTCAAAACAAAAAGAGTTAGTGACATATTTTTGTGCTTTTGGTTAGTAAACAAGATAAGAAAAACAATAATATACAATACAAACATGCTTGGTGGTCTCAAACCACGCACACAAGTCCCAACCCTAGGGTTAAGGATCCACACATGCTATGATCCTTGAGGAAATGCAATGAGCAATGATATGATGCCATGAGGGATCTTAGGGTCAAAATTAGGGTCTTACAGATGCCCCTATTTAAGGTCATTCTAGCCGCAGATATGAAGGTTAAAATCTTTGTCTCTACGAGGTAGAATGGGCTTAAATAATAACAAAGAGACAAATTTTGGTCCCTAAGAGACCTCATGATGCAAATGTAGGTATGCAAAATAAAATATTCATGGTGAATAATTGCCACGAAAGGAAAAGAAATCAGAAGACACTGAAGGTCCATAGGAGTAACACACTCACTAGAGAGACAGAGACTCTGGGAGAAAGTAAGGTAAAAATGCGTGAGTAGGTCACGACTTGAAAACTTGTAGGGAGACACGAAGGGATTCCATGAAAATAAATCATTGGAAAGACTCGAGCTGACGCAAAGATGCATGTATTGGGGAATATGCCAATACAACAAAAACTATCCACAAAGGATACTTCAGATAAAAATCCGGGCTCAATCGGGAACGTCCACGAAGGACTCAGCTGAGAAAGAAAACAACGATATATTACCGGTTACTGGGTAATAAACTCAAAGGGAGACATGTTTTCAAAACACCGGTTACTGGGTGAGAGAACAACACGCTCAGGGAAAAAGAATATCTAAGACCGGTATAAGGGTGAGACATATCAATCATACGAAACATCTGAGGAGGACCCAAAAGGCACATCTCAAACTCAGGAAAATCTGACTCCACAGGGGACAAAAAGTCATAATAGGGAGCAGAAGGAAGGAACACCAGGGATACCGGTTACTGGGCATATAATCGGTGATCAACCAGGCGTGAATTGGGAACATATCCAAGACACTCATCATCCGAAATGAGGGTGGAAAAAGCAAACTTGGCTTACAGAATGGGTATTCGATCTCACAAGGAAAAACGAATCTTACTCAACTGGGGAAGAACAAGACTTCGACGGAAGAGCGCATGAGATATATTATCTATTACCGTCATAACGTAGATAACATACTCGCATGAAAGATTATTCACAACCAGTTACTGGGTTAATGAAGGATAAATCGAACGAAAAGAAAGGACATCGGGATACCGGTTACTGGGTATAAAATGATGACCAATCAAAAGGAGAAACCATCATTACCAAATACGGGTAAATGAAAGATGACTCGCGGGGGATAAATTGCTTGACAAAAGCAATCATCCAAGAGATATATCACTGGTTACCAGGTGGTATACTCAAAAATGAAGGAATATCAATACTGAATATTGGATAAAGATAACCAACAAATAGGGGATTACATCTACCGGTTATTGGGTAGAAAATCACAGATATAGGACTTATAACTACCGGTTACTGGGTAGAAGGCCGCAAGATCCACTGGGGAAAAGATGGACAATCGCTGGTTACTGAGCAATTGAACAACTAAACCACAGGAAACTGCAGGGAAATAACAAGAAGGGAGTCAATCTAGGAAGAAACTAGAAAGACATAATCAAACAAGACTCAACCCGATGAGGATATAACTCATGGGATTAATTCCATCCCAACACACGACTGGGAAGGTAGCTGAAACAAAAATCATCCACGAGGACATAACTCAGTGGGGAATAAAGAAGGAAATATAGACACTTTCTACCTATAGGGATGACTCTATATGGAGAGATCAGACTCAAACATCTACTTAGGGAAGAACATTTCACCAACAGCAGGAGATAACAAGCAAAGATATATGGAAAAGTATGCAATCATGAATATATGAATGATATGATTATGCATGGTTTATGTATGATTAATGCTGACAGACAGACATATCTAACACAAACAAGCTCAAGAGCCACGAACGAACATCCGGTATAACATCTCAAAAGAGAAAGGCCAGGCCCACAAGAGAAATCAGTTCTGGTGGGGAATGCCTCAAATACCAGGAGGCACAGACCACCGCTGGGGATAGGCAAAGTCTCAGCTGGGGGACATGCAGAGTCACAGTTTCTGAATGTCGGGGACATTCCGATAATTCTCGGGAACCGGTGACTGGATACTAATAACATCCGTCGTAGAAGAAAATCTACTGGGAAACTTATCGGGAAATGAGATGAAACTCCATGGGGAACAACCACCAAACAAATACTCATTAACCAAACACTCCCTTCGAACCGCTGGAGAGACATCTCTGCTAAGGGGAGAAAGAACCAAATGCTCCGTTGGGGAAGGAAATAACATATCTTCCTCATCGCTTGTCCAAAACTGGAAGAGATCTTTAGATTTGGAGGGGATACAAATTATCACGCTCGGATCAGGCAACTCCACTAGGGATGGACTGTAAGCGACCATACTGGGGATAAACTGCGGACAACCCTACTTGGGATGAACTGCAAGCATTCCCGGAGGAACTGTCCTGGCTGAGGGAATCGGAAACTAATCCTTAGTCAACACGTGCCATGCTGGGGATGAAAAGAGAAATAAGCCCTTCACCAACTGCTCTAGACAACTTCATGCTGAGGAAACAACTTATCTGGAAAGGTAACTATGCAGGGAACACATGCTTACTATGCAGAGGACTTCTACTCATACTAGGGAAAGACAAACTTCCTCGTGAATAGATAGCATATCAACTTTTATCAATCTATAAGGGATTTTAGGTCAGTCCACACAAGGGACGACAACCATATAATTGATAAAACACAAATGCTAGTGCCTGATATAGAGGTATGCACATCTCTAAAAGATCGAGGCCAAAACTCCAGACTCTCTGGGGAGTTGATAATGTTTTGTTCTTTCTGCGCTCGCTGGGGAGACAAATTGAAAGCTGATGAAGACGACATAAGAATTCCAGAGTATGAACAAATGTCTTACCTTTTGAAAATCATACTATCCTTGGGAGAGCACTGAAGACGCTCCAACTATCCTTTTAGTCATTGTGAATGTTCACTTTGTTTAAAAAATCAGTTTTATAAAAACTTTATTCGTTTAAAACAATGATATTTATTAATTAAAATATGCAAACATTTGTTAAACATAAACAAAGAAGAGTGCCAAGAATTGGATAAAGGCTCAAATTTATTTAATAGAATGGTAGTCCGCAAATGACGAGACTCCATGGATCTTTACAAATTTGAAATTGGTGATATATATTGGAAAAAGGGATATATTGAACATAATGACCATTTTTCCACCAGCTCTGAATCCAATGTATTCGAAGCTTCAGTTGATGATGACTGAGCGAGAATCTTTGACAGGCAACAGCTGTAGAACAAAGTGTTGTCAGGATGCAGTTACTTGCCAAATCCCTAATTTTTGCCTAGATTGCCCCAGGATGAGGTACTCAATCTAGCGGGATATATATATATTCATCATTTTTTTTCATGTCTCTAATTTTTTCCTGGACCGCCCTTTCGGGTTTTCAATCCACCGAGACGCTCATTTTTGCCTAAGTCACCCTTTCGGGTTTCAACTTAGCGAGCTATTCTGTTTTTATTTTTAGGCTAAGTATTTCTTGACTGCATCTGAATTACAGGATGAGTGAAATCCTCCCCATCCATAGTGGTAAGCAACAAAGCACCGCCTGAAAAGGCTCTCTTAACAACATATGGACCTTCATAGTTTGGAGTCCACTTGCCCCTGGAATCGGGCGCGAAAGACAAAAATTTCTTGAGCACAAGGTCACCTTCTCGGAACACCCTAGGCTTGACCTTCTTATCAATTGCTTTCTTCATCCTTTGCTGATATAACTGACCATGGCACATGACAGTCAATCTTTTCTCTTCTATCAAATTTAGTTGGTCATAACGACTCTGAATCCATTCAGCATCAGTCAACTTGGCTTCCATCAAGACTCTCATTGATGGGATCTCCACCTCTAATGGAAGCACAACCTCCATGCCGTAAACAAGAGAGAAAGGGGTTGCCTTTGTTAAAGTGCGGACAGATGTACGATACCCATGCAAAGCAAATGGCAGCATCTCATGCCAATTCTTGTAAGTAACAACCATCTTCTGGACAATCTTCTTGATATTCTTATTAGCAGCTTCAACAACCCCATTCATCTTGGGTCTATAAGGAGAAGAATTATGATGTGCTATCTTGAACTCGCTACACGACTCTTTCATCATTTTGTTGTTCAAGTTAGATCCATTATCAGTAATGATCTTATCTGGCACACCATAACGGCATATGAGTTGATTCTTGATAAAATTCACAACCACCTTCCTGGTCACATTTGCATATGATGTCGCTTCAACACACTTGGTGAAGTAATCCATAGCTACGAGAATAAAACGGTGACCGTTTGACGCCTTTGGTTCAATCATGTCAATTCCCCACATGGAGAAAGGCCATGGTGAGGAAATAACATTCAGAAGTGTCAGGGGAATATGAATCTTATCCGCATAAATCTGACACTTGTGGCATTTCTTCACGTATTTGTAGCAGTCAGACTCCATTGTCAGCCAATAGTAGCCTGCTCTCAACATCTTCTTTGCCATGGCATGTCCATTGGAATGAGTACCAAATGAACCCTCATGGACTTCAGTCATCAATAGGTCTTCTTTGTGTCTATCCACGCATCTGAGAAAAACCATGTCAAAATTCCTCTTATAAAGCACATCACCATTAAGGTAGAAACTGCCAGATAATCTCCTCAAAGTCTTCCTGTCTTTAATAGATGCCCCTAGCGGGTACGTCTGACTTTGGAGAAAGCATTTGATATCATAGTACCATGGCTTATCATCTTTCACTTTCTCAACTGCAAACACAACAGCTGGTCTATCCAAGCGCATCACGGTAATGTTGGGAACTTCATTCCAATATTTTACCATAATCATTGAAGCAAGCGTAGCAAGAGCATCTGCCATCTGATTCTCATCTCGAGAAATATGATGGAAGTCAACCTTAGTAAAGAAAGTTGAAATCCTCCTCGCATAATCTCTATATGGGATGAGGCCAGGTTGATCCGTCTCCCATTCACCCTTAATCTGATTAACAACAAGGGCCGAATCACCATAAACATCAAGATGTTTGATCCTAAGATCAATACGTTCTTCTAAACCCATAATACAAGCCTCATATTCCGCCATATTATTCGTGCATTTGAAAGTTAGCCTTGCTGTAAAAGGAAAATGTTTGCCTTGAGGAGTAATAATCACTGCCCCAATACTATTTCCATACTGATTAACAGCGCCATCGAACACCATACCCCATCGGGAACCAGGCTCTAGCCCTTCATCAAGCGTAGGCTCATCGCAATCTTTTATCTTCAAATACAGAATCTCCTCATCAGGGAAGTCGTACTGCACAGACTGATAATCTTCAATTGGTTGATGTGCCAAATGGTCAGCCAAGATACTACCTTTAATAGCTTTTTAAGCTCGATACTCGATATCATACTCAGATAACAACATCTGCCAACGGGCAATCCTCCCAGTTAAAGCAGGCTTCTCAAAGATATACTTGATTGGATCCATTTTGGATATCAACCAAGTCGTATGATTCAACATATAGAGGCGTAAGCGCTTAGCAGCCTCAACCAAAGCACAACATGTCGTCTCAAGCATTGAGTACCGAGACTCGCAATCAGTGAACTTCTTACTCAAGTAGTATATTGCATACTCTTTCTTCCCTAATTCATCTTGCTGACCAAGGACACAACCCATGGAATTATCAAGCACGGTGAAGTACATAATCAACGGTCTCCCTTCAACGGGCGGAGACAAAATCGGAGGCTCTGGCAGATACTCTTTAATACTGTCAAAGGCCTTTTGGAAATCCTCGGTCCAATCATGATGTTGATCTTTCGGGAGGAGCTTGAATATAGGCGCACATGTGGCAGTCATCTGGGATATAAATCTCGAAATGTAATTCAAGCTGCCAAGAAAACCTTAGACTTGCTTCTCAATTTTGGGCGTAGGCATCTCTTGTATTGCTTTGACCTTGGCAGGATCAACTTCAATACCTCTTTCACTAACAATAAATCCCAATAGCTTGCCGGAATGGACTCCAAATGTACACTTGTTCGGATTCAGGTGGAGTTTGTACTTCCTCAAACGCTGGAAAAGCTTCAACAAGTGTTCTACGTGTTCAACTTTCATTTTCGACTTTGCAATCATATCATCAACATATACCTCGATCTCTTTGTGCATCATATCGTGAAACAAGGTAGTCATAGCTCGTTGATATATGGCTCCGGCGTTCTTCAAACCGAAGGGCATCACTCGATAACAGAATGTTCCCCAAGGTGTGATGAATGTTGTCTTCTCCATATCCTCGGGTTCCATTTTAATTTGGTTATAACCGGAAAATCCGTCCATAAATGAGAAGACATTAAATTTAGATGTATTGTCTACCAACATATCAATATGTGGTAGAGGAAAATCATCTTTCTGACTAGCTTTATTCCAGTCACGATAATCCACACACATTCGGACTTTTCCATCTTTCTTAGGCACAGGAAGAATATTGGCCACCCATTGAGGATATGTAGACGTCACCAGAAACCCCGCATCAATTTGCTTATGAACTTCTTCTTTAATCTTCACTGCCATATCAGGATGAGTTCTTCTTAGTTTTTGCTTCACAGGCACACACTCAGGCTTCAACGGCAAGAAATGTTGCACAATATCAGTATCTAGACCAGGCATGTCTTCATACGACCAGGAAAATATGTCGACATATTCTCGTAGCAACTCAATTAACCCCTTCTTCACAAACTCTTCAAGGAGTGCCCCAATCTTTACTTCACGAATGTAGTCTTCAGACCCCAAGTTGACTGTTTCCAGATTCTCAAGATGCGGTTGAATGATCTTCTCCTGGTGCTCAAGCAAACGGGTAATCTCTTCTGGAATCTCTTCAACATCATCTTCTTCTGCCTCAAGTACAGGGAACTCAAAGTTGGAAGATGGTGTTGGATCGTTATGTTCAATGGGTTTGATCAACCTGCATAATGATTTTGAGTATAAAAGAGATTTTAGAATTCAAACAAGGAAAATCATTATGCAGATGAAAATATTGATTTTATTCTCTTTTTAGGGTTTTATGGTGATCACTAATTTCATGCAAAAAGCAAAAAGGAAAAATAATTTGGAAACACAAACATTTAACATGTGATTATTGAATGAATATCATCGTATTAATCAAAATGTGCCCACAATGTCATTACTTCTCCTTTTGGCATGGGAGAAGGGTTTTCAAACAAAATGAACACATTACGTTGACTTATGGATAACTGTTGGAACATCAACAGCGACCCAATTATTGCAGATTCCGCCAGGTATGACAAAGTTTCCAAGGTCTTCCTCTTCATCATCTTCAACAATGGCAGCAGCTTCCTGATCTTCAACAGTGTGAATGAAACCTCCACTCTGGAACAACCCACGCCCATTGGAAACATCAAAAGAGTACCTTATTCCAGCTCAGGATTTATTATCTTCTAATCAGATCATTTGCCCCAAACCAGTAGTTGCACCATGCTTAATGGCCAACTTCGCATCATTGTAGGAGACAAATGAAGAAAGTCCTTTCCTTGAAGGCTCAGCAATAAACAAGGCTTGGAACGGAGTCCCAACCTCATCCTCAGCATCAATGTAGGAAAATGAAGATAAATGACTGACCAAGAGAGCCTTCTCTCCCCCTATCACCACCAACTTCTTGTTTTTCACAAACTTTAATTTCTGGTGTAGGGTGGATGTCACGGCGCCTGCCTCGTGAATCCAAGGTCTGCCAAGCAAACAACTGTAAGACGGATGAATATCCATGACCTAAAAAGTGATCTGAAAATCACTAGGTCCAATCTTGATCGGGAGTTCCAATTCGTCGATCACGGTTTTGCGCGATCCATCAAACGCCTTCACAACCACTCCATTCTGCCTCATGGGAGGCCCCTGGTATGAAAGTTTAGCAAGAGTGGATTTTGGCAGCACATTGAGTGATGATCCGGTGTCCACCAACACATTGGACAAGGCATCATCCTTACAATTCATTGAAATGTGTAAGGCCAAATTGTGGTCTTTTCCCACCTCAGGAAGATTAGCATCACAAAAGCTCAAATTGTTGCAAGCGGTTATGTTTGCAACTATGCTATCAAACTGTTCTATTGTGACATTGTGGTCCACGTATGCCACGTCCAACACCCTTTGCAATGCTTCGTGGTGTGGCTCAGAATTCATCAACAAAGATAAGACAAATATCTTTGATGGAGTTTGTAGCAGCTGATCAACAATGATATATTTGCTCTTTTTGATGAGCCTTAGCATCTCATCACTATCCTCTTTCAAAATGCCAGACTGGCCAACTAGGATCAAAGTACTATTATTCTTGACAACAACAGGGTCAACGCTCTTCACAGTAGGAACATAATTATTCTGAGAAGAAGTCCCCACGGGACCGGCAGGATTATCAGCAGTTCTCTTCACAACATCTTCATGGGGTTTCGGCTGTGCCGAGAAAACACGACCGCTACGGGTCACACCACTGACGTCTGAGATACTCTCAACAGAGGTTAAGGGTAACGACACCTCCTTCCCATCTTCTAGCATCACATCTTTGTATCGATAGGGCACAACTTTGTCTGATGAATACGGGACCGGACCCACTGGCTTTATCACAAGAGCTGGAGATACCTTCTTCTTGTTGCCATCATACTTGACGACGACAGGCTCAGGAAGTTTGAACACTGGGGTGATAACATTAACTTTGTCCTCATTGCGATTCTAAGGTATTTCAATCATTCTCTGATCCAACATCTCTTGGATATCCTTTCTTACTTGTCGGCATCCTCTCTCATTGATAGTGCACACTTGGCACCTATCATGGTCATGCTCATAGTGGCTGTGTTCACACAACAACTTATGTTTCTTGACCAAAGATTGCCTTATGTCATTAATATATAGGACTTTATATTTGTCAGGGCATCCCTGGACCATATTAACAACAACTTTCCCATGCTCGGGCAATGGGTTCTTCTTCACATTAGGATCTACGTCCTCGAAAAACAAAATACCATTTCTCAAAAGGTCTTGCACCTTGGTCTTTAGCGAATAACAATTTTCCACATCATGTCCGGGAGCACCGGAATGATATACACAGTGAAGCTCGACCTTATACCCCCACTGAGGATTGGTTGGTACAGCAGGAGGGTCTCATGGAGTAATCAGTTTTCTATCAATCAAAGACGGATAAAGCTCAGCATATGTCATTGGAATTGGGTCAAAAGTTACCCATTTCCTCTCGTAGTTACTGGTGCTGGTGTTATTGTTGTTTTGAGGCTGGTAGGCCTGTTGTTGTGGACGATGTTGTTGTTGTTGTTGATGATGAACTTCTCAAAAAGCATGTGTTATATGAGCCACCTGGTGTTGGTTAATGGCAGGACGCACATTCTTCCTCTTCATAGAGAGCATTCTTTTGATATGGGAGGACACAACATGAGTCGCTCCTTCCTTCTTCTTAACAAAGCCCCATACCTCTTTGCCGAAGAGCTGTCATCTCTAGACAAACGTCCTTTGCGGACCCCTTCTTCCAATCTCATCCCCATATTCACCATTTCAGTGATGTCTGAGGGAGCACTGGAAATCATTATTTCATAATAGAAAGAGCTCAAAGTCTTCAAGAAGATCTTTGTCATCTCTTTCTCCTCTAGGGGTGGCACTATCTAAGCTTCCAATTCATGCCATCTCTGGGCGTACTCCTTGAAGGTCTCCTTGTCCTTCTGCGACATCGCCCTCAGTTGGTCCCTATCTGGAGCCATATCCACATTATACTTATATTGCTTGACGAAGGCCTCGCTAAGATCGTTAAAAGAGCGGATGTTCGCACTCTGCAGCCCCATATACCACCGGAGGGCAACACCTGACAGGCTGTCCTGGAAGTAATGGATAAGCAGTTGGTCATTATCTGTTTGTGTTGAAATCTTGCGAGCATACATCACAAGATGGATGAGTGGGCATGTGTTTCTCTTGTATTTCTCAAAGTCAGGTACTTATATTTAATAGGGATCTTCACGTTGGGCACGAGGCACAACTCAGTAGCACTTTTACCAAAGAGGTCCTTACCCCTTAGAGTCTTAAGTTCCTTGCGCAGCTCAAGGAATTGGTCTTTCATCTCATCCATCTTTTCATATACATCCGGGCCCTCAGACGGCTCGGAATGATAGATGGTGTCTTCGACACGAGGTAAGGTGTGCACAAAGGGAGGTGGCACAGAAAGGACCGGGCTAGATACCGGCAAAGAAGCGAGAGTAGGAGCAAAACCCTCAGGCAGAAAATTAGCAGGCATTACCCATGGGAACCCGGCTGGCATAGACGGAGCAAAGTGGGTTGTTGCGGTAGACACAGTCGAGGTAGCAACCTCAGAAATGACAGTCCTCGTGGGAGGAGTTGGAGGAGTTGGTGACGCTTGACTCTGGGCGGCCAGAACTGACTCCATCATGGTAGTCAACCTAGCGATCTCTTCCTTCAGATCCCGATTCTCTTGCTCTAAGTGCTCAATTATCCTTGGATGATTAGTTCTGGTGTTATACCGGTGCGTCAGCTTGTCTTCAAAATAAATGATGAGCAAAGAGTTAGACCACTGATCAAGAGCTCAGAACAAAACCTGCTTATGCATATGATGCATGCAATGTTTGTGCATATGATTTTTTTTAATCAGAGGAACTTTATAGATATCTATTTGCAAATATTAATATTTTAAGCCATATATGGAATGCTCATAACAATAATATTTGGAAAATTTTACACCAAAGAAGTAGTACAGTTTTGGTAACCAAAAACAATATAAGAGAAAAGGAAAACAAACATCCTATGGAGCCCTAGAAACAATCGTCCAAAGCTCTCGAGATCAGAAGATAAGCTGCACGAAGCCTCTTCACCTCTCTCTCATAAGATGTTTCCATATCGGCCTTCTCCTTGGCGAGCCGATCATACTTCCTCTTCCAAAACCTGGATGACTGAGTGTAAAACCCTAATTTTGACCCTAAGATCCCTCATGGAATCATATCATTGCTCATTGCATTTGCCTCAAGGATCATAGCATCTTGGCTCCTTAACCCTTGGGTTGGGACTTATGAGTTGGTTTGAGACCACCAAGCATACTTGAATTGTATATTACTGCTTTTCTTCTTTTGTTTACTAACCAAAAGCATAAAAAATATGTCACTAACATCTTTTGTTTTGTAGCTTGAGCAATCATAAGATCTAAGGCTCCTAGGAGACTATATGCTCAAAGAATGGCCAGATGGAGGTGAAAGCAAGCATGACAATGGTTCACAAGGCTCATTCATCATATATGCCTCCCAAGTATCTCAATTTGTCATTTTGGTCAAATCAAACCAAGGGGCTTGAGGCTTGTCTCCCAAGGAAACCCTAATCCAACTGTGCATTGATTGTGCCTTGCTCATGAAGCAACCTCAACCCATGATCAATTACAATCAAGATAAGTTCTTTAATTCATGATTTCATGCATATTTGAGCTTATTTGAGTGTCCTCAATCATGCATTCATCAAGATTTGAGGTATGGACTTGAGAAGATGATCAGCCAATTCATCTGACTATTTTGAAATCCACTAAGACCTAACTTTTGATATGTTTGTCAAATGAAGATGACCCCAAGTGAAAAAATGTTCTTAAGAACCATATGAACAACTTTCATGTTCATCAAAAATTTATTTGATGCTTGTACGGTCATCATCCATTTCAACACATTATAAGTCATTTTGACTAAAACCCTAATTTTGGGTCAACTTCCCAAGGACCTAACTCATTCATTTTCCATGATTTTGAGGTGGGATCAAATGAATTGGAAATTTTAAGATGTCTACTTCATTTTTTATGTTGAACAAAATTTCATAATGCTAAAATAAATACATGTGATAATGCAAAACATTATAGGTCACTTTGGACCAAAGGCATTGAAATGTGAAAAAGTCCAACTTCAAGTGCCCATAACTTTCTCATAAAAAATCTAAATGATGCAAAATTTGAGTCAAAAATTATTGTCTTGAAACGGTATACAACTTTTATGTTGAAGGTTTTGTCATTTGAAGCTTTTGTCATTGAAACTGAAGGGCTTGAAGTTGGTCCATTTTGGAAATTTTCACATACACATGTTTTGCACCTTGAACTTTATGACCAATTTTCATTAATTTCCCAATTCCAAATGGACTTGTGCTCAACATAACAATTGATCCTCATGTCAACACCTTTACAACCATTACCCATAAGGCCATGTTTTATTTTGGGAAGATGAAATTTTCGAAGAGATGAAGAATCATGTGCATTTTTAGAAACCAATTGAAAACTTCATGCACACTCATTTGTAATCATATTTGCACGTCCAAACTTGGTCATTGTGATTTCAGCTTGCTTGCATCAGGTTTTGCTATGGATTCCCCCATCACACATGCACATGGAATTCACCTTGCTTGCATCAGGTTTTGCTATAAATAAGCATGCTTAGCTTCACTATTTTCCAACCTGAAGGCGCCTTAGATGCTGCAGAATTGAATCCAAAAACCTCACCTAAAGGAATTTCTCTCTTTCATTTCAAATTCTCATATCCAATTTTCAACTTCCTTGGTTGAATATTGGATTTAAATTCCTTTGTCTTGCTCCATCTACATCTGAAGAACACACTGCAATCAAGATTGGTGAAGGATCGTGCTCCATAGATCTACATTTTCAAGGTTGATGCTCAAACTTTTTTCAATCGAAACACACTGATTATAGCTTATTTCTTGTGTTTATTGGCTTGGCTGAAGTCCTCTCACAAGAGGCATTTGAATTGTGTTCTTAATTTTGCAAATCCATGAAGTTCAGATTGAACACCATGATTTTCTCTCTCTGATTTCTCTTCATATGAGAGTCTAGAGGAGAAACCAATGGTACAAGGGTGATGTACATCACCCCAGCTTTCCAATGATATGAGGATCGCTTCATTTGGTTAAGTTTCCATGTCTGCAACTTCCACCGGAATCTTCATGCTCGCCGGAGAAGACGGTGGTGTACACCACCGTCCCCAGCGCCAGATTGAATCAGAGCCCTTGGATCTTATCTCCAGTTTATATCATAGCCATCAGATCTTATGACTTTATTTAATGTGCTGTGTTATTCAGTTGACTTAGGTCCATGATGCGCGGGTATGCCATTGCCTTCGGATGTGCCAAGTCAATTAATGAGATTCAATCCAACGTGCCATGATTTTTCTCATTTTCTGAATTTCCTTTTAGTTTTGTTTATTTCAAAAAATCATAACTCTTTCATTTTAATTCCAAAAAATATGGGACCAATTGCATTATTTCCCTTTTTAATTCTAGTTTCTGAAAATGATTTTTAATATTTTTATTTTATCATTTGGTATTTTTTGTGAATTTTCTCTTTTCTGGTTATTTTTAATTCATTTTAAATAGTTTCCAATATTCAAAAAATGCAAAAATATTTTCTTAACCTCTTTGAATGATGATGAATCTATGAAAAATATTCTCATCAATTTATTAATTGATTTGAGATTTATTTGAGATTTTAGTTCAATTAGGTTATTTTTTATTCATTTTTAATTGTTTAAAAATAGTTTCTGGTTTCTAAAAATGCTGAAACTTTTTGTTAAACTTTGTTTGACTTTGTTGAACTTAGGATGATCCATTTGGACTTTTCAAAGTTGATTTGAAATGGATTTGAAGTTTGACCTTTAATTGTTTATTTTAATTCAAGTATTGTTTTAATTTTCAAAAATACCAAAAATATTTTATTTGTTTCTTGACCTTTAAGTTTCATTTTGCTTCTGTTTACTATTGTTTGACCTTGATTCCATTTATCTTTGGTCAATGCATTTTGCTTATCTCATTTGAATTTCAATTCATGTACATTCTTATTCATCTTCTTCTTCATCTTTTTCTTTTTGATCAATGAGTTAAAGATTGGTGGTTAGCCTTGATATATTGGAAGCTTAACCTTCCTTGATTCAATTCTAATTCATCTTGATCAAAGATCAAGTGAATGGCTTTGCATTAAGGATAGGTTGCTTCTTAATCAAACGAAAAACCTAAATCAATACAAGATCATTCTTCTTTTCTTTTGGCATGGCAAGTTGTGGGAGCTTAGCTTACTAGTCAAGGTCTCTAACTTGTGTTTGTTGCCTATATTTTTATTGACCGGCCTCAGATAGGTGTGACTACTACATTAGTCCACTTACGATTGCTTAACATAGCGCTAAATTGCCTTATGGCACACTAACACTAACTATTGACCATTAACTTTTAATTCAAGTCATTTAATTCTTGCAATTTACTTTATGCAATTTAATATCTTGTACATATTATTCATTTGCTTTTTCCCTTTGCTCACTTGAGCTCATGTTTATGTTAATGCAATTTGCCTTTTGCTCAGTTGAGCACATAATTGTGTATATACTATTGTGCTTGTGTTTTGTTTTGATTGTTGTGAACCAAATGCAAATAGACAAAAGGACTTAGATTTTAGGACATTCCCTATGCAAAATGGAGCCAAAGAGAAAATAGGCCTCATGCCTTTAGAATGCTATAAAAGAAGAAAAATGTCAACGAGCAACAAGGTCTCATGCCTTTAGAATGCTTAATCTTGAAGAAGAACTTGAAAGGATCCTAATTTCTAAACTCACTCTTGTCCATTCTTTGTTTGTATTATGGAACTTTTTGATGTGTGTGTTCTTGTGGTAGGGATCCCAAACATTGAGCCAAATTGAAGAACCATTGTCATGAGCATCTAAAGTGAGAGATACAAAAGCCATTGGAAGATTCCTAGTAGCTTGTTTTGATTGTGTGCTTGATTGGTTGAGTATTTGCTTATTTGCTTGCTTATTCCAAAGGATGGGAGCTACTTGGATCATCACTATGATCTCAAGAAGGGAACTCCATTTGTGGTTTTATTTCTCTTCCTTCATCTTTGTATGTTTACGACTTAGCCATTCTTCTTCTTCCCTCCACTCTAACCCAAGCCAAAACTTTTGTGCAAACATTAACATTTGTTTTCAAAATTAGAAACCTAAGCACTATGCTTTTGATTTTCCAAACTTCTTTTCATAACACTTATTTTGAATTGAATTCTAAGTCAACTTTGACCATACTTTGTAAATACTTTTCATTGGTAAATACAATTTACTCAATTGTTTTTTGTGGTTCCAAATGGCCATTTTTTTGTCAACGATTTTCATAAACATTAGCTATTAGGTTTGAGTTATCCTTGAGGTTGATATAATACTCACATATATCCTTAGTGATGGACAATAAGTCTTCCATGCTTATTATAGGGTTAACCCCTCACTAGCATGTTGAAGCTATCCTCACATGGTGGATTTGTGGTTTTAGGTTGAGTTTTCTCCCTTTGATAACAAAAGACCTTAAGGCTTTTGAACCAATTAATTCACCAACTTCTTTTGAGATTTTTACCCCGAACTACGAGGTTTTGATCCTACCTTTTTTAAGATGGTACGTAGGCAGTGGGTTTATCCATTCAAACACAAAAATTGTAAATAATTTGTACATTCTTCTCGTATCTCCCCAATCATGTTTGCACAAATAATTTTTCTCACAAATACCAACCTACCTTACAACATTGTGAAAGGGCTCCCTAGGAGTACCTAGGATGTTTTGGGTGCTTAAAACCTTCCCATTGCATAACCAACTCCCTTACCCCAATCTCTGACATTTTTTATTAGTTTTGGATTTGATAAAACTTCTCGGTTTTTGTTCGCTTTCTAACCTTTCCTTTGGATAAATAGAAGTGCGGTGGTGACTCGATTTGTATGGTTTACTTTTGATTTAGTCGATAAATCTAAAGGCAACGAATACCCCGCTACACTAAGGAAGAAGAAAAGTGACGACATCATCAGGCTCATCAATAACCTGATGCTCCAGAAATTCTATCACTGCATCCTTATCTTTGAGCTTCTGAAGGAGTTCCTCTCGCTCACGAACCCATGCACGTGACCGATCTTCATCTCTCAACTCCTCTACTCCTTGGTCAGGGAGGGTTGAAGGCCCAACCATAACCATAGGGGTAGGTCTTGGATAATCATACGGCATGCGGTACTCAAGAGCTCTCTTCCTCACCCAAACGGTGTAGGGTTCCAAAGCAATGCAATTCTTCGGACCAAGCTCCTTCCTACCCTTCCTATGAACTTTGCGCCAGGCGCGGACCATCCTATCCTTCAAATTCTAGGGATCTTTACCCTCTTGAAAGAATACACCTTCCAACAAAATGTTGTTAGGTTTATCCTTTAAGGGGAACCCAAGATGACGGTGAGTCAAAACAGGGTTGTAGTTAATTCCACCACATGTACCAAGAAGAGGCACATTGGAGAACTCACCACAAGAATCAATGATCTGAACGTCATCATACACACGATTATACCAAAAGATAACATCATTAGTGAGAGACATAAGTCTCATAGACCACCGTAGACATCCCTTATTCTCCTTGAAGGCAAGCGTCTGAGGCAAGTGAGAAATAAACCACTTGTAGAACAGAGGCAGACAACACACAATGGAACCACCACCCTTTGCATTCCTCGTATGCAAAGAGAAATAAGTGTCACCCAATAGAGTCGGAACGGGATTACGAGAAGAGAAAATCCTAATAGCGTTCACATCCACAAAATTGTCGATGTTGGGAAATAACACTAGTCCATAGATGAGAAGTACAAATATGGCTTCAAAGGCATCCTCAATCATGGCCTTCCCAAACAAAGTAGCTTGGGTAATGAGGAAATCAGGTGGGAGACCTTGAATTCCACCTTTGGTAGTCATATGAGTAACAATCTCAAATACATCTATGTGAAGCATGTCAGCAATCTCTTGGGAAGAAGGAACCCTCTCCAAACCACTGAACGACAACTGATCCAGAATATGTATACCCACATGATAGGCATACTCATCAAGTGTAGGCTAGAGCTGGAAATCCGGAAAAGTGAAGCACCGATACAGAGGATCGTAGAACTGCACCAACACACTCATCAGACCTTCATCCACCTTGGTAGAAAGAATAGACAGGAGCTTCCCATGGCGAGCTTTGAACTCCAAGGGCTCTAATACATAAGATACCAAACTCCTTAACTCTTTCAAGTCGGGTTGTCTGAAACTGTACTTCTTCGTATTCCTTCTTTGCTTATCCATGTCTGAAAATTTGCAAATAGACCTCTTAAGTTCCTTGAAAATTTCCATTGTCGATGATATGGATGCATATGAATGCATGAATGCATGGATGCAACAATCACACTCAAGGATCAAGCAAATCACACCACACAAAGGTCACGGGATGGCTCACGTTATCGTCAATATCAATCATCCATTTTGGTGGATTATGGTTTACACCTTACCAACATCCAAGTTCCATTGATATTGAGAATATACGAGAACAAATCAACCGCGAATCAAGGGTTTTTTGTAAATCACGAGCATGGAGTTTCGGTTAAGAACCACCCAAAGGGAATGTACTATGGTTAAACCTGACAATCATGTTCTAACAAAGGTCCCTGTAGTCATCATCTCATCTTTTGGATATTATCGGATAAAACGACTACTCTTATTCTAAAAATATTCTCAAGAGAGACTCTTATGAGTGTAGTATTGCGTAACAATCGTATCAAATCTTACACTTGAACAATCTTCGCACTATGTCCTAAAATAGGCCAAGATGGGCTAGGTATCTAAGGTCATTGGCTTCTAAGATTTATATTACCAAGAGTAATTCCTAACCACGACTACTCGTGTGACATTACTGATCCCAATAAGACCTCCACCAAGTGAATGGGCTTGCAAGTCAACTTTCTAAGGAATAACTCCACACAAGTCAACAAGACTATGTCATTCTCCTATCATAAGTGCATTCGAGTTCGGGTATAGAACTCATCTCACAAGAGACCACCAAGCACAAAAGTAATAATATATCAAGCAATTCATTCATTACAAACAATAAAGTCATCCAAAATTTGCACAAAAATATGCCACAAATAAATATAAACATATAACACACATAAGCAAAAAGTAGGCTAAACCCACTAGGAAGCTATCTTTTAGTTAACTCCCCAGCAGAGTCGCCACTTTTCTGTAGCGGGGATTTCGTTACCTTTAGGTTTATTGACTAAACCAAAAGTAAACATACAATTCGAGTCGCCACCTCACTTTTATTTGTCCAAAGGAAAGGCTAAAAAGCGAACAAAATCCAAGTAAGAAGTTTTATCAAATCAAAACCTAATAAAAATGTCAGAGATCTAGGTAAGGGGGTTGGTTATGAAATGGGAAGGTTTTACGCACCCAAAACATCCTTAGTACTCTAAGGGAAGATCTTTTTGCAAATGTGTGTTGTAGGTTGCTATTTGTGAAAATGTGTGCAAAATATTAGGGGGATGAGAAAAAAATAGATTATATTTACAAATTTGTTATTTGAATGGATGAACCCATTGCCTACGTACCATCACAAAGGGTAGGATCAAAACCTCGTAGTTCGGGGTAAAAATCTCAAAAGATTGGTGAATTGATTTGTCAATAGCCTTAAGGTCTTTTGTTATCAAAGGGAGAAAACTCAACCTAAACCAACAATCCACCATGTGAGGAAGGCTTCAACATACTAGTGAGGGGTTAACCCTATAATAAGTATGGAAGACTTATAGTCCAATCACTAAGGATAAGGTGAGGTTTACATCAACCACTATGATAATTCAAACCTATGACTAATGTTTATGAAAACGTTTTAACAAAGGTGGCCATTAGAACCACAAAATCAGCTTGAAGTGAGTTGTATTTACAAGTTAATTTATTTATAAAATGAAGTCAAAGTTGGATTAAGATTCATTTGCAATGAGTATTAGTGAAAAGATTTTGAAAAGTCAAAGGCATAAGGCCTAGGTTTCTAATTTGAAACAAAGCCAAAGTTTGCACAAAGAGAGTTTGGCTTGGGTTAGAGTGGGGAGAAGAAGAGAAGGGCTAGTCCTAAAGCATACAAAGATAAGAGAAGAGATAAAACCCTTGGAGTTCCTTTTCTTGAAATCATAGAGATGATTCAAGATGCACCTTTCCTTTGACTTAGCAAACAAAAAGCAATCATACAATATTTGGATTCAAGCTCATAGGATCTCCATTTGGCTTGTCTCTCTTAACTTGGCTACTCATGAAAATGGTCCTTCCTACTATCTCAAGATGGAATCCCTATCACACAAGAGCAAACATAAAAAAGTTCACAACACAATAAGAGGAATGGACAAAGAATAAATTTTGGAAAGGAAGTCCTTTGAAGTCAACTTTGACATTTAGCATTCTAAAGGCATGAGGCCTAGTTGCTCTTGAACAAATTTAGCATTCTAAAGGCATGGGGCCTAGTTGCTCTTGAACTCCTTTAAGCATAGGTAGGTCCTAATTCTAAGTCCTTTCTCCCTTTTGCATTAGGTTCACACAAAACAAAAACAGAACAAACATAAGGCAATAATATATTTATATACAATAATAAGCTCAAATGAGCAAAAGGAAAATGACGTAAACATAAAATATGTGCTCAAGTGAGCAAAGGGAAAAGAAATATGAATAAATGAGCAAGAAAGTAAATTGCATTAAAGTAAATTGCAAGAAATTAAATGCTCAAATTAAAGTTAGTAGTTAGTATAGTTATGTTAGTTTGTCATAAGACAATTTAGCGTTATGTTAAATAATCGTAAGTGGACAAATATACTAGTCACACCTATCTGAGGCCGTTCAATAAAACTATAGGCAAATAAACACAAGTTAGAGATCATGACTAGTAAGTCAAGCTCCTAAGACTTGCCATGCCAAAAGAAAAAAGAAAGGCCTTTGATGGACTTTAGTTTTTTTGCTTGACCAAGAAGTAACCTATCTTGGACACAAAGCAACTCCCTTGATCTTGGATCAAGATGAGTTTGATTTGGATCAAAGAAGGTTAAACCTCTCATATGTCAAGACCAACCATAAGACATTAACTCATTGGCCAAAATAAAAAGAAATGAGATGAAGATGAAATGAATGGAAAAAGAAATATAGTGTCAAACACAATTGGTCAAAAGTGAACCAAATCATCATCAACCAAAGTCAAACAGAAGAGGAATAAAGATCACAAGTCCACAAGTCAAACATATTTTTTTGGTATTTTTTGAATAAAAAATAAATTCAAAATAAAATGAACCAAATATGGTCAAACCTCAAATTCAATTCAAATCAACTTCAACAAGTCCAATTAAATTCCCATAGGTCTAACATAGTCAAACAAGCTTTGACAATTTTTTTCAATAATTTTTGAAATCAGAAACTATTTTAAAACCTTTAAAAACAATGAAAAATAACACAAATGAATTAAAATCTCAAATAAATCTCAAAAAAATTAAGAAATTGAGTAGACTATTTTTCATTGACTTATATTGATCCATATGTGTTAAGAAAATATTTTGGTATTTTTCAAATATCAAAAGGTATTTTAAAATGAATTAAAACTATTAAAAACCAAATAATTCACAAAAAATACTAAATGAAGTCACAAAAATAATTAAAAATCAAAATATGAAACTAGATTTTTCAAGAATTTTTTTGGCATTGGTCTCATATTTTTGTGACTTCAAATAAAATATCTATGAATTTTTGAAAATAACATGAATTAAATGAAATTAAAACAGAAATAAGAAAATAGGAAAAACCAGCGCCCTCAGATCAATTCATTAATTGATGTGGCACTTATCTGAGGGTGCAAGGCGCAGTCACACCATGTGCTCAAGTCAAGCGCTCTACACTTGGAATTAAAACAAGTCAACACGAGCAATGGCCAGGATTACAACATTTCACTATGATCCAATGGACCAGAAGCTCCCACGTGGGGATGGTGGTGGAAACCACCATCTTCTCCGGCCAGACAACTGATTCCATCCACCACGCGCAGGGATTCAAACTGTAATGAAAATGAAAAAGCAAGTTATAAAAATGAAGTTGAGGTGATGTACATCACCCCTGTAACCATGGATTCTCCTCAAAGTTCCTATTTAAAGAGAAACCTGAGCTTGAAGATCATGGTGTTTGATCTAAAATGGAATGATTTATGAAATTAAGACCACCACTGGCCTGCCTCATGCATGAGGACTTTAGAAAACAAAAAAAACCAAAGCAATTCACATTGTATAGTAAGATCTAGGTCAAGAAAAATTGAGGTTCTACCTCTGAAATACAGCTTCAAACAGCACGAGTTCTTCAAGCTTTTGATCCAATCTTGCTCTGGAAGTGTAATGATGATGCAAGGCTAAGGAATAGAATTGTGAAGATCAACTAAGGATGTTGAAATTCAAGCTTGAAATTGAAAATGAAAACTGAAATTCCTTTAGGTGAGGGTTTGGTTTTCAATCCAGCAGGGTTTCAAATCTCCTTGAGGTTTCTTCTTGAACGAGCATGAGCTTCTATTTATAGTTGGAATGGTTGCAAGGTAGTGTTTTGCTCGTGTGTATGAAACTTGGATCCTTCATGCATGGGCCTGTACAGGCGTGTGCAAAGCCCAAAAATGAGTGGAAATGCATGTTGAGATCAAATGTGGTTGAATTGGACGTGCACAAGAGGCTGCACAAGCTTGCATTCCAAGTTATGATGTGAATTGCAAAAATGAGCATAAACATTAAGCTCTTCGAAACTCCCACATGGAAAATCCAAAAATGGTCATATGAGTAATTGTTGGAAAGCTATTGAAATAAGGAACAAAAGTCATGTTGGGAAAAAATTCATTTGGATTTTGGAAATTATTGAAAACTGGCTGTGAAGTTTAGGGTACAAAACATGTTTAGGTTCCCCTTTGAAAAATTTGCCAAAAACAAGCATCTTCAAGCCTTTAGGTTTCATGATTAATGCCTCAAATGGGAAAACCTCCAACATAAAAGTTGTAGACCGTTTCAAGATGATCAATTTAGACTCAAACTTTGCATCATTTGTATTTTGCATGATAAAGTTATGGGCACTTTAAGTTGGACATTTTTCAAGTTCAATGACTTAGGTCCAAAGTGACCTATAATGTTTTATATTATCACATGTGTTTCCTTTAGGATTATGAAATTTTGTCCAACATAACATTTTAAGAAGACATCTTAATCTTTCAAATGCATTTGGTATCACTTCAAAATCACAAAAATTAAGGATGTTAGGTCCTTGGGAAGTTGACCTAAAATTAGGGTTTCAGTTAAAATGACCTATAATGTTTTGAAATGAATGATAACCTTCAAAGTTCAAATGGATTTTTGATGAACATGCAAGTTGTTCATATGGTTCTTAAGAACATTTTTTCTCTTGAGGTCATCTTTATTTGATAAACACATCACAAGTTATGTCTCAGTGATCCTCAGTTTAGTCAGATCCCTTGACTGGTCAACTTCTCAAGGCCAAACTTCAAATCTTGATGAATGAATGATTGAGGATCCTCACATAGGATCATATATGCACAAAATAATGAATGAAAGAACTTCCCTTGATTGAATTTGATGATAGGTTGAGGTTGCTTCATGAGCAAGGCACAGTTGAAGCACAATGAAATTAGGGTTTCCTTGGGAAACAATCCGCAAACCCTTTGGATTATCTTGATCAAATTGGAAAATTGAGATACTTGGGAGACATATATGATGATTAGGAACTTTATGGACCATTGTCATGCTTATTCTCATCTTCATCTAGCCACTTCATTGAGCTTAGGAGCCTCCTAGGAACATAGGAGCACATGATTACTTAAGCTTCAAAACAAAAAGAGTTAGTGACATATTTTTGTGCTTTTGGTTAGTAAACAAGATAAGAAAAACAATAATATACAATACAAATATGCTTGGTGGTCTCAAACCACTCACACAAGTCCCAACCCTAGGGTTAAGGAGCCACACATGCTATGATCCTTGAGGAAATACAATGAGCAATGATATGATGCCATGAGGGATCTTAGGGTCAAAATTAGGGTCCTACAACTTCTAAGTACCCTCAATGGGTGGCCAACATTGTACCTATTTCGAAGAAGGATGGCAAATTTGAAATGTGTGTTGATTATAGAGATTTGAACAAAGCTAGCCCAAAAGATGGTTTTCCTCTTCCACACATTGACATGTTGGTAGATAATACAACTAAGTTCAATTTCTTCTCGTTTATGAATGGTTTATCCAGTTATACTCAGATCAAGATGGCACCCGAGGACATGGAAAAGACAATATTTATTACACCCTATGGAACATTCTACTATAGAGTGATGTCTTTCGGTTTCTAGAAGTCTAGTGCAACGTAAGAGAGAGCCATGACTACTCTTTTCCATGACATGATGCACAAAGAGATAAAGGTCTTTGTAGATGATATGATTGCTAAGTCTAAGACTGAAGAAGATCATGTTGTGTATTTGTTGAAGTTATTTTAGAGTTTGAGAAAGTTTAAACTCCTTTTCAATCCTAATAAGTGTACTTTTTGTTGTCCGTTCAAGAAATTTGTAGGGCTTCACTGTCAGCCTGAAGGGTATTGAAGTAGATCGTGATAAAGACAAAGCTATTCAAGAGATGCCTATACCAAAGACAAAAAATCAAGTCAAAGGATTCCTCGGGCGTCTGAATTATATCTCCAGATTTATGTGGGCCAATCTTCAAGCTTCTCTGTCAAGATCAAGGATGTGTTTGGACAGAAGACTTCATAAATCTTTTGAGAACATCAGGGAGTATCTACTTGAACCCCCTTATCTTGTCTCCTCCAGTGGAAGAGTCCATTGGTTGTTGTCTTGGACAACAAGATGAAACTGGTAGAAAGGAGCATTCCATATACTATATGAGCATTCCATGCTTGAGAAGACTTATTGTGCTTTAGCCTGGGTGGCCAAATGTCTACGCCAGTATATGATTAATCTTACCACTTGGTTGATATCATCCTATCAAGTATATTTTTGAAAAGCCTGCTTTGACTAGGAGGATTGCTTGTTGGAAGATGCTATTATCTGAATATGATATTGAGTATAGTACTCAAAAGGAGATTAAAGGAATTATTCTTGCAGATCATTTAGCTCACCAGCCAATTGATGATTATCAATCCATCAGGTTTGACTTCCTGATGAAGACGTTATGTGCTTGAAAGCTAAATATTGTAATGAACTATTGCCTGAAGAAGGACCAGAGCCTAGATCCCGATGGGATTTAGTGTATGATAGAGTTCTTAATGCTTATGGTAATGAAATTGGGGCAATCATCATTACTGCTCAGGGTTCTGAAATCCCTTTCACTGTAAGGTTGATGTCTTATTGTACGAACAACATGGCAGTATATGAAGCTTCTATCATGGGTCTTGAAGAGGTGATTGATTTTAGAATTAAGATCCTTGATGTATATGGAGATTTAGCCTTGGTGGTTAATTAGATTAAAGGAGAATGGGAGACTCGTCATCCTGCCTTGATTCCTTACAAAGATTATGTAAGGGGGTTGTTGACTTTCTTAAACAAGATTGAGTTTCATCATATACCTCATGAAGAGAATCAGATGGCATATGCTTTGGCTACTTTGTCTTCTATGTATAAAGTAAATCATTGGAGTGACGCGCCTCATATCAGAATTATTCGCTTATAACGTGAAAACGTATCGTATATTTGGATTCATATGCATTGCTTTTTACTTAATTAACACTTATTATTATGCAGTATTTTATGTTTATTGCAGGTATTTATCGAATAAAAGATGTATAAGCAAGCAAAGTGGAAAATAGCAAAAAGGAAAGAAAAAGAGAAGAAAATGGAGAAAAATCGAGAGCATGGGGCCCACCACACCTAATGGGCATGCGACACCCACCAATTCGATGTGTGGCGCCCGCAACATGACCTAAAAGGAATGGTGGTGCCCGCCACAAAGTAAGGAAGTGGTGGCGCCCATCCCTCAAAAGGTGGCGCTCACCACAGAGATCATACTAGGGTTGTGGCAACCTCCATCCACCCGGTCTCCCCTATTTTATCTCCACCTTTTTAGCCACGACCTCCAGAATTTTATCCATGACTTCCACTTACCTTTTCAACCAACGAATACTACAATTAAGGGAGGTGAAAGTATTAAAAGGAGGGTCGGTTTTCTCACCAGGGGGCATTTTTTTCAGTCAGATTCTTTTTGTTAGATTTTCTTAGGCAGTTTCTTACTTTGTAAAAAGCAATAGATTCTCCACATCGGGGACTATTGCAACTTATGATTTACGCATTTGAATTTGATTGTAACAGTGTACTTGATTGCCAACGGTTATCGGCATTGTTTAATTTGAAGAATAAGGATTCATTTCAAGTTCTCGATTTATATTTCAGTTTTAATTTTAATTTCCATTTTAATTATTTATGCCTTAGTGTATTCTTGATTGTCTGAATACCATGTCTGTTACCGGATCCATATCCGGCAAAACCTCTAGGTATCAGTATGTAAAGACCGTCGAAACGACGGGATTCATAAATAATTGGTGTTGGCTTTTATAAAACTTACTTTTCCAGTTTTAGTTTCTTGTTTTGTTCAAAACTATTTTTCGTACGAGTGTACAAAACAAATAAAGGTTACGGTCAATAAGAACGAGAGTTTGAGATTTTAACTAGATAGCTAAAACTAGGCATTAATCCTAAACACAACGAGAGCGCTTTAGGATTAATTAGACTTTATTCGTATTCAAAAATTACTTTTAAATTCAAAATGGGACCGCGAGAGCCAAGTATTCTGGTTTAAGAGTATGGTCAGAGTCAATAAAAACGAGAATGTGAGACATTATAAATAATTTCTACTGAAGAATATTCTGATCAATAAGATTACACGAACTATTTATCGAATCCCCGAAGTTTGATGCGTTACCTACCAATATCCCTTTAACAATCATCTTTATTAATCTTCTATTTATGTTATAGTTATTTCTCCTCATCCCTCCAATCTTAGAATGATCATCAGCCTTAGATTTAGATAGTAACACTAGATAATGATACGTTCAATTATTAGTCCTTGTGGGTTCGATAACCTTTAAAACTACACGATACGATTGTGCACTTGCAGTCATGGTTCCCAAAGACTTACTAAGTTGCGATAAGTTTTTGACGCCATTGCTGGGGAATAATTTAGTCAATATCGTAACTCCAGTGTGTCCCATTATAGACTAAGGAAAACAATTCTATTTCCCTTTATAATTTGTCGAGTGTATGCCAAGTACTCGCTCTCAAGGCGAGAAATTAAAGCTACCGTTCGACGAACCTAATCTCTGACCAGTTATACGACCAGAGATGGCCGAAGGACCGCAGAACCGTCCTCTTAAGTACTATGCATCCCTTCGCAGGATGAACCACATAACAACATCGTTTCCCCTGGCATCGAGGCCAATAATTTCGAGCTAAAACCTTTGTTGTTGTCAGCCGTAAAGCAAACCCAATTTTTAGGTAGTCCCACGGAGGACCCGAACCTACATTTGTCAGTGTTTTTGCAATACGCAGACACAGTGAAAGAAAATGGTGTCTGCCCCGGAACTATAAGAATACGTTGTTTCCCATTCTCATTAAGAGATAGAGATAGAACTTGGATCCAGTCTCTACCATCCAACTCTGTCACTATGTGGAACGAGTTAAAGTATGTTTTCTTAGAAGGATATTTCCCACCTAGTAAGATGGCTATGCTAAGAGCCCAAATAAACGGGTTTAAACAAAAAGATAATGAATCACTTTTTGAAGCTTGGGGGAGATACAAAGAGATGATGACGCTCTGTCCACATCACGGTCTAGAAGAATGGTTGATCATCCATACCTTTTACAACGGTCTCTTGTACAACACAAGATTGAAAATAGACTCCGCCGCAGGTGGCGCACTGATGGATAAACCCTATAAAAAGGCCTATCAACTTATTGAAAGTATGGCCGATAATCATTACCAGTATGGAAGCAAAAGAACCTCCCTAGAGAAACCTCCAACGAAAGGCGATATGTATGAATTAAGTAGTCTTGACCCCGTCAATGCCAAAGTAGATGCTCTTACTCAAAAGATAGATAACTTTACCATAACACCCGCAGCCACCGTGGCTGCCGTAGCACCAAATTGTGAGGTATGCGGAGTTCCAGGGCATTTTGCCCTTGAATGTCAACTCTTGACTGGAACCTCCACAGACCAGGCAAACCATGCTCAAGGAAACCCTTACTCAAACACATATAACCCAGGTTGGAAGAACCATCCTAACTTTTCGTACAAAAACAATAATACATTGTATGCACATAACCAAGCACCTGCTGTATCGCCAAGATATCATAAAGCTGCCACAAATACTCAAAATGCTCCTAGGAAGTCAAACATAGAAATAATGATGGAAAACTTCATACCTACCGAAGCCCAAACAAATAAGGATTTCCTAAATCAAAACATACACACTAGTGAGCAAACAAGGTAGACGCTTTAGCCACCCATAACAAAATGTTGGAAACACAAATTTCGCAAGTGGCTCAACAACAAGCACCTACTACTGCTCCTGCAGGCACATTTCCTGGACAGCCGCAACCAAAACCGAAAGGTCATGCAAATGCTATTATACTACGAAGTGGGACAGAACTAGACGGACCGACCGACCCTGGAATTCAAAACCCATCCATGCACCAAGACCCCGGTAAGGTAACTGAGAAGGAAGACGAACAAGAGGAAGATAAAAACGAAGAGGACGTAGAGAAAGAAGAACCTTATGTACCTCCACCACCGTATAAACCCCATATCCCTTATCCTCAAAGACTTGTTAAATCTAAAAGTGTAGGGAAATTAAAAAAAATCGCAGAGCTTCTAAAACAATTAAATATCACAATACGCTTTACAGAAGCCATCACTCAAATGCCCTCATATGCTAAGTTTCTCAAGGAAATCTTATCTAACAAGAAGAAGATAGAGGATAACGAAACTGTTACACTTACTGCTGAGTGTAACACCATAATACCAAATAATATGCCTCCTAAGTTGAAAGACCCAGGTAGTTTCTCCATATCCTGTGTAATCGGAAAGTTTGTCATAGACAAAGCACTATGCGACTTAGGAGCCAATATTAGCTTAATGCCCTTGTCCATATGTGAAAGGCTTAAAATGGGAGAACTGAGTCCTACTAGGATGTTCGTACAACTTGCGGATCGCTCTATTAAATTTCCCGTATGTATGTTAGAAAATGTTCTTGTACGCATAGGACAATTCTATATTCCTACTGATTTTATAATCATGGATATAAAAGAGGATTCCAACATCCCTATCATATTAGGAAGACCATTCCTAGATACTGTCGGAGCCATTATATATGTTTAGAAAGGCAAGCTAACCTTTGAAGTTGGTGAGGAAAAAGTCGAATTCATTTTGACGTAATTCTTAAAGGCATTAGCTATAGACGATATTTGTTGTCTACTAGATGTCATCGACCAATGTATAAGAGAAATGGAGAATGAAGAAACATCATACCCCGACATACTCAAAATTACAAGGCCTCCTACTTTTGAAGATGAAAATTGGAGTGAGGAATACCAAGATGACAGCCTAAGCGAATGCCTAACACTAACGCCTGATCATATGCCTTGCCCGAGGAAACCATCCCTAGAACTTGATAACGCGAAAATGTATCGTACATTTGCCTTGATTTACATTCAAAAATCGTATCGTTTTCATTTATATTCTGATTATTTCGCAAGTGTTCAAGTTATTTTTGTAGGTATTTCAATTCCTATTCTTAAATGAGCAAAGTATTGAAAAGGAAGGAAAAGAAGAAGAAATAGAAGAGAAACAACAGAAAGATCAGAAAATATGAACTTGGTGAACATGACGACCGTCACACACTATCATGATCTTCACACTACCCTTAAGTGTGACGAACGCCACAAGACCATCACGACCGTCATGTATGCAAAGTCAGCGTAATGGGTTTAAAACAGAACTTTTCCACGTCGCCCTCAACTCAACCCAATATTCTCTCCTTAAACCACCTTCCCGTGAATCCCTCACTCAACTAGGTCCTCTTGACTTTTCTCAAGCACGAAGACCAAGAGAGATTATAAAAGAATGGAAGTTGGAGACTTCTGGGGATCGCTCTCTCTCATCCTATCTCTCTGCTTTTTTTTTTCGCTCCTGCAATTTTATTTTCACGTTATTTTTCTTCAGCAAGCATTATTTTCTTTGACTGCTATTTGTTTACTTTTCGTTCAGAGCTTTGATTTTTCCCTTTTTCCTTTCCGTTTTTCACTTAGCCAAAAGTAGTAGTTTCCTACATTGGGGAACTACCGCAACTTAGTTAGTTTAGTTTAAGCATTTGTTTCGAAGAAGCAGAATCCTACCGACTTGTGGAGGACTGCTCAAGTACTTCAAGATTCAGCCTATTAAATTAATCAAAGTTCCAGGTTTTTTATTCAATTATTATTATTGATTTATTATTAAATAATCATGTTTGCTTTATTGTTAAATTAATTATGTTCGTCTGTGTTTGAATTATTTAACATGTCCGGCTAAACTACCGGTATCGGTATGTAAACAATTTAATTAGACGAGATTTAATAATAATCAGTGTAAACTTCTTTTCTCAAATAATCTTTCTGGCTGTGGTTTTTAATTTGAATTTAATTAACTTTGTCACGAGGGTGAGAAGCTATTTAATACGGTTTTGCCACGAGAGTGGGAAATTAAATAAGGTTAGAACCAACAATCGCGAGAGCATGAGGGTCGAACAGGATAGTAAAAACTAGGCATTAATTTTAAAAACAGCGAGAGCACTTTAAAAGCAATTAAAACTTATTTATTTTCAAAAAGTATTTTTAACTTCAAATGGGACAGCGAGAGCGTACATTCTGACTTAAGAGTATAATCCGAGTCAACAATCACGAGAGTGTGAGATAAAGCCTTTTAAGTAAGTATTTTCTACTGAAAGGTATTTGGTAATTAAAATATACACCGGTGACTTATCGAATCCCTGACAATTAATGCATTGCATACTGATATCCCTTCATTAATATTTTCTTAAAAACTTAATTTTCTTTAGATTTAATTTTTGTTGAACCGAACCTCTCAAAATCATCGCCTTAGCTAAACATAGTAACATCGATAGCATTAGTTTGACCATCGTTCCCTGTGGGTTCGATATCTTTTAAAACTAAACGACTAGACTGTGCACTTCCAGTCAAGTATCTGATAGACTATATTTTATATACATTCACGACACAGGTTAGAACTTAAGACACTACCCAAAAATATAAGGTATGAATTCCTAGACACTGAACTCGAGCGACCTGTAATATCAATGCAGACTTAGGGAAGATAGAGACCGAAAAGCTTCTACACGTTTTAAGAAAATAACCAACTGCTTCAGGGTACAATATATCAAATCTAAAAGGAATAAGCCCTTCCATATGCATGCATCGCATAATGCAAGAGGAAGACAGTAAGACCTGTAGAGAACATCAAAGAAGGATAAATCCCATTTTGAGTGATGTAGTAAAGAAAGAAGTGCAAAAGTTGTTAGAAGCAGGTATTATCTATCCAATATCCGACAGTCAATGGGTCAGCCCAGTACATGTCGTACTGAAGAAGGGAGGCGTCACAGTTGTTAATAATGAAAAAGGAGAATCTATAGCATAAAGAATGGTTACTCGAAGTAGAATGTGCATTGATTATAGAAAATTAAACAAATCCACTCGGAAGGATCATTTTCCTTTACCGTTTATTGATCAAATGCTTGAAAGATTGGCTAAGCATTCTCACTTCTACTATTTAGATGGTTATTCGGGATTTTTTTCCAATTTCCTATTCATCCTGACGACCAAGAGAAAACAACCTTCACATGTCCCTATTGTACATTCTCCTACCGACGAATGTCGTTCGGACTGTGTAACGCTCCCGCAACATTCCAAAGATGCATGATGTCAATTTTCGTTGATTTTATAGATGAGATCATGGAAGTCTTCATGGACGATTTCTCTGTATGCGGACAGAGCTTTGAAGGATGTTTATCGAATCTTGAAATGGTACTTAAAAGATGCGTAAAAGTGAACCTCGTGCTAAAAAGGGAAAAATGCAATTTCATGATCCGTCAATGGATCGTACTCGGACACATAGTATCCGATAAGGGGATTGAAGTCGACGAGGCTAAAATAGAAGTTATAGAAAACCTTCAGCCTCCAAAAATTGTATGAGAAATATGAAGATTCTTAGAACACGCCGGTTTCTACCGGCGATTCAATAAAGATTTCTCAAAAATCACCAAACCACTGACTGGCTTATTGATGAAAGACGTTGAATTCATCTTTGATGACAAATTCCTAGCGGCGTTTGAACAACTGAAAATATCTCTTATCACCGCACCTATCATGCAACCGCCCGATTGGAGATTACCCTTTGAAATCATGTGTGACGTTAGTGACTATGTTGTAGGTGCAGTCTTAGGACAAAAAAGGGATAAGAAACTTCATGCAATATACTACGCAAGTAGAACCCTAGACCCTACACAAATGAACTACGCCACCATAGAAAAGGAACTTTTAGCCGTAGTGTTCGCTTTGGGAAAATTTTGTTCCTACCTAGTAGGAGCAAAAATAATTATCTACACCGACCATGCTGCAATTAGGTACCTATTAAATAAAAAGGACGCCAAACCAAGACTCATAAGGTGGATCTTAGTACTACAAGAGTTTGACCTCGAAATCAAGGATAAGAGGGGCACTGAAGCATCGTGGTCGATCACTTGTCAAGAATGGAAGGTATTGAACCTAAACGAGTGCCTATAAACGAAGATTTCCCTTACGAACGAATCATAGCCCAACTAGAAAGTAATACAAATAAATATGCATTAACTTATAAGGATACCGAAACAAACAAGGTATTGGAAGCAATTTACACTAAAACCACACTGGCATGGTACACTGACTTCGTCAACTAAGTAGCAGCTGGGGTGCTTCCACCAGACTTGACTTACCAACAAAAGAAAAAATTCTTCCACGATATTAAACATTACTATTGGGATGAGCCTATGCTTTTCAAAAGAGGCGCCGACGGTATCTTCCGTCGATGTGTCCCCGAAGATGAGGTAGAAAACATAATCTCCCACTGTCATTCTGCTCCCTATGGAGGACATGCAAGCACCTCGAAGACTTGCGCTAAGATCTTGCAAGACGACCTCTTTTAGCCTACTCTATGGAAAGATGTCCACATCGCGATCATCAATTGCGACCGGTGTCAACGCACTGGCAACATATCTAGACCCGACGACATGCTACTTAAAGGCATTTTGGAAGTAGAAGTCTTCAATGATTGGGTAATCGATTTTATGGGACCATTCCCATCTTCTTTTGGTAACATGTATATCCTCGTTGCGGTCGATTACGTACCAAAATGGATCGAGGCTATAGCCTCTCCAACGAATGACACACGAGTGGTAATCAGACTCTTTAAGCGCATAATCTTCCCTAGATTTGGCATGCCGAGACATGTCATCAGTGATGGTGGCTCCCATTTCATTTCAAAGATTTTTGAAAAGGTATTACTGAAATATGGAGTCCAGCACCACGTAGCAACACCCTATCATCCACAAACGAGTGGGCAAGTAGAGGTCTCGAACCTAGAAATCAAACAAATCTTAGAAAAGACGGTTGCCACCTCTAGGAAAGATTGGTCCTCAAAATTACACGAAGCCCTATGGGCATATAGGACAGCTTATAAGACCCCAATAGGAACCACACCTTTTAAGCTAGTTTATGGAAAATCATGTCATTTTCCGGTAGAATTAGAACATAAAGCATATTAGGCCATTAAGACCCTTAATCTCAATTATACTGCCGCATGCGAAAAAAGAATACTAGATATCCATGAACTAGAAGAATTTAGACTAGATGTCTATGAGAATTCCCGGATCTATAAGGAAAGCACAAAGAAATGGCGCATATCGTGGAAAGAGTTTAAGGAAGGTGACAAAGTACTTTTGTTTAACTCCCGCCTTAGACTCTTTCTAGGAAAACTTCGTTCTAGCTGGTCTGGTCCCTTCGAAATTACCAACATCTTTCCAAATGGAGCGATAGAGATAAAGGGAAAAGCGAGCGAACCATTTACAGTAAACGGGAAGCGTTTGAAACATTACCACACCATTGATAACAATGATTTCATCACAAATCTAAATCTTGCAGAGCCGCCCGCTCATTTACCAAATTAACATCTATTTTATTTCTGCCGATCTTACAACAATAAACAAAGTGCTTGGTGGGAGACAACCCACACTCTATTTTTACCTATTAATTCAATTATCTAAATTTCTGAGTATTACTATTGCTTATTTTTCATTTTCTTTCTTTCTTATTTTTCATAAAGTCAATCAGTATCTTTCTTTATTATTGACCATTACTAACTTAATGTTGTTATCTACTTAAATTTATCTAGCTACTGACCTTCACAATGCAACAAGTAGATTACATGGATATAGTCTTCAGAGGCAGAGGTCAAAGAAGATGTTATGAGGCTCTAGCTCAGAGAGAAATGGCACTAACCTTATACCCAGATGGATGTACCATGAGCAAGTTAGGTATTAGAGACAATGTTATGTTCCTTACTAACCAACTAGGCTAGGACACCTTTGTTATCAAAAGAAAATTTAGTTCCTACAGTAGGTTGACTTTAGAATTCCTAAGTTCCCTAGTTTACCTTCCAAACCATGGTATGGGATTTAACAAAGGCCTCATCACCTTTAGGTTGTTCGATATTGAGTACCGCTACACCCATAGAGAAATAGTTGAACTCCTAGGATGCCCTAATGGTCCTAACACCTTTACCATTACCCAGGAAGACAGACTTTAGACCATGAATTAGATTACTTTTGGGGTAGCATCACAGAAAACAACCATCCCGAGCCGGATCTTATGCATTCCGAGAACATCCATAACCCTGCCATTCATTACTTTCATAAGATCCTAACTCACACCTTATTTGGAAAGGAATAGAACATAACCTCCATGTCTAAAGACGAACTCTTTATAATGTATTGTGCATCACAGGACCGACCTGTAAACGCCACTACATTTATGATAGCTAATTTGGACCGTATAACACAGGATAACCATGGACCAATCTTAGTAGGAGGCTTAGTGACCATGATAGCAAATGCCATCGGACTGAGACAGCCACTTACCAGGCTCAACCCTTTAGGTGGGATACTACCAATGAATATCAGATTATGTTTTAACACCGGTATCATTAGGAACCTAGGCCCGGATGTCTTTGAATTTCTAATTAACCGCCAAGTAGTACTCATGTTTACCCTGCCAGACCATAGGACGAGTGTACATGATAGGAACAATTGGCTCTATGATTTGGATAGACCACCAGATGCACCACCTTCTCCTCCAGAGAGACCCCAAATCTACGACCACTATGATACTTTTCTCTCTAATGCTGAATCACACGTCCCAGCTATAAATGTCGCACCTCCTACCGATCATGTTGCTGCCGTCGAAGTTGTCCAAACAGACATCGCAACCTGAGAGGCGGGTTGAGCACTTTCCGCGTGGAATTCCATGGCTTTATGGATGTAGTGACTGAGAACCTGGATCACATTTACCAGCACTTTTACTCATTCGCTCCTCCTACCAGTAGTTTCCGTAATGGCTAATTTATTTGAATATTACCGATTTACTGACATTTATTTTATTTTATGTTTTGAATTTCGTTATTGTTTTTACACATTGGGAATTTATTTACTTCTTTTCTTTTTATTCCAGTAGACAAATTATATCATCTTTTCATGTCTACCTCATTCTTTTATTTTTCAATCTTGCATTTTAATTTCATTTTACCATATCTTATTTCTCATTTCTACCTATATATTATGTTGGTTTTATTCTACCTAATTATACAACCACTATATAATGTCGGTCAATCAAAATTCAAATGGAAAAATTATGGTCAAAACCATAAAAAGGTTCACACATGGGAACACACAACACTGCATGTGGCATCTGCCACACACAGGCTGTGGCGCCCATGTGAAGACTGTGGCGCCCACCACAAGTCCCTAGTGGCGCCCGCCACACACATAAAAAGTGGTGCCAGCCACTACACTAACGTTCACATTCACAATGATGTACTAATGTCACATGATTGCTTTAATTGCCTTGGTACTTGCATACTGGACACTCTATTAAAGTTCTTCAACCACTCTCACATCCTTTGACCACGACATTGAAGACCTTAAATAAAATTTATTTCATTCATCAGTTCCCAACCACAACAATCTCTATATAAACCACCAACATAATCTCACATAACCACACCTTTCATAAGCATAATTCTCCTCTCTCTAGCTATATTCTCACTACATTACACAAGAAGTGTGAAATTCAGTCATGGCACATATGAGAGAATACAAATTAGTGTTCAGAAACGGCGAACTAGGTGAATTGCAGGAAGAGACGTACACGGCTCTAAGCGCAAGAAAAATCGCATCAACAAGGTACGCCGATGAACCCTGCTTATTAGGCTTAGGAATTTTAGATAGTGCTAACCATATGCTAGACACTTTAAATTAAAATTATTTCCTATCTTTTAAGGACCCTGTCTATGCTCAATTAACACTAGAAGTCCTAAGTTCATTAATTTTTAGTCCCACACCCAAGACAAACTGTTCCAGTGGGACTGTCCAATTTTGTTTGTTCAACATTGAATATGATCTTACATTTTCCCAACTAGCGGACCTGCTATAGTTTCCCCATGGGGATGGCGTATTAAGTGAGGTCCCAGATACTAAGGGTTGGTAACGTGCCTTCCAACCATTTTGGAGGGCAATAACAGGTGCAATAACCCATAGTTTTGAGGGAAACAAAGCCACTTTAATTCACAACCTGGCTTTTCAATATTTCTGCCAAATATTAGCGTCCACCATTTTTAGCCGAGCAAACTCTAACAAGGTGAACAAAAAAGAACTCTTTTATTTGTTCGCCACTTTTCTTCCACAAAAGGTGAATATCGTCCCCTTTATGTTCTCTCACATGTAGACCATTATCAATGCGAAGGGAGGGCCGATTATTTTTGGAGGTTTAATAACTTCCATAGAAGGAGTCCTAGGACTCGAAGAAAAATTCTCCCGGCTAATCCCGCTCCCGAATCATGCCATTGACATTGACATGGCGAGGAGCATGAAATTGGTAAAACGAAGGAGAGACGGTAAGTTTAATCTAATAATTGAAAATAATGTGTTACAAGATTTCATCCTCGCAAATCCAACTCGCACAGATGTGCGTAACCAAGAATTTTTTTGTTATATTAATGATTCGGTCCCCGCGCACACTTCTGAGAATGTGGCTGCTGGCGGGGACACTGATGAGGGTTATATTCCGGAGCAAGCTGCTCCTACTACTGATACACACTCACACACCACACACATGTCATATGAAAATGTTACAGGTACATCATCCAGCCAAAGACCCAGAAGAAGAAATGTCGCACCTGCCACTCTTGATGAAATTTATGCTGAACTGCTGTGGCGTAGCGAATTAGACGCTCAGCGTGACCTACAAATCCAAAATATGGAAGCTCAGAAAACAGAAATGCTGCAAATCCTTTGCCAGATGCAGCATGATCAGCAAGACTATGCTTTCAAAACCAAATAGAACATGTCTGGCTTGATCGATGAAATGGAAACATTGATAGTGCGTGTGGAAGATCTACAAGACTACGCGCCACCCCACCAGTCTGGGAATGGTGGACGCGCACGAACACGTGGCAGAAGGTGCCAATAGCAGGCTATCCAAGTTCTACCTTTCTTTCCTATCTTATGTTGTTGCATTAGGGACAATGCAAGGTTTAAGTATGGGGGAGGAAGCTTTAGCATTTTTATTTATCACTCTCTAGGTAGATTAAAAGTATTGTTATTTCCTTTTGTTATTTTATTTTTGTTAAGTGTCAGTCGAGTCAAATATCAATGTGTTATGGAGTTTTTATGTGTGGTTTCCGTTATTCACTAATTCTCCTATTTGCTTAAGCCATACAAAATTTTTTGCAAAAAATCTAGACTTAGAGATACAATACATATTTTGAAAATTCTAACCTATAAATAAAAATGAGGTTGAATTGTAGAGATTTGGAAAAACTTTACAAGATCGGTATCATTTTAACACCTTAAATCTCCCAAGTATAAGATCGATTTGAGTACTTGTCATGCCATAACTTTAAATTCTATCCTTTATTATTCCTTAAGTAGTTTATCTAGCATTCAACACCATCCTAAGCACACACTACGCGAGAAGTCGATGGTATAACCATCTTTACTGTTATTTGAGCCAAAGTGCGGAAAATAAAGAAATAATAAAGATGATATCATAGTCACTAACAGATTATCTTGCTATGAATGTGAAAGGATAACGAGCTTAATGTGATTGCGCCAGAATGAAAAAAGATAATGAGAAGGATTAGTAAGCTAGGCTTAGGAATTCATATTGGTTTGTATAGGAGGGAGACTTATGGTTTCACTATTGTGACTATGTGTTCCAACGATACCCTTAGTGTGGAAGTTAGTACCTGTTGATGCAATTTTTGACCAAAGTAAATTTTATACACTAGAATGAGTATCCGAATGCAACTGTGTCTTTTACGAGTCTTGATACTTTATGCTGCAAAGTTATTACTAAACTTTTTATTCATGTACCCAACATTTGCTTGAGGACAAACAAAGGTTTAAGTACGGGGGAGTGTGATAATGCAAAAACGTATCGTATATTTGGCTTCATATGCATTGCTTTTTACTTGATTAACACTTATTATTGTGCAGTATTTTATATTTATTGCAGGTATTTATCGAATAAAAGATGTAAGCAAGCAAAGTGGAAAATAGCAAAAAGGAAAGAAAAAGAGAATAAAATGGAGAAAAATAGAGAGCATGCGGCCCACCACTTAGATGTGTGGAGCCCGCCACATGACCTAAAGGGAGTGGTGGCGCCCGCCACAAAGCAAGGAAGTGGTGGCGCCCATCCCTCAAAAAGGTGGTGCTCTCCACGGAGATCATACTAGGGTTTTGGCAACCACCATCAACCCGGTCTCCCCTATTTTCTCTCCACCTTTTTAGCCACGACCTCCACAATTTTAGCCATGACTTCCACTTACCTTTTCAAACAGTGAATGCTACAATTAAAGGAGGTGAAAGTATATAAAGGAGGGTCGGTTTTCTCACCAGGGGGCATTTTTTTCAGTCAGATTCTTTTTGTTAGATTTTCTTAGGCAGTTTCTTACTTTGTAAAAAGAAATAGATTCTCCACATCAGGGACTATTGCAACTTATTGTTTACACATTTGAATTTGATTGTAACAGTGTACTTGATTGCCAAAGCTTGCCGGCATTGTTTAATTTGAAGAATCAGGATTCATTTCAATTCTCGATTTATATTCCAGGTTTTATTTTAAGTGCCATTTTATTTATTTATGCCTTATTGTATACTTGATTGTCTGAATACCATGTATGTTACCGGATATATGTACGGCTAAACCTCTAGGTATCAGTATGTAAAGACCTTCGAAACGACGGGATTCGTAAATAATTGGTGTTGGATATTATAAAACTTAATTTACTGGTTTTACTTTGTTTTATTCAAAACTGTTTTTCGTACGAGAGGACAACAGAAACAAAGGTTACGGTCAATAAGAACGAGAGTTTGAGATTTTAACCAGATAGTTGAAACTAGGCATTAATCCTAAACACAGCGAGAGCGCTTTAGGATTAATTAGACTTTATTCATATTCAAAAATTACTTTTAAATTCAAAATGAGACCGCGAGAGGCAAGCATTCTGGTTAAAGAGTATGGTCAGAGTCAATAAAAACGAGAGTGTGAGACTAAGTCCTTTTTATAAATAATTTTTACTGAAGAATATTTTGATAAATAAGATTACACCAACTATCTATCGAATCCCCCAAGTTTGATGTGTTACACACTGATATCCCTTTATCAAATATCTTTGTTAATCTTCTATTTACATTATAGTTGTTTCTCTTCATCCCTCCAATCTTAGAATGATCATCAGCCTTACATTTACATAGTAACATTAGATAATGATACGTTTGATTATTAGTCCTTGTGGGTTCGATAATCTTTGAAATTACGCGATACGACTGTGCACTTGTAGTCACGATTCCCATAGAGTTACTAAGTCGCGATCATGCGCCTCGATAGGCCTGCCCATGTGTTTGCATCAAAAGAAGTCATAGATGATAAGCCTTGTTATCATGATATCATGTTTTTCCTCCAAAATCAGGAGTACCTGCTTGGGGCATTCAGCAAAGATATGAAGACTTTATGAAGACTGCCTGGTAATTTCTTTCTGAATGAATATGTGTTGTACAAGAGAAACTTTGACACGGTCTTGCTCAGATGCATGGATAGACACAAAGCATACATGTTAATGAAAGAAGTTCATGAAGGATCCTTTGGTACTTATGTAAATGGGCATGCAATGGCTAAAAAGATATTAAGGGCATGTTACTATTTCCTGACAATGGAATATGATTACTGTAAATATGTGAAGAAGTGTCATAAATGTCAGATTTATGCTGATAAGATTCATGTGCCTCCAATTCTTATCAATGTTATTTTATCCCCATGGCCTTTCTCTATGTGGGGAATTGACATTATTAGTATGATTGAACCTAAAGCTTTGAACGAACATAGTTTCATTCTGGTGGCTATTGATTACTTCACCAAATGGGTTGAAGCAACATATTATGCTAATGTGACCAAGCAGGTTGTGATCAGATTTATCAAGAATCAAATTATTTACTGATATGGTGTTCTAAGTAAGATCAATACTGATAATGGGTCAAACTTGAACTATAAGATGATGAAAGAGCTTTGTAACAATTTCAAGATTGAACACCATAAGTCTTCTCCTTATAGACCGAAGATGAATGAGGTTGTTGAAGCTGCAAATAAGAATATTAAGGAGATTATCTAGAAAATGGTTGTGACATATAAAGATTTACATGAGATGCTCCATTTTTCTTTGAATGTGTATCTTACATTCGTCTGCATTTTAACAAGGGAAACCCCTTTCTCTCTTGTGTATGGCACGGAAGCAGTACTCCCCGTAGAAGTTGAGATCCCATCAATATGAGTCTTGATGGAAGCCAAATTGTTTGAGGCTAAATGGTGTCAAAGCAGATATGATCAATTGAATTTGATTTAAGAGAAGAGGATGACAGCTTTGTGTCATGGCCAAATATATCAAAAAGAGAATGAAGAAAACATTTGACAAGAAGGTTAGACCTCACGTATTTAGATAAGGAGACCTCGTGCTCAATAAGATATTGTCTATCAACATTGAGTCTAGGGGAGAGTGGACTCGTAATTATGAAGTCCCATATGTTGTTAAGAGAGTCTCCTCTAGCGGTACAATGACTCTTACGACTATGGATTGTGAGGAGCTCCCTTGTCTTGTCAATGTCGATGCAGTCAAGAAATATTTCTCCTAGAAAAATAAAATAACAGCTTGCTAAGTTGACAACCCGAAAGGGAAGTTTAGGCAAAAATGAGTGTCTCGGTGGATGGAAAACCTTAAAGGGAGGTCCATGCAAATATTAGAGACATAAACAGAAAATAATCATCCCAGTAGATTGAATACCCAAGAGGGAAATCTAGGCAAAATTTAGGGATTATTGCAAGTAACTACATCATGCCATACTTGATCATTCGAAGAAATAATGTCTATTAAAGATTATCATTCAATCATCCTCGACCGAAGTTCTAAGCATAGCAAAATTCAAAGTTGTTAGAGAGATTGTAGTTCAATGTAGCATTTTCCACAAACTTACCATTTTTCAACTTTGTAATGATCCATGGAGTCACGCCATTTGAGGACTACCACTTTATCAATAAAATTTGAGCCTTTTGCCCATTTGTTTGTTATTATTATCTTGTTTCAGTTTACGAAATTTCATTTATTTTTTATAATAATTTTTGAAACAAAAGATATATAAACAATCATGTTTTTGAAATTTATAAAAAATATTTTCCTCGATCTGTGAATATAAAGAATGAGTTTTAATAGTGATCTCAAGGATGGTAAGATCTTGAACTACGGAGTTCCATGTTCTCTTAAGACAAAACTTTCCTTATTAATGTATTCAGGCTCATCAATTCCCACATCAAAGATTGCGGGAATGGTAGATTCCTCAGTGAAGTCTCCAACAAGTCTTTGTGTCAAAGTTTGTTTGGATGTTTCTTATCCTCGGCTTACCTTTCACTCCATCGGAACGAAGTTCGTGCTTTTAGAGGATTAGCTTTGGGTCTCTAGGAAATATTTGTTTTCTCTGTGCAGAAGGATTTAAGCCTTGTATCAGGATTTATCTCCATTGATGACTTATGATCATTCCTTGCAGGGTTTTTCTTCAAATGAACCCCTAGCAAGATCTCCAGTAGCATCTCCACCTTATTGAGATTAGCCAAGTACCCAGTTATACTATTTTATTAGTCTAACCCTCTGTGCCTGTTTTGTCAGCATATTCATACACATAATCATAGCATACGCAAAACATCATGGCATTTATTTGTGCATCTTGCATTTCTTGACACTTTCCCCACTCTTTGGTGGTTTTCCTCCCTGCAGAGTGTGTGTGTTCCCTCTTCAATAGAGTGTCCACCTTAAGTAGAAACTGCATATCCTTTCTAATTCCCCACAGAGTTTGATCCTCGTGGATGGTTTTGCTTCATTTTTCCTTTCCAGTTCATTATCTGGATGTAATTAATCCTCAAATAAGTTCATTTCCTCATTGAATTAAGTCTTTCTTGACTGTTTCTCTCCAGTTTATTCCTGGGTTGAACTTTGGTCCCTGGATCCTATTACCTTTGTTAAGCTATCACTTGGCTGATAGTTAGTAATATCTCATTTTACCTTTGGTTGGTTACCTTTGTTAAGCTACCACGTAGCTGATAGTTGGTAATTGTCCTTTTTACCTCTGGTAGGTTACCTTTTTAAGCTATCACTTGGCTGGTAGTTGATATCCTTTCCTTTCGAGCATTAGATTTGTTAAGCTATCACTTGGTTGATAGTTAGGTAATATTATTTTTACCTTGTTAAGCTATCACTTGTCTGGTAGTCTTTAATCTTTCCTTCTTGGCTTATTACCTATGTTAAGGTATCACATGGCTGATAATTAGGTAATATTTCTTTTTATCTTTCATTGGTTACCTTGTTAAACTATCACTTGGTTGGTAGTTGGTAATCTTTCCTTTTGGGATTATTGTCGTTGTTAAGCTATCACTTGGCTGGAAGTTAGCTAATTTATCCCCCTAGTGGACTTGGGAGTCCCCTTTGATTGATATGTTCCCTGATGGAGTGTTACTTTGATAAGTCTTTCCCCCGTTGGGTCTTTGGTTCATTTTTTTCTAACTATGCATTGGTTTCTTTCGAATACAATAGTTATTCCCGAGTCGAGTCGTTTCCCGATGCTTTATTTTCCGGGAGTACATCCCTTTGTCTCTAGAAGTTTCGGGTTGTAGTTTTGTCTGCACGTCTTTCCCTTGCCCCTACGGAACTTTGTCTGTCCCCAACTGGGTTCCCTCGTTGGAATATGTTGTTCCCCTGTATAATTTCAATCCCCTCATTGCTCCATCAGTTCTTTGTCTCGATCCTTGTCTGCATTCATATCATAAGCATTTTTGCAGTATCCTAGGGCCAAAAATTAGGTCTTATGTATTTAAGTCTCCTCAATCTCGTCGAGGTGTAGATTTTAATCTTCATATCTCTGAATTTTGAAGAAAATTAAATAGGGGCATTTGTCATACCCTAATTTTTAACCCTAAGATCCCCCATATCATTTGCATCCTTGCATACAAACAAGATAACATCTTTGTCCTCTCCCTCTCATCTTTGGGATTTTGCAGGGATTATCAAGCACCTCTTTGTTAGTGTTTCATCTTTGTATTTATATGTTCATTTCTTATCTAACCACTAATCAAAAATAGAAAAAAATATGTTTTGATTCATGAAGAGCATCAAGCATGGTTCCTCAGCTAGGGTTTGTGTTGATTCATCAAGTAAAAGTGTGTTCAACCATTGATTCTCAAGGGGATATCTCTCAAAACATGATCTCTAATATCCTCAAGCATCTTTCAATCTCATTTTATTCAAGAGTATCTCAAAGTTTTATTGCTTATTCCTCAAGAGAAGTCAAAGGTTCATGTGTTTATTTCCATGCCTTCTTCAACAAGTTACCTCAAACTTTGAGCAATTTAATGAAAATACATTCAAGGAAACCTTATTTTGAGTTCATATGATCATCCATGTACCTTTAAATGCAAGAAAATTCGAAGTACACAAGCTTATTCCAAGAGGTTTGACCATAAAGTCAACATTTGAAGTCAAAGTTAAAATCATCACAACTCCTTCAATTCTCAACATTTTTTGAATCCTCCTTTTGCATATGACTCTTCTCATTATCCTTTACATCTTCTATTTTCATGATAAGAGCCAATTATGCTTGGATGATCCTCATAAGTTTGAAGACATTATAGGTCATTTGTGGACTTAGTGAAATTTGACCTATTTTCAAGTGACTTTTTCTCAACTTTCAAGGATTTTAACTTCTTCAATTTTAACCATTTAATGCTGATTCTTTTGAACAATATCATTTGTGATGCACTCTACAGGTTTTCTTCAAGGATCAGAGTCAAGTTATGCTTAGAAGGCCATTGAATTATTTTAGACATTGTAGGTCATTTTCAGCCATTTGAGACTTAGAATTTTCCAAGGTACATTACCAGATTTCCGTGCCAACTTCAACATGTCATAATTTTGTGCTCAAGCATCCAAATGAAACCTTTGTTGACACATTATGATATTTGATATGATGTCAAAAAATTGCAAGAAGAATGGGATCAAAAAGCCTCCTGAGCAAGATGCCTCATTGAGTTTAACATGATGACTTAGAACTGAAGAAATCGCCATGATCCAGATTTTGAACTTCACTAATCCTCAATTACAAGCCAATTTACCGTGCGATTTAGACCTCAACATGCTTAATCAAGTCTTCAGAAGTTAAATGACTCCTAAAACACATGATTTGACTGAATTTTGATGGTTTGCAAGTCACACTTTTCACACATCATGAGAAAATTTGTTTTGCTTGAATTGAGGATAATTTAGCACGTATGAAATCTCTAATCATTTCCCTATAAATAGAGAAACATGTTTGCTTCATTCACAAGCTTTTGAGAGGCAAGAAACCACTACTTCACTCTGAAATTTTTCCAAAAAATTGAGCTATCATGTTTTGAGTTTTAGCTTGTTTCAAGCCAATTGCCTTATTCCATTAGCACCTTCGGTCTTCTCTAAAGTTTTTGCAACAACTCCCAAGCTCTAAGACCTTCTGAAGTTCTCTGACCAGATCAAGCTTCATCAACTTCTTATAATTATTTGGACAAGATAGTTCTAAGAATCATTTGAACTCAAACAAGTTACCACAATGTAGTCCTTCACTCTCTGATGTTTTCCCCTAACTTATCCGGTATTGATTGATCTTGTTCATCATTTAATGTCACTTTTCGTGACTTTTTTGTTTCTGAAACTTCTCTGAAATTCTCCATGCTCAGTTTAGATAAATGAATTTTGAGCATGAGGTGGAATTCGTGATGAGGAAGCGATCATATTGATGGTAGTTTAATGTTTTGAATTTTAAAAACGATGAAACTCCGATGAGGGATCACCGGTGAAGATTATCAGAGTGTTTAAGGTCTTATGAGTTTGACCATACATGTTGGCAATTTGAAATATTTTGATTGGTCCATTTTCAATTTGATTCCGTGTTTTATTTTGAAAAGATTTCATTGTGCGTCGTAGCCTGATAGTTGTTGGATCTGCCACGTCAATTAATGAGGTCAGATCCATCGCTTCAGGTTTTTTTATTATTTCTTTTTGTTTTTCATTTTAAATTGAATTTTCTTTGAAAATTCATAAGAAATTCATTTTTTATCCAAAAAATACAAAAATAATTTCAAAAATTTTATTTTATTTTTCTTCATGTGATTTTCATTTTTCACATTTTATTTTCTTGATTTTCTATTTTTCATGGATTTTATCTTTTCTCATTTGTATTAATTGGTTTAAAAATACTTTTATGCATTTTTAAATTTTGAAAAATTTATTTATGTTTGTTATTTTATTTCCAACCTTCCATAGTTTTCTTGGCCATTTATTTGGTGTTTTGAAGGGCTTTATGGATTTTCTCTTTTAAAATTCATTTTAAAAATATTTTTAATGCATTTAATTTTATTTTCTTTCATTTTATGCTTGTTTGACCTTTGTTGACTTCTGTTAGCCTTGGATCTTGGTTGTTTTGATCATAGATCTCATCAAACTCAATGGATCTTGGATGTTTATGGGGTGAAAGCCCTAATCCACAAAAATGGATGATTGATTTTGATGATGACTGATCAATCCTTTGATCTGATTTGGGTTTGATCTCTCTTATATTCTTCTTCATCTCTTCCTCTCCCTTTTTATTTTGATCAATTGGATGGTTTGTGTCCACTTATTCATGATGTATGAATTAATACTTAATGAACTTTCATCATTTCAAATATACCTCTTAATTGATTATGGATCATTTAAAGTACTTTGGATAGATGCATAAGTTTGTCCTAAGTATCATGAAGTATTGTTTGATGTAATGGACAACGATCCTAACCTTTGTGCTTGATCATTCCTCTTTTCTTTTCTTTTGTGGAATAACTTTAGGAGAATGATACACATATGTTTTCTTTAGCATGTATTAACGCAAATATTATTATTGATTGACCTCAGATAGTCGTGACTTCTACATAAGTCCAATTACGATTGCTTAACATAGCTCTAAATTTTTTTCAAATGTGAAAGCTAGTCATTTTCATAAGTGACATTTTAAGTCTCCTACTCCCCATGATATTGTGTGAAAAATATTGTTTCCTTTTCACCTAAGAGAGCTAGTAGCATACTTGTTTATTTTATCCAAGTTGGAGTCATTCTCATGATGATGTAAAGGTCCATATTTTCATACTTGTGGGTGAATAGTTGAGTGTTCTCCAAAAAATAACAAATTATCTTTTTATTCTTGATTACTAACACAACATACTAATATGTTATTGTATTAACTTTACTTTAATGTCATTTATCTTATGCTCTTTATTTTTATCTATTTACTTTATGCTTTTATTTTAGCATCTCATATCATATTGTTTATGCTTATGTTATTTTCTCTTTATCCACTTGGACTTTTGTTTATGTTTATGCTTTTTTTCCTTTGTCCATTTGGACTTCTTTTTCTTTTAAAGACATTAATAAAGGAAAAAAAAACCTAAAAATTGGTTCTCTTGATTCATGGACTTGAGGTTATTATCATTAGCATTATTGTGGAGCTATGGAGTTATAACTAGGACCTTGACCCATTTGCTTTGAGAGTTTTTGATCTGAGACCTTGGGATTCATCTAGTACCTTTGACTTTTGGTTTATTTTAAAGACTTGGCTCGGTTACTTTGGTTTCATCTGATACATGGATTATTCTTTTCTTATTTGACTTGCTTAAGGTTTAATCCAAAAGAGGGGATTCTTGCTTGACTCGTGTCATAAAGCTTGTTATCTCTTGGTTAGATCTTTCCTCCCTAGCTTTTACTTTTAAAACCTTTTCTCAAAGTTTTGACATGAATCATTTCCTTAGTTGAGATCTAATTCTCCTATGCCCATAATTTTGATGATAACTCTTTTCCATGTAAGAGAGCTAGTGGCATATTTGTTGATATTTATCCAAGTTGGACCCCTTCTTCTTGGTGATGTAAAGTTCTCATACTTGTGGCTGGCTAGTTAAGTATTCGCCTTAAAATGACAAAATGTTTTTTCATTGTAAATGAACAAAAACAAACATCTTTGTTATTTTTACCATGAACTACGAGGTTTTTATCCTCTATTACACATTGTTGGTATGTAGGCATGAGGCTCAGAAAATGTTGACAAACACAAAATATGAAAACCATTTCCTTTCTCTTCTCCCCAATCTTTTGCATATAAACCATTTAAAGCCAAAATGCACAGATTTTCAAAGAGGTTCCTATAGAGTACTATAGATGTTTATGGTGCTAATAACTTCCCTTTGCATAACCAACACCCAACCCCTTATCTCTTCTTATTAGTTTTGTTTTAAAACATCTTTAGGTTTTGTTCGTTCTTTTTCCCTTTCCTTTGGATATAATAAAAGCGCGGTGGTGACTCTTGCTTTGTGAGTTAGGTTAATAAATAGCTTAATCTCAAAAATTTTACCGCTACAGTAACTGGATATATTAGGTTCTATCTTATTCAGAATATTTGACTTTGAGGTCTTAGATTCAGTTTCTTTTATAACGTTTGACTTAAGAATCATTGGTTTTGATTTCTTCAGAACTTTTGACCTTGAGGTCTTAAGTTCTGATTTCTTCAGAACTTATGATTCTACAATTATAGGTTCTTATTGATTTATAACCTTAGCATTATTCGTAGGCATAAATTGATAATACATCCACTTTTTATAAGAGCTTGAAGAAGAAGGATTTGATGGGTTAATCAAGGTTTTGTTCCTTGGATTAAAAGGTTTCGTTACATGGGAGAAAGTTTAGTTCTTTTAAAACCAGTTATTATAAATTCTTGAAGAGGCAGTTCATGCTCACTCAAGGCTTTATTAGGCACTTTATTTACTTGACAAATATGATCTCATTCAAGAGATTTAGTTTTCTTTTGAGATGATTTTAGTTCATCTTTCAAAAGATCATATTGCTTTTTCAATATTCTCATGTGTCTGGATTTCTACTGACATATGTACATAAGATCTTAAATAAAAGTAATTTGTCATATCTAATAAGTTTAAAGAATACCTCATCAGCATCCTATGGATTTGAGTCAGAATCAGCTACTGATTCTCAGTCTGATAATGTTGAAGCCGCCAAATTAAGATTGGCTTCTTCTTTATTCTCATAAGCTTCTTCTTCATTATAAATTTCATCCCATGTTGCCATGATACTTTTCTTGAACATTCTTTTGAAGTTTTTCTTTTGAAAGCTTCCCTTTTCATCTTTGTCCTTCTGAATCTCTGGACAATCAGCTATAAAATGATCAGGATTTTGACAATTGAAACACCATTTCTGATCATCTTTGTTAACTCTGAAGCTTGTTCCTCTGAGGCTAGATCCACTGCTAGAGAACCTTCTGTTCTTTTTAGCCAGATGTTGAAACTTCTTGGTGATAAAGTCCATTTCCTCATCATCAGTGTCACCATCAGAATCTTCTTCTGGTTTCCATACTTTTGAGGATCTGACAACTTTATCACTTGATTTCTCTACCATGGATTTCAAGGTTAGTGGTTTGAATTTATTTATAGGCTCATATCCATTCTGCTCCACCTCATGGCTTTGGATATTGATGATAAGACTCTATAGACTTAATTTTTTCAAGTCTTTAGCCTAATGGATTGTTCTTACCTTGGGTCTGTATCTGACAAGAAGAATTCTAAGAATATTATTGACATGATTAGAGGTAGTATAGCTCTTATTTAGAACCTGAAGTCCATACACAATTACTCGAAACCCTGAGAACATAGTTTCAATGTTCTCATCCTCTTTCATTCTGAACATCTCATATTGTGGCACTAGAAGATTAGCTTTAGCTTCCTGGACTTGCTTGTTTCCTTCATAGGTGACACATCATTATTTGAAGATGGTCCGAGCAGTAGATTTATCAGTGATTTTGATATACTCAGAACGAGGTAAAACATCAACCAGAATATGCCTATAACTTGATGATGTGTTCTGTAAATCTCATTCTTCTCAAATGGGAGAGATTTTCTATCACACACCATTCTAACACCATTGACTTGGATGTTAACGCCATCTTCCAAAATGTCCCATAAATCATCATCAAGACCTATGATGTAAGTATACATTTTTCTTTCCCACCATTCAAACTCAGTGGATTCTCCAATGAAGGTGGGAGGTCTAGTTGTATAATTATTTTTCTCAGAGGTACTGTAATCATGATTAACCCTACCAAAAGGATTAGTGAGACCTCCATCAACCATAATCAAATAGGTATTTTTCTCAAGATCTTTTCTACACCAATGTTAAGTGGTTAACACATACCTTTCTCTGATGCAAACTGAAGGTGAGAAAAACACAAGAGGGGGGAAGGGGTGAATTATGTTGGTATTTTCCTTCTTTTAAGTCTTTAGAGCTTCTTCTTCTAATGTTTCTATATAGAGTCTAAACACTTGGTTCATAGCCTGACTCAGAAAAATAGATTAATTTCTGAAAGACCTTATCAGAGTTGACAGTAGTGGAATAAGTGTGTACAGAAGAAAGAAATTAAAATTAAGTACACAAGCAGTTTATCCTGATTCCTCTCATAAATTTAGAGTAGTCCAATCCCCTTGATCTTCCAAGGGATTACCACTATAACAAAACTGATTACAACTGCTCAAGCATACAAGCAAGAGATTTCCTTTCTCAAATACACAAGTTTAAGACTTCATTTCTCATGCTCTCAAGCTGAAGACTTCCTTTGTTAAACATACAAGTCCGAGACTTTCTTGATCTAGAACACAAGCTAAAGACTTCAAATTCTTACGCATTAAAGCAAGATACTTTTAATATATAAGAAAATGTTAAGACATTTGGGTAATAACTACACTTCATATACAACCAGAGGTGTATAATGAGTACAACTTAGAAAGACTCCAAGACTTAAGAAATTCTAAAATATATTAGGGTTAAGATGTTCAAGTATAACAATATTGACAAATTAACTTCTCTTTTGGTATGGTGTAATATTGTGTGGTAGTTTTCTACTTCGTTCCTGTAGCTCCTTATAAAGAGAGGGAGAAAATAGACCTTGAAGAATTTCACCAAAAGGTTGGTTAACCTTTGTACTTGATTAGACACATCAAGCAAACACATTTCTGTAAGAGGTATGATCCTTTAAAGCCTGACACCAAGAGAGAGATATTTTCTTAAGTCTTCACGTGAATAAAAAGGTTCTGAATCTGTCAGAGTTGCCTTGGTAGAAAAGTTTCTACTTCAAAGGTTGACTTTCCTTCAGACTCCACTCTTTAGAGGTTGATCACATCAGAATCCTCTTCTTGGCTTCTAAAGCTTCATAGTTTGGGTCACCAGAGGTTGGCTTTCTTTAGAGTGGACTTCTTCAGAGTCTATATCTCCATTAGAGGTAGAGTTTTTATAAGTGATCTTCAGAGCCTGAGTCTGATCTTCAGATTCAAATTCCTCAAACATTTCTTCATCTATTCTTAATGATATAATCCTTCATACTTGAACAAATATTAGAATACCCAATTGTTATTTAAATACTTTGTTATCATCAAAACCCAAGGGATATGGTATTAACCAAATTTGTTCCAACAAGATAATATATGTAAATGACGAGTGATAGGGGTTATATATGGATGACAATTAATATCACTTACGTGTAACCCCGAATGTAATGTGGAGAGTTGTCCGATCAGATATAATGGTAAATGAGGTACTAGCAGTTGAGATCATGTGTCCTACCTTTTGACGAAATCATACATGTATTAATGTCTATTATGTCAGTATTTTAAATTGGATCTTACAAATGAGTCTTCTTATATAAACTTTTGACCAAGCTGAAATACATATTAATTTAACAATTTGAAAACTCTTCTTAAATTCAACGAGTCTTCTTCTTTAAACTTTTGAGCGACCCAAAATACATGTCAATTCAAAAATTTGAAAACTCTTCTTAAATTCACGTGCTTGAGAATATAATTTTTCTATATCTTTATAATATTAATATTTATAAAAAATAATTTTCAAATACTGTTTCAAATTAAATCATATCAAATTGAATTAAACCATATAAATGTTTTAAATTAGTTATCTAAAATAAAATTAATTTGTCCATAATTTTAAATTTTAATCAAATACTCTCTCTTTCCCAAATTATAAATTACATTGCAAAAAACATTTCGTCATAAATTATAAGTCACATTACAATTTCAATGCAATATTAATGATATTTTTCCTAATATATATTCTATCTTTTATTACATCCTTTTTTCACAATTCTTTAAATTTATCTTTCATATATAATAAATGAAGAACAATATTATAAAGTTACACATCATTTCTATTTCTTATAAAAAATAATGAAGTTTTTTAATTTGTAAGAAGTTTCTAAAATGTCTTATAATTTGGGTCGGGAGGAATATGTTTTTTCTTTCTCAAAACCATGTAAGTTGGCGTGTTTAATTATGTAATCTGATGTAATTTTTAATATATGTAATGTAATTTCTAGGCTTAATTCATATTTTAGTCCCTTAACTTAATTTACTGTTTCTATTTAGTCCTTTAATTCAAAAACGTTACACTTCAGTCCTTTAAAACACCTCCTTTAGCCTTACAGTACAAGTAGCTTATGTTAAATTCTATTGGAAAAACTATAAAAAAAAACGCCTACGTGGCATATTAAAAATATTGACATGGAATATTATTTTTGTTTTTGCAATGATTAATAAACTTATTTTAATTTAAGGTATGAAATATCAATTCCAACTTTAGAAACCACATTTTTGAACTCTTCACCTACCAACAAAAGCATAATTCTCTATCTAAAGTCTTTAGTTTCGAACCTTAGGTCATTGTTCAACTCTCTGATAGTCTGAAACCCTAGTTGCAAAGAAGAAGACTTGGAGCAAAGAGGACGATGATAGTTGGAGCGATGAAGAAGATAGTACTTTTCTACTTTCACCATTTTTCATTTCTGGTATAAGGTACGATTAAGCGTTTACTATATTAAAAAGTAAACCTTTAACGTTTTATCCCTCTTCAAAGACTCATTTCTGCATTAGTTGGTGTGATTAGGTCATGAGTGATAGATTTGAGTGTGTTATCCATCACAGGGGTATGTTTGTTGAGTTTAATAGATTAGGTTACAAGGGGTTAAAGGAGGTTTGAGAAGTTGACCCTGATTTCTGGAGTTATTTTGAGGTTTTGGGTGGTTTAAAGGATTTAGGGTACCAAAAAGTGGATAGTTTGTGGTATTATGATGCAAGGTATATTAAGGAACTAGTTTGTTGAAAGTTGATGCAGGAACATATAGAATGAAATTGATAGCACTGATTAATGGGAATGTGCATTTATATCTCATGCATTAAGTTTATGGGGAGGAGCAAATATTGTTTCTAGAAAACAATGTATGACCCAATGGTGTAAAAGAAAACAATTTGGAAGGTTTGAATAATGGTGTGAAAGGTACTTTTGAAGATTGGGTACTCTAAATAGATTATAAGATGACACCTTGCTTGATTTGAATAATGTTGTAAAAGGAATTTCTCATGATTTAGGTACTTTTGAAGATTTAAACAATCTAGTGACAAGTTTGATGAAGGAGGGACCACTTGTGTAGAAGATACAAATGCAAATGACCAAGAATCTTCATGTGAGGATGTTAATTTGGATGAGACCACTGGGGGCATTTACCAAAAAGATTCATGTCTGAATGTTAATTTGGAGGGGGCCATTGTGTCTGTGGATGCAATAATGAATATTACATTGGAGGGGACCACTGATTATATGGTATGTGATCAAGAAGCTGATATTTTTGATGGCACACCTTATCTGGTATGTGTTCAAAAATATTAAGTAACTTTAGGGACTTATTTGTAACAAAATGGGGATAAGGAACTGGAATGTAACCAAATAGATTGTGGTGGCAGTGAAGATGTCAGTTCTTTGAATGTGAACTTTGAGAATTCTGATGAGGATGCTATAGGAATTGGTGAAGAAATTGTTGTTGATAAAGAGGATGAAAAAGGAAAGGGGATTGTCAAAAGAAAAGTTTAAGGAAATTTGAAAGAAAAAGGTAAAGGAAAGGTGAAGGGGAAAGGAAAAGGAAAAGCGAAGGGGAAAGCAAAGGTTAGGATACCAAGGAAACAAAGGCATGTGGAAGAAGCAGTTGAAAGTAGTGGTTCAATTGATGATGTGAATGAAGGCGAGGTTCCAAAGGAAAGTTATAGAGCTTTGAGTGACATTGAGGAATATGATAGTGATAAGTTATCCCAAGAGTATGATAGTGAAGATGGAGATGTTGTAAAAGATGATTTTCAAATATTCAAGCTTCCAAAAAGAATGGAGGATTACAAGTGAGAATTAGGGACTTATTTTGCTACTAAGGAAGACTTTAAAAAGGCGGTTACAACATATGATATTCATTCAGGTAGAAACCTAAAACTTAAGAAAAATGATAACGAGAGGATGAAAGTCATATGTAATAAAGGTTGTCCATGAGAGTCATACTGTGCAAAATTACAAGAAGGAGACCATTGACAGTTGAGAAAAATTGAGGACAATCACACATGCAGTAGGGATTATAAGGCTCGATTCCTTAATTCAAAATGGTTGGGCAAAAAGATTCAAATTAATGTAAGAGATATCCCTAGTTTGAATGGCTTGGGAGAAATTGTGGACAAGCACACATGCAATATGGCTTATAATGCCACTTTTGTTGGTTCTTATAACGACAATTTATGTTATGTAACATATGGCTTACAATTCCTATTTTGTAGTTTATGACTTTTGGCTTATAATGTCACTTTTGTTATGACTTATAATGCAACTTTGGTTATGACTTATAATGTAGCTTTTGTTACGGTTATGGCTTATTATTTGAATGATACATAATGTTATGGTTATGTTACACGATTCCAAATTATGACAGCTACATTTCACTCATAAACTCATTACACACAAGTAAATTGTTATGATATATTCATGGGATACAAAAGTAACATTTCACTGATAACATCATGACAAATATGTTTCACTCATAAACTCATTACACAAAATTGCATTTGTAAAGCAAAGACACCCAACATGCATAACAATGTTGACATATACATTCACATATGAAAGTCACATATACTCATAGACGAATAAAATCCCAACCTAAAAATACATTGTTACAAATACAATATTCAACACTAAGCTTAATACTCCAACCACAGTGGACACTTTCAACCATCCTCTAGTGTGGATGATCTGATTCTTCAATTTGAAATATTTATTTTTTTGCCTTTAAATCTTCAAATCCCTTTCATCAACAATGTCGTCATCTAACCATTTGAAAAAACTTACAATCCTTATTCATATGATTTGTGTAATTTCTACAACCCCAAAATTTTGTCCCAAAATTTACACTTTTCATGTCACTCACAATACGAAGGACGCAATCATCTTGGCAATAACACTCACTCCTCTTTTTCTACGAATAACCAACCCAATTGTTCAATGAAAACACCGCTTGACAACTTTGACATTGAAGAAGGTTAAACCCTAAAAATGGAGAAAAGATGAAGTGAAAGTTCAACACAACCTTGATTTTAAACGCAAACAAGAAAAACGATGAGATTCAGAAAGAAAGATACACACCAACATAACATGAATCAAATACTCACCAACACTTCCTAGAATCACGTTTGAATATCAAGAAAGAAATAATAAGCATGTTTGATATAAGTGAAACCCAAAAATAATGGTTTTTTATATCCTTTTGGTGAGTAATTACATAGTTGGCACGCCACGTTGGTAAATATTAACGTTTTCTCAACTGAACTAACGGAAGAGACCAATAATACTAACGAAGCTAATATTAAGGAATTAAACTGTAATATTTTTTTATTAAGGAACTAAAAACATAATTTAAAATTAACTTAAGGGACCGGATAACTACCTACACATAATTTCTAATATTTTTTGTTCAATACGATCACACCTTAGGATATATCTAATACCATTCTACTTAGTCATTTAGTGGAACAAATTGGCTATGTTCTTTAGACTACTAGGTAGGAAAATAAGGGAACATGATAGTTGACAAGACGAGAAAAAAAAGTTGAAGAAAGTGGGGTATCCATGATGAGTGTCTTAACTTCATTTTCAATTTCAAGTATGTTTTATGGCAGCCTTATGATGTCTTTCTTTTCATCTCTATTTCATGGACATGGATTTTTTCTCCCTCATACTCAACACTAACAAACACTCAACTTCTTCTGCTGCAATGGCCCCTCTATTTGTCATACCCCCCAAACCCCACCACGTTTTCCTATTTATAATCCTATCACCAAAAAAGTTATGCCCCACTTAGATTATGTCGATATCAACAATATTATAATTTATCTACCCTCAATATTTCTCAATGTTCCCTTGTACATGTGTACACGCTTATCTCCACTCCAACACAAAGTGCACAGCAAAAAGAAAAACAAAAAGTAACTTCTTGCAATTTCATTATTGTCAATGATGCTAAAGATACCGTATACCATGTCGTTAAGTGGAAAAAAAAAGGAGAGTTATATTTTTTTTCTACCTAGGTTTTTTATTTGAGCTCATTTCCGATCCATTAACTCACAAAACAAAAAATGAATGAAGTTACTAAATTGAAAATATAGTTTTGAATTGTATTTCAATTAGGAATAGAAGCACATATATGTATCCAATAGAGGGTCTTGATGAGGTTTTCCTTGTAATTATTTTGTCAACATATTACAATTATAAAGTAGGACCTAACTTATCTATATAAAATCGGCTAGTAAGATGAGAACAAATTTTTTTATAAATTTTTTAGAAGCTCTATTTCTAACTAATGTGATACTTGAGATTTTTTTAATACACCTTTTAGGCCCAATACTCTTTTGGACTTGGGTGTATGGATATAAACAATGTGCGGCTCATGATTCGAATGATATACTCTAATATCATTTTAGAATTAGAGTTCCACCTAACTTATTTATACCAAAACGAGTTGTAAAGTGAAAGATGTTGTCGAGGCATGAAAATACCATGGGTGCTCGCACGTCTGAAGTAATAATAGAGTCGTCACTGAACTTTATTTATTTCTAAATGAATGCGAAAACATCGATAAAATCCTTAGAGAAAAGAAGATGGTTGTCGTAACCAAATTCGGGTTCGAGAATCGATTATGCGAGCGGAATGTATTAGCATCTCTCACATCCGTTGTACTCAAAGGGAACTATTTAGTTAGATTTATGAATGAAATGTTAGCTTTCATTTGTTTGATTTCTTCTAGTTATTGAAATGTTGAAAAGGAAAAGGGAAAGACTGTAACACTCCCAAACTACTACTACTCAAATACAGCACACAATTGCATGTTCAGAGTAAATTAAAGCATGCATACACGAGGGCATCACATTTACTTATGTCAAAAACAACACATGTCATGGTGACATACAAGTAACACGGATTATAAATCAAAACCAAATAACAAACATGCAAACTCAAACAGCAGAATAACATCTCTCTTCATAAATGGTAAATTGTGATGATTCCCATAAATCATCTACCACAAAATAGCGTTTTGGGCTCTAAGGCCACTCAACATCAAAACCAACATATCCAAATAACAAGAAAAAAAAGAGCACAACAATATATCTCAACATCAAAATAAATACAAATAATCCCATAAACCCAAGTGTTACATGACCAGAGCACTATAGACTACCTAGTTAAAACATAACAAGAACTAGCCTCCGAATCTAATCCTTGTGCGAAACACCACTATCTCCGGTACCTGAGTGATGTCGCGATGGAACATCATTTCAACAGAAGGGTGAGAATTCAAATCATTATAGAAAAACATAATAATATAAAATGTATAACAAACATACATATATTATTAGAATTCGTCACGCTTCATACAAACATGCATCATATCATCTTATTAAAGAATCACATGTTTACCATCATACGACATGACTCAATAATCCAGAAGTATTCATTTATAAATACTAAACCATGTACAAAAGTCATATTTCACAACATATCGATTTAATGTACATATAGTCATCCATCATCATTTACAAATCATCATCAAATATGTATACAACTTTCACATGATTCCATAATGTATACAAGTCACCATTCCATCATATATATCACAAATATACACACATATCACATTAACAACACATCAATAATTCATATAAAATGGATCACCTAAAACCCACGTATATGCATATCTACCAAAATCATATCCACACAATCATATCACATAATCACACAAACAACAATTCACACCGACACGTGGGACTCAATGTGTGTCTCAATGTGATATGCATGTGGATCCCATTCATTATCATTTCTGGCTTACCGAGAGTCTCTCAAATAGACTAGATAACCACCTCTAAAGCTCGATCCGGCCTTAAGCTTTCAAACCCCATTCGACGTTAGGTTTGGGACAAGCAAATAATCTACGCGATAGTACCTAACATTGTCTCTTTCATAGACTCATGCTAGTGTAAGTGCACAACAACAGCAAGACTCATGCAATTAAGACGATCGCAACCCCATAATCATACATAAGCATACCACATCCAACATTTGCACAACATACATCTAACATGACTTCATTCCCAAACAACACATCAAATAGCATCTATCATCTCATCACAACATATTAACATAAAGCAAACAAGCCAATTCATGTTATTCATCAAACTCACCAATTCACATCATCACATACATAATTTCAAGTATTATGTTTCTTCACAAATCCATCTAAAACCATCCAATACATGCCAAACAATAGAAAACATGTCATTCACATTCACCACACATCCACATTAGGATTCTTTTGATAAAATATTAATCTACTGTTATCAAAATGAATATCACGTTATAGATAATATTCTTAGCTTCGTAACGGTCCAAACGACACCTCAAACGGAGTTACAGTTCAAAAGTTATTGCATTTACAAGTTTTTCGGTTGTGAAAATGCTGTCAAAAACCAAAAAAAACTATTGTTGCGAAAATGCTACTGTCCAGCACGAATTTTCATCATAAAACCACATTAATCCATCATTTTTCATGAAATAAATAGTTATACAACCTATATATATCATATAGCAATTATTAGGATCATAGAAACAAGATTCTAAGGTCCACTAACTTTCACCAAAATCTCAAATCAACTATTTTCAAGTGAAACTCAAACATGTAATTATACACCAAATCATGTTATATACACATACCCATTCATGGAATTCAATATAGAAACATCATAGCATAACATAAACATCAATTTCGTGGATTAAAACATAAACACATGTTAGGGTTTCTCAAAAATAAAAATCCCCAAGTCCTAAGTTCATGATATCTAACCCACATATATTACATACATTATATTTACCCATAACCACTTGAAATCCCATCCTTACCTTAGTATAGATGAAATCTCTAGGTTCTTCTTCTTCTAGTTTCCTCTTCTCCTCTTTCTCTTCACTTCTCTTCTATTCTCTATTGTTCTCTTGTTTTACAAATCTAACTCTAATCTCTAAAACCCTTACTATCGTTTTAACAGATATATTCTAATTAATTAGGCCCATTACTAGACAATTGATATTTCTACTCATAAAATTCAATTATTCAAATAACAGATATATTCAAATCATTTAAATAATCAGCAAAACACATATTTAATTAATTGTCACACCAAATAATGATTAATTAAAATAAACACCTAGTAAATATATACGGAAATTAAATCATGGTGTTACAACTCTCCCCCACTTGAAATATTTTTGTCCTCGAAAATTACCTCAAGCAAACAACTCGGGATATGAATCCCTCATCTGACTCTCAAGCTCCCACGTCACATTTCCACCAGCTGGTCCCCCCAAACGAATTTTACCAAAGCGATCTCTTTACCACAGAGTTGTTTCACCTCTATATCTTCTATCTGCATAGGTAATGTCTCCACGGACAAATTATCTCTAACCTCAACATCATCTAATTGGACAACATACGAAGGATCCGTAATGTATCTCCTCAATTGAGACACGTGAAACACATAATGAAGATTAGCAAGTGATGGCGGCAACCTAATCCGATAAGCCACATCACCTACTTTCTCGGAAATCTGATACGGACCAATAAAACGTGACGTCAACTTATGCGACTTTAATTCTCTACCAACACCCTTTACTGGAGTAACTCTTAAAAATACATGATCGTCTACCTCAAACTCAAGCGCTTTCCTTCTCTTGTCATGGTAACTCTTCTGAAGACTCTAAGAAATCTTCATCTTCTCTCTGATCATTTTAATCTTATCAGTAGTCTGTTGAACTATCTCAGGTTCAACCATAACACTCTCTCCAAATCTGTACCAGCACAAAGGCATCCTACACCTTCTGCCATACAAAGATTCAAACGGAGCCATACCAATACTCGAATGAAAACTATTGTTGTAGGTAAACTCAATCAAAGGAAAATAACTATCCCAAGCACCTCCATGTTCCAAAATACAAGCTCTCAAAAGATCCTCAAGCGACTGAATCATCCTCTCAGTATAACCATCTATCTGCGGATGATAAGCAGAACTCAATCACAACTTTGTACCCAAAGCACGTTGCAAACCTTACCAAAATCTTGAAGTAAACCTCGCATCCCTATCTGACACAATGCTAGACAGAATACCATGCAAACTGACAATTTTCTCAATATACAACTTTGCAAACCTCTCCATCGGATAATCCATTCTAATCAGAATAAAGTGAGCAGATTACGTCAACATGTCCATAATAACCCAAATAGATTCACAATTACCCAGATTCCTAGGTAAACCAGAAACAAAATCCATATAAATACTATCACATTTCCATTCAAGAATATATAACGGTTGTAACAAACCAGGCGACTTCTAATGCTCAATCATCGATTTCTGACAGATCAAACACGAATACACAAATTCCGCAATCTCCTTCTTCATACCAGGCCACCAAAACAATTTCCTCAAATCTTGATACATCTTAGTAGCACTAGGATGAATACTCAAACCACTATGATGTCCTTCATCAAGAATCCTCTTTCCCAAATCCTAAACATCGGGAACATAAACTCTATCATGACACCTCATGATACCATTCTCATGAATCCGAAAATCACCACCTTTACCTTGATTGATCAACATCAATAGTTCTACCAAAACCAAATCAGATTTCTGACCTTCTTGCATCTCATCCAAAATTCCACTAGTAAGCTTCTACATACCAAGCTTCACTCCAAAATAAGTCTCTTCGCAAACCAAACTCATATCTCGAAATTGTTCAAGCAAATCCAATTCTCGCACCATCAACATCGATATATGCAAATATTTCCTACTCAAAGCATTGACTATAACATTCACTTTTCCAGGATGGTAATTCAAACCAAAATCGTAATCCTTCAAGAATTCCAACCATCTCCTTTCCCTCATATTCAACTCTTTCTGATCGAATAAATACTTCACTTGTTCTAAAAGAAGTCTTCTGAATATCTTAAACTTTCACACGGATCTGATGATACCCATACCTTAAATCAATCTTGCTAAACACACAAGCACCAACCAACTGATCCATCAAATCATCAATCCTCGAAAGCTGATACTTATTCTTGATAGTAACCTTATTCAATTGTCTGTAATCCACACACAACCTCATAGTACCTTCTTTCTTCTTAACTAGCAAGGCAGGTGCACCCCACGGTGACACACTCGGACAAATAAACCTCTTATCAGCAAATCCTCTAGTTGATTTTTCAACTCTTTCAACTACGATGGTGACATCTGATACGGAGCCATCGATACCGAACTAGTACCAGAAATCAAATCAATCTTGAACTCAACTTCACGTTCAGGCAGCAAATTTCTAACCTCATTAGGAAACACTTTAGGAAAATCACGAACATTTGGAAATTCACCATTTGTTTCATTTTCACTAAGCTTCAAACTTGCCACCAACATAAACACATCAACACTATCTCATACAGATTCATTCACTTGTTGAGTAGACAAGAATAAATCACATTCCTTCTCTGGCTCAAGAAAAAGAACAACTTTCACAAAACAATTGATATAGACATGGTTGGCCCTTAACCAATCCATTCCCAAAATAACATCAAGTTGACTAAATGGAATACACACTAAATCAACTTCAAAATCTTTATCATAAATATTCAACGGACATTTCAAACAAACATATGAAGTATTCACTGAACCCATAACCAGAGTATTAATAACCATGCTTCCGCACATAATAGATAATTCAAGATTCAATCTCTTAGCACAATCCAAAGAAATAAAAGAATGGGCCACACCGGTATCAATAATAGAAATCAAAGGCATATTATTAATAAAGCATGTACCTGGATGTGTGGAAATTAGGTTAACTTGCTTAACCTTAATTTTTGGAAATTCAAGTACAAGGCCCAAGTACTGCATTATAAAAGGATGGCAATCCTACTTTCAGCAACTCAGGGATTTGAAGCGTGAAGAATTAAATATATCATTATATATCCTTGTTGTACTTTCATTGTGTCTTGAATTAGGTTTTACTTGTGAGCCAAGCAATTATCACCTAGATGATTGCATTGGACTAGGGTGTTTATTGAGTTGTAATTTTTGTGTCACTCTAAGCTTTTAAGCGTGAGTGTTGTGTTTCTTGATTAAATCTTTTAAGCACAATCCAGAGTTATTTGAAGTATATCTTCACCACTGACATTAAAGTTCTTAATGGTTGTAATCACTGCTGTGATTTAGGGGGAGTGAGTAGGTACTCAGGTCTTAGTTTAGATTGAAATTGCATTGGGTAGGTCTTAAGTGATAGGATTAAACTGGTGGTTTAAGTCCTGAATTAATACCTCTTATAATGGATTTCCTCCCTGGCTTGGTAGCCCCAAGAGTTGGTGTGTTTGTCACCGAACTGGGTAAACAATTTTCTGTGTCATTTACTGATTTTTACATTTACTTTCTGCATACATTACCTGTCTGCGCAGAATTGGATGTCATAACATCTAGTGTGACATCGATAGTCTGTTACTAGAATATCAATTGGCATCAGAGCAGGCACCCTGCCTGTTAATTTTTGGGTGAGATCTAGGGACGTTACTTTCTAGTACCATGGAGAATGATGTAGGATTCTCAAATAGACCACCCATGATGGATGGTTCTAACTATGATGACTGGAAACCTCGTATGATAGCCTTCTTGAGGTCTCTGGATAGCAAGGTCTGGAGAGCTGTCAATAAAGGATGGGAACATCCAACGAAGACAGGTAAAGATGGAATCATTATGCAACTTCCTGAAGAAGAGTGGGACAAAGAGCAAGAGGCATTAGCCCTTGGAAACTCTAAGGCCTTGAATGCACTGTTCAATGGGATAAATAAGAACATTTTCAAACTGGTGCATCACTGTGAACTGGCTAAAGAAGTTTGGGATACTCTCAAAACAACTCATGAAGGTACCTCCAAGGTAAGGATGTCTAAACTCCAGATGCTGACTACTAAGTTTGAAAATCTAAGTATGAAAAAGGATGAGACTATTCATGACTTCCACATGAATATTCTTGAAATTGCCAACACTTCTGGAGGCTTAGGAGAGAAAAATCTGAAGAAAAACTTGTAAGAAAGAATCTCAGATCATTGCCCAAGAGATTTGTCATGAAGGTTACTACTATAGAAGAGGCTCAAGATATCTGCAATATGAAGGTTGATGAGCTTATTGGTTCTCTCCAAACTTTTGAGATGGGCTTGTGTGAGAATGTTGAAAAGAAAAACAAAAGCATAACTTTTGTATCAAATACTAAAGAGGATTCAGAAGAAGGAAATATTGGAGGTGATGAAAGTATATCAGAAGCTATAGCCATGCCTGGAAGACAGTTCAACAAGTTCATAAAGAAGATTGATCAAAAAGGTAGACCAAATGTCAAGAACACTTCATCTGACATCAGTAGAAGATCAAAATCTGAAGAAAAGTCCAACTAAGGCAAGGGAATCCAGTGTCATGGATGTGAAGGTTTTGGACACATTAGAGCTGAATGTCCTACCTTCCTCAAGAAGCAAAAGAAGGGACTATCTGTCACCTGGTCTGATGGAGACTCTGAGAATGAATCAGAAGGAGAATCTGCAAAACATGTCACTGCACTAACTAGTGGCTGTGCCTCTGATGATGACTCAAGTGGAGATGAACTTACATTTGATGAACTTGCTACTTCATATAAAGAGTTATGTGTCAAAAGTGCAGAAGTGTGTCTACAAGGAGAAAAGCAGAAGAAACTTATCAAGGAGCTGGAAGCTGAGAAGAAGAAACATCTGACAGTCATAGATGATCTAAATGGTGAGATAACCTTGCTAACCTCTAAGCTAGATCAAATGACAAAATCCATCAGAATGCTGAATAAAGGAACTGACACTTTGGATGAAATTCTAAAGGTGGGACAGAAATCAGGAACCATGTCTAGTTTAGGCTTTGTTAAGGAATCCTCATCTGAATTCAAAAGCTCAAAGGCTGAAGTTTAGAGAATCAAGCAGAAGTCACAACCAATGTCACAACATCATGGAAACAAGAGGATTAACCATCAAAAGAAGAAATTTGAAAGATGGAGATGCCACTACTGTGGAAGATTTGGTCACATAAAACCCTTCTATTATAGGTGGCATGGTTATCCTAACCAGACCCCTCAAGTCAGACCTAAGCAGAAGGCATCTAAGCATAATTCCCCTATCAAGAAACAACAATGGGTTGCTAGAATAGCTCACACATCTCTAAGGGCATCTACCAAAGAAGATTGGTATTTTGATAGTCGTTGCTCAAGACATATGACTAGGATGAATAACTTTTTGGTAGATATACAACCTCATACTACTAGTTATGTGACCTTTGGTGATGGAGCTAAAGGAAAAATCAAAGGTGTTGGTAAGCTGGACAGTCCTGGAGTTCCAGAACTGAATAATGTGTTGTTAGTAAAAGGACTAACTGCTAATCTCATCAGCATAAGCCAGCTATGTGATCAAGGCTTCAATGTACAGTTCACTAAGGAAGAATGTGTTGTGACAAATGGAGAAAATAAGGAAGTTATGAGAGGATCCAGATCCAAAGATACTACTACCTATGGGAACCTAAAGTCTCAAACGACTCCTCAATGTGCTTCTTAGCCAAGGAAGAAAGGAAGTGAAGTTGTGGCATAGAAGACTTGGACATCTTCATTTAAGAGGAATGAAGAAGATCATATCCAAGGAAGCAGTTAGAGGAATCCCAAAGCTGCTTATTGATGAAGGAAAAGTCTGTGGAGAATGTCAGGTTGGCAAGCAAACCAAGATGTCACATCCTAAGCTTGGACATCCTACAACATCCAAAACTCTGGAAATTTTGCACATGGACTTAATGGGACCTATGCATGTTGAAATTCTTGGTGGGAAGAGATATGCTTATGTGGTTGTTGATGACCATTCCAGATATACATGGATAAGCTTCATCAGAGAAAAATCAGATGCATTTGATGTCTTCAAAGATCTATGCATAAGACTCCAAAGAGAAAAGGACCGTAGTGTTATCAGAATAAGAAATGACCATGGAAAGGAGTTTAAAAATTCCAAGTTTGATTATTTCTGCTCATCTGAAGGAATAAGTCATGAGTTTTCCTCACCTATTACTCCTCAGCAAAATGGAGTAGTTGAAAGGAAGAATAGAACTATTCAAGAATCTTCTAGAGCTATGATTCATGCAAAGAAGCTTCCTATGCACTTTTGGGCTGAAGCTATGAATACAGCTTGCTATGTTCACAACAGATTTACCTTGAGAAAGGGAACCTCTTCCACTCTGTATGAAATGTGGAAAGGAAGAAAACCTATTGTGAAGTACTTTCATATCTATGGAAGCAAATTTTACATTCTTACAGATCGTGAACAGAGAAGAAAAATGGACCCCAAAAGTGATGAGGGTATATTCCTGGGATACTCTACTAACAACAGAGCATACAGAGTTTTCAACTCCAGAACTAATGTCCTGATGGAATCCATAAATGTTATTGTTGATGATAAAGATGAAAAATCCAATGTCATAGAGGATGTTGGAACATTCTTTGAGACTTCAACAGAAAATGTACAGGATACTCCTCCTGGACTTGAGTTAGAAGCATCCAACAAGGTGCCTTCTATCAGGATTCAGAAAGACCACCTTAAGGATCTTATCATAGGAGATCCCAATAGTGGTGTGATTACGAGATCAAGAGAGAATAGCTCAAATTCCTGCTTTGTATTCAAGGTTGAACCTAAAAATGTGAAAGAAGCTCTGACTGATGAATATTGGATCAATGTTATGCAAGATGAACTGGATCAATTTAAAAGGAATGAAGTACGGGAGTTAGTTCCAAGACCTGAAGGGACTAACATCATTGGTACCAAGTGGATTTACAAGAACAAGTCTGATGAGAAAGGAGTAATCACTAAGAATAAAGCAAGACTAGTGGCACAAGGGTATACACAAGTTGAAGGGGTTGATTTTGATGAGACTTTTGCACCTGTTGCAAGACTTGAGTCAATAAGGTTAGTGTTAGGTGTTGCCTGCATTCTGAAGTTCAAACTATTCCAAATGGATGTGAAGAATTCCTTTTTAAATGGCTACTTGAATGAAGAAGTCTATGTGGAACAACCTAAAGGGGTCAGTGATCCTAATCTACCAAAACATGTGTACAAGTTGAGGAAAACTCTGTATGGATTGAAGCAAGCTCCTAGAGCTTGGTATGAGAGGCTGACTGAATTTCTGACTACTAATGGTTACAGAAAAGGAGGGATAGATAAGACATTTTTTGTGAAGGATGAAGATGGAAAAATCATGATTGCCCAAATATATGTGGATGATATTGTCTTTGGTGGGATGTCAGATAGAATGGTGAAACATTTTGTTAACCAGATGCAATATGAATTTGAAATGAGTTTGGTTGGGGAATTGAATTATTTTCTTGGACTGCAAGTTAAACAGATGGAAGATTCTATGTTTCTCTCCCAAAGCAAATATGCCAAGAACATAGTTAAGAAGTTTGGTATGGAAAATGCTAGTCACAAAAGAACTCCTGCACCTACTCATTTAAAGTTAACTAAAGATGAATGAGGTTCTAGTATTGATCAATGCTTGTATAGAAGCATGATAGGTAGCCTACTATATCTAACTGCTAGTAGACCTGATATTGCCTATGCAGTTGGTGTGTGTGCTAGATACCAAGCAGAACCCAAAGTGAGTCACTTAAATCAAGTCAAGAGGATTCTCAAGTATATTAATGGGACTTGTGATTATGGTATGCTCTACTCTCATGGCTCTGAGCCTATCTTATCTGGGTATTGTGATGTTGATTGGGCTGGGAGTGCTGATGACAGAAAAAGCACATCAGGAGGATGTTTCTTCTTGGGAAACAATCTCATATCCTAGTTCAGCAAGAAACAGAACTGTGTATCATTATCCACTGCAGAAGCTGAGTACATAGCAGCTGGAAGCAGTTGTTCCCAATTGGTATGGATGAAATAGATGCTGACTGAGTATAATGTCACTCAGAATGTCATGACATTGTTCTGTGACAATCTCAGTGCCATCAACATTTCAAAGAATCATATCCAACACAGCAGGACCAAACGTATTGACATTAGACATCACTTCATAAGAGATCTGGTAGAAGACAAAGTGATTACCTTGGAACATGTGGCAACTGAACTACAACTTACTGACATATTTACAAAGGCTTTGGATGCTACTCAGTTTGAAAATTTAAGGGGCAAGTTGGGAATATGCCTTTCTGAGGAATTATAGCAACTAAGGATGTTAGGAATTTACTGTTTAATATTTCAAATTATTAAACAATGGAAAGTGTGCCTTGATAGTGTTGATGATCAAGAAAATACTGAGTCTTTAGGAAAGAATATCTCTGATGATGTTGAGCAAACTGATGCCCATAAGGAGTCAAATGTTGACAAACCCTTAGATAATGTGGCTGGTGAGGAAGTTCATGTCACTCATGATGTCAGTGACAACCCTAACTGTGAGGCTGAAACAGTAGACCTGGAGGAATTTTCTGACAATGAGCTGTTGTCCTCTGTCCTCCCTAGCATAGCCAAAAGGGTTAGGGCTAGGAGAGATAAGAAAACTATGGCTCAAAGGTCCCCCAGAAAGAAGATTGATGTTCCAACCTCTTCCAAGACAACGGTGGCAGTCGAGAGTTCCCTCAAGAGGAAAGTTCATGGTCCAACCAAATCTTGGAGGAAAGTGGTGCCCAAGAAAAAGAAGACCAAGTTTGTTGTTGTTGAGTCTGACTCAGATGTTCCTTGTAATGTCTCTGACATTCTGTCAAAGAAGAAGCCAACCATTAGCAAGCTTGCAGCTAGTGTCCCTGAGGTACCAATTGACAACATATCTTTTCATTTTGCTTCAAGTGTAAACAGGTGGAAATATGTTTATCAAAAGAGGCTGGCTTTGGAAAGGGAATTAGCTCAGAATGTCCTAGACTGTAAAGATATTATGGATCTTATTCAAGAGGCTGGTTTAATGAAGATTGTGACTCAGTTTTCAAAGTGCTATGAGATGTTAGTAAAGGAATTTATTGTTAATTTGTCTGAAGAATGTGCTGATGGCAAGTCTAAGGAATTCAAGGAAGTGTATGTGAGAGGCTAGTCTGTAAATTTCTCTCCTTCAGTGATCAACAAGTATTTGGGAAGGCCCGATGAAGCTCAACCTGAGCTTGAGGTGACTGACAACAAAATCTGTCAAGTCATCACTGCTAATCAGGTAAGGAAGTGGCCTCTCAAAGGAAAATTTGTGGCAAGTAAACTGAGTGTCAAGTATGCAATGCTGCACAAGATTGGAGCTGCTAACTGGGTGCCCACCAATCAAAAATCTACAGTTGCTGTAATGCTTGGAAAGTTTATATATGTTGTTGGAACCAAAGCCAAATTTGACTATGGCTCCTATATTTTTGATCAAACTTTGAAGCATGCAGGAAGCTTCAGTGTGAAGGGTCCTATAGCCTTTCCTTCCCTCATATGTGATATTGTTTTGAATCAGTTTCCAAACATCTTAACTGAGAATGATTCTGTGAAGAAAAGAGACAACCCTATGTCTTTCAATAATAAGTTGTTCCTAGGTACCCATGTCCCTGACATTGTCATGACATCAGGTGAGACATCACGTGTAAGCAATCAGCCAGGTAAAGCTGTTGTCATTGCAATGCTTAAAGAAACCTGCAGGGAAATAGAGGCAAGGAAGCTGAACTTGGAAAAATTGATTAGCTCTTTGGAGATGACTGAAGGTGATGTGCTAGTTGATGGTGGAGAATATGGTGAAGCTGCTGCTGTTGCAGAAGAAGCTGAAAGACAAGGTGAAGAGGGAGAAGCAGATGCCGGTCCTGATGATGGCACAGATGATGATGCTGACTCTGAGTCAGATGACTAGAACATTTCTTGTGTTTCTGATAATTGCTTGTATTTTTAATTTTTTTGGTCTGTAATATTAAGTGTTGCTTTGGCAACATTTTTTACAAAAAGGGGGAGTAACACTTGTACCCCAGGAAAACAAATTTCTTTGAAGTTGAAGGTCCTCTAAACAAGAGGTTATGTTGCTGTTTGCTCTCTGCTTGATCTTCTCTTGTGCTGCTGTTTGCTAAGTGTATTAGCTAATTTGATTCTCTGCTTGCATGTGTGCTTTCTGCTGCTGTGAACTCTGTTGTGATGCCAAGTTGTTTTAGCCAAAAATTTGCCAAAGGGGGAGTTTGTAGATGTTTTTGATTGGCTGCATTTGATGTTAAAACACTTACTGTCCTTAGATGTCTTGAATAATGTCATGATATGCTTAAGTAGTATGCTGCATGATTAGCTAAGACAGGATTTATTGGATGTCAAACTGAATGTTATGACATTCATTCATGACAGCATTTTCTGGATGTCAAACTGAATGTTATGACATTCATCCCTGACAGCAGATGCTGAAGTATAGGCTAATTTTTCTGTTATGTTTCAGTATTTATCTAAGGTTGATTTTCAGGAAACTAACAACTGTGCTAAAATTAAGAGACCTAACATATAACCTATTTGTTAGCACCCTAATGTGTGGAAATTAGGTTAACTTGCTTAACCTTAATTTTTGGAAATTCAAGTACAAGGCCCAAGTACTGCATTATAAAAGGATGGAAATCCTACTTTCAGCAACTCAGGGATTTGAAGCGTGAAGAATTAAATACATCATTATATATCCTTGTTGTACTTTTATTGTGTCTTGAATTAAGTTTTACTTGTGAGCCAAGCAATTATCACCTAGATGATTGCATTGGACTAGGGTGTTTATTGAGTTGTAATTGTTGTGTCACTCTAAGCTTTTAAGCGTGAGTGTTGTGTTTCTTGATTAAAGCTTTTAAGCACAATCAAGAGTTGTTTGAAGTATATCTTCACCACTGACTTTAAAATTCTTAATGGTTGTAATCACTGTTGTGATTGAGGGGTAGTGAGTAGGTACTCAGGTCTTAGTTTATATTGAAATTGCATTGGGTAGGTCTTAAGTGATAGGATTAAACTGGTGGTTTAAGTCCTGAATTAATACCTCTTATAATGGATTTCCTCCCTGGCTTGGTAGCCCCCAGAGTAAGTGTGTTTGTCACCGAACTGGGTAAACAATTCTCTGCGTCATTTACTGCTTTTTACATTTACTTTCTGCATACATTACCTGTTTGTGCAGAATTGGATGGCATAACATTCAGTGTGACATCGATAGTCTGTTACTAGAATTTCATTGATGAATCCATATTATTTTACCGTTTCATCAAAACGAAGATTCCAGCTTCTGGAAGCTTGCTTTAATCCATAAATTGATCTTTGTAACTTACATATCTTTTGGGCTTCTTCTGGTACGTCAAATCCTTCAGGCTGTGTCATGTACACATCCTCAAGAAGATTCCCATTAAGGAAAGTAGTTTTAACATCCATCTGCCATATTTCATAATCATGATATGCATCGATAACAAGTAAAATCCAAACAGATTTAAGCATTGCAATTGGTGAAAAGATTTCATCATAGTCAACCCCATGAATTTGTTTATATCCTTTTGCAACCAGTCTTGCCTTATAGGTATGTACCTTACCATCCATGGCAGTCTTCTTTTTGAAGACCCACTTGCATCCTATAGGATTAACTCCTACAGGAGGCTCTACCCAGGTCCAAACTTGGTTTGTGTACATGGAATCCATTTCAGATTTCATGGCTTCTAGCCATTTCTCATACTCGGGACCAGTTATGGCCTCTTGGTAGGTCACAGGCTCATCTTGATCCATGAGTAATACATCACCTTGATCAGTTATGAGATATCCATATTTCTCAGGTATGTGACGTATCCTGCTTGACCTACGCTTGTCTTGTTCTACTTGAGCAGGTTGCTCTTCCACAACTACTTGTGTTTCCTTCTCTAATTCCTCCATAGGTGTATCGATGCTTTGTGATTCTTGAATTTCTTCAAGCTCTACTTTCCTCCCACTGATTCGTTTGGAAATAAAATCCTTTTCTAGGAAAACTCCAGTTCGAGCGACAAACACTTTGCCCTCAGAAGGATTGTAGAAGTAATACTCTCTTGTTTCTTTAGGATACCCCACAAATAAGCATTTGTCAGATTTGGGCTCAAGCTTAGTTGAAATTTGTCGTTTCACATAAACTTCGCAACCCCAAATATTCATGTAAGACATATGTGATTTCTTACCACTCCATATCTCATATGGTGTCTTCTCAACCTTTTTGGATGGAACACGGTTAAATGTGTAAGCTGCTGTCAATAGTGCATGTCCCCAAAAGGAGTTTGGAAGATCGGCGTGACTCATCATGGATCGGACCATGTCTAACAGGGTTCGATTTCTTCTCTCAGATACACCATTCCATTGGGGTGTTCCAGGAGGAGTAAGTTGGGATAGGATCCCACACTCTTTCAGATGGTCATCAAACTCTAGGCTTAAATACTCACCACCTCGTGGCTGGTCATTTCCCCACAGAGTTTGTTGTGCTGTGTATCTCCAACAGCATTGTCGGAATCCAGAAGATTGTGATCATTTCCCTAGCAGAATTCCTTGCCTTAGCTTGGCGTTCTCTCTAACCTAGCATTTCGCATCCCTGCATGTAGAATCATATTGCATTGCATCCTCCCAAATCGTGTAGCATTTCCATTTTCATGGAGCATTATGCCATTGAAAAATTCAAACATGCGCATGTAAAGCATAAGACATTCTCGGTATCCCCAGTGTTAAGCCAGAAGTTTATTTCCAGTACTCAGACTGAAGATTGTTCATGACTTATCCTTTATTATTCTCAGCAGGGGTCGTTGGCCCAAGTGCCGCCTCAATTATCATTTTTCCTATTTCTGCCGATGCTGACAGACATGCAGTTTTCTGGTATTCAGACCGAAGTGGCATTCAAGCCAGTTTTTCGATGTTCAGATCGAAGAAGTTTCCGACGTTTAGGTCGATGCAACTTGTGGCCTTCATGCCAGTTTCCGGTATTCAAACCGAAGTGGCATTCAGGCCAGGTTTCTGGTATTCAAACCGAAGTGGCGTTCAGGCCAGTTTTCCGATGTTCAGATCGAAGAAGTTTCTGACGTTCAGGTCGATGCAAGTTGTGGCATTCAGGCCAGTTTCCGGTATTCAGACCGAAGTGGCATTCAGGCCAGTTTCCGGTATTCAGACCGAGGTGGAATTCAGGCCAATATTCCGGTATTCAGACCGAAGTGACATTCAAGCCAGTTTCCGGTATTCAGACCGAAGTCGCATTCAGGCCAGTTTTCCGATGTTAAGATCGAAGAAGTTTCCGACGTTCAGGTCGACGCAACTTGTGGCATTCAGGCAAATTTCCGAGATTCAAACCGAATTGGCATTCATGCCAGTTTTCCGATGTCCAAATTGAAGAAGTTTCCGACGTACAGGTCTGTAAGACCCCAATTTTGTCCCTAAGATCCCTCATGGCATCATAGCATATCATTTCGTAAGCCTCAAGGATCATTGGGCACCTTGCTTCTTTCCTTGTGGGTGGGATCTTTCTTGAGAGAGGTTCTTGATCACCAAGCATTGTTTGCATTTGTATATCATTTCCTTTCTTTTAATTACTAACCAAAAATGTACAAAAATATGTCATTAACCTTTGTTACTTGCAGCTTAAGCAGTCAACAGGTCAAGGCATTCAAGTGAATCCTCTGTGCAAGAGATGAGGTTTCCATTGAGATGTGGATCATGTGAGCATTGCATTGAGCTTATATGAGCTATAGGTTCATTTTAGAGCAAAATTTCCCAAGTGGTTGAGGCCCAAGTCATCAAGACATTTTCAGGTCATCTAAGGGCCAATGCAGTCAACTGAAAGTCAACTGAAGGCTTTGGAGTGTGAAATTGAGTTTCTTCATCTCATTCATGTCCAAACAAGGCTTATTCATCATGTAAAACATCAATGTTGAAGAATTTGAAGTCAGTGCAAAAGTTTCCGAAAATGGAAAGTGACCTATAATTTCAAGTTTCCAAAAATGGAAAGTTTTTGGACCAACTTCAGCTCAACTTTCCAACATCAAAGAAGCTTCAAATGAATTTTTGTCCAACATGAAAGTTGAAGATCTCTCTCTCCCATTTCCAAAACGTCCAAGATCATGAGCATCTGATGAATGGTTAAGGAGATATCATCAAATCATTGCCAAGTGTGCTTGAAACTTCAAAAGGCCATAACTTTTGATTCATAATTCCAAATTTAGTGCTCCTTTTTGCAAAATTCTTCTCATGACATGAAATTTTCAAACCATTCATCACATTGCATAAAATGTTATCACATGATCATTCGCTATTTCATGCCCATTTTGGAGGGAAATTTGAAAATTTAAAAATGGTGCATTACATGAACTAATTTCCATTGCCATTGTGTTGATAAAATGATTTTAAGTGCATTTGAGCTTACATTGGGTACTATTCACGTATGCATGCTCCATACACCACCAATTTTCAATTTTTTGCCATACACCTTATGTTTGCTAATCACCATTAACCAAGCTTAATTAAGTGTTTCAGTAGGATTAAGACATCATATAAATACATAAGCATAACAGAATTTCAGGGGATTCACCATTTCTAGATCTCAAACTCAAGTTCCCTCCATTTTTGCTCCACAACCAAACTTCAATTTCTTCCACATAACCTTGCAATTTTCTTCCATATTCTTGTTCTATGGTGTTGATTTAGTGTAGATCAAGCATTGGATCATCAAATTTGACCAGAATCGTGTTGTGCAAGGTCAAGAACACAAATATTGAAGTTCAAACCTGAGCTGGATCTGAGCAATTTCAAGCTTCAATTCACACCTCAAGCTTCATAACATCAATATAGGATTGGATTTGCAGCTTGCCAGGCCTTGGATCGTGCGTTTTTAGGAACTGCTCTTCAAGAGGTTCAGTTTCGAATCTCATAATTCTTCAATCCATTAACATGTTTAAGTGGATCTTCTCTTGCTGATAATTCTGATCTAAGTTTCATGAAAAACGGATGAGAAATGGATGAGTTATGCTTGATTGAAGTTTTGTGCATCAAACTTATTTTGCTCGATTCTCTTGATTGATGATGAATTATCCTTAGTTATTGTTTGATCTATGATGTACGTTGCATGAGCGTTCGAATGATTAAAATTTTCAAAATTCTGGAAAAATCTTATGATGTTCATACTGTTCCCTCACCGTCTTCGCGAGGAAGACGGTGTTTTCCGCCGTGCACAGCTGAGCGCACCGCCGTCTGGTTCGTGCTGATGTGTCTAGGGTTTTGTCCCCTTGTGCATGCCACATGCGCGCCTGTTGGCCTTTCCATTGGCCAACAATCCTTTGACTTGCCACGCATTGCATTTGACCGTGACTTGGACGTCAGGTCAATTAATGAAACTGCATCGTTTCATACACTACCACGCTTCGAATCCTGGCGCCAGCATTTCTGGTTTATTTTGTGTCAAGTGCCTCATTTAAAATTGCACCAAGTTCGATTCTGGCCGAGGCAATATTTTCAAACTTAAATCCAACTTTAACCTTTCCCTCCAATTTCCATATGTCATGATCATTTTATTTCATCATATTTTTTCCAACTTCAAAAATTCATATAAAATTGAAAAATGATCCAATTAATTCCAGGTTTTTTGCTACTTGTTCATATGAATGTCTAGAATTTTATGGTGTTGATTTTATGATTTTACCATTGCTGGAATTTGAATTGTGACTGTTTGATTGAACATGTGTGCATTTGTGACATTGTTCCATTCTTTCTATCATGAAATGCTCAAAAATGATCCAATTGACTTGAAATTTTGTGTGATGATTCCTAACATGTTGCTGGATGCTTGAGGCTTGATTGTGCATTTTTACCATTTTTCATCTCTGTTTTAGACACATTTGGTGTCACATTCTTGGTCTCATACTTGTGCATTTTTGTTTACATGTCAAATGAGCTTCTCTGTTTATAATTTTTGGCATGATGATTGTATTGGACATGTTATATGCACATCAAAATTTCCATAATTGTTTGATTCATTTCTGTTTTAATATGGAATTTTGATTCATGATGATCATTTGTGAGCTTTGAATTTGCCTTTGCCTTTTCTTGCACATGAAATGGATTTGCTTAATGCTTTTGATTTGGTCCTTTTTAGGACATGTTCATGATTGAATAAACATGCTTTGTGTTGAATATTGGTTGCTGTTTTGACTTTTTTCTCCACCTTTGACCCTAGGCTTTGACCTAGGGGTTGGAACTCACATTTGAGCTTTGAATTTCAGGTTCAAGCATCCAATTTCCCTGATTGAGGTTGCCTCATCATTTGAGTGTTGATATTTTCTATTGATTGCTAACATTTGGTTGTTTTGTAGGTTTTAATGATAGCTCACTTGAGTTGTTTGGCTTACATGTTATACATTGGGATTGTCTGTTTGTTGTTAACTGTTGTTTGTTTGTCTGAACACTATACTGATTGTTTGGTTGTTTGCACAGGTACTTTAGTAGCTTTAACTTATTGTTTGAGTTGCTTTGCTTTGCTTGTGGTTGGCATACCACTTAGGTAAATTCCTATTCTCCATGTAGTCTGGAAGACCTGTCATGTTATTTTTGCAGGCACCTCTCTGAAGCCCTCCTTAAGAGGCCATGTATTTGTTTGATTAAGTTTGTGCCAAGCAGGTTAAGTCCTCTTAGGAGGCAATTGGCAGATAGAAGGGATGTGCAATCCATCCCCTGCTATTCAGTTGAGTCCTTCATCTTGCTCATACTGTGTGTTAATGCATTTTGAATAAAAACCCAAAATCTTGTATATAGAGTCAGTCATTGTGGAGTAGAGTTCCTCATTCTGGACTCCCACACCTTCTATTGATTCAAGCTCACCCAGGCCGGGTTAAGAGCTATGAGGCATAACCCCCATCTCCCATTTCATCTGCTCACCCTAACTCTCAATGTTAGAGGTTAAGAGCCTGACTACCCATTCCAGTATTTGGCTTGTTTGTCAAGGTCGATATGACCCCTTGACTAAAGCCCAACCTTGTATTGAGCCCCCTTGATTGTGTATAGTGTGTGATAATTGACTGCTTGTTTGCTTATTTGTCCATCTGTGCATAATTGTTTGTGTGTGCCTCTGTGCATTGTTTTCATCTTTGAGCATTAATTGTATATCATTTCATGATCATTGTTCATACTTTGTGACATTCTGTTTTGTCCATTGAGGAGTCAATTGTAAGTCCAGCTATTGGAATTTGTTTCCTATGATCTGGTAGGAGTTGGAACTAAGACCATTGATTGGCATTCCATTTCCTTGGAGTTGTGTAAGACCATTTATTGGCCACTTGTTTCCTCTTGCTTATTGCATTTGTTTTCTTGGCTTTGTGAGGCTAGTGTAAGTCCATTGATTGGCATCTGGTTTCCATCTTTGTTTTGTGGAGGTGGACATAAGACCATTGATTGGCACTCCATTTCCTATTTTATTTTGTCTTGTGAGGAGTCAGATGTAAGACCATTGATTGGCTATCTGATTCCTGTGATCATTTTGTGGAGTCAGGTATAAGACCATTGATTGGCAACTTGTTTCCTATTTTGTTTCTTGTTGTGGAGTTGGATATAAGACCATTTATTGGCCATCTGTTTCCATCTTTATTTCTTTTTGAACCTTGCTTACTTGCTTTGCCTTGTTGCCTATTCCAAAGGAACCACTTGGATCATCTATATATGATCTAAAGAGAGGAACTCCTAATGAAGTTTTACTCCTCATCCCCCACCTTTTTGTTTCCTTACAACCTCCACTTGCATCTTTAACCCAAACCAGAAAACTTTGTGCAAACATTTTCATCTATTTTCAAACTAGAAACCTAGGCCTTAAGCCTCTGATTTTCAAACTTCATTTTCACAATACTTCTTCTAAATTGAATCTAATGTCAACTTTGACCATTTTTTGTGAATACTCTAATTGGTTAATTTCACTCACTCAATTTGTTTTGTGGCTCTAGTCTATTTCTTAATCAAGTTTTCATGCATTAGCCATAGATCTCAATTATCTTAGTGGTTGATGTGAATCTCACCTTTTGTCCTTAGTGATTGAATTGTAAGACTTCCTTGCTTATTATAGGGCATGGTCCCTCACTAGCAAGTTGAAGTTGTTCTCACGTGGTGGACTTGTGGTTGTATAGGTTGAGTTTTTATCCCGTGGATAATGAAAGACCTAAGGGCTTTTGTTTAAAATCAATCCATTTACTTTTTGGAAATATTTTAGCCGAACTACGGCATTTTGATCCTTATCTTTCATGAAAGGTACGTAGGCGATGGGTTTCATCCATTCAAACACAAAAATAATAAAAATTGTATATTCTTTTCTCATCTCTTCAATCAATGTTTGCACAAAAATATTTCATAAGCAAATAATTTTTACAACAAGTTGTGAAAAGGGTTCCCTAGGAGTACCTAGGATGCATTGGGTGCCTAACACCTTCCCTTTGCATAATTACCCCCTTACCCAGATCTCTGACCTTTTATTAGTTTTCTTTGCGTAAAACTTCTTAGGCTTTTGTTCGCTTTCTAGCCATTCCTTTGGATAAATAGAAGTGCGGTGGCGACTCTATCTTTGTATGCTTTGCTTTTGATTTAGTCAATAAATCATAAAGTTACGAATACACCGCTACAGAAAAGTGGCGACTCTGCTGGGGACGACAACAATGTTTTCCTGGTGGGTTTGCCTACTTTTCACAATTGTTGTGTTATATTGTTTATGACATATTTTTGTGCAATTTGGGATTACTGTATTGTTTGTAATGATTGATTTGCTTGATATATCAATTGCTGCTTGTTTGGTGATCTCTGTGAGATGAGTTCTATACCCGAACTCGAGTGCACCCTATGATAGGAGAATGGCATAGTCTTGTCGACTTGTGTGGAGTTATTCCTTAGCAAGTTGACTTGCGAGTCCATTCACTTGGTGGAGGTCATGTTGGATTAATGATGTCACACAAGTTATTTGTGGTTAGGCATTATTCTTCCAATGTGTGCCGTAGAAGCCAAGGACCTTAGTTTACCAAGCCCATCTTGGCCTATTTTTAGGATGTAGTGCGAAGGTCGTTCAAATGTCAGATTTGATGCGATTGTTACGCGATACTACACTCATAAGAGCTCTCTTGAGAATATTTTTGGAATACGAGTATTCGTTCCTCCGATAATATTCGAAAGATGGGATGATGACTATGGGAACCTCTGGTAGAACATGTTCGGCAGGTTTAAACCATAGTACACTCCCTTTGGGTGGTTCTTAACCGAGACTCCATGCTCGTGACTCACAACAAACCCGTGATTCATGGTTGATCCGTTCAGACATCCTTAATATCAATGGAACTTGGGTGTTGATAAGGTGTAAACCATAATCCACCAAAATGGATGATTGATATTAAGGATGGTTGAATCATTCGTATATCGTTAATATCAATGGAACTTGGGTGTTGATAAGGTGAAAACCATAATCCACCAAAATGGATGATTGATATTAAGGATAATACGAGCTATCCCATGACCTTTGTCTGTTGTGCTTTGCTTGATCCTTGAGTGTGATTGTTGCATTCATGCATTCATGCATTCATCTGCATCCATATCATTAGATAAAGAGAAAATTTTCAAGGAACTTAAGGGGTTTATTTGCAAATTTTTCAGACATGGAAAGACAAAAAAGGCATACAAAGAAGTACAACTTTAGACAACCCGATCTGAAAGAGTTAAGGAATCTGACATCTTATGTATTAGATCCCTTGGGTTTCAAAGCTCGTTATGGGAAGCTTCTGCCTCTGCTGACTACTCAGGTTGACTAAGGGTTGATGAGTAGTTTGGTGCAGTTCTATGATCCTCTGTATCACTGCTTCATTTTTCCAGACTTTCAGCTATTGCCTACCCTTGAGGAGTATGCTCATCTTGTGGGTATTCCTATTCTGGATCAGTTGCCGTTCAGTGGCTTGGAGAGTATTCCTACTTCTCAAAAGATAGCTGGCATATTGCACATAGATGAATCCTTGGTTAAAGCTCATATGACTACCAAAGGTGGAATTCAAGGTTTTCCTTCTGAGTTCCTCATTGCTCAAGCTACCGTTTATGGGAAGGCCATGAGTTCCTCAGATCGAAGAAGTTTCCGACGTCCAGGTCGACGCAACTTGTGGCATTCAGGCCAGTTTCCGGTATTCAGACCGAAGTGGCGCTCAGGCCAGTTCCCGGTATTCAGACCGAAGTGGCATTCAGGCCAGTTTTCAGATGTTCGTATCGAAGAAGTTTCCGACGTTCAGGTCGACGCAACTTGTGGCATTCAGGCCAATTTTCGGTATTCAGACCGAAGTGGCATTCATGCCAGTTTTCCGATGTTCAGATCGAAAAAGTTTCTGACGTTCAGGTTGACGCAACTTGTGGCATTCATGCCAGTTTCCGGTATTCAGACCGAAGTAGCATTCATGACAGTTTTTCGATGTTCAGATCGAAGAAGTTTCCGACGTTCAGGTCGATGCAACTTGTGGCATTCACGCCAGTTTTCCGGTATTCAGACCGAAGTGGCGCTCAGGCCAGTTTCCTGTATTCAGACCGAAGTGGCATTCGGGCCAATTTTTCGATATTCAAATCGAAGAAGTTTCCGATGTCCAGGTCGATGCAACTTGTGGCATTCAGGCCAGTTTCCGGTATTCAGACCAAAGTGGTGCTCAGGCTAGTTCCCGGTATTCAGACCGAAGTGGCATTCAGGCCAGTTTTTAGATGTTCAGATCGAAGAAGTTTCCAACGTTCAGGTCGACACAACTTGTGGCATTCAGGCCAATTTTTGGTATTCAGACTGAAGTGACATTCATGCCAGTTTTCCGATGTTCAGATCAAAAAAGTTTCCGACGTTCAGGTCTACGCAACTTGTGGCATTCATGCCAGTTTCCGGTATTCATACCGAAGTAGCATTCAGGCCAGTTTTTCGATGTTCAGAACCAAGAAGTTTCCGACGTTCAGGTCGATGCAACTTATGGCATTCACGCCAGTTTTCTGGTATTCAGACCGAAGTGGCGCTCAAGCCAGTTTCCGGTATTTAGACCAAAGTGGCATTCAGGCCAGTTTTTCAATGTTCAGATCGAAGAAGTTTCCGACGTCCAGGTCGACGCAACTTGTGGCATTCAGGCCAGTTTCCAGTATTCAGACCGAAGTGGCGCTCAGGCTAGTTCCCGGTATTCAGACCGAAGTGGCATTCAGGTCAGTTTTCAGATGTTCAGATCGAAGAAGTTTCCGACGTTCAGGTCGACGCAACTTGTGGCATTCAGGCCAATTTTCGGTATTCAGACCGAAGTGGCATTCAAGCCAATTTTCTGATGTTCAGATCGAAGAAGTTTCGGAGTTCAGGTCAACGCAACTTGTGGCATTCAGGCCAGTTTCTGATATTCAGACCGAAGTGGCATTCAAGCCAGTTTTCCGATGTTCAGATCGAAGAAGTTTCTGAAGTTAAGTTCGATGCAACTTGTGGCATTCTGGCCAGTTTTCTGGTATTCAGACCGAAAAGGCGCTCGGGCCAATTTCCGGTATTCAGACCGAAGTGGCATTCAGGCCAGTTTTTCGATGTTCAGATCGAAGAAGTTTCCGACGTCCAGTTCGACGCAACTTGTGGCATTCAGGCTAGTTTCCGGTACTCAGACCGAAGTGGCGCTCAGGCTAGTTCCCGGTATTCAGACCGAAGTCGCATTCAGGCCAGTTTTCAGATGTTCAGATCGAAGAAGTTTCCGACGTTCAGGTCGATGCAACTTGTGGCATTCAGGCCAATTTTCGGTATTCAGACCGAAGTGGCATTCAGGCAAATTTTCCGATGTTCAGATCGAAGAAGTTTCGGAGTTCAGGTCAGGGCAACTTGTGGCATTCAGGCCAGTTTCCGGTATTCAGCCCGAAGTGGCATTCAAGCCAGTTTTCCGATGTGCAGATCGAAAAAGTTTCCGAACTTAAGGTCGATGCAACTTGTGTCATTTAGGCCAGCTTTCCGGTATTCAGACCAAAGTGGCGCTCAGGCCAGTTTCCGGTATTCAGACCGAAGTGGCATTCGGGCATGTTTTTCGATGTTCAGATCAAAGAAGTTTCCGACGTCCAGGTCGACGCAACTTGTGGCATTTAGGCCAGTTTCCGGTATTCAGGCCGAAGTGGCGCTCAGGCTAGTTCCCGGTATTCAGACCGAAGTGGCATTCAGGGCAGTTTTTAGATGTTCAAATCAAAGAAGTTTCCGACGTTCAGGTCGACGCAACTTGCGGCATTCAGGCCAATTTTCGGTATTCAGACCGAAGTGGCATTCAGGCCAATTTTCCGATGTTCAGATCGAAAAAGTTTCTGACGTTCAGGTTGACGCAACTTGTGGCATTCATGCCAGTTTCCGGTATTCAGATCGAAGTAGCATTCATGCCAGTTTTTCGATGTTCAAATCGAAGAAGTTTCCGACGTTCAGGTTGATGCAACTTGTGGCATTCACGTCAGTTTTCCGGTATTCAGACCGAAGTGGCGCTCAGGCCAGTTTCCGGTATTCAGACCGAAGTGGCATTCGGGCCAATTTTTCGATGTTCAAATTGAAGAAGTTTCTGACGTCCAGGTCGACGCAACTTGTGGCATTCAGGCCAGTTTCCGGTATTCAGACCGAAGTGGCGCTCAGGCTAGTTCCCGGTATTCAGACCGAAGTGGCATTCAGGCCAGTTTTTAGATGTTCAGATCGAAGAAGTTTTCGACGTTCAGGTCGACGCAACTTGCGGCATTCAGGCCAATTTTCGGTATTCAGACTGAAGTGACATTCAGGCCAGTTTTCCGATGTTCAAATCGAAAAAGTTTCCGACGTTCAGGTCTACGCAACTTGTGGAATTCATGCCAGTTTCCGGTATTCATACCGAAGTAGCATTCATTCCAGTTTTTCGATGTTCAGAACGAAGAAGTTTCCGACGTTCCGGTCGATGCAACTTATGGCATTCACGCTAGTTTTCCGGTATTCAGACCAAAGTGGCGCTCAGGCCAGTTTCCGGTATTTAGACCGAAGTGGCATTCTGGCCAGTTTTTCGATGTTCAGATCGAAGAAGTTCCCGACGTCCAGGTCGACGCAACTTGTGGCATTCAGGCCAGTTTCTGGTATTCAGACCGAAGTGGCGCTCAGGCTAGTTCCCGGTATTCAGACCGAAGTGGCATTCAGGCCAGTTTTCAGATGTTCAGATCGAAGAAGTTTCCGACTTTCAGGTCGACGCAACTTGTGGCATTCAGGCCAATTTTCGGTATTCAGACCGAAGTGGCATTCAAGCCAATTTTCCGATGTTCAGATCGAAGAAGTTTCGGAGTTCAGGTCAACGCAACTTGTTGCATTCAGGCCAGTTTCTGGTATTCAGACCGAAGTGGCATTCAAGCCAGTTTTCCGATGTTCAGATCGAAGAAGTTTCCGAAGTTAAGGTCGATGCAACTTGTGGCATTCTGGCCAGTTTTCCGATATTCAGACTGAAAAGGCGCTCAGGCCAGTTTCCGGTATTCAGACCGAAGTGGCATTCGGGCCTGTTTTTCGATGTTCAAATCGAAGAAGTTTCCGACGTCCAGGTCGACGCAACTTGTGGCATTCAGGCCAGTTTCCGGTACTCAGACCGAAGTGGCGCTCAGGCTAGTTCCCGGTATTCAGACCGAAGTGGCATTCAGGCCAGTTTTCAGATGTTCAGATCGAAGAAGTTTCCGACGTTCAGGTCGACGCAACTTGTGGCATTCAGGCCAATTTTCGGTATTCAGACCGAAGTGGCATTCAGGCCAATTTTCCGATGTTCAGATCGAAGAAGTTTCGGAGTTCAGGTCAACGCAACTTGTGGCATTCAGGCGAGTTTCCGGTATTCAAACCGAAGTGGCATTCAAGCCTGTTTTCCGATGTTCAAATCGAAGAAGTTTCCGAAGTTAAGGTCGATGCAACTTGTGGCATTCAGGCCAGCTTTCCGGTATTCAGACCGAAGTGGCGCTCAGGCCAGTTTCCGGTATTCAGACCGAAGTGGCATTCAAGCTAGTTTTTCGATGTTCAGATCGAAGAAGTTTCCGACGTCCAGGTAGACGCAACTTGTGGCATTCAGGCCAGTTTCCGGTATTCAGACCGAAGTGGCGCTCAGGCTAGTTCCCGGTATTCAGACCGAAGTGGCATTCAGGCCAGTTTTCAGATGTTCAGATCGAAGAAGTTTCCGACGTTCAGGTCGACGCAACTTGTGGCATTCAGGCCAATTTTCGGTATTCAGACCGAAGTGGCATTCAGGCCAATTTTCCGATGTTCAGATCGAAGAAGTTTCGGAGTTCAGGTCAACGCAACTTGTGGCATTCAGGCGAGTTTCCGGTATTTTAACCGAAGTGGCATTCAAGCTAGTTTTCCGATGTTCAAATCGAAGAAGTTTCCGAAGTTAAGGTCGATGCAACTTGTGGCATTCAGGCCAGCTTTCCGATGTTCAGATCGAAGCAGTTTCCGATATTCAGACAGAAGTGGCATTCAGGCCAGTTTCCGGTATTCAGACCGAAGTGGTATTCAGGCCAGTTTTACGATGTTCAGATCGAAGAACTTTCCGACATTCAGGTCGATGCAAATGGTGACATTCAGGCCAGTTTTTGGTATTTTGACGGAAGCTGCATTCAGGCCAGTTTTCCGATGTTTAGATCGAAGAAGTTTCCGACGTTCAGGTCGATGCAACTTGTGGCATTCAGACCAGTTTTCCGGTATTCAGACCGAAGTGGCGCTCCGGCCAGTTTCCGGTATTCAGACCGAAGTGGGATTCGGGCCAGTTTTTGGATGTTCAGATCGAAGAAGTTTGCGACGTCCAGGTCGACGCTACGTGTGGCATTCAGGCCAGTTTCCGGTATTTAGACCGAAGTGGTGCTCAGGCCAGTTCCCGGTATTCAGACAGAAGTGGCATTCGGGCCAGTTTTCCGATGTTGAAATCGAAGAAGTTTTCGACGTTCAGGTCGATGCAACTTGTGGCATTCAGGCCAGCTTTCTAATGTTCAGATCGAATCAGTTTCTGGTATTCAGACCGAAGTGGCATTCAGGCCAGTTTCCGGTATTCAGACCGAAGTGGCATTCAGGGCAGTTTTATGATGTTCAGATCGAAGAAGTTTCTGACATTCAGGTCGACGCAGCTGGTGACATTCAGGCCAATTTCCGGTATTTAGACCGAAGTGGCATTCAGACCAGTTTTCCAATGTTCAGATCGAAGAAGTTACCGACGTTCAGGTCGATGCAACTTGTGGCATTCTGGCCAGTTTTCGGGTATTCAGACCGAAGTGGCGCTCAGGCCAGTTTCTGGTATTCAGACCGAATTGGCATTCAGACCAGTTTTCTGATGTTCAGATCAAAGAAGTTTCCGACGTTCAGGTCGATGCAACTTATGGCATTCAGGCCAGTTTCTGGTATCTAGACCGAAGTGGCATTCCGGCCAGTTTTTTGATGTTCAGATCAAAGAAGTTTCTGACGTTCATGTCGATGCAACTTGTGGCATTCAGGCCAGTTTCCGGTATTCAGACCGAAGTAGCATTCATGCCAGTTTTTCGATGTTCAAATCGAAGAAGTTTCCGACGTTCAGGTCGATGCAACTTGTGGCATTCACGCCAGTTTTCCGGTATTCAGACCGAAGTGGCGCTCAGGCCAGTTTCTGGTATTCAAACCGAAGTGGCATTCGGGCCAATTTTTCGATGTTCAAATCGAAGAAGTTTCCGACGTCCAGGTCGACGCAACTTGTGGCATTCAGGCCAGTTTCCGGTATTCAGACCGAAGTGGCGCTCAGGCTAGTTCCCGGTATTCAGACCGAAGTGGCATTCAGGGCAGTTTTTAGATGTTCAAATCAAAGAAGTTTCCGACGTTCAGGTCGACGCAACTTGCGGCATTCAGGCCAATTTTCGGTATTCAGACTAAAGTGACATTCAGGTCAGTTTTCCGATGTTCAAATCGAAAAAGTTTCCGTCGTTCAGGTCTACGCAACTTGTGGCATTCATGCCAGTTTCCGGTATTCATACCGAAGTAGCATTCATTCCAGTTTTTCGATGTTCAGAACGAAGAAGTTTCCGACGTTCAGGTCGATGCAACTTATGGCATTCACGCCAGTTTTCCGGTATTTTGACCAAAGTGGCGCTCAGGCCAGTTTCTGGTATATAGACCGAAGTGGCATTCAGGCCAATTTTTCGATGTTCAGATCGAAGAAGTTTCCGACGTCCAGGTCGACGCAACTTGTGGCATTCAGGCCAGTTTCCGGTATTCAGACCGAAGTGGCGCTCAGGCTAGTTCCCGGTATTCAGACCGAAGTGGCATTCAGGCCAGTTTTCAGATGTTCAGATCGAAGAAGTTTCCGACGTTCAGGTCGACGCAACTTGTGGCATTCAGGCCAATTTTCGGTATTCAGACCGAAGTGGCATTCAGGCCAATTTTCCGATGTTCAGATCGAAGAAGTTTCGGAGTTCAGGTCAACGCAACTTGTGGCATTCAGGCGAGTTTCCGGTATTCAGACCGAAGTGGCATTCGGGCCAGTTTTTCGATGTTCAGATCGAAGAAGTTTCCGACGTCCAGGTCGACGCAACTTGTGGCATTCAGGCCAGTTTCCGGTACTCAGACCGAAGTGGCGCTTAGGCTAGTTCCCGGTATTCAGACCGAAGTGGCATTCGGGCCAGTTTTCAGATGTTCAGATCGAAGAAGTTTCCGACGTCCAGGTCGACGCAACTTGTGGCATTCAGGCCAGTTTCCGGTATTCAGACCGAAGTGGCGCTCAGGCTAGTTCCCGGTATTCAGACCGAAGTGGCATTCAGGCCAGTTTTCAGATGTTCAGATCGAAGAAGTTTCCGACGTTCAGGTCGACGCAACTTGTGGCATTCAGGCCAATTTTCGGTATTCAGACCGAAGTGGCATTCAGGCCAATTTTCCGATGTTCAGATCGAAGAAGTTTCGGAGTTCAGGTCAACGCAACTTGTGGCATTCAGGCGAGTTTCCGGTATTTTAACCGAAGTGGCATTCAAGCTAGTTTTCCGATGTTCAAATCGAAGAAGTTTCCGAAGTTAAGGTCGATGCAACTTGTGGCACTCAGGCCAGCTTTCCGATGTTCAGATCGAAGCAGTTTCCGGTATTCAGACATAAGTGGCATTCAGGCCAGTTTCCGGTATTCAGACCGAAGTGGTATTCAGGCCAGTTTTACGATGTTCAGATCGAAGAACTTTCCGACATTCAGGTCGATGCAAATGGTGACATTCAGGCCAGTTTTCGGTATTTAGACGGAAGCTGCATTCAGGCCAGTTTTCCGATGTTTAGATCGAAGAAGTTTCCGACGTTCAGGTCGATGCAACTTGTGGCATTCAGACCAGTTTTCCGGTATTCAGACCGAAGTGGCGCTCCGGCCAGTTTCCGGTATTCAGACCGAAGTGGGATTCGGGCCAGTTTTTGGATGTTCAGATCGAAGAAGTTTGCGACGTCCAGGTCGACGCTACGTGTGGCATTCAGGCCAGTTTCCGGTATTTAGACCGAAGTGGTGCTCAGGCCAGTTCCCGGTATTCAGACCGAAGTGGCATTCGGGCCAGTTTTCCTATGTTGAAATCGAAGAATTTCCGATGTTTAGGTCGACACAACTTGTGGCATTCAGGCCAATTTTCGGTATTCAGACCAAAGTGGCATTCAGGCCAGTTTTCCGATGTTCAGATCGAAGAAGTTCCGACGTTCAGGTCGACGCAACTTGTGGCATTCAGGCCAGTTTTCGGTATTCAGACCGAAGTGGCATTCAGCCAGTTTTCTGATGTTCAGATCGAAAAAGTTTTCGACGTTCAGGTCGATGCAACTTGTGGCATTCAGGCCAGCTTTCCAATGTTCAGATCGAAGCAGTTTCTGGTATTCAGACCGAAGTGGCATTCAGGCCAGTTTCCGGTATTCAGACCGAAGTCGCATTCAGGCCAGTTTTATGATGTTCAGATCGAAGAAGTTTCTGACATTCAGGTCGACGCAGCTGGTGACATTCAGGCCAGTTTCCGGTATTTAGACCGAAGTGGCATTCAAACCAGTTTTCCAATGTTCAGATCGAAGAAGTTACCGACGTTCAGGTCGATGCAACTTGTGGCATTCTGGCCAGTTTTCGGGTATTCAGACCGAAGTGGCGCTCAGGCCAGTTTCTGGTATTCAGACCGAATTGGCATTCAGACCAGTTTTCTGATGTTCAGATCAAAGAAGTTTCCGACGTTCAGGTCGATGCAACTTATGGCATTCAGGCCAGTTTCTGGTATCTAGACCGAAGTGGCATTCCGACCAGTTTTTTGATGTTCAGATCAAAGAAGTTTCTGACGTTCATGTCGATGCAACTTGTGGCATTCAGGCCAGTTTCCGGTATTCAGACCGAAGTAGCATTCATGCCAGTTTTTCGATGTTCAAATCGAAGAAGTTTCCGACGTTCAGGTCGATGCAACTTGTGGCATTCACGCCAGTTTTCCGGTATTCAGACCGAAGTGGCGCTCAGGCCAGTTTCTGGTATTCAAACCGAAGTGGCATTCGGGCCAATTTTTCGATGTTCAAATCGAAGAAGTTTCCGACGTCCAGGTCGACGCAACTTGTGGCATTCAGGCCAGTTTCCGGTATTCAGACCGAAGTGGCGCTCAGGCTAGTTCCCGGTATTCAGACCGAAGTGGCATTCAGGGCAGTTTTTAGATGTTCAAATCAAAGAAGTTTCCGACGTTCAGGTCGACGCAACTTGCGGCATTCAGGCCAATTTTCGGTATTCAGACTAAAGTGACATTCAGGTCAGTTTTCCGATGTTCAAATCGAAAAAGTTTCCGTCGTTCAGGTCTACGCAACTTGTGGCATTCATGCCAGTTTCCGGTATTCATACCGAAGTAGCATTCATTCCAGTTTTTCGATGTTCAGAACGAAGAAGTTTCCGACGTTCAGGTCGATGCAACTTATGGCATTCACGCCAGTTTTCCGGTATTTTGACCAAAGTGGCGCTCAGGCCAGTTTCTGGTATATAGACCGAAGTGGCATTCAGGCCAATTTTTCGATGTTCAGATCGAAGAAGTTTCCGACGTCCAGGTCGACGCAACTTGTGGCATTCAGGCCAGTTTCCGGTATTCAGACCGAAGTGGCGCTCAGGCTAGTTCCCGGTATTCAGACCGAAGTGGCATTCAGGCCAGTTTTCAGATGTTCAGATCGAAGAAGTTTCCGACGTTCAGGTCGACGCAACTTGTGGCATTCAGGCCAATTTTCGGTATTCAGACCGAAGTGGCATTCAGGCCAATTTTCCGATGTTCAGATCGAAGAAGTTTCGGAGTTCAGGTCAACGCAACTTGTGGCATTCAGGCGAGTTTCCGGTATTCAAACCGAAGTGGCATTCAAGCCAGTTTTCCGATGTTCAGATCGAAGAAGTTTCCGAAGTTAAGGTCGATGCAACTTGTGGCATTCAGGCCAGCTTTCCGGAATTCAGACCGAAGTGGCGCTCAGGCAAGTTTCCGGTATTCAGACCGAAGTGGCATTCGGGCTAGTTTTTCGATGTTCAGATCGAAGAAGTTTCCGACGTCCAGGTCGACGCAACTTGTGGCATTCAGGCCAGTTTCCGGTATTCAGACCGAAGTGGCGCTCAGGCTAGTTCCCGGTATTCAGACCGAAGTGGCATTCAGGCTAGTTTTCAGATGTTCAGATCGAAGAAGTTTCGGAGTTCAGGTCAACGCAACTTGTGGCATTCAGGCGAGTTTCCGGTATTTTAACCGAAGTGGCATTCAAGCTAGTTTTCCGATGTTCAAATCGAAGAAGTTTCCGAAGTTAAGGTCGATGCAACTTGTGGCATTCAGGCCAGCTTTCCGATGTTCAGATCGAAGCAGTTTCCGATATTCAGACAGAAGTGGCATTCAGGCCAGTTTCCGGTATTCAGACCGAAGTGGTATTCAGGCCAGTTTTACGATGTTCAGATCGAAGAACTTTCCGACATTCAGGTCGATGCAAATGGTGACATTCAGGCCAGTTTTCGGTATTTAGACGGAAGCTGCATTCAGGCCAGTTTTCCGATGTTTAGATCGAAGAAGTTTCCGACGTTCAGGTCGATGCAACTTGTGGCATTCAGACCAGTTTTCCGGTATTCAGACCGAAGTGGCGCTCCGGCCAGTTTCCGGTATTCAGACCGAAGTGGGATTCGGGCCAGTTTTTGGATGTTCAGATCGAAGAAGTTTGCGACGTCCAGGTCGACGCTACGTGTGGCATTCAGGCCAGTTTCCGGTATTTAGACCGAAGTGGTGCTCAGGCCAGTTCCCGGTATTCAGACCGAAGTGGCATTCGGGCCAGTTTTCCTATGTTGAAATCGAAGAATTTCCGATGTTTAGGTCGACACAACTTGTGGCATTCAGGCCAATTTTCGGTATTCAGACCAAAGTGGCATTCAGGCCAGTTTTCCGATGTTCAGATCGAAGAAGTTCCGACGTTCAGGTCGACGCAACTTGTGGCATTCAGGCCAGTTTTCGGTATTCAGACCGAAGTGGCATTCAGCCAGTTTTCTGATGTTCAGATCGAAAAAGTTTTCGACGTTCAGGTCGATGCAACTTGTGGCATTCAGGCCAGCTTTCCAATGTTCAGATCGAAGCAGTTTCTGGTATTCAGACCGAAGTGGCATTCAGGCCAGTTTCCGGTATTCAGACCGAAGTCGCATTCAGGCCAGTTTTATGATGTTCAGATCGAAGAAGTTTCTGACATTCAGGTCGACGCAGCTGGTGACATTCAGGCCAGTTTGCGGTATTTAGACCGAAGTGGCATTCAAACCAGTTTTCCAATGTTCAGATCGAAGAAGTTACCGACGTTCAGGTCGATGCAACTTGTGGCATTCTGGCCAGTTTTCGGGTATTCAGACCGAAGTGGCGCTCAGGCCAGTTTCTGGTATTCAGACCGAATTGGCATTCAGACCAGTTTTCTGATGTTCAGATCAAAGAAGTTTCCGACGTTCAGGTCGATGCAACTTATGGCATTCAGGCCAGTTTCTGGTATCTAGACCGAAGTGGCATTCCGGCCAGTTTTTTGATGTTCAGATCAAAGAAGTTTCTGACGTTCATGTCGATGCAACTTGTGGCATTCAGGCCAGTTTCCGGTATTCAGACCGAAGTAGCATTCATGCCAGTTTTTCGATGTTCAAATCGAAGAAGTTTCCGACGTTCAGGTCGATGCAACTTGTGGCATTCACGCCAGTTTTCCGGTATTCAGACCGAAGTGGCGCTCAGGCCAGTTTCTGGTATTCAAACCGAAGTGGCATTCGGGCCAATTTTTCGATGTTCAAATCGAAGAAGTTTCCGACGTCCAGGTCGACGCAACTTGTGGCATTCAGGCCAGTTTCCGGTATTCAGACCGAAGTGGCGCTCAGGCTAGTTCCCGGTATTCAGACCGAAGTGGCATTCAGGGCAGTTTTTAGATGTTCAAATCAAAGAAGTTTCCGACGTTCAGGTCGACGCAACTTGCGGCATTCAGGCCAATTTTCGGTATTCAGACTAAAGTGACATTCAGGTCAGTTTTCCGATGTTCAAATCGAAAAAGTTTCCGTCGTTCAGGTCTACGCAACTTGTGGCATTCATGCCAGTTTCCGGTATTCATACCGAAGTAGCATTCATTCCAGTTTTTCGATGTTCAGAACGAAGAAGTTTCCGACGTTCAGGTCGATGCAACTTATGGCATTCACGCCAGTTTTCCGGTATTTTGACCAAAGTGGCGCTCAGGCCAGTTTCTGGTATATAGACCGAAGTGGCATTCAGGCCAATTTTTCGATGTTCAGATCGAAGAAGTTTCCGACGTCCAGGTCGACGCAACTTGTGGCATTCAGGCCAGTTTCCGGTATTCAGACCGAAGTGGCGCTCAGGCTAGTTCCCGGTATTCAGACCGAAGTGGCATTCAGGCCAGTTTTCAGATGTTCAGATCGAAGAAGTTTCCGACGTTCAGGTCGACGCAACTTGTGGCATTCAGGCCAATTTTCGGTATTCAGACCGAAGTGGCATTCAGGCCAATTTTCCGATGTTCAGATCGAAGAAGTTTCGGAGTTCAGGTCAACGCAACTTGTGGCATTCAGGCGAGTTTCCGGTATTCAAACCGAAGTGGCATTCAAGCCAGTTTTCCGATGTTCAGATCGAAGAAGTTTCCGAAGTTAAGGTCGATGCAACTTGTGGCATTCAGGCCAGCTTTCCGGTATTCAGACCGAAGTGGCGCTCAGGCAAGTTTCCGGTATTCAGACCGAAGTGGCATTCGGGCTAGTTTTTCGATGTTCAGATCGAAGAAGTTTCCGACGTCCAGGTCGACGCAACTTGTGGCATTCAGGCCAGTTTCCGGTATTCAGACCGAAGTGGCGCTCAGGCTAGTTCCCGGTATTCAGACCGAAGTGGCATTCAGGCCAGTTTTCAGATGTTCAGATCGAAGAAGTTTCCGACGTTCAGGTCGACGCAACTTGTGGCATTCAGGCCAATTTTCGGTATTCAGACCGAAGTGGCATTCAGGCCAATTTTCCGATGTTCAGATCGAAGAAGTTTCGGAGTTCAGGTCAACGCAACTTGTGGCATTCAGGCGAGTTTCCGGTATTTTAACCGAAGTGGCATTCAAGCTAGTTTTCCGATGTTCAAATCGAAGAAGTTTCCGAAGTTAAGGTCGATGCAACTTGTGGCACTCAGGCCAGCTTTCCGATGTTCAGATCGAAGCAGTTTCCGGTATTCAGACATAAGTGGCATTCAGGCCAGTTTCCGGTATTCAGACCGAAGTGGTATTCAGGCCAGTTTTACGATGTTCAGATCGAAGAACTTTCCGACATTCAGGTCGATGCAAATGGTGACATTCAGGCCAGTTTTCGGTATTTAGACGGAAGCTGCATTCAGGCCAGTTTTCCGATGTTTAGATCGAAGAAGTTTCCGACGTTCAGGTCGATGCAACTTGTGGCATTCAGACCAGTTTTCCGGTATTCAGACCGAAGTGGCGCTCCGGCCAGTTTCCGGTATTCAGACCGAAGTGGGATTCGGGCCAGTTTTTGGATGTTCAGATCGAAGAAGTTTGCGACGTCCAGGTCGACGCTACGTGTGGCATTCAGGCCAGTTTCCGGTATTTAGACCGAAGTGGTGCTCAGGCCAGTTCCCGGTATTCAGACCGAAGTGGCATTCGGGCCAGTTTTCCGATGTTGAAATCGAAGAATTTCCGATGTTTAGGTCGACACAACTTGTGGCATTCAGGCCAATTTTCGGTATTCAGACCAAAGTGGCATTCAGGCCAGTTTTCCGATGTTCAGATCGAAGAAGTTCCGACGTTCAGGTCGACGCATCTTGTGGCATTCAGGCCAGTTTTCGGTATTCAGACCGAAGTGGCATTCAGCCAGTTTTCCGATGTTCAGATCGAAAAAGTTTTCGACGTTCAGGTCGATGCAACTTGTGGCATTCAGGCCAGCTTTCCAATGTTCAGATCGAAGCAGTTTCTGGTATTCAGACCGAAGTGGCATTCAGGCCAGTTTCCGGTATTCAGACCGAAGTCGCATTCAGGCCAGTTTTATGATGTTCAGATCGAAGAAGTTTCTGACATTCAGGTCGACGCAGCTGGTGACATTCAGGCCAGTTTCCGGTATTTAGACCGAAGTGGCATTCAGACCAGTTTTCCAATGTTCAGATCGAAGAAGTTACCGACGTTCAGGTCGATGCAACTTGTGGCATTCTGGCCAGTTTTCGGGTATTCAGACCGAAGTGGCGCTCAGGCCAATTTCTGGTATTCAGACCGAATTGGCATTCAGACCAGTTTTCTGATGTTCAGATCAAAGAAGTTTCCGACGTTCAGGTCGATGCAACTTATGGCATTCAGGCTAGTTTCTGGTATCTAGACCGAAGTGGCATTCCGGCCAGTTTTCCGATTTTCAGATCAAAGAAGTTTCTGACGTACATGTCGACGCAACTTGTGGCATTCAGGCCAGTTTCCGGTATTCAGACCGAAGTAGCATTCATGGCAGTTTTTCGATGTTCAAATCGAAGAAGTTTCCGACGTTCAGGTCGATGCAACTTGTGGCATTCACGCCAGTTTTTTGGTATTCAGACCGAAGTGGCGCTCAGGCCAGTTTCCAGTATTTAGACCGAAGTGGCATTCGGGCCAATTTTTCGATGTTCAAATCGAAGAAGTTTCCGACGTCCAGGTCGACGCAACTTGTGGCATTCAGGCCAGTTTCCGGTATTCAGACCGAAGTGGCGCTCAGGCTAGTTCCCGGTATTCAGACCGAAGTGGCATTCAGGCCAGTTTTTAGATGTTCAGATCGAAGAAGTTTCCGACGTTCAGGTCGACGCAACTTGCGGCATTCAGGCCAATTTTCGGTATTCAGACTAAAGTGACATTCAGGCCAGTTTTCCGATGTTCAAATCGAAAAAGTTTCCGACGTTCAGGTCTACGCAACTTGTGGCATTCATGCCAGTTTTCGGTATTCATACCGAAGTAGCATTCATTCCAGTTTTTCGATGTTCAGAACGAAGAAGTTTCCGACGTTCAGGTCGATGCAACTTATGGCATTCACGCCAGTTTTCCGGTATTCAGACCAAAGTGGCGCCCAGGCCAGTTTCTGGTATTTAGACCGAAGTGGCATTCAGGCCAGTTTTTCGATGTTCAGATCGAAGAAGTTTCCGACGTCCAGGTCGACGCAACTTGTGGCATTCAGGCCAGTTTCCGGTATTCAGACCGAAGTGGCGCTCAGGCTAGTTCCCGGTATTCAGACCGAAGTGGCATTTAGGCCAGTTTTCAGATGTTCAGATCGAAGAAGTTTCTGATGTTCAGGTCGACGCAACTTGTGGCATTCAGGCCAATTTTCGGTATTCAGACCGAAGTGGCATTCAAGCCAATTTTTCGATGTTCAGATCGAAGAAGTTTCGGAGTTCAGGTCAACGCAACTTGTGGCATTCAGGCCAGTTTCTGGTATTCAGACCGAAGTGGCATTCAAGCCAGTTTTCCGATGTTCAGATCGAAGAAGTTTCCGAAGTTAAGGTCGATGCAACTTGTGGCATTTTGGCCGGTTGTCCGGTATTCAGACTGAAAAGGCGCTCAGGCCAGTTTCCGGTATTCAGACCGAAGTGGCATTCGGGCCAGTTTTTCGATGTTCAGATCGAAGAAGTTTCCGACGTCCAGGTCGACGCAACTTGTGGCATTCAGGCCAGTTTCCGGTACTCAGACCGAAGTGGCGCTTAGGCTAGTTCCCGGTATTCAGACCGAAGTGGCATTCAGGCCAGTTTTCAGATGTTCAGATCAAAGAAGTTTTCGACGTTGAGGTCGACGCAACTTGTGGCATTCAGGCCAATTTTCGGTATTCAGACCGAAGTGGCATTCAGGCCAATTTTCCGATGTTCAGATCGGAGAAGTTTCGGAGTTCAGGTCAACGCAACTTGTGGCATTCAGGCCAATTTCCGGTATTCAGACCGAAGTGGCATTCAAGCCAGTTTTCCGATGTTCAGATCGAAGAAGTTTCCGAAGTTAAGGTCGATGCAACTTGTGGCATTCAGGCCACTTTCCGTTATTCAGACCGAAGTGGCATTCGGGCCAGTTTTTCGATGTTCAAATCGAAGAAGTTTCCGACGTCCAGGTCGACGCAACTTGTGGCATTCAGGCCAGTTTCCGGTACTCAGACCGAAGTGGCGTTTAGGCTAGTTCCCGGTATTCAGACCGAAGTGACATTCAGTCCAGTTTTCAGATGTTCAGATCGAAGAAGTTTCCGACGTTCAGGTCGACGCAACTTGTGGCATTCAGGCCAATTTTCGGTATTCAGACCGAAGTGGCATTCAGGCCAATTTTCCGATGTTCAGATCGAAGAAGTTTCGGAGTTCAGGTCAACGCAACTTGTGGCATTCAGCGCAGTTTTCGGTATTCTGACCGAAGTGGCATTCAAGCCAGTTTTCCGATGTTCAGATCGAAGAAGTTTCCGAAGTTAAGGTCGATGCAACTTGGGGCATTCAGGCCAGCTTTCCGGTATTCAGACCGAAGTGGCGCTCAGGCCAATTTCCGGTATTCAGACCGAAGTGGCATTCAGGCCAGTTTTTCGATGTTCAGATCGAAGAAGTTTCCGACGTCCAGGTCGACGCAACTTGTGGCATTCAGGCCAATTTTCGGTATTCAGACCGAAGTGGCATTCAGGCTAGTTCCCGGTATTCAGACCGAAGTGGCATTCAGGCCAGTTTTCAGATGTTCAGATCGAAGAAGTTTCCGACGTTTAGGTCGACGCAACTTGTGGCATTCAGGCCAATTTTCGGTATTCAGACCGAACTGGCATTCAGGCCAATTTTCCGATGTTCAGATCGAAGAAGTTTCGGAGTTCAGGTCAACGCAACTTGTGGCATTCAGGCGAGTTTCCGGTATTCAAACCGAAGTGGCATTCAAGCCAGTTTTCCGATATTCAGATCGAAAAAGTTTCCGAAGTTAAGGTCGATGCAACTTGTGGCATTCAGGCCAGCTTTCCGATGTTCATATCGAAGCAGTTTCTGGTATTCAGACCGAAGTGGCATTCAGGCCAGTTACCGGTATTCAGACCGAAGTGGCATTCAGGCCAGTTTTATGAGGTTCAGATCGAAGAAGTTTCTGACATTCAGGTCGACGCAGCTGGTGACATTCAGGCCAGTTTCCGATATTTAGATCGAAGTGGCATTCAGACCAGTTTTCCAATGTTCAGATCGAAGAAGTTACCGACGTTCAGGTCGATGCAACTTGTGGCATTCTGGCCAGTTTTCGGGTATTCAGACCGAAGTGGCGCTCAAGCCAGTTTTTGGTATTCAGACCGAAGTGGCATTCAGGCCAGTTTTCTGATGTTCAGATCAAAGAAGTTTTCGACGTTCAGGTCGATGCAACTTGTGGCATTCAGGCCAGTTTCTGGTTTCTAGACCGAAGTGGCATTCAGGCCAGTTTTCCGATGTTCAGATCAAAGAAGTTTCTGACGTTCAGGTCGACGCAACTTGTGGCATTCAGGCCAGTTTCTGGTATTCAGACCGAAGTGGCATTCAGGCCAGTTTTCCGATGTTCAGAGTGAAGAAGTTTCCGATATTCAGGCCGACGCAACTTGTGGCATTCAGGCCAGTTTTCGGTATTCAGACCGAAGTTACATTCAGGCGAGTTTTCCGATGTTCAGATCGAAGAAGTTTCCGACGTTCAGGTTGATGCAACTTGTGGTATTCAGACCAGTTTTCCGGTATTCAGACTGAAGTGGCGCTTAGGCCAGTTTCCCGGTGTTCAGACCGATGTTGATAATCTCGTATCTTCTGATGCTCAGATCGAAGTCATTTCCAGTATTCATATTGATGAGCGGCATTCAGGCCATGGTTATTTCTGTGTTACCATTTATTTTGGTATTCAAGCTAACATTCTTTTTTTCGGTGTTCAGACCGACTCTCACCGTACCAGACGGATTCTTTGTTGATGCTCAGATCACTTTCCCACTCAAAACCACCACTTTGCCGATCCTGACAGGCATTATTACTTTATTTTTCACTTTCCTACTTTAATGTAAATTTTCGGGCTTTTATCGTATTCAATCCCTTGATACCTCAAAAGTGCGAAAGCCGTTGCTATCTTCCTTTCGGGTTTCTAGTTGATTGAATAGGGGCAACTGTAATACCCCAAAATTTACCCTTCATTTTTCCTAGAAGCATGGGATTATGTTTTACACTTCATTAGCATCATACTAGGTCATACTTATTGCATACTGCATTAGTGACATGGAAATCAGGTTTTCATTGATCACTCCTTAATAGAAGGAGCCCACACAAAGCAAGATTGAGAATTGGACTTCATTCTCTAAGTATACAAGTCTCAAGGGTCTCAAAGGGCTCCAGGTATCTTATCATGGCCCTCACTTCATCAATGAAGGATTCAGAGCTATCAGAGTGTTCATCTAGATTTAATCAGGAAATTAGGGTTTCATGGCTACCTGCAACAGGCAATGTTTGATTGGAAGTAGAGAAGCTCATCCATGTCATGATTGGAGAGGCATCTTGGCCTAGGAAGACTCACAATTAACTCAGAAAAATCCATTGGCAAGCAGTGCAATCAGTTCCCGATCAATTTTGCCCTAAAACTAGGGTTTGGTATAAAATCAGTTTATTTCTGATTCTTTGGGTGAAACTCTTTTCCATGGCCTTCCATATGTCCACAAGGGTGTACATACAAAAAATCAGCTTTTTATTTGATCCGGAGGTTCTTCAATTGATCATTGGAATCGGGATCAGACAATTTGGGAAAAGTCAACTGTAGGGCCAAAAACGTCAACTCCTGACTTTTTGAGAGTGGAATCTCAAAATTCATGCCTATGGGAGCCTACATGTGAAATTTGATCAAGGTTGGATCATGTATTCATCATTTAATCAGGTATTGGAAAAGTTACTTAATTTGGAAATGGTTGACTTTCCATTTAGGGCAAGTTTTTATGATTTTTTCACTCACTTTAAGCCCATTTTCTGTCAAGATAAGAGCTCAATTTGAACCTTTCTCCAACATGAAAGTTGTTCCTCTTGTTCCAAGCTTTCTAGAAATATAAAGTTTGCTCCATTTGGATTAAAATTGAGAAAGTTATGCTTAGTCAAAGTGGGACAAATTTTTAGGACACTTAGAAAAATTTCAGAGTCTCAAAATCTTCAAAGTTTGTCAAGACTTCTTGGCCAGTTTGCTTGCACTTCAAGGCATAAATTCAAAATATTTCCTTCACAACAATTATACCTTTCCATGTCCTCTTTAACCTCCTTTTGGAATCATCTCATTTTGATATATGGTTTGAGAGATACATTCACCTAAAGTGGGCACCATGACTTGATTTTCTAGGCAGATTTTAGGCCAAACTTGCCCAACCATTTTGCAATTGGTATGACATGATTTTGAGACCATTTTCACCTTCTTTCATTCATCATTTACACTTGTGCTCAACATGAAAGATGACATACTCCATGATATCTTTCCACTGTTTGCGTCATCTCATCATTTGGTGACTTGATCATCAAGTTACATGGCCTCAAAGTCACCCCTTTGGACTGTTTTCTTGCCAAACCAAACCAACCAAGCCATGTTGCATTACACAGCCAACATCCTGCTTTCCTCATTTGGCCGTGCAGTATATTCTCACTCACTTAAGTTTTTTCCCAAAATAACAAAACCTCACGTGCCTTTGTTTCTAACACCACCTCACCAAAGTTGCCACTAGCATGCACATTTTTTGCTCATGAACAAACAACCATTTTCAGGGCCCATTAAGGCATTAAACCCACCATATTTAAGCCATAAACCCTAGCCTGAAAGGAAGGTGGCTGAAAATTTTCGAGCAAGCAAGCAAGGCAAAGTCAGAAGTCAGATTCCATTTTTCTCATCAAGCTCTCAAGTTGAAGTTTCTTGAAGCATCAAGGCAGCCTCATCTTCTTCTATTTCTCTCCACAATCAAGGGGCAGTGGACCTAACTTCCACTAGGTAAACTCTATTACTCCTCTTCCATGGCCATGTATTGCTTACTATGCTCATCATTATGCTTGCTCCATGCTGTTTACCATGCTTGCTTCATGCTCATTTTCATGATAACCATATGCTTGTGCTCATTTCTGAAGCCCTCAACATGAGGCAATGTTCATGTTATGGATTTGTGTTGTTAGTTTTTGTTATGCCCGTGGCCATGTTGTCATCTGGTTGTCAACTTTTCTCCATGATTAAGTAACCGTTTAACCTAACACAAGATACCATGTTAAACCTTGCACTTCATACTTGATACCTGGGCTTTGCTTCGTGTCATTTGATGCCCTATGGTGGTCGCATTTTGTTGTTGAAGTTGGAAGAAACTCACCTGTTTCTGCGTATTTGCATGGCATTTAGGGTTTGTTTCCATGGGGAAGACGACCACGTGTCGTCGTGAAAGCCGTTGGATCAAGCGCGCATGTTTTAATCGTACCCGTTCATGCTATTTTGTCCTGTAGTCACTTATGGAACTTGACCAATTGATAACAAGTTACATAGTTTTTTTTATTAAAATGTTATTTCATGTCACGCCTGGATTAAATTTTTGGTTGTGGATCATGGGCCCTTCGCCCGTTCGCTTTTGACACCCCCTTTCCTGGCCCATCAATACTGATCCATTTCTCTTTTTCATTTTCTTTTTTAATTCTCATTTATTCTACTTTGATTTTAATTAATATAAAATATTTTCTTTGTCCATAAAAATATCCAAAAATATTTTCCATATTTCTTAATGCCTTATTTAATTTTATTTAATTTTTATTTCGTATTTATTTAATATTAATATTTTATTTTTAATTATTAATTCTAAATGGTCCATTATAGCATACATCTAATTCATGATTTTATTTTTATTACTTAAAATTATTTTTAGCTTTTGATTTTTGGGATGAAGGTTGACCACTATCCCATGGTCAACCTTACCTTTTCTTGGATTTTTATTTCACATTTTTAATTTATTCTGGATTTATTTTGTTGGTTGAGTTTTGGTTTGACTTCTGTTTTATTTTAATTAATTCACATACTAATTTTCATTATTTTTGAAATCTTTTTGAGGGATGATGATGTCCTGACCCCACCTTATTTAGTTTAATTTTTCATAATTTTCTTGATTAATTTGCTATTTATTCTTGATTTATTTTTAACCCAGTCTTGTTGGTTGACTTTTGGTTTGACCTTTGTTTTATTTCAATTAATTCATGTACCAATTTTCATTATTTTAAAAATATTTTTGGGGTATGATGATGTCCTGACCCCACATTACTTAGTTTAATTTTTCATAATTTTCTTGATTAATTTGCTATTCATTTGATATTTATTAAGTTGACTCGAATTTTCAGTTGACTTCTTTATGGTCGATGTTTGACTTAGGGATTGCTCATGGCAATTGAAGAGATATTTTGATCCTCCCTTGTTCATCTCATATGCCATGTATTAGAGGCCTTTTATCTTGATTTTATTTGGTCCTTACCTTATTTCCTGATTAAATTATTTCAGTGAACCTTTTGTGCATCTTTTTATTTGTCTGATTCATCTGTCATTTGTTATACTTGTTTCTTTCATACATGCTTATATTGTTTGATTGTTTAACATGTTCATACTCCCATGCATTGTTTAATGCTCCATTATTTGATTCTTTGGTTTGATTACACACTTGTTTGCTCATCTGATTTGATTAACTGTTGCCTACTTGTATGATGATTGAGGCATATATTCTTATTGTTTGGTTGCCATGAACCATCCCCATTCATAACAAATGTACCCCTATCCCCTAAAGTGTATAATATTTACTCTTTCATTCTTTATTCATCTATTAATACAAGAATTAAAGCGAACATCCGATAATCATTTCAAAACAAGATCAAAAGCTCAATCCAACGTCGAGTAATCATTTTCAAAACATAACAGAACCAGCACGCATTCATCCATCCTCTTGTAAGTCCATTGCTTCATGCATCTCCATCTACCTGTAAGTCGATTGCCTCAGGCATCGCCATCTACCCTTATCCGTGGCTCCTCTCCTCGCTCCACCCGTCGACTCTTGTTCCGTTTAGGTAGCACCCATTAGGTAGAACCCTTTGTATGATAACATAGGTAAAATTCCCTTATTCTTTGCATGCTAACATTAGGTAGATGTTCCCCTCTGTAAATCCTAACACATAGGTCCATATTGCATGACAACTCTAGGGCAGAGCTTCCCCACTTTTAGACCTTTCGTGCGTCTCCGATCTTGTGGAATGTCAATCCGTTCTATTGCAAAGAGGTAACTGCCTAAGACTCGATTCAGCGAGCTGCGACACCTACGACTAGGACGTTGAACACATTGCCCGCTTTCCTTTGACACAGCTGGTGTCCTCTTTTGTAAGTCCATGTTCAGATGGCAATCCTTAACCCCTAGTTAGCCGAACTACGACAACTCTGATTCTCATGTTCAGATGAGATACGTAGGCACGAGATGCGATGTCTTGCCGAGTTTTGACTGACGACTAACAACTAATCCTTGCTTGCTTTCGCCCTTGTTGCGATTCTTTTCTCTCGCCCTCGTTGCGATCGAGACCTTCCCTTTCTCTTGCCCTAGTTGCAATCGAGACCTTTGTTCCAGTAGTTAGCTGAACTACGTTTTTCTCTGAGTCTCATTCCAGATGAGATACGTAGGCATAAGACACGATGTCTTACCGAGCACACTTCTCTTTCGCCCATAGGTAGCCGAGCTATGAAGACTCTGATTCTCATACTCATATGAGATACGTAGGAAGTGGATGTGACATCCTTGCGAGTCATTTTCATTTTCTTTTAACCTTCTTTTAGCAGATAGTACCTTAGATATACCAACACCCTTTAGACTAGAACAACAAGAGTGGATCCTGTAGAGTACTACGGATGCGTAGGGGTGCTAATATCTTCCCTTCGCATAATCGACTCCCGAACCCAAGATTTAGTTGCGAGACTTTGTCTTTTCCTTTCTTCAGGTTTTCCTCGATCGTTTCCTTTCCCTCCTTTGGGATAAATAAGGAACGGTGGCGACTCTTCTGTTCTTTTTTTTTTCGCCGGTTGTTTTTTTTCGCACGTTGCGACAGATGGGACTAAGACTCTGGGCAATTTTATAGAACATGATCTGCAGGTTTTTATCCTTAGTACACTCTTTTGGGATGGTTCTTAACATGACTTCATGCTCGTGACTCGCAACAAACCCTTTGATTCTTGGTTGATCTGATCAAATCTCATTAATATCAATGGAACTTGGATGTTGATAAGGTGAAAACCATAATCCACCAAAATGGATGATTGATCTTGATGATGACATAATCCGTCCCTTGACCTTTGTTTGTGTTTGCCTTGTGTGTGATCCCTTTTTTGTGATTGTTGCATTCATGCATACATACGCATCATTACATTTATCACAGAAAATAAATTTTGAGGAAACTAAGGTCTCATTTGCAAATATTTTCAGACCATGGATTATGGACGAAGGAACACTAAGAAGTACAGTTTCAGATGTCCTGATTTGAATGGATTAAGGAAATTGTCATCCTTTGTATTAGATCCCTTGGACTTCAAGCAACATCATGGGAAGCTCTTGTCTGTGTTATCTACTGATGTAATTTAAGGACTTCTAACTTTTTTGGTTCAGTTTTATGATCTTCTCTATCAGTGCTTCACTTTTCCAAAATATCAGCTTGTGCCTATGTTAGAGGAGTATGCCCATATCTTGGGTATACTTGTATATGACAAGGTACCTTTCAGTGGATTAGAGGAGATTCCCATATCTCATGTCATAGCTGAAGCTCTTCATCTGAAGAAATATGAGATTGATGCTCATTTGGTGAAGAATGGAGGTGTTCTTGGGTTGACTTCTGAGTTCCTCATTGGTAAAGCTACTGTTTTTGCTCAGGCAAGTAGCATGGATGCTTTTGAAGCCATCTTTGTATTTCTCCTCTATGGTTTAGCTTTGTTCCCTAACATTGACGGTTTTGTTCATGTTAACGCCCTTAGAATCTTCTTGATTGAGAATCTTGTTCCTACTCTATTAGGTGACACTTATTTCTCTTTGCATTTAAGGAATTATAAAGGTGGTGGGACTATTATGTGATGTGATCCTCTTTTGTACAAGTGGTTTATTTTGCACTTGCCTCAGACGTCTGCTTTCATGGACAATAAGCAATGTCTATGGTGGTCTTAGAGACTTATGTCTCTTAGTAATGATGATATTATTTAGTATGATTCTGCATTGGGTGACTTGGATATTATTGATAGTTGTGGTGAATTCTCTAATGTGCCTCTTATTGGTACACAAGGAGGAATCAACTACAACCCTACTTTGGCTCATCGTCAACTTGGGTTCCCCTTAAGAGATAAGCCTAATAACATTCAGTTAGAGTGTCTATTCTATCAAGAGGGTAAAGATCCTCAACTTTTGAAGAAAACGATGATACATTCTTTGCATAATATGCATAGGAACGGAAGGTCCACGCTTGTCCCACGCAATTGTGTATCTTTGGAAGCTTACACCATTTGGGTGAAGAAGAGAGATTTGGAGCTGAAGATGTCGTACGCTTGGGAAAGACCTATGTCTGTGGTTATGGCTGAGCCATTAACTCTCCAAGATGTAGAGGAGTAGGAAGACTCACTTGCCAAGATGAAGCAAGAGGGAGATATGTTGGAAGAGCGTTTTCGTGCTTTAATCTGAAAGCATGAAGAGTTGCAGCTTGAGTTTAAGGACAAATATGCACTTATTGAGATTCTTGAAGACCGTGCGGTGAAGAGACAAAGAGAGCCAGAGGGTTTATCTTCCTCTAGCATGCCTCAACCTTCCGAAGCTTGGAAAAGTATTATTGGTCAGCTAGTCGTTAAGAAGGCTCAGATGAAGGCATCCTTCGAGTTCGAGATTTGACGCATCCGAAGGAAGTATGCACCGATAGCCAGATCATTCAATACAATTGCTAGGGATCCTTAGGATGATAGTTTCCTTTTCTCTTGTATTTGTATGTTGGTTTCTAAAAATTATACTCAGTGTAATCCTTCCAAGTTTATGAATGAAAAGAGATTTTAGGGTCAATGAGACTTCATATATTCCTTGAAATTAAATTTTTTTTATCAAAACATTGCATTACATGCATCATTTGCATTACAGGTTTCTTCTGCCAAATATCTTATCAGTTCTTCTTCTGTGCATCAGCTGAGCCGACTCACCGCTATAATACTCGTGCTAATCAACATAAGAGAATGGAGAATCTAAAGCAACAAAACCAAGAGCTTAAGGATGAGATCGTCAGACTTACAGCGCTATTGAAATCTGTGATTACTGCCCAGAATCAGTCATCACCATCTCCTGCAACTCCTCCTCCTCAGAGGACTGCCATTTCTGAGATTGCTTCTTCAACTGCTCAAGTTGCTGCTGCCAGCCAATCCATTCCCACTATGCCTACTGGATTCCCTTGGGGAATGCCACCAAATTTTATGCATTAAGGGTATACACCCATTTTGTTTCTCGGTCGGCATCTAGCCCGGTCATGTGAGTGCCTTCTCCTGTTGTTCAAACTCTCCCTCGTGTTGAGGACACTATCTACCACTATGAGCCATTTGAAGGTCCGGATGTCTTCCGGAAAATGGATGAAATGAAAGATCAATTCCTTGAGATGCGCAAAGAATTGAAAACTCTAAGGGGGAAAGATTAGTTTGGGAAGAATGCTATTGAACTCTGCTTCGTTCCTAATGTTAAGATTCCGGTGAAATTCAAGGTCCCAGACTTTGAACAGTACAAAGGGAATACTTGCCCCCTGAGACATCTTGTTATGTATGCTAGGAAAATGTCTACCTAAACTGATAATGATGAACTGCTGATTCATTATTTCCAAGACAATTTAACTGGAGCTTCCTTGAGATTGTACATAGGTTTGGATAATGCTATCATTCGTACTTTCAATGACTTGGGAGAGGCCTTTGTCAAGAAATATAAGTACACTATGGATATGGCGCTAGATAGAGATCAGTTGAGGTCAATGTCTCAGAAGGACAAAGAGACGTTCAAAGAATATGCCCAGAGATGGAGAGAATTAGCAGCTCAGATAAGTCTGCCTCTTGAAGAGAAGGAGATGACTAAGATTTTACTAAAGACGTTGAGTTCATTTTACTACGAACATATTATTGCAAGTTCCCCCTTGATTTTACCGAAATGGTAAAGATGGGGATGAGGCTAGAAGAATGAGTTCGTGAAGGACGTCTGTCTAAGGATGAAAGGTCAAGCAATAAGAAATATGGTGGTAGTTTTTCCAAGAAGAAAGAAGGAGAAACTAATTCAGTATCAGTTGGGGGCAAATGAGGCCTCATGTCAGGAAAAGTTCTCAATCTCGTCAACATCAACACCAAGTTTCTTCAGCAATTCCATTTTTTCCCAATAATTCCAACAATCAATCAGTTCCAAGTCAACAACAACATCAGCAACAACCACAACAAAGAACCACCACCACCACCACCAACAACAATAATCATCAACAAAATTTTAAGAGAAAGAAGGTCTCCTTTGGCCCTATTCCTATGACATATGCAGATTTGTACCCGTCATTGGTACTCAAAAATCTGATCCAGTCAAGAAACCCTCCGCAAATTCCTGAGCCACTACCATGGTGGTTCAAGCCTGATATTCATTATGCTTTTCACCAAGGATCCCCTGGTCATGATATATAAAATTGTTATCCTTTGAAATATGAAGTTCAAAATCTTGTGAAGAGTGGAATGGTGTCCTTTGAAGACAGAGCGCCAAATGTGAAAGCAAATCCATTGCCTCCTCATGGTAACGCATCAGTAAACATGGTGGACAGTTGTCTCGGTGAGTTCAAAATTTATGATGTTCGCTATATCATAATATCTTTAGTGGCCATGCATAAAGATATTTTATTTGTAAGTAATTGTGAGGATGACAATGATGGTTGTGTAATATGCAGTGTGAACCCTCGTGGATGTGTAATTGTCAAGAGGGATATTCAAAGGTTGATGGATAAGGGTCTTATTCAGATTTTCTAGTCCCGTCATTGAGGAAATAATGTGAACGTAATAGTAACAGTATTCAAGACCCCTAAGAGGTTAGTCCTTCAGTTTGATAGTAACAATAACAATAATGTCAATAGATTAGTATCGCTGTTGGTTATACGGTTAGCGAACCTCGTCCCTTATGCATCCGATAAAGCTGTGCCATATCAGTATAACGCCATGATGATTGAAAATGGTCAAGAGGTTCCTCCACTAGTTGAAGACTCAGTGGTGAATATTGTAAATATAGCAAATGTGACCCGTAGCGGTCGTGTGTTCAATCCAGTTTTCCCTAAAGTGGTAGAAGATGTTTCTGTAGGGAAAATGTAGAAATTCCTGTAGTGAATCCGGTTAGTGCTCCAATGGGCCAGTCTGGTGAATCCAAAAAATTGAAGACTAACGATGATGATGAAGTGTTAAGATGGATTAAAAGGAGTGAATTCAATGTGGTAAGGCAGTTGCTCCAGACTTCGTCAAAGATCTCTTTGATATCCTTGCTAATAATTCTGAAGCGCACAAAGATGAATTGCAAAAAGTATTGGACATGCCCATGTTAAGCATGATATTACTGTGGATCAGTTTGACCACATAGTTGCCAACATCACCTCTTGTAACAATATGAGTTTTTGTGATGAAGAGCTTCCGGAGGAAGGTAGGAATCACAATTTGGCATTGTATATTTCAATGAATTGTAAGGAGGACGCTTTCTCAAATGTGTTGGTTGACACTGTGTCATCATTGAATGTGTTTCGGAAATCAACTATGTCTAGACTCTCTTATCAAGGCGCCCCAAATCGGTATATCGGTGTAGTGGTCAAAGCGTTCAATAGTTCTCGTAAAAAATTTATTGGAGAAGTAGACCTTCCAGTGAAGATAGGTCCGAATGATTTCCAAATTACTTTCCAGGTAATGGACATCCACCCGGTCTATAGTTGTTTGTTGGGAAGGTCATGGGTTCATGAAACTGGAGTTGTGACATCTACTATACACTAGAAGCTGAAATTCGTGAAGATCGACAAGCTTTGAAAGGTAAGAAGACTTTGAGAAGATTAGTTGGCAATTTCTACCTGAATGATGATGTGCTTTACATAAGAAGCTTCAATATGGTTTTGGTCAAATGCATGAAGGTTACTTTGGTACTCATTCCAATGGACATGCTATGGAAAATAAGATGTTGAGAGCAGGTTACTATTGGATGATAATGGAATCTGACTGTTGCATGTTTGTGAAGAAATGCCACAAGTGTTAAATTTATGCAGATAAGATTCGTGTTCCTCCGAAACTATTGAATGTCATTTCCTCTCCATGGCCCTTCTCCATGTGAGGAATTAATATGATCTTTATGATTGAGCCCAAAGCTTAGAACGAACATCGTTTCATTCTGTTGGCATCATATGAAAATGTGACCAAGAAGGTTGTGGTCAGGTTTATTAAGAATAAGATTTTACGCCATTATGGTGTGCCAAGCAAGATCATTACTGATAATGGATCTAACATGAACAATAATATGGTGGAAGCTCTTTGCAAAGACTTCAAGATTGCACATCATAATTCTTCTCCCTACAGCACTAAGATGAATAAGGCTATTGAAGCTGCGAATAAGAACATCAAGAAGATTATTCAAAAGATGGTTGTGACATATAAAGATTGGCATGAGATGCTTCATTTTGCTTTACATGGGTACCGTATATCCATCCGCACTTCAACAGGGGCAACCCCTTTCTCTCTCGTTTATGGCATGGAAGCTATCCTCCCCGTAGAGGTTGAGATCCCATCATTACGTGTCTTGATGGAAGCCAAGTTGACAGAAGCTGAATGGTGTCATATCAGATATGACCAGTTGAACTTGATTGAAGAGAAGAGATTGACTGCCATGTGTCATGGTCAGTTATATCAGCAGAAAATGAAAAAAGCTTTTGATAAGAAGGTCAAGCCTCGTGTGTTTAGAGAAGGTGACCTTGATCTTAAGAAGATTCTAACTTTCAAACCTGATGCTAAGGGAAAATGGACTTATAATTATGAAGGCCCATATGTTGTCAAGAGAGCCTTTTCAGGAGGTGGTTTGATTCTTACAACTATGGACGACGAAGAGTTCACTCGTCCTGTAAACTCCGACGCATTCAAGAAATACTTTGCCTAAAAAATAAAAGAACAACTAGCTAAGTTCGAAACCCGAAAGGGCGACTTAGGCAAAAATGAGCGTCTTTATGGATTGAAAACCCGAAAGGGAGATCCAAGCAAAAGTTAGAGACATAAAACAAAATTTATCCCGGTAGATTGAGTACCCCAGCTTGGGGCAATCTAGGCAAAAATTAGGGATTATGGAAAGTAACTTCATCCGGTTATTCTTTATCTAGGAAGCAGTTTTGAGCAGTCATTTGGTTATAGTTCATCATTCTCAACCATAGACAAGAGCGCAACGGATTTCAAAGTTTGTAGGGAGAGTAGTGATCGTTGTATTCAATGTAGCTCTTTTCCATGTAAATTACCATTCTCAAACTTTTTAAAAGATCCTCAGAGTCTCGCAATTTGCGGACTACCATTCTATTGAATAAAGTTCAGCTTTTATCCAACTATTTCTATTCTTATTTGTTTCTGATTTAAAATTGAATTTTTTATGATGATAACTTCGAAATAAATTAATGAATAATTATTTTTCTTAAAATAATAAAAGCATTCACTTTAAAAATAATCGATTTCAGTAAGGAATGTCAACAACAATCTAAGAACAGGTAAGTCTCGAAGTGTGAAGCATTGTTGGTCTTCCCCAAGCAGTTGGTTTGGTAACTTTTTCCTCCCCAACAGTTCGTCATTTATCCCCATCTTGGTCGATGAATTTCTCCCCGAGTGATATCCTTTCCCTAGTAGAGTTGGTGGCTCTCATCTCCGGCTGAGCAGATGATTGGTCCCTTTGCAAATTCATGTTCCCTAGAAGAGGTGCTCACGTTTTGTACCCCCCAGTTTGTGATTTGAAGGTTTGGACCCTGGATATCTGGAACCTTTATTTGGCTTCCAGATCCCTATTTGGATTTGTTTGTGTTGCATAACCCCGACAGTTTCTCCCATGTGTGAGTCAGATCCGATTATCTCTGCCTTGGAATTGGTTTATTTCACACTTACCGAGAAGAATTTGATGATTATTGAGGAATCTATTGGTCTTTTAGATCTTAGCATCCTCAACATTTTGCTCGATTCCTCACTCGGAGTTTTATCCCTTGTATTCCCCGGCGGAGTTGTCTTCTGATGAAGGTTCCCTCTCTCCTGGCAGTATTTGGTTCAGAGCAGTATTTAACTTTTTCTCCTGCAAGGTTGTCTCTGATTTGATATGGTGTTAACTTAAAATTCCTCACAACATTGACAATTTGGATCCTCAGCAGATCCTTCTCTAGCCTCGAGATGTCTAGTTGATCATCCTTCAGCAGTATTCTCTCCCTATAGAGTTTGCCGTGATTGATTGAAAGCATGTTCCCCATGACTTTCCCCATCCAGAGTTGATTTATTCATAGCTAGATGATTTATTTTCATCCCTAGCATTTTCTCCAGTTGGTGCTTCCATCTTATTCATATTTTCTGAGTGTTGTAGCAATGATTCAAATCTTTGTTATTTGTATCCTTTGCGCTATTTTCACAGCATAATCATATACATGCATATTCATTCATAAAACATAGAATCAGATATTTCATTATGCATTCTATCGCATTGATTTTTCTCATGATCCCCTACTTTAGTGATATTATTTCTCCATGCAGATTTGGTGTGTCTGTCCTCCTTCAATTGTAGAGTGTCAGCCCCTTTAGCAGAAAGGTTTTAACCTTTCTCATTCCCCACTGAGTTATTTCCTCATGGATGATTGTTATTTCTGTTTCCTCTCCAATTAATTATCTCGTTGGAACCACTCCCCTTGAGTTATATCCTCATTGGGTTAAGTCTTTGATTGGACCATTATTTTCTAGTTATTGCCTAGATAGATGTATTAGTCCCCTGAGAGTCTATTACCGAGTAACTGGTAATATTCTTCTTAATGCTGAGTACATTACTGTTTCCCAATACCCGGTAAAATGTAATCTACTTCATTTTTTTCCAGCGGATTCATTTTCAAGTTTCCCCGGTAAGTCTATCCTTGATATGTTTATCCTAACCGATGACGAATATTCTTGCTTTTTTGGTTTTCTACCCAGTAAAAAGGTAGTTGTAATCCCTACTTTTACTCCACAGAGAGTTTGTCCTTTATATGTTCATCATAACCGATGACGAATATTCTCTATCTTTGTCTTCTTCCTTGTAACCTGTAGTTATAATCCCTATTTCTCCCATGGCAGTCTATCCTTGATATGTTTACCCTAACCGGTTACAGATATTCTTCCCCATTCCCCAGGTGGTATATCCTTGAGATGTTTACCCTAACCGGTAACGAATATTCTTCCTTTGAGTTTATCCTTGATATGTTTACTTTAACTAGTGACAGATACTCTCTCTTTGGTCTACTGCCCAGTAACCGATAGTTGTAAATCCAATTGATCTTTTCTCCTCAGTAGGTTATTCTTACCCAATAATCGGTAATGGATAAATCTCTTTTTCCTCAGCCAATCATCCTTGATATGCTTACCCTAACCGGTAACGGATGTCCCTCTGTCAAAGTATATTATCTTCCTACCCAGTAACAGGTAATAGATAATATATCTCTTTTACTCCTGTGTTGAAGTTCATTATTCCTTAGTTGAGTTTGGGTGCGTATTTCCTCAATGAAGTCGCCATACCCCGTTTGGTTTGAGTATTTCATCTTTGTCCTGATCTACCTATTTTCCCTGCAAATTTTCATGTTTCCCCAACCGAGTCTTTCCATCAATTTATTTTCATGGAAATCCCTCATGTCTCCAACAGTTTTTAAGTCGTAGCCTGGCCTACGCATAACTTCTTATCCCCTAGAGTCTTTGTATTCCCAACGAGTTTTCCTTATGGAACGCATTATGCTCTTGTGGATCTGCAATCTCTTCCTAATTCTTTTCTTTTGTAACAATATATTTTCCGCAAAGATAATTTTATCATTCATATCATATGCATCATGAGGTCTCTTAGGGACCAAAATATGTTTCTAGATGTTGTTATTTAACTCCATTCTACTAAGTTGATACAAAAATTTTAACCTTTACATCATCAGTTAGAATGTCCTTAAATAGAGGTAGCTGTAAGTACCTAATTTTGACCCTAAGATCCTTCATGCTATCTCATCATATGTAGTGGCTTTGGGATCACACCTTGGCATCCTCCTTACCCTTCATTTATTGGGTTTGCATTGGGAAAATCACCAAACACATTTGATTGTATCATACTTTATTTTTCTTTGTTTACTAACCAAAATACCAAAAATATGTCAATGTATAGCTTTGTTCCTTTTGTAGGTAGTGTATGCATCCACATATGCCTCATCAAGCTCATATATAGGGTTTGAGACCCTTAGTGCAAGGATATGAATAAAGATATGGTTCACATTGGTTCTAGACATCATATATGGATCCCTATAATCTTCACTTATCATTTTGATCAGTAAAATCAAGAGTTTGAAACTAGGTTGCCTTGGAAACCCTAATTCATCTAGGTATCTTGTGTAACTTTCTCAACAAGTTTATTCAACATTTGATCAAATATTTCAAAGGGATACTTCATATTACATCATCTTATATATATATATATATATATATATATTATATATATATATATATATATATATATTATATATATATATATATATATATATATATATATATATGATCCTCCATGAGTCCCAAAGATCAATAAAACTTCAGGTTTGCAAGTAGGTTCAAGGTAGGTGACCAGACAAAGTCAACTAGTCAAAACTGGGGTTCCCTAGACCTTATCTCCTATAATTCTTGTCATATGAAAATGACTCTAAGAGAAAAAAGTTACTATTTATGACATTCTAAACAACTTTAATACTGACATCAAGAGCTATATTTTCATGGAAAGTCATTTTTTATGGTGAAAGATTATAGGTCATTTTGTCTATGCCCTAGTTAGTAGGTCAACTTCCAAGGAGCATAACTTGCTCAATTTTTATGAGATGAAGGTCATCCAAGTTTAATGATCAATTTCAAGTTGTCCTCTCCAACTTTGATTGTTCGAGAAATGTCAAATTCAACTTTCAAGGGCATGTTCCAAGAGGAAACATTATAGGTCATTTTGGGACATCTTCATTGAGCAAGCAATTGTCCTCAACTTCTAAAACGCATAAATCCCTCATGCCAATTCCAAATGAGGTAAAATTTGTTACCAAATTGATGAGGACTGAAAGAGATACAACCTTGATGAAGGGACCATTTCCATTTGAAACTCATAGAAAAAGTTATTCAAGGTGGAAGAAGTGGTCATTTGACTTGGTACTTCGAAAAATTTCAATTATGTTTGATTTCTCAAACTTCCACCTCAAAATTCATCATGATCCATGATTCAAATGGAAAAGTATTAAACATTAAAGTTGTTCCCCTTGATGCCACCTTTCCTAAAAGTCCTAAATAACCTCATTTGGACAAAAACTGAAGGACTTGCGCATGTTTCCTTTAATAGGTTTGTTTTGGCAAAATTTGAATCCAATTATACATTTCCTTTTGCATGCTCACATGCTATTGTTGTTGGGTCATTTGTAAACAAATTGGAATGTGTTAGAATCATTGAATTGGGCCTTGTATATGCCCATGCATCCATGCACCAACTTGCTAATTTTGGCAAATTTTCAAAGGGTGAAAAACTTAATTCCATTTCCTATTTAAACAAGCTCATTGCCTTAGAAATGATACACACACCTTGTCCAAGCTTTGCCAAGAGATCTCAGAACCTCACACCATAGAATTCCTTGAAGTTTTCTTTGAAATAGAGTTTGAATTTCACCTTCTATTTTGAAGTTCAACATCCAAGGATTCATTTCCTTTTTCATCTCAATTGGTAAGTGCAAGCATGAGGAGGAAGAATCAAGCAAATCTAGATCAAGATCAAGTTTAATTGAAGCTACCCGAAGGTGAAATTTTAGAAACTTTTCTTCTTTGATTCTCCCTAATTTCTCAACTATTTTAATTGATTTTTGGTTGGCTGAAGTCCTACCAATGTAGGAAACAAGATTGAGTTGCTTTGAGGTCAAATCGAAAGAATTCAAATCATGAACCTCAATTTTCAAATCCGTGTATGTTTCAATATGCTTGGAATTCTATAAAATGGAGGTCATATTAGTGCTCCTGAGCATTTTTCCTTTAAAACCATGTCCACACTTTTTATTTTGGTGAGGTTTATGGTGGATCAGTCCTGTGAGATCTACCGGAGAAGAAGACCAGAGATATGGCTCCGGTGGTGCGTAGGAACTCTTTTAACCTTTTGATCCATTTGAAATGTTTTAATCTCAGCGTTCCCTTGTGACTAGGATGTGTGTGATGCTTTGACTGAGGTGCATTGTGGATAGCGCACGCGTGGCCATCATATCTACCACCTCAATTAATGAGGGAGATCTGATGGCCCTTGATTTTTCATATTTTCTGATTTTTCATTTAAATGATTTATTTTGTTTAATTCATAATAAATCCAATTTTAATCCAAAAAATATGGGATTTTCACCAAGAAAATTTAAATATTTTTCTCTTCCATATTCTGAATTAAAAGTATTTTTTGGATTAATTTTGGTGTTTTTCATGAATTAAATGTTTGTGTTCATATTTTTTATAATTTAAAAATACTTCTGTCTTTCTAAAAATTGTGACATTTTTTGTCTAAGGTCCTTTAACCTTGTTTGACCTAGGATAAATCCCTTTGTTTAATTGTGACATTTTTCTAAAAATGTATTTTAATTCATTTTTAATGTGATTTTTAATTGATTAAATGTTTAAAAATATTGTTGAGCCATTTTTATGGTCTTGTGATGTTGGACATTCTGTTTGGGCCTTGGTCATGGTTGATTTAACTTTTGTTTGATCAAAACCATAGGATCTAGGGGATTGATGAAATGTACATTTCATCTCTCAAAATGAATGAATGGTTTTGATCAGATGAAATTCCTCTCATGATCAATTTGTATTTCTATATCCACCTCCCTCTTCATATTCATCCATATTCTTCCCATTCCCTCATTTGGCCAATGAAATATCTAATGTCTAAATTCTAATTGATTCATCAATGACCTTGTGTCAAATGAATCAATACTAGTATGACAGAGATATGTCCCTCCCTTTTTTTTAGTGTGTGGTATGTTTTAGGAGTTTGGTTCTTTGTACCAAATCTCTAACATGCATTGACACCTATATTATTATTGCCTAACCTCAGATAGTTGTGACTTCTACATAAGTCCAATTATGATTGCTTAACATAGAGCTAAATTTGACCCTCAAGGGATAACATTCTAGTAAGTGATATTGTAAGTCTCCCAGTCTTCATGGCATTGTGTGGAGACTTGACCTTTTTTCTTTTCATGGGAGCTAGTGACATACTTGTTGAATTATCCAAGTTGGAGCCCTTCTCATGGAAGATGTCTTGGTTTAAGGATCCATACTTATGAATGAATGGTTGAGTATTCTCCAAAGAATGACTTAATCAATTAAAACTCAACACTAACATTTGACTAACCATTGACTAACTCTTGTTAATATTGCTTTACTTTCAAGTCATTTACTTTATGCGATTTAAATTTCAATACCTTTATAATTCATTACCATTTACATTTCATATAACTTGTTTATGTTTCAAGCCATTTTCACTTTGCTCATTTGAGCCACATCTTGTGATTGTATATATTGTTTTCTTGCTTTTGGTTTTGTTTACGGTCTTAGGACCTTAAAACATTTAATAACAAGAAAAACCCTAAAAAACATTTGGTGGACTGTTGGACTTGATCTGAACTCTGGGACTTAGAATTAGGAAACATTCCCTCTGCTAAAGGACTTGTCCAATGCCAACGTTTGAAACTGAGCTATCCTAAAGTGTGCCTCCATCTGATGCAATTGTTATTTTGTCTTCTTGCTTATATGCTATTGTGTTATTATTGTCTATGTCTAATGTTTTGTTTTGAATTAATCAAGGAATATTTCATCTAATACATTGGAAGACAATGAATACTGCTAGCTATTGGAGTGGTTACTTGGATGTGGCTATCTTTATTTGATGCCTTGATCTTCATGATGTCTGGATATTTCTCATTGCTTATTGATTATTTCTTGATTAAAGTCCAAAGGAAAATAGGTTTCTATATGACATTCTGGTCTGTTGGATTGCATCCCATTGGTCAGATCTTTTCAACTCTTAACTTTTAAATTTGTGCTTGGGATAGCCTCTTCATCTCCTCCCACTTCTTTAATTTCAAAATCCCTCCCTCTTTTCAAAAACATTCTTTGCTTGTGATTCCAAACTTAAACATGTTTAATGATTGGAAACTTTGGCCTTTTGCCATTGAATTTTCAAACTCTTTCTTACATCAAACTTGTAAATAAACTTAACCATATATACTTAAATTTCAAAAGACAAAAATAACTAACAATTCCATTCAATTTTTTTCTCCTTTTGGGCCTTTTATTACCACGAACTTGATTGAAATTCACTAACTTATTTGAAATTTTTACCACGAACTACGGGGTTTTGATCCCTCATTTTTATGTTTGTACGTAGGCATAAGACCGAAGGTCTTGTCAAACACAAAAATATAATAGATGAATTCTTTTCTCATCCCCACACTCTTTATTTTATCAAACATCTTTTATACCAAAAAAACATATGGAAACATAAAAAAGGGCTCCCTAGGAGTACCTAATACACTTTGGGTGCTAACACCTTCCCTCTGTGTAACCAACCCCCTTACCTATAATCTCTGGAGTTTTATTAGTTTTGATTTGAAAATTTCTTATCTTTGGGTTTTGTTCATACTTTTCCCTTTTCCTTTGGAAACAATAAAAGGGAAGTGGCGACTCTGTTTTATTAACATTAAGCTTATTCATAGCTTGATGGTCATGAATTTACCACTACATATGGAAATGCTATATTGAATTACAATGACCATTATTCTCCATAACAAGTTTGAATCCTGTTATCCTATGAACTTTGGTCTAGGATGACTGAATGAGAATCTTTGATAGGCAATGTTGCTTCAAACAATCAATCTGGCCTGAGGCATTTACATTCCATAATCCTTAAGTTTTTCCTAGATTTCCCTTTCGGATTCAATACATCTGGATAATTGCTTTCTGTTTATGTCTCTAATTTTTGCATGGACCGTCGTATCGGGTTTTGAATCCACCGAGGCGCTCATTTTTGCCTAAGCCTCCCTCTCGGATTTTCAACTTAGCGAGTTGTTCTTTTATTTTCTAGGCAATGTATTTGTTGACTGCATCGACATTCACATGATGAGGGAGATCCTCACCACCCATAGTTATAAGAATCATTGCACCACCAAGAAAGCTCTCTTAGCAACATATGGGCCTTCATAACTAGGAGTCCACTTGCCCCTAGAATAAGTGTTGAAAGACAAGATCTTCTTGAGCACGAGGTTACCTACTCTCAACACACGAGGTCAGACCTTTTTGTCAAATGCTTTCTTTATTCTCTTTTGATAATTGGCCATGACACAAAACTGTCATTCTTTTCTCTTCAATCAAACTCAACTAATCATACTTATTTTGACACCATTTAGCCTGAAACAATTTGGTTTCCATCAAGACTCACATCAATGGGATCTCAACCTCTACAGGGATAATTACTTCGATGATATACACAAGAGAGAAAAGGGTTGCCCTTGTTGAAGTGCGGACGAATGTACAATACCCATGCAAAGCAAACTGGAGCATCTCATGCTGATCCTTATACGTCACAACCATCTTCTGGATAATCTTCTTAATATTCTTATTTGCAGCTTCAACAACCCCATTCATCTTAGCTATGTAAGAAGAAGAGTTGTGGTTCTTAATCTTGAAGTCATTAAAAAGCTCTTTCATCATTTTATTATTCATGTTCGACCCATTATCAATAATGATCTTACTTGGAACACCATATCGACAAATAATCTAATTCTTGAAAAATATGACCACAACCTTCTTAGTCACATTAGCATAAGATACTCCTTCAACCCATTTGGTGAAGTAATCAATATCTACGAGGATGAAATGATGTTCGTTCTAAGATTTGGGTTCAATCATACTAATCATGTTGATTCCCCACATAGAGAAAGACCATGGGGATGCAATAACATTGAGAAGTGTCTGAGGCACATGAATCTTATCGGGTTCTATTGTCAACCAATAGTAACCTGCCCTAAACATCTTTTTAGCCATTTCATGTCCATTGGCATGAGTTCCAAAGGATCCTTCATGAACTTCTTGCATTAACATGTCTACTTCGTGTCTATTCACGTATCTGAGTAAGACCATGTCAATGTTTATCTTGTACATCACATACTCATTCATAAGGAAATTGTCATCCAGCCTTCTCAAAGTCTTCTTATCTTTGTTGGATTACCCAATAGGCTACTCCTGACTCGGGAGGAAACACTTAATATTATGATACCAAGGCTTGTTATTTGTGACTTCTTCTGCTGCAAATACATGAGCAGGCCTATCGAGGTGCGTAATTCTGATACTGGGCGCGTCATTCCAAATATTTACCTTATACATAAAAGACAAGGTATCCAAAGCATCTTCCATCTGATTCTCTTCACATGGTATATGATGAAACTCTCATTTATTGAAAAAAGTAAACAACCTCATTGCATAATATTTGTATGGGATCAAGCCAAGATGACAAGTCTCCCATTCTCCTTTAATTTGATTAACCACCAAGGTTAAATCTCCATATACATCAAGGATCTTAATCCTAAAATCAATGACACAAGCTTCATATTCTACCATATTGTTCGTATAGTCAAACATTAAACTCTCAGTAAAAAGGATATGAGAACCCTGATGAGTAATGATGATTTCCCCAATTCCATTTCCATAAGCATTAACAACTCCATCGAGCATTAAACCCCATCGGTATCCAGGCTCTGGTACTGCTTCAGGCAACGATTCATCATAATATTTAGCTTTCAAGTACATGACATCTTCATCAGGGAAGTCAAACCTGATGGGTTGATAATCGTCGATAGGTTGTGTAGCGGTAAATTAATGACCATTAAGCTATGGATAAACTTAATATCAATAAAACCAGAGTCGCCACCGCACTTTTATTGTTTCCAAAGAAAAAGGGAAAAGTACAAACAAAACCCAAAGATAAGAAGTTTTCAAATCAAAACTAATAAAATTCCAGAGATTACAGGTAAGGGGGTTGGTTACATAGAGGACAAGCTGATCAAAAGAAGCCTTCATCTGAGTCTTCTCGAGGACAAGCTGATCAACAATCTTCTTCCAAGCAACGGAAGGTTGAGGCATTCTAGAAGATGAAACCTCTGGCTCTCTCCGTCTTTTGGTCACTCGGTCTTCAAGTAGCTCAATAAGTGCATCTTTGTCCTTAGACTCTAACTTCAAGTCTTCATGCTTCTTGTTCAAAGCACGGAAACGCTCTTCCCACATATCCTTCTCTTGCTTCATCTTGATGAGCGCGTCTTCCAACTCCTCTACATCTTGGTTAGGGAGAGTTAATGACTCAACCACAACCATGGACATAGGTCTTTCACAAGGATAAGGCATCTTCAACTCCAAAGCTCTCTTCTTCACCCAATGAGTGTAAGCTTCCAAAGTTACACAATTGCACGGACCAAGCTCAGATCTTCCTTTCTTATGCACATTATGCCAAGCATGCACAATCTTCTGCTTCAAATGTTGGGGATCTTTACCCTCTTGATAGAAAAGACCTTCTAACAAAGTGTTATTAGGTTTGTCTCTCAAGGGGAACCCAAGTTGACGACGAGCCAAAGCAGGGGTGTAGTTAATTCCTCCTTGTGTACCACTGAGAGGCACATTAGAGAATTCACCACAACTATCAATAATCTCCAAACTGCTTAAAGACGGATCATACGAAACTATATCATCATTAGTGAGAGACATAAGTCTCTGAGACCACCTTAGACATTGTTTGTTCTCCACAAAAGCAGGTGTCTAAGGCATGTGCGAAATAAACCACTTGTACAGAAGAGGAATACAACAGACAATAGTTCCACCACCTCTAGAATTCCTTAGATTCAAAGAGAAATACATATCACCCAATAAAGTAGGCACAAGATTCCCAATCAAGAAAAGTTTAATGTCGTTAACATCAACAAAACCTTTAATGTTAGGGAGAAAAGCTAATCCATAAATGAGCAACACAAGGATAGCTTCAAAAGCATCTACACTACCGACTTTAGCAAAGGCAGTAGCTTCCTTGATGAGGAAATCAGATGGAAATCCAAAGAATCCTCCTTTCTTCACCAAATGAGCCTCTATCTCAGACTTTTTTCAAGTGAAGAGCTTCAGCAATAATACTAGATTGGGGGATCTCCTCCAATCCACTAAAAGGCACCTTACTAGAAACAGGTATCCCCAAAAGATGAGAATACTCCTCCAAGGTAGGCACAAGCTGAAAATCTGGGAAAGTGAAACAACGGTAGAGAGGATCATAGAACTGCACTAATACACTTAAAATTCCTTCAACCACATCAGCAAACAAGATGGACAGAAGCTTCTCATGACGTTGTTTGAAGTCCAAGGGATCTAATACAAAAGATGCTAGCTTCCTTAACTCTTTCAAATCTGGACATCTGAATCTATACTTCTTAGTGTTCCTTCGTCCACAATCCATGGTCTAAAAATATTTGTAAATGACACCTTATTTCCTTGAGATTGTGATAAATGTTATGATGCGCATGAATGCATGAATGCAACAATCACAAATACGGGATCACACACAAGGACAACAAAGGTCAAGGGACGACTCAAGTTATTGTCAAGATCAATCATCTATTTTGGTGGATTATGGTTTACACCTTATCAATAACCAAGTTCCATTGATATTGACAAGACTTGATTGGATCAACCAAGAATCAAGGGTTTGTTGCAAGTCACGAGCATAGAATCTGGGTAAGAACCATCCCAAAGGAGTGAACTAAGGATAAAAACCTGTAGATCATGTTCTAAAAAGTTCCCAGAGTCTTAATTCCATCTATCGGATATTACAGGTTAAGATGACTGACTCATTGACCCATAATATTCTCAAGAGAAACTCGTCTGAGTGTAGTATCGCGTAACAACTATTATCAAGTCTACACTTGAACAAATTCCGCACTACATCCTAAATAGGCCAAGAGGGGGGTAAATGTTCTACGGTCCTCAACTTCTCAGACCCAAATTAGAGATCGTAATGCCTAACCCAAATACTTGTGTGACATTTCCAAATTTAAAAGAGTCTCCACTGAGCAGATGGATCTCAAGCCAACTTATTAAGGACTACTCTACACAAGTCGAACATGACTATAGCATCCTCCTATCTTAATTGCACTAATGTTCGGGTTAGACCTTATCTCACCACTTAGAGATCACCAAGCACAACAAGCAAATTATATCACACATACATATATACAAACATCACATATATACAAATATATACACACAAAAAGTAGGCTAAAACCACTTGAGACTACTCCCCAGCAGAGTCGCCACTTAATTTCTGTAGCGATAAATTCATGATCATCAAGCTATAGATAAGCTAAAGATCAAATAACAAGAGTCGCCACCGCTCTTTTATTGTTTCCAAGGGAAAAGGAAAAAATTACAAACAAAACCCAATAGTAAGAAGTTTTCAAATCAAAACTAATAAAATGTTAGAGATTACAGGTAAGTGGATTGGTTACACAGAGGGAAGGTGTTAGCACCCAAAGTGTCCTAGGTACTCCTAGGGAGCTCTTTTTGTGTGCATATGTATTTGGTACAAAATGATGTTTACAAATAAATAGAATGAGGGATCAAAACCTCGTAGTTCGTGATACAAATTTAAAAATGGATGCATTACTTCAAACAAAAATTAAGTTTGAAAGGCACAAAGGCCTAAAATGGTTTGAATGAGTTAGTTCTTTTTTTGATTTTTTGAAAGTTTAAGTCAAGTATAGTTAAGTTTATTTACCAGTTTGATTTAAGAAAAGGAGTTTGAAAATGCAATGGCATAAGGCCAAAGTTTCTATCTTTTTGCAAAGTGGTATAAGTTTAGAACAAAATAAGTTCAATCAAAGAAGATTTTGAAAAGGGAGGGAGAGATTTTGAAATTAAATAAATGGGGAGAAGATGAAGAGACTAATCCTATGCACAAAATAAAAAGTTAAGAGTTGAAAAGATCTGACCAAATGGGTAGCAATCCAATAGACAAAAATGTCAATAGAAACCCATAATTACCTTGGACATTTAGAATCAAGCAACACACAAATGCACAATTATATTATCTTGAAGAACAAAGGCATCAAATAAAGATAGCCACATCCAAGCTTTAGCCATTCCATGATCTTCTTCAAACTTAGCCCATGTAGAAGATGAATTCCACAAGTCACAGGTTCAAAATAACAACTTCGTAGTGATTATGTTGCAGATGAACTCAGTGGGATCTTGGATGATGTGTCAGATGAAGTTTCAAATTGCAAGCACTTAGTTTCACAGAAAGTTTGCATTGACCAAGTAATTTAGCATAGGAATGTTGCCTAAGTTCTAAGTCCATTTGCCAAGATCAATCCAATAGTCCACACAAAAGCTTTTTAGGGGTTTTGTTGTTATTATGTATATTAATGGTCAAAGACCACACAAACAAGCAAAGTATACACAAACAAGATATATCACACAATATGATCCAAGTGGACAAAGTGAAGATTGCATTAACATAAACAATTAGAATGATATGAACAATGGCAAATGAATAAAGGCAAGAATTAAATGATATTAAAATAAATGGCTTGAAATTAAAAGTTGGTTGTTAATGGGTTAGAAGTTAGTATTGTTTTGCTTTTGCTTTTCATTTTAAGACATTCTTTGGAGAACACTCAACCCACTTATCACAAGCATGGATCCTTGAGCCAAGACATATTCCAAAGGAAGGAAAAAATGCCAAGTTTCCATGCAATACCATTAAAGAGGGGAAACTTACAATCTCACTAACTAGAATACCATGCCTTTTGTGTCATAAATTTAGCGCTATGTTAAGCAATCGTAATTGGACTTATGTAGAAGTCACAACTATTTGAGGTCGGGCAATAGAATTTTGGTGTTAATGCATGTTAGAGACATAGTATAATGGACTATGCTCATGAAACATACCACACACAAAAAGAATATGAAAAAGAGGTGGCCTAATCTCATCCATACTCATGTTAATTTTTCAATCAACTAGCTTTAGGACTTTGAGATATCATAGGCCAAATGAGATGAATGCATAAAGAAGGGGGATGAGATGAATAGGGAAGGGAATTGATCAAGCCTCAAAAATGGTCAAAGGAGGACTTTTACCAAATTAATATCATCGATTCATTTTGGGAGATGGAATTTACATTCCATCAATCCCTTAAATCCAATGATATTAACTTGACAAAGTCGAATCAACCTTGACCAAGGCCCAACAACAAGAGTCAAACACAAACAAGTCATCACAATTGGTCAACAAAATTATTTGGCATTTATTCAAATTAAAAATACTAAAATAAGGCATTCATCACAAACAAGTCATCCTCTCTTACCAAGGTGCCCCAACGAGGTATAGTGGCGTAGTTGTCAAAGCGTTCGACGGTTCGCGTAAAACTCTCATTGGTGAAGTGGACCTTCCAATAAAGATTGGTCTGAGTGATTTCCAGATTACTTTCCAGGTAATTGATATCCACCTGGCCTATAGTTTCTTGTTGGGAAGGCCATGGATTCATGAATCAGGAGCTATGACGTCTACTCTACAGTAAAAGCTGGAATTTGTGAAGAACGACAATCTTATCATTGTTGGTGGAGAGAAGGCATTGTTGGTGAGCCATTTGTCATCTTTCACTTATGTTGATGCTGAGGAGGAGGTTGGAACGTTGTTCCAAGCCTTATCTATTATTGATGAAATGAAGAAAGATGGGAACCAATGTCTTCTTTGATGGTTGCACGAGAGGCTATTGAGACTGGCATCATCGACAAATGGGGTCGTATGGTGGAGATTTCCGAGAACAAGAATAGAGTCAGATTGGGTTTTAAACCAAGGTCGTTCAGCACCGGAATTGAAGTTGTGCAACCAATTTTCCGCACTGGAGGGTTCATTCATGGGATTGATAAACATTCAACTGTCATAATTAAAGACGATAGTGATGAAGACGAAGCTTGCGCCAACTTTGTGACGCATGGCCAGACTTGCAACAATTGGGTTGTTGTTGATGTTCCTACTGTTATTCATCCCTCTAAGTAAATTTTTGTCATTTATTTTAAAGAAAAAATACTTCTCCTATGCCTAAGGGATAAGTGAACATTGTTGGGCATTTTCTTGATTATCATCAATAAAATACGATTTTATTCATCCACATCTATGATGTTTTATTTTCACTTTTTTATTTTTCTAAAAATGGTAATCACAAAAAACATAAATAAATAATAATCTTCCATCTGCATAATATTTGGTCGCACTCCACTTCTCTAAAATGAAAATATCAAATTATTATGAACGTTGGTTCTCAAACCCATTGAACACAGTGATCTTACTCCCTCTCCAAACATTGATTTCACTGTGGTTGAAGCTGGGGAAGAGAATGACGATGAAGAAGTATCTGATGAGTTATCTCGTTTTCTTGAGCATGAGGAAAAAGCCATTCAGCCATTTGAAAAGTAGATTGAATTAGTCAACTTGAGTTTCGAAGATGATGTGAAGGAAGTCAAGATCGAGTCTCAACTGTGTCCAGAAGCTAAGAAGGGGTTAATTGATCTTCTTTGAGAATATTCTGATGTGTTCGTTTGGTCTTATCAATACATGCTTGTGTTGGATTCTGAGATTGTGGCGCATAGATTGTCGTTGAAGCCAGAATGTCCTCTAGTCAAGTAGAAGTTGAGAAGAACTCATCCTGATATGGCAATGAAGATCAAAGAGGAAGTGCAGAAGCAGATTGACGTTGGTTTTCTTGTAACCGCCGAGTATCAGAAGTGGGTTGCCAATATTGTGCATTTTCCTAAGAAGGATGGAAAAGTCCATATGTGTGTTGGTAGACAATACAACTAAATTCAAAGTCTTTTCATTTATGGATGGATTTTCCGGTTATAATCAAATCAAGATGGCACCTGAAGATATGGAGAAGAACACATTCATTACGCCTTGGGGAACATTCTGTTATAGAGTGATGCTTTTCGGTCTAAGGAATGCTAATGCAACATACCAGAGAGCTATGACCAATCTTTTTCATGATATGATGCATAAATAGATTGAAGTTTATATTGGTGATATGATTTCCAAATCAAGTGATAAAGAAGAGCATGTTGAACATTTATTGAAGTTATTCCAGCATTTGAGGAAGTACAAACTCCGCTTTAATCCCAATAGGTGTACTTTTGGTGTTCGTTCTAGTAAGTTGTTGGGATTATCGCCAGTGAGAAGGGTATTGAAGTTGATCCTACCAAGGTTAAAGAAATAGAAGAAATGCCTGCGCCCAAAACTGAGAAGCAAGTCAGAGGCTTTCTTGGCCGCTTGAACTACATCTCAAGATTCATATTGCATATGATTGACACATATCGCAAGTCAGAGGTTTTCTCGGCCGCTTGATCAGTCTTGTGATTGGACCAAGGATTTCCAGAAAGCTTTGGACCGTATCAAGGAATATCTGTTTGAGCCTCCGATTCTGTCTCCGCCTGTTGAACGAATACCGTTGATCATGTATTTGATTGTGCTTGAAGAAAGTATGGGTTTTGTTCTCGGTTAGCAAGACGAAATTGATCAGTCACCATTTGCATTATGTTTTCGTTACCGATGGGACAAGAAACCGAGGATTTTGAAACACTGTGCAAGCATTTTTGATACTTTTCGAGTAATTTTTACTTCCGATTTAATATTTAAGCATTTCCATTCATTATTATATTTTAATTATATTTTCGTGATTTTATGCGTGGGATAGTTGTGTTTTTGTCCGACAGGTCTAGGTAGAAGAAATAGGGAACTCGGAGCGAGACAATGCGAGATTCCGACAAGCACAGGAGTGGAAAAACCCGGTACATGAGGCCTGACACGGGCCGTGTCAGGCAAAGGAGGGCGTGTCAAGGAAGATAGTGGCCTGACACGGCCACCCGTGTCAACTGACATGGGCCGTGTCAGGCATCATCCCCAACCGTGTCACCATGCCATGGGCATGTCACCTATAACAGTAGGCTGACACGGCCACCCGTGTCAGCCCAAGCATAAAAATTCCTTTTTTTCTCGGGCTTTTGTTCGTCGGGCTTTTTTAGAGATATTTTTGGACATGTCCAACTGCTGCTTGGAATTTTTCATTATAAAAGGGGACCTTCTGCCTAAGGAAAAAGCATCTTGGAATACGGAAAAATACAGTATTATGAAACAATCAAGTATTACATAGAACATGGAGCGGGAGCGATTGAAGATCAAGATCATCCAATTACTTGTAATGTGTAATTTTTATCTTGCATTTGTTTTAAACAATATGAGTAACTAAACCCCGCAATGCTAGGGGGGTGTCCCTGATTTAGAATTGTAATGAATTTGAGTTTACATTAGCATTTATAATATTATTTTTACGGTAACCTTTTGATGTGTTTATTGCTTTCTCTTTCGGACCAATCGATATTGATTTGTGGTTATCAATTAGGCTGAACCTCCATTTATAAGGTTTTCATAAGGTTACTCTACAGTAGATATCACCTAGGACTAGGAATACCCTATATGAACCAGAGTATTCTTGTTATTGTAAAGGTTAACTTCACCTTAATTGGCTATGGACATAGAAATTATGGTAGATTGATTAAAGGTTTTCTCACCAAGGACTTATGAGAAAATACCCTAAAGAACTGGTAGTAATTGATATTTGTTGATGCAATAGTGACTCAGAGTTGTTACATAGATAAATCATACACCTTCCATGGCATTGTTCCTTTTTCCCTGTAAATCTTGATTTTCATCCTTATTTGGTTTTACCTTTATTCTTACCTTTTTGCACTTAAAAAACCAAATTAATACTTTTTGTTTAATTGAATGATACTTTAAACTCGATATTGACTTGCAGTCCTTGAGATCGACATTCGGGGAATTTCCCCATTATTACTATAAAAGGCAAAATAGTACACTTGCTATTTTCTAGATCAAGTTTTTGGCGCCGTTGCCGGGGACTGCCAAAATATAGAGTTTAGTTTTAATTTTAATTAAAATTTTGTTCCTCTGCAATAAAATTATTTTTCTGTCATTTATAATTTACTAATTTGTGTATGCGAGGAGAACCCTCAGCTGAATTTCTTTTTGACGCAGAAATTGAGAGAAGACTGCATTCACATGCCCCTATGGTATTTTCGCTTATAAAAGAATGCCATTTGGGTTGTGCAACGCACCAGCCACTTTTCAAAGGTGTATGACATCAAATTTTTCTGACATGCTCGAAAAGCGTATGGATGTATTTATGGATGAATTTTCTGTATTCGGTTCTTCATTTGATAATTCTTTGACTAACTGGTCACATCTGTTAGAAAAATGCCAGCAAACAAATTTGATCCTGAACTGGTAAAATTGTCACTTCATGGTACATGAAGGAATAGTCCTGGGACACAAGATCTCCAACTAAGGTATCGAAGTGGACATAGAAAAAGTGGAGGTAATAGCTAATCTACCACCTCCGGTAAATGAAAAAGGCATCCGAAGCTTCTTGGGACATGCGGGGTTCTACCGCGGGTTCATAAGAGATTTCTCCAAGATCACAAAGCCACTAACTAGTCTACTGGTGAAGGATACACCATTCATGTTTGACAATGAGTGCAGGTAAGCCTTCGAGACATTGAAAAAGGAACTTGTGTCAGCCCCGATAGTTATTTCCCCTGATTGGTCTCTCCCTTTTGAGATAATATGTGATGCTAGTGATAATGCAGTAGGGGCAGTACTAGGGCAATGCAAGGAGAAGCTCTTGCATGTGATCTATTATGCAAGCCATGTATTAAACCCTGCTCAAATGTACTATGCAACCATCGAAAAGGAATTCCTGGTGGTTGTGTACGTGTTTAAAAAGTTCAGATCTGATTTGTTGGGATCAAAGGTAATGGTGTATACTGACCATGCTACTTTAAAATATCTTTTTGCCAAACAGGAATCAAAGCCAAGGCTGTAGCGATGGATCCTACTACTACAAGAGTTCGACCTGGAAAGCAGAGACAAAAAAGGTAGTGAAAACACTGTTGCTGGTCACTTGTCTCGGATGACTCCGATTCAAGAAATAGAAGAAACACACCCCATTAGAGATGAGTTCACCGACGAACGTATCCTAGCCGTTACGCATATCCCATGGTTCGCTGATTACGCGAACTTTGTGGTAGGTGGACTAATACCTGATGACTTTGACTCTAACAGAAGAAAAAAGTTTTTGCATGATTGCAGGTTTTATATGTGGGACGATCTGTTCCTTTACAAAAAGGGATTACATGTCCTGGTTAGGAGATGTGTTCCAGAGGAAGAGCAAAGGGACATCATAAAAGCCTGTCACAACTCAGAATATGGAGGACTCTTTAGAGGAGATAGAACCACAGCAAAAGCCCTCCAGTCTGGATTGTACTAGCCTATATTGTTCAAAGATTCACAAGAGTGGTAAAAGAGTGCGACAGATGTCAGAGAATAGGAAACATATCCAAGAGAAATTAGATGCCTCAGAATGCCGTGTTAGAGGTAGAACTGTTCGATGTGTGGGGAATAGATTTTATGGGACCCTTACCACCGTCCTTTGGAAAGGAATACATTCTGGTCGCGGTTGACTATGTGTCAAAATGGGTGGAAGTAGTAGAACTGCCCACGAATGACGTGAAAGTGGTAATAAATTTCCTCAAGAATTGTGTCTTTGCACGGTTTGGGGTATCAAGAGCACTGATTAGTGATGAAGGTACCCACTTCCTCAACAAGCTGATGGAGAACCTGCTAAGGAAATAGAATGTCAAGCATAGATCGCCACACCATACCACCCCCATACTAGTGGACAGGTTGAGGTATCAAATCGGCAGATCAAGCAAATTCTAGAAAAGACAGTTAGTGCCTCACAAAAAGATTGGTCAATCAAGCTAGATGATGCACTCTGGGCATACCGAACAGTGTTCAAAACCCCAATAGGTATGTCCCTGTATTAACTGGTATATGGTAAAGGTTGTTATCTGTCGCTCGAACTAGAGAACAAGGCATTCTGGGCTACTAAATTTTTCAACTATGATCTGTCCAAAGTAGGTAAATCTAGAATCCTTCAATTACAAGAGCTGGAAGAATTTAGAAATCAAGCATATGAGAACGCCAAGATATACAAAGAGCAAACCAAACCATGACATGACAGGCGCATTCAGAAGAAAGAACTTCAGGAAGGACAAATGGTCTTATTATTTAATTCAAGGTTGAAGTTATTTCCAGGGAAACTAAGGTCAAGATGGTTGGGACCCTTTATGATACAAAAAGTATTTTCGCATTGAGCCGTTGAACTAAGAAATCCCGCAAACGGAGACACATTTAAGGTGAATGGGAAGAGAGTCAAACCGTACCTATAAGACCAGGAGGGTGGTCTAACAGACAAAATCCGTCTCACCTAAAAGACGGAGAACCGTCGAGCCATGTGATGTTAAACACAGCGCTTCGTGGGAGGCAACCCACACATTTTAAATCTAAATAGTTATGTATGTTTGTAGGTTTAAACAGGAGCTCTACAAGGAATAATCAAAGTGGCCAGAGGTACCAGAGGTTGAAGAGGAGAAAAAGCAAAAAAACGGCCAAAAGGGCAGCCTAACACGGGCCATGTCATGAGGGTGCAAATTCAAGCCAAAAATGTGAAAAAAACAGTGGCCAGACGCGGTCACCTGTGTCAGCTGACACGGGCCGTGTCAGGAACACTTAAAGGGAAATGAATTTTTTGTTATCAAGAGTAGCTTGACACGGCCCGTGTCAGGAGCATTGAAGGTAACATCCAAAACATGGTGATGGACAGTATCCTAACACGGCCACAAGTCAGCTGACACGGCCGTGTCAGGTAGGCGGAAATTTTGTTTTTTTTTTAAATCCGAATTTTGTAGTGGGCCCCACCCATTTAACCAAACTTAACCATAATTTTACCCATTAACCTTATCATTATCAGAATTTTTCATTACACTCTTGTAGCGGTGTATTCGTCGCTATATGATCTATCGATTAAATCATAAGCTATGAGATACGTTGAAAATTTTCGAGTCGCCACCGCACTTTTATTTATCCAAAGGATTGGCTAAAAAGCGAACAAAAGCCTAAGAAGTTTTACACGTAGAAAACTAATAAAAAGATCAGAGATTCTGGGTAAGGGGTAAATTACGCAATGGGAAGGTGTTAGGCACCCACTACGTCCTAGGTACTCCTAGGGAGCCCTTTTCACACTTGTTGTATTAAATTATTATTTGTTATGACAAAAAGATTGTGCAAACATGATTGGGATGGTGAGAAAAGAATATACAAGTTTTATTATTGGGTTATTGGGTTCGAACGGATGAACCCGTTGCCTACGTACCTTCCATCAAAGGTAAGGATCAGAACGCCGTAGTTCGGCTAAAAGATTTCCAAAAGTGGGTTAGGTTCAATTTTAAACACAAACCCTAGGTCTTACGTTATCCACGGGAAAAAAACTCAACCTTATACAAACAACAACGTCCACCATGTGAGAACAGCTTCAACTTGCCAGGGAGGGGTTAACCCTATAATAGGCAAGGAAGGCTTACAATTCAATCACTAAAGACAGAAGGTGAGATTAACATCAACCACTAAGATAAATCAAACCTATAGCTCATGTATGAAAACATTAATGGACGAAACCAAAACAAGTGAATGAGTGGAGTTATTGATTATGATTATGAAAATGGAGTCAAAGTATGATTAAGATCAATTCAAATAAGTATTATGAAATGAAGTTTGAAAAAAGGTCAAGGACTTGAGTCCAGGTTTTTAGTTTGGAAAACATGAAGAAGTTTGCACAACATTTATGTCAAGTTTAAAAGGTATAGTGTGAAAAGTCTAGGACGTAATGAATGATGAATGGATGGAGGATGGATAGTAAAACTTCTTAGAAGGTTCACTTCTTGAAATCATATAGCAGATGATTCAAGTGTGTCCTTTGGAATGCAAAATAATAATAAACAAACAAAGCAAAGAAAAGCGGATATCGGATGCCAATCAATGGTCTTATACCAATCTCCTGAAACAGAATGGGATATCAGATGCCACTCAATGGTCTTACACTAATCTCCACAGGCAAAGAAATAAAAAGCGGATACCGGATACCAATAGATGGATTTACACCAGTCTCCTAAAATAAAAATGGATACCAGATGCCACTCAATGGACTTACACCAATCTCCTCAAAAGAAAACAAAGGAATGAAAATATGGAAAGTCAACTGCCGATCTATCTGGACTTAGGTTAACTCCACAGTATGGTCCTAGGAAATACCAATGCCACATCACAGGGACTTACAATGGATCCTCACATACAAGAACAAAAGCAACAATATGATCACAGGAATGCAAATGCCAACTTACAGGGACTTATAATTGCAACCTCTCATACAAACAGATGAACAAACTATGATCATAGGAAAACAGATGCCAACTTACAGGGACTTACAACTGTAACCTCACATACAAATCAAACAGATCAAATTATGATCACAGGATAACAGATGCCAACTTACAGGGACTTATAACTGCAACCTCACATACCAACCAAACAGATCAAATTATGATCACAGGATAACAGATGCCAACTTACAGGGACTTATAACTGCAACCTCACATACCAACCAAACAGATCAAATTATGATCACAGGATAACAGATGCCAACTTACAGGGACTTATAACTGTATCCTCACATACACACAGATGCACAGAAGATATGAGTGACCAATGAGGTCTTACACTCTATCCTTCCATATCATAGGAGCAACTGCCAAAGCAATGGACTTACAATTGTCCTCAATGGGCAAACAACAAATGATAACATCACAAGGATAAATGAGATGACCATGCATTAATGGCAATTGATGATGATTATAAATGCATACCATATAAGCAAACAAGTGCACATGAAGCAATCAATCAATCAATGAATAGCAAACAACACACTCTATAGCCAAACAATGGGGGCTCACACAAGAGGGTTTGACTTTGAAAGTCCACTGTAATAGGTGAAGGTTGCTCTTAACCTGGCCATTGAAGGGCTCAGGTGAAGCAGATGAAAAGGAGATGAGGGGTGTGCCTCATTGCTTCTATCCCTGATCGGGGAGAGCATAAAAGAAAGTGTGGGAGTTCAGAAAGTAGGAACTCTCTCCACATTATTGACTCGATTAGATCTTGGGTATTTATCTCATTGCTTCAACCATGTAATGGGAGCAAAGAGAGGACACACTGAATAGTGGGGGATAGATTGCTTATCCCTACCTTCCACCAATTGCCTTACTTGAAGGACTTTTCCTGCTTAGGACAAATATAAACAAACACAGGCATTGCCTCTTAAGGAGGACTTCAGACAGTTTGCCCGGTCAAATAACAGACCGGGTCTCCAGACTACATGAAGAAGAAGTAATTATACCTCAAAGCAAATGCTAAAAAAGCAAAGCAAGCAAGCAAGTTCAAAGAACTTAAGCAACTAAAGCACCTGCAAAAGTCAAACTTATTAGCAAACAGGTTAACAGTCAAAACCAAAAGGAAATGAACCAATAGTCACACAGTGGGACCAATTGTGCAAGGCACAAAGACTCAAGCATATGAGTCACCTACAAAACAAATGTTAGCACATGATAAACAAATCAACTCAATCAAAATTGAAAGGTCTTTGGGGTATTGTAGCTCAACCTGAAACAGATGAACTCAACATAAGCTTAGAAGACCACTAGGACTAGCCTAGGGTCAAAGATGAAGGAAAAAGTCAAGGCAGCAAGAAAAAGTCAACCCAAACCAAGTTTAAACATTCAAGAAACATTCTCAATTGGATTCATAATTATATCATGCATCATGGTCATTTCATATGCAAAAGGATGCAAAGCATGGCAAGAGAAGCATACAAAAGTCAACAGCACAAGACTTCGTTCAAAAGTCAACTCAAACAATTCAAAAATCATGAAATAAATCACACTCAATCCTAACATCTAACATGGCAAGCATGCAAAATTTCAGGGCATTTGGATGAGAGGAAGGCAGTCAAGTAAATTCATGAAGTCAAACCAAATTCAAGTAAGCATGGTGAAAGTCAACAAGCATGGGTCAACTTCAAAAAATCATATCAAATTGAAAACAGAAGAGAAATGAATTAGATTAACACCAATGCAAAGCTTGAGATATCTAGTTATCACATATGAAATTTCATGGTCATGTGATAAGATTTGAGAATTTCACAAAGGATTTGGCAAGGCATAGCACAAAAAGTCAACAAATGACCAAGTATGGAAGAAAATTCTCAATCAAATGGAAAACAGCAAGATTAATTCCAAGAAAATTCATACACAAACTAGACATACAAAGGATGGTTCATGCAAAATTTGAAGTGATTTGGATAAGAGGAAGCATGTGAACAAAAATTGTGAAAATGCATGATCATGGTATAGCACCAAATGCAACACATAACTTCAAAAAATCAAAGCTCTCAATCCACAAATGATAAATGCACAAACTTTATATGGAAATGAAGGTCAATGTGTGTAGATTAACCACAAAAAATTTCAGGCTCAAAGGATATGACATGAGTATTTCACAAAGAGAATGGCACAAGGTATCGATTATGCATACATGTTGGGAAAATAATTACCATAAAAAATCCAACCACTGAAAAATTCATTAAAAATCACAATTAAAAACTAGACTCAATCGTGAACATGATGGAAAAAGAATCAGGATTTTTGGAATTAAAATGAATGAGAAATTGATTTTTGAAATTGAGTGAAATAATGTAGCAAGCATGAACAAAAGCATGGCATATGGGGTCAACCAAGTCAACGGAGGGCAATTTTGTCATTTGGCAACTCACTAATTGAAACGCACAGCATAAGGCAAGGCAATTGAAATGATCTTATTGGTCGGTTCTTAATGAAACAGTGTAACAACCAACAACAGCCAATCATCGTCCATCTTTTCTGGGTTTAACAAGGAACTTAGGGTTTTGACACTTACAGCAACATTCAAACTCAACATTCATAGTTCATCATTAAAGTCAACAGCATATGAACACAGTAATCAACCAATCATCATGCAATATTAATCATCAACAATCACACCTAATCGAGGGAGAAAACCTGGACAGAATGATGTTTACACATGAACAGCATAAACTCAACAACCTCATGCAATTGATCAAAAATGAAGTCCAACAAAACTCACCAACAGCAGGGCAATTGCAGCAGGGCATAACAGCATGGTTACATGTATTCATCACTAATAATCATTCAAAAATAAACAGCAGCATATAACATGTTTCAACACTGCAGCAGGGTATCATGTGACTTCATGCAATCAATTCAAACTGAAACCCAACAAGAACTCACAAACAGCATGGCAAGGGCATTCTTCTCATGTTCATTAACAAATAAAACTCAAACAGCCACATGGACTCCACATGATAATACACACATGATGTTTATGCAACATATAACATACAACAACCAAACCAGATTATGAGAAAATCCTAGGCATGGAAGGTTTTGGAAACAATAGCATACAACCAATATCATCATCCAAACAGCAAGCAAACCACAGCAACATTCATGTTTCAAAACTGCAGCAGGATTCTAGCAAGCAGGGTACATGTAATCAACATTGAAGTCATGGCAAGTTTCGAAACAGCAGCATGGGATTTGTAATTAACAAACATAATTTCAACCAAGCATCAAACAATCATCATGGTAATGAGATGCGTCATGGGATCACAAGCAGAAATAATGGCCAACATATATGCACATGTACATGGTTCCTGGAAAATATGCTGGGGGTTTATGAACAGCAGCAGGTATGTTCAAGCAGCAACCAAACAAATTCTAAACAAAATTCAATGGCAAGCTGAGCAGAGTTAGGTCTCGAAACAGCATGGGATTTCATCATCAAACAACAATATGGAAATCACATGGCAACAAACATTCATGATGCTCATATAGCAAACAGCAAAACAACATACATGAGATGGATTTCTGGGAGAAAGTAACAGGGTTTATCAGCATGGTTCAGCATGGTTATCATGTTCAAAAAACAACAACATTAAAATCAAACCAAGCAAAAAAAAGACCAACAGCATATACCAACAACAGCAGCACAATGCATTCATCATCATGTACTTATCATAACAGCATCAAGCAGACAGCAATGGTAATGATCATTTATCATTTTAGCAAGCCTAGCTAACAGCAAACAACATAATCATGGGAGTTTCTAGTCATGGTTTGTGGTTTAAATAACAACAGCAGGTTTTAACTAGCAGGGTGTAGCAGCATGGTATTCATCATCATGATTCAAACAACAAACCAAACAATAACATTCAAATGCAGTTCATGAGGGTTTTCTAAACTGCAGTAAGGTTCAGCAATAGCAGCAACAACTCATGTTCATCATATAATCAAAACAAGCTCATCATCAACATGCATTCTCAACCAAAATTCAAGAGGCATGGCAGCATATGTTTGTCAGCATCATATCAAACAAAACAAAAGTACACGACAGCATATAAACAGCATTAGGGTTTGGCATCATTTATCAATTCAACTCCATGGTTCAACAATCATCCAATAAGTTTTCAAGCAAAGACACGCAAGGGCATGGTATAATGACCATCAAACAAACATTAGCCAACAACCAAAAACATTGATCATGGAAATTTTGGACAGGGTTGGTTCAAACAGCAGCAATGGTTTCATCATCATTATGTAAAAATCATCAAGAATCAAAGTGCCCAAAAAATGAAACCAAACATGCCAATAGCATCATTAAACCTCCAGCAACAAGAATATGGTATGCAATTTCAACAAATCAAACCCAACAAAGCAAATCGATGAAAAATGCATATGCTCACTAAAATAGCAATCCTTATATCTCATAGCATAGTCATCCATTTAATGTGATTCAGAGCTTAAGTCAACCTACCAAACAAGACCTACATGGTGTGTAGCAAGACTTAAGAAAACAATGAAGTCGAAAAATTCACCTGGTTTGGAAGACCCAATGAAACAGTGCAGTTTGTATGCTTCCAGCTCAATCAGAGGTCCAATATGCTTTTGGAGTGAAGAAACTTTGAAGAAACTTGACTCACACTTGCTTGAAATCCTTCCAAACTCTCACTGCCATGTTTGATGTGCTTGGAAAACAGAACAAAGACTGGAGTTCCAGCTGGTGATTAAGGCCGTAACAAGGCTCCAAATGATGTTCTGATGATGAAGGATGCAAGAGAACTCGAGCTCTTTTAATGGTTTGTGCAGAAATTGGGTTTTTGCCAAAATGCAAGAATGAGAGAAATGTCCTTTTAGTCTGTGGAGGCTGCGATTTCTTGGTCTCTAGGGTTGCTTTGTGGCAGAAAAACAATTTATATATGACTGTCTTAAGGCATGCTTAATCATATTTAGCTAAAAGATGACCAAATGCACATTTGCTAATCTTTGTACAAGGGAAGTGGAGGTGTGAATTGGCACAAATTTGGGCCTGCTACAGGCTGCAGACAGACTGTATGTTTGCTGTTTTGTGGCTGCACATGAATTGCTGTACTTGCTTTGGTTATGTGAAGCCAATTGCCAATTTTGTCAATTTTGCATTTTGGTCTATAATTGTGGCATAAGGGTGAAATGAGCATGGTTTAAGAATTGGAACAAGTCACAAATAATATATGGAACATTTTCCAATTGGTAAAAATGAGAAAAAGTCAAAAACTCAAAAAGTCAAAGTTTGGTCAAACTTTGAATTTAAATGCAAAAGGTCCAAAAATGCCATTTTGAATGGTGAGGTTTTAGGTCATGAAATTTATATTTTTGGAAAGAGGATGAAAAATGTGATGTGTAGGAAAAAACCCCACCAAATTTGGCCTTATGGTTTGAGAGATATGGCTTGTTGAAGTTCACAAATTGGTGAAAATGATTTGATCATATCTTGACAACCACACATGGGATTTTGATGTTCTTGGACTTTTTGAAAATGGGAAGACAAGATCTTCAACTTTCATGTTGGGCAAAAATTCATTTTAAGCTTGTATCATGATGTAAGTTTGAGATCAAGAAGTTTCCATTTTTGGCAGTTGAAATTACAGGTCCACTTTCTATTTCTGGAAAATTTCTGATTTGACTTGATTTTCTTCCATGATGAGGTTGAACATGATAGATGAAGCTTATACAAGCATGAATGAACTCCTTCAAATCAATTCTATCCATCAAATCATTGATTAAATCAACTGTTGACCAAGTTTGACTTTTCTAGGGTTTTGAATGATTGGACCACTCTTGATGAATTCCAAACCCTAAATCCTTGAGAACTTGACTTCAAATGATGTCTCAAGATGTATGAACCTTTGATTATTGATCATGATGTCCAAATTCTGCAAGAATGGCCACCATCCATTGCTTTGACTGACCAATGACCAACTTTGACCTAATTGCTGATGATTGCTTCCACTGCAAGCAACAAGTTTAAACAGACAATATTTTTGTACTTTTTGAATGATAAACATATGAAAGCAAAGATATACAAATGCAAAGTATGCTTGGTGATCAAGAAACAAACCTACAAGGCAAACCAACCCACTAGGAGGGGACAAAGGCATGCAATGATCCTTGAGGTTATGATATGAATGATATGGGCCATGAGGGATCTTAGGGCCCAAAATTGGGGTCTTACAGATGCCCCTATTTAAGGTCATTCTAGCCGGAGAAGTGAAGTTTAGAAATCTTCATCTCGACGCGGTAGAATGGGCTTAAATAACAGTAATGAGACAAATTTTGGTCCCTAAGAGACCTCATGATGCGAATGTATGTATGCAAAAGACGCAAATTCTGTGGGGAATATGATTCACACAGAAGAAAAGACGATCCATCGGAGTAGTACACTCACCAGGAACAGAGACTCTAACAAGACTCTATGGGGATAATAAAAGAAAAAGAAATGTGTGAACAATACACGACTCCAAACTGGGGAAAAACAAACTGACATAACGTGATCAAAACACGACTCTGATTAGGAAAACAGAAAAACAGACTGGAGAACTCACTGGGGAGTGAAGAACTCACACTGGGGAAAGGAGTTCCAAATGGAAAATAAATCCATTGGAGAGACACAAGCTGACTCCTGAAGAGAAGCAAGAAAACTCCACTGGGGAAGCAACAAGGAAAATGAGATGTTACCAAGCATACGGGTAACAAACTCAGGAAAAATCTGACTCCACAAGGGGGACCGAGGTCATAATAGGGAGCAGAAAGGAGGGAACACCAAGGATACCGGTTACTGGGCATATAACAGGTGACCGACCAAAGCGTGAATTGGATTTCACTTCCAAAACACTCATCATCCTGAAGAGAGCTAGAGAAGCAAACTTGTTTATAGGATGGACATTCAATTCCACAAGGAAAATGAATCTTACTCTGAGGGAAAGACAATCAAAAGATTGACTCAAGAGCGCACGAGATATAATATATATTACCGTCAGAACGTGGATAGAATACTCAGATGAGACATACTATTCATTACCGGCAGACCGTGAATAATATACTCGAAAGGAAAATTATCCTGAACCGGTTACTGGGTTGTTTATAGGATAAAATCCGAAGACGTGAATTGGTTTTCACTTCCAAAACACTCATCATCCGAAAGGAGGGCTTGAAAAAGCAAATCGACTTACAGGATGGACATTCGAATCCACAACGGGAAAGCGAATCTTACTCAAATGGGGACACAAACCCAAAGAGCGCATGAGATATGATATCCATTACCGGCAGACCGTGGATAAGAATACTCGTATGAGATATATTATCTATTACCGTCAGAACGTAGATAATAAACTCGCATGGTAAGAAACACCAGGGATACCGGTTACTGGGCATATAATAGGTGATCTACCGAAAACGTGAATTGGTTTTCACTTCCAAAACACTCATCATCCAAAACACAAACTGGTTAAAGGATGGCTATTCGATTCTACAAAGAATACGAATCTTGCTCAGTTGGGGAAAATCAACAAAGGATTCCAACTAAAGAGCGCATGAGATATATTATTCATTACCGGCGGACCGTGAATAATACACTCGAAAGGAAAAGACACCAGAGATACCGGTTACTGGGTATATAATAGGTGACTATCCAAAAAGAGAGACAATCGATACCAAGCATACGGGTAAACGAAAGACAAATCAAAGGGATAAATTGCAGGCATCCGGCAATTATCCAACAACAAGAAAATATTCGACTCCACAAAGGGGAATAACGAATCTTACTCGACTGGGGAAACACAAAAGGCTTCGACTGAAGAGTGCATGAGATATACTATTCATTACCGGCAGACCGTGAATAATATACTCGCATGGAAGATTATCCACAACCGGTTACTGGGTTAACAAAGGATAAATCAACCGAAAAGAAAGGCATCGGGATACCAAATTAGGTATATAATGATAACCAATCAAAAGGAGCAACAGACATTACCAACAAAAGGGTAAATGAAAGGCGAACTGCTGAGGATAAATTGCAAGCATCTGGCAATTATCGACAGAAGACTAGCTGGGGATGCATTGGTAAACCACCAATGATCCGGGGAACAAATCACTAGCATACGGTGAAAAGACCCACTGGGGATAAAATTGCTAGCATACGGCAATTATCCACAAAAACTTGCTAGGGATATAAGTGCTGATCTGAGCAACTTATACAAGCAAAGGAAAATCAACATCAAGAATATTGAAGGAAGATAACCACAAAAATTAGGGTTTACATCCACCGAATACGGGGTAGAAGACCAACAACTCCGCGTGGGGATAGAACAAATCACAAATCCGCACGGGAAACCAAAATAGGGTTATATCAAACCACAAACTGCTGAAGAGCAGGAAAATAGGATTTACAACTACCGGGCAGTAGGTAGAAAACCAAAAACTCTGGCTGGAGAATAAAAGGTGTATAACCACAAATTCTGTCAAGAAAGCCAGGGAAAGTAGGACTTACAACTGCTGGTTTGTAGGCAGAGGCCCAAAAACACATTCCGCTGGGGAACAACCCACTGGGAAGCACAAGATATTTGACAAATAGTCGATTCGGGAATGATCCGGAAAGACAGACTGAATCAAGACACGTCCTAATGAGGATATAGCTCAAATAGGAAAATCCATCCCAATATATGTGTTGGGAGGAAACGGAAGAAACCGTCATCCACGAGGATAAATCTCAGTGGGGAACTGCAGAAGGAAAGACATACATATTTCTGCTTATGGGGTTGACTCTATATGGAGAGATTTTAAACACCCGACATCTGCTTGGGGAGATCTGTAAAGAGATCTATATCACCCGTTGCAGGAGACACAACAAACAAAAGATATATGGCAAGAAATGCGACATGAATATCTGAATGTTTCATGAATATGTATGAATATGCGTGATTTATGTTTGATGAATGCTGACAAAACAGACAATTCTAACACAAACAGGTTCAGGAACCAAAACGTCCGGTATTATACTTCCAGGGGAAAAACCAGCTGGAGAGCCAATCTGCGGAGATCCACATGCTGTAAAGCAAAGATCTGCGAGTACTGCTGAAAAAGCAGAGAATCAGAGATATTAGGAAACAACCCAATCAGGGTACAGAAAGTCACAACGGGCAAGACAGCCACCAAGACAAATCTGTAGGGGAACAAGAGAAGATCCCAAAGTATCTGCAGGGGATCCCGGTGTTAACTGAGAAACAAAAAAGTGCGTAAGCATGACCTGCTGTAGAAGCAACTCCACAAAATTCCACTGGGGGACAACCCACCGAGGGAGAATGATATCATCCAAGTAGAATCTTACTGCATAAGCAATTCTACCGGGGAAAACTGTCGGCTACTCTCTTGGGAACAAGCCACTGAGGGAGGACAGATCAAACAAGCAGATTCTGCAACAAGCCACTCCACTTGGGGAGAATATACAGCAAACTGATCACAACGAGTAGATTCTGCAATATAAGCCACTCTACTGGGGATCACAAACAGTCAGGAATTAAATCCGTTCACTGGAGGCTAGAGTCATCATCCGACCATATCGGGATTGAAAGAGTATTCAACAGGCAGAACTGCCACAACAAACACTCTGCAGACTGAGCTGAGGAAAAGATGGTTGCAATACTGGGATTTCAACCCAAATCAAGCAACGAGTAGGAAAATAAATCCTGCTCTGCCGGAGAGAATAACTCTGATGGAGAGATAGCAACAGTTCCGCAGACGACTTCGCCGGGGAAAAGGTAAAGTACTGGGTATCAAACCACTGACTTACTAAGTCTTCAAAAGAAAACAAATGCAGACAAATCCTGCTGGCACACTGCATGGGAAAAGCGGTAACAACTCCACTTGCAACCCTGGTGGGGATATTAATAACAGCTCTACTCACAACTCCGAGGGGAGTACCAATCAATCCGTTACTCATGACTGTGCTGAGGAGACAAATAAAGTCTGGGGTATGCGACCCACTGGAGAAAGTGACGGGGCACCAAGGTAACAAACCATCAACCGCCGAAACTTCTCAATAAAACACCCATGCTGGGGAGAAACTGCTGCTGGAGAAAAAACGAAGTCTTCAACAACAAATCACTTGCAACTGTACTGGGGAACAGCCCCAACAACAACCCTGTCTGAGGAACAACCTCAACAAAGATCTGAAGAAAGGAGATACCACCAAACCAGGAATATGAACAAATGTCTTACCTGTTGGAAATCATGCCACCCTCGGGAGAGCACTGAGATGTTCTTGAGTATCCTTTCAATCTTGTGAATGTTCACTTTGTTTAAAACAACAATTTTGAAAAAATTTGATTGTTTAAAACAATGACATTTTATCAATTTAAAACATGCAAAACATTTGTTGAATTGAAACAAATAAGAGTGCAAATAAATTGGATAAAAAGCTCAAATTGATTTGATGGAATGGTAGTCTACAAATGGCAAGACTCCATAGATCTGTACAAATTTGAAATCAGTGATATATATTGGAAGAGGGCTACATTGAACATAATGATCCTTTCTCTACCAATTTGAATCTCGATGTATCCGAAGCTTCAGTTGACGACGAATCGAGAATCTTCTGACGAAATGACGACTGATGAACCAGAAAGTCTTGTCAGGATGCAGTTACTTGCCAAATCCCTAATTTTTGCCTAGATTGCCCCAGAGTGAGGTACTCAATCTAGCGGGATGCAAATATTCTTTTTTCAAGTCTCTAATTTTTGCCTGGATTACCCTTGCGGGTTCTCCACCGAGACGCTCATTTTTGCCTAAGCCGCCCTTTCGGGTTTTCAACTTAGCGAGCTATTCTGTTTTTTTTTTCATTCTTTTTTTTTTTTTTTTTTGCATTTACTTTTTTTAGGCAAAGTATCTCTTAACTGCATCTGAATTCACAGGACGAGTGAAATCCTCCCCATCCATCGTTCACTACTAGAAAAACTGTTTTTAGCGTCGGCCATTTACAGACGCTTACGGTGAAAAAACAGACACTAATATGTGGTTAGCGTCGGTTTAGCGTCGGTGTCGGGCCTTGACTAAAAGTTGCGAAGCTACTGTGTAACGTCGGCTAAAGATACACCGACGCTACGTAGCCTCGGGTAGACGGAGGCTAAAGCGGACACTAATGGAACCGACGCTATGTTGTTTCAAAATCATGAAAAGTCAATATTATGTTTAGCGTCCGTGTCACCGACACTAAAGTCAACAAAAAGAGTCAACAGATAGCGTCCGTGTCACCGACACTAAAGTCAACATAGAAAAGTCAATATTATGTTTAGCGTCCGTTTCACCGACACTAAAGTCAACAAAAAAATCAACAGATAGCGTCCGTGTAACCGACACTAAAGTCAACATAGAAAAGTCAATATTATGTTTAGCGTTCGTGTCACCGACTCTAAAGTCAACAAAAAATGTCAACAGATAGCGTCCGTGTCACCGACACTAAAGTCAACGTAGAAAAGTCTATACTAATATTTAGCCTTGCATACACCGACTCTAAAGTCAACAAAAAAGGACAATAACGGGTTGCAACATGACAACCTCACTGGAACAAATTTTTTCAATCCACAATATCATATTTATGGTAAAACATTTGGAAACAATTTTAAACATTCGTGAAAGTAACTACAAAAGTTCTACCCACATTAACTTTCAAAAAACATACACAAAAAGTAATCACATCCGAGATTAATTCATTCTACTAAAAGTACAAGATCAATCTTCATCTAATGATTGATCATCCAAATCGTCATCATAATGATGAGAATGTGATACAAAAGTTGAAGTGTCAAATTTCTTCATCATAAATTCCTTCCAAGCATTCATCTCCCTCTCCATCCTTTGTGCAGTCTCGGTAGCAGCTTTTGCAGCCTCGGTAGCAGCTCGCATTGCTTCGTTAGCCTCTTGTAATTGGGTCGTTGCAGCCTCGGCAATTTGTTCAGCTCTAATTCTAGCTGCTCTTTCAGCTTCTAATGACATCCCAAACATAGAGTGTTGAGGAGTTTGAGATTGTTGGGTAAAACTTTTTGATCCACGTTTTAGATTAATAGCTAAATCTGCAGCGCCATAAACCCGACCACGGTTACGGCCCCCAGCAGCCTCTGTCCATAGCTGATTTACACGCTCTCCATCTAACACCTGAACAACCTCTCCATTCCCTTCTTCAGTTGGCTGAAGTTCTGCATCAAACTTCTCTTTAAAAGTCTTCTGCATAACAAAACATTATAATGCTAAGTTAGTGCTCTGTTAACAGTTCAATAATCAAGTATTTCACCATTTCATATTAGCTTCTATCCAAGTATTTCACCATTTCTATAACAGTTCAATAATCAAAATTTAACAGGTTCCATTTAACATTCAATTCGTAACCAATTTACACTTCATAGTCATAAACTAACATACTAACTTCCTAATAGTTTTTTGATGTCAATAACCAAACAAGCCAAACTACTTTCATTTATTTCCAACAATTCAAACCATGGTAGCCAAATTCTTTCCCTAATTGAAAGCCAATACTTTACTTCATTTTCTAACAACAACTGAAATAATAATTCAAACCACTCAAATGGTGAAGCATTTGGTTAATCAATTAACATTCAGTTCGGCTTCAAATTGCATTTGGTTCAGCCCAACATTGCAACTAAGGTTCAACATTAAACGAATTCACTGCAGCACCAGTCTGAAACACTTCCAAATCACATAGTTAGTAATAGTTAGTTTCCTAATTGATTTTTCAACCTGCGTTTCAATTTCATAAAAAACTGCAGCAAAAACAACTTAACCAAATTTGTTCAATCACATTCATTTCCTAATTGATTCAATAACTTCGTAATTCAATAAAATGCCAACAGTAATAACCATCCTATTTAATATTCAAATAAGTGTGACAATAATGCATAATCAAATAATATAAATGAGGTGGATTAATATAAGACACGTGTTTAGTGTTCAATGGACCACTCAATGTTCTCAGTGAGTTCCTACCAATCCGAATCCTCAATGAGAATTATAATTCATAACCACAGCTTTCTCTACTAACTTACCAAATAAATAGTGTGTGTGACTAGTGGATTAAATTGTAACCACAACTTACTCCATCAGTGTAGGAAAATGAAAGACTTACAAATATAATGTTGAAGCAAATTCGAATATGCAACAATATCTCACGTCTTGATTCATGTATATTCAACCAAACATAGCATGTTGTAGTTTAAATTTACAATCAAACAAACATTTACAAACCAGCAAATCCAAAACCATACAATACAAGAAAACAAAACAAAAGAACATAACAGATTCATAATTCATGTTTTTCCTTCAATCCTAGCATAAGTCAAACCAGCACAAGCATCAACGAAATCCTCATCAATAAAATCAGTAGAAAAAACCTGAATCCTATCTGCATAACCTTTCTCAAAACACTGTGGTTTTCCTTCTGGAGATCCAAAGATCGTTTTTCCTTGGATCAACTTAGGTAAATTTCCATTCACAATTATTCCCAATGCCATATAATTGGTAAATTGTTCAATAAGTAAATAATTAATCTCCGTTCTGTTAATTTTGTTTTGCATTGTTGTAATTCAAAGTTTTATTTATGTAATAAAAAGTGAAATAGGGAAAAAATGGTAGATATATGTGCTTAACGATGATATAGCTGTTAATATATATGGACTGATTACTAAGGAGCTCGTATGTCTCATACACCTCTAAGAGTTTTGGTTTGTTAAAATAGGCACTATGGGTCTTATTTGTATTGATCAACCAGCCTTACATATTACATATATGCTAATTTGATTCTTTATTATTAAGACATACTCTTCCTCGTATATAAAGTTTTATTATGATTGATTATATATAAAGGGGTTCTTCCTGTACAATTTTCATTATATATAAATAATATCAAGATGGGAGCTAATCTCTAAAGCTATTCAAGTACCAAAACTTTAATCTCAAGTTAGTGAGTAATTGGGTAAACTTCATTGATGTTCTCTTTTGTTTATTCACTGTTACCCTGCTGCCTTGTGTTGTTTAGGTACCTAGCTGGTCAGTTAACAAAAGTTCATATAGTTAATGAGGTTAATAAGGTAATAAAAACTTTAGCTATGATTAAAACTTTCCGACTTTTTTCTCAAGGTTTCCTCAACTTCTCTATTGTATTATTTGTGAAGGATTTTGTTATTGAGGCTCTGAGATCAATCGCGGAGTTGATAACATATGGTGACCAACACGACCCAAGCTTTTTTGAGTGAGATTCAGTTATGCTTATATTCCTTGGTATAATTGTTTTTATTCTGGCAATTTATATATCCTAGCTTGTGGCAGATTTTTCATGGAAAATCAAGTTGTGGGAGATTTTGTACGTGTTCTAAAACTTAGCAGGACTATTAGTATTCCACTTCAGTTGCTACAAACTGTTAGCATTTCACCATTTCATATTAACATATCATCCTGATGAATTAACAGTAAAAATAGTTCGAATTAGTGGTTAGCATATGGTTAATTGAATGTTTGATTTCTGTTAGTGTTAGCATATCATCCTGATCAATAATCAAGTATTTCACCATTTCATATTAGCTTCTATCCAAGTATTTCACCATTTCTATAACAGTTCAATAGTTTTTTGATGTCAATAACCAAACAAGCCAACTGTGCAGGAATGTCAATAACCAAACAATCTAGCATATCATCCTGATGAATTAACAGTAAAAATAGTGCAGGAATTTCAAATTTACGAGAACTTACATAAGTAGATGCAGCACGACTGTCAACCCATTCACCATTTTTCCTCTTGTGTGTTTTTAAAAATAACTCATCGGGACGCAGATCCCTTTGAAGTTCACGTGACTACAAAAATCAAATAATCCAATAATCAATACAGAATACGAGTAAAACTGTCAAGATATAAAGAATCTTCATAATAATAATAATTTGTTAGGATTTTATTACTTACAAGTTGAAGTGCAACATCAATATGAGCCTTACGGCCTGTGGTGTGGACTGCTCCGCCTCTTGCGGAAGCTCGATTGGTCTTGTTTTGAGAAGACACAGCCAAAAACTCGGTCTTTTTCCAATAAGTTTGAAGTTCAACCCAAGCATCATCACCAATCCATGAAGGTCGAGTCCCTTTTCTCCTCGCCTTCCCCAACATGTCGTTTAATCGTTTTTCTCTTTTTTTTTCAAATGCGCTATAGACAAATGCATGATCGAAAGGATCCCACGAAACCTTCTCCTAAAAATAATTAAAATCACATAATTAATATTAATAACCAATTAGTTACTTTTTAAATATAATTTGATCAACTTAAGTGACAAAAGTCAATAAATACTTACTCCAAACAACTTAAACCAATCAGCTTTCGTATCAGGATCGAGTGCAGACCAATGATGTATAGGTTTATAAAATTGTTTGCGTATCGCATAATTAATGGCACCAGCAACTTCTTTGGCAGGAACTAGCCTACAAAATACAATAATAAAACTACTAAGTAAACTGAAAGAAGCTTATTAGAGAATGATGTTCCCAAGTGGAACTTTAGTACTGTAAGCATATTTAGATTAGGAGCTTTTACACCCAAAATCAATCTACATGTTCTGTTCCTCTGTATAGAATCATGCAATGGAGTTCCATAAAAGGTGAGATTCACAACAAGGTGGAAAATGCAGAGGATACACAATTTTACAGAAGCTTCTTTAGGCATGCAGAAAAGCCAAAATCAAAATGTGCAACATATAGTAAAGATTCCTGCACAAAATTAAATTATGAGAATATATATGACTTACCCAGTACCAGATGGTTTTATAATAACTTTCCCATTCTCATCTATTGTTGGCACAAGAGGGGTAATAGTTTCTTGACCCACCGCCTCATCCTCATCAGCATCCACATCTTCCTCCTCTGCCAAATTTGAAGGGCTAGCCATTGTTTGAAGGTTTATACTTTGAGGGCCAGCCATTGTTTGATGGCTTAAAGTTGGAGTAGGCATAAAACTGAAATTCTCAGAGGTAGTGGCATGAACAGGTACTACAGTTGGAGCTGGTGTTGGCATCGACGATGCAGCCTGCACAGACGATGCTGCCTGAGCTGGTGTTGGCATCGACGATGCAGCCTGCACGGACGATGCTGCCTGAGCTGGTGTTGGCATCAACGATGCAGCCTGCACACACGATTTTTTAGAAGCTGATGTTGGCATTGATGATGCAACCTGCACGGACGATGCTTCCTGAGCTGGTGTTGGCATCGACGATGCAGCCTGCACAGATGATTTTTTCGAAGCTGATGTCGGCATCGACTATGCAACCTGCACGGACGGTGCTGCCTGAGCTGGTGTTGGTGCCGATGATGCATCCTGCATAGACAATGTTGTTTGAGCAGGTTTCCTAACGATATGCTTCTTGTTAATTATGCGATTTCGTTCTTCTTGAAGTTTTCCTGGTGCTAATACCTTAGCTTTTCCACCTCTTTTAGTCATCTGTTGTCATAAAAATAAAAGCAGATAACAATCAACAATATTGAAATCCATTCTTGTATTAACCTTTGCATTAGAACAGTAAAAAAGTTTAATTGCAAACACACAGTTCAAATGCAAATGGCCGAAAATGGAGATATTAAGTTTCCTCCCTCTATTGCAAATTTACCTTCCTGAGTTTTTTTTCTCCTGCAACTGGGGGACAGTGTTAGGTTAGCAAATGAACTAAGGTGGAAGCTTTAGAATAAAAGCCTTTTATATATTATTTATTATCTTACAAACATTATACATGTAAAACAACAACTTCTGTTACTGAAACACAAGAAAACAACTATAAAAAGGTACAATGATGCATGAATATCAATTCATGCCTTTTTGAGAGAAACCAAATCCATTGAATATTATTGTTCACTAACAGTGTTCAATAATAGTGCTTATGTTGTCATAAAAGGATTTCAATAAAAGGAAAAGGTTGCAAAGTGGGAAACAGAAATGCAACCGAAAAAGGACAAAATAGAAAGTACTCAGAAGTCATCAGAAAATCCATTAATCATGGAAATCTACAGTGTTCAAATATTCCATTATAGAAACCCTGTAATCAAATACAAAGGAATGCTGCTAACAAAGGATGGGTAAACAAAGAAAAAGTTCTCTACAGGGAAAAGATAAATGCACAGCGACTTAATTTATCTTCATCAATGCCCTCTATCTGCTTCACTAGTAGAGCAATCAAAAATCTCTTCAAACACATCTAATTGTGACATGTCACGCAAACAAGATATTGCTTCAATTTCTACATTGGGTAGCGCCGGTAACATCCCATCAGATTGATAAGGTACTTCATCCTCTATGTTGTCAATCTCTACGCGACCCCTTGGTTTTGTGGTGATTGCCGCACACCATCCACGCATATCTCTACACATTTCTGGATATGGGACATAATACACTTGTCTTGCATTTTGCGCAAGGATGAAAGGATCATAAGGACGATAACGTTTATCCATCTTAATATCCACAGTTTTTATTGTGGGTGAACCTTTGTGCCCGTATTCCTTGTTGGATCAAACCATTCACAATAAAAAACTGGAATCTTATGCTTCAGACCAAAGTAATCTAGCTCAAAGATATGTTTGATTATTCCATAAAAATCAGTATTTCCTCCTTCTGCAAGACCTTTCACGTGCACACCACAATTGCTAGTTTTTCTACCTTTGCTCCATTCTTCAGTATGAAACTTGTACCCATTGATAAAATACATGTTCCATGATATGGCCATTGATGCAGGACTGCGAGACAAGGCAATTATATCTTGGTTAGTAACTCCATTTGTCTCCTCATTTACATATTTCTTCAGCCATATGGGAAACTCTATATGTATGCGCCCAGATGAATCTTCTATATCTAGAGAGTGGTTCTCTAAGAATATGCTGAAATAAATCACACGATTCATAAGTAAATATCTATTATGATATGCATCAATAATTTGATTGAATATATTATGATGCACACTTACTCAAGATATGGTTTAACCTCATCACAATTTATCAAGACATGCACATGTGAAGACTTCCATTCCTTATCAGATAGAAAATATTTTCGTGACTTCCCACTTGGTCGACCGCCACTTTGTAGAATGGACATTGTAGGTAGAATGTCATCATTGTCTAAATGAGGTTTGTTACTAAGATTTATGGTTGGCAACAAACGGAAAGAGTTGAAATAATGAGAGCAAAAGTAATTTGTCTCGCGATGTATATAATCACTGCATATGGAACCTTCAACTCTAGCCTTATTTGTCACTGCCCTCTTTGAGACTCCCATAAATCTGCACATTCAATCATTCCACGTTTATTAATTTATGATAAACATGCAATAACTTAATAAAATCAACCACAACAATTACCTTTCGAATGGATACATCCATCGGTACTGTACTGGACCACCTAGAATTGCTTCTTTGGCAAGATGGATTGGAAGATGCTCCATTGAGTCAAAGAAACCTGGTGGAAAAATCCTTTCCAACTTGCATATGATAATTGGAATATTCTCATCCAACTTAATTAAGTCGTCCATCCTCAATGTATTGCAACAAAGATCTTTAAAGAATCGACTTAGCTCAGTTAATGGTTTCCAAACCAAATCTGGCAATGAATGGAATGCAATTGGGAGTAAACATTCCATGAAAACATGACAATCATGGCTCTTCATCCCATGCACCGTACCCTTTTCTACATTCGCACACCTACTGAGGTTTGAAGCATAGCCATCTGGCATTCTCAATTCCTTAAGCCATTTACAAACCAACTTGGCTTCAGATTTGGTTAGAGTGTAACTAGCCTTTGGTTTACCATTCTTTCCGTTTTCTAAGGGTTGGAGCTCCAAGTCCCCGCGAAAGCATAATTTAGCCAAGTCTTCTCTTGCCTTTTCATTATCCTTTGTTTTATCCTTAACATTCATGACAGTATTAAATATATTATCGAAGACGTTTTTTTCTATGTGCATCACATCGAGGTTATGCCTTAACAAATTATCCTTCCAATATGGGAGATCCCAAAAAATACTTCGCTTTTTCCAATTGTGATCCACTCCATACCCTTCGAATTCTTTCCATTTCGCCTCCCATCCAATTTCAGTAACTTTTGGAAAATTACTTATTACCGCCCATATATCTTTCCCTGTGGAAATGGGAGGTGGCTCATTGGTCACAACCCTATTTTTTAGGAAACTTCTTTTACTCCTTCTGAAGGAGTGATTAGATGGCAAGAAACGACGATGACAGTCAAACCAGGAATTCTTATGGCCACTTTTCAAGGTGAAAGCATCAGTGTGTTCCATACAATGAGGGCATGCCAATTTACCTTGTGTTCCCCATCCAGATAACATACCATAGGCTGGAAAATCATTAATTGTCCACATCAAGCAGGCTTTCATGATGAAGTTTTGTTTTGTAGATATATCATAGGTCAATATTCCATTGGACCACAATCGATGTAGATCATCAATCAATGGTTGCAAGTAGACATCTATCTTTAATTTAGGGTTTTTAGGTCCGGGTATGAGGCATGCCAAAAACAAGTATGGTTTGGTCATGCACATTTCAGGGGGGAGATTATACGGAGTAACTATTATTGGCCAACATGAGTATGGAGAAGCAGACGCTTGAATGTAAGGAGTAAAACCATCTGAACACAGACCCAACCTTACATTTCTGGGTTCCCTAGAAAAGTCAGGATATACACTATCAAAATGTTTCCATGCTTTTCCATCTGACGGGTGGCGAAGGATGTTGGAACTATTTTTGTTCATGTGATGCCATCTCATTTCACTTGCCGACTCAGTTGATGCATACAATCTTTGTAATCTGGGAATGATTGGGAAGTAGAACATTCTCTTCACTGGGATATCTTTGTACTTTCCCATGCCAGTCTTGCGAGGAATGAACCTAGGAGCATTACAAAATTTGCACTCTGATAGATTGCTATCATCCTTGTAATATAACATACAACCATTCTTACAACAATCAATCTTCTCAACCTTTAGCCCTAACTTAGATACCAACTGTGTTGCTTGGTAATAGTTATCGGGCAAGCATTTTTGAACTGGACATACACTTTTAAGCATTTGTGCAACAAAATCTAAACCTTTTTGTGGTACATGCCAATTAGACCTAATTTCAAGAAGTTGAGTAGATATTGATAATATTGATTGGGTAGCTCCCTCATAAATGGGCTTGTTGAAAGATATCAACTTGTCATAAAATCGTTTGGCATCTTCGTTGGGAAACTCATCCTCCGTATATTCCTCAACTTCTATGTTATCATTCACGTGAGAGAATACTCCATAAGGCCTAAAAGCATCATACACCATCTGATTCATTGCCTCAATTTGGTCATCATGATGCACATGCTCACTACTATTTGAATCATTCCTTGTATTAACATTGAGCTCTACTTCTCCATGTTGAGTCCAAATCCAATAGTCTGGTTGAAATCCATCTCGATACAAGTGAAGTCTAACATTAGTTGGTGTTCTTATCTTGAGACACTTGCAATTTATACACGGACACCTTATCCCTCCCTCAGATTTACAAATAGGTTGTTTCAAAGCCCTCTTTACGAAGTCTTTAACCCCGCGAACATACTCTTCTTTCAATCCGTGTCTATTGGAATATACTCTATCGTACATCCAAGTACGATCCATTTTCTATAAGGCAAACAATTAACTCGTCAACCACTGAAAATTAAAACATATATTAGACAAAAATGAATGGCTGATAAGTTCCTAATGGGTATTAGGAGAAAATCAGATAACTTCCTAATGGGTATTAGGAGAGAATAGAATACATGCATTCCAAGGGATTAGATATTACAATAATTTGTCAAGATAAAAGGTTACATATATATATCTATGTGATGGCATGTATTTGAGGTTTATGTATTTATGTGTAAATATGAATGTAAAATGTTTTCGGTACAGTTCTCCTTGTTTGTTGAGGAAAGTAGAAATGCAACTAAATGAAACATCAAGAAAGGTTCTTAACCAAGAGCATCATCTATGTCCATGTCAACAATATCAGAAAAACAACATTTGCCTAATTATTATGTACAGTGAGCAAATATGAATTGACCGTTTTATTTCAGGCTAGTGCAAGTGTGACAGTTACACTGATAAATTCATTTTAAAAATTGTAATAATAAGAAGAAGAAACAGTTCAGTACAAAAGCATAAATCCTATAAAATGTTTGTATTCCAAAGACAACACTAGACCTTTTCTATGAAGTCTGCATTTAAATTTTTTGTTACTAAAATTCAAACCTGTTAATCAATGGAGGCCAAACTCAAAAAGTGGTTCTCACCGACTAATTGTAAGATGTACTTATTTGGAAGATTAACTAGACTGGCCATAAGCCACAAAGTTATGAGAGAATTAGTATAGCATATAATCTTCATATCAGCTTCATCAGAAAATTAGTATAGCATATAACAATCATTAATTTCTAACAGTCCTACAACCAATTCAAGCCATTGCATTCACACATAGTTAACATTAATAACAACCTGCATATGTATTACTCAAGAAAAACATCATTCAATCCACATGCATACTCCAAGACTATTGAATCAATTTTTTTAGGTTTCATTCTAGTTAGCATATCACAGCAGGAAATCAGTCAATTTCAAGTCAATTGGACCAACATTAAACTCACATCATTACTAAGCATTTCCATTCACTAACTAGTTAATTGAGATCACCCACATTTAACACTTAATAACAAAACATAGATTAGCAGAAACTTGAAAATAACAAGTTAATTGAATTCTGTAACTGCAAGCACTATAGAGTTTTGACAAAAATCACCAATACTCATAACCATAAGTGATATCAACAACAATATTCACTTGACAACTTCATCACCATTCATCTAACATTCAGTCAATCATTTACAGGGTGACTAGTTTCATATAAATAAACAACTTACAAGAACTATTACTAACCATTATTTGCAACTAATAGCATACCAATAACTGACAATATTGCTAATAATAACAGAAAAACTAAACTAACAAAACTTGCATTTAACTGATTTAATTTTAGGCATAAAGAACAAAAAAACCACTACTAACTATTCTCACCAACTAACTAATTTAACTACATCAGTCCTTAACAGTTTTCATAACAGAATTTCGACTTAACTAACCTCCCATTTGACAAACATTAACAGTCATAACAGAATTCAAAACAACCTACTAACTGATAGCAGACTTAACTCAAGTAAGAAATCTAACAGAAACTTAACTCCATCCTAACAGAAATTCAGTAATCACCAAACAGTTCGCTAATAGCAGTCCACAATAAAAGCATATCATGGTTTCATTTAAGTCATAACAACTCAACATTAACATTAACAGAAGCAAACTATTAGACTTTCAACAATAGTTCACAGCTGACATTACTAATAAGTAATAACACATTCAACTAATTAATTTCCTAACACTTAATTAGCTAAGAAGTTCATAACAGAAACTGTGCAGCAATTTTGTTTCTGTTAGAGGTTATTAGTTAGTTAGGATCTGTTATGAGAAGTTATAAAATATGTTAGATCTGTTATGACAAACTCAAAGATCGCAATTCTTAAACAAAATATATGACCAAAACCAAAGCATAATACATAATTTAAATAAACAATCACTTGGAATATATATGATAACAGCTTTAAATTGTTTGTAATCATACCTCTGTCCTATAGCGTGTATCAGCTGGTGGAATCTTTAGTCTTGCCTTCCAATCTTGTGAACTAACATACAAAATCAATTGAGAATAAAATTAAAAGACATTCTTTTCTTAGGGAAAAACAATCACATTAGCTTTATCTGGCAGTAGAATAATTGAATTTTACAAGCTATTTTCAAACCTTTCATAAACACATGATAGAGCAAACATCAACCAATATCATATTAGATTTGCAATAGCAAGGCATTAGAAATCATTGTAAACATCATCAAATCAACTTTACATTAGAGCACTATACAGAAATTAATGCAATTCTGGTTATGTTGGACAGAGATAAAACACTCAGAACCTAGAACTTCATAAAACACTATCAAACATTCAGGTTCCCTGCTCAAATTTGAGTTTCAGCGATCATTTACAGACCATGATAATAACTTTCAAAATCATATAAAGCTCTTGATTAAATGAAAAAAAAATCTAATTTGATTCTTCACTAGATAGAAAAAGAAAATAAAACCAATTTACTACATAAGACAGGAAAATTAAGCAAACCACAGTGGAAGGAGACAGATTGCTATCAACAGTTAAGAAAAGAGTTGGCGAGCTAAAATAATCAAGCCATCAAAGTTACACAAACCATATCAACGAACAAACATTAACAGCAAATACCCTTTATAAGAGGAGAGGATTCCCTCCTACAGCAAGATATCACCGAATAGACACTAAAGGCAAACAACCACGCACACAAATGTATAAACATCGAAAAGGATTCACGGATTAGGGATTCACCGAATATGCATTACCTTTGATGATTCAGAAACCCTTTAACGAGGGATTTTGAATTAGGGATTCTTCAATGGATTCACGGATTGATGATTCAGAATCGGTTCACGAAATTGGGAAAAAACGGATTCACGATTTAGCATGGAATTAGGGTTTTCGTGTTGTGAAATGAAATGGAGGGAGAGTGAAAAATGACGAGGGAAAAGGAAAGAGGGAAATAAGCTGCGCGCAATTTTTGGTCAGAAATAGAAAATTCCTTAGCGTCCACCAAGCGGACTCTACTTAATAAATAAAATACTTAAACCTTAAATATATATACATATTATAGATAAATAAATGGAAAAATTATATGTAATAATAATAGCGTCGGCTACGCGGACTCTAAGTAAATAAATACTAATTAAAAAATAATGCTCCTAGATAGAGTCGGTCACACCGACTCTAAATAAATTAATCAAACATTCTTCAAAGGTAACATAACAAGTAGTGTCGGTTTTGCCGACACTGATAAAAAAAATAACTTGTCTTAAATGATGTACGTAGATAGAGTCCGTTAGTGTAGGCTTAGCCGACACTAATAGCGTCCGTGTCGGTGGCCGACTCTAAACTAGGAGGCTAAAATGACTTATTCTAGTAGTGGTTGTAAGCATCAAAGCTCCGCCTGAAAAGGCTCTCTTAACAATATATGGACCCTCGTAATTTGGAGTCCACTTGCCCCTGGAATCGGGCGCGAAAGACAAAACTTTCTTGAGCACAAGGTCACCTTCTCGGAACACACGAGGCTTGACCTTCTTGTCGAATGCTTTCTTCATTCTCTGCTGATATAACTGACCATGGCACATGGCAGTTAATCTCTTCTCTTCAATCAAATTCAGTTGGTCATAACGACTCTGAATCCATTCAGCATCAGTCAACTAGGGACTTGAGGGTATAATTTTCTTTTTTTTCTTTTGGAAAAAATATTTGGAAAATTTTTCCTGATTTTTAATTTTTCTTTTATTTTTTTCACCCTCTTCTTTTTTCCTCTTTTTTTTTTTTTTTTTTTTTTTTTTTTTTTTTTTTTTTTTTTTTTTTTTTGTAATCCCCAGTTTGACTGGTTAGCTGATTCTCATGATACAGCTGAATGAGCTTCTTTGGTGCTCAAGAAGGCGGGTAATCTCGTCAGGAATCCCCTTCAACATCATCTTCCTCTGCCTCAGATACAAGGACTTCAAGATTGGGAGATGGCGTTGGATCATTATGTTCAATGGGTTTAGAAATCCCTGCATAATGATTCTGGATAATGAAAAGCTTTTGAATTTTAAACAAGCAAATCATTTATGCAGATGAAAAATGTTGTTTTTGTTTTTGTTTTTCAGGGTTTTTTGTGATCACTGATTTCATGCAAAAGCAAAAAGTGAAAACAAAGGAAAAACAAATGTTTGACAATGCATTAATTGAATGAAAACATCATTGTATTAAATGCTGCCAACAATGTCATCTCTTCTCCTTTTGGCATGGGAGAAGGGTTTTGAACAAAGTGAACAAATCACGCTGACTTATGAATGACCGTAGGAACATCCGCAGCGACCCAATTGTGGCAGACACCACCAGGTATGATGAAATTGTTCAAGTCTTCTGCATCTTCTTCAATGATAGCAGCAGCCTCTTCTTCAGGTTGATTGGCATGGATGAATCCTCCACTTGAATAAACCATGCTCCTTAAGTGCCCCAGAACAGTAGCCAATGCCAGCCCGGGATTGATTAACCAGGAATAAGTCCATCAATAGTATAAATCCATCAACAGGAATAAATCCATCAACAGGAATAAATCCATTAACAGCACTTAGTCTGGCAAAAACCTCCTTGAGTTCACAATTCTCTTGCTCAGGATGATCCATCAATCTGGCAGAGATGGCTCTGGTATAATACCGGCAAGGTGCGTCTTCAAAATAAATGAAGATCGCAAGGTCAGACCACAGGACGGGAGACCGGAACAAAACACCTGCTTGTGCAAATGATGCATGAAGTGTTTATGCATATGCTTGTTTTTATATCAAAGGAACCCGAGGGTTTTATTTGCAAACTTTGAAATTTTAAGCATTTTGATCATACATGAGAATATCTCATCAGATATATCAGGTGAAAAAATTTTTCCGGTTTTTTCATGTTTTTGAAATTTTTTGCAAATAAACTCCTTTGAGTTCCTTGAAAATTTTCTTTTTTCTGATGATATGAATGCGGATGAATGCGTGAATGCATGAATGCAACAAACACACTCAAGGATCAAGCAAGGCACGCCAAACAAAGGTCGTGGGAAAGCTCTATGTATCCCTAATATCAATCATCCATTTTGGTGGATTTAGGTTTTCACCTTATCGACACCCAAGTTCCATTGATATTAACGGTACGTGAACCGGTTCAGACATTCTTAATATCAACCAGCCGCTTTGATGGATTTAGGTTTTACACCTGATCCGGGATCCATTGATATTAACAATGCTTGAACGACTCAACCACGAATCACGGGTTTGTTGAGAGTCACGAGCATGGGGTCTCGGTTAAGAACCACCCAAAGGGAGTGTACTAGGGTTTAAACCTGCCCGACATGTTCTATCAGAGGTTCCCATAATCATCGTTCCATCTTTCGAATATTATCGGAGGAACGAATACTCGTATTCCAAGAATATTCTCAAGAGAAACTCTTATGAGTGTAGTATCGCGTAACAATCGTATCAGAACTGACATCTGAACGACCTCCGCACTACGGTCCTAAAAATAGGCCAAGATGGGTTTGGTAAACTAAGGTCCTTGGCTTCTGCGGCACATGATTGAAAGAATAATGCCTAACCACAAATAACTTGTGTGACATTATTAGTTCAACATGACCTCCACCAAGTGAATGGACTCGCAAGTCAACTGGCTAAGGACTACTCCACACCAGTCGACAAGACTATGCCATTCTCCTATCCTAGAGTGCACTCGAGTTCGGGTATAGAACTCATCTCACAGATCACCAAAGCACACAGCAAATGTATATCAAGCAATTCACACATTACAATCAATACAGTGATCCCAAATTGTACAAAAATATGTCAGATAAAGAATAACAATATATCACAACAAGGGTGAAAAGTAGGCAATACAACCAGAGACTCTGGGTTCGATCCCCAGCAGAGTCGCCACTTTTCTGTAGCGGTGTATTCGTCGCTATATGATCTATCGATTAAATCATAAGCTATGAGATACGTTGAAAATTTTCGAGTCGCCACCGCACTTTTATTTATCCAAAGGATTGGCTAAAAAGCGAACAAAAGCCTAAGAAGTTTTACACGTAGAAAACTAATAAAAAGATCAGAGATTCTGGGTAAGGGGTAAATTACGCAATGGGAAGGTGTTAGGCACCCACTACGTCCTAGGTACTCCTAGGGAGCCCTTTTCACACTTGTTGTATTAAATTATTATTTGTTATGACAAAAAGATTGTGCAAACATGATTGGGATGGTGAGAAAAGAATATACAAGTTTTATTATTGGGTTATTGGGTTCGAACGGATGAACCCGTTGCCTACGTACCTTCCATCAAAGGTAAGGATCAGAACGCCGTAGTTCGGCTAAAAGATTTCCAAAAGTGGGTTAGGTTCAATTTTAAACACAAACCCTAGGTCTTACGTTATCCACGGGAAAAAACTCAACCTTATACAAACAACAACGTCCACCATGTGAGAACAGCTTCAACTTGCCAGGGAGGGGTTAACCCTATAATAGGCAAGGAAGGCTTACAATTCAATCACTAAAGACAGAAGGTGAGATTAACATCAACCACTAAGATAAATCAAACCTATAGCTCATGTATGAAAACATTAATGGACGAAGCCAAAACAAGTGAATGAGTGGAGTTATTGATTATGATTATGAAAATGGAGTCAAAGTATGATTAAGATCAATTCAAATAAGTATTATGAAATGAAGTTTGAAAAAAGGTCAAGGACTTGAGTCCAGGTTTTTAGTTTGGAAAACATGAAGAAGTTTGCACAACATTTATGTCAAGTTTAAAGGTATAGTGTGAAAAGTCTAGGACGTAATGAATGATGAATGGATGGAGGATGGATAGTAAAACTTCTTAGAAGGTTCACTTCTTGAAATCATATAGCAGATGATTCAAGTGTGTCCTTTGGAATGCAAAATAATAATAAACAAACAAAGCAAAGAAAAGCGGATATCGGATGCCAATCAATGGTCTTATACCAATCTCCTGAAACAGAATGGGATATCAGATGCCACTCAATGGTCTTACACTAATCTCCACAGGCAAAGAAATAAAAAGCGGATACCGGATACCAATAGATGGATTTACACCAGTCTCCTAAAAAAAAAATGGATACCAGATGCCACTCAATGGACTTACACCAATCTCCTCAAAAGAAAACAAAGGAATGAAAATATGGAAAGTCAACTGCCGATCTATCTGGACTTAGGTTAACTCCACAGTATGGTCCTAGGAAATACCAATGCCACATCACAGGGACTTACAATGGATCCTCACATACAAGAACAAAAGCAACAATATGATCACAGGAATGCAAATGCCAACTTACAGGGACTTATAATTGCAACCTCTCATACAAACAGATGAACAAACTATGATCATAGGAAAACAGATGCCAACTTACAGGGACTTACAACTGTAACCTCACATACAAATCAAACAGATCAAATTATGATCACAGGATAACAGATGCCAACTTACAGGGACTTATAACTGCAACCTCACATACCAACCAAACAGATCAAATTATGATCACAGGATAACAGATGCCAACTTACAGGGACTTATAACTGCAACCTCACATACCAACCAAACAGATCAAATTATGATCACAGGATAACAGATGCCAACTTACAGGGACTTATAACTGTATCCTCACATACACACAGATGCACAGAAGATATGAGTGACCAATGAGGTCTTACACTCTATCCTTCCATATCATAGGAGCAACTGCCAAAGCAATGGACTTACAATTGTCCTCAATGGGCAAACAACAAATGATAACATCACAAGGATAAATGAGATGACCATGCATTAATGGCAATTGATGATGATTATAAATGCATACCATATAAGCAAACAAGTGCACATGAAGCAATCAATCAATCAATGAATAGCAAACAACACACTCTATAGCCAAACAATGGGGGCTCACACAAGAGGGTTTGACTTTGAAAGTCCACTGTAATAGGTGAAGGTTGCTCTTAACCTGGCCATTGAAGGGCTCAGGTGAAGCAGATGAAAAGGAGATGAGGGGTGTGCCTCATTGCTTCTATCCCTGATCGGGGAGAGCATAAAAGAAAGTGTGGGAGTTCAGAAAGTAGGAACTCTCTCCACATTATTGACTCGATTAGATCTTGGGTATTTATCTCATTGCTTCAACCATGTAATGGGAGCAAAGAGAGGACACACTGAATAGTGGGGGATAGATTGCTTATCCCTACCTTCCACCAATTGCCTTACTTGAAGGACTTTTCCTGCTTAGGACAAATATAAACAAACACAGGCATTGCCTCTTAAGGAGGACTTCAGACAGTTTGCCCGGTCAAATAACAGACCGGGTCTCCAGACTACATGAAGAAGAAGTAATTATACCTCAAAGCAAATGCTAAAAAAGCAAAGCAAGCAAGCAAGTTCAAAGAACTTAAGCAACTAAAGCACCTGCAAAAGTCAAACTTATTAGCAAACAGGTTAACAGTCAAAACCAAAAGGAAATGAACCAATAGTCACACAGTGGGACCAATTGTGCAAGGCACAAAGACTCAAGCATATGAGTCACCTACAAAACAAATGTTAGCACATGATAAACAAATCAACTCAATCAAAATTGAAAGGTCTTTGGGGTATTGTAGCTCAACCTGAAACAGATGAACTCAACATAAGCTTAGAAGACCACTAGGACTAGCCTAGGGTCAAAGATGAAGGAAAAAGTCAAGGCAGCAAGAAAAAGTCAACCCAAACCAAGTTTAAACATTCAAGAAACATTCTCAATTGGATTCATAATTATATCATGCATCATGGTCATTTCATATGCAAAAGGATGCAAAGCATGGCAAGAGAAGCATACAAAAGTCAACAGCAAAGACTTCGTTCAAAAGTCAACTCAAACAATTTCAAAAATCATGAAATAAATCACACTCAATCCTAACATCTAACATGGCAAGCATGCAAAATTTCATGGCATTTGGATGAGAGGAAGGCAGTCAAGTAAATTCATGAAGTCAAACCAAATTCAAGTAAGCATGGTGAAAGTCAACAAGCATGGGTCAACTTCAAAAAATCATATCAAATTGAAAACAGAAGAGAAATGAATTAGATTAACACCAATGCAAAGCTTGAGATATCTAGTTATCACATATGAAATTTCATGGTCATGTGATAAGATTTGAGAATTTCACAAAGGATTTGGCAAGGCATAGCACAAAAAGTCAACAAATGACCAAGTATGGAAGAAAATTCTCAATCAAATGGAAAACAGCAAGATTAATTCCAAGAAAATTCATACACAAACTAGACATACAAAGGATGGTTCATGCAAAATTTGAAGTGATTTGGATAAGAGGAAGCATGTGAACAAAAATTGTGAAAATGCATGATCATGGTATAGCACCAAATGCAACACATAACTTCAAAAAATCAAAGCTCTCAATCCACAAATGATAAATGCACAAACTTTATATGGAAATGAAGGTCAATGTGTGTAGATTAACCACAAAAATTTCAGGCTCAAAGGATATGACATGAGTATTTCACAAAGAGAATGGCACAAGGTATCGATTATGCATACATGTTGGGAAAATAATTACCATAAAAAATCCAACCACTGAAAAATTCATTAAAAATCACAATTAAAAACTAGACTCAATTGTGAACATGATGGAAAAAGAATCAGGATTTTTGGAATTAAAATGAATGAGAAATTGATTTTTGAAATTGAGTGAAATAATGTAGCAAGCATGAACAAAAGCATGGCATATGGGGTCAACCAAGTCAACGGAGGGCAATTTTGTCATTTGGCAACTCACTAATTGAAACGCACAGCATAAGGCAAGGCAATTGAAATGATCTTATTGGTCGGTTCTTAATGAAACAGTGTAACAACCAACAACAGCCAATCATCGTCCATCTTTTCTGGGTTTAACAAGGAACTTAGGGTTTTGACACTTACAGCAACATTCAAACTCAACATTCATAGTTCATCATTAAAGTCAACAGCATATGAACACAGTAATCAACCAATCATCATGCAATATTAATCATCAACAATCACACCTAATCGAGGGAGAAAACCTGGACAGAATGATGTTTACACATGAACAGCATAAACTCAACAACCTCATGCAATTGATCAAAAATGAAGTCCAACAAAACTCACCAACAGCAGGGCAATTGCAGCAGGGCATAACAGCATGGTTACATGTATTCATCACTAATAATCATTCAAAAATAAACAGCAGCATATAACATGTTTCAACACTGCAGCAGGGTATCATGTGACTTCATGCAATCAATTCAAACTGAAACCCAACAAGAACTCACAAACAGCATGGCAAGGGCATTCTTCTCATGTTCATTAACAAATAAAACTCAAACAGCCACATGGACTCCACATGATAATACACACATGATGTTTATGCAACATATAACATACAGCAACCAAACCAGATTATGAGAAAATCCTAGGCATGGAAAGTTTTGGAAACAATAGCATACAACCAATATCATCATCCAAACAGCAAGCAAACCACAGCAACATTCATGTTTCAAAACTGCAGCAGGATTCTAGCAAGCAGGGTACATGTAATCAACATTGAAGTCATGGCAAGTTTCGAAACAGCAGCATGGGATTTGTAATTAACAAACATAATTTCAACCAAGCATCAAACAATCATCATGGTAATGAGATGCGTCATGGGATCACAAGCAGAAATAATGGCCAACATATATGCACATGTACATGGTTCCTGGAAAATATGCTGGGGTTTATGAACAGCAGCAGGTATGTTCAAGCAGCAACCAAACAAATTCTAAACAAAATTCAATGGCAAGCTGAGCAGAGTTAGGTCTCGAAACAGCATGGGATTTCATCATCAAACAACAATATGGAAATCACATGGCAACAAACATTCATGATGCTCATATAGCAAACAGCAAAACAACATACATGAGATGGATTTCTGGGAGAAAGTAACAGGGTTTATCAGCATGGTTCAGCATGGTTATCATGTTCAAAAACAACAACATTAAAATCAAACCAAGCAAAAAAAAGACCAACAGCATATACCAACAACAGCAGCACAATGCATTCATCATCATGTACTTATCATAACAGCATCAAGCAGACAGCAATGGTAATGATCATTTATCATTTTAGCAAGCCTAGCTAACAGCAAACAACATAATCATGGGAGTTTCTAGTCATGGTTTGTGGTTTAAATAACAACAGCAGGTTTTAACTAGCAGGGTGTAGCAGCATGGTATTCATCATCATGATTCAAACAACAAACCAAACAATAACATTCAAATGCAGTTCATGAGGGTTTTCTAAACTGCAGTAAGGTTCAGCAATAGCAGCAACAACTCATGTTCATCATATAATCAAAACAAGCTCATCATCAACATGCATTCTCAACCAAAATTCAAGAGGCATGGCAGCATATGTTTGTCAGCATCATATCAAACAAAACAAAAGTACACGACAGCATATAAACAGCATTAGGGTTTGGCATCATTTATCAATTCAACTCCATGGTTCAACAATCATCCAATAAGTTTTCAAGCAAAGACACGCAAGGGCATGGTATAATGACCATCAAACAAACATTAGCCAACAACCAAAAACATTGATCATGGAAATTTTGGACAGGGTTGGTTCAAACAGCAGCAATGGTTTCATCATCATTATGTAAAAATCATCAAGAATCAAAGTGCCCAAAAAATGAAACCAAACATGCCAATAGCATCATTAAACCTCCAGCAACAAGAATATGGTATGCAATTTCAACAAATCAAACCCAACAAAGCAAATCGATGAAAAATGCATATGCTCACTAAAATAGCAATCCTTATATCTCATAGCATAGTCATCCATTTAATGTGATTCAGAGCTTAAGTCAACCTACCAAACAAGACCTACATGGTGTGTAGCAAGACTTAAGAAAACAATGAAGTCGAAAAATTCACCTGGTTTGGAAGACCCAATGAAACAGTGCAGTTTGTATGCTTCCAGCTCAATCAGAGGTCCAATATGCTTTTGGAGTGAAGAAACTTTGAAGAAACTTGACTCACACTTGCTTGAAATCCTTCCAAACTCTCACTGCCATGTTTGATGTGCTTGGAAAACAGAACAAAGACTGGAGTTCCAGCTGGTGATTAAGGCCGTAACAAGGCTCCAAATGATGTTCTGATGATGAAGGATGCAAGAGAACTCGAGCTCTTTTAATGGTTTGTGCAGAAATTGGGTTTTTGCCAAAATGCAAGAATGAGAGAAATGTCCTTTTAGTCTGTGGAGGCTGCGATTTCTTGGTCTCTAGGGTTGCTTTGTGGCAGAAAAACAATTTATATATGACTGTCTTAAGGCATGCTTAATCATATTTAGCTAAAAGATGACCAAATGCACATTTGCTAATCTTTGTACAAGGGAAGTGGAGGTGTGAATTGGCACAAATTTGGGCCTGCTACAGGCTGCAGACAGACTGTATGTTTGCTGTTTTGTGGCTGCACATGAATTGCTGTACTTGCTTTGGTTATGTGAAGCCAATTGCCAATTTTGTCAATTTTGCATTTTGGTCTATAATTGTGGCATAAGGGTGAAATGAGCATGGTTTAAGAATTGGAACAAGTCACAAATAATATATGGAACATTTTCCAATTGGTAAAATGAGAAAAAGTCAAAAACTCAAAAAGTCAAAGTTTGGTCAAACTTTGAATTTAAATGCAAAAGGTCCAAAAATGCCATTTTGAATGGTGAGGTTTTAGGTCATGAAATTTATATTTTTGGAAAGAGGATGAAAAATGTGATGTGTAGGAAAAAACCCCACCAAATTTGGCCTTATGGTTTGAGAGATATGGCTTGTTGAAGTTCACAAATTGGTGAAAATGATTTGATCATATCTTGACAACCACACATGGGATTTTGATGTTCTTGGACTTTTTGAAAATGGGAAGACAAGATCTTCAACTTTCATGTTGGGCAAAAATTCATTTTAAGCTTGTATCATGATGTAAGTTTGAGATCAAGAAGTTTCCATTTTTGGCAGTTGAAATTACAGGTCCACTTTCTATTTCTGGAAAATTTCTGATTTGACTTGATTTTCTTCCATGATGAGGTTGAACATGATAGATGAAGCTTATACAAGCATGAATGAACTCCTTCAAATCAATTCTATCCATCAAATCATTGATTAAATCAACTGTTGACCAAGTTTGACTTTTCTAGGGTTTTGAATGATTGGACCACTCTTGATGAATTCCAAACCCTAAATCCTTGAGAACTTGACTTCAAATGATGTCTCAAGATGTATGAACCTTTGATTATTGATCATGATGTCCAAATTCTGCAAGAATGGCCACCATCCATTGCTTTGACTGACCAATGACCAACTTTGACCTAATTGCTGATGATTGCTTCCACTGCAAGCAACAAGTTTAAACAGACAATATTTTTGTACTTTTTGAATGATAAACATATGAAAGCAAAGATATACAAATGCAAAGTATGCTTGGTGATCAAGAAACAAACCTACAAGGCAAACCAACCCACTAGGAGGGGACAAAGGCATGCAATGATCCTTGAGGTTATGATATGAATGATATGGGCCATGAGGGATCTTAGGGCCCAAAATTGGGGTCTTACAACTCTTATCAGTCTCTCTCATCATTATCATAATTTTCACTCTCCTACTCTCCAAACCTCACAAACTCCATTAAACCTCACAAACCCCATTACCTAAAAGCTTCCATAACCATCACTTTCACTCTCCTATTGCAAAAACACCCTTCACAAATATTACTCCACTCGTCATCCCCGTTCTAACCACAGTTTGGGAATTTCCTCACTCCCTATTTCAAATAATTTCTATTCTTGCAGGTCCAAAATGCCCCCAAGGAGAATTCTCACCGGAAGCAACAACTTGCGGAGATGGCAAAGTCGCTGAAACGACCAAGCCGAAATACAAATCCATACAACATCGTGTTCGACAACCCGGAACAAGAAAAGAGGTATCAAATTCACCGGAAGCAAAAACTCACACCGACAAGGTACATGTGTGAGGATACTCTGAATGCACTAGGGCTCAAAATGTAGGTATACCCGATGTTCCACGTTTTAGAAATGCTAGAGTTCATGAGTCTGGAAGTGCTGACATACGAGCGCATCACGGTCGAATTCCTCAGCATGTTGGAATTCCAGCTCGAAAAGAGGTGGATAGACACGACCAAGTATTATTTCGACACTTTGTGTTTCCGGTTGTTTAATAATTATCATGAATTATCGGTTGAGGAATTTGCAGCGATACTCCGACTCCCTCTGTACGGACCAGGAGTGGTCCCAGATGGGTTCTCACCTAAGGATTTCTGGATTTCCATCACCGGGAGGACGGATTATACCTCCAAAGTGTAAGACCCCAAATTTGACCCTAAGATCCCTCATGCAATTTCATCATATACATTAGCATTGGGATCATACCTTGGCATCCTCCTTACCCCTATTTCATTGGGTTTATTGTGGGATACATCACCAAGCACTATGTGATTGTATCATACTTGTATTTTATTATTTCACTAACCAAAATACCAAAAATATGTCTTTGTATTTGCCTAACTTTTTGTAGGTAGGGCATGATCCTCATTCATCTATCAAGTCCACACCTAGGGTTTGAGACCCTCATGGATAAAAGCACAACCAAGGATTGATTCAAAATGTCTCAAAGCATCATATATGAGTCCCAATGATCTATACATGTCATATTGATCAAGTATTCTTCAAGAGTTTGGAAGTGATTTGCCTTGGAAACCCTAGTTTGACTGGGTATCTTGAGTAACTTCTCCAACAAGCTGTCTCACCAATTGATCAAATTTCTCAATGGATACTTCAAAAATTCATCATCTTATGCATATATGATCTATCATGAGCCTAAAAAGCCAAGAGAATTGAAGGTTAATAAGTTGGTTGATGGTGGTTGGCCAGATGAATTCATCTGATCAAAACTAGGTCTCCCTAGACCCTATCTCCTACACTTTTTACCATATGAAAATGATTCCAAGAGAGAAAAGTTACTCTAAATGACATTCCAAACAACTTTCATGTTGAGACCTAGAGCTAGGTTTGCTTGTAAAATCATTTTCTATGTTGAAACATTATAGGTCATTTTGTATAAACCCTAGTTTAAAGTCAATTTCCCAAGGCCATATGCTCAATTTTTATGAGATGAAATATTTCCAAGTTGAAAAATCAAATTAAAGATGTCTACTTCAACGTTTATGTTTGGAGTAAGAGATAATTCAACTTTTATGAGCATGTGATATGAGGATACATTATAGGTCATTTTTTACCTATACCATTGAACAAGTGATTTTCCTCAACTTCAAAAATCCATAACTCTATCATTCTAAATCCAAATGACATGAAATATATGAACATTTTGAAGGTCTTTAAAATAGATACAACTTTGATGAAGACACTTTTCTCATTTGAAGCTCACATGAAAAGTTAAGCAAGATGGAATATTGAGATATATGGCTTGAAACTTAGAAAGTTTTTCAACATGTTGAAATTTCCAAACTTCCACCTTAAAATTCACCATGATAAAAGTTCCAAATGAAAAGTGTCCAACATCAAAGTTGTTCCCCTTCATTTAATCTTTCCAAAGAACTCAAGTTCATGCATTTTGGATAAGGATTGATAGGGATGCGCTTGGCTTTAACAAGTCTGCATGATTGGAAGAAATCAAATGCCAAAAATCACATTTCACACTGCCTTGACATCCAAGCCTCATTTGAACTTTAGAATGATTGTAAATGGATCAAATTGGATTGCTTCATGGGCATGTACACGCTCATGCAAGCTTGTGCATGAAATGTCCAAATTTAGTAATTTTTCAAATGTGCAAATATCAGTCAAAATTGCTATACAGGCCTTTGGAGCTCAATTCAAAGACACCTTGCGCGCCAACTTTGACCCCTAATTGAAACCCTCACCACTCAAAGGAAAACCTGAGAATTTTCAACTTGAAAATTGAGTTTGAATCTCACCGTTTGGAGATTCATAAACTCTAGGTTCCAAAGCTTTATACCATTGGCAAAGCTCTCTTGCAAGCTTCTCAAGTGTGATCAGATCAAGGTTTTGAAGCAAGCAAGACCCATTTCTGCACAGCATTGAAGGTAAATTTCAAAAAAATTCTTCTCTTCGATTCTCACTCAATTCTCATAAATTCTCTTGAATCTTTAGTTGTCTAAAGTCCTACCAATGTAGGCAAGAAGATTGAGTTTCTTTGAGGTCAAATCAAAGCAACTCAATTGTCACACCTCAAAATTCAACTCTTCATATCTTTTTATATATTTGGAGTTAGTTAAAATTGAGGTCAGATTCGTGCTCTACGCTATTTTTTCTTTCAGATCATGTCCTCCTTTTTTATTTTGGTGATGGTCGAGGGTGGACTAGTCCGGTGAGGTCCATCGGAGATGAAGACCAGAGTTATGGTTTCGGCGGTGTGTTAGCACGTATCTGGACCACAGGATCCATTTGAAATGTTTTAATCTTAGGCGTTGGTTTTGATTGCCAACCTTGTGGCGCGCTGACTGAGTTCCACCATGGAACGCGCGTTTCCATCCACTTGATTTGCCACCTCAATTAATGAGGGAGATCAAGTGGCTCACGTTTTTTTTTAATTCATTTTATTTTCATTAATTCATATTAATTTTAATAATGATCCAAAAAATATGAGTTTCACCAAAAAAATTCAAATAATTTCCTCTTTCATATTTTGAATTAAAATTATTTTCTGGATCATTATTAATATTTTTCATGATTTAATTGATTTTGTTTTCATTTTTAATTGTTTAAAAATACTTTTAAGTCTTTAAAAATTGTGAAATTTTTTCTCCAAGGTCCTATGACCTTGTTTGACCTATGATAAATCTCAGGGTCATCTCTTTGGTGTTTTGATGAGGTTTTAGGAATTTAACAAACCATATTTATATTAAATGCATTATTTTTGTATTTTTAAATTGGAAAAAATGCCAAATAATTGTGTTGATCTCTTGTGATGGTTTGTATAAGTTTGACTTGTGTCATTGGGCCTTGGTCAAGGTTGATTTGACTTTGCTAGGTTAATTTCATTGAATCTAGGGGATTGATGGAATGTGCATTCCATCTCCCAAAATGAATGAATGATATTAATTTGGTGAAATTCATCCTTTGATAAATTTGAGTTTTTATCCATTCCGCTCCCTCTTCATCTAATTCCCCTTCTTTATGCATCCATTTTATTTGGCCTATGATGTCTCTAAATCCTAAGGCTAGTTGACTGCAAAATCAACATAAGTATGAATGAGATTAGGCCACCTCTTTTTCATATTCTTTTTGTGTGTTGTATGTTTCATGAGCATAGTCCATTATACTATGTCTCTAACATGCATTAACACCAAAATTCTATTGCTCGACGTCAAATAGTTGTGACTTCTACATAAGTCCAATTACGATTGCTTAACATAGCGCTAAATTTTTGACACAAAAAGGCATAACATTCTAGTTAGTGAGATTGTAAGTCTCCCCTCTTTCATGGTATTGTGTGGAAACTTTTCCTTTTTTCCTTCTTATGGAAGATGTCTTGGTTCAAGGATCCATGCTTATGATAAAGTGAAAAACAAAACAATACTAACTTCTAAATTATTAACAACTAACATTTAATTTCAAGTCCTTTATTTTAATGCACTTTAATTTTTAAAGTTCTATTCATTTGCCATTATTCATACCATTCCAATTGTTTATGTTAGTACCATTTTCACTTTATCCATTTGGACCATATTGTGTCATATATCTTGTTTGTGTATATTTTGTTTGTTGATATGGTCTTTGACCATTAATGTACATAATAAGAAACAAAAAAAACCTAAAAGACGATTGTGTCGACTGTTGGTTTGATCTTGAACAATTGGACTTAGAATTTAGGCAAAATTCCTATGCAAAAGGACTTGGCCAATGCCAACTTTCATGTAACCAAGTGCTTGCAATTTGAAACTTTATCTGATACATCATTGAAGATACCTTTGAGTTCATCTACAACATGATCATTGTGAAGTTGTCATTTTAAACCCGTGACTTGTGGAATTCATCTGCTATATGGGCAAATTTGAAAAAGAGATCATGGAATGGCTAAAGCTTGGATGGGGCTATCTTTATTTGATGCCTTTCTCTTTAAGACAATATTGTATGCATTGTTTGTGGCTTGATTCTAGTATCCAAGGGAATTTGGGATTTCTATAAGACATTCTTGTCTATTGGATTGCTACCCATTGGTCAAATCTTTTCAACTCTTAACTTTTAATTTTGTGCTTAGGATTAGTCTATTCATCTCCTCCCCCATTTCTTTAATTTCAAAATCTCTCACTCCTTTTAAAAACTTCTTTGTTTGAACTTGTTATGTTATAAACTTAGACCCTTTGAAAATTAGAAACTTTGGCCTTATGCCATTACATTTTCAAACTTCTTTTTTCTTAATCAAACTTTTAAATAAATTTAACTACACTTGAGTTAATATTTTCAAAAGCCAAAAAGAACTAACTCATTCAACCCACATTTTTAGGGCCCTTGTGCCTTTCAAACTTAATTTTTTATTAAAAGCAATGCATCCACTTTGAAATTTGTATCACGAACTACGTGGTTTTGATCCCTCATTTTTATGTTGGTACGTAGGGACAAGTCCGAAGGTCTTGTCAAACTCAAAATAATAATTAATGAATTCTTTTCTCATCCCCCCATTCTATTTGTTTGTAAACATCACTTTGTACAAAATACATATGCACACAAAAAAGGGCTCCCTAGGAGTACCTAGGACACTTTGGATGCTAACACCTTCCCTCTGTGTAACCAACCCCCTTGCCTGTAATCTCTGACATTTTATTAGTTTTGATTCGAAAACTTCTTACTTTTGGGTTTTGTTCATACTTTTTCCCTTTTCCCTTGGAAACAATAAAAGCGCGGTGGCGACTCTTGTTATTTGATGTCTAGCTTATCCACAGCTTGATGATCATGAATTTACCGCTACAAAAATTAAGTGGCGACCTTCTGGGGAGTAGTCTCCAGTGGGTTTAACCTACTTTTTTGTGTGTATATAATTGTATATTTGATGTATGTATATTTGTTTATGTGATATAATCTGCTTGTTGTGCTTGGTGATCTCTGAGTGGTGAGATAAGTTCTAACCCGAACTTGAGTGCAATTAAGATCGGAGGATGGTATAGTCATGTTCGACTTGTGTGGAGTAGTCCTTAACAAGTTGGCATGAGAACCACCTGCTCAGTGGAGACTCTTTTAGATTTGGAAATGTCACACAAGTATTTGTGGTTAGGAATTACTATCTCTAATTTGGGTCCGAGAAGCTGAGGATTGTAGAAAATGTATCCCCTCTTGGCCTACTTAGGACGTAGTGCGGAGACTGTTCAAGTGTAGACTTGATAACATTTGTTACGGGATACTACACTCAGACGAGTTTCTCTTGAGAATATTATGGCTCGATGAGTCAGTCATCTTAACCTGTAATATCCGATAGATGGAATTAAGACTCTGGGAACTTTTTAGAACATGATCTACAGGCTTTTATCCTTAGTTCATTCCTTTGGGATGGTTCTTACCCAGACTCCATGCTCGTGACTTGCAACAAACCCTTGATTCTTGGTTGATCAATCAAGTCTTGTCAATATCAATGAAACTTGGGTGTTGATAAGGTGTAAACCATAATCCACGAAATAGTTGATTGATCTTAACAATGACTTGATTTATTCCTTGACCTTTGTTTGCCTTGTGTGTGATCCCTTATATGTGATTGTTGCATTCATGCATTCATGCGCATCATAACATTCTTCACATGAAAATTTCAAGGAACTGAGGTATTATTTGCAAATATTTTCAGGCCATGGATTGTGGACAAAGCAACACTAAGAAGTATAGTTTCAGATGTCCCGACTTGAAAGAGTTAACAAAGCTAGCATCTTTTGTATTAGATCCCTTGGACTTCAAACATCGCCATGAGAAGCTTCTATCTATCTTGTCTGCTGATTTGGTTGAAGGACTCCTTAGTGTGCTAGTGCAGTTCTACGATCCTCTCTACTGTTGCTTTTTCCTAGATTATCAGCTTGTGCCTACATTGGAGGAGTATGCCCATCTCTTAGGGATACCTGTTTCTAGTAGACTGCCTTTTAGTGGATTGGAAGAGATTCACAGATCTCATCTTATTGCTGAAGCTCTTCACTTGAAGAAGTTTGAGATAGAGGCTCAATGGGTAAAGAAAGGAGGTTTATTTGGGTTGCCATCTGATTTCCTCATCAAGGAAGCTACTGCCTTTGCTCAAGCCAGTAGTGTGGACGCTTTTGAAGCTATCTTTGTGTTTCTCATTTATGGATTAACTTTGTTCCCTAACATTGACGGTTTTGTTGATTTTAAAGCCATTAGACTTTTATTGATTGGGAATCCTTTGCCTACTTTGTTGGGTGATATGTATTTCTCTTTGCATCTAAGGAATTCTAAAGGTGGAGGAACTATTGTCTGTTGCATTCCTCTTCTGTACAAGTGGTTTATTTCACACTTGCCTCAGACACCTACTTTTGTGGAGAGGAAACAATGTCTACGGTGGTCTCAGAGACTTATGTCTGTCACTAATGATGATATAGTTTGGTATGATCCGTATTTGAGCAGTTTGGAGATTATTGATTGGTGTGGTGAATTCTCTAATGTGCCTCTCATTGGTACACAAGGAGAAATTAACTATAACCCAGCTTTGGCTCGTCATCAACTTGGGTTCCCCTTGAGAGACAAACCTAATAACACTTTGTTAGAAGGTCTTTTCTATCAAGAGGGTAAAGATCCCCAACATCTGAAGCAAAAGATTGTGCATGCTTGGTAATTGTTTAGCTTTAGAAGCCTACACTCTTTGGGTTAAGAAGATAGCTTTGGAGTTGAAGATGCCTTATCCTTGTGAGAGACCTATGCCTATGGTTGTGGTTGAGCCTTTAACTCTCCCTAACCAAGATGTAGAGGAATTGGAAGACGCACTCGCCAAGATGAAGCAAGAGAAAGACACGTGGGAAGAGTGTTTCCATGCTTTAAGTAGAAAGCATTAAGAGTTGCAGTTGGAGTCTAAGGACAAGGATGCACTTATTGAGCTACTTGAAGACCGAGTGACAAAGAGACAGAGAGAGCCGGAGGTTTCATCTTCTAGCATGCCTCAGCCTTCCGTTGCTTCGAAGAAGATTGTTGATTAACTTGTCCTCGAGAAGACTCAGATGAAGGCTTATTTTGAGAACGAGATTCGACGCATTCGAAGGAATTACGCGCCTTCAGCCAGATCTTATGATGTTGTTAGGGATCCTTAGAATGACTAGTCTCATTTTCTCTTGTATTTTTCATTTGGTTTCTGAAATTGTACTCAGTGTAATCCTTCCAATTATACAAATAAAAAGAGATTTTTATGGTCATATCAAATTGTTGCAATTGTTGTAAAGTACATATATATAATTTTAAATGATATAGTATGTTCCTTGAAAATAAAAATAAACAAGCAAGCATTGCATTTCATGCATCGTTTGCATAAGCAGGTTTCTCTTTTGCCAGATGTCTCATTGGTGTTTCTTCTGTGCTTCGGCCAAGCTGACTCATCGGTACAACACTCGCGCTAATCATCTGAGAATCATGGAACATCTTGAGCAAGAGAACAGAGAATTGAAGGACGAGATCGCTCGACTGACTGCCATGATGGAGTCAGTGTTGGCTGCTCAAAGTCAATCTTCTCCAACACCCGCAACTCCTCCTCCTCAGAGGATTGTTATTTTAGAGGTGGCTACCTCTACCATGCCTGCTTCTACCGCTCACTTTGCGCCTGCTATGCCTGCCGGATTCCTGCGGGGGATGCCGCCGAATTTCGTGCGTGAAGGCTTTGCGCCTACTTTTGCTTCTATGCCGACATCTAGCCCGATCATGTCTGTGCACACCTTACCTCGTGTAGAGGACACAACTTATCATTCTGATCCATCTGAGGGCCAGGATGTTTATGAGAAAATGGACGAGATGAAGGATCAGTTTCTTGAGCTGCGCAAGAAATTGAAGACATTGAGAGGTAAGGACTTGTTTGGGAAGAGTGCTACTGAGTTATGTCAGGTGCCGAATGTGAAGATTCTGTTGAAATTCAAAGTGCCTGACTTTGAAAAATACAAAGGGAACACATGTACGCTCAGTCATCTAGTGATGTATTCTCACAAGATGTCTACCCAAACTGACAATGATCGACTGTTGATACACTACTTCTAAGACAATTTGACTAGTGCTGCGCTCCGTTGGTATATGGGGTTGGACAGTGCAAGCATTCACACTTTCAACGATTTGGGAGAAGCTTTTGTCAAGAAGTATAAGTACAACGTGGATATGGCGCCTGATAGAGACCAATTGAGGTTTATGTCTCAGAAAGATAAAGAGACATTCAAAGAATATGCGCAAAGATGGAGAGAGTTAGCTGCTCATATCACTTCTCCTTTAGAGGATAAGGAGATGACAAAGATATTTTTGAAGACCCTGAGTTCATTTTATTATGAACGCATGATTGCTAGTGCTCCCAATGAATTTACCGAAATGGTAAATATGGGGATGAGGCTTGAGGACGGTGTCCGAGAAGGACGTTTTTCAAAAGAGGAAGCATCATCAAGTAAGAGATATGGTAGCATTTTTGGGAAGAAGAAAGATGGCGAAGCTAATGCAATTTCTAGTGGGAGGCAGAAGAGGCCTCAGATCAGAAAGAATCAACCATCCTGTCAACACCATCATCAAGTATCTTCAGTCATTCATGTATTCTCAAATAATCAAGCCACACCAATTCAGCAACAACAACAACGTCAACAACAACAACCACATCAACAAACAAACACTTATAACAACAACAATACCAATAATCATCATCAACAAAACTTTGAGAGGAAGAAGCTCTCTTTTGACCCCATTCCTATGACTTATGCAGAGCTTTACCCATCTTTGGTTCTCAAGAACCTACTCCAACCGAAAAACCCGTCACAAATTCCAGAACCACTTCCATGGTGGTACAAGCCTGAAATCCGTTTTGCTTTTCACCAAGGAGCACCCGGACATGACATAGAGAATTTCTATCCGCTCAAGTATGAGGTTCAAAGGCTAGTAAAGAGTGGAATGGTGTCCTTTGAGGGCCATGCACCAAACGTGAAAGCAAATCCATTACCCGCTCATGGTTATTCTTCTATCAATATGGTGGAAGGTTGTCTTGGGGATTTTAAAGTGTTTGATGTTCGTTTCATCCGGAGGTCCTTGGTGACGATGCATAAGGACATTTGTATGGTGAGTGATTGTGAGCATGACCATGATGGTTGTGCTATCTGCAGTGTCAACCCGAGAGGTTGTGAGGTTGTGAAAAGGGACATCCAGCGGTTGATGGATAAAAGCATGATTCAGATTGTTCAATCCCGTCATGTAGATGACTATGTGAATGTCATAGTGCCCGTTTTCAAGAATCCCAAGAGACTGGTGATTCAGTACGACAGCAGTAACAGTAACAACGTCAGCAACAGATCGGTATCGTCGTTGGTCATACGGTTAGCGGGTCCAATCCCGTATTCATCCGATAAACATGTTCTGTATCAGTACAATGCAACAATTATGGAGGATGGTCAAGAGGTCCCGTTGCCTACAACCATCTCTGTAGTGAGGATTGCTGATGTTAACAAGGTGACCCGCAATGGTCGTGTGTTTGAGCCGGTGTTCCCAAAAGACAAAGAAGAATCAGCTGTCAATAAGGAGGTGGAAGAATCTATTGTAGATCCGGTTAGTGCTTTAAAATGTAGGTCTGGTGAATCAAGCAATTTGAAGGCTAATGATAATGATGAGGTACTTCGTTTAATCAAGAAGATTGAGTTCAATGTGGTGAAGCAGTTGCTCCAAACCCCCTAGAAAATTTCAGTATTGTCACTGCTTATGAATTCAGAAGCGCACAGAGAATCACTGCAAAGAGTTCTTGAGAAATCATTTGTGGAACATGGTGGATCAATTCGATCATAGTATGGTAACATCACTTCCTGCAACAATCTCGGTTTCTGTGATGAAGAACTCCCTGAGGAGGGTAGAAATCATAACTTGGCTTCGCATATCTCTTTGAATTGCAAAGATGATGCTTTGTCTAAATGAGCTTGTTGACACCGGGTCGTCACTGAATATGTTGCCGAAGTCAACTCTGTCAAAATTGTCATATCAAGGAGCGCCCATGAGGTATAGTGGTGTAATCGTCAAAGCTTTGGACGGTTCACGCAAAACAGTTATTGGTGAAGTGGACCTTCCAGTGAAGATAGATCTGAGTGATTTTCAAATTACTTTTCATGTAATGGATATCCACCCGACCTACAATTGTCTATTGGGAAGGCAATGGATTCATGAGGCGGGAGCTGTTGCCTCCATATTGCATCAAAAGCTCAAATTTGTAAAAAAATTGAAAGCTTGTTATTGTTGGTGGGGAGAAGGCATTGTTGGTTAGCCACCTGTCATCTTTCTCTTATGTTGAAGCTAAGGATGAGGTTGGAACTCCGTTCCAAGCCTTATCTATTGTTGCCAAAAAGAGAGTTGGGGCACCTATGTCCTCATTGAAGGATGCAAAGAAGATTGTTGAAGAAGGCAATGTTGATCAGTGGGGGCGCATGATAGAGGTCCCCGATAACAAAGGTAGAACCGGTTTGGGTTTTCAGCTAGGTTCATCAATTTCAAGGTCTAAGGATATGCAACTTAGCTTCCGTAGCGAAGGGTTCATTCATGGCAATGGACAACACTTAGTTGCTGTGCTAGAGGATGACGAAGAGGAAGACTGTACCAATTTTGTGACGCATGGAAAGGCTTGCAATAATTGGACTGTTGTTGATATTCCTGTTATTTTGCATCAATCTAAGTAATTGATTTTATATGTTTTAAAAATCCTTCTCATATGCCTAAGGGAGAAGTGAACATTTTTTGGGCATTTTAAAATTGATCATTAATAAAATTAATTCTATTCATCCACACCTATGATGTTTTGTTTTTACTTTTTGCTTTATTCTGAAAATAGTAATCACAAAAAACATAAATAAACTTATCCATCTGCATAATATTTGGTCACAAAATTCACTTCTCTAAAATCAAAATATCAAATCATTATGCAGGTTGGTTTCCAACCCCATTGAATACAATGATCCTTCTTCTTCTCCAAATTTTGAATTCCCTGTGTTTGAGGCCAAGGAGGAAATTGATGAAGAAGTAAGTGAAGAGTTATCTCGTCTTCTTGAGCATGATGAAAAGACCATTCAGCCGGTTCAAGCGCAGATTGAGCTAGTTAACTAGGGTTCCGAGGATGATGTGAAGGAAGTCAAGATTGGGTCTCGACCGTGTCTAGATGTTTAAAAGGGGTTTGTTGATCTTCTTCAAGAATATTCATATGTGTTTGCTTGGTCCTATCAAGACGTGCCTGGTTTAGATTCTGAGATTGTGGAGCATAGATCGCCGTTGAATCCAGAATGCCCGGCAGTCAAGCAGAAGTTGAGAAGAACTCATCCTGATATGGCTGTGAAGATCAAAGAAGAAGTGCAGAATCAGATCGATGTTGGATTCCTTGTGACCGTTAAGTATCCGCGATGGGTGGCCAATATTGTGCCTGTGCCGAAGAAAGATGGAAAAGTCCGCATGTGTCTTCATTATAGAGATTTGAATAAAGCCAATCCGAAAGATGATTTTCCTCTGCGGCACATTGATATGTTGGTAGACAACACTTCTAAATTCAAAGTCTTTTCGTTTATGGATGGATTTTTCGGATATAAGCATATCAAAATGGCACCCGAAGATATGGAGAAGACCACATTCATTACACCTTGGGGAACATTCTATTATGGAGTGATGCCTTTCGGTTTAAAGAATGCTAGTGCAACTTACCAAAGAGCAATGATTACTCTTTTTCATGATATGATGCATAGAGAGATTGAAGTTTATGTTGATGACATGATTCCTAAATCAATTGATGAAGAGGAACATGTTGAGCATTTGTTGAAGATATTCCAGCGTTTGAGGAAGTATAAACTCTGCTCGAATCCCAACAAGTGTACTTTTAGTCTTTGTTCTGTAAGTTTTTGGGCTTTTTGAAGTTGATCCTGCCAAGGTCAAAGCAATACAAGAAATGCAAGCGCCCAAAACTGAGAAGCAAGTCAGAGGTTTTCTCGGTCGTTGAAATATATCTCAAGATTCATTTCCCACATGACTGCCACATGTGCGCCTATATTCAAGCTTCTTCAGAGAGATCAGTCTTGTGATTGAACCAAAGACTGCTAGAAAGCTTTTGATAGTATCAAAGAGTATCTGCTTGAACCCCCCGATTTTGTCTCCACCTGTTGAAGGAGGACTGTTGATCATGTATTTGACTGTGCTTGAAGATAGTATGGGTTGTGTTCTAGGTCAGCAAGATGAGACTGGAAAGAAATAATTTGTGATTTACTACCTCAGTAAGAAGTTCATCGACTGTGAGACTCGGTATTCCATGTTAGAGAAGACTTGTTACGCATTGGCTTAGGCTGCTAAGCGTCTGCGTCAGTATATGTTGAATTATACCACTTGGTTGATACCCAAAATGGTTCCAATCAAGTATATTTTTTATAAGCCTGCTTTAACTGGGAGAATTGCACATTGGTAGATGTTGTTATCGGAGTATGATATTGAATACCGATCTCAGAAAGCGATCAAAGGTAGTATTTTGGATGACCATTTGACTCACCAACCAATTGGGGATTACTAGTCAGTGCAATATAATTTTCCTGATGAAGAGATCTTGTACTTAAAAATGAAAGATTGTGATGAACCATTGCTTGAAGAAGGGCCAAAACCTGGTTCCTGTTGGGGCATGGTATTTGATGAAGCTGTTAATCAATATGGAAATGGCATTCAGGGAAGTGATCATTACTCCTCAAGGCACACATTTTTCGTTTACAACTAGATTGACTTTCAAGTGTACAAACAATATGGCAGAATATGAAGCTTGCATTATGGGGCTCGAAGAGGCCATTGATCTAAGGATCAAGTATTTAGATGGCTTCGGAGATTCCTCCTTGGTTGTAAATCAGATCAAAGGTGAATGGGAGACGAATCAACCCAGTTTGATACCATATAGAGATTATGCGAGGAGGATTTCAAATTTATTTACAAAGGTTAAGTTTCATCATATCCCTCGAGATGAGAACCGGATGGCAGATGCTCTTGCAACATTGGCGTCAATGATTATAGTGAAGTACTGGAATGAGGTTCCCAATTTGATTGTGATGCGTCTTGATAGGCCAACTCATGTATTTGCTGTTGAAGAGGTCAAAGACGAGAAGCCGTGGTATTATGACATTAAATGTTTCCTTCAAGGTCAGATTTACCCGTCTGGGGCATCTTTGAAAGATAAGAAGACTTTGAGAAGGTTAGCCGATAATTTCTACTTGAATGGTGATGTACTGTACAAGAGAATCTTTGACATGGTTCTGCACTGATGTGCGGATAGACACAAAACAGACTTATTGATGACTGAAGTGCATGAAAGTTCCTTTGGCACTCATTCCAATGGACATGAGATGGCAAAGAAGATGTTGCGAGCAGGTTACTATTGGCTCACAATGAAATCTGACTATTGCAAGTTTGTGAAGAAATGCCACAAGTGTCAAATATATGCAGATAAGATTGACGTTCCTCCGACACTGTTGAATGTTATTTCTTCCCCATGGCCTTTCTCCATGTGGGGAATTGATATGATTGGGATGATTGAGCCCAAAGCTTCAAATGGACATCGTTTCATTCTGGTGGCAATTGACTACTTCACAAAATGGGTTGAAGCGGCATTGTATGAATATGTAACCAAGCAAGTTATTGTGAGGTTTATCAAGAATCAAATCATATGCCGTTAAGGTGTGGCAAGTAAGATCATTACTGATAATGGATCGAACTTGAATAATAATATGGTAGAAGATCTTTGCAAAGATTTCAAGATTGCATACCATAATTCTTCTCCCTATAGACCCAGGATGAATGGGGCTGTCGAAGCTGGGAACAAGAACATCAAGAAGATTATTCAAAAGATGGTTATATAAAGATTGGAATGATATGCTCCCATTTTATTTGAACGGGTATCGTACATTCATCCGCACTTCAATAGGGGCAACCCCTTTCTCTCTGGTTTATGGAATGGAAGTCGTGCTCCCCGTAGAAGAGAAGAGATTAACTGCCATGTCTCATGGTCAGTTATATCAGCAGAGGATAAAGAAAGCTTTTGATAAGAAGGTTAGACCTCGTGTATTCAGCGAAGGTGACCTTGTACTCAAGAAGATTTTATCGTTCAAACCAGATTCTAGGGGCAAATGGACTCCTAATTATGAAGGCCCTTATGTTCTTAAGAGAGCCTTTTCAGGCGGTGCTTTGATTCTTACAACTATAGATGGTGAAGAGTTCACTCGTCCTGTGAACGTAGATGCAGTCAAGAAATACTTCGCCTAGAAAAGAAAAGAACAGCTCGCTAAGTTGAAAACCCGAAAGGGAGGCTTAGGCAAAAAAGGAGCGTCTCGGTTGATTGAAAATTTGAAAGGGCGATCCAGGCAAAAATTAGAGACATAAAACAGAAAATTTATCCCGATAAATTGAGTACCCCACCTTGGGGAAATTTATGAAATTATTAGGGATTATGGCAAGTAACTACATGCTACTGATAGTCCAGTATTGGAGAAACTTTGTTGAGCACAAGGGTTGATGGTGATTCATTATCCCTAGTGGTTGTCAAAATCACAGCGGACATCAAGAGATGGTAGAAGGATTAGCAGTCAATTGTATTCAATGTAACCCTTTTTCCATGTAAATTATCATTTTTAACTTTGTAAAGATCTATGGAGTCTTGTCATTTACAGACTACCACTCTATTAAATAAAGTTGAGCTTTTATCCAATTGTTTCTACTCTTATTTATTTCAGCCAAATAGTTTAAAATTTTATTATGATTATTTTTGTAATTAAATTTTTTTAATCAAAATCATTTTCTTAAACATATAAAAGCAAGAATTTTTCAGAGGCAGTTTTAAAGCAATATCAACAGCATTTCGAATAACAGCAAGTCTTAAGTCCCCCAAGCAGATAACCCTTCGGGTATCCTTAGCCGAGTTTGTCGATCCAGTTCCCCTGCAGAGTGTTTGATTCCCAACAGAGCTTCTGTACTTTTCCCAGCTGAGTTCATTGATTCAGTCCCCGACAGAGTTTGTGTGTTCCTCAGCAGGGTTGATTTTCTCCGCCAATAGTCCTCCAACTCACTCCTAGTCGGAGTTTCCTCCTGGTTTCTGAGCATCTATTTATGTTTATCCTCTGTATGACTGTCTCCCATTTTATATGGTGTTGACCTAAAATTCCCTGCAGATTCGATAATATTTCCTTTCCTCAGCAGATCTCCTCTTTCCCCGGATAATGTTGAGCCCTTGGGATGTTGATCTCCCTGTTCTTTGGGAGTTGTATCCCTTTGTTGTGGATTGACCGAGGATTGTATCGATGATTCAAATTTTTGCGACACCTTTGTATCCTTTGCGATTGTTTTGTCAGCATAATCATCATACATTTAAATATACATATACATATACATATACATATACACTCATATAATTTCAGAGTTACATATTTTTGCATAATCATATTTGTTGATTCATTGTTTGAGATTCTTATTCTTTGCTATGGTGGTACTTCATCCCCATACAAGTTTGGTGTTTGTCCTTTCAATGATAGAAGTGTCGGCCCCTTAAGGTGAAAGATTTTAACCTTTCTCCCTTCCTCACTGAGTTATTTCCTAGTGGATGGTCATTGTTTTAGCTTCCTCCCCAATTGATTACCTGGATGGAATTACTCCCATTGAGCTATACCCTCATTGGGTTGAGTCTTGATTGACCTTTTCTTTCTAGATCTTACCTAGATAGATACTTTTGGTCCCCTGAGAGTCTATTACCCAGTAACTGGAATTATTCTTCTCATGTTTTTCACTTTTGCCCAATACCCGGCAAGAGCAACTTTTTCTCCCAACAGATTTATTTTCATGTTTTCCCAGGAAGTATATCCTTGATATGTTCATCCTAACCGATGACAGATATTTTCTTCCCTTTCCTTGGGTCTATCCTTGATATGTTCATCCTAACCGATGACGGGTTTTCTCATCCTTGGTATTCTACCCAGTAAAAAAGTAGTTGCAATCCCTATATTGTTCCCCAGAGGGCTAATCCTTGATATGTTCATCCTAACCGATGACGGATACCCAGTAACTGGTAGTTGTAAATCCTTCTCTTCCCCTCAACAGAGTTTATCCTTGATATGTTCATCGTAACCGGTGATGGATTTTCTCTTTGATGGTCTTCTATCCAGTATTTGATAAATGTAATTCCTACTTTCTGTTCAGTTAGTTTATCCTTGATATGTTCATCTTAACCGATGACGGGTATCCTCCTTAACAATTCCCAGGCAAGACTATCCTTGATATGTTCATCTTAACCGATGACGGATTTTATTTCGTTTGAGTATATCCTTGATATGTTCACCTTACCCGGTGGCAGATATTCTTATCTTCGGTCTTCTTCCCAGTAACTGATAGTTATAAATCCTATTTCTTCAGTTTTCCCTAGCAAGGCTATTCTTACCCAGCAAGCGGTAATGAATATTCCCTCCTGGTGGTTCCCAACGAGTCATCCTTGATATGTTCATCCTAACCGATGATGAGTGTCCTCTATGTCAGACTTTTATTATCTCCTTACCCAGTAGCAGGTAATGGATAATGAATTTCTGCTCCTCTTGCGTTGAAGTTAATTTTACCCTAGTTGAGTTGAGTGCGCATTTCTTTAGTGAAATCACTTTTCGCTGCATTTATTCAAGAACTTCAGTTTTATCCTGATCTACTTGTAATCCCCTGCAGATGTTTTATTTCCCCGGCTGAGTCTTTCCATTTTATGGAATTCCTCTAGTCCCCCAGTAGTTTTTAAGTCATAACCTGGCCTACGCATAATCTTTTTTATCCCCCAGAGTCTCTGTCTCCCCATTGAGTTTTCCTTACGGAATGCATTATACTCCTGCGGACTTTTGGTCGCTCTGATTTCTTTTCTTTTGTGGAAACATTTCCCCACAGAGGATTTGTTTTTACATTCATATCATATGCATCATGAGGTCTCTTAGGGACCAAAATTTGTTTCTATGTTGTTATTTAAGCCCATTATATTGAGTCGACACGAAGATTTTAACCTTTAGCTCCTCAGTTAGAATGTCCTTAAATATGGGCAGTTGTTAGACCCCAATTTTGACCCTAAGATCTCATGAAATTTCATCATATGCATTAGAATTGGGATCATACCTTAGCATCCTCATTACCCCTCTTTCATTGGGTTTATTTGCGAGAGATCACCAAGCATTATGTGATTGTATCATACTTGTATTTTATCATTTCACTAACCAAAATACCAAAAATATGTCTTTGTATTTGTAAGACCCCAATTTTGACCCTAATATCCCTCATGGCATCATTACATTGCATTTGCATTGCCTCAAGGATCATAAGCATCTTGCCTTCTTACCTTTGGGTGGGATCTCTTGTGACTTGGTTTAAGATCACCAAGCATGCTTGAATTGTATATTATTGCTTTTCTCATTTTTGTTTACTAACCAAAAGCAAAAGTATGTCACTAATATCTCTTGTTTGTAGCTTGAGCAGTCACAAGGCCTAAGGCTTCTAGGAGATCCTATGTGCATTAATATGGTCAAGAAAAGATGAAAGCAAGCATGGCAATGGTTCCCAAAGCGCTCATCCATCAAATATGCCTCCCAAGTATCTCAATTCATCATTTTGATCAAAGCAAATCAAGGGATTTGAGGATTGTTTCCCAAGGAAACCCTAGTCCATCTATTCATCAACTGTGTCTTGCTCATGAAGCAACCTCAACCCATAATCAAATAAAATCAAGGTAAGTTCTTTAATTCATCATTTCATGCATATTTGAATTTATTTGAGTGACCTCAATCACCAATTCATCAAGATATGAGGTGTGGACTTGAGAAGTTGATCAGTCAATTCATCTGACTATTTTGAATTACACTGAGACCAAACTTTTAATGTGCTTGCCAAATGGAGATGACCCAAAGATAAAAATTGTTCTTAAGGACCATATGAACAACTTTCATGTTCATCAAAAATTGATTTGAAGCCTGGAAGGTCATCATCCATTCCAAGACATTAAAGGTCATTTTGACTGAAACCCTAATTTTGGGTCAACTTCCCAAGGACATAACTCCTTCATTTTTCATGATTTTGAGGTGGGATAAAATGTATTGGAAATCTTAAGATGTCTACTTAAAATATTATGTTGAACAAAATTTCAAAATCTCAAAAGAAATACATGTGATAATGCAAAACATTATAGGTCACTTTGGACCAAATGCATTGAAATGTGAAAAGTCCAACTTCAAGTGCCCATAACCTCTTCATAAAAAATCCAAATGATGCAAAATTTAAGTCCAAATTGATTGCCTTGGAAATATATACAACATTTATGTTGAAGGCTTTGTCATTTGGAGCTTCCATCATTGAGACTGAAGGGCTTGATCTTTGGCCAATTTTGAAAATCTCACATGTGCATGTTTTGCACCCTACACTTCATGTCCACTTTTCATCAATTTCCAAGGCCCAAATGGAGTTTTGATAAACATAACAAATGATCCTTATGAAATAAGCTTTCCATCCATTACTCATAAGGTGGTGTTTCTATTTTTGACATGGCATTTTCGAAGGCTTGAGCATAATAGTGCAATTTTGGAAAATCATTTAATTTGCATTGCATGAGCTATTACCACCTAAACTGCACGTCCGAATTGCTTCTATCATGCATCAACTACCAAATCCATTTGGAATTGGGCCCTCCATGCGCCTGTACAGACCTATGCATGGAGGCCCTTTCCATTCATGCAAGTTTTGTTCATGCACTTCAGTCATGCCATGCCTATAAATACAATGCATATGAGCTTCATTTCAGCAACCTGAAGGCGCCCTAAATGCTGCTAAACCGAAATCATAACCCTCACTAAATGAACTATCTCACTTTTCTCTCAAATTTCAGATCTGAATTTTGATTTCCTCGATTGAAATTTCAGATCTAAAAGTTCCTTGACCTTTTCACCTTGATCCCTAGTGTGAACTGTAAGCGTTAACATCAAAGAATTGTGACTCCAAGCCTTGCAAATCAGAGGTTCACCTCAAACTTTATTTTCTTCGAATCAACTTGCATAATACTTGTTTCTTGTTGTTATTGTGTGATCTGAAGTCCTCTACATAGAGGCAACATTATTGAGCTTTCAATTTTCAAAAATCATGAAGTTCATATGAACACCACAGATCTTCCACCTCTGATTTCTTCCAATATAGAGATCTAGAATGGATTTGGTTGGTACAGGGGTGATGTACGTCACCCCAGCTTTCGATTGATGCTTGGATCGTGTCTTTTGGTTAACATTTTTTCTCTGCAACTTTTGAACTTGGCCGAAGAAGACAGTGGCGCTGGCCACCGTCTGGTCTCCAGATTGGATCTGGATCGTGCATTCCTTTTCCAGATTCAATCTCACATGTCCATTGTTATGACTTTTTGTTTGGCATGGTGTACCACAGTTGACTTGCGCATATGGGGAACGCGCGTTTCTTAGTCGTGTGATGATCCACGTCAATTAATGAAGCTTCATCAAGAGGTTCACGCTTTTCTATCATTTCTATTTTCTGATTTTTATTTCTTTTAAATTCTTTTAATTCCATTTCCTTTTAAAAATTCATAACAACTTCATTATTGGTAAAAAAAAATATGAGACCAATTGCATATTTCTCCTTTTAATTTCTACTTTCTAAAAATGATTTTTAATATTTTTTATTTTATCATTTGATATTTTTTAGTAATTTTCTCTTTTTTGATTATTTTTAATTCATTTTAAATAGTTTTTGATATCCAAAAAATACAAAAATATTTTTCCAACCTATTTGAATGATGATAGATCTATGAAAAATATTCTCATCAATTTATTAATTGATTTGAGATTTTAGTTCAATTAGGTTATTTTTATGCATTTTTAATTGACTTAAAATAGTTTCTGACTTCTAAAAATGCTGAAATTTTTTGTCAAACTTTGTTTGACCTTGTTGAACTTGGGATAATTCACTTGGACTTTTCAAAGTTGATTTGAAGTGAGTTTGAAGTTTGACCTTTCTTCATTATTTTAATTCAAGTTTTATTTTAATATTGAAAAATACAAAAAATATTTTATTTGTTTCTTGACTTCTAATCTTCATTTTGCTTCTGTTTTCTATTGTTTGACCTTGATCTTCTCTATCTTTGGTGAATGCTTGTTGATTATCTTATTCCATTTCTATTAATGCACTTTAATTCTTCATCATCTTCTTCTTCTTCTTCTTCTTTTTCTTTTTTTGATCAATCAGTTAAAGATTGGTGGTTATCATTGATACATGGAAGTTTAATCTTCCTTGATTCAAATCTAATTCATCTTGATCATGGATCAAGTGAATGGCTTTGCATTAAGGATAAGTTGCTTCCTAATCATGCAAAGAACCTAAATCAATACAAGATCATTCCTCATCTTCTTTTTGGCATGACAAGTTGTTGGAGTTTGATTCACTAATCAAAATCTCTAACTTGTGTTGTTGCCTACATTATTATTGACCGGCCTCAGATAGTTGTGACTTCTACATAAGTCCAATTACGATTGCTTAACATAGCGCTAAATTGCCTTATGACACACTAACTCTAACACTAACCATTAACCATTAACATTTAATTCTTGCTCTTTACATTTATGCAATTTACTATTCTTGTACATATTATTCATTTTCTTTTTCCTTTGCTCATTTGAGCACATGTTTATGTTAAAATAATTTGCCTTTTCCTCACTTGAGCACATAATTGTGTATATATCATTGTGCTTGTGTTTTGTTTTGATTGTTGTGGACCAAATGCAAAGAAATCGACAAATGGACTTAGTTTCTAGGACATTCCCTATACAAATTGGAGTAAAAATGCCTAATGTTGAAGATGGATTAGAAGGACCAAATCTCTAAACTCAGTCTTGTCCATTCTTGATTTGCTTCATAGAACTCTTTGATGTGTGTGCTTTTGTGCTAGGAAATCCTATTTGAGCCAAATTGAAGAACCATTGCCATGTTCATCCAAGGTGAAAGATACAAGAGCCATTGGGGATCTTCTAAGAGCTTGTTTGATTATGTTGATTGCTTGAGCTTACACTTATTTTGCTTGCATATTCCAAAGGAGAGGAGCTACTTGGATCATCAATATGATCTCAAGAGAGGAACTCCAATTGTGGTCTTGTTTCTTTTCCTTCATCTCTTGTATGATTAGGACCTTAGCCATTCTTCTTCTTCCCTCCACTCTAACCCAAGCCAAAACTTTTGTGCAAACATTTAACACTTCTTTTCAAACATTAGAAACCTAAGCATTATGCTTTTGATTTTCAAACTTTCTTTTCATAACACTTATTTTGAATTGAATCTTTAAATCAACTTTGACCATATTTTGTAAATACTTTTCATTGGTAAATATAACTCATTCAAATACTTTTGTGGTGTCAATGGCCACTTTCTAAATCAAAACTTTTTATAACCTTTAGCTATTAGGTTTGAGTTATCCTTGAGGTAGATGTAATACTCACCTATATCCTTAGTGATGGACAATGAGTCTTCCATGCTTGTTATAGGGTTAACCCCTCACTAGCATGTTGAAGCTATCCTCACATGGTGGATTTGTGATTTTAGGTTGAGTTCTCTCCCTTGGATAACAAAAGACCTTTAAGGCTTTTGGACCAATCAATTCATCAACTTGTTTTTGAGATTTTTACCCGAACTACGAGGTTTTGATCCTAATCTTTTTTAAGATGGTACGTAGGCAATGGGTTTATCCATCCAAACACAAAATTGTAAATAACTTATTTATTCTTCTCTCATCTCTTCAATCATGTTTACACAAACAAATTTTCACAAAATACCAACCTTACAACAAGTGTGAAAGGGCTCCCTAGGAGTACCTAGGATGTTTTGGGTGCTTAACACCTTCCCATTGCATAACCAACCCCCTTACCCAGATCTCTGACATTTTTACTAGTTTTTGATTCGATAAAACTTTTAGGTTTTTGTTCGCTTTCTAACCATTCCTTTGGATAAATAGAAGTGTGGTGGCGACTCGACTTGTATGGTTTACCTTGGATTTAGTCAATATCTCTAATGGTAACGAATACCCCGCTACAGAAAAGTGGCGACTCTGCTGGGGACATTTGCCTAGTGGGTTTTGCCTACTTTTCATATTTGTTGTATTGTATTGTATATTATTTTGTGACATATTTTTTGTGCAATTTGGGATTACTGTATTGTATGTAATGATTGAATTGTTTGAATATTAACTCCTTGTATGCTTGGTGATCTTTGTGAGATGAGTTCTGTACCCGAACTCGAGTGCACTTAGGATAGGAGAATGGCATAGTCTTGTTGAATTGTGTGGAGTTATTCCTTAGCAAGTTGACTTGCAAGCCCATTCACTTGGTGGAGGTCATGTTGAGATCAATAATGTCACACGAGTAGTCGTGGTTAGACATTACTCTTTCCAATATAGACCTTAGAAGCCAAGGACCTTATTTTACCAAGCCCATCTTGGCCTATTCTTAGGACGTAGTGCGAAAGTGGTTCAAGTGTAAGATTTGATACAATTGTTACGCGATGCTACACTCATAAGAGTCTCTCTTGAGAATATTTTTGGAATACGAGTAGTCGTTTATCCGATAATATCCGAAAGAGGGGATGATGACTATGGGAACCTCTTGTAGAACATGTTTGGCAGGTTTAAACCTTAGTACACTCCCTTTGGGTGGTTCTTAACCGAGACTCCATGCTCGTGACTTGCAACAAACCCTTGATTAATGGTTGATCTATTCTTGTATCCTTAATATCAATGGAACTTGGGTGATGATAAGGTGTAAACCATAATCCACCAAAATGGATGGTTGATATTAAGGATGACATGATCCATCCCATGACCTTTGTGTGGTGTGCTTTGCTTGATCCTTGAGTGTGATTGTTGCATCCATGCATTCATGCACCCATTCGCATCCATATCATCAATAATGAGAAAATTTTCAAGGAACTTAAGAAGTCTATTTGCAAATTTTCAGACATGGAAAGACAAAGAAGGAATACGAAGAAGTACAGTTTCAGACAAGCCGACTTGAAAGAGCTAAAGAATTTGACATCCTATGTATTAGATCCCTTGGGTTTCCAGGCTCGTTATGGGAAGCTTCTATCTATTCTGACTACTCAAGTGGATGAAGGATTGATGAGTGAATTGGTGCAGTTCTATGATCCCTTGTACCGTTGCTTCACATTTCCGGATTTCCAGCTTTTGCCCACGCTTGAGGAGTATGCCTATCCTGTGGGTATACCTATCCTAGACCAGTTGTTGTTCAGTGGCTTAGAGAGGGTTCCTACTTCTCAAGAGATAGCTGATATGTTGCATATAGATGAATCTCTGGTTGGTGCTCATATGACTACCAAAGGTGGAATTCAAGGTCTCTCTTCTGAGTTCCTCATTGCTCAAGCTACTATGTATGGGAAGGCCATGAGTGAGGACACTTTTGAGGATATATTTGTACTTCTCATTTATGGGCTAGTGTTATTCCCCAACATCGACAAGTTTGTGGATGTGAACGCTATTAGGATTTTCTCTACTCTTAATCCCGTTCCGACTCTGTTGGGTGACACTTACTTTTCTTTGCATATGAGGAATGCAAAGGGTGGTGGTACCATTGTGTGTTGTTTGCCTCTGTTCTACAAGTGGTTTATTTCGCACTTGCCATAGACGGTCGCCTTCAAGGAGAACAAAGGATGTCTACGGTGGTCCACGAGACTTATGTCTCTCACTAATGATGATATTTGTCGGTACAATCGTGTATATGATGGTGTGCCTCTTCTTGGTACATGTGGTGGGATTAACTACAACCCTATTTTGGCACATCGTCAGCTTGGGTTCCCCCTAAAGGATAAACATAATAATATTCTGTTAGAAGGTGTATTCTTCCAAGAGGGTAAAGATCCCCAAGGCTTGAAGGGCAGGATGGTATGCGCTTGGCGCAAGATCCATAGGAAGGGAAGAAAGGAGCTGGGTCTGAAGAACTGTATTGCTTTGGAACCCTATACCTCTTGGGTTATGATGAGAGCTTCCGAGTACCTTATGCCTTATGAGTATCCAAGACCTACACCTTTGGTTGTGGTTGGGCCTTCAACCCTCCCCGACCATGGAGTAGAGGAGTTGAGAGACGAGGACCGTTCACGTGCATGGATCCGTGAATGAAAGGAGTTTCTTCAGCAGATCAGAGAGAAGGATGCTTTGATAGAGTTCCTTGAGCACCAGGTTATTGATGATCCTGATGAGGCATGGACTTCTCTTCTTCCTCAGTCTTCCAAGTTCTGGAAGAGGAAGTATGATAGACTCACCAAAGAGAAGGTAGATATGGAGGCAGCCTACGAGAGGGAGGTGGAGAGGCTTCGTGTGGCTTATCTTCCAGTATCCAGAGATTTAGATGATTGTTTCTAGGGTTCCATAGGATGTTTATTTTCCTTCTCTCTTGTATTGTATTTGGTTACCAAGACTGTACTTCTTTGGTGTAAAAACATTTTCCACATATTATTGATGTGATATTCCATTATATGTCCAAATAATTAATATTTTTCAAATATTTGCAAATAGGACTCTAAAGTTCCTCTGATATAAAAATTAAATCATATGCACAAGCATTGCATGCATCATGTGCATAAGCAGGTTTTGCTCCAGGCTTCTTGTTCTATGGTCTAACTCTGTGTTCTTCATTTATCTTGAAGACAAGCTGACTCACCGATACTACACCCGAGCCAACGCATCAAGAGTAATGGATCATTTGGAGCAAGAGAACCGTGAACTCAAGGAGGAAGTAGCCAGATTGACTGTCCTAATGGAGTCATTCTTGGATGCCCAGAGGCAGTCGTCTCCGACACCTTGAACTCCTCCCCAGAGGACAGTCATCTCCGAGATTGCCTCTTCAACCGTGCATGCAGCCAGCGCCCACTTTGCACCAACAACTATGCCAGTCGGGTTTCCTGGGGGGATGCCTCCCAACTTTATTCCTGAGGGTCCTGCACCCACTTTTGCTTCTCAGCCGGCATCTAGCCCGGTCCTTGCCGTTCCACCTCCTGTCGTGCATATTATGCCCAGAGTAGACGACACCATCTATCATTTTGAGCCGTCTGAGGGCCCAGATGTCTATGAAAAGATGGATGCTATGAATAATCAATTTCTTGAGCTCCGCAAGGAATTGAAAACTCTCCGAGGAAAGGACCTCTTCGGCAAGTCTGCTGCTGAACTCTGCTTGGTCCCAAACGTCAAAATCCCTGTAAAATTCAAAGTACCTGACTTTGAAAAGTACAAGGGAAATACTTGCCCTCTCAGCCACCTAGTCGTGTATGCCAGGAAGATGTCGACTCAGACCGACAACGATCAACTTCTCATACACTACTTCCAGAATAGTTTGTTCAGTGCTGCCCTGAGATGGTATATGGGCTTGGACAACGCAAACATCCGATCCTTCAATGATCTTGGCGAGGCCTTCGTCAAGCAATACGAGTATAATATGGATATGTCTCCCGATTGGGATCAATTAAGATCCATGTCCTAGAAGGACAAGGAAACTTTCAGAGAGTACGCCCAAAGGTGGCGAAAGTTAGCAGCACAGATTGTGCCCCCGCTGGAGGAGAAAGAAATGACCAAGATCTTTTTGAAGACCTTGAGCTCATTTTACTATGAGTGGATGATTGCCAATGCTCCTTCTGATTTCACTGAGATGGTGAACATGGGGATGCGTCTGGAGGAAGGAGTCAGGGAAGGGCGCCTGACCAGAGGAGAAGGCTCTTCTGCCAATTGATATGGGGAATTTGGAAAGAAGAAAGATGGTGAGGCACATGTTGTGACCTCCCATGTTAAACCTAGAAGACCCTCAGTAAGGAGGAAGACCGTGCGTCCTGCCGGTAACCAGCACTAGGTGGCTCACATAGCACCTGTTTTCAGAGATAATAAGCAATATCAGCATCCCAACAATAATCAGCAACAACAACATCAACAGTATCAACAACAACAGCACCGTCCTCAACAGCAGGCCTACCAGCCTCGAAACAACAATCAAGCCAGTACAAGCTATAAGAGGAAGAGGGTCACCTTCGATCCTATTCCTATGACCTATGCAGAATTGTATCCCTATTTGATAGAGAGGAAATTGATTACTCCACGAGACCCCCCGGCTATACCTACCAACCCTCAGTGGTGGTATAAGCCCGAGCTACACTGTGTTTATCATTCCGGTGCTCCCGGACGCGACGTGGAAAACTGTTACCCACTGAAGACCAAGGTTCAAGACCTTGTGAGTTGTGGTATTTTGTGTTTCGAGGACGTAGGTCCCAATGTGAAGAAGAACCCATTACCCGAGCATGGGAAATCCTCTGTCAACATGGTCCAGGGCTGCTCTGGTAAATATAAAGTCAAATATGTCAGCCATATTCGACAATCTTTGGTCCAGATGCACAGACTGTTGTATGAATACAGTCATTATGAGCATGACCATAACAAATGCTGTATTTGCACTATTAATCAAAGGAGATGTCGCCAAGTCCGCAAAGACATCCAAGAAATGCTGGATGAAGGAGTAATTGAGATACTTCAAAATCGAAATGTTGATGTTGGTGATGATGAAGTCAATGTAATATCTCTAGTATTTCGGATTCCTGAGCATGTTGTCATTCGGTATGATGGCAGCAAGCAGAAGGCTTCTCCCTCTTTGATCATTAAACCAGTTGGCCCTATGCCATACTCTTTTGATAAAGCCGTACCCAATCGCTACAATGCTGTGGCATTGGAGGATGGGAAGGAGGTGCCCCTGCCCTCTACCTCTGTTGTTAATATTGTCGATGTCAGCGGCCTGACCCGTAGCGATCGTGTTTTCTCGGCTCCTCCGAAACCCCAAGCTAATGTTTGAAGAGCCAATGTTACTGATTATGCTGAACGCCCGGTTAGGACTGCTGTGAATGCTCCGAATCCGGCACTTGTTGCCAATAAACCTGCCTCTGTTGTGAGAGCTCCTATCTCTGTTGGCCAGAATGGCAATACGAAAGAAGATTGTGATGAGATGCTGAGGCTCATCAAAAGGAGTGAGTACAACATTGTAGATCAGCTTCTACAGACGCCATCAAAGATCTTTGTGTTATCTTTGTTGATGAATTCAGAACCACACCGAGAAGCTCTGCAGAAGGTGTTGGATGTGGCGTATGTAGATCATGACGTCACAATAGAACAATTTGACATTATTGTTGCAAACATCACCACTTGTAACAATTTGAGTTTTTGTGATGCTGATCTCCACGAGGAGGGAAGAGACCATAATTTGGCACTACACATCTCTATGAGCTGTAAAGATGATGCCATGTTCAATGTGCTGGTGGACATTGGATCATCGCTGAATGTGTTGCGAAAGTCCACTCTTGCTAAATTGTCATACCAAGGGCCTCCCATGATGCAGAGTGGAGTAATGGTTAAATCTTTTGATGGGTCCCGTAAAACTATGATTGGAGAGGTTGAGCTCCCAGTCAAGATCGGACCAAGTGATTTCCAAATCACTTTTCAGGTCATGGATATTCACCCATCATATAGCTGTCTGTGTGGGCAGACCATGGATTCACGAGGCAGGCGCCGTGACATCCACCCTACACCAGAAACTGAAGTTTGTCAAAAACAAGAAGCTGGTGGTGGTAGGGGGGATAAGGCTCTCCTGGTTAGCCATTTGTCTTCCTTTTATTATATAGATGCTGAGGATGAATTTGGAACTCCATTCCAAGCTTTATCTATTGTTGAGCCTACTAAGAAAGGAACTTCTTCATTTTCGTCCTACAAAGATTCTAAGATGGCCATTGAGCATGGTACAACTACCGGATTGGGGCAAATGATTAAGCTGGAAGACAACAAATCCTAGGCTGGCATAGGGTATTCTTCTGGCGTTTTCAACAAGCATGGGCTATTCAAGAGTGGTGGATTCATCCATACTGTTCAAGATGAGGAAGTTGCTGCTATTGTGGAAGAGGATGCAGAGGAATATTCTGGCAACTTTGTCATCCCTAGAGGGGTCTGCAATAATTGGGTCGTTGTTGATGTTCCAACAGTCGTCCGTAAGTCAACATAATGTTCATTTTGTTCAAAAAACTCTTCTCCCATGCCAAAAGAAGGAGTGTTGACATTGTTGGCTCATAAATACAATGATATTTTCATTCAATAAATTCATGTTAAATGTTTGTTTTTCCAATTATTTTCATTTTTTGCTTTTTACATGAAATTGGTGATCACATAAAACCCTAAAAAATAGAATAAAATCAATCTCTTCATCTGCATAATTATTTGCCTTGTTTGAATTCTAAAATCTCTTTTATATCCAAAATCATTATGCAGGTTGATCAAACCCATTGAACATAATGATCCAACACCATCTCCCAACTTTGAGTTCCCTGTATTTGAGGCGGAAGAAGATGATGTTGAAGAGATTCCTGATGAGATCACCCGTCTACTTGAGCACGAAGAGAAGATCATTCAGCCGCATCTTGAGAATCTGGAAACAGTCAACTTGGAGTCTGAAGATTGTGTTCGCGAAGTGAAGATTGGGGCACTCCTGGAAGAATCTGTTAAGAAGAGGTTAATTTAGTTGCTACGAGAATACGTCGACATCTTTTCCTGGTCATATGAAGACATGCTTGGTCTGGATACTGATATCGTGCAACATTTCCTGCCTTTGAAGCCTGAGTGCGTGCCTGTGAAGCAGAAGCTCAGAAGAACTCATCCTGATATGGCAGTAAAGATCAAAGAGGAAGTTCAGAAGCAAATTGATGCGGGGTTTTATGGTGACTTCTACATATCCTCAATGGGTGGCCAATATTGTGCCCGTGCCTAAGAAAGATGGAAAAGTCCGAATGTGTGTGGACTATAGACACTTGAATAAAGTTATTCCGAAAGATGACTTTCCTCTACCACATAATGATATGTTGGTAGATAATACAACTAAATTCAATGTCTTCTCGTTCATGGACGGATTTTCCAGGTATAACCAGATTAAAATGGCACCCGAGGATATGGAGAAGATAACATTCATCACACCTTGGGGAACATTCTATTATCAAGTGATGCCCTTTGGTTTGAAGAACGCCGGAGCCACGTATCAACGAGCTATGACTACCTTGTTTCATGATATGATGCCCAAGGAGATTGAGGTATATGTTGATGATATGATTGCAAAGTCAAGAATGAAAGTTGAACATGTAGAGCACTTGTTGAAGCTTTTTCAGCGTTTGAGGAAGTATAAGCTTCGTCTGAATCCTAACAAGTGTACATTTGGAATCCGTTCCGGTAAGTTATTGGGCTTTATTGTCAGCGAGAGAGGTATTGAGGTTGATCCTGCCAAGGTCAAAGCAATACAAGAGATGCCTGCGCCCAAAATTGAGAAGCAAGTTCGAGGTTTTCTTGGTCACTTGATTTATATTACCCGATTTATATCACACATGACTTCCACATGTTCGCCGATATTCAAGCTTCTCCGGAAAGATCCATCTCATGATTGGACCGAGGATTTCCAAAAAGCCTTTGACAGTATCAAAGAGTATCTGTCTGAGCCACTGATTCTATCTCCTCCTGTGGAAGGAAGACCATTGATTATGTATTTGACAGTTCTTGAAGACTCAATGGGTTGTGTTCTTGGTCAGCAAGACGAATCAGGGAAGAAAGAATATGCTATCTACTACCTGAGTAAAAAGTTCACTGATTGTGAGTCTCGATACTCGATGCTTGAGAAGACATGTTGTGCTTTGGCATGGGCTGCTAAGTGCTTATGCCAGTATATGTTAAATCATACAACTTGGTTGATATCCAAAATGGATCCAATCAAGTATATCTTTGAGAAACCTGTTTTAACTAGGAGGATTGCCCGTTGGCAGATGTTGTTGTCTGAGTATGATATTGAGTATCGAGCTCAGAAGGCTATAAAAGGTAGTATCTTGGCTGACCACTTGGCACATCAACCAATTGAGGATTATCAGTCAGTTCAGTACGACTTCCCGGATGAGGAAATTATGTATTTGAAAATGAAAGATTGTGATGAGCCTACACTCGATGAAGGGCCAGAGCCTGGTTCCCGATGGAGCATGGTGTTTGATGGCGCTGTAAATCAATATGGAAATGGTATTGGGGTAGTGATTATTACTCCTCAGGGCACACATTTCCCTTTTACAGCAAGGCTAACTTTTAAATGCACGAATAATATGGCTGAGTATGAGGCCTGTATTATGGGATTGGAAGAGTGTATTGATCTTAGGATCAAGCATCTGGATGTTTATGGTGATTCGGCCCTTGTTGTTAATCAAATTAAGGGTGAATGGGAGACGAATCAGCCAGGCCTTGTCCCATATAGAGATTATGAGAGGAGGATTTCAACTTTCTTTACTGAGGTTGACTTCCATCATATTCCTCGAGACGAGAATCGGATGGCAGACACGCTTGCTACGCTTGCTTCAATGATTGTGGTTAGACTCTGGAATGAGGTTCCCAATATCACTATGATGTGCTTGGACATACCAGCTCATGTATTTGTAGTAGAGGAGGTGCAAGATGATAAGCCATGGTATTATGATATCAAGTGTTTTCTTCAAAGCCAGATCTACCCGCCTGGGGCATCTGTGAAAGATAGAAAGACTTTAGGGAGATTATCAGCCAGTTTCTACCTCAATGGCGATGTGCTTTATAAGAGGAATTTTGACATGGTTCTGCTCAGATGCGTGGATAGACACGAAGCAGACCTGTTGATGACTAAGGTCCATGAGGGTTCGTTTGGTACTCATTCCAATGGATATGCCATGGCTAGAAAGATGTTGACAGCAGGCTACTATTGGTTGACTATGGAGTCTGACTGCTGCAAATATGTGAAGAAATGCCACAAGTGTCAGATTTATGCGGATAAGATTCATATTCCCCCGACACTTCTGAATGTGATTTCATCACCATAGCCTTTCTCCATGTGGGGAATTGACATGATTGGCATGATAGAGCCAAAGGCGTCGAATGGTCACAAATTTATTCTCGTAGCAATTGATTACTTCACTAAGTGGGTCGAAGCGGAATCGTATGCGAACGTGACCAGGCAGGTAGTTGTAAAGTTTATCAAGAATCAACTCATATGCCGTTATGGTGTGCCAGATAAGATCATTATTGATAATGGATCTAACTTGAACAACAAGATGATGAAAGAGCTGTGTAGCGAGTTCAAGATAGCCCATCATAATTCTTCTCCTTACAGACCAAAGATGTATGGGGCTTTTAAAGCTGCCAATAAGAATATCAAGAAGATTGTCCAGAAGATGGTTGTTACGTACAAGGATTGGCATGAGATGTTGCCATTTGCTTTGCATGGGTATCGTGCATTTGTCCACACTTCAACAGGGTCAACCCCTTTCTCTCTTGTTTATGGCATGAAGGCTGTGCTTCCAGTAGAGGTGGAGATCCCATCAATTAGAGTCTTGATGGAAGCCAAGTTGACTGATGCTGAATGGGTTCAGAGTCATTATGACCAACTGAATTTGATAGAAGAGAAAAGATTAATTGCCATGTGCCATAATCAGTTATATCACCAAAGGATGAAGAAAGCCTTTGATAAGAAGGTCAAGCCTCGTGTGTTCCGAGAAGGTGACCTGGTGCTCAAGAAAGTTTTGTCTTTCGCGCCCGATTCCAGGGGCAAGTGGACTCCAAACTATGAAGGTCAGTATGTTGTTAAGAGAGCCTTTTCAGGCAGTGCTTTGATACTTACAACTATGGATGGGGAGGATTTCACTCGTCCTGTGAATTCAGATGCAGTCAAGAAATACTTCGCTTAAAAATAAAAACAGAATAACTCGCTAAGTTGAAAACCCAAAAGGGCGGCTTAGGCAAAAAAAACGTCTCGGTGGATTGAAAACCCGAAAGGGCGATCCAGGAAAAAGTTAGAGACATAAAAATAAATATGTATCTCGCTAGATTGAGTACCTCATTCTGGGGAAATCTAGGAAAAAATTAGGGATTTGGCAAGTAACTGCATCCTGACAAGACTTTGTTCCACAACTGTCATCTGTCAAAGATTCTCGCTCAGTCACCGTCAACTGAAGCTTCGAATACATCGGATTCAAAGTTGGTGGAGAAATGGTCATTATGTTCAATGTAGCCCTTTTCCAATATATATCACCAATTTCAAATTTGTAAAGATCCATGGAGTCTTGCCATTTGCAGATTACTATTCTATCAAATAAATTTGAGCCTTTATCCTATCCTTTGCACTCTTATTTGTTTCTATTCAAACAAATGTTTTGCATGTTTTAATTGAGAAATATCATTGTTTTAAATAAATAAAATTTTCATAAATTGTTTTTTAAACAAAGTGAACATTCACAATGACAAAAGGATACTTGGGATGTCTGCAGTGCTCTCCCAAGGATGGTATGATTCCCAAAAGTAAGGCATCTATTCATATTCCCAGCATACTTGTATCCTCGTTACCTTTCAGGTAATCTCCTCCGCAGGCACAAAAGAAGATTGTACCTCCCACCAAGTCCCCAAGGAGTTTGAGAGTTCTGGGTGTGATCTCGATCTTCTAGATCCCCATTGAGTTTGGATTTAGCATTTTGTGTTATCAATAATATGGTTGTCATCCCTTATGTGGATTGACCTAAAATCCCTTATAGAATGATAAATTGAATACGCTAATCTTCCCGAAGGAGTTGGTATCCCCTCACTTCAAGTAAGAAATTCCCCTCAGAGTGAGCTGGAAATCCCCAGTATAAGTGGAGTTTTCATCAAGTTTGATTTGTAGCCTTCTCCCCGTGGATTTGTCTACTGATGATCTCCAGCAGATGTTCCCCCTCGACCATCCTCATCAGGGTTGATCCCACTCCTACTTCCCCAGTATGGTCACAAGCAGGGTATCCCCGGTAGTTGCCTACGGGTAATCCTTGATTCAGTCGTCAGCAGTGCTTCCCTCATGGAGTTAGTCTGATCAGAGCCCATTCGTGGTTTCCTCCTGAGTAGAGTGGTTGATGAAGATGTTTATCCTTTCTTCCTCAGCGGAGTAGTGTCCCTTCCTCCTCGGCAGATATGATTTCTTTAGCAGTGCAGAGATGTGGTGACTTTGGAACCTTCTGATTGGTGGTTATTCCCCACAGAGTGTCATCTCCCTCTCCGATGATTTCCCTAGTAGAGTTGATTCCTACGGCAGACTTTATCCGTGTGTTGATCATGTCCTCAGCGGGAGTGACTGTTTCTCATTTCCCTTGCTGAAATCTTTGTTTCCTGGTGTCTATTGCCCCCATCAGATTGAATGTTCTCCGATGGGCCTGGCTTTCTCTCTTGAGATGTAGTATCGGATGTTTGTCCATTGATTCTTGGACCTATTTATGTTAGATATGTCTGCTTGTCAGCATTCATCATACATAAACTATGCATATATGCATAATTTTAACATTCAGATATTCATGTTGCATTCTTTGCCATAAATACCTTTGTTTGTGGTCTCCTGCTATTTGGTGATACATATATCCCCAAGCAAATATTTGTGTCTGATCTCCCCATATAGAGTCAGCCCCATAGGCAGAAAGTGTTTATCCTTTCCTCCATATTCCCCACTGAGTTATGTCCTCGTGGATGATTGTTGTTTCTGTTTCCTCCTAACACATATATTGGGATGAAATTCTCCCCTGAGCTATATCCTCATCGCGTCGAGTCTTGTTTCATTGTGTCTCTCTAGTTTGTTCCTAGATCGACTCCTTTTTATATTTCCCATGTACTTCCCCGCGGTCAGGTGAATAATTGCTCGGTAACCAGTAATTGTCCATCTATTCTCCGGCGAAGTCTATGGCCTTCTACCCTGTATCCGGTAGTCGTAAGTCTTATTTCTGTGGTTTTCTACCCTCATACCGGTAGTTGTAATCCCCGTTTTATCCCCTTGCAGAGTTAACCTTATTTTTGTTCATCCTAATCAATGACGGTTACTCTTCCGTGGTTTTCTACCCAGTTTTGGTGGATGTAATCCCCTCTTGGACGATTATCTTTATCCAATACTCGATATTGATATTCCTTCCCCCTTTTGAGTATATCTCCTAGTAACCGGTGATATATCTCTCAGATCATTGCCTTTGTCAATGTATCCCCAGCGAGTCATCTTTCATCTTTACCTTTGACTGGTAATGATCGTTTCTCCCTTTGATTGGTCATCATTTTATACCTAGTATTCGGTATCCCGATACCCTTTCTTTTCGGTCGATTTATCCTTTATTAAGCCAGTAACCGGTTGTGGATAATCTTCCATGCGAGTATATTATCTACGTACTGACGGTAATAGATAATATATATCATGCGCTCTTTGGTCGAAGTCTTTTGTTCTTCCCAAGTCGAGTAAGATTCGTATCTCTTTTGCGGAGTCGAATGCCCATCCTGTAGTCGAGTTTTCTTTTTCAGCTCTCCCTTAGGATGATGAGTGTTTTGGAAATATTCCCCAATTCACGCTTCGTCGGTCACCTATTATATGCCTAGTAACCGGTATCCCTGGTGTTCCTTCCCCTCTACTCCCTATTATGACATTTTTTCCCCTGTGGAGTCAGGTTTCCTGAGTTGAAATATACCTTTTTTAGGTCTTCCTCAAATGATTTTGGATGTTTGATATCTCTCACCTTTATACCGGTCTTAGATATTCATTCTCCCTAAGCGTGTCGTTCTCTCACCCTTGTACTGGTGTTCGGATCACATGTCTCCTTGAGCTTATTACCCAGTAACCGGTAATACCTCATCCTGTTTTTTCCTCAGATGAGTCTTGTTTGGACATTCCCCAGTTAAGTCCCTTAGAGGATTTCCCCATTTGAGTCCGGATTTTCATCCGAAGTATCCTTCGCGGATAATTTTGTTGTATTGGCATATTCCCCAATACATGCATCTTTGAGTCAGCTCGAGTCCTTCCATTGATTTATTTTCATGGAATTCTTCTCGTGTCTCTCAGTAAGTCTCAAGTCGTGACCTGCTCACACATATTATTCCCTCTGCTATCCCCGTAAGAATCCCCAAAGTCTCTGTCCCATTGAGTGTGTTACTCATTATGGATTGTCAGTTTCTCCTGATTTCTTTTCTCTTTGTGGACACATATCTCCATAGAGTATTACCTTTTGCATACATACATTTGCATCATGAGGTCTCTTAGGGACCAAAATTCGTCTCTTTGTTATTATTTAAGCCCATTCTACCTCGTCGAGATGAAGATCTTAACCTTCACTTCTCCGGCTAGAATGACCTTAAATAGGGGCATCTGTAAGACCCTAATTTTGACCCTAAGATCCCTCATGGCATCATAACATTGCATTTGCATTGCCTCAAGGATCATAAGCATCTTGGCTGCTTACCTTTGGGTGGGATCTCTTGTGAGTTGGTTTGAGATCACCAAGCATGCTTGAATTGTATATTATTACTTTTCTCATTTTTGTTTACTAACCAAAAGCACAAAAATATGTCACTAATATCTCTTGTTTGTAGCTTGAGCAGTCACAAGGCCTAAGGCTTCTAGGAGATCCTATGTGCATTAATATGGTCAAGAGAAGATGAAAGCAAGAATGGCAATGGATTTAAGGCTTGTTTCCCAAGGAAACCCTAGTCCATCTATTCATCAACTGTGTCTTGCTCATGAAGCAACCTCAACCCATGATCAAATAAAATCAAGGGAAGTTCTTTAATTCATCATTTCATGCATATTTGAACTTATTTGAGTGACCTCAATCATCAATTCATCAAGATATGAGGTGTGGACTTGAGAAGTTGATCAGTCAATTCATCTGACTATTCAGAATTACACTGAGACCTAACTTTTAATGTGCTTGCCAAATCGAAATTACCAAAAGCGAAAAATTGTTCTTAAGCACCATATTAACAACTTTCATGTTCATCAAAAATTGATTTGAAGCTTGGAAGGTCATCATCCATTCCAAGACATTATATGTCATTTTGACTGAAATCCTAATTTTAGGTCAACTTCCCAAGGGCATAACTCCTTCATTTTTCAAGATTTTGAGGTGGGATAAAATTAATTGGAAAGCTTAAGATGTCTTATTCAAATGTTATGTTGAACAAAATTTCAAAATCTCAAAATAAATACATGTGATAATGCAAAACGTTATAGGTCACTCTGGACCAAATGCATTGAAATGTGAAAAAGTTCAACTTCAAGTGCCCATAAAATCTTCATAAAACATCCAAATGATGTAAAATTTAAGTCCAAATTGATTTCCGTGAAAATATCTACAACTTTGATGTTTAAGACTTTGTCGTTTGGAGCTTGCATCATTGAGACAGAAGGGCTTGAACTTTGGTCAGTTTTGAAAATCTCACATGTGCATGTTTTGCACCCTACACTTCATGTCCATTTTTCAACAATTTCCAAGGCCCAAATGGAGTTTTTATCAACATAACAAATGGTCCTTATGAAATAATCTTTCCATCCATTACTCATAAGGTGGTGTTTCTATTTTTGACATTGCATTTTCGAAGGCTTGAGCATAATAGTGCAATTTTGGAAAATCATTTAATTTGCATTGCATGAGCTCTTACCACCTAAACTGCACGTCCAAATTGCTTCTAGCATGCATCAGCTACCAAATCCATTTGGAATTGGGCCCTCCATGCGCCTGTACAGGGCCATGCATGGAGGCCCTTTCCATTCGTGCAAGTTTTGTTCATGCACTTCTGCCATGCCATGCCTATAAATACAATGCATATGAGCATCATTTCAGCAACCTGAAGGTGCCCCAAATGCTGCTAAACCGAAATCACAACCCTCACTAAAGGAACTATCTCACTTTTCTCTCAAATTTCAGATCTGAATTTTGATTTCCTCGATTGAAATTTCAAATCTAAAAGTTCCTAGACCTCTTCACCTTGATCCCTAGTGTGAATTGTAAGCATTAACATCAAAGAATTGTGACTCCAAGCCCTGCAAATCAGAGGTTCAGTTTAAACTTTATTTTCTTTGAATCATCTTGCATAGTGATTGTTTCTTGTTGTTATTGTGTGATCCGAAGTCCTCTGCATAGAGGCAACATTACTAAGCTTTCAATTTTCAAAAATCATGAAGTTCATATGAACACCACAAATCTTCCACCTCTGATTTCTTTGAATATAGAGATCTAGAGTGGATTTGGTTGGTACATGGGTGATGTACATCACCCCATCTTTCAATTCATACCTGGATTGTGTCTTTTGGTTAACATTTTTTCTCTGCAACTTTTTGACTTGGCCGCAGCTTGGCCGGAGAAGACGGTGGCGTTGGCCACCGTCTGGTCTCTAGATTGGATCTGGATCGTCCATTCCTTTTCCCAGATTCAATCTCACATGTCCATTGTTATGACTTTTTATTTGGCATGGTGTACCACAGTTGACTTCCGCATATGGTGAACGCGCGCTTCTTAGCCGTGTGATGATCCACGTCAATTAATGAAGCTTCACAAAGCGGTCCACGCTTTTCCATCATTTCTATTTTCTGATTTTTATTTCTTTTATTTCTTTTATTTCTTTTAATTCCATTTCCTTTTAAAAATTCACAACTTCTTCATTATTGGTCAAAAAAATATGAGACCAATTGCATCTTTCTCCTTTTAATTTCTACTTTCTAAAATTGATTTTTAATATTTTTTATTTTATCATTTGTTATTTTTTAGTAATTTTCTCTTTTCTGCTTATTTTTAATTCATTTTAAATAGTTTTTGATATCCAAAAAATATAAAAATATTTTTCCAACCTATTTGAATGATTATAGATCTATGAAAAATATTCTCATCAATTTATTTGAGATTTTAGTTCAATTAGGTTATTTTTATGCATTTTTAATTGATTTAAAATAGTTTCTGACTTCTAAAAATGCTGAAATTTTTTGTCAAACTTGGTTTGACCTTGTTGAACTTGGGATAATTCACTTGGACTTTTTAAAGTTGATTTGAAGTGAGTTTGAAGTTTGACCTTTCTTCATTATTTTAATTCAAGTTTTATTTTAATATTGAAAAATACCAAAAATATTTTATTTGTTTCTTGACTTCTAATCTTCATTTTGCTTCTGCTTTCTATTGTTTGACCTTGATCTTCTCTATCTTTGATCAATGCTTATTGATTATCTTATTCCATTTATATTAATGCACTTTAATTCTTCATCTTCTTCTTCTTCTTGTTCTTTTTCTTTTTTTGATCAATGAGTTAAAGATTGGTGGTTAGCATTGATACATGGAAGTTTAATCTTCCTTGATTCAAATCTAATTCATCTTGATCATGGATCAAGTGAATGGCTTTGCATTAAGGATAGGTTGCTTCCTAATCATGCAAAGAACCTAAATCAATACAAGATCATTTCTCATCTTCTTTTTGGCATGGCAAGTTGTAGGAGTTTGATTCACTAATCAAAATCTCTAACTTGTGTTGTTGCCTACATTATTATTGACCGACCTCAGATAGTTGTGACTTCTACATAAGTCCAATTACGATTGCTTAACATAGCGCTAAATTGCCTTAAGGCACACTAACTCTAACACTAACCATTAACCATTAACATTTAATTCTTGCTCTTTACATTTATGCAATTTACTATTTTTGTACATATTATTCATTTGTTTTTTCCTTTGCTCATTTGAGCACATGTTTATGTTAATGCAATTTGCCTTTTGCTCACTTGAGCACATAATTGTGTATATATCATTGTGCTTGTGTTTTGTTTTGATTGTTGTGGACCAAATGCAAAGAATTGGACAAATGGACTTAGTTTCTAGGATATTCCCTATGCAAATTGGAGTAAAAATGCCAAATGTTGAAGATGGATTAGAAGGACCAAATCTCTAAACTCAGTCTTGTCCATTCTTGATTTGCTTCATAGAACTCTTTGATGTGTGTGCTTTTGTGCTAGGAAATCCTATTTGAGCCAAATTGAAGAACCATTGCCATGTTCATCCAAGGTGAAAGATACAAGAGCCATTGGGGATCTTCTAAGAGCTTGTTTGATTATGTTGATTGCTTGAGCTTACACTTATTTTGCTTGCATATTCCAAAGGAGGGGAGCTACTTGGATCATCAATATGATCTCAAGAGAGGAACTCCAATTGTGGTCTTGTTTCTTTTCCTTCATCTCTTGTATGATTAGGACCTTATCCATTCTTCTTCTTCCCTCCACTCTAACCCAAGCCAAAACTTTTGTGCAAACATTTAACACTTCTTTTCAAACATTAGAAACCTAAGCATTATGCTTATGATTTTCAAACTTTCTTTTCATAACACTTATTTTGAATTGAATCTTTAAATCAACTTTGACCATATTTTGTAAATACTTTTCATTGGTAAATATAACTCATTCAAATACTTTTGTGGTGTCAATGGCCACTTTCTAAATCAAAACATTTCATAACCTTTAGCTATTAGGTTTGAGTTATCCTTGAGGTAGTTGTAATACTCACCTATATCCTTAGTGATGGACAATGAGTCTTCCATGCTTATTATAGGGTTAACCCCTCACTAGCATGTTGAAGCTATCCTCACATGGTGGATTTGTGGTTTTAGGTTGAGTTCTCTCCCTTGGATAACAAAAGACCTTTAAGGCTTTTGGACCAATCATTTCACCAACTTGTTTTTGAGATTTTTACCCCGAACTACGAGGTTTTCATCCTAATCTTTTTTAAGATGGTACGTAGGCAATGGATTTATCCATCCAAACACAAAATTGTAAATAACTTGTATATTCTTCTCTCATCTCTTCAATCATGTTTGCACAAACAAATTTTCACAAAATACCAACCTTACAACAAGTGTGAAAAGGGCTCCCTAGGAGTACCTAGGATGTTTTGGGTGCTTAACACCTTCCCATTGCATAACCAACCCCCTAACCCAGATTTCTGACATTTTTACTAGTTTTTGATTCGATAAAACTTTTAGGTTTTTGTTCGCTTTCTCACCATTCCTTTGTATAAATAGAAGTGCGGTGGCGACTCGACTTGTATGGTTTACCTTGGATTTAGTCAATATCTCTAATGGTAATGAATACCCCGCTACAGTATTTGCCTAACTTTTTGTAGGTAGGTCATGATCCTCATTGATCTATCAAGTCCACACCTAGTGTTTGAGAGCCTCATGGCTAAAAGCACAACCAAGGATTGATTCACGATGTCTCACAGCATTATATATGAGTCCCAATGATCTCTACATGTCATATTGATTAAGTATTCTTCAAGACTTTAGAGGTGATTTGCCTTGGAAACCCTACTTTGACTAGGTATCTTGAGTAACTTCTCCAACAAGCTATCTTACCAATTAATCAAATAGATTGAGAGATACTTCAAAAAAATCATCATCTTATGCAATATGATCTATCATGAGCCTCAAAAGCCAAGAGAATTGAAGGTTAGCAAGTTGGTTGATGGTGGTTGGCCAAATGAATTCATCTAATCAAAACTAGGTCTCCCTAGACCCTATCTCCTACAATTTTCACCATATGAAAATGATTCCAAGAGAAAAGTTACTCTAAATGACATTCCCAACAACTTTCATGTTGAGACCTAGGACTAGTTTTGCTTGGAAAATCATTTTCTATGTTGAAACATTATAAGTCATTTTGTCTAAACCCTAATTTGAAAGTCAACATCCCATGGTCATAACTTGCTCAATTTTTAAGATATGAAAGATTTACAAGTTGCATAATCAAATTCAAGATGTCTAATTCAACTTTGATGTTTGGAGTAAGAGCTAATTAACTTTTTATGAGCATGTGATATGAGGATACATTATAGGTCATTCTTTACCTATACCATTGAACAAGTGAATTTCCTCAACTTCAAAAATGCATAACTCTATCATTATAAATCAAATGACATTCAATTTGTGACCATTTTGAATGTATTTGAAAGAGATACAACTTTGATGAAGGAACTTTTCTCATTTGAAACGCACATAAAAAGTTACGCAAGGTGGAATATTGAGATATATGGCTTGACACTTTGAAATATTTTCAACATGTTGAAATTGACAAAATTCCACCTCAAAATTAACCATGATACAAGTTCCAAATGAAAAAGTGTCCAACATAAAAGTTGTTCCCCTTGATCTAAGATTTCCAAAGAACCTAACTTCATGCATTTTGGATAAGGATTTCTAGGGCTGCACATTGCTGTAACAGGTCTGCATGATTGGATGAAATCAAATGCCAAAAATCACATTTCACATTAGCTTGACATCCGAGCCTCATTTAAATTTCAGAATCATTGTACATGGATCAAATTGGATTGCTTCATGGGCATGTACACGCCCATGCATGCTTGTGCATGAAATGTCCAAATTTAGCAATTTTTCAAGTGTGCAAATATCAGTCACAATTGTTATAAATACAGGCCTTTGAAGCTCAATTCAAAGACACCTTCCGCTCCAGCTTTGCCCCCCAATTGAAACCCTCACCATTTAAAGGAAATCCTGAGAATTTTCAACTTGAAAATTGAGTTTGAATCTCACTGTTTGGAGATTCAGAAACTCCAGGATCCAAAGCTTTATACCATTGCCAAACCTCTATGGCAAACTTTTCAAGTGTGATCAGATCAAGGTTGAAGCAAGCAAGATCCATTTCTGCACAGCATTGAAGGTAAATTTCAGAAAACTTCTTCTCTTCGATTCTCACTCAATTCTCATCAATTCTCTTGAATCTTTGGTTGTCTGAATTCCTACCAATGTAGGCAAGAAGATTGAGTTGCTTTGAGGTCAAATTGAAGCAACTCAGTTGTCACACCTTAAAATTCAACTCCTCATATCTTGTTATATATTTGGAGTTAGTTGAAATTGAGGTCAGATTCGTGCTCTATGCCATTTTTTCTTTCAGATCATGTCCTCCTTTTTTATTTTGGTGATGGTTGGGGGTGGACCAGTCCGGTGAGGTCCACCGGAGAAGAAGACCGGATCTTTGGCTCTGGCGGTGTGTTGGCACATCTCTAGACCACAGGATCCATTTGAAATGTTTTAATCTTAGGCGTTGGTTTTGATTACCACGTGTGTGGTGCGCTGGCTGAGTTCCACCATGGAACGCTCGTTTCCATCCACTTGATCTGCCACCTCAAGTAATGAGGGAGATCAAGTCGATCACGTTTTTTTTATTTTTTTATTTTTGTTTTAATTCATTTGATTTTCATTAATTCATATTAATTTTAATATTGATCCAAAAAATATGAGAGTTTCACCAAAAAAATTCAAAAATTTTCCTCTTTCATATTTTGAATTAAAATTATTTTTTGGATTATTATTAATATTTTTCATGATTTAATGATTTTGTGTTTATTTTTAATTGTTTAAAAATACTTTTAAGTCTTTAAAAATTGTGAAATTTTTTCTCCAAGGTCCTTTGACCTTGTTTGACTTCTGATAAATCTCATGGCCATTTCTTTGGTGTTTTGATGAGGTTTTAGGAATTTAACAAACCATATTTTATTTAAATGCATTATTTTAGTATTTTTAAATTGGATAAATGCCAAATAATTGTGTTGACCTCTTGTGATGGTTCGTATAAGTTTAACTTGTGTTGTTGGGCCTTGGTAAAGGTTGATTTGACTTTGCTAGGTTAATATCATTGGATTTAGGGGATTGATGGAATGTACATTCCATCTCCCAAAATGAATGAATGATATTAATTTGTTGAAAGTCCTTCTTTGATCAATTTGAGTTTTGAACCATTCCCCTCCCTCTTCATCTAATTCCCCTTCTTTATGCATCCAATTCATTTGGCCTATGATGTCTCTAAATCCTAAGGCTATTTGATTGCAAAATCAACATAAGTGTGGATGAGATTGGGCCACCTCTTTTGCATATTCTTTTTGTGTGTGGTATGTTTCATGAGCATAGTCCGTTATACTATGTCTCTAACATGCATTAACACCAAAATTTTATTGTCCGACGTCAAATAGTTGTGACTTCTACATAAGTCCAATTACCGTTGCTTAATATAGCGCTAAGTTTTTGACAAAAAAAGGCATAGCATTCTAGTTAGTGAGATTGTAAGTCTCCCCTCTTTCATTGTATTGTGTGGAAACTTGACCTTTTTTCCTTCCTTTGGAGTATGTCTTGGTTCAAGGATCCATGCTTGTGATAATTGGGTTGAGTGTTCTCCAAAGAATGACTTAAAGCAAAAAACAAAACAATACTAACTTCTAACTTATTAAAAACTAACATTTAATTTCAAGTAATTTATTTTAATGTACTTTAATTTTGAAAGTTTTATTCATTTTTCATTATTCATACCATTCAAATTGTTTATGTTAGTACCATTTTCACTTTGTCCATTTGGACCATATTGTGTGATATATCTTGTTTGTGTATATTTTGTTTGTTGGTATGGTCTTTGACCATTAATGTATATAATAAGAAACAAAAAAAAAAACTAAAAGACTATTGTGTGGACTGTTGGTTTGATCTTGAACAATTGGACTTAGAATTTAGGTAACATTCCTATGCAAAAGGTCTTGGCCAATGCCAACTTTCATGTAACCAAGTGCTTGCAATTTGAAACTTCATCTGATACATCATTGAAGATCCCTTTGAGTTCATCTGCAACATGATCATTGTGAAACTGTTATTTTGAACCGGTGACTTGTGGAATTCATTTGCTACATGGGCAAATTTGAAAAAGAGATCATGGAATGGCTAAAGCTTGGATGGGGTTATCTTTATTTTATGCCTTGCTCTTCAAAATAATATTGTATGCGCTTTTTGTGGCTTGATTCTAATATCCAAGGGAATTTGAGATTTCTATAAGACATTCTTGTCTATTGGATTGCTACCCATTGGTCAGATCTTTTCAACTGTTAACTTTTAATTTTGTGCTCAGATCTTTTCGAAATCTTTCCCTCCTTTTAAAAACTTCTTTGATTGAACTTGTTATTTTCTAAACATAGACCCTTTGCAAATTAGAAACTTTGGTCTTATGCCATTGCATTTTCAAACTTCTTTTTTCTTATTCAAACTTGTAAATAAATTTAACTATACTTGACTTAAAATTTTTAAAAGCCAAAAAGAACTAACTCATTCAAACCATTTTTTTAGGACCCTTGTGACTTTCGAACTTAATTTTTGATTAAAAGCAATGCACCCACATTGAAATTTGTATGACGAACTACGAGGGTTTGATCCCTCATTTTTATGTTGGTACGTAGGCACAAGTCCGAAGGTCTTGTCAAACACAAAAATATAATTAATGAATTCTTTTCTCATCCCTACATTATATTTTTTTGTAACCGTCACTTAATAGAAAATACATATGCACACAAAAAGCGCGGTGGCATTTTATTAGTTTTGATTTGAAAACTTCTTACTTTTGGGTTTTGTTCGTACTTTTTCCCTTTTCCCTTGGAAACAATAAAAGCGCGGTGGCGACTCTTGTTATTTGATGTATAGCTTATCCACAACTTGATGATCATGAATTTACCGCTACACAAAGGTGCTAAGGTCTCGGGCATCCAGAACTTATGTTTATGGTATACTCCGAAGGGTTTGGCCTACACCCTGTTCGGAAGAGGAGATAGCACAGGGGTAGATACTCAGAGAGAACTATTTTTTATGTACTCGATGGCACAAAACAAAACCATTAATATAGTTGCCTTTGCAGCGAACTATCTGGGCAGAGTTAGCCGAGCCGACTCCGGAGGCATCTCCGTAGGTGGCATGATCACCTAAATCGCTGAACATTTCGGGTATCAAGTTGTTTTACTCGAAGACACGTCAATTGTAGGTAAGACCAAAATTTACATGTCCTCTCTAATTCAACAAGGTATGATTGGTGTTTCCCCTACTTACTATTCTATGCTTATCCATAAGAGGTTTATTATAGCTTTATCGGATCCCGACAAAGTTGCTATTAATAACTGTGCCAACTGGTTGTATGTGAGCGTTGACCCTGACGCGGAGGAAGGCCACGAAACCGACTATTTTACTACAAGTGATCAGTTTGTAGATGACAGGTGGATGCCACCGAGGCAGAGAAAGAGAAACCTCAAGTACCTCAGAAGCAGTTTGTACCACCACATCAGGAACCTACCCAGCAGAAGGCAGGTTCATCTTCCTGGTCCACTGACCAATGGACTTGGGTACAAACCAAAATAGGTGACTTAAGGATGGAACAACAACGACAAGGAATTGAGCAAGCTCGACAGGGGGCAATGTTGGATGAGAAGAGCAGCATGATGCGGTAGTTGATGCTGCATTTTCCATAACCACCTCCTCAATAGGGTATTGTGAGTGTCCTCCTTCGCTCTTGTTCGCAAACATTGAGGTCAATGTTTAGTTCAAGTGTGGCGGAGATTTTATGTCTTTTATTTTTATTTTCAGTATTTTGTTATTTTATCTCAGTATTGTGTTATTTTACTTTTGTGCATTCTAGATTTGGTTTTTCTGTTTGAAGGTACTTTATGCTGCGAGTGTTTCAAGTCTGTGGTGATATGTTGGAAATAGTAATGATCACAAATTGGAGTGGATGAAAGGATCACGCCATTTATCATTTCATGTTGTGAAGGATCTCCCCAGGAAGTTGACACTGCTGAAAGTAAGATTGAACGCAACATATACAACTTAACCAACATAAGTGTCCTGTACATTCCGAAGTAAGGAAGAAGTCGCACCTGGCTAAAGAGTATTGTGGATACTGTCAAAGCTTAACCAAATAGTGTGAGTCATAAAAAGCCAAACACATTGATCATCATGAGCGATATTCAGGTTTGTCTTTATCACTCTAAATTTGTGTAGATTCTTTGGGACTATCACTGCATGATTACACACACTAAGGAACTTTATTTGAAAATAACCTCGAGCATTTCGAGCCATCCTAAATAACTATATCCATTGTAAACCCCATTTGACCTTGTACGCATTTGTTTGTTTAAACCCCATAAATGTACCCCTTGGCCAAAACACTTCCTTACCTTGTTCAGAGTCATTAATACATTTAAATTGTGTTGAAAAGCTAAGTTTGGGGTAAAAACCCCAAGAGCTCCCAAAGCCCAAGAAAGTGAGAAAACAAAAAGAAAAAAAATGTAAAATAGGAAATCATCGAGAGAAAAGAAAAAAAGAAACAAGTTATAACTCGAAGATTCAAAAGAAGCACGAAAAAGGGCACTCAGTGGAAAAATAGAAAAAAGAGGAAACCGAGCGGAAAAAAACAAAAGAAACCAACACAGTAGGTGACATCGACTCTGAACCAAAAAAACACTTGTTTCCCGTTTTTGTTTGAATATCCACACCCTAACCCAAGCCAAGTTACAACCCGAAAGACCTCAAAAGTGTGCGTATTGTGTGTATGTGATATGAAAAGAGAAACTATTCAAACTTGCGAGTTAATATTGCATATTCTGAATTATGAGTGAAAACACTTAACCCCGAGAGAATTGGTGAGAATATGATATAAGCTGCTGACAGGTGAAACAGTGCTTTGAAGTGGAAGTGCGATTGAAAACTAACAAGGAAAAAGCAAGACTTATGGAAGGAAGAGGGAAGACGTTAGCGAATGATCTCAGTAGTGTTAGGAATAAAGAATCAGGGGGAGTAACACACGATGTTATCTTCAATATTAATTGAGGACAAACAATGAGCTAAGTTTGGGGTCGTGATCAATCACCATTTGTATTAAGTTTTCGTTACCTATCAGACAAGAAACCGAGGATTTTGAAACACTGTGTAAGCATATTTGATACTTTCGAATAATTTTTACTTCGGATTTAATATTTAAGCATTTCCATTCATTGTTATATTTTAATTATATTTTCGTGATTTTATGCGTGGGATAACTGTGTTTTTGTCCGACAGGTCCACGTAGAAGAATAAGGGAACTCGGAGCGAGACATTGCGAGATTCTGGAAAGCACAGGAGTGGAAAAACCCGGTACAGGAAGCCTGACACGACCACCCGTGTCACCTGACATGGTCCGTGTCAGGCAAAGGAGGGCGTGTCAAGGAAGATAGTGGCCTGACACGGCCACTCGTGTCAGCAGACACGGGTCATGTCAGGCATCATCCCCAACCGTGTCACCATGCCATGGGCGTGTCACCTATAACAGTAGGCTGACACGACCACCCGTGTCAGCTTACATGGGCCGTGTCAGCCCAAGCCCAAAAATTCCCTTTTTCTCGGGCTTTTGTTCGGCGGGCTTTTTCAAATATATTTTTTGACATGTCCAACAGCTGCTTGGAATTTTCACTATAAAAGAGGACCTTCTGCCTAAGGAAAAAGCATCTTGGAATACGGCAAAATACATTATTATGAAGCAATCAAGTATTACAGAGAACAAGGAGTTTGGAGAGCTAAACGTTTTCATGAGCAGGAGCGATTGAAGATCAAAGTCATCCAATTACTTGTAATGTGTAATCTTTATCTTGCATTTTTTTAAACAATATGAGTAGTTAAACCCCCCAATACTAGGGGGTTGTCCCTGATTTAGAATTGTAACGAATTTGAGTTTACATTTACATTTATAATATTACTTTTACGGTAACCCTTTGATGTGTTTATTGCTTTCTCTTTCGGACCAATCGAGATCAATTTGTGGTTATCAATTAGGCTGGACCGCCATTGATAAGGTTTCCATAAGGTTACTCTACAGTGTATAATGTAGCGGGAAATTCATGATCATCAAGCTATTGACAAGCTAGAGATCAATTAACAAGAGTCGCTACCGCGCTTTTATTGTTTCCAAGGGAAAAGGGAAAAAGTACGAATAAAACTCAAATAGTAAGAAGTTTTCAAATAAAAACTAATAAAAGTCATAGATCACAGGTAAGGGGGTTGGTTACACAGAGGGAAGGTGTTAGCACCCAAAGTGTCCTATGTACTCCTAGGGAGCCCTTTTTGTGTGCACATGTACTTGGTTTAAAGTGATGTTTACAAACAAATAGAATGGAGGGATAAGAAAATAATTCATTAATTATATTTTTGTATTTGACAAGACCTTCGGTCTTGTGCCTACGTACCAACATAAAAATGAGGGATCAAAACCTCGTAGTTCGTGCTACAAATTTCAAAATGAGTGTGTTAGTTTTAGCAAAATTTAAGTTTGAAGGGAACAGAGGACTTAAATGATTTGAATGAGTTAGTTCTTTTTGGATTTTTGAAAGTTTAAGTCAAGTATAGTTAAATTTGTTTACAAGTTTGATTTAAGAAAATAAGCTTGAATATGCAATGGCATAAGGCCAAAGTTTCTATCTTGTTTTGAAAGTGGTCAAAGTTTAGAACAATAATAGTTCACACAAAGAAGGTTTTGAAAATGGAGGTAGATATTTTTAAATTAAAGAAATGGGGGGGGGGAGATGAAAAGACTATCCTATGCACAAAAATTAAAAGTATAGAGTTGAAAAGATCTGACCAAATGGGTAGCAATCCAATAGACAAGTATATCAATAGAAACCCAGAATTCCCTTGGACTTTAAGAATCAAACAACACACAAATGCACAATTATATCAATCTTGAAGAGCAAAGGCATCAAATAAAGATGGTCTCATCCAAGCTTATCCACTTCATGATCTTTCTTCAAAATAGCCAATGTAGCAGATGAATTCCACAAGTCACAGGTTCAACATAACAGCTTAACAATGATAAAGATTGCAAGTGAACTGGAGAGATCTTGAATGATGTATCAGATGAATTTCAAATTGCAAGCACTTGGTTCTTCAACAAGTTGGCATTGGCCAAGTCCATTAGCAAAGGGATGTTGCCTAAATTCTAAGTCCATTTGGGCAAGATCAAACCAACAGTCCACTCAAAAGTCTTTTAGGGTTCTTGTTATTATTATGTACATTAATGGTCAAAGACCAAGCAAGCAAACAAAGTAACACAAAAACAAAATTTATCACACAATATGGTCCAAATGGATAAAGTCAAAATTAAATTAGCATAAATAATTAGAATGATATGTATAATGGCAAATGATAATAGAATACTAAAAGTAAATTTCATTAAAAGTAAAGGCCTAAAATTAAAAGTCAATAGTTAGTAAGTTAGAAGTTAGTTTTATTTTGCTTTAGATTTCAAGACATTCTTTGGAGAACACTCAACCCAATTGCCACAAACATGGATCCTTGAACCAAAACATCTTCCAAAGGAAGGAAAGAAGACCAAGTTTCCACACAATACCATGGAAGAAGGGAGACTTACAATCTCACTAACTAGAATTCTTATGCCTTTTGTTTCACAAATTTAGCGCTATGTTAAGCAATCGTAATTGGACTTATGTAGAAGTCACAACTATTTTAGGCCGGGCAATAGACTTTTGGTGTTAATGCATGTTAGAGACATAGTATTATGAACTATGCTCATTAAACATACCACACACAACAAATATGCAAAAGATGTGGCCTAATGTTATTTATACTCATGTTAATCTTTCAATCAACTAGCATAAGGACTTTGAGAAGCCATTGACCAAATGGAAATATATGGATGAAGAAGGGGAATTAGATGAAGAGGGAAGGGGATGAATGAGATCACAAATTGGTCAAAGGAGGACTTCTATTAAATTAATATCATTCATTCATTTTGGGAGATGGAATGTACATTCCATCAATCCCCTAAATCCAATGATATTAACTTAACAAAGTCAAATCAACCTTGACCAAGGCCCAACAACAAATAAGAAACTAAAACAAGTCAATACAAATGGTTAACAAAATTTAAATGACATCAAAACACCAAAGAAATGGCCATGAGATTTATCATAGGTCAAACAAGGTCAAAGGACCTTGGAGAAAAAATTTCATAATTTTTGGATATTTAGAAATATTTTTAAATAATTAAAAACAAATGCAAAATCAATTAATTCATGAAAAATATTAAGAATGATGCAAAAAATAATTTTAATTCAGAATATGAAAGAGTAAAATATTTGAAATTTTTTGGTGAAAGTCCCATATTTTTTGGATCAATATTAAATTTAATATGAATTATTGAAGAAAAGGGAATTAAAATAAAATTCAGAGAATGCTAAATTACGGGGACCATCAGATCTCCCTCATTAATTGAGGTGGCAGATCTGATGATCCAAAACGTGCGCTCCACATACAACTGAGTCAACCCCGTGGCAAATAGAGTAATCATAAGGGACAATCCAAATGAGAACATGAGATTTGGATCAAGTGGTTCAGACACAAGACACATCATTACCGGAGCCAAAGCTCCCGTTGTCTTCTCCGATGAGCTTCACCGGACTGGTCAACCTGAACCATCACCAAATAAAGAAACAGGGACATGATCTTAAAGAGAAAATGGCACTGAGCTCGAATCCGACCTCCAATTCCTCCAATTCCAAATATATTAAGAGATATGTGGAATTGAAAAATGAGGTGCATAATTTGAGTTGCTTCGATTTGGCTTAAAAGCAACTCAATCTTCTTGCCTACATTGGTAGGAGTTTAGACAACCAAAGAATCAATGGAATTGAGCAACAATTTAAGAGAATCGAAAAGTTTAAATTTTTTGCAAATTACCTTCAATGGAGGTCTGAACATGATGGATCTTGATCTGAATTGTGCTTGGCTTCACTTCAATTGTTTGCAGGAAGGGAATGGAAAGGTTTAGAAGCAATGGACTCCTAGAGAATTGAATTCCAAAATATTGGAGATTCAAGCTCAAATTCAAATAAATTTATCAGGGTTATCCTATGAGAGTGAAACGGTTTCAATGGAGATTCGAAGTTGGCGCAATGTGTGTGTTATTTCTGAGCAAATGCAGTTGTATTCGTAGCCAAATCCATGTGATATTTGCACACTCTTTCCACTTTCCAAAATTGGTAAAGTGATGAGGGAATGGTGCAAGGGCGCGCATAAGCCCATGGAATGATAGATGAAAGTCCAAATTTGAAGTTCAGATGCTTTGAAGATTGATTGGATTGCAAGGCACTTGTGTGTTGTTGCTTGAATTTGGATCCATGCCAAATGATATCAGCCTGTTTAAGCCATGCGCAGCCTATGAATTTCAAGTCCAAAATGAATGAATTTTAGCTCTTGGGAAAGATGAGATCAATAGGAACAAGTTTGATGTTGAAAACGTTTTCATTTAGGGCTTGGAACTTGGAGAAATTTGAGGTGGAAGTTTGGAAAAATTTGACATATCAAAATTTTTGTGTGTCAAGCCACGTGTCTCAATATTCCACCTTGCCTAACTTTTTATGGGAGCCTCAAATGAGAAAAGTGTCTTCATCAAAGTTGTAGCTCGCTCAAATTCCTTCAAAATGGTCACATATTTCATGTCATTTGGATTTGAAATGATAGAGTTATGCATTTTTGAAGTTTGGAAAAATCACTTGATCAATGGTATAGGTCAAAAGTGACCTATAATGTAACCTCATATCACATGCTCAAAAAAGTTGGATTATCTCCCACTACAAACATCAAAGTTGAATTAGACACATTGAATTTGATTGTGAAACTTGGAAATCTTTCATATTATAAAAATTTAGCAAGTTATGGCCTTGGGAAGTTGACTTTCAAATTTGGGTTTAGATAAAATGACATATAATGTTTCAACATAGAAAATGATTTTCCAAGAAAAACTAGCTTTAGGTCTCAACATTAAAGTTGTTTGGAATGTCATTTAGAGTATGTTTTCTCTTGGAATAATTTTCATATGGTGAAAATTGTAGGAGATAGGGTCTAGGGAGACCTAATTTTGATCAAATGAATCCATCTGGCCAACCACCATCAACCAACTTTCTAATTTCCAATTCTCTTGACTTTCTTGGCTCATGGTAGATAATATATGCATAAGATGATAATTTTTTAAGTTTACCTTGAGAAATTTGATCAATTGGTGAGATAGCTAGTTGGAGAAGTTACTCAAGACCCCTAGTCAAACTAGGGTTTCCAAGGCAAATCACCCTCAAACTCTTGAAGCAAACCTGACCAATATAACATGTAGAGAACATTGGGATTCATATATGATGCTTGTGACCATTGTTGAATCAATTCTTGGTTGTGCTCTTTGTTCATGAGGGTCTTAAACCCTAAATGTAAACTTGATGAATCAATTAGATCATGCCCTTCCTACAAAAGAGTTAGGCAAATGCAAAGACATATTTTTGGTATTTTGGTTAGTGAAATGATAAAATACAAGTATGATATAATCATAAAGTGCTTGGTGATCTCTCCCAAAACAAACCCAATGAAAAGGGGTAAGGAGGATGCCAAGGTATGATCCCAATGCCAATGCTTATGATGAAATTGCATGAGGGATCTTAGGGTTAAAATTGGGGTCTTACAGTTGCCGCTATTCAAGGACATTCTAACGGAGGAAGTGAAGGTTAAAATATTCGGCTCGACTCAGTACAATGGGCTTAAATAACAACATATAGAAACAAATTTTGGTCCCTAAGAAACCTCATGATGCAAATGATATGAATGCAAAAGTAAATTCTTTGTGGGGAAATATTACGACAAAGGGAAAGAAATCAGAGAGACCAAAAGTCCACAGGAGTATAATATATTCCGTAAGGAAAACTCACTTAGGAGACAGAGACTCTTGGGGATAAAGGAGTTATGCGTAGGTCCGGCTACGACTTAAAACTACTGGGGGACTCGAGGAAATCCATACAGAATGGAAAGACTCAGCCAGGGAAATACAACTACTGCTGGGGATACGAATAAGTCATGATAAAACTGAAATACTCGACTCACATTGGAGAGAGAAAAAATGATTTTACTAAGGAAATGCGCACTCAACTCAACTGGGGAAGAAATAAAATTCCAACGCAGGAGGAGCAGAACTATATTATCTATCACCATTTACTAGGTAAGGAGATAATAAAGATCTGACAGAGAGAACATCCGTCATCGGTTAGGATGAGCATATCAAGGATGACTCACTGAGGAAATGCCAGGAGGGAGTATTCATTATCGGTTACTAGGTTAGAATAACCTTGCTAGGAACAACTGCAAAAAAATAGGATTTACAACTACCAGTTACTGGGAAGAAGACCAAGGGTGAGTATCCGTCATCGGTTAAGATGAACATATCAAGGATAAACTCAACAGGGAAGAAAATCCGTCATTGGTTAGGATGAACATATCAAGGATAGACTTGCCTGGGGATATTAAGGAGGATACCCGTCATCGGTTAGGATGAACATATCAAGGATATACCAACTGAACAGAAAAGAAGGGAATTACATCTATCGAAAACTGGATAGAAAACCGTCGGAGACAGAATCCGTCACCAGTTAGGATGAACATATCAAGGATTAACTCTGCGAGGAGATAAAGTAGGATTTACAACTACCGGTTACTGGGTACAAGACCAATCAAAGAGAAAATCCATCACAGGTTAAAGTGAGCATATCAAGGTTAGACTCTGAAAAGGGGAGCAAAAATAGGGATTACATCTCTCAGTTACTAGATAGAATACCAAGGGAGAGAAAATCTGTCACTGGTTAAAGTGAACATATCAAGGATTGACTCTGCATAGGAGAAAAAGTAGGATTTACAACTACCGGTTAATGGGTAGAAGACCAACAAGGAGAAGAAAACCTGTCATCGATTAAGATGAACATATCAAGGATTAACTCTCTGAGGAACAAAATAGGGATTACAACAACCTTTTTACTGGGTAGAATACCAAGAGTGATAATATCCGTCACTAGATAAAGTGACCATATCAAGGATAGACTCCGCGGGGGAAGAAAAGATATTTGTCACCGGTTAGGATGAACATATCAAGGATATACTTTCCGGAGAATAGATCCATTGAGGATTTTGCTGAGGAGAAAAAGGGTACTTTTGCCGGGTATTGGGCAAGAAGTAACAAACTGCCAACTAAGAAGAATACTACCAGTTACTGGGTAATAGACTCTTAGGGGACCAAAGTATCTATCTAGGTAAGAGCTAGAAAGAAACAATTAATCAAGACTCAGCCCAATGAGGACATAACTAAAGGGGAGTAATTCCTTCCAGAAAATTTGCTGGAGAGGAAACTGAAATAACAACCATCCACGAGGAAACAAACTTAGTGGGGAAATAGAGAAAGGTTAAAGTCTTTCTGCTTAAATGGGTGACACTCTATAATTGAAAGAGGACAAACACCAGATTTGGTATAGGGATAAGGTACCGCCATAATAGAGAATGATAATCTAAAAAAAAATCAAATATGATATGCAAATTATAAATTTTATATGAATGTATATGTATATGTATATATGATGATTATGCTGATAAAACGATCATGAAGGATACATAGGTGTCGCAAAGAAATTGAACCACCAGTACAATCCTCGGTCAATCCAAAAAACATAGAGACAAACTACTGGAGAACAGAGAGATCAACATCCCAAAGGCTCAGCCCTGGCTGGGAAAAGACGGAGGAGATCTGTTGAGGACGAAACATCCAATCCATGGGGAATCTTAGGTCAACACCATAAAAATGGGAGACAACCCTACTAGGGAAGAATCAACAAAAAGCTGCTCAGAAACCAAGAAGAAACTCTGACTGGGAGTAAAGACACGATGATCTATTGGGGAAGATCAAACATCTTCTGATGACGATCTACCTGCTGAGGAAATACGAACTCCGTTGGGGAAGGCCGAAACTCTGCTGGGAATAAGGACACGCTGTAGGGTATCTGAATCAACCAACTCAGTTGGGGATAAAGAAAGAAGCTCCATTGGGGATCAAACACTCCACCGAGGAACTAAATTAACAATGGTTATCTAGAGATACCCGAAGAGTTAACTGGTTGGGGAACCTCAGATGCTTCGCACTTAAGAACTTGCTTTTCAATGAAATGTTGTTGATACTTTTACTTGCTTTGGAAAAAGCTCTTGCTTTTATATTTTAAAGAAAACTTGATTTTGATTTAAAAATTTAATTTCAGAATGATCATAATAAAATTTAAAACTATTCGCTGAAGTAAATAAGAGTAGAAATAATTGGATAAAAGCTTAACTTTATTTATTGGAATGGTAGTTTGTAAATGACGAGACTCCATAGATTTTACAAAGTTGAAAATGGCAATTTACATGGAAAAGGGTTACATTGAATACAAATGATCCTCAATTCCTCTACCAAATCTTGATATCCACTGTGCTCTTGACCGCTGCTGGAGATGAACTAATGTCGACCCTCGTGCTCAAGCAAGTCTTCAAAGTATCACTGAAAATCAGCAGAATGCAGTTACTTGCCATAATCCCTAATTTTTGCATAAGTTGCCCCAAGGTGGGGTACTCAACTTATCGGGAATTGTTTTCTATTTTATGTCTCTAACTTTAGCCTGGATCGCCGTTTCAGGTTTTCAATCCACCGAGACACTCATTTTTGCCTAAGCCGCCCTTTCGGGTTTTCAACTTAGCGAGTTGTTCTTTTGTTTTCTTAGGAGAAGTATTCCTTGATTGCATCTGCGTTCACAGGATGAGTGAACTCTTCAGCATCCATAGTTGTAAGAATCAATGCACCACCTGAAAAGGCTCTCTTAACAACATATGGGCCTTCATAATTGGGAGTCCATTTTCCTCTGGAATCTGGTTTGAACGACAAAATCTTCTTGAGCACAAAGTCACCTTCTCTGAATACACAAGGTTTGACCTTCTTATCAAAAGCTTTCTTCATTCTCTGCTGATACAACTGACCATGACACATGGCAGTCAATCTCTTCTCTTCAATCAAATTCAACTGATCAAACCTGGTCTGACACCATTCAGCTTCAGTCAACTTGGCTTCCATAAGCGCACGCAATGAAGGAATCTCAACCTTCACGGGGAGCACTGTTTCCATACCATAAACAAGAGAGAAAGGGGTTACCCCTGTTGAATTGCGGACAAATGTACGATACCCATGCAAAGCAAACGAGAGAATCTCATGCCAATCCTTATATGTGACAACCAACTGCTGGATAATCTTCTTGATGTTCTTATTCGCAGCTTCAACAGCCCCATTGATCTTGGGTCTATAGGGAGAAGAATTATGATGTGCGATGTTGAAGTCTTTACAAAGAGCTTCCACCATATTGTTATTCAAGTTCGATCCATTGTCAGTAATGATCTTACTTGGCACACCATAACGGCATATAATTTGATTCTTGATAAACCTTACAACAACTTGCTTGGTCACATTTGCATATGATGCCGCTTCAACCCAGTTTGTAAAGTAGTCAATTTCCACTAGAATGAAACGATGTCCATTTGAAGCTTTGGGCTCAATCATCCCAATCATATCAATTCCGCACATGGAGAAGGGCCATGGGGAAGATATAACATTCAAAAGTGTCGGAGGAACATGAATCTTATTAGCATAAACTTGACACTAGTGCAATTTCTTCACAAATTTGCAACAGTCAGATTCCATTGTCAGCCAATAGTAACCTGCTTGCAACATCTTCTTCGCCATTGCATGTCCATTGGAAGGAGTACCAAAGGAACCTTCATGCACTTTGATCATCAACAAGTCTGCTTCGTGTCTATCCACGCATCTGAGAAAAACCATGTCGAAGTTTCTCTTGTATAGTATATCACCATTCAAGTAGAAATTACCCGTTAATCTTCTTAAAGTCTTCTTATCTTTCAAAGATGCCCTAGGCGGGTAAATCTGACTTTGGAGGAAACATTTGATGTCATAATACCACGACTTCTCGTCTTTGATCCCTTCAACAACAAACACATGAGTTGACCTATCAAGACGCATCACAGATAAATTGAGAACGTCATTCCAAAACTTCACTACAATCATTGATGCCAACGTTGCAAGAGCATCTGCTATCCGGTTTTCATCTCGAGGGATATGATGAAACTCAACCTTTGTAAGGAAAGTTAAAATCCTCCTCGCATAATCTCTATATGGTATCAAACCGGGTTGATTCGTCTCCCATCCTCCTTTGAACTGATTCACAACCAAAGCAGAATCACCGAAGACATCCAAATATTTGATTCTGAGATTCATGGCCTCTTCAAGCCCCATAATGCAAGCTTCATATTCTACCATGTTGTTTGTACACTTGAAAATCAATCTAGCTGTAAATGGTAGATGCGTGCCTTGAGGAGAAATGATCACTGCCCCAATGCCATTTCCATATTGATTAACAGCTCCATCAAATACCATGCCCCAACGAGAACCAGGTTCTGGCCCTTCTTCTAGCAATGGTTCATCACAATCTTTCATTTTCAAGTACAAAATCTCTTCATCAGGAAAGTCATATTGCACTGACTGATAACCTTTTATTGGGTGGTGAGCCAAATGGTCAGCCAAGATACTACCATTGATCGCTTTCTGAGATCGGTATTCGATATCATACTCGGACAACAACATCTACCAACAGGAAATCTTCCCAGTTAAAGCAGGCTTCTCAAATATATACTTGATTGAATCCATTTTGGATATCAACCAAGTGGTATGATTCAACATATACTGACGCAGACGCTTAGCAACCCAAGCCAATGCGCAACAAGTTTTCTCAAGCATAGAATACCGAGTCTCATAGTCGGTGAACTTCTTACTGAGGTAGTAAATTGCAAATTCTTTCTTCCCAGTCTCATCTTGCTGACCAAGAACACAACCGATACTATCTTCTAGCATAGTCAAATACATGATCAACGGTCTTCCTTCATCAGGTGGAGAAAAAATCGGAGGTTCAAGCAGATATTCCTTGATACTATCAAATGCTTTCTGGCAGTCTTCGGTCCAATCACGAGATTGATCTTTTCGAAGAAGCTTGAATATAGGCGCACATGTGGCAGTCATGTGGGAAATGAATCTAGAAGTTTAATTCAAGCGTCCGAGAAAACCTATGACTTGCTTCTCAGTCTTGGGCGCAGGCATCTCTTGTATTGCTTTGACTTTGGCAGGATCAACTTCAATACCTTTCTTGTTGATAATAAAGCCCAACAACTTACCAGAACGAACACCAAAAGTACACTTATTGGGATTCAAGCGGAGTTTATACTTCCTCAAACGCTGGGATAGCTTCAAGAAATGCTCAACATGTTCCTCTTCATCAATTGACTTAGCAATCATGTCATCGACATAAACTTCAATCTCTTTATGCATCATATCATGAAAAAGAGTAGTTGTTGCTCTCTGGTAAGTCGCACCAGCATTCTTCAAATCAAGAGGCATCACTCTATAACAGAATGTTCCCCAGGGTGTAATGAATGTGGTCTTCTCCATATCCTCGGGTGCCATCTTGATCTGATTATATCTGGAAAATCCATACATAAATGAAAATACTTTGAATTTAGCAGTATTGTCTACCAACATATCAATGTGTGGCAGAGGAAAATCATCTTTCGGATTGGCTTTATTTAAATCTCTATAGTCAACACACATGCAGACTTTTCCATCTTTCTTCAGCACAGGCACAATATTGGCCATCCATTGCGGATACTCAGCAGTCACAAGGAAACCAGCATCAATTTGCTTCTGAACTTCCTCTTTGATTTTCACAGCCATATCAGGATGCGTTCTTCTCAACTTCTACTTGACTGGCGGGCATTCTGGTTTCAACGGCAATCTATGCTCCACAATCTCAGAATCTAACCCAGGCATGTCTTGATAGGACCAAGCAACCACATATGAATACTCTCAAAGAAGATCAATCAACCCCTTCTTAGCATCTGGACACAGTCGAGACCCAATCTTGACTTCCTTCACATCATCTTCGGAACCCAAGTTGACTAGCTCAATCTGCTCTTCAAACGGCTGAATAATCTTCTCATCTTGCTCAAGAAGACGAGATAATTCATCACTCACTTCTACGTCACTTTCCTCCTCGGCCTCAAACACAAGGAATTCAAAATTTGGAGAAGGAGAAGGATCACTGTATTCAATGGGGTTAGGAACCAACCTGCATAATGATTTGATATTTTGATTTTAACGAAGTGAATTTGTGACCAAACATTATGTAGATGGACAATTATATTCTTTATTTATGTTTTTTGTGATTACAATTTTCAGAATAAAGCAAAAAGTAAAAATAAACATCAAAGATGTGGATGAATAGAATTAATTTTATTGATGATCAATTTAAAATTCCCAAACAATGTTCACTTCTCCCTTAGGCATAGGAGAAGGATTTTAAAATATAAAAGCAATTACTTAGATCGATGCAAAATAACAGGAATATCAACGGCAATCCAATTGTTGCATGTCTTTCCATGCGTCACAAAGTTGGTGCAATCTTCCTCTTCACTTTCCTCTAGCACAGCAGCTAAGTGTTATTCATTCCCATGAATGAACCCTCCGCTACGGAAACTGAGTTGCATCTCTTCAGATCTAACGGTTGACGATCTCTTCTGGAACCCCAAACCAGTTCTGCCTCTGTTGTCGGAGACCTCCACCACGCACCCCCACTGATCAACAGGACCTTCTTCAACAATATTTTGAGCATCTCTCAGAGAGGACATAGGTGCCCCAACTCTCTTCTTAGCAGCAATAGATAAGGCTTAGAATGGAGTTCCAACCTCATCCTGAGCTTCTACGTAGGAGAAAGATGATAGATGGCTAACCAACAACGCTTTCTCACCTCCAACAATTACTAGCTTGCCATTCTTGACAAATTTGAGCTTCTGATGCAGAGTGGAAGTAACAACCCCTGCCCCATGAATCCATGGGCTTCCCAATAAACAGTTGTAAGCCGGGTGAATATCCATTACGTGGAAAGTAATCTGAAAATCACTCGGACCTATCTTGACTGGTAGGTCCACTTCTCCAATAACTGTTTTGTGCGAGCCATCGAAGGCTTTGAAAATTACCCCATTGTATCTCATGGGAGCTCCTTGGTAAGATAACTTTGAAAATGTTGACTTCGGAAGCACATTGAGTGATGAACCGGTGTCAACGAGCATGTTTGACAAAGCATCTTCCTTGCAATTCATAAAAATATGCAAAGCCAGATTATGATTTCTTCCCTCCTCAGGGAGTTCTTCATCGCAAAAGATTAAATTCTTGCATGAAGTGATGTTAGCTACAATATGATCAAATTGATATACAGTAACATCCTACTCCATATACGCTTATTCAAGAACTCTCTAGAGGGCTTCTCTGTGCGCTTCAAAATTTAAAAGCAGAGACAGCACGGAAATCTTCGAGGGAGTCTGAAGCAGCTACTCCACCATATTAAATTCACTCCTTTTAATCAGTCGTAGTACCTCATCATCATCATTAGCTTTCGAGTTGCGGGATTCAAAAGACTTATCTTTTGAACAGCCAACAGGATCTACAATAGGCACCTCCGCCTTCTTACCAGTACTCAACTCTTCTTTATTTTCCGGGAACACCGGTCCAAAAACTCGACCACTGCGGGTCACCTTTGTAACATCTGCAATGCTCACCACTGAATTGGTCATGGGTAACGGGACCTCTTGACCATTCTTTACCATCGTAGCATTGTATTGATATTGTACAACCTTATCAGATGCATATGGGACTGGGCCCGCTAACCGTATTACCAACGGCGAAACTGATTTATTGTTGACGTTCTAATTACTGCTGCTATCATATTGAATCACCAACCGCTCTGGTTACTTGAAAATGGGCACTATGACATTGACATCGTCATCTTCTAACGGGTTCACACTACAAATAGCATAACCATCATGGTCATGTTTACAGTCACTCACCATACAGATGTCCTTGTGTATCTGCACCAAGGATGCACGAATAAAACGTACATAAAAAACTTTGTACTCACCAAGACAACTGTCCACCATGTTAACTAAATAATTCCCATGAGCGGGCAAAGGATTAGCTTTCACATTAGGCGTGCGGTCTTCAACAGACACCATGCCACTATTCATAAGCTTTTGCACCTCATATTTTAGTGGATAACAGTTCTCAATATCGGGCCCAGGTGCACCCTGAAGAAAAGCACAGCGAAGCTCGGGTTTATACCACCAAGGAAGTGGATTTGGGATCTGTGGCGGGTTCCTCGGTTGAATCAAGTCTTTGAGGACTAATGATGGGTAAAGTTCTGCGTACGACATAGGAAACGGGTCGAAAGAGACCTTCTTCCTCTCGAAATTTTGTTGTTGATGATGATTGTTGTTGGAATTGTTATTGTTGTAGGTGTTTGTTCTTTGTTGCGGTTGTTGTTGTTGACGTTGATTTTGATATTGATGTTGTTGTTGTCATTGAATTGGTGTTGTTGGTTGATTTGAAAACACTGGAATAACGAAAGATACTTGATGATGATGATGTTGTTGACGGGGTGGTGGATTTCTTCTTACTTGAGGCCTCTTCTGCCTCCCACTAGAAATTACATTGGTCTCGTTATCCTTCCTCTTGCTGAAACTACTCTCATACTTCTTTCTTGTCGACGCCTCATCTTTTGACAATCGTACTTCACAGACCCCCTCTTCCAGTCTCATCCCCATATTTACCATTTCGGTAAAATCACTGGGGGCACTAGCGATCATATGCTCATAGTAAAATGAACTCAGGGTTTTCAGAAAGATCTTTGTCATCTCTTTCTCCTCCACAGGAGGAGTGATCTGGGCAGCCAACTCCCTCCAACGCTGGGCATACTCCTTGAATGTCTCCTTATCTTTCTGAGACATGTACCTCAGTTGGTCCCTATCTGGCGCCATATCCAGGTTGTACTTATACTGCTTCACAAAAGCCTCACCTAGGTCATTGAAAGTGCAGATGCTTGCACTATCTTAACCTATATACCAACGGAGTGCAGCACCTATCAGGCTATCCTAGAAGTAGTGAATCAGCAATTGGTCTTTATCTGTTTGAGTTGACATCTTGCTGGCATACATCATAAGATGACTGAGAGGACACGAGCACAGTTCAGCACAGTTCAGCAGCACTCTTCCCAAACAGATCTTTGCCTCTCGGCGTCTTCAATTCCTTGCGCAGCTCAAGAAATTGGTCCTTCATTTCCTTCAGCTTTTCATAGGTGTTCGGGCCCTCAGACGGCTCGGAATGATAGATGGTGTCCTCTACGTGAGGCAAAGTATGCACAACTGGAGGTGGCATAGACATGACGGGGCTAGATGCCAGCATGAAAGCAAAAGTGGGAGCAAAACCTTCTGGCACAAAATTGGGCGGCATTCCCCACGGGAATCCGTCAGGCAAGTTCGGTGCGAAGTGGGCGATGGCAGCAGGCAAGGTAGAGGTAACCACTTCAGAAATAACTGTCCTCGCGGGAGGAGTTGCAGGCGTTGGAGAAGCTTGGCTTTGAGCAGCAAGGATTGACTCCATCATGGCAGCCATTCGGGCAATCTCTTCTTTCAAATCTCGGTTCTCTTGCTCAAGGTGCTCCATGATTCTTGGATGATTGGCTCGAGTGTTGTACCGGTGAGTCAACTTGGCTAAATCACATAAGAACACCAATCAGACACATGGGAAAAACCTGCTTATGCAAATGATGCATGAAATAAAATGCTTGATTATTTTTATTTTCAAGGAACTTACTATATCATTTGCAAATATATAATACTTAAATGGCAATTGCAACAATTTGATATGACCAAAAATCTCTTTTTATTTATATAAATTGGAAGGATTACACTGAGTACAATTTCAGAAACCAAAAAGATACAAGAGAAAAGAAGACTAGTCATCCTAAGGATCCCTAACAACATAAGATCTGGCTGAAGGCGCGTACTTCCTTCGAATGCGACGAATCTCAGTCTCAAAAGAAACCTTCATCTGAGTCTTCTCGAGGAAAAGCTGGTCAATAATCTTCTTTGAAGCAACGGAAGGCTGAGGCATGCTAGAAGATGAAACCTATGGCTCCCTCTGTCTCTTCATCACTCGGTCTTCAAGTAGCTCAATCAGTGCATATTTGTCCTTAGACTCCAACTGCAACTCTTCATGCTTCTTGCTCAAAGTATGGAAATTCTCTTCCCACATATCCTTCTCTTGCTTCATCTTGATGAGCGCGTCTTCCAACTCCTCTACATCTTGGTTAGGAAGAGTTAATGGCTCAACCACAACCATAGACATAGGTATTTCGCAAGCAAAAGGCATCTTTAACTCCATAGCTCTCTTCTTCACCCAAAGAGTGTATGCTTCCAAAGCTACACAATTGCACGGACCAAGCTCGGATCTTCCTTTCCTATGCATATTATGCCAAGCATGCACGATCTTCTGCTTCAAATGTTGGGGATCTTTACCCTCTTGATAGAAAATACCTTCTAACAACATGTTATTAGGTTTTTCTCTCAAGGGGAAACCAAGTTGACGATGAGCCAAAACAGGGTTGTAGTTAATTCCTCCTTGTGTACCAATGAGAGGTACATTAGAGAATTCACCACAACTATCAATAATCTCTAAGCTGCTTAAGGACGGATGATACCAAACTATATCATCATTAGTAAGAGACATAAGTCGCTGAGATCACCTTAGACATTGTTTGTTCTCCATAAAAGTACGTGTTTGAGGCAAGTGCGAAATAAACCACTTGTACAGGAGAGGAATACAACAGACAATAGTTCCACTACCTTTAGAATTCCTTAGATGCAAAGAGAAATACTAATCACCCAACAAAGTAGGCACATGATTCCCAATCAAGAAAAGTCTAATGGCGTTAACATCAACAAAACCGTCAATGTTAGGGAACAAAGCTAATCCGTAGATGAGCAACACATATATAGCTTAGAAAGCATCCATACTACCAACTTGAGCAAAAGTGGTAGCTTCCTTGATGAGGAAAACAGATGGCAACCCAAACAATCCTCCTTTCTTCACCCAATGAGCCTCTATCTCAGACTTCTTCAAGTGAAGAGCTTCAGCAATAATACTAGATCGGGAAATCTCCTCCAATCCACTAAAAGGCACTCTACTAGAAACATGTATCCCCAAAAGATGAGAACACTCCTCCAAGGTAGGCACAAGCTGAAAATCTAGGAAAGTGAAACAATGGTTGAGAGGATCATAGAACTGCACCAACACACTCAAGAGTCCCTCAACCACATCAGCAGATAAAATGTACAAAAGCTTCTCATGACTTTGTTTGAAGTACAAGAGATCTAATACAAAAGATGCTAGCTTCCTTAACTCTTTCAAATTGGGACATCTGAAACTGTACTTCTTAGTGTTCCTTCGTCCATAATCCATGGTCTGAAAATATTTGCAAATGATACCTTAGTTCCTTGAAATTTTGTGTGATAAATATTATGATGCGCATGAATGCATGAATGCAACAATCACAAATAAGGGATCACACACAAGGCCAACAAAGGTCAAGGGATGAATCAAGTCTTTGTCAAGATCAGTCGTCCATTTTGGTGGATTATGGTTTGCACCTTATCAACACCTAAGTTCCATTGATATTAACAAGACTTGATTGGATCAACCAAGAATCAAGGGTTTGTTGCAAGTCACGAGCATGGATTCTGGGTAAGAACCATCCTAAAGGAGTGAACTAAGGATAAAAACCTGTAGATCATGTTCTAAAAAGTTCCCAGTGTCTTAATTCCATCTATCGGATATTACAGGTTAAGATGTGTAACTGGCTAGATGAAGATGAGAGCAAGCATGAAAACTGTCCACAAAGTTCCTAATCATCATATATGTCTCCCAAGTATCTCAATTTTCCAATTTGACCAAGATAACCCGAAGGGCTTGAGGATTGTTTCCCAAGGAAACCCTAATTCAACTGTGCATTGACTGTGCCTTGCTCATGAAGCAACACCAACCTATGATCAAATTCAATCAAGGGAAGTTATTTCATTCACTATTTTATTAACATATGAGCCTATGTGAGTATCCTCAATCATTCATTCATCAAGATTTGAGGTTTGGCCTTGAGAAGTTGACCAGTCAAGTCATGTGACTAAACTGAGGATCCCTGAGACCTAACTTTTGATGTATTTGTCAAATAAAGATGACCTTAAGAGAAAAAACGTTCTTAAGAACAATATGAACAACTTTCGTGTTCATCAAAAATCCATTTGAAACTTGGAAGGCCATCATTCATTTCAAAACATTATAGGTCATTTTGATTGAAACCCTAATTTTGAGTCAACTTCCCAAGGACCTAACTTCCTTATTTTTTTATGATTTTGAGGTTAGACCAATTGCATTGGAAATCTTAAGATGTATAATTCAAATGTTATGTTGGACAAAATTTCATAATCTTAAAATAAATACATGTGATAATACAAAACATTATAGGTCACTTTGGACCAAAACCATTGAATTTGAAAATGTCCAACTTCAAGTGCCCATAACTTTCTCATTAAAAATCCAAATAATTAAAACTTTAAATCCAAATGGATCATCTTGAAAAGAAACACAACTTTGATGTTGGAAGTTTTCCATTTGATGCTTGTATCATTGAAACAGAAGGGCTTGAAGTTGGTCACTTTTGGTAAAAAATTACAAAGGAAACCTAGACATGTTTTGTACCTCAAACTTCAAAGCTAGTTTTCATAATTTTCCAAACTCCAAAAGGATTTTTTCCCAACATAGATTTTGTTCCTTATGTCAAGAGCTTTCCAACGATTATTCACACCACCATGTTTGGATTTTCCATGTGTGACTTTCGAAGAGCTAAAGGTTTATGTCCAATTATGCAATTCACATTGAAATTTGAAATGCAAGCTAATGCCAGGCCTTGTGCACGTCCAAACCATCTGAAAATGATCTCAGCTTGCAACTCCATTCAATTTTGGGCCTCACATGCGCCTGTACAGGCCCATGCATGGAGGACCCAATTCTCATGTATACGAGTATTTCATCACCATGCTTCCTCATTCAAATGGCAACCTCAAGGTGATCTGAAACCCTGCAGAATTCAAATCCTAACCTCACTCAAAAGAATTCCATTTTTCATTTCTCAATTTCAAGCTTGAATTTCAACATCCTTAGTTGATCTTCAAGTCTTAATTACTTAGCCTTGCATCCTCATTACCTCAAGATCAAATTGGAAGCAAGAACTTAAGCAGATCGTGCTGTTTAAAGCTGCACTTCAAAGGTATATCATCAAACTATTTTGATCTAGATCTTGCTCCATGATGTGAATTGCTTGAGTTTGAATTATTTTCTGAAGTCCTCAAGCAAGAGGCAGGCCAATGGTGGTCTTGATTTCATGAATTGATACATTTCAGTTTGTACACCTTGATTTTCAAGCTCAGATTTCTCATTCAATAGAAACTTTGAGGAAAATCCAAGGTTACAGGGGTGATGTACATCACCCCAGCTTCATTTTGGTACCTTGTTTGTTCCTTTTAATTGAGGTTGAAAAACCTGCGCGTGGTGGCCGGAAGTTGTTAACTGGCCGGAGAAGATGGTGGTTTCCACCACCATCCCCATGTGGATCCACCATAATCCTGTCCATTGCTTTGGTTGACTTAATTTAATTCCATTTGTGGTGCGTTTGACTAAGGATTATGGTGTGTCCTCACTTCTGAACCGTGTGATAAGGCCATGTCTTTTGTAGATGTTTTTGATTGGCTGCATTTTATGTTAAAACATTTACTGTACTTAGATTTCTTGACTGATGTCATGACATGCTTAAGTAGTATGCTGCAGGATTAGCTAATACAGGCTTTACTGGATGTCAAACTGAGTGTTATGACATTCATTCATGACAGCATTTTCTGGATGTCAAACTGAATGTTATGACATTCATCCCTTACAGCAGATGCTAAAGTATAAGCTAACTTTTCTGTTACGTTTCAGTATTTATCTCAGGCTGATTTTCAGGAAAGTAATAGCTGTGCTAAAATTAAGAGACCTAGCATATAGCCTATTTGTTAGCACCCTAATGTGTGGAAATTAGGTCAACTTGCTTAACCCTAATTTTATGAAATTCAAGTTCAAGGCCCAAGTATTGCATTATAAAAGGATGGCAATCCTACTTTCAGCAATTCAGTGATTTGAAGCGTGAAGTATTCAATATATCATTATATATCATTGTTGTACTTTCATTGTGTCTTGAATTAGGTTTTACTTGTGAGCCAAGCAATTCTCACCTAGATGATTGCATTGGACTTGGGTGTTTATTGAGTTGTAATTATTGTGTCACTCTAAGCTTTTAAGCGTGAGTGTTGTGTTTCTTGATTAAATCTTTTAAGCACAATCAAGAGTTGTTTGAAGTATATCTTCACCACTGACTTTAAAATTCTTAATGGTTGTAATCACTGATGTGATTGAGGGGGAGTGAGTAGGTACTCAGGTCTTAGTTTAGATTGAAATTGCATTGGGTAGGTCTTAAGTAACAGGATTAAACTGGTGGTTTAAGTCCTGAATTAATACCTCTTATAGTGGATTTCCTCGTTGACTTGGTAGCCCCCATAGTAGGTGTGTTTGTCACCGAACTGGGTAAACCATTTTCTGTGTCATTTACTGCTTTTTACATTTACTTTCTGCATACATTACCTGTCTGCGCAGAATTGGATGTCATAACATCCAGTGTGACATCGATAGTCTGTTACTAGAATTTCAATTGGTATCAAAGCAGGCTGTCGCATTACACGAAAAACCGGCGGGAAAAAGTCACAGAGCCGCCACCGTGTGTTATTTATCCCAAAGGAGGGAAAGGAAACGCTCGAAGTAAACCTGGAAAGGAATGGTCTCGCGACCAGAGATTGATAGGATCGGGAGTCGGTTATGCGAAGGGAAGGTATTAGCACCCCTACGCATCCGTCGTACTCGACGGGATCCATGCTCATAAAGAATAGAAGAAAGGTTGCTAAAGACTGCTCAAACACTGGACACACACTGGAAGGAGACACAGATGAAAGACGGAAGAAGATGACTCGGCAGGATGTCGCATCCTGGGCCTACGTAGTTTGTCAGACACAAACATCAAAGTCGACGTAGTTCGGGGACATGGGAATGTGCTCGCTAGGATATCGCATCCTATGCATACGTATCTTCTCTAACCAGAGAAAGAATCACAGCACTCGTAGCTCGGCTAACGCACGGCAAACAAACACACATAGGAAACCGACTGCCAATCGCTGGACTTACGTCAGACTCCGAACAAACAACCACACACAGGAAACCGACTGCCAATCGCTGGGCTTACGTCAGACTCCGGACAAACAAACACACACAGGAAACCGACTGCCAATCGATGGGCTTACGTCAGACTCCAACAAAGAAACACAGATAGGAAACCGAATGCCAATCGCTGGACTTACATCAGATTCCAAACACAAAAGGGTTGAAAAAGAAAAAGGGCGCCTAGAGAGATCAGCTCATCTCCTGCCTACGTACCTCATCCGGTATGAGGATCAGGGTGACGTAGTTCCCCTTATCAGGGAAAGAACTTCTAACCTAACCAGAGACAAGGGAGATAACAGACTACTAGGGAGACTACGACTCGAGCCTAGAAGTTGTCATGCATACGATCCCTATGTTGAGGTCTCTATCCTAACTTGCACAGGAAGCAAGCTAGCCTAAACAACACATAATCAAACACAAGCACAAGAGAGCAAGCACACACACAATATGCAAACAAGTGGCTCATACAAGGCTAGGGTTTAGCCAAGGGGTCAAATCAACCTCAACAAACAAGCCAACTAGAATGGGGTGTTTTTAGCTCTTAACCCTAACATTGAGAGTTAGGGTGAAGCAGATGAAATGGAGATGAGGGTTATGCCTCATAGCTCTTATCCCTGGCTTGGGAGAGCTTGAATCAAATAGAAAGTGTGGGAGTTTAGAATGAAGGAACTCTTCTCCACAAATGACTGACACAACAAGATTTTGGGTTCTTATTCAAAGTGCATCAACACAGGGTGTGAGCAGGATGAATGACACAACTGAATAGCAAGGGATGGATTGCACATCCCTTTTATCTGCCAATTGCCTCTTAAGAGGACTTTACCTTCTTGGCACAAAATTAAACAACCACAAACATTGCCTCTTAAGGAGGGCTTCAGACAGGTGCCTGCCAAAGTAACATGACAGGTCTTCCAGACTACATGAAGATCAAGGAATTATACCTAAGTGGTATGCCAACCACAAGCAAAGCGAAGCAAAGTTCAAATGAACTTAAAACAACTTAGGTACCTGTGGAAACAACTAAACCAATCAGTACAAGATTCAGACAACAGTCAACAACAATCAATATCAAACAGACAACCCAATATGCAACACATAAGCCATAAGGCAAACACTATCCTCAACCTACAAAACACACAAATGTTAGCCAACAATAACAAATGATCAAGCTCAAATGAAGGAGCAACATCAATCAGGGAGATGCCTACTTGAACCTGAAATTCACAACTCAAATGTAAGTAACAAGCCACTAGGTCAAAGCCTAGGGTCAAAAGTGGATCAAAAAGCCAAAACAGAACTTGATATTCAACACAAAGCATGTTTATTCAATCAAGAACAAGTCCTAAAAAGGACCAAACCAAAATCAACAAGCAAATCCATTTCATGTGCAAAGGAAGTCAAAGACCAATTCAAGGCATACATTTGATCATTATGAATGAAAATTCCCAATCAAAACAGAAATGATTTAAATAATTCTGGAAATATTCATGAGCATTCAACACATCCAAAACATCCATCATACAAAAAATCAGAAGCATCAAAGATGATTTGGCATGGGAATTAAATGGCACAAGCTAGACAACCAACTGTGTGACACAAATTGTTACACCATTCAAACACATTCATAAAACAGAAATGGTAAATGGGAAAAATGCACAATCAATCCTCAGAGGTCCAGAAACATGTCAAGAACACTCATGCAAAATTTCAAGCAATTTGGATTAAAATCAAGCATTTCACAATGAGATGAGCAAGGCAAGGTCATAAAAGCACATATGTTCACATTCTCTAACACAAATCAAAAACCAGCCATGCACAACTTCAAAATTCATCATCATAAAAATCTAGACAAGAAGAGAATCATTTTGCAAAAAATTGGGAATTATTTGAGCCATTTTTCAATTTGTTATGGATTTTAGAAGTTGGTGAAAAAAATAAAAATGAAATGAAGCATGTAACATGTAATTTGGAGGGAAAGCACAAAAAATGATGAACATTTGAATAATAGTCTTCGCCAGGAATCGAACTTGGTAGGAATTTGAATTGTGCGCGCCAGGCCAAAACGACACCGTTTTGCATGAAAACCCTAGCCACGCAAATTTGGACGCTAATATGAAGATCCGTCGCTAACGATGAAGATCTTCATCTTCTTCATGAAGATGAAGATGAAGATGATGAATGTTCATACACAAATTTCCAGATTTTTCCAGCAATTTCCAGAATTCAAAATTCTTTACATCATTGGAACGGTTACATCATGAGGATCACAGATCAAACAATATTTCATGCTAATTCATCATCAATCATGCAAAATGAAGCAAAATCATTTTAACATTCAAAACTTCAATCAACCATATCTCACTCAATAATGCATCATTTTTCATGAAATTTCTACCAAAATTATCAGTGAAGAGAGATCTACAAGAATATACACATGGATTGCAAAATTGTGAAGGTCGAAAATCCTACCTCTTGAAGAGAAGATTCTGGTTTTGCACGATCCAGCACTTGTAGTGGTCCAAATCTCCTTCTCGATACTTGTAGTGATAATTGATGAAGAATTTGAGGCTTGGAAACGTGTAGATCTAGCTTAATAATCAACTTCCATGGCAATTTTCTTGAACTTCAAGTGCTCGAAATGGCTCCAAATCTTCAAACAATTGATGAATTCACACTCAATTACATTCACTGATCATGAATCTTCAACAAAAACAAGGTGTTATGTTGAAGAATTTTGAAATTTGATTATGAGAAATTTTTGGAGGGAGAGAAAAATGTGAGATCTAGATCCAAAAATCTCACCAATTCTGTTGTGATTATCAATATATACTCTTCACTAATCACATACTAATCCAAATTAGGCATGGCTTAGTTCAAATTAAACAAGATAAGGTGTTATGACCAAACTTGAAAATTGGAGGGTGCATGGCTATTTCCACGTGAACAGTGCCATGTAGCTGATCATTTTCACTCAAAATCAATTTTCAAACACAATGGCAATGGTGGAAAGCTCTCATGATGCATCAATTTTAAATTTCCAATTTTCCCTCCAAAATTGACTTGGATATGCAAATGATCATGTGATAACATTTCATGCAATGTGATGGTTGATTTGGAAACCTCATGACATGAGAAGAACAATGCAAAAAGAACCACCAAATTTGGAGTCTTGGTTCAAAAGATATGGCCATTTGAAGTTTCAAGCACACTTTGCCATGATTTGATCATAACTCCTTAACCATTCACCAGATGCTCATGATCTTGGACTTTTTGGAAATGGGAGAGAAAGATCTTCAACTTTCATGTTGGACAAAAATTCATTTGAAGCTTCTTTGATGTTGGAAAGTTAAGTTGAAGTTGGTCCAAAAACTTGCCATTTTTGGAAACTTGAAATTACAGGTCACTTTCCATTTTTGGAAACTTTTGATCTAGCTTCAAAATCTTCAAGGTAGACACTTGTCATGATGAATGAACCTCTTTGGGACATGAATGAAGTGTCTCAAACCATCTCTCCATCTTCTAGCCCTCAGTTGACTTGCAGTTGACTTTTATGGGCCCAGATGACCTGAAACTGCACTGTGGACTTTGAGCCTTCAACACTTGGCCAAATTGCATCAAAATGAACTTTGAGTCATGTAAGCTCTCTAGAACAACCATAGGGCCTCTATTTCATGGAAAAACCTTGCTCTCTTGCACAGATGAATCCTCCTGACCAGTTTTGACTGATGAAAGGCAATGCACTATGCAATGTTAATGACCTAAAAATGAAATGAATGTACAAATGGGATGTGCAAATTTGAGGTGCTACAGCTGCCCCTATTCAATCAACTGGGAACTTGAACGGATGAGAGCAACGGCTGTCAGACCTTCAAGGTAAACAGGGATTGAATACCAAAGAACCGTAGAAATTTGCACTCTGCGGGACGATCAAAGACAAGAATGTTCAACAATGGCAGCTTCCATTGGGTATTTGGATCTTTATCACTGGATCAGACAAGACGTTTACCGACGACTCCACTGGGGATTTTGATTTTTATCAGAAAAAGGAACCACGACCAAACATCGAAAGATGATGAATGGGAAGAGAAATCACGACTAGGCGCCAACAGACAACTAGGAAAGACTCGACCAGACATCAACGGATGAATGGGAAAAACTCGACGTTTACCGACACCAACGGAGAGGTGACCAGACATCAACGGATGACTAGAAAAGAGATACAACCAGACGTCAGCAGACGAATGGGAAAAACTCGACGTTTACCGACACCAACGGAGAGGTGACCAGACATCAACGGATGAATGGAAAGACTCAAACCATACGTCAACGGACGAATGGGAAAAACTCGACGTTTACCGACACCAACGGAGAGGTGACCAGACATCAACGGATGAATGGAAAAAGATACAACCAGACGTCAACGGGCGAATGGGAAAAACTCGCCGTTTACCGACACCAACGGAGAGGTGACCAGACATCAACGGATGAATGGGAAGACTCAACCATACGTCAACGAACGAGTGGGAGAAACTCGACGTTTATCGACACCAACGGAGAGGTGACCAGACATCAACGGATGAATGGGAAGACTCAACCATACATCAACGGACGAATGGGAGAAACTCGACGTTTACCGACACCAACGGAGAGGTGACCAGACATCAACAAATGACTGGGAGAAAGGAAGGCAGATGTTACGAACATCGAAAAATGATGTCTACAGACACCAAAAAAGGGACCCACACGGGGATCAACACGACACCCACTGGTACCGCAAGTATGACATCTACATAGGTCAGGACAAGGCCACACACTTGTCGGGGACTACTCTGGGGAGTCAAGCTTTCCTTTTGCTGACGGGTGAGGAAATAAACCTCTCTGAGGGATTATCAATCTTGAATGCTGTCTATCAAGAGCAACTGTAGCGAATGTGTCGTACAGATGTCGAACAATGATCTGTCTCTGCTGGGGATATGGTCCAATTAGGTTTGACACATGTATGCATATGTTTGAATTTTTCTATGGCGTAATGCTCCATATTGAATGGAAATGCTACGCGATTGGAGGATGCAATGTTTACTACATGCAAGATGCAAAATGAAGAAAAACTCCCGTTGAGGAGAACTGGTCGCTCCGCTGAGCACACAGATCTAATTAGGTTCTCCAACTTTGTGGGGAGACGCACTGCTGGGGGTGCTTTGCTGATCTGATACTCTGAAGACGGCAGAGAAATCAAGTCAACTAGGGAGACTCCGTCTGGGGAACACACCAACCTCTCAACCGTGCTAGGGAACAACATTGCTACTGGGGAAAGGATAAATCCCACCGGGGACAACTTTCACTGATCCAATCCACTTAGGGACTCCGTTGGGGGAAACAACCGACGCTTACCTCTACTGGGGATAACTTACTAACCCATGGGGAAGAATAACCCTACTGGGGATAATTTTCACCGAACCTGGTCCGCTTGGGGACCTCGCTGGGGAAAACCAATGCAAACCTCCGCTGGGAAAACTACCCACTTCAAAATTGTTGGGGAACACGAACACAACCCTACTGGGGAAAGGCGTTCATAACCCTGCTGGGGAAACTGCAAACTCGAACCTGCTGGGGATTACAGTATTTCATACCCGACTGCTGAGGAACAAACTACCCACAGACACCTCCGCTGGGGATAACTGCCAACCCCTGACTCAGTGGGGACTAACAGTCTTCAGACTAGCTAGGGATAAGGTGGCCTTTGAACCTGCTACCCGACTGCTGGGGAAACATCCTCAACCCTGCTGAGGAATCCCTGATCCTGACTACGTTGGGGAGACAAGTCCTGAACTTGCATTAGGCAGCCCAACCTCTCACACTACTGGATAGTGCCAAAAATTTTCTGAACAAACCGTGGCTTATCTGCTTCAGCCAGGAATCAAAGATAACAACCTGCAAAACAGAGAGACATACATGCCCCCGGGGATTGTATGGACAAGATGCACCCAAGTGTACTCAACATTCAAAATGATTTTCAAATGTTTTATCTTTCCGCACATTATTGTCTAGCCTTCGTGTTTTTTATATATGCAATGTTTATCAAAAATTCGGACGTTTTTGCAAACAAAACAGTAAAATAAAAACAAGAGAGCAATTTATCTGAATAACGACTTTTATTGATTGAAAATGGGACTGAAAAGGCGAATACATCAGGAAGCAATTCCTAGGATGAGGTAATTGCGCACAAAAGGAAAATAAACTATCATATTGGCAATGTGAACACGGCATCCACTATTTTCCAATTCCGTTATGGCTCACAGATCGTCAATTTCCTCCCAAATCCCTTGTTTTCTGAGAAGAATGATTGGACCGATCATATCCTTCAGGATGGTAGACGATGAAGCGCGATGAAGTATAGATAACTCTGATTGTAGTCTTCGCTTTAATCCCTCTTTTGGCTGGACCGCCTTTTCAGGTTTTCAATCCACCGGGATACCCATTTTTGCCTAAGCCGCCCTTGCGAGTTTTCGACTTACCGGGTGTACATATTCTTTTCATTTTTTATCCCTAACTTTTGCCCAAACCTTTATTCTTTTTTTTTTGGTTCGCCGGGATGCACTTTTTTGCCTGGACTATTTTATTCTTTTCGTCCAGCGGGTCAATTTAAGCGAAGTATTTTTTGACTACATCTGAGTTAACAGGGGACGGAAAATCTTCACCATCCATAGTTGTTAGCATCAAGGCTCCACCAGAGAAAACCTTTTTGACAACGTATGGACCTTCATAATTAGGAGTCCATTTGCGCCTGTTATCTGTACCGGGAGGAAGGATTCTCTTCAAAACTAAATCACCAGTCCGATAGCTTCGAGGACACACTTTCTGATCAAAGGCTTTCTTCATCCTTCTTTGATACAACTGCCCGTGGAACACAGCTGCTAACCGCCTCTCTTCGATAAGGCTCAATTCATTAAACCTTGTTCGAATCCACTCAGCTTCATCAAGCTTGACATCCAGCAAAACTCTCAGAGAAGGAATCTCCACTTCAACTGGTAGGACTGCTTCCATACCATACACAAGGGAGTAAGGGGTTTCCCCGGTCGACGTACGTACTGAAGTACGGTACCCATTTAAAGCGAAAGGCAGCATCTCATGCCAATCCTTGTACGTCACGACCATCTTCTGCACAATCTTCTTAATATTCTTGTTTGCCGCCTCTACAACACCATTCATCTTCGGTCTGTAAGGAGAAGAATTGTGATGTTCAATCTTGAAATCTTTACAAAGCTCTTTCATCACCTAGTTATTGAGATTCGAACCATTATCAGTAATGATTCTCTCAGGAACCCCATAACGACAAATGATTTCCTTCTTAATGAATCGGGCAACCACTTGCTTGGTAACGTTGGCATAGGAAGCTGCTTCTACCCACTTGGTGAAGTAGTCAATCGCAACCTGGATGAAGCGATGTCCATTAGAAGCAGTAGGTTCAATCTTCCCAATCATATCAATACCCCACATCGCGAACGGCCAAGGCGAATTCATGACATTTAGAGGGCTTGGTGGTACATGCACCTTATCAGCATAGATCTGACATTTATGGCACTTCCGAGCGTATTTGAAACAATCGGATTTCATAGTCATCCAGTAATAACCGGCTCTCAATAACTTCTTGGCCATTGCATGACCACCAGCATGGGTACCGAACGAACCCTCGTGCACTTCCTGCATCAACATGTCTGCTTCGTGTCTATCCACGCATCTGAGCAGAACCATGTCAAAGTTCCTCTTATACAACACATCATCCTGATTCAAATAAAAGCTTCCAGCTAACCTTCTCAGGGTCTTCTTGTCATTCTTTGACGCTCCTTCAGGATACTCCTGACTCTTGAGGAAATTCTTAATGTCATAGTACCACGGCTTCTCATCCACAACAGACTCGGCTGCAAACACATACACAGGCCTCTCGAGTCGATTCACCGCAACATGCGGCACATGATTCCACCAATGGAATTTGTACATAGAAGACAAAGTAGCCAAGGCATCAGCCATCTGATTTTCATCTCGGGGGACATGATACAACTTCACTGTCTTGAAGAAAGTCAGGATCCTCCTGGTGTAATCTCTGTAAGGAATCAAATGCGGCTGGTGAGTATTCCAATCTCCATTGACTTGGTTAATCACCAAAGCGGAATCTCCATAGATGTCCAGAGTTTTGATTCTTAAATCGATGGCTTCTTCAATCCCCATGATACAAGCTTCATACTCGGCCTCGTTGTTGGTTACGTCAAAATTCAATCTGGCAGAAAAAGGTATATGAGCACCTTTAGGATTAATGAGTACTGCCCCAACACCGTTACCATTCACATTTACAGCCCCATCAAACATCAATGTCCACTTGTCATCAGGATCCGGTCCTTCCTCGACAAGAGGCTCTTCACAATCTTTCATCTTTAGATACATGATGTCTTCATCAGGGAATTCAAACATCATCGGCTGATAATCATCGATTGGTTGCTCGGCAAGGTAGTCTGACAGAATACTACCTTTGATGGCCTTCTGCGACGTGTATTGGATATCATATTCTGTTAAAATCATCTGCCAACGAGCAACACGTCCGGTGAGAGCCGGCTTCTCAAAGATGTACTTCACTGGATCCATCTTAGAAATCAATAAGGTAGTATGGTTCAACATATACTGTCTCAGTAGGCGAGCAGCCCAGGCCAAAGCACATCAAGTTTTCTCGAGCTGCGAATATCTTACTTCACAGTCGGTAAACTTTTTGCTAAGGTAGTATATGGCATGCTCTTTTCGACCAGACTCGTCATGCTGTCCCAATACACACCCCATCGAGTTCTCAATCACTGAAAGGTACATTATCAGAGGCCTCCCAGGAACTGGAGGTATACGGATTGGAGGTTTCTGCAAATATTCTTTTATCTTGTCAAAAGCTTTATGACAATCATCATTCCACCTGATTGCTTGATTTTTCCTTAGCAGTTTGAAAATCGGTTCACACGTGGCAGTTAGGTGAGATACAAACCGTGCAATGTAGTTCAATCTCCCTAAAAACCCACGAACCTGCTTTTTAGTTCTTGGTTCAGGCATTTCTTGAATAGCTTTGACTTTCGCTGGATCAACCTCAATCCCTTTCTCACTGACAATGAAGCCCAACAGCTTCCCGGATCTCACCCCAAACGTACACTTGTTCGGATTCAGCCTCAATTTGAATTTTCTCAGCCTTTCAAACAACTTCGGCAAATTTACCAAGTGCTCCTCTTCTGTCTGAGACTTCGCAATCATATCATCCACGTACACTTCAATTTCTTTGTGCATCATGTCATGAAAGAGAGTCGTCATATCCCTCTGATAGGTAGCACCGACATTCTTCAGCCCAAATGGCATCACCTTATAGCAGAAAGTGCCCCAAGGTGTAATGAATGTCGTCTTTTCCATGTTCTCTGGCGCCATCTTAATCTGATTATAACCAGAGAATCCATCCATGAAAGAGAAAACCGAGGATTGAGCAATATTATCAACCAATACATCAATGTGAGGTAATGGGAAGTCATCTTTCGGACTTGCTCTGTTTAAATCCCGGTAATCGACACATATCCTGACTTTACCATCCTTCTTCGGCACGGGAACGATGTTGGCCACCCACGGGGGATAATTGGTCACTGCCAGAAAACCCGCATCCAACTGCTTCTGAACCTCTTCCTTAATCTTGACAGCCATATCAGGACTAGTTCTGCGCAGCTTCTGCTTTACCGAAGGACAATCTTCTCTGAGAGGTAGCCTATGCACCACAATGTCTGTATCCAGCCCAGGCATATCTTGATACGACTAGGAGAATATCTCCACATATTCTCTCAGCATCTTAATCAGCCCTCTCTTGACATCTTTCTTCAAAGCAGCCCCGATCTTGATCTCTCTTCTGGCGTCCTCAGTACCAAGGTTAATAATTTCCAACTCCTCCTGATGAGGTTGGATGATCCTTTCCTCTTGCTTCAATAATCTGACCAGTTCTTTAGGGAGTTCACAATCTTCCTCACTCTCCTCTTCAGCTTGGTAGATGGGACTATTGAAATCATACTGAGCCATAACATAACTGTTTATAGTGGAGTCCGTAAGATCGATTTTGCATGTTTAATGCTTGATTTTAGAAAAAAAAGAGTTCAAGAAAGTCACAAAAACAAAAAAACATTGCCATTTTTATTGTTTTGAAAAAGTGAAAAATAAAAACAGAAAGACATGGATCACAAAAATTGTTTGCAAAACGTCCTTTATTAATGGTATCATTGAAAAACATGATGAGGCCCTACAACGAACCACTATGCCTTAGGCAGAACGTAAGGTTTTGTGCAGAATGAAAAACCAAAGAAAATTACTCTGTTTGAAGAGTAACTTGGACCACTTCTTCGGCTGTCCAATTATTGATCGACTCCCCTGGAGCACACGGGCGCACCCAGTTGTCCACATCATAATCACTGTCCCCATCTTCACTACTGCCTGCAAAGACGTCACCATGATTCATCAGCCTAGCGCTGGTGAAGGTACTCGGCCCTTTCTGATCTTGAACCCCCTGCTCTGCCTGAAGAGGCTGATAACTAATACCGAACTTGTCTTCTTTGACGGGCAGGTCAACCATCTTGCCCCAGCCTTCTGCATTGCCAGAGTTGACAACCTCCATAGCCTGCTTGTATGACGCAATTGAGGCACTTGGCTTCTTCTGCTCGGCAAAATCCACCTTCTCAATAGCAACGGTCTCAAACGCTTGGCACAGAGTTTCATGGATCTCGCCATCCACCTCCACATACTTGAAAGAGGATAAATGACTCACCAGAATGCCCTCCTCGCCGCACACAGTTACAATCTAACCATTCCAAACATACTTCAGCTTCTGATGGAGAGTTGACGAAACTGCTCCAGCCCCATGTATCCAGGGACGCCCCAATAAGCAACTATATGCTGGTTGAATGTCCATCACATAGAAGATAACATCAAATACCTCCGGGCCAATCTTCACTGGCAACGTGACTTCACCGAAAACTGATCTCTTGGACCCGTCAAAAGCACGAACAATGAGATCGCTCGGAGTGAGGACAACCCCTTCAACATCAATCTTGCTCAAAGTCTTCTTGGGCAACACATTCAACGAGGAGCCAGTATCCACCAACACATGCGACAATACTGCGCCTTTACACTCCATGGTGATATGCAGAGCTTTGTTATGGTTACGACCCTCAGGCGTCAAATCCATGTCTGTGAACCCCAATCCATGCCTTGTACTAACATTAGCAATGACACCCTCCAACTGGTTGACAGAAATCTCCTGAGGTACGTAAGCTAAATTCAACATCTTCAGCAAGGCATTACGGTGTGCCTCAGAGCACAATAACAACGAGAGGATAGAAATCTTGGACGGAGTTTGATTCAGCTGATCTACAATCTTGTAGTCACTCTTCTTAATAATCTTCATAAACTCCTCCACATCTTTTTCAAAAGACCCCTGAGGTGCCTCCTTCTGTACAGGTTCTTTATCAACACAACTTGCTTACCCTTTGCTTTGGCGACTGCCTCAGCATTACTATCTCTCAAAGTCTGCGGTGCAAACAGACGACCGCTTCTTGTAAACCCTCCAGGTCGCCCTGCATTGTCTACAGCAGGACCAACAGTCACTGGAGCTCTACTTGGCAAACCAATAGTTACAGGAGTCTGATTTACCGGTCTGGTCTGACTTTCTGCCCTTCTGTTATTGCGGTAAGCATTATCATACTTCCACGGGACCGCCCTACTATTCTCAACATACCCTCTTCCAGAAGCAACAATAGTAGTGGGAGCACTGACAGTTACTGGCGCAGATATGGTAACAGGAGCACTAACAGTTACTGGTGCATTAGCAGTTATTGGCACACGTCTGGAACCCTCAGACGGTTTGAAATAAATGGTCACAGTTGACAGCACCCCACGTTCTCTCACAGCCCTAGCAAACTGCAGACAACCCTCGTCAATCAGTCCCTGGATACCATTCCTCGGCTTTTCACAACCATTCTCTGCATTAACACAATATGCACAGCCTTTATCACAACCCGGGAACACTCCCCCTTTCAACAGACGCTCTTTCACGATAAGAAATTATGTCTCGACCTCATCAACATCCACCACCAAGTCCAAAGCTTCTCCATCTTCCACATTATTCACCCTAGGCCCACCATGTTGAGGCATAGGGTTGTTCACAACATTCAGAACAGGAGCGAAGTTGATCGTTTTGGCGTCAATCAAGTCCTGGACCTTATGATGAAAAGCCCGACAGTTCTCAATATGGTGCCCCGGTGCACCGGAATGAAAGTCACAAGGAACATTGGCATCATACCCAGCAGGTATCTTCGTCAACGGAGCCATGGTACGCAATTCAACAAACCCTAACCTGAGCAGTTCGGGCAGCAACTCAACATATGTCATAGGTAACGGGTCGAAACGATGATCCAGCATTCTCTGTCTCGGCTGAAATGAACGTTGTTGTTGTTGTTGTTGTGGATGTTGTTGTTGAGGTTGATGTTGAGGTGCTGGAATAGTCACAGCAGCAACCTGACGATACTGGCCTCTGTTTGCATTTCTTTGACTGTGTATGGCATTAGTCTTACCCTCCCTTCTTCTGGGTGCCCCAGAAAATGGCTTCTTTGAAGACGAAGAACCAGCATCCTGAATCTTTCCGGCTTTAATGAGGCTCTCAGTCCTCTCTCCACAGATTACTACATCAGAGAAACTACCGAACTGGCAGCTCCCCATCCGGTCCATAAACACTCCTTGCAAAGTTCCAATAAACATATCAGTCAACTCCCTCTCCAGCATCGGAGGTTGCACCCTTGCGGCCAATTCACGCCATCTCTGCGCGTACTCTTTGAAACTTTCGCCTGATTTCTGACACAAGCTCTGTAACTGAGTTCGGCTCGGAGCCATATCCATATTGTGCTTATATTTCCTTAAGAAGGCTTCCCACAAATCTCTCCAACTTCTAATGGATTCTCTTTTCAGCTCCATGTACCAATCCAAGGAAGCTCCAGACAAGCTATCTTGGAAAAAGTACATCCATGTCTTCTCATCGTCAGTGTATGCGGAGATTTTTCTGTAGTATGCCTGCACATGGGTGCGAGGACAAGAAATACCATTATATTTGTCAAAGGAAGGCGCTTTGAATTTATAAGGAATTCTCAATCCCTCCACCAAACCCATATTTGTAACATCAAACCCTAAAGAGTTCTGACACTCCATGGCTCTGATCTTCTCAGCTAAAGCATCAACCTTTCTGTTCCTCTCTTCAACTCTTCCCACATTGTCTTCATCACTGAGCAAGGTGAACATATCTTCCTGCCTGTCAACCAGCGAAGCAGGATGGCGAACCGGAGCAAGGGTTGCTCTGACATTAACAGTCTCTGCAGCAAGAGACTGTCCATTAATTCTGATACCCCTCAACTCATCACCCACGGCATAATCACTGACGGGAATAGTAGCAGCATCAGCATTATCATTAACAGGGACACCCACTGGTGAAGCACGGCTGGCAGGCGGAATCACGGCTTCCTGTCTCTGGGCTAAGGCACGCAGCTCCTCTTGCCCCTGAACGACCCCTTGCATCATGGTCATGAATTGGGCCATGTTAGCCCTCATCTCTACTAACTCAGCTTGAACTTGATCCATATTCCTCTGTTGATTCAGTCTGGTAGCGTAGCGGTGCGGACGTTGATCAGCAATCCTGCCTAAAACAGGAACCAGAGTGAGAAGTCTCGTTCAAGAACACATGTAATGCAAGATGATATGTGTATGATGCGTATGATGCGTATGATGCATATGATATGTTCATTCCTCACGCATTCAAGAGCCTAATTCATCTTTCAAGAAATGGCAACCTACAACAATGAACAACAAAGAAGCAACCTACACAGGATAATGAGCACAAGGTGAAACATCAACAATCTCATCTATAGACATGAGCAACAAGAATCATACAACATGGTTCAAGCAAAGATCCAAATGATCAGAGTACAACAATGAACCCCATCCAACAATCCTGGAGGCGATTCTCAACATAAACAACAAAGACAAGCTAAGAAAGATGTCCTCCAGGAATGAGAGTCTTCAGGTACTGGCACTGGTCTATCAACAGGTCACACTCTGAACACTCAGGCAGAGGGGTGAGCTTCTCCTTCAGTTGTCTTCTGAGCTCCACAACTTTTCCTCCAAGCTGGCTCTCTGATGCATGTCTTAGGTCTACCTCCTTCTTCAACTGAACATCTTTGTCCCTAAGCGGCTTTTCCAAGTCTCTTATCTTCTTCTGGTAATTAGCTTCAGCTTTCTGCAACCTCAAGCACTCATGGTGTTCTTCATTCAGCAATGCTTCTATCTCCTCATAGGACCTCTTCTTTGTCTTCAATCTGCTAGCATCTTCCCCTTGCATGCCTTTGTGTTGATGAGCCAAGTTCGACTTATCAGCTTTGGCTTTGTAAAGCTCCATCTGAGTATCTTGTTCCTTTTCTTTCAACCGACGATTCTCCATCAAGGCTTGTTTGTAATGCTCAGCAGGCACATTCTCAGAAAGGATCAGAGGCGGTTGCTCTTGCAATGACTCCATCCTATCATAGGGTAACAACAAAGTCTCAACTCTCTCTTTGACCCAATCAAGGTAGGCAGGCATAGCCACTGCAAACTTCTTCCCTAGAACATATCCATCCTTAACACCAATAGTCTTCCAAGCTCTTCCCACTCGCTCCAATCTAGCTGGGTCACTCCGCTTCTCAAAATGCACACTCTCAGCTATCTCAGCATCCAGCGGTCTTCTATTCATAACAAATCCCAACTGGCGAAGAGAAAGAACCGGGTTGTAATTGATGCAACCCTTAGTCCCTATGAGTGGAACATTACGAAACTCTCCACAACTCATGATGACACTACGCACATTCAACCTTTAAGCTTGCCACCTGATGTCATAGGAAGTGAGAGACATAATCCTCTGAGTCCATTTATGAGTGCTCTGAGTATCCACAAAAGGTCCACTGGTTGGCAGAAAAGACAAGAACCATCTGAGTAGCAATGGGAGACAACACCTGATAGTTCCACCCTTACCATACCTGTTGTGTATAGCATAATAAGTGTCAGCTAACAAGGTAGGAACCGGGATTCCTTCAATGAAAATAGTAATAGCAGCAAGATCCACAAAATTATGCATACTCGGGAACAACACAACTCCATAGATCATGATAGCCAACTGAGCATTGAAAGCTTCCCAATTTCCTTTCTTTGCTTCTTCCTTAGCCATTCTCACCAGGAACTTCAAGGACAAACCCACGACATCACCACTGGATTTCTAATTGTCACTCACTTCCTTGATACTCAAATAAAGAGTTTTAGCAACAACCCTGAAATCAACATCCTTTGGCACATCCAGAAAGGGAACCTGATACTTGATCGGGACATTCATCAGGATGGAATACTCTTCAAGAGTGGGGGCTAACTGATAATCCTGAAAGGTGAAGCAACGGAGCTCTGGGTCATAAAACTGTAGGAGAGTCTACAACGGTACTGGATCAACCACCATCTTCAACAATGTCAACATATCCTCATACTGATCAACAAACACCTTCTGATTACCGCCGGTAACAAGATTGCTCAACTCTATCAAAGATGTCAATGGCTCACGGTGAAAACTGTAGGTGCAAGTCTTCCTCTTCAACTCTGGAACGGTTGCCATCTCTCACAGTGAACAGACTCCTGAATGAACCTGAGAAATGATATGCATGAGGAGATTAACTTTCTTTTTCTTTTCTTTTTTTCTTTTTTTACTGCATTATTTTTTTGAAAATAAATATGCTATGATGCAAATGATGCAAACACGACTGGTTGGCTGTGTATCTTAAGGCACAGGATCAGAGCTTCGGCATGAATTCGGAACCAATCAAAGCCATCTGAAACCCAAAGTCATCTGAGACCCACACTTCTGAACCAAGTCACCAACAGGAACCAAGAGTCACCAACAGAGTACGGTCACCGACAGATCAAGTCACCAACTGTACCTGTAATGATTCATTCCCTCCCCACTCACGGGTGTCATTTAGGCCAGGGTAAGGTCAAGAGAAACGCAGGATAAACAACCCTTTCAAGAATATCATCATGTACACACCAGATGTATGCAACGATAATACCCCATCAGGATCTGAACTGCTCGTGATACCATGTTCCGCTAAGTGGCGCAATACCACCCGCTTCCCATGAATCACTCTATTCCTAGGTGTCCTAACATTCACTCTTAGCCTGGGTATTGGGCCTTTTACCTCTTGTAACTCCCACCCCACAGAGAAACAGAGACACAACCAACACAATGAAAGTATGATGCATGCAAACATAAATGCAAACATAAACAATCACAGCATAATAATAAATGCAATAAATAAAGCAATAAAAGCAACCAAACCCTATCCTAAAGAGCGCTAGGACTGACTCGCTTAGGGAAGATGGACAAGCAAGAGGTCAACTTCTCTGATCCCCAGCGGAGTCGCCAGTTGTCGCATTACGCGAAAAACCGGCGGGAAAAAGACACAGAGCCGCCACCGTGCGTTATTTATCCCAAAGGAGGGAAAGGAAACGCTCGAAGTAAACCTGGAAAGGAATGGTCTCGTGACCAGAGATTGATAGGATCGGGAGTCGGTTGTGCGAAGGGAAGGTATTAGCACCCCTACGCATCCGTCGTACTCGACGGGATTCACGCTCAGAAAGAATAGAAGAAAGGTTGCTAAAGACTGCTCAAACACTGCACACACACTGGATAGAGACACAGATGAAAGACGGAAGAAGATGACTCGGCAGGATGTCGCATCCTGGGCCTACGTAGTTTGTCAGACACAAACATCAGAGTCGACGTAGTTCGGGGACATGGGAATGTCCTCGCTAGGATATCGCATCCTATGCATACGTATCTTCTCTAACCAGAGAAAGAATCAGAGCACTCGTAGCTCGGCTAACGCACGCCAAACAAACACACACAGGAAACCGACTGCCAATCGCTGGACTTACGTCAGACTCCGAACAAACAACCACACACAAGAAACCGACTGCCAATCGTTGGGCTTACGTCAGACTCCGGACAAACAAACACACATAGGAAACCGACTGCCAATCGCTGGGCTTACGTCAGACTCCAACAAAGAAACACAAATAGGAAACCGAATGCCAATCGCTGGACTTACATCAGACTCCAAACACAAAAGGTTTGAAAAAGAAAAAGGGCGCCCGAAGAGATCAGCTCATCTCCTGCCTACGTACCTCATCTGGTATGAGGATCAGGGCGACGTAGTTTCCCGTAACAGGGAAAGAACTTCTAACCTAACCAGAGACAAGGGAGATAACAGACTACTAGGGAGACTACGACTCGAGCCTAGAAGTTGTCATGCATACGATCCCTATGTTGAGGTCTCTATCCTAACTTGCACAGGAAGCAAGCTAGCCTAAACAACACATAATCAAACACAAGCACAAGAGAGCAAGCACACACACTATATGCAAACAAGTGGCTCATACAAGGCTAGGCTTTAGTCAAGGGGTCAAATCAACCTCGACAAACAAGCCAACTGGAATGGGGTGTTTTTAGCTCTTAACCCTAACATTGAGAGTTAGGGTGAAGCAGATGAAATGGAGATGAGGGTTATGCCTCATAGCTCTTATCCCTGTCCTGGGAGAGCTTGAATCAAATAGAAAGTGTGGGAGTTCAGAATGAAGGAACTCTTCTCCACAAATGACTGACACAACAAGATTTTGGGTTCTTATTCAAAGTGCATCAACACAGGGTGTGAGCAGGATGAATGACACAACTGAATAGCAAGGGATGGATTGCACATCCATTTTATCTGCCAATTGCCTCTTAAGAGGACTTTACCTGCTTGGCACAAAATTAAACAACCACAAACATTGCCTCTTAAGGAGGGCTTCAGACAGGTGCCTGCCAAAGTAACATGACAGGTCTTCCAGACTACATGAAGATCAAGGAATTATACCTAAGTGGTATGCCAACCACAAGCAAAGCGAAGCAAAGTTCAAATGAACTTAAAGCAACTTAGGTACCTGTGGAAACAACTAAACCAATCAGTACAAGATTCAGACAACAGTCAACAACAGTCAATATCAAACAGACAACCCAATATGCAACACATAAGCCATAAGGCAAACACTATCCTCAACCTACAAAACACACAAATGTTAGCCAACAATAACAAATGATCAAGCTCAAATGAAGGAGCAACATCAATCAGGGAGATGCCTACTTGAACCTGAAATTCACAACTCAAATGTAAGTAACAAGCCACTAGGTCAAAGCCTAGGGTCAAAAGTGGATCAAAAAGCCAAAAAAGAACTTGATATTCAACACAAAGCATGTTTATTCAATGAAGAACAAGTCCTAAAAAGGACCAAACCAAAATCAACAAGCAAATCCATTTCATGTGCAAAGGAAGTCAAAGACCAATTCAAGGCATACATTTGATCATTATGAATGAAAATTCCCAATCAAAACAGAAATGATTCAAATAATTCTGGAAAAATTCATGAGCATTCAACACATCCAAAACATCCATCATACAAAAAATCAGAAGCATCAAAGATCATTTGGAATGGGAATTAAATGGCACAAGCTAGACAACCAACTGTGTGACACAAATTGTCACACCATGCAAACACATTCATAAAACAGAAATGGTAAATGGGAAAAATGCACAATCAATCCTCAAAGGTCCAGCAACATGTCAAGAACACTCATGCAAAATTTCAAGCAATTTGGATTAAAATCAAGCATTTCACAATGAGATGAGCAAGGCAAGGTCATAAAAGCACATATGTTCACATTCTCTAACACAAATCGAAAACCAGCCATGCACAACTTCAAAATTCATCATCATAAAAAACTAGACAAGCAGAGGATCATTTTGCAAAAAATTAGGAATTATTTGAGCCATTTTTCAATTTGTTATGGATTTTAGAAGTTGGTGAAAAAAATAAATATGAAATGAAGCATGTAACATGTAATTTGGAGGGAAAGCACAAAAAATGATGAACATTTGAACAATAGTCTTCGCCAGGAATCGAACTTGGTAGGAATTTGAATTGTGCGCGCCAGGCCAAAACGACACCGTTTTGCCTGAAAACCCTAGCCAGGCAAATTTGGATGCTAATATGAAGATCCGTCGCTAACGATGAAGATCTTCATCTTCTTCATGAAGATGAAGATGAAGATGATGAATGTTCATACACAAATTTCCAGATTTTTCCAGCAATTTCCAGAATTCAAAATTTTTTACATCATTGGAACGGTTACATCATGAGGATCACAGATCAAACAATATTTCATGCTAATTCATCATCAATCATGCAAAACAAAGCAAAATCATTTTAACATTCAAAACTTCAATCAACCATATCTCACTCAATAATGCATCATTTTTCATGAAATTTCTACCAAAATTATCAGTGAAGAGAGATCTACAAGAATATACACATGGATTGCAAAATTGTGAAGGTCGAAAATCCTACCTCTTGAAGAGCAGATTCTGGTTTTGCACGATCCAGCACTTGTAGTGGTCCAAATCTCCTTCTGGATACTTGTAGTGATAATTGATGAAGAATTTGAGGCTTGGAAACGTGTAGATCTAGCTTAATAATCAACTTCCATGGCAAGGTTCTTGAACTTCAAGTGCTCGAAATGGCTCTAAATCTTCAAACAATTGATGAATTCACACTCAATTACATTCATTGATCATGAATCTACAACAAAAACAAGGTGTTATGTTGAAGTTTTGAAATTTGATTATGAGAAATTTTTGGAGGGAGAGAAAAATGTGAGATCTAGATCCATAAAACTCAACAATTCTGTTGTGATTATCAATATATACTCTTCACTAATCACATACTAATCCAAATTAGGCATGGCTTAGTTCAAATTAAACAAGATAAGGTGTTATGACCAAACATGAAAATTGGAGGGTGCATGGCTATTTCCACGTGAACAGTGCCATGTAGCTGATCATTTTCACTCAAAATCAATTTTCAAACACAATGGCAATGGTGGAAAGCTCTCATGATGCATCAATTTTAAATTTCCAATTTTCCCTCCAAAATTGACTTGGATATGCAAATGATCATGTGATAACATTTCATGCAATGTGATGGTTGATTTGGAAACCTCATGACATGAGAAGAACAATGCAAAAAGAACTACCAAATTTGGAGTCTTGGTTCAAAAGATATGGCCATTTGAAGTTTCAAGCACACTTTGCCATGATTTGATCATAACTCCTTTAACATTCATCAGATGCTCATGATCTTGGACTTTTTGGAAATGGGAGAGAAAGATATTCAACTTTCAAGTTGGACAAAAATTCATTTGAAGCTTCTTTGATGTTGGAAAGTTAAGTTGAAGTTGGTCCAAAAACTTGCCATTTTTGGAAACTTGAAATTACAGGCCACTTTCCATTTTTGGAAACTTTTGATCTGGCTTCAAAATCTTCAAGGTAGACACTTGTCATGAGGAATGAACCTCTTTGGGACATGAATGAAGTGTCTCAAAGCATCTCTCCATCTCCTAGCCCTCAGTTGACTTGCAGTTGACTTTTATGGGCCCCAGATGACCTGAAACTGCACTGTGGACTTTGAGCCTTCAACACTTGGCCAAATTGCATCAAAATGAACTTTGAGTCATGTAAGCTCTCTAGAACAACCATAGGGCCTCTATCTCATGGAAAAACCCTTGCTCTCTTGCACAGATGAATCCTCCTGACCAGTTTTGACTGATGAAAGGCAATGCACTATGCAATGTTAATGACCTAAAAATGAAATGAATGTACAAATGGGAGGTGCAAATTTGAGGTGCTACACAAGCACCCTGCCTGTTAGTTTTTGGGTGAGTTCTAGGGACGATACTTTCTAGTACCATGGACAAGGATGTAGGATTCTCAAATAGACCACCCATGCTGGATGGTTCTACCTATGATGACTGGAAACCTCGTATGATAGCCTTCTTGACGTCTCTGGATAGCAAGGTCTGGAGAGTTGTCAACAAAGGATGGGAACATCCAACGAAGACAGGTAAAGATGGAATCATTATGCAAATTCCTGAAGAAGAGTGGGACAAAGAGCAGAGGCATTAGCCCTTGGAAACTCTAAGGCTTTGAATGCACTGTTCAATGGGATAAATAAGAACATTTTCAGACTGGTGCATCACTGTAAACTGGCTAAAGGAGTTTGGGATACTCTCAAAACAACTCATGAAGGTACCTCCAAGGTAGGGATGTCTTAACTCCAGATGCTGACTACTAAGTTTGAAAACTTTAGGATGAAAGAGGATGAGACTATTCATGACTTCCACATGAATATTCTTGAAATTGCCAACACTTCTGGAGGCTTAGGAGAGAAAATGCCTGAAGAAAAACTTGTAAGAAAGATTCTCAGATCATTGCCCAAGAGATTTTCCATGAAGGTTACTGCTATAGAAGAGGCTCAAGATATCTACAATATGAAGGTTGATGAGCTTATTAGTTCTCTCCAAACTTTTGAAATGGGCTTGTGTGAGAATGTTGAAAAGAAAAACAAAAGCATAGCTTTTGTATCAAATACTGAAGAGGATTCAGAAGAAGGAAATATTGGAGGTGATGAAAGTATATCAGAAGCTATAGCCATGCTTGGAAGACTGTTCAACAAGTTCATAAAGAAGATTGATCAAAAAGGTAGACCAAATGTCAAGAACACTTCATCTGACAATAGTAGAAGATCAAAATCTGAAGAAAAGTCCAACCAAGGCAAGGGAATCCAGTGTCATGGATGTGAAGGTTTTGGACACATTAGAGCTGAATGTCCTACCATCCTCAAGAAGCAAAAGAAGGGAGTATCTGTCACCTGGTCTGATGGAGACTCTAAGAGTGAATCAGAAGGAGAATCTGCAAAACATGTATCTGCACTAACTAGTGTTTATGCCTCTGATGATGACTCAAGTGGAGATGAACTTACAATTGATCAACTTGCTGCTTCATATAAAGAGTTATGTGTCAAACATGCAGAAGTGTGTCTACAAGGAGAAAAGCAGAAGAAACTTATCAAGGAGCTGAAAGCTGAGAAGAAGAAGCATCTGACAGTCATATATGATCTAAATGGTGAGATAACCTTGTTGACCTCTAAGCTAGATCAAATGGCAAAAATCAGGAACCATGTCTGGTTTAGGCTTTGTTAAGGAATCCTCATCAGAATTCAAAGGCTGAAGTTCAGAAAATCAAGCAGAAGTCACAACCAATGTCACAACATCATGGAAACAGGAGGATTAACCATCAAAAGAAGAAATTTCAAAGATGGAGATGCAACTACTGTGGAAGATTTGGTCACATAAAACCCTTTTGTTACAGGTTGCATGGTTATCCTAACCAGACCCCTCAAGTCAGACCTAAGAAGAAGGCACCTAAGCATAATGCCCCTATCAAGAAACAACAATGGGTTGCTAGAATAGCTCACACATCTCTAAGGGCATCTACCAAAGAAGACTGGTATTTTGATAGTGGTTGCTCAAGACATATGACTGGGATGAATAACATATTGGTAGATATACAACCTCATACTACCAGTTATGTGACCTTTGGTGATGGAGCTAAAGGAAAAATCGAAGGTGTTGGTAAGCTGGACAGTCGTGGAGTTCCAGAACTGAATAATGTGTTGTTAGTAAAAGGACTAACTGCTAATCTCATCAGCATAAGCCAGCTATGTGATCAAGGCTTCAATGTACAGTTCACTAAGGAAGAATGTGTTGTGACAAATGGAGAAAATAAGGAAGTTATGAGAGGATCCAGATCCAAAGATAACTGCTATCTATGGGAACCTAAAGTCTCAAAGTACTCCTCAATGTGCTTCTTAGCCTAGGAAGAAAAGGAAGTGAAGTTGTGGCATAGAAGACTTGGACATCTTCATTTAAGAGGAATATAGAAGATCATATCCAAGGAAGCAGTTAGAGGAATCCCAAAGTTGCTTATTGATGAAGGAAAAGTCTGTGGAGAATATCAGGTTGGCAAGAAAACCAAGATGTCACATCCTAAGCTTGGACATCCTACAACATCCAAAACTCTGGAACTTTTGCACATGGACTTAATGGGACCTATGCAGGTTGAAAGTCTTGGTGTGAAGAGATATGCTTATGTGGTTGTTGATGACCATTCTAGATACACATGGTTAAGCTTCATCAGAGAAAAGGAGTTTAAGAAGTGACCATGGAAAGGAGTTTAAAAATTCCAAGTTTGATGATTTTTGCTCATCTGAAGGAATAAGTCATGAGTTTTCCTCACCTATTACTCCTTAACAAAATGGAGTAGTTGAAAGGAAGAATAGAACTATTCAAGAATCTGCTAGAGCTATGATTCATGCAAAGCAGCTTCCTATGCACTTTTGGGCTGAAGCTATGAATACAACTTGCTATGTTCAAAACAGAGTTACCTTGAGAAAAGGAACCTCTTCCACTCTGTATGAAATATGGAAAGGCAGAAAACCTACTGTGAATTACTTTCATATCTTTGGAAGCAAATGTTACATTCTTACAGATCGTGAACAGAGAAGAAAAATGGACCCCAAAAGTGATGAGGGTATATTCCCTGGATACTCTACTAACAACAGAGCATACATAGTTTTCAACTCCAGAACTAATGTCCTGATGGAATCCATAAATGTTAGTGTTGATGATAAAGATGAAGAATCCAATGTCATAGAGGATGTTGGAACATTCCTTGAGACTTCAAGAGAAAATATACAGGATACTCCTCCTGGACTTGAGTAAGAAGCATCCAACAAGGTGCCTTCTATCAGGATTCAGAAAGACCACCCTAAGGATCTTATCATAGGAGATCCCAATAGTGGTGTGATTACCAGAATAACTCAATTTCCTGCTTTGTATCCAAGGTTGAACCTAAAAATGTGAAAGAAACTTTGACTGATGAATATTGGATCAATGTTATGCAAGATGAACTAGAGCAGTTTAAAAGGAATGAAGTATGGGAGTTAGTTCCAAGACCTGAAGGGACTAACATCATTGGTACCAAGTGGATTTACAAGAAGAAGTCTGATGAGAAAGGAGTAATCACTAGGAATAAAGCAAGACTAGTGGCACAAGGGTATACTCAAGTTGAAGGGGTTGATTTTGATGAGACTTTTGTACCTGTTGCAACACTTGAGTCAATAAGGTTGCTGTTAGGTGTTGCCTGCATTTTGAAGTTCAAATTGTTCCAAATGGATGTGAAGAGTGCCTTTTTAAATGGCTACTTGAATGAAGAAGTCTATGTGGAACAACCTAAAGGGTTCAGTGATCCTAATCTACCAAAACATGTGTACAAGTTGAGGAAAGCTCTGTATGGATTGAAGCATGCTCCTAGAGCTTGGTATGAGAGGTTGACTGAATTTCTGACTACTAATGGTTACAAAAAAGGAGGGATAGATAAGACTTTATTTGTGAAGGATGAAGATGGAAAAATCATGATTGCCCAAATATATGTGGATGATATTGTCTTTGGTGGAATGTCAGATAGAATGGTGAAACATTTTGTTAACCAAATGCAATCTGAATTTGAAATGAGTTTGGTTGGGGAATTGACTTATTTTCTTGGACTGCAAGTTAAGCAGATGGAAGATTCTATGTTTCTCTCCCAAAGCAAATATGCCAAGAACATAGTTAAGAAGTTTGGTATGGATAATGCTAGTCACAAAAGAACTCCTGCACCTACTCATTTAAAGTTAACTAAAGATGAATGAGGTTCTAGTATTGATTAATGCTTGTATAGAAGCATGATAGGTAGCCTACTATATCTAACTGCTAGTAGACCTGATATTGCCTATGCAGTTGGTGTGTGTGCTAGATACCAAGCAGAAGCCAAAGTGAGTCACTTAAATAAAGTCAAGAGGATTCTCAAGTATATTAATGCGACATGTGATTATGGTATGCTCTACTCTCATGGCTCTGAGCCTATCTTATCTGGGTATTGTGATGCTGATTGGGCTGGGAGTGCTGATGACAAAAAAGCACATCAGGAGGATGTTTCTTCTTGGGAAACAATCTCATTTCTTAGTTCAGCAAGAAACAGAACCGTGTATCATTATCCACTGCAGAAGCTGAGTACATAGCAGCCGGAAGCAGTTGTTCCCAATTGGTATGGATGAAACAGATACTGACTGAGTACAATGTCACTCAGAATGTCATGACATTGTTCTGTGACAATCTCAGTGCCATCAACATTTCAAAGAATCCTATCCAACGCAACAGGACCAAACATATTGACATTAGACATCACTTCATAAGAGATCTGGTAGAAGACAAAGTGATTACCTTGGAACATGTGGCAACTGAACTACAACTTGCTGACATATTTACAAAGGCTTCGGATGCTACTCAGTTTGAAAATTTAAGGGGCAAGTTGGGAATATGTCTTTCTGGGGAATTATAGCAACTAAGGATGTTAGAAATTTACTGTTTAATATTTCAAATTATTAAACAATTGAAAGTGTGCTCTGATTGGTCAACAGATAATAGTTATTTCACTTACAACAAGCGTTACTTCTTCCACTCTTTCAACTTCCATTCACGCAAGCATCCTCTCAGAGAAAATTTTCATTTCGCCTCTAAGATACTCATCATGTCTCAACAATCCAACTCTTCTCCTTCCAAGAACATGCCTTGTTCTCCTAGCGCTGAACCAAGCAACCCTAACAGAGAAGATCCTGTTGCTGACTCTGTGAATACCCCACATTCAAGAAGACCTAAAGTAACTGTATCAGGCTTCTCCTCATCCATCGTTCTTGAGGAACGAACCAAAGAAGGTTCCAGGTATGTTCACAATGCCATAGCCACTATAGTGACTATTGTCTGGAAATCATGAGGTCCCTGGGGTTTCCATTCCCTTAAACACTATTGAACCTGATAGTGTTGCTGATCAAGAAAATACTGAGTCTTTAGGAAAGAATATCTCTGATGATGTTGAGCAAACTGATGCCCATAAGGAGTCAAATGTTGACAAACCCTTAGATAATGTGGCTGGTGAGGAAGTTCATGTCACTCATGATGTCAGTGACAACCCTAACTGTGAGGCTGAAACAGTAGACCTGGAGGAATTTTCTGATAATGAGTTGTTGTCCTCTGTCCTCCCTAGCATAGCCAAAAGGGTTAGGACTAGGAAAGAAAAGAAAACTGTGGCTCAAAGGTACCCCAGAAAGAAGATTGATGTTTCAACCTCTTCCAAGACAACGGTGGCAGTCGAGAGTTCCCTAAAGAGGAAAGTTCATGGTCCAACCAAATCTTGGAGCAAAGTGGTGCCCAAGAAAAACAAGACCAAGTTTGTTGTTGTTGAGTCTGACTCAGATGTTCCTTGTAATGTCTCTGACATTCTGTCAAAGAAGAAGCCAACCACTAGCAAGCTTGCAGCTAGTGTCCCTGAGGTACCAATTGACAACATATCTTTTCATATTGCTTCAAGTGTAAACAGGTGGAAATATGTTTATCAGAAGAGGCTGGCTTTGGAAAGGGAATTAGCTCAGAATGTCCTAGACTGTAAGGATATTATGGATCTTATTCAAGAGGCTGGTTTAATGAAGACTGTGACTCAGTTTTCAAAGTGCTATGAGATGTTGGTAAAGGAATTTATTGTTAATTTGTCTGAAGAATGTGCTGATGGCAAGTCTAAGGAATTCAGGAAAGTGTATGTGAGAGGCAAGTGTGTAAAGTTCTCTCCTTCAGTGATCAACAAGTATTTGGGAAGGCCTGATGAAGCTCAACCTGAGCTTTAGGTGACTGACAACAAAATATGTCAAGTCATCACTGCTAATCAGGTAAGGAAGTCGCCTCTCAAAGGAAAATTGGTGGCAAGTAAACTGAGTGTCAAGTATGCAATGCGGCACAAGATTGGAGTTGCTAACTGGGTGCCCACCAATCATAAATCTACAGTTGCTGTAATGCTTGGAAAGTTTATATATGCTGTTGGAACCAAAGCCAAATTTGACTATGGCTCCTATATTTTTGATCAAACTTTGAAGCATGCAGGAAGCTTCAGTGTGAAGGGTCCTATAGCCTTTCCTTCTCTCATCTGTGGTATTGTTTTAAATCAGTTTCCAAACATCTTAATTGAGAATGATTATGTGAAGAAAAGAGATAGCCCTATGTCTTTCAATCATAAGTTGTTCCTAGGTACCCATGTCCCTGACATTGTCATGACATCTGGTGAGACATCACGTGTAAGCAATCAGCCAGGTAAAGCTGCTGTCATTGCAATTCTCAAAGAAACATGCAGGGAATTAGAGGCAAGGAAGCTGAACTTGGAAAAATTGATTAGCTCTTTGGAGATGACTGAAGTTGATGTGCTAGCTGATGATGGAGAATTTGGTGAAGCTGCTGCCGTTGCAGAAGAAGCTGAAAGATAAGGTGAAGAGGGAGAAGCAGATGCCAGTCCTGATGATGTCACAAATGATGATGCTGACTCTGAGTCAGATGACTAGAACATTTCTTGTGTTTCTGATAATTGCTTGTATTTTTATTTATTTTTGTCTGTAATATTAAGTGTTGCTTTGGCAACATTTTTGACAAAAAGGGGGAGTAACACTTGTACCCCAGGACAATAGATTTCTTTGAAGTTGAAGGTCCTCTAAACAAGAGATTATGTTGTTGTTTGCTCTCTGCTTGATCTTCTCTTGTGTTGCTGCGGTTTGAAGTTTAACTTCTATGTTTGCTAAGTGTATTAGCTAATTTGATTCTCTGCTTGGATGTGTGCTTTCTGCTGCTGTGAACTCTGTTGTGATGCCAAGTTGTTTTAGCCAAAAATTTGCCAAAGGGGGAGTTTGTAGATGTTTTTGATTGGCTGCATTTTATGTTAAAACACTTACTGTACTTAGATGTCTTGACTGATGTCATGACATGCTTAAGTAGTATGCTGTAGGATTAGCTAATACAGGATTTACTGGATGTCAAACTGAATGTTATGACATTCGTTCATGACAACATTTTCTGGATGTCAAATTGAATGTTTTGACATTCATCCCTGACAGCAGATGCTAAAGTATAGGCTAACTTTTCTGTTATGTTTCAGTATTTATCTTAGGCTGATTTTCAAGAAACTAACATCTGTGCTAAAATTAAGAGACCTAGCATATAGCCTATTTGTTAGCACCCTAATGTGTGGAAATTAGGTTAACTTGCTTAACCCTAATTTTATGAAATTCAAGTTCAAGGCCCAAGTACTGCATTATAAAAGGATGGCAATCCTACTTTCAGCAATTCAGTGATTTGAAGCGTGAAGAATTCAATATATCATTATATATCATTGTTGTACTTGCATTGTGTCTTGAATTAGGTTTTACTTGTGAGCCAAGCAATTATCACCTAGATGATTGCATTGGAGTAGGGTGTTTATTGAGTTGTAATTGTTATGTCACTCTAAGCTTTTAAGCGTGAGTGATGTGTTTCTTGATTAAAGCTTTTAAGCAAAATTAAGAGTTGTTTGAAGTATATCTTCACCACTGACTTTAAAATTCTTAATGGTTGTAATCACTGCTGTGATTGAGGGGGAGTGAGTAGGTACTTAGGTCTTAGTTTAGATTGAAATTGCATTGGGTAGGTCTTAAGTGATAGGATTAAACCGGTGGTTTAAGTCTTGAATTAATACCTCTTATAGTGGATTTCCTCCCTGGCTTGGTAGCCTCCAGAGTAGGTGTGTTTGTCACCGAACTGGGTAAACAATTCTCTGTGTCATTTACTGCTTTTTACATTTACTTTCTGCATACATTACCTGTCTGCGCAGAAATGGATGTCATAACATCCAGTGTGACATCGATAGTCTGTTACTAGAATTTCAATTTTCTTTTATTTTAAAAATTTCATAACTATTTTATTTGAAGTCACAAAAATATGAGACCAATGGAAAACTTTTTCTTGAAAAATCTAGTTTCATAATCTGATTTTTAATTAATTTTGTGATTTCATTTAATATTTGTTGTGAATTATTTCGTTTTTAATAGTTTTTAATTCATTTTAAATACTTTTTGATATCTGAAAAATCCAAAAATATTTTCTTAACACATATGGATCATGATAAGTCAATGAAAAATAGTCGCATCAATTTCTTAATTGATTTGAGATTTATTTGAGATTTTAATTCATAATGTGTTATTTTTATTATTTTTAATTGATTTAAAATAGTTTCTGATTTCAAAAAATGATGAGAAAATTTGTCAAACCTTGTTTGACCATGTTAGACCTATGAGAATTTAATTGGACTTGTTCAAGTTGATTTAAATTGAATTTGAGGTTTGACCATATTTTGTCCATTTTAATTTTGCATTTATTTTAATTCCAAAAATACCAAAAAAATATGTCTAACTTGTTGACTTCTAATCTTCATTTCTCTTCTGTTTTACATTGGTTGATGATGGTCTGATTCACATTTGATCATTGTGTTTTGAGTATTTCATTTGAATTCTCCTTTTATTCATTTCATCTTCATCTCATTTCTTCTTTTTATTTTGGCCAATGAGTTAATGATTTGTGGTTGGTCTTGACATATGAGAGGCTTAACCTTCTTTGATCCAAATCAAACTCAACTTGATCAAAGATCAGGTGAGTTGCTTTGTGTCCAAGATAGGTTGCTTCTTGGTCAAGCAAAAAACCTAAAGTCCATACAAGGCCTTTCTTCTTTTCTTTTAGCATGGCAAGTTGTAGGAGCTTGACTTACTAGTCATGACCTCTAACTTGTGTTTATTTGCCTATAGTTTTATTGACCGGCCTCAGATAGGTGTGACTACTACATTAGTCCACTTACGATTGCTTAACATAGCACTAAATTGTCTGATGACACACTAACATTAACTACTAACTACTAACTTTAATTTGAGCATTTAATTTCTTGCAATTTACTTTAATGCAATTTACCTTCTTGCTCATTTATTCATGTTGCTTTTCCCTTTGCTCTCTTGAGCACATATTTTATGTTTATGTCATTTTCCTTTTGCTCATTTGAGCTCATTATTGTATATAAATATATTGTTGCTTTGTGTTTGTTTTGTGATTGTTTGTGTGAATCCAATGCAAAAGGAGAAATGACTTAGAATTAGGAACTTACCTGTGCTTAAAGGAGTTCAAGATCAACTAGGCCTCGTGCCTTTAGAATGCTAAACTTGTTGAAGATCAACTAGGCCTCATGCCTTTAGAATGCTAAATCTTAATGTTGACTTCAAAGGACCCTTAATCTAAACTCATTTTTTGTCCATTTCTCTTATTGAGTTCTGAACCTTTTGATGTTTGTTCTTGTGTGATAGGGATTCCATCTTAAGATAGTAAGAAGGACCATTGTCATGAGTAGCCAAGTTAAGAGAGACAAGCCAAATAGAGATCATATGAGCTTGAATGTATATTTGTTTTGATTGCTTGTTGCTTGCTAAGTCCAAAGGAAAGGAGCATCTTGAATCATCTCTATGATTTCAAGAAAAAGGAACTCCAAGGGTTTTATCTCTTCTCTCATCTTTGTATGCTTTAGGACTAGCCCTTATCTTCTTCTCCTCGCTCTAACCCAAGCCAAACTCTCTTTGTGCAAACTTTGACATTGTTTTCAAACTAGAAACCTAGGCCTTATGCCTTTGATTTTTCAAACTCTTTTCATTAATACTCATTGTGAATAAACCTTAAGTCAACTTTGACCTCATTTTTTGTGAATACTTCTAACTTGTAAATACAACTCACTTCAAGTTGTTTTTGTGGTTCCAATGGCCACCTTTGTTAAAAGTTTTCATAAACATTAGCCATAGGTTTGAGTTATCATAGTGGTTGATGTAAACGTCACCTTATCCTTAGTGATTGGACTATAAGTCTTCAATACTTATTATAGGGTTAACCCCTCACTAGTATGTTGAAGCTCTCTTCACATGGTGGATTGTTGGTTTAGGTTGAGTTTTCTCCCTTTGATAACAAAAGACCTTAAGGCTTTTGATCAAATCAATTCACCAATCTTTTTTGAGATTTTTACCCCGAACTACGAGGTTTTGATCCTAGCTTTGTGATGGTACGTAGGAAATGGATTCATCCATTCAAACAACAAAATTGTAAATATAATCTATTCTTTTCTCATTCCTCCAATCTTGTTTGCACAAATATTTTCACAAATACCAACCTACAATACACATTTGCAAAAAAGAGGTTCCCTTAGAGTACTAAGGATGTTTTGGGTGCGTAAAACCTTCCCATTTCATAACCAACCCCCTTACTTGGATCTCTGACATTTTTATTAGTTTTTGACTTGATAAAACTTCTTACTTGGTCTTTGTTCGCTTTTTAACCTTTCCTTTGGATAAATAAAAGTGCGGTGGCGACTCGAATTGTATGCTTACTTTTGATTTAGTCAATAAATCTAAAAGGTAACGAATACCCCGCTACAGAAAAGTGGCGACTCTGCTGGGGATCTGTCTTTTCCTAGTGAGTTTAGCCTACTTTTTGCTTGTTTTATTGTATGTTTATATTTATTTTGTGACATATTTTTGTGCAAATTTGGGATGACTGTATTGTTTGTAATGTATGAATTGCTTGATATATACCAATTGCTTGTGTGCTTGGTGGTCTCTTGTGAGATGAGTTCTCTACACGAACTCGAGTGCACTTATGATAGGAGAATGACATAATCTTGTTGACTTGTGTGGAGTTATTCCTTAGCAAGTTGACTTGAAAGCCCATTCACTTGGTGGAGGTCTTGTTGGGATCAATAATGTCACACGAGTAGTCGTGGTTAGGCATTACTCTTTCCAATATAAACCTTAAAAGCCAAGGACCTTAGATTACCTAGCCCATCTTGGCCTATGTTAGGATGTAGTGCGAAGGTCGTTCAAGTGTAAGATTTGATACGATTGTTACGCGATACTACACTCATAAGAGTCTCTCTTGAGAATATTTTTGGAATACGAGTAGTCGTTTTATCCGATAATATCTGAATGATGAGATGATGACTATGGGGACCTTTTTAGAACCGAGACTCCCATTGGGTGGTTCTTAACCGAGACTCCATGCTCGTGACTCACAACAAACCCTTGATTTGCGGTTGATCCGTTCTCGTATATCCTCAATATCAATGGAACTTGGGTGTTGATAAAGTGTAAACCATAATCCACCAAAATGGATGATTGATATTGAGGATGACTTGAGCCATCCTGTGACCTTTGTGTGGTGTGACTTGCTTGATCCTTGAGTGTGTCTTTCGCATCCATGCATTCATGCATTCATTTTCATCCATATCATCAACAAGAAATTTTTCAAGGAACTTAAAAGGTCTATTTGCAAATTTTCAGACATGGATAAGCAAAGAAGGAATACGAAGAAGTACAGTTTCAGACAACCCTACTTGAAAGAGTTAAGGAGTTTGACATCTTATGTATTAGATCCCTTGGAGTTCAAAGCTCGCCATGGGAAGCTTCTGTCTCTTCCTTCGACTCAGGTGGATGAAGGTCTGATGAGTGTGCTAGTGCAGTTCTACGATCCTCTGTATCATTGCTTCAATTTTCCAGATTTCCAGCTTCTGCCTACACTTGAGGAGTATGCCTTTCATGTGTGTATACCTATTCTGGATCAGTTGCCATTTAGTGGCTTGGAGAGGGTTCCTTCTTCCCAAGAGATTGCTGACATGCTTCACATAGATGTATCTGATGTTGTTGCTCATCTGACAACCAAAGGTTGAATTCAAGGTCTCCCATCTGATTTTCTCATTTCCCAAGCTACTTTGTTTGGGAAGGCCATGAGTGAGGATGCCTTTGAAGCTATATTTGTACTTCTCAACTATGGGCTAGTGTTATTTCCCAACATCGACAACTTTGTGGATGTGAACACTATTAGGATTTTCTCTACTCTTAATCTCGTTCTGACTCTGTTGGGTGACACTTATTTCTCTTTGCATATGAGGAATGCAAAGGGTGGTGGATCCATTGTCTGTTGTCTGCCTCTGTTGTACAAATGGTTTATTTCGCACTTGCCTCAGACGCTCGCCTTCAAGGAGAACAAAGGATGTCTACGGTGGTCCACGAGACTTATGTCTCTCACTAATGATGATATCTTTTGGTATAACCGTGTGTATGATGGTGTCCAGATTATTGATTCTTGTGGTGAATTCTCCAATGTGCCTCTTCTTGGTACATGTGGTGGAATTAACTACAACCCTGTTTTGGCTTGCCGTCAGCTTGGGTTCCCCTTAAAGGATAAACCTAACAACATTTTGTTGGAAGGGGTGTTCTTTCAAGAGGGTAAAGATCCCCAGAAATTGAAGGGCAGAATGGTTTGCGCCTGGCGCAAGATTCATAGGAAGGCAAGGAAAGAGCTGGGTCCGAAGAATTGTATTGCTTTGGAACCCTACACTGCTTGGGTGAGGAAGAGAGCTTTTGAGTACCGCATGACATATGACTGTCCGAGATAAGGATGAAGACCGTTCGCGTGCTTGGGTTCGTGAGCGAGAGGAACTACTTTAGCAACTCAGAGATAAGGATGTTGTGATAGAATTCCTGGAGCATCAGGTTATTGATGAGCCTGATGATGTGGTTACTTCTCTTCTTCCTCAATCATCCAAGTTTTGGAAGAGGAAGTATGATCGACTCGCCAAGGAGAAGTCTGATATGGAAGCAGCTTATGAGAGAGAGGTGAAGAGGCTTCGTGCAGCTGATCTTCCGGTCTCGAGAGATTTGGATGATTGTTTCTGGGGCTCCATAGGATGTTTACTCTCCTTTCCCCTTGTATTGTATTTGGTTACCAAAACTGTACTACTTCTTGGGTGTAAAACAATTTCCAAATATTATTGCCATAAATATTCCATATATGTCTTAAAAGATTAATATTTTCACATATTTGCAAATAGATTTCTACAAAGTTCCTCTGAATAAAAATAAATCATACGCACAAACATTGCATGCATCATATGCATAAGCAGGTTTTATTCAGCTCAGTGGTCTAACTCTTTGCTCTTCATTTATTTCAAAGACAAGCTAACGCACCGGTATAATACAAGAGCCAATCTTCCAAGACTAATGGAGCACTTAGAGCAAGAGAACCGGGAACTAAAAGAGGAAGTAGCTAGGCTGACTGCCATGATGGAGTCAGTGCTGGAAGCTCAGAGCCATTCGTCGCCAAATCCTGCAACTCCTCCCCAGAGGATTGTTATATCAAAGGTAGCCTCTTCTACTATGCCTGCCGCGACAACCCACTTCGCTCCAACCATGCCAGCCGGGTTCCCCTAGGGAATTCCCGCCAATTTTGTGCCCGAGGGTTTTGCTCCAACTCTCGCTTCTCTTCCGGCATATAGCCCGGTCCTTTCTGTGCCACCTCCCATTGTGCACACTTTACCTAGAGTTGAAGATACCATCTATCATTCTGAGCCATATGAAGGCCCATATGTTTATGAGAAGATGGATGAAATGAAAGACCAATTCCTTGAGCTACACAAGGAACTGAAGACTCTGAGGGGTAAGGACCTCTTCGGTAAGAGTGTTGCTGAGTCGTGCCTTGTGCCCAACGTCAAAATCCCTATTAAATTCAAAGTGCTTGACTTTGAGAAATATAAGGGAAACACATGCTCTCTCAGCCATCTTGTGATGTATGCTCGCAAGATGTCAACGCAAACTAACAATGATCAACTTGTTATCCACTACTTCCAGGACAGTCTGTCCGATGCTGCTCTCCGGTGGTACATGGGTCTGGAAAGTTCGAACATCCGCTCCTTCAACGATCTTGGCGAAGCCTTCGTCAAGCAATATCAATAAGGAACTGAAGACTCTGAGGGGTAAGGACCTCTTCGGTAAGAGTGTTGCTAAGTTGTGCCTTGTGCCCAACGTCAAAATCCCTATTAAATTCAAAGTGCCTGACTTTGAGAAATATAAGGGAAACACATGCCGACTCAGCTATCTTTTGATGTATGCTCGTAAGATGTCAACACAAACTGACAATGATCAACTTGCTATCCACTACTTCCAGGACAGTCTGTCCGGTGCTGCTCCCCGGTGGTACATGGGTCTGGAAAGTTCGAACATCCGCTCCTTCAACGATCTTGGCGAAGCCTTCATCAAGCAATATCAATACAATGTGGATATGGCTCCCGATAGGGACCAACTGAGGGCGATGTCCCAGAAAGAGAAGGAGACTTTCAAAGAGTACGCCTAGAGATGGCGTGAGTTGGCAGTTCAGATAGTGCCACCCCTAGAAGAGAAAGAACTAACAAAGATCTTTTTGAAGAATTTGAGTTCTTTCTACTATGAGAAGATGATTGCCAGTGCTCCCTCAGACTTCACCAAAATGGTGAATATGGGGATGAGGTTGGAAGAAGGGGTCCGCGAGGGGCGTTTGACTAAGGATGAAGGCTCTTCAGCAAAGAGATATGGGGGATTTGTGAAGAAGAAGGAAAGAGAGGCACATGTTGTGTCTTCCCATATAAAAAGAAGACCCTTTGTGAAGAGGAAGAACGTGCGCCCTTCCGTTAGCCAACACCAGGTGGGGTCATATAGCACCTGCCTTCCGAGAAGTTCATCAACAAAAACAGCATCAACAATATCAACAACATCAACATCAGCAACAACAGGCCTACCAGCCTCGAAATAACAATAACACCAACACTAGCAATTACGAGAGGAAGAGGGTCACTTTTGATCCAATTCCGATGTCATATGCTGAACTCTATCCTTCTCTGATCGATAGAAAGTTAATGACTCCACGAGATCCTCCTGCTGTACCGACTAACCCTTAGTGGTGGTATAAGCCTGAATTACATTGTGTATATCATTCCGGTGCTCCTGGACATGATGTGGAGAATTGCTATCCCTTGAAGACCAAGGTGCAAGACCTTGTGAGAAGTGGGGTTTTGTTTTTCGAGGACGTAGGTCCTTATGTGAAGAAGAACCCATTGCCTGAGCATGGGAAAACTGCTGTGAATATGGTCCAGGGATGCCCTAGCAAATATAAAGTCATGTATGTCAATGATATCAGGCAATCATTGGTCGAGATGCATAAACTGTTGTGTGGATACAATCACTATGAGCATGACCATGATAGGTTCCAGGTGTGCACTATCAACGAAAGAGGATGCCGACAAGTAAGGAAGGACATCCAAGAGATGCTGGATCAGGGAATGATCGAAATACTTCAGAATCGCAATGAGGATGAAGTTGATGTTATCTCTCATGTATTCAGGATTCCAGAGCCTGTTGTCGTCAAATATGATGGCAGCAAGAAGAAAGTGTTACCATCTCTTGTGATAAAACCAACGGGCCCTGTCCCGTATGTATCTGACAAAGTTGTTCCCTACAGGTACAATGCAATTATGTTAGAAGATGGAAAGGAGGTGTCATTGGCCTCCACCTCTATTGTGAGTATCTCAGATGTTAGTGGTGTGACCCGTAGTGGTCGTGTTTTCTCGGCGCAGCCGAAATCCCACGAAGATATCATGAGAAGAACTGCTATTATTAATCCTGCTGGTCCCGTGGGGACTTCTTCTTCCAATCCTACTACTGTTGTGAAGGGTGTTGACCCTGTTGTTGATAAATCTGTGAAAGCTCTTGTCTTGGTTGGCCAGCATGGCATTTTGAAAGAGGACTGCGATGAGATGTTGAGGCTCATCAAGAGGAGCGAGTACAACGTTGTTGATCAGCTACTACAAACTCCATCAAAGATATCCGTGCTATCTTTGTTGATGAATTATGTGCCACACCGCGAAGCTTTGCAGAGGGTGTTGGACGTGGCATACGTGCACCACGATGTCACTATTGAGCAGTTTGATAGCATTATTGCAAACATAACCGCTTGTAACAATTTGAGCTTCTGTGATGTTGATCTTCCAGAGGAGGGAAAGTACCACAATTTGGCTCTACACATTTCTATGAATTGCAAAGATGATGCCTTGTCTAATATGTTGGTAGACACAAGATCATCACTTAATGTGTTGCCAAAGTCCACTCTTGCTAAACTTTCGTACCAGGGGCCTCCCATGAGGCAGAGTGACGTGGTTATGAAAGCTTTTGATGGATCAAGGAAAACTGTGATCGGTGAAGTAGAACTCTCGATCAAGATTGGACCTAGTGATTTCCAGATCACTTTCCAGGTCATGGACATCCATCCGTCTTACAGCTGTTTGCTGGGCAGACCATGGATTCACGAGGCAGACGCCGTGACATCCACCCTACACCAGAAGTTAAAGTTTGTTAAAAACAAAAAGTTGGTGGTGATAGGAGGAGAGAAGGCTCTCTTGGTTAGCCATTTATCTTCCTTTTCCTACATTGATGTTGAGGATGAGGTTGGGACTCCGTTCCAAGGCTTATCTATTGCTGAGCCTTCTAGGAAAGGACCTTCTTCATTTGCTTCCTACAATGATGCCAAGTTGGCCGTTGAGCATGCTGCAACTACTGGTTTGGGGAAAATGATCAAAATGGAAGATAATAAATCTCGTGCTGGCATAGGATACTCTTCTGGTGTTTCCAATGAGCGTGGGCTGTTCCAGAGTGGAGGTTACATCCACACCGTAGAAGATCAAGAGGTTGCCGCCATTGTGGAAGATAGTGAGGAGGAAGACCTGGGCAACTTCGTCATACCTGGAGGAGTCTGCTATAATTGGGTCACTGTTGATGTTCCAAAAGTTATCCATAAGTCCACATAATGTGTTAGTTTTGTTTAAAAACCCTTCTCCCATGCCAAAAGGAGAAGTGATGACATTGTTGGCACATATTTGATTAATACAATGATATTCATTCAAAAATTACATGTTAGAGTTTTGTTTTTTCCAAATTATTTTCCCTTTTTGCTTTCTGCATGAAATTGGTGATCACCATAAAACCCTAAAAAAAAGAGAATAAAATCAATCTTTTCATCTGCATAATGATTTGCCTTGTTTGAATTCTGAAATCTCTTTTATACTCAAAATCATTATGCAGGTTGATCAAACGCATTGAACATAATGATCCAACGCCATCTCCCAACTTTGAGTTCCCTGTATTTGAGGTAGAAGAAGATGATGTTGAGGAAATTCCTGATGGGATTACCCGTCTTCTTGAGCATGAAGAGAAGGTTATTCAGCCACATCTTGAGAATCTGGAAACAGTCAACTTGGGGTCTGAAGATTACATTCGTGAGGTGAAGATTGGGGCACTCCTTAAAGAATCTTTTAAGAAGGGGTTGATTGAGTTGCTACGAGAATATGTCGACGTCTTTGCCTGGTCGTATGAAGACAAGCCTGGTCTAGATACTAATATCGTGCAACATTTCTTGCCATTGAAGCTTGAGTGTGTGCCTGTGAAGCAGAAGCTCAGAAGAACTCATCCTGATATGGCAGTGAAGATTAAAGAAGAAGTTCAGAAGAAAATTTATGCGGGGTTTCTGGTGACTTCTACATATCCTCAATGGTTGGTCAGTATTGTGCCCGTGCCTATAAAAGATGGAAAAGTCTGAATGTGTGTGGACTATCGAGACTTGAATAAAGCAAGTCCGAAAGATGATTTTCCTCTACCACATATTGATATGTTGGTAGATAATACAACTAAATTCAATGTCTTCTCATTTATGGACGGATTTTCCAGTTATAAGCAGATTAAAAAGGCACCCGAGGATATGGAGAAGACAACATTCATCACACCTTGGGGGACATTCTGTTATCGAGTGATGCCCTTCGGTTTGAAGAACGCCGGAGCCACGTATCAACGAGCTATGACTACCTTGTTCCATGATATGATGCATAAGGAGATCGAGGTATATGTTGATGATATGATTGCAAAGTCGAAAACGGAAGTTGAACAAGTAAAGCACTTGTTGAAGCTTTTCCAGCGTTTGAGGAAGTACAAACTCCGCCTGAATCCGAACACGTGTACCTTTGGAGTCCGTTCCGGTAAGTTATTGGGCTTTATCATCATTGAACGAGGTATTGAAGTTGATCCTGCCAAGGTCAAAGCAATACAAGAGATGCCTGCGCCCAAAACTGAGAAGCAAGTCTGAGGTTTTCTTGGCCGCTTGAATTACATTTCGAGATTTATATCCCAGATGACTGCCATATGTGCGCCTATATTCAAGCTCCTCCAGAAAGATCAGCGTCAGTATTGGACTGAGGATTGCCAGAAGGCCTTTGATAGTATCAAAGAGTTTCTGTCTGAGCCTCCGATTCTGTCTCCGCCTGTTGAAGGGAGACCTTTGATTATGTACTTGACTGTGCTTGATGACTTTATGGGTTGTGTATTGGGTCAGCAAGATGAATCAGGAAAGAAAGAATACGCAATATACTACTTGAGTAAGAATTTCACTGATTGTGAGTCTCGATGCTCAATGCTTGAGAAGATATGTTGTGCTTTGGCTTGGGCCGCTAAGCGTTTACGCCAGTATATGTTGAATCATACAACTTGGTTGATATCCAAAATGGATCCAATCAAGTATATCTTTGAGAAGCCTGTTTTACTTGGGAGGATTGCCCGTTGGCAGATGTTGTTATCTGACTATGATATTGAGTATCGAGCTCAAAAAACTATTAAAGGTAGTATCTTGGCTGACCACTAGGCACATCAACCAATTGAGGATTATCAGTCTGTTCAGTACGACTTCCCGGATGAGGAAATTTTGTATTTGAAGATAAAAGATTGTGATGAGCCTACACTCGATGAAGGGCCAGAGCCTGGTTCCCGATGGGGTATGGTGTTCGATGGCGCTGTTAATTAATATGGAAATGGTATTGGGGCAGTGATTACCTCCTCAGGGCACACATTTTCCTTTTACAGCGAGGCTAACTTTCAAATGCACGAATAATATGGCGGAGTATGAGGCCTGTATTATGGGTTTGGAAGAATGTATTGATCTTAGGATCAAGCATCTTGATGTTTATGGCGTTTTGGCCCTTGTTGTTAATCATATTAAGGGTGAATAGGAGACGAATCAGCCTGGCCTCATCCCATACAGAGATTATGCGAGGAGGATTTCAACTTTCTCTACTAAGGTTGACTTCCATCATATTCCTCGAGATTAGAATCGGATGGCAGATGCTCTTGCTACACTTGCTTCAGTGATTGTGGTGAAATATTGGAATGAAGTCCCTAATATTACCATGATGCGCTTGGATAGACCAACTCATGTATTCGCGGTTGAAGAAGTGAAAGATGATAAGCCATGGTATTATGACATCAAATGTTTTCTTCAAAGTCAGATTTACCCGCCTGGGGCATCTGTTAAAGATAAGAAGACTTCGAGGAGATTATCTGGCAGTTTCTACCTCAATGGTGATGTGCTTTATAAGAGGAATTTTGACATGGTTCTGCTCAGATGCGTGGATAGACACGAAGCAGATCTGTTGATGACTGAAGTCCATGAGGGTTCATTTGGTACTCATTCCAATGGACATGCTATGGCTAAGAAGATGTTAAGAGCAGGCTACTATTGGCTGACAATGGAGTCTGACTGCTGCAAATATGTGAAGAAATGCCACAAGTGTCAGATTTATGCGGATAAGATTCATATTCCCCCGACACTACTGAATGTCATTTCCTCACCATGGCCTTTCTCCATGTGGGGAATTGACATGATTGGCATGATAGAGCCAAAGGCGTCAAACGGTCACGGTTTTATTCTCGTAGCAATTGACTACTTCACCAAGTGGGTTGAAGCGGCATCATATGCAAATGTGACCAGGCAGGTGGTTGTGAAGTTTATCAAGAATCAACTCATATGCCGTTATGGTGTTCCAGACAAGATCATTACTAATAATGGATCTAACTTGAACAACAAGATGATCAAAGAGCTGTGTAGCGAGTTCAAGATTGCGCATCATAATTCTTCTCCCTATAGACCCAAGATTAACGGGGATGTTGAAGCTGCTAACCAGAACATCAAGAAGATTATCCAGAAGATGGTTGTTACGTACAAAGATTGGCATGAGATGCTGCCATTTGCTTTGCATGGTTATCGTACATCCGTCCGCACTTCAACAGGGGAAACCCCTTTCTCTCTTGTATATGGCATGGAGGTTGTCCTCCCCGTGGAGGTTGAGATCCCATCAATGAGAGTCTTGATAGAAGCCAAGTTGACTGAGGCTGAATGGGTTCAGATTCGTTATGACCAACTGAATTTGAAAGAAGAGAAGAGATTAACTGCCATGTGCCATGGTCAGTTGTATCAGCAAAGGATGAAGAAAGCCTTTCATAAGAAGGTCAAGCCTCGTGTGTTCCGAGAAGGTGACCTTGTGCTCAAGAAAGTTTTGTCTTTCGTGCCCGATTCTAGGGGCAAGTGGACTCCAAACTATGAAGGTTCATATGTTGTTAAGAGAGCCTTTTCAGGCGGTGTTTTGTTACTTACAACTATGGATTAGGAGGACTTCACTCGTCCTATGAATTCAGATGCAGTCAAGAAATACTTCGCCTAAAAATAAAAACAGAATAGCTCGCTAAGTTGAAAACCCGAAAGGGCAACTTAGGCAAAAATGAGCGTCTCGGTGGATTGAAAACCCGAAAGGGCGATCCAGGCAAAAGTTAGAGACATAAAAAAAATGAATATATATATATCCCGCTAGATTGAGTACCTCACCTTAGGGCAATCTAGGCAAAAATTAGGGATTTGGCAAGTAACTGCATCCTGACAAGACTTTGTTCTACAAGTTGTCTTCTGTCAAAGATTCTCGCTCAGTCATCGCCAACTGAAGTTTCAAATACATTGGATTCAGAGTTGGTGGAGAAATGGTCATTATGTTCAATGTAGCCCTTTTTTCCAATATATATCACCAATTTCAAATTTGTAAAGATCCATGGAGTCTCGCCATTTGCGGACTACCATTCCATCAAATAAATTTGAGCCTTTATCCAATTCTTTGCACTCTTATTTTTTTTTTTGCTTAACAAATGTTTGCATGTTTTAATTGATAAATATCATTGTTTTAAACAAGTTTTTATAAACTATTTTTAAACAAAGTGAACATTCACAATGACTGAAAGGATAAATGGAATGTCTTCAGTGCTCTCCCAAGGATAGTACGATCTCCAAAAAGGGTAAGACATTTGTTCACATTATGGCATGTTTGTATCCTCTTCATCATCTTTCAGGTTGTCTCCCCAACGAGCGCCGAAAGAATAGAACATTATCAGCTCCCCAGAGAGTCTGGAGTTTTGGCCTCGATCTTTTAGAGATGTGTACCTCTATATTAGGAACTAGCATTGGTACTTTATCAACTATATGGTTGTTATCCCGTGTGTGGACTGACCTAAAATCCCTTATAGATTGATAAAGGTTGATATGCTATGCTATTCACGAGGAAGTTTATCTTTCCCTAGTGAGCGGAAATTCCCAGCATGAGTAGAAATCCTCGATGAAGTAAGCATGTGTTCCCTGCAAAGCTATCTCCTCAGTAGTAGTTGCCTAGAGCAGTTGGTAAAGGGTTTATTCCCTTTTCATCCCCAGCATAGCACGTGTTTATGAAGGATTCGTTTCCGATCCCCTCAGCCAAGACAGTTCCTCCTGAGGTACTCGTAGTTACCCCCAGCAGTTTGGCTTACAGCTTATCCTTAGTAGGGTTGCTCGTTAATAGACTATCCCCAGTTGGGTCGCCTACAGTCCATCCCTAATGGAGTTGCCTGATCCTAGTTTGACGTTTGTATGTCCTCCATGGTTGAAGATTTCTTCGAGTATTGGACGGCGATTGAGGAAGATGTGTTATTTCCTTCCCCAACGGAGCAAGTGTTCTCTCTCCCCTAGAAGAGATGTCCCTCCAACAGTTATAAGGGAATGTTTGATTGATAAGTCTATTTGGTGGTTGTTCCCCACAGAATTCCACATTATCCCTTGATAAGATCCCTGGTAGAGTTCTTCTATAACAAGATCTTATTGATATCTCTGCATGTTCCTCAGCTGAGACTTTGCCTATCCCGAACGATGGTCCATGACTCTTGGTAGTTGTATCCCCACCATAATTGATTTCTCATGTGGACCCGACCTTTCTCTTTTGAGGTGTTATACCGGATGTCCGTCCATTGATTCTCGGACCTGTTTGTGTTAGATATGTCTATTTGTCAGCATTAATCATACATAAACCACGCATATACACGCATAATCATAGCATTCAGATATTCATGTTGCATTCTTTGCCATATACGTTTGCTTGTTATCTCCTGCTATTGGTGAAATGTTCTTCCCCGAGCAGATGCTTGTGTCTGATCTCTCCATCTAGAGTCAGCCCCCATAAGCAGAAAGTGTCTATCTTTCCTTTTTCATTCCCCACTGAGTTATGTCCTCGTGGATGATTTTTGTTTCAGTTTCCCCCCTAATTATGTATTGGGATGGAATTACTCCCCTGAGTTATATCCTCATCGGGTTGAGTCTTGTTTATTTGTATCTCTCAAGTTTGTTCCTAGATTGACTCCTTTTATTATTCCACTACAGTTCCATCTGGTTTAGTTGTTCAATTGCTCAGTAACCAGTAATTGTCCATCCTTTCCCCAGTGGATTTTGTTGGCCTTCTACCCAATAACCGGTAGTTATAAGTCCTATTTATGTGGTTTTCTACCTAGTAACCGGTAGATGTAATCCCTTATTTGTCGGTTATCAATATCCAATATTCGGTATTGATATTCCTTCATTTTTTTGTATACCACCCAGTAACCGGTGATATATCTCTCGGATGATTGCTTTTGTCAAGCAATTTATCCCCCGCGAGTCATCTTTCATTTACCTTTGACTGTAGTGATTGTTTCTCCTTTGGATTTGTCATCATTTTATACCTAGTAACTGGTATCCCGGTGCCCTTTAAGTTTGGTCGATTTATCCTTTATTAACCCAGTAATTGGTTGTGGATAATCTTCCATGCGAGTATGTTATCTATGTTCTGACGGTAATAGATAATATATCTCATGCGCTCTTCAGTCGAATTCTTTTTCTTCCCCAATTGAGTAAGATTCGTATTTCCTTGTGGAATCGAATTCCCATCCTGTAAATCGAGTTTGCTTCTTCAGCCCTCCTTTCGGATGATGAGTGTTTTGGATATGTTCCCAATTCACGCCTGGTTGGTCACCTATTATATGCGCAGTAACCGGTATCCTTGATGTTCCCTCCTTCTGCTCCCTATTATGACTTTTGTCCCCTGTGGAGTCAGATTTCCTGAGTTGAGATATGCCTTTTAGGTCCTCCTCAAACGTTTCGGATGATTGATATCTCTCACCCTTATACCTCTCTTAGATATTCTTTCTCCCTGAGCATGTTGTTTTCTCACCCAGTAACCGGTGTTTTTGATGACATGTCCCTTTTTGAGTTTATTACCCAGTAACTGGTAATATCTCATTGTTTTCTTCCTCAACTGAGTCCTTTGTGGACATCCCCGTCTGAGTCCGGATCTTTATCCGAAGTATCCTTTATGGATAGCTTGTTGTATTGGCATATTCCCCAATACATGCATCTTTGCGTCAGCTCGAGTCTTTCCATTAATTTATTTTCATGGAATCCCTTCGTGTCTCCCAACAAGTTTTCAAGTTGTGACATGCTCACGCATTTTACCCTATTTTTCCCCCCAGAGTCTCTGTCTCCCTAGTGAGTTGGCTACTCCTATGGACTTTTGGTCTCTCTCTGATTTCTTTTTCCTTTGTGGCCATATTTACCCATAGAGTATTAACTTTTGCATGCATACATCTGCACCATGAGGTCTCTTAGGGACCAAAATTCATCTCTTTGTTATTATTTAAGTCCATTCTACCTCGTCGAGACGAAGATTTTAACCGTCATATCTCCGGCTAGAATGACCTTAAATAGGGGCATCTATAAGACCCTAATTTTGACCCTAGGATCCCTCATGGCATCATATCATTTGCTCAATGCATTGCCTCAAGGATCATAGCATGTGTGGCTCCTTTACCCTAGGGGTGGGACTTGTGTGAGTTGGTTTGAGACCAGCAAGCATGTTTGAATTGTATATTATTGCTCTTATAATTTTGTTTACTAACCAAAAGCACAAAAATATGTCACTAACCTCTTTTGTTTTGAAGCTGAAGTGATCATGTGATCCCATGCTCCTAGGAGGCTCTTATGCTCAATGAAGTGGCTAGATGAAGATGAGAGCAAGCATGACAATGGTCCATAAAGTTCCTAATCGTCATATATGTCTCCCAAGTATCTCAATTTTCCAATTTGATCAAGATAACCCAAAGGGCTTGAGGATTGTTTCCTAAGGAAACCCTAATTCAACTGTGCATTGATTGTGCCTTGCTCATGAAGCAACCTCAACCTATGATCAAATTAAACCAAGGGAAGTTATTTAATTCACTATGTTCTTAAGAAGTTGACCAGTCAATTCACCTGACTAAACTGAGGAAACCTGAGACCTAACTTTGAACGTATGTGTCAAATGAAGATGACCCCAAGAGAAACAATGTTCTTAAGAACCATATGAACAACTTTCATGTTCATCAAAAACATGGAAGGTCATCATTCATTTCAAAACATTATAGGTCATTTTGACTGAAACCCTAATTTTGGGTCAACTTCCCAAGGACCTAACTTCCTTATTTTTTATGATTTTGAGGTGAGACCAATTGCATTGGAAATCTTAAGATGTATAATTCAAATGTTATGTTGGACAAAATTTCATAATCCTAAAATAAACACATGTGATAATACAAAACATTATATGTCACTTTGGACCATAACAATTGAATTTGAAAATGTCCAACTTCAAGTGCCCATAACTTTCTTATTAAAAATCCAAATGATTCAAAATTTAAGTCCAAATTGATCATCTTGAAAGGATCTACAATTTTGATGTTGAAATTGTTTCGATTTTAGGCTTGCAAATTTGAAACTGAAGGGCTTGAAGTTGGTCACTTTTGGTAAAAAAATTCAAAGGAAACCTAGACAAGTTTTGTACCTCAAACTTCAAAGCCAGTTCTCATAATTTTCCAAACTCCAAATGGATTTTTTCCCAACATAGATTTTGTTCCTTATGTCAAGAGATTTCCAACCATTACCAACACCACCATGCTTGGATTTTCCATGTGTGACTTTCAAAGAGATAAAGGTTTATGTCCAATTATGCAATTCACATTGAAACTTGAAATGCAAGCTAATGTCAGGCCTTGTGCACGTCCAAACCATCTGCAAATGATCTCAACTTGCAATTCTATTCAATTTTGGGCCTCACATGCGCTTGTACAGGCCCATGCATGGAGGACGCAATTCTCATGCGCACGAGTATTTCATCACCATGCCTTCAGCTCACCTATAAATACATGTGCCTCCTCATTCAAATGGAAACCTCAAGGTGATCTGAAACCCTACAAAATTCAAATCCTAACCTCACTCAAAGGAATTCCAATTTTCATTTCTCAATTTCAAGCTTGAATTTCAACATCCTTAGTTGATCTTCAATTCTTAATTCCTTAGCCTTGCATCCTAATTACCTCAAGATCAAATTGGAAGCAAGAACTTGAGCAGGTCGTGTTGTTTAAAGATGCACTTCAAAGGTATATCATCAAACTGTTTTGATCTAGATCTTGCTCCATGATGTGAATTGCTTGAGTTTGAATTGTTTTCTGAAGTCCTCAAGCAAGAGGCAGGCCAGTGGTGGTCTTGATTTCATGAATTGAGACATTTCAGTTTGTACACCTTGATTTTCAAGCTCAAATTTCTCATTCAATAGAAACTTTGAGGAAAATCCAAGGTTACAGGGGTGATGTACATCACCCCAACTTCATTTTGGTACCTTGTTTGTTCATTTTAATTGAGGTTGAAAAACCTGCGCGTGGTGGCTGAAAGTTGTTAACTGGCTGGAGAAGATGGTGGTTTCCACCACCATCCCTACGTGGATCAACCTGTGCCCTTGGATCTCATTTAAATGATCTAATCGTGTCCATTGCTTTGGATGACATATTTTAATTCCATTCGTGGCGCGTTTTACTAAGGATTATGGTGTGTCCTCGCTTTCGAACCGTGTGATAAGGCCACGTCATTTAATGAAACAGATCCAAGCGCCCTGGATTTTTGATATTTTATTATTTCTGTTTTAATTTCTTTTAATTTCTTTTATTTTCAAAAATTGATAACTATTTTATTTGAAGTCACTAAAATATGAGACCAATGGCAAAAAAATTCTTGAAAAATCTAGTTTCATAATCTGATTTTTAATTATTGTTATGACTTCATTTAATATTTTTTGTGAATTATTTGGTTTTTAATAGTTTTTAATTCATTTTAAATACTTTTTGATATCTAAAAAAACCAAAAGTATTTTCTTAACACATATGGATCATGATAGCTCAATGAAAAATAATCTCATCAATTTCTTAATTGATTTGAGATTTATTTGAGATTTTAATTCATAATGTGTTATTTTTATTATTTTTAATTGATTTAAAATAGTTTCTGATTTCAAAAAATGTTGAGAAAATTTATCAAACCTTGTTTGACCATGTTAGACCTATGAGAATTTAATTGGACTTGTTCAAGTTGATTTGAATTGAATTTGAGGTTTGACCATATTTTGTCCATTTTAATTTTGCATTTATTTTAATTCCAAAAATACCAAACAAATATGTTTGACTTGTTGACTTCTAATCTTCATTTCTCTTCAGTTTTACATTGGTTGATGATGATCTGATTCACATTTGATCATTGTGTTTTGAGTATTTCATTTGAATTCTCCTTTTATTCATTTCATCTTCATCTCATTTCTTCTTTTTATTTTCGCCAATGAGTTAATGATTTGTGGTTGGTCTTGACATATGAGAGGCTTAACCTTCGTTGATCCAAATCAAACTCAACTTGATCAAATATCAGGTGAGTTGCTTTGTGTCCAAAATAGGTTGCTTCTTGGTCAAGCAGAAAACCTAAAGTCCATACAAGGCCTTTCTTCTTTTCTTTTGGCATGGCAAGTTGTAGGAGCTTGGCCTACTAGTCATGACCTCCAACTTGTGTTTATTTTCCTATAGTTTTATTGACCGGCCTCAGATAGGTGTGACTACTACATTAGTCCACTTACGATTGCTTAACATAGCGCTAAATTGTCTTATGACACACTAACATTAACTACTAACTACTAACTTTAATTTGAGCATTTAATTTCTTGCAATTTACTTTAATGCAATTTACCTTCTTGCTCATTTATTGATGTTGCTTTTCCCTTTGCTCACTTGAGCATATATTTTATGTTTATGTCATTTTCCTTTTGCTCATTTGAGCTTATTATTGTATATAAATATATTGGTGCTTTGTGTTTGTTTTGTGATTGTTTATGTGAATCCAATGCAAAAGGAGAAAGGACTTAGAATTAGGACCTTACCTATGCTTAAAGGAGTTCAAGAGCAACTAGGCCTCATGCCTTTAGAATGCTAAACTTCTTGAAGAGAAACTAGGCCTGATGCCTTAAGAATGCTAAATCTTAAAGTTGACTTCAAAGGACCCCTAATCTAAACTCATTCTTTGTCCATTCCTCTTATTGTGTTTTGAACCTTTTGATGTTTGTTCTTGTGTGATAGGGATTCCATCTTGAGATAGTAAGAAGGACCATTGTCATGAGTAGCCAAGTTAAGAGAGACAAGCCAAATGGAGATCCTAGGAGCTTTAATGTATATTTGTTTTGATTGCTTGTTGCTTGCTAAGTCCAAAGGAAAGGAGCATCTTGAATCATCTCTATGATTTCAAGAAAAAGGAACTCCAAGGGTTTTATCTCTTCTCTCATCTTTGTATGCTTTAGGACTAGCCCTTCTCTTCTTCTCCTCACTCTAACCCAAGCCAAACTCTCTTTGTGCAAACTTTGACATTGTTTTCAAACTAGAAACCTAGACCTTATGCCTTTGATTTTTCAAACTCTTTTCATTAATACTCATTGTGAATAAACCTTAAGTCAACTTTGACCTCATTTTTTGTGAATACTTCTAACTTGTAAATACAACTCACTTCAAGTTGTTTTTGTGGTTCCAATGGCCACCTTTGTTAAAACAATTCATAAACATTAGCCATAGGTTTGAGTTATCATAGTGGTTGATGTAAACCTCACCTTATTCTTAGTGATTGGACTATAAGTCTTCCATACTTATTATAGGGTTAACCCCTCACTAGTATGTTGAAGCTCCCCTCACATGGTGGATTGTTGGTTTAGGTTGAGTTTTCTCCCTTTAATAACAAAAGACCTTAAGGCTTTTGATCAAATCAATTCACCAATCTTTTTTGAGATTTGTACCCCGAACTACGAGGTTTTGATCCTACCTTTGTGATGGTACGTAGGCAATAGGTTCATCCATTCAAACAAAAAAATTGTAAATATAATCTATTCTTTTCTCATCCCTCCAATCTTGTTTGCACAAATATTTTCACAAATACCAACCTACAATACACATTTGCAAAAAGAGGTTCCCTAGAGTACTAAGGATGTTTTGGGTGCGTAAAACCTTCCCATTTCATAACCAACCCCCTTACCTGGATCTCTGACATTTTTATTAGTTTTTGACTTGATAAAACTTCTTACTTGGTTTTTGTTCTCTTTTTAACCTTTCCTTTGGATAAATAAAAGTACGGTGGTGACTCAAATTGTATGCTTACTTTTGATTTAGTCAATAAATCTAAAAGGTAACGAATACCCCGCTACAAGATGACTGACTCATTGACCCATAATATTCTCAAGAGAAACTCGTCTGAGTGTAGTATCGCATAAAAACTGTTATCAAGTCTACACTTGAATAGTTTCTGCACTACATCCTAAATAGGCCAAGATGGGTTAGGTGTTCTAAGGTCCTCAGCTTCTCAGACCCAATTAGAAATAGTAATGTCTAATCACAAATACTTGTGTGACATTTCCAAATCCATTGGAGTCTCCACTGAGCTGATGGATCTCAAGCTAACTTTTTAAGGACTACTCCACAAAAGTCGAACATGACTATACCATCCTCCTATCTTAATTGCACTCAAGTTCGGGTTAGAACTTATCTCACCACTCAGAGATCACCAAGCACAACAAGCAGATTATATCACACATACATATATACAATCATAACATATTAACAAATATATTCACAAAAAAGTAGGCTAAACCCACTTGAGACTACTCCCCTACAGAGTCGCCACTTAATTTCTATAGCGAGAAATTCATGATCATCAAGCTATTAACAAGCTAGAGATCAATTAACATGAGTCGCCACCGTGCTTTTAATGTTTCCAAGGGAAAAGGGAAAAAGTACGAACAAAACCCAAATAGTAAGAAGTTTTCAAATAAAAACTAATAAAAGTCAGAGATCACAGATAAGGGGGTTGGTTACACGGAGGGAACATGTTAGCACCCAAAGTGTCCTAGGTACTCCTAGGGAGCCCTTTTTGTGTGCATATGTAGTTGGTATAAAGTGATGTTTACAAAGAAATAGAGTGAGGGGATGAGAAAAGAATTCATTAATTATATTTTTTGTTTGACAAGACCTTCGGTCTTGTGCCTACGTATCAACATAAAAATGAGGGATCAAAACCTCGTAGTTCGTGCTACAAATTTCAAAATGAGTGTGTTGGTTTTAGAAAAATTTAAGTTTGAAGGGCACAAAGGCCTAAAATGATTTGAATGAGTTAGTTCTTTTTGGATTTTTGAAAGTTTAAGTCAAGTATAGTTAAATTTGTTTACAAGTTTGATTTAAGAAAATAAGCTTGAAAATGCAATGGCATAAGGCCAAAGTTTCTATCTTATATTGAAAGTGGTCAAAGTTTAGAAAAAAAGTATTTCACAAAAAGAAGGTTTCGAAAATGGATGAAGAGATTTTTAAAATAAAGAAATGGGGATGGGATGAAGAGACTATCCTATGCACAAAAATTAAAAGTTTAAAGTTGAAAAGATCTGACAAAATGGGTAGAAATCCAATAGGCAAGTATGTCAATAGAAACCCAAAATTCCCTTGGACTTTTAGAATCAAACAACACACAAATGTACAATTATATCAATCTTAAAGAGCAAATGCATGAAATAAAGATGGCCTCATCCAAGCTTATCCACTTCATGATCTTTCTTCAAAATAGCCCATGTAGCAGATGAATTCCACAAGTCACAGGTTCAATATAACATCTTAACAATGATCAAAATTGTAGGTAAACTGGAGAGATCTTGAATGATGTATCAGATGAATTTCAAATTGCAAGCACTTGGTTCTTTAACAAGTTGGCATTGGCCAAGTCCATTAGCAAAAGGATGTTGCCTAAATTCTAAGTCCAATTGGGCAAGATCAAACCATGAGTCCACTCAAATGTCTTTTAGGGTTCTTGTTATTATTATGTATATTAATGGTCAAACACCAAGCAAGCAAATAAAGTAACACCAAAACAAAATATATCACACAATATGGTCCAAATGGACAAAGTGAAAATTACATTAGCATAAACAATTAGAATGATATGTATAATGGCAAATGATAATAGAATACTAAAAGTAAATTGCATTAAAAGTAAAGGCCTAAAATTAAAAGTCAATAGTTAGTAAGTTAGAAGTTAGTTTTGTTTTGCTTTTGATTTGAAGACATTCTTTGGAGAACACTCAACCCACTTGACACAGGCATGGATCCTTTAACCAAAACATCTTCCAAAGGAAGGAAAGAAGGCCAAGTTTCCACACAATACCATGGAAGAGGGGAGACTTACAATCTCACTAACTAGAATGCTTATGCCTTTTGTGTCACAAATTTAGTGCTATGTTAAGCAATCGTAATTAGACTTATGTAGAAGTCACAACTATTTGAGGTCGGGCAATAGACTTTTGGTGTTAATGCATGTTGGACACATAGTATTATGAACTATGCTCATTAAACATACCACACACACAAAATATGCAAAAGGTGTGGCCTAATCTCATCCATACTCATGTTAATCTTTCAATAAACTAGCATTAGGACTTTGATATGTCATTGACCAAATTGAAATGAATGGATGAAGAAGGGGAATTAGATGAAGAGGGAAGGGGATGAATGAGATCACAAATTGGTCAAAGGAGGACTTTTATTAAATTAATATCATTCATTCATTTTGGGAGATGGAATGTGCATTCCATCAATCCCCTTAATCCAATGATATTAACTTAACAAAGTCAAATCAACTTTGACCAATGCCCAACAACAAATTAGAAACTCAAATAAGTCAATACAAATGGTCAACACAATTTAAATCGCATTTATTCAATTAAAAACAATAAAATAATGCATTAAATTCAAAATGTTTTGTCTAATTCCTAAAATCTTATCAAAACACCAAAGAAATTGCCATGAGATTTATCATAGGTAAAACAAGGTCAAAGGACCTTGGAGAAAAAAATTCATAATTTTTGGACATTTAAAAATATTTTTATACAATTAAAAACAAATGCAAAATCAATTAATTCATGAAAAATATTAATAATGATCCAAAAAATAATTTTAATTCAGAATATGAAAGATCCAGAAAATTATTTGAAATTTTTTGGTGAAAGTCCCATATTTTTTGGATCAATATTAAATTTAATATGAATTATTGAAGAAAAGAGAATTAAAATAAAATTCAGAAAATGCTAAATTACGTGGACCATCAGATCTCCCTCATTAATTGAGGTGGCATATCCGATGATCCAAAACGCGCGCTCCACATACACCTGAGTCAACCGCGTGGCAAATGGAGTAATCAAAAGGAACGATCCAGATTAGAACATGAGACTTGGATTAAGTGGTTCAGATATAAGACATATCATCACCGAAGCCAGAGCTCCGGTTGTCTTCTCCGGTGAGCTTCACCAGACTGGTCAACATGAACCATCACCAAAAAAAGAAACAGGGATATGATCTTAAAGAGAAAATGGCACTGAGCTCGAATCTGACCTCCAATTCCAAATATATTAAGAGATATGTGGAATTGAAAAATGAGGTGCATAATCTGAGTTGCTTCGATTTGGCCTCAAAGTAACTCAATCTTCTTGCCTATATTGGTAGGACTCTAGACAACCAAAGAATCAATGGAATTGAGCAACAATTTAAGAGAATCAAAGAGTTTAAAATTTCTGCAAATTACCTTCAATGGAGGTATGAACACGATGGATCTTGATCTGAATTGTGCTTTGCTTCACTTCAATTGCTTGTAGGAAGGGAATGGAAAGGTTAAGAAGAAATGGACTCCTGGAGAATTGAATTGTAAAACGGTGGAGATTCAAGCTCAAATTCAAATGAATTTATCAGGGTTATCCTATGAGAGTGAAAGGGTTTCAATGGAGATTCAAAGTTGGCGCAATGTGTGTGTTATTTCTGAGCAAATGCAACTATATTTATAGCCAAATCCATGTGATATTTGCACACTCTTTCCACTATCCAGAATTAGTAAAATGACGAGGGAATGGTGCATGGGCATGCATAGGCCCATGGAATGATAGTTGAAAGTCCAAATTTGAAGTTCAGATGCTTTGAAGATTGATTGGATTGCAAGGCACTTGTGCATTGTTGCTTGAAGTTGGATCCATACCAAATGATATCAGCCTGTTTAAGTCATGTGCAACCTATGCATTTCAAGTCCAAAATGAATTAATTTTAGCTATTTGGAAAGATGAGATCAAGAGGAATAAGTTTTATGTTGAACACTTTATGATTTGGAGGCTGGAACTTGGATGAATTTTGAGGTGGAAGTTTGAAAATTTCAACATGTTGAAATTTTTTCCAAGTGTCAAGCCATATGTCTCAATATTCCACCTTGCTTAACGTTTTATGGGAGCTTCAAATGAGAAAAGTGTCTTTATAAAAGTTGTATCTCTATCAAAGACCTTCAAAATGGTCACCAATTTCATGTGATTTGGATTTGAAATAATATAGTTATGCATTTTTGAAGTTTGGAAAAATCACTTGATCAATGGTATAGGTCAAAAGTGACCTATAATGTAGCCTCATATCACATGCTCAAAAAAGATGGATTAGCTCCCACTCCAAACGTAAAAGTTTAAGTAGACACATTTAATTTGATTGTTCAACTTGGAAATCTTTCATCTCATAAAATTTGAGCAAGTTATGGCGTTAGGAAGTTGACTTTCAAATTAGGGTTTAGACAAAATGACCTATAATGTTTTAACATAGAAAATGATTTTCCAAGAAAAACTAGCTCTAGTTCTCAACATGAAAGGTGTTTTTAATGTCATTTAGAGTAAGTTTTCTCTTGGAATCATTTTCATATGGTGACAAGTGTAGGATATAGGGTCTAGGGAGACCTAGTTTTGATAAGATGAATCCATCTAGCCAACCACCATCAACCAACTTGCTAATTTCCAATTCTCTTGACTTTCTTGGCTCATGGTAGATCATATATGCATAAGATGATGTTTTTTGAAGTGTCCCTTGAGAAATTTGATCAATTGGTGAGGTAGCTTGTTGGAGAAGTTACTCAAGACACCCAGCCAAACTAGGTTTTCCAAGGCAAATCACCCTCAAACTCTTGAAGAAAACTTGACCAATATAACATGTAGAGAACATTGGGACTCATATATGATGCTTGTGAACATTGTTGAGTCAATACTTGGTTGTGCTCTTTGTTCATGAGGGTCTTAAACCCTAGATGTGAACTTGATAAATCAATGAGATCATGCCCTTCCTACAAAAGAGTTAGGCAAATGCAAAGACAAATTTTTGGTATTTTGGTTAGTGAAATGATAAAATACAAGTATGATATAATCACAAAGTTCTTGGTGATCTCTCCCAAAATAAACCCAATGAAAACGGGTAAGGAGGATGCCAAGGTATGATCCTAATGCTAATGCTTATGATGAAATTGCATGAGGGATCTTAGGGTAAAAATTGGGGTCTTACAGATATCACCTAGGACTAGGGATACCCTGTATGAACCAGAGTATTCTTGATATTATTAAGCTTAACTTCACCTTAATTGGCTATGGACATAGAAATTAGGGTAGATTGATTAAAGGTTTTCTCACCAAGGACTTGGGAGAAAATACACTTAAGAACTGGTAGTAATTGATATTTGTTGATGCAATAGTGACTCAAAGTTGTTACAGGGATAAATCATACACCTTCCTTGGCATTGTTCCTTGTTCCCTGTAAACCTTTATTTTCATCCTTATTTGCTTTTACCTTTATTCTTATCTTTTTACACTTATATCCTTAATATGTTCATCTTAATCGATGACGAATATTCTTCCCTTTAAGTCTATCCTTGATATGTTCACTTTAACCAGTGACAAATATTCTCTTTCTTTGGTCTTCTACCCAGTAACTAGTAGTTGTAAATCCTATTTTGGCTTTTCCCCAGCATGCGGTTCTGACCTAGTAATCGGTAATGAATACACCTCCTGTGTTCCTCAGCGAGCCATCCTTAATATGTTTACCCTAACCGGTAAAGAATGTCCTCTCTGTCAGATGATGTTATCTCCTTACCCAGTAATCGGTAATGGATAATATACTTCTGTTCCTCCTGTAATGAAGATCATTTCTTCCCCAATTGAGTTTTTGTGTGTATTTCCTCAATGAAATCGCCATCCACTGCTTGGTTCAGACATTTCAGCGTCATTCTGATTTACTTGTGTCCCCTGCAGATTCCCCTTTTATCCCTGACTAAATCTTTCCATTAATTTATTTTCATGGAATCCCTCGTGTCCCCCAGCAGTTTTAAGTCATAGCGTGGCCTACGCACAATCTTTATATCCCCCATTGTCTTTGTCTCCCCAGTGAGTTTTCCTTACGGAATGCATTATACTCCTGTGGACTTTCAGTCTCTCTAGATTCTTTTCCTTTGTGGCAACATTTTCCCCACAGAGATTATTTTTAGCATTCATATCATTTGCATCATGAGGTCTCTTAAGGACCAAAATTTGTTTCTATATGTTGTTATTTAGTCCATTCTACTGAGTCGATGCGAAGATTTTAACCTTCATCTCTTCATCTAGAACGTCCTTAAATAGGGGCATCTGTAAGACCCTAATTTTGACTCTAGACATCATATATGAATCAAGAATTGGTTTACATTGGCTCAAGACATCATATATTAATCCCCATGATCTTCACATGTTATTTTTATCAAGAAATCATCAAGATTTTGGAGTTGGTTTGCCTTGGAAACCCCAACTCATTTGGGTATCTTGTGTAACTTCTTCAATAAGTTTCTTCAACAATTGATCAAATATTTCTAGGGATACTTCACATTACATCATATTATGCATATATGGTCCTCCATGAGTCCCAAAAGTCAAGAGAATGTCAAGCTAGCAAGTTGGTTGATGGTGGTTGACCAGAGAAAGTCAACTAGTCAAAACTGGGGTTCCCTAGACCCTATCTCCTACAATATTTGTCATATGAAAATGATTACAAGATCAACGTTACTCTATATTAAATTCCAAACAACTTTCATGTTGAAGTCAAGAGCTAGTTTTTCTTGGAAATTCATTTTTTATGGTTAAAGATTATAGGTCATTTTGTCTAAACCCTAGTTTGGAGGTCAACTTCCCAAGACCATAACTTACTCAATTTTTATGATATGAAAGCCATTCAAATTAATGGTCAAATTCAATATTTCTAATTCAACTTGGATGTTTGGAGGAAGTGCAAATTCAACTTTCAAATACATGTTCTAAGAGGAAACATTATAGGTCATTTTGGGGCAATACCATTGAACAAGTGAATTTCCTCAACTTCTAAAATCCATAACTCCTTCATGCCAAATACAATTAAGGTCAAATTTGTGGCCAAATTGAATATGTTCAAAACAGATACAACTTTGATGGAGGAACTTTTCTTATTTGAAGTCCATAGAAAAAGTTATTCAAGGTGGAAGAAGTGAACATTTGAGTTGAGACTTAGAATTTTTTTTAATATGTTTGATTTCCCAAACTTCCACCTCAAAATTCATCATTATCCAAGCTTCAAATGAAAAAGTGTTCAACATGAAAGTAGTTCCCCTTGATATCACCTTTCCAAAAAGTCAAAAATCATTTGATTTGGACAAAGTATGAGAAACCGAGTTTCAATTCTCCTTCTATTTTAGGATTGAAACTTTAAGAGTCCAAGATTTATAACCATTCAAATCATCTTCTGCAAGCTTCTAGAGTCAACCAAATCCAAATTGGAAGCCATATCAAGCAATTCTGAAGCTCCTCGAAGCTGAGATTTCAGCAACTTCTTCTCTTCGATTCACTCTCAATTCTCCATTATTCTTGTTGACTTTTGGTTTGCTGAAGTCCTACCAATGTAGGCAACAAGATTGAGTTGGTTAGAGGTCAAATCGAAGCAACTCAGTTCATGATCCTCAAAATTCAAATCCCTATATCTTTTCATATACTTGGAATTGGAGAAAATTGAGGCTAGGTTCGAGCTCCTAAGCATTTTTTCTGTAAATCCATGTCTTACTTTTTCATTTTGGTGATGGTTGAAGGTGGACCAGTCCGGTGAGGTCCATCGAAGAAGAAGACTGACTGGAGCTCTGGCTTCGGTGATGTATTGGCAAGCATCTCAACCATATGATCCTTTTAAAATATTTTAATCTTGGGCGTTGCTTTTGATTACCACGCGTGTGGGACAATTGACTACAGTGCATGTGGAACGCGCGTTTCCATCCATCTGATTTGCCACCTCAATTAATGAGGGAGGTCAGATGGCTCACGTTGTTTTGAATTTCTGAATTTTCCATTTAATTGCTTAGTTTTCATTAATTCATATTAATATCATTATATTTCCAAAAAAATATGGGACTTTCACCAAAAAATTTCAAATATTTTTCTCTTTCATTTTCTGAATTTAAATTATTTTTTGGATCAATATTGATATTTTTCATGATTTAATTGTTTTTATGCATATTTTTAATTTTTTAAAAATACTTCTGACTTTTCAAAAATAATTTTCTTCAAGGTCCTTTGACCTTGTTTGACCTATTATAAATCTCTTGGGCATTCATTTGGTATTTTGAAGAGGTTTTAGGTTATTGATCAAACATAATTGACTTTAGTGCATTTAATTTGATTTTGAATTGTTTAATTGTGTGAAAATTATGTTGAGCCATTTTTATTGACTTGTGAAGTTTGACTATGTTATTGGGCCATGGTCAAGGTTGATTTGACTTTTGTTGGATTAAAATCATTGGATTAAGGGGATTGATGAAATGTACATTTCATCTCCCAAAATGAATGAATGATTTTAAGTTGATAAAATTCCTCCCATTAATATATTTGCAAATAAAACCTCAGTTCCTTGAAGTTATTTTTCGTGTGATGAATGTTATGATGCACATGAATGCATGAATGCAACAATCACAAATAAGGGATCACACACAAGGAAAACAAACAAAGGTCAACTTATGAATCAAGTCATTGTCAAGATCAATCATCCATTTTGGTGGATTATGGTTTTCACCTTATCAACACCTAAGTTCCATTGATATTGACAAGACTTGATTGGATCAACCAAGAATCCACAGTTTGTTGTTAGTCACGAGCATGGAATCTGGTTAAGAACCATCCCAAAGGAGTGTACTAAGGATAAAAACCTGTAGATCATGTTTTAAAAGTTCCTAGAGTCTTAATTCCATCTATCAGATAGTACAGGTTAGGATGACTGACTCATCAACCCATAATATTCTCAAGAGAAACTCGTCTGAGTGTAGTATCGCGTAACAACTGTTATCAAGTCTACACTTGAACAGTCTCCACACTACGTCCTAAATAGGCAAAGTTGGGTTAAATCTTCTACAGTCTTCAGCTTCTCGGGCCCCAAATCAGAGAAAGTAATGCCTAACCATAAATAACTTGGGTGACATCAATAGCTCCCAAGGGGTCTCCACTTAGTAGATGGGTCTCAAGCCAACTTGTTAAGGACTACTCCACACAAGTCGAACGTGACTATACCATCCTCATAACTTAATTGCACTCAAGTTCGGGTTAGAACTTAACTCACCACTCAAAGATCACCAAGTACAACAAGCAGATTATACCATACAAACAAATACACAAACATCAGATATGAAATTATATACACATAAAAAAGTAGGCTAAACCCATGGAGGATTACTCCCCAGCAGAGTCGCCACTTAATTTTTGTAGCGGTAAATTCATGACCATTAAGTTATCGATAAACTTAACGTCAATAAAACCAGAGTCGTCACCATGCTTTTATTATTTCCAAAGGAAAAGGGAAAAGTACAAACAAAACCCAAAGATAAGAAGTTTTCAAATCAAAACTAATAAAATGCCAGAGATTACAGGTAAGGGGGTTGGTTACACAGAGGGAAGGTGTTAGCACCCAAAGTGTCCAAGGTACTCCTAGGGAGCCCTTTTTTATGTCTGCATGTGTTTTAATATAAAAGATGTTTGCATCATATAGAGTGTGAGGATAAGAAAATAATTCATTAGTTATATTTTATTCTTTGACAAGACCTTCGGACTTGTGCCTACGTACCAACATAAAATGAGGGATCAAAACCTCATAGTTCATGGCATCAATTTCAAAGTGAGTGAATTGGTTTTAACAAAAATCTAAATTTAAAAAGAGGAACAAAGGGCCTAAAAGAATTTGAATGAGTGTTAGTTCTTTTTGTATTTTGAAATTTTAAGTCAATATGGTTAAGTTCATTTACAAGTTTGATTTAAGAAAAGAGTTCAAAAATGCCATGGCATAAGGCCAAAGTTTCTAATTTGCAATAAAGTCTAAGTTTGAAATAACAAGAAAAGAAGATTTTTGAAAAGAGGGAGAGATTTGAAATTTAAGAAGTGGGAGGAGATGAAGAGACTAATCCTAAGCAAAAGATGGAGGACTTCCTACTGTTCTTTCTGCAGCTCTTCAACTGTCTTCAGGACCAGAGGAACAAAGGTGGAGGACTCCCCCTGAGTCAGAGGATCGTTTCCTCCCTTGGCGGCAGACTCTGCAGTCAGACGAGCTGCTTCTTCAGCGGCAACCTTGGCTTTTGCCTCGGCTTCAGCAGTAGCAGCGGCATCAGCTAGAGCTTTGGCCTTAGCTTCCTTGATCCTTTGTAGTTCTTCTTGCCTTGCTTTCTCTTCAGCTTCTTTACATGCCCACTCCTCAACTTATCTGGTTAGACACTCCTGAAGTCTGATCTCAGCGTCTCTGATGAAGTCATTGCGGACTTGCTCAGAGAGGCCTTTCAGCTTGAAGGCTTCAAAGGTCATCCAACTTATCACTCTGTTCCAGTGAGTACTTACAGCGGAGGGATCATCACTGATGCCAGAGTTGATGGTCAAAGACTTGACCTTGTCAACTGTAGCTTCTGCAAATACCGTTATTGCTTCCTCAAGGGTTAGAAGGGTGTTATCAGGGTCAGAGGCTTGGGGTGGAGAAGTGGGAGGGCTTAAGTTAAGTGTGGGAGTTTGTGGTTCAGCAGATGTAGTTAGTGGGGGCATCTCAGAGTTTTATGGTTGTGATTCAGAGTGAATTGGTTTGGATGGTGGATGGTCAGATGTGGTTATGTTTGGGTTTTCTGTGGGTGGAGGAATAATTTCTGGTTCAGGGATAGATTGTGTTGGCTGTTGAGAGGCCATAGCATGATGTTGGAGTTGAGCCAGAGTTGGGGAGTGAGGGTCAGAGGGTTCCGTGTCTGATGGAAGTGTGTAGTGAGGTGGTGATTCTGGAGATGATGATGAGGAGGGTGAGTTTGTTTCGTTCAGCATTTCTGCTTCTGAAATAGGTAGAGATGTGGTGGCCAGGTTGAATTTTTTAGTGGGTTGGTTAGATGGTCTGGAGGTTGAGGGGGGAGTTTCTGAGTTAGTGTATATGGGCGAAGGTTGAGGGAATGAAGAAACAATAGGTTTAACTTTTACAGAAGGAGGGAGAGGTACAAACTTACCAGAGGATCCAGCCAGAGGTACTGGAGGTCTTGATCCAGAAGATTCTCCACAACTTTGCTATTTTCGCCTGCTAGGCCTTCTCAGATGGTTCTCGTGTCCTCTTCATGAAATCTGAGAACTTTATTCCTTGTTTGCGTAGATCATCTAAGTAGTACATGACTACCTCTGGAGGGTCGATCTTTGAGAACAAATAGAGTCTATTTGGGATCTTTCTCTGATCTTTAAGAGCTTCCCAAGAGGTGTCCAGAGTTGGTTTGACCCTTACTTGATTCAAAATTCCCATGCTCTTCAGATTGTGAGCGTTTAGAGCTCTTCCAGTATCTACCATCACGTCTTCCATGAGTCTGAACTGTATCAGATGGTCCACGAGACCGCTTTCAATCAATACATCAGAGATGAGCCTCCCTAGAGGAATGTAGTTTCTGGTCTTCATGTTGTTTCTGGTATCTCTCACGGAGTCTCTGAGATATTTGAAGAGGAGTGCAGGAAGGCAGAGCTTCAGACCCTTGTGAATGCAGTACATAATGCACTTCTGATCTTTGTTGATGTAATCTGAGGAGTTAGAGGTTGGGCGATGATGGATGCTGCCCAAGATGATCTTCAGCCATACCCGGAGGTTCTGATGCAGTTCCTTATTCTTTGAATGCTTGCCTTCAGCGTTCTGTTGAAAGATTGTTGGGTTTATCTCATGGGACAAATACTTTGCCCTAAGGTTAATGTTGTAGATGCGTCTTCCTCCAGCCTTTTCCATGCCCAGAAGAGCAGCAATGGATTTCTCTGTGATCACCATCTTGACTCCCAGAACGTAGGAGACGATGTAGTGATCGTCAACGTCAGCAAATCTCCAGAATTCTTTCACCAAATTAGTGTAGACTGGGCCATAGAGACGTTGGAAGTAGTTTTCCCATCCTTGTTTCTTCAGTTCGTTAGTGAGGTCAACACCATTCCTTCTCATGTTGTCAAAATCAACCAACGATTTGCACAACACTTCAAGCTTTTCAAAAGGTTTTGCAAGATGGATATGAGGCTCACGATCAAGAATGTGAGGTTCTTTGTAAATGGGAGTGGAGACGACACCGATAACAGCTTAGGTTTTGATTGCTAGAACTTGGATCTTGCTCATTTGAGTTCATCTGTTGAGAGAAGTTATACACTGACTATTATTGAGAATCCCTGAAGATTGTTGATGAACTGGGTTGAACGTTTGAAGAACTGGAGTGCACACTGCAGAAATGCCTTGAGAGAAGAAGAACTTGCTAGAGGGTTAAGAGTGTTTGTGAGAGTGAAAAGTGTGCAATTTGTGAAGATAAGAGTTTAAATACCCAAATTAAGGCGCATGCAAAATGACACACATAAATGAGTTTAGCACAAAAACCAAGTATGCACGTTAGAGGGAGAATGATTACAGCTCATTAATGATGTCTAATCCCAAACTCAGCACACTGCTCGAGGAGATCTCAAGAGACTGTTTCTTGATTACTGTTAAATAGTTGTCTAGAAGTTCCAAGGTCAGACGCATGATGCTCCACGTGTTTACTTTATCTGATCTTCAGGAATACCAAAGGATTGGTTCCTGGAGATTTCTAACTCAGATGACTTCTAACTGGTAGTAGCATCAGAGTCAGATACAAAATCCAACTATTTACCTCAGAATCTTATTTTGCTATCTCAGAGGCAAATTTTATTCAGGACAATTTTGAATGTTCATATTCTTTAAGATAAAGGAGAATCTATCTTCAGCAAGGGGTTTGGTAAACATGTCAGCCTATTGATGGTCTGTATCAATAAATTTCAACATTACTACACCTTTCTGAACATAGTCTCTAATGAAATGATGTTTCATTTCTATGTGTTTAGCTCTGGAGTGCAAAATAGGATCCTTGCTTAAACAAATGGCAGCAGTATTGTCACAAAAGATAGGAATGTTACTCTCAAATATTTGAAGATCCTCTAGTTCATTCCTCATCAAGAACATCTGAGTGGTGCATAATGATGTTGAAATGTATTCTGCTTCTGCAGTGGACAAGGCTATGGTTGATTGTCTTTTGCTGTCCCAGGATATCAGGTTCTTTCCTAAGAGCTGACAATTTCCAGATGTACTTTTTTGTTCCATTTTGTCCCCTGCGTAATCTGCATCACCAAAACCAGATAGTCTATACTCTGATGTTTTCTCATACATCAGGCCCATGTTAGGAGTTCCTTTATGATATCTGAGTATTCTCTTAACAACTGGTAAATGAGACTCTCTAGGATCTGATTGGAATCTGGCACAGAGACAAACACTAAACAAAATATCAGGACGTGTAGCAGTCAGATAGAGAAGGGAGCCTATCATACCGCGATAGAGCTTCTGACAAACCTTTTGACTAACTTCTTCTTTTTCCAGAATGCAAGTTGGATGCATGGGAGTCTTAGCAGTTTTGCATTCCGCCATTTCGAATTTCTTCAGAATATCTTTTATGTATTTACGTTGATGAACATAGGTGGCTTCTGAAGCTTGATTGATTTGAATTCCTAGAAAGAACTTTAGTTCTTACATTAAGCTCATTTCAAATTCTGCCTGCATTAGCTCAGAAAATTCTCGACATACAGAGGAGTTAGCTGAACCAAAAATGATATCATCAACATATATCTAGCATATCATGAGATCATTATTAATGTTTTTACAGAAGAGTGTAGAGGCAACTTTCCCTCTGATAAAGTCATGTTCCAGAAGAAAATTACTTAATCTTTCATACCAAGCTCTGGGAGCTTATTTTAGTCCGTATAACGATTTCTTAAGTTTACAAACATGTTCTGGACAAATTGAATTTTCAAAGCCTGGAGGTTGATTGATGTACACTTCTTCTGATATATAGCCATTAATAAATGCGCTCTCGACATCCATTTGATACAGTTTGATAGAATGATTTACAGCAAATGAAACAAGTAAGCGAATAGATTCTAACCTGGCGACTAGGGTAAAGGTTTCATTGTAGTCAATGGCTTCTTATTGACTGTACCCTTGAGCCACCAGTCGAGCTTTCTTTCTGACAACTTCGCCTTTCTCATTTAGCTTGTTTCTGAACACCCATCTGGTTCCGATAATGTGAGTGCCTCTCGGTTTAGGAACAAGATCCCAGACGTCATTCTTTGAGAATTGATCTAGCTCATCTGGCATGGCTAGAACCCAGTCGTTATCTTGAAGTGCCTCATCATAGGAAGTAGGCTCGATCAGAGATACTAGTCCCAGAGGAGTTTCTTCGTGTACTTTGAAGGTTGACCTAGTTCGGATAGGTTCATCTTTGCTTCCCTGAATCAACTCTTCAGATATGTTGAGGTGATTTTTTGATTTCTTTGGGATCGCTGGGGCTTTAGTTCCTTCTGAACTTTGTGTACCAGATGCTTCTGGTGCTTTGATCTTCTCGTCGGAACCTGCAAGAGTAATCTCCAGATCTGCAATTTTCTCAACTAGCTTTGACTTTTCAGGGTCAAGCTTATCATCAAATTTGACGTGAATTGATTCTTCCACAATTTTGGTTTCTGTGTTGTATACTCTGTAGCCTTTAGAGCATTCTAAGTATCCTAACATAATACCTTTTTGTGCTTTTGAATCAACCTTGTTCAGATGTTCTTTAGTATTCAGAATAAAGCAAGAGCATCCAAAAGGATGAAAATAAGCAATGTTGGGTTTTCTTCCTTTACACAGTTTATAGGGATTCTTCTCCATAATAGGTCTTATGGAGATTCTATTATGAATATAACACGCTGTATTTACTGCTTCAGCCCAAAAGTGCTTAGCCACATTTGTTTCATTGATCATGGTTCTGGCCATCTCTTGGAGTGTCCTATTCTTCCTCTCTACAACTCCATTTTGTTGTGGAGTTCTAGGGCATGAGAAATCATGGGATATTCCATTAGAGTCAACTAATTCTTCAAAAGATTTATTTTCAAATTCTCCATCATGATCACTTATGACTCTGATGATTTTAGAGTCAAATTCGTTTTGCACTTTGGAATAGAAGCTAGTGAATACAGAGTGAGACTCACTCTTGTGCTTTAAGAATTTTACCCATGTCCAGCGACTAAAATCATCAACAATAACTAGTCCATATTTCTTTCCATTGACTGATGCTGTTTTCACAGGACCAAACAAATCAATGTGAAGAAGTTCCAGAGGCTTAGAGGTAGAAACAATATTTTTCTTTTTAAAATATGATTTTGAAAATTTTCCTTTCTGACATGCTTCACATAGAGCATATGAAGAAAACTTCAGCTTAGGCAAACCTCTGACTAACTCGAGTTTATTTAGCTGAGATAACTTTCTCATGCTAATGTGGCCCAAGCGTCTATGCCATACCCATTGCTCTTCATGAACAGAGACTAAACATTTTATATTTTGTTCTTTTAAATCCGAAAGATTTATTTTATAAATATTATTTTTCCTCTTGCCAGTGAATAGGACTGTTCCATTATTCTGATTTATTGCTTTACATGTTTTTTGATTGAAGATTACATCATACCTGTTATCACTTAATTGACTTATTGATAACAGATTATGAATTAATCCTTCTACATAGAGAACATCAGATATAGAGGGAAGACTACCATTACCAATAGTTCCGGAGCCTCTGATCCTTCCTTTCCGATTTCCTCCAAAGCCTACGAATCCAGCATCTTTAAGTTCCAGGTTTTTGAACATATACTTTCTTCCCATCATGTGTTGCGAGCATCCAGAGTCCAGGTACCATGACTGGTGTTTTAACTCTGCTGCATAAGATATCTGCAACATAAACAATCTTATCCTTTGGTACCCAGAATCTTTTGGGTCCTTTATGATTAGTTTTCCCAGTGTTTCTTAACACTTTGGGTTTTCTAGCATTATCAAAGCGTTGTGCTTGTGTATGTGTATAGTGGTAGGAAAATGGAGATTTAGGTTGGTCATGATTAGAAGTTTTATCTTCACTAGAATCATACCCAATTCCTCATCCATTGTTTTGACTGACCCCATAAATCATGGATGCCATTCTGCTTCTCTCTATCCCATTCTTCAGAAACTTTTGAAAAGATTTTTCATATTCATAAATTACTATGTTTGTAGTTTGTGGAGCTTGAGATGATGCTTCTTCAAGTTTTAAACATTATTTATTTGTGGAATCTCTTTCTAATGTCAAAGTTCGGTTTTCATCTTTTAGGTCTGAAATTGTTATCTCAAGTTTACCACATTCTTCCAGAGTTTCTTCAAGCACCTCGTTTACAGCTTTAAATTTTTGTTTAAGTTTCTGATAAGAGTTTAGAGTTTCAGATAGGCATGATTCTAGGTCAGATCAAGAAAGATCAGAAAATACCACTTCGAATTCAGATTCTTCATCTGAAGTATTCTTAGAGGTGGTAGCCATGAGTTCCACATTTGCCTGTTCATCAGAGTCTGATTCAGATGAGTCAGATCCACTGTCGTCCCAGGTGGCCATCAATCCCTTTTTGGTTTTGAAGGAATTTTTCTTGAAGTTATCTTTTCTGAAGCTTTCTTTCTTCAACTTGGGACATTCGTTCCTGTAATGACATGTTTCTTTACATTCATAACAAGTTACATCTTTGTTAGATTTACCTTTTGAAGCTGGTTCTGATCGATCTCCTTTGGATCTTGGTTTTCTAAAGTTATTATTCCTTTTTCTCCAGAGTTGTTTCACTATTCTGGTCAGAAGGGATAATTCTTCCTCATCGTCAGAATCTTCCTTTTCAGAGTCATCAATGTCTTCTTCTTCAGCCTGGAAGACTTTGTTTCTGTCAGACTTGCGCCTTTCTGATCTGGACTTTAATGCTACAGACTTGATCTTCTTCTGAGGCTCATCATCCTCCAGTTCTATCTCGTGACTTCTGAGTGAACTGACGAGTTCTCCAAGGCTGATGTTGTTCAGATCCTTTGATAGTTTTAAGGCTGTGACCATGTGTCTCCATTTCTTTGGCAAGCTTCTGACTATCTCCTTGACATGGTCCGCAGTTGTATATCCTTTATCTAGCACTTTGAGACCTGCAATTAAAGTTTGGAATCTAGAAACATTACCTCTACAGCTTCATCGTCCTCCATTTTGAAGGCTTCATATTTCTGGATTAGAGCCAAAGCCTTTGTTTCTTTGACTTGAGAGTTTCCTTCGTGAGTCATCCTTAGGGAGTCAAGTATTTCTTTAGCTGTTTCCCTGTTGGTGATTTTTTCATACTCATTGTAGGAAATGGCATTGACAAGTATTGTTCTGGCTTTGTGATGATTCTTGAATTCACGCTTCTGATCATCTGTCATTTTGCTTCAGGGAATGGCAATTCCAGCATCTGTTAAAGGTGGTATGTAACCAATTGTGACAATGTCCCAGAGATCAGCGTCGTAGCCCAGAAAGAAAATTTCAATTCTGTCTTTCCAATAATCAAATTTCTCTCCATCAAAGACTAGAGGTTTAGCATTGTAACCATCTCTTTCATTGGTGTTGGCCATAGTTTTTCTCGTTCTGGATCTCTCTACACTGTTAAGTTTTTGATTAGAAAATCAATAAAAAAGCCGAAGCTCTGATACCAACTGAAGGTGAGAAAAACAAGAAAGGGGGAGTTTGAATTGTTTTAAAAAATAAAAGCTTTTTCAGAAATAAGAACACACATAATTTTATACTGGTTCGCTTATAAAACAAAGCTACTCCAATCCACCCGGCCAAGGTGATTTCGCCTTCAAAAAGGACTTAATCCACTAATCTTGAAAGATTACACAACCAGTCGTCTAAGAGAATAATCTCTTAGCCCTCTCAAGTATACAGACTGCGCAGAGTCACTTGAGGAACAAAAATAATTTAGCAAAATAGATTTATAATGTAAAGTGCTTCTAAGAGTAAGCAAGTATTATAGAAAAGTATTGGAGCAAGAGTTTTCCACGTAAGAGCAGCAGCTCGTGAAAGTAAGAGAGAATATGAGTGACTTTTATGTGCGTTGTTGTTATGTCTCTCAGTGAGGTATCCTGTCCTTTATATAGTAGTGAGAAGGACCATTGGAGTGATGATAAAATCTAGGTCTTTGATGAGCATTCAATGTCATTACTTATGTGTTTCTTGCTATAACCATTTTGTCTCCATGATTAACTTCTTTCTTAAAATACTTCCTTTCCATACTGAGAATTCTTCCCGTTACTCTTCCTGGACTTAGTGAATCTTCGTCAAAGTCTTCTTGTATCAAAGTCATTCTTCAGAAGGAGATCACTTCTGAGTTTATCAAAGCTTCTCAGAATACTAGTCTTCTCGATCATCAGATTCTAAGACCAGTAGTTGTTAGAGCTTCTGGTTCTTTTTACTGTCTTTCTTTGATCAGAGTCAAAACCTCTTGGACGTACTTCTTCCTTAGCGGCGTCTGATCTTCTAGTACTTTGCATCTAACAAGTGTTGGTATCTGATAGGAGATCAGAATGCTTCGTTACTGTACAGAGTCCAGCATACTTGTTCAGAGTCCTGCATACTTAGAGAAAATCTCGTTAGAGTACCATTTTTGGTTTCATCCTTTGTTATCATCAAAATCTTAGAATTCTATTGTAGAACCAATTTTGTTCTTACAGTAAGTCCTACACCTATGGTTTTCTACCCAGTAATCGATAGTTGTAAACCCCATTTTGTCCCCTTTGAAGAGTTAATCCATGATATTGTTCATCCTAACCGACGACGGGCACTCTCTTCCTTGTATTTCTACCCAGTATCCGGTAGATGTAATCCCCTCTTTGTTGGTTATCTTTATCCAATGTTCGGTATTGATATTCCTTCATTTTGAGTATACCACCCAGTAGCCGGTGATATATCTCCCGAATCATTGTTGTTTACAATGTATCCCCAGCGAGTCATCTTTCATTTACCCTTGTTTGGTAATGATTGTCTCTCCCCTTGATTGGTCATCATTTTATACCCAATAACTGGTATCCCGATGTCCTTTCTTTTCGGTCTATTTATCCTTTATTAACCGAGTAACCGGTTGTGTATAATCTTCTATGCGAGTATATCATCTATATTCTAACGGTAATAGATAATGTATCTCATGCGCTCTTCAGTCGAAGTCTTTTTCCTTCCCCAGTCGAGTAAGATTCGTATTTCCTTATGGAATCGAATGTCCATCCTGTAATCGAGTTTGCTTTTTCAACCCTCCTTTCAGATGGTGAGTGTCTTGGAAATATTCCCCAATTCACGCCTGGTCGGTCACATATTATATACCCAATAACCGGTATCTCTGGTGTTCCTTCCTTCTACTCTCTATTATGACTTTTTTTTGTCCCATGTGGAGTCAGAATTTCCTGAGTCGAAATATACATTTTAGGTCTTCCTCAGATGTTTTGGATGATTGATATCTCTCACCCTTATACCGGTCTTAGATATTCTTTCTCCTTGAGCATGTTGTCCTCTCACCCTTATACCGGTGTTTTGATCACATGTCTCTTTGAGTTTATTACCCAGTGGCCGGTAATACCCCGTTTGTTGCTTCCTCAGCTGAGTCCTTTGTGGATTTCCCAACCTGAGTCCGGATTTTTATCCGAGGTATCCTTTGTGGATAGTTTCCCTGTATTGGCATATTCCCCAATACATGCGTATTTGCGTCAGCTCTGCAAGTTTCAAGTAGTGACCTGCTCACGCATTTTTACCCTTATTTCTCCCCCAGAGTCTCCGTCCCATTTATAAGTGTATTACTCCTATTGGATTTTCAGTTTCTCCTAATTTCTTTTTCCTTTGTGGACACATATCCCCACAGAGTATTAATTTTTGCATACACACATTTGCATCATGAGGTCTCGTAGGGACCAAAATTCGTCTCTTTGTTATTATTTAAGCCCATTCTACCACGTCGAGACGAAGATTTTAACCTTCATATCTCCGGCTAGAATGACCTTAAATAGGGGCATCTGTAAGACCCTAATTTTGACACTAAGATCCCTCATGGCATCATGACATTGCTCATTGCATTTTGCCTCAAGGATCATAGCATCTTAGCTCCTTAACCCTTGAAGCTCAAGCAGTCATGTGATCCAAGGCTCCTAAGAGGCTCCTATGCTCAATGAAGTGGCTAGATGAAGATGAAAACAAGCATGACTATGGTCCCTAGAGCTCTCAATCATCATATATTCCTCCCAATTATCTCAATTTGTCAATTTGATCAAGATAAACCAAACGGCTTGAGGATTGTTTCCCAAGGAAACCCTAATTCAACTGTGCATTGACTGTGCGTTGCTCATGAAGCAACCTCAACCTATGATCAAATTTAACCAAGGGAATTTCTTTAATCCATCACTTTATGCATATATGAGCCTATGTGAGTGTCATGAATCATTCATTCATCAAGATTTCAAGTTTGGCTTTGAGAAGTTGATCAGTCAATTCATCTGACTATTTTGAAATCCACTGAGACCTAACTTTTGATGTGTTTGTCAAATAAAGATAACCCTAAGAGAAATAATGTTCTTAATAACCATATGAACAACTTTAATGTTCATCCAAATTTCATTTGAAACTTGGAAGGTCATCATTCATTTCAAAACATTATAGGTCATTTTGACTAAAACCCTAATTTTGGGTCAACTTCCCAAGGACCTAACTCCTTCATTTTTTATGATTTTGAGGTGATGCCAAGTGCATTGGAAATTTTAATATGCCTACATCAGTTGTTATGTTGGAAAAAATTTCATAATCCTAAAAGAAGTACATGTGATAATACAAAACATTATAGGTCACTTTGGACCAAAGCCATTGAAATATGAAAAAGTCCAACTTCAAGTGCCCATAACTTTCTCATCAAAAATCCAAATGATGCACAATTTAAGTCCAAATTGATTTTCTTGAAAAGATATACAACGTTTATGTTGGAGGTTTTTCCATTTGAGGCTTGCATCATTGAAACATAAAGGCTTGAAGTTGGTCATTTTTGGCAAATTTTCCATATACATGTTTTGTACCTTGAACTTCATGGCCAGTTTTCAATATTTTCCAAACTCCAAATGGATTTTGGTTCAACATAACATGTGTTCCTTACATCAAGACCTTTCCAACCATTACCCATATGCTTATGTTTGGATTTTCCAATTGGCATTTTCGAAGAGGTGAAACTTTATGATCAATTATGCATAACATGTTAAAATTCCATGCACAAGCTAATGCATTGTCACATGCACATCCAAACTTGATTCATTTGTGTTCAGCACTCATTTGCAATGGATTTTGGGCCTCACATGGGCCTGTACAGGCCCATGCATGGAGGACCAAAGTTCATGCACACACGAGTTTCCCACACATTGCATCAGCTGTGGCTATAAATAGAAGGCATTGCTCCCTTCAAATCTCAACCTGAAGGCGCCTGAAATCCTGCTGGATTGCTTCCCTAACCTCTCACTCAAAGGAATTCTGAAATTTCACTTCACTTTTCAAGCTTAAATTTCAACTTCCCTGGTTGATCTTTAGCTTCTAATTCCTTAGCCTTGCTTCATTGTTACTTTAAGATCAAGCTGTACTCAAGGATTGGATTGGATCAAGCTCTTAAAAGCTGCACTTCAAAGGTTCATCTCATAACTGATTTGATTTGAATCTCTCTGATTATTGTGCATTGGTTGGTTTGATTGGCATTTCTGAAGTCCTCATTTGAGAGGCAATTGATTGGTGGTTTTAATTTTGAGAATTAGCTAACTTCAAATTGAACACCTCAGATTTCTTCCTCCATAAGAATCTTGAGAAGTAACTAAGGTCACAAGGGTGATGTACATCACCCAAGCTTTGGAATAGTATATGGATCGCGTGCTATGGTCGAGGTTGTAAAACCTGCAATTGGTGGCGTTTTCAGGCCTTCTCACCGGAGAAGACGATGGTTTCCACCACCGTCCCCACGCGTCCAAACCTTGGCCCTTGGATCCAGTCTTCCAGATCTAATCCTAGCCTTGTGTTGTTATGACTTTTTAAAATCATTCATGTTTCGTTGTTGACTCATCCACAAATGAGCGCGTGCTTCATAGCCATCTGATCAGCCACGTCAATTAATAAGCGCTGATCAGACGCTTGTGGATTTTTGCTATTTTTTTAATTTCTGTTTTAATTTCTTTGATTCCATTTTATTTTAAAAATTCATAACTTCTTTATTTGGAATCACAAAAATATGGGACCAATTGCAAAAATTTTCTCTTAAATTCTAGTTTCATAAAATGATTTTTAATTATTTTTGTGATTCCATTTAATGTTTTTTGTGAATTATTTATTTTCTGATTGTTTTTAATTCATTTAAAATACCATTTGATATTCAAAAATGCCAAAAATATTTTCTTAACATCTTTGGATGATGATGAATCTATGAAAAATATTCTCATCAATTTCTTAATTGATTTGAGATTTAGTTGAGATTTTAGTCCAATTATGTTATTTTTCTTCATTTTTAATTGTTTAAAATTAGTTTATGTTTTCAAAAAATATTGAGAAATTTTGTCAAACATTGTTTGACCATGTTAGACTTATGATGATCCAATTGGACTCATCCAAGTTGATTTGAATTGGATTTGAAGTTTGACCTTTATTTGTTCATTTTATTTTATGTATTAATTTAAAATCCCAAAAATACCAAAAATATGTTTGACCCTTTCTCGACTTCTAATCTTCATTTCACTTCTGTTCACCATTGATTGATGTTGATTCTATTCATGTTTGATCAATGTGTTTTGGTTATGTCATTTGAATTTCAATTTTGTACATTCCATTTCCATCTTCATCTTCTTCTTTTTCTTTTGACCAATGAGTTAACGATTTGTGGTTAGCCTTTACATATGAGAGGCTTAACCTTCTTTGATCCAAATCAAATTCATCTTGATCAAAGATCAAGTGAATTGCTTTGTGTCCAAGATGGGTTGCTTCTTGGTCAAGCAAAGAACCTAAAATCCATACAAGGTCATTCTTCTTTTCTTTTGGCATGACAAGTTGTAGGAGCTTGGCTTACAAGTCATGGTCTCTAACTTGTGTTTATTTGTCTATAGTTTTATTGACCGGCCTCAGATAGGTGTGACTACTACATTAGTCCACTTACGCTTGCTTAACATAGCGCTAAATTGCCTTATGGCACACTAACACTAACTACTAATTACTAACTTTTAATTCAAGTATTTTTTTCTTGCAATTTACTTTAATGCAATTTAATTTCTTGCTCATTTATTCATATTGTCTTTTTCCCTTTGCTCACTTGAGCTCATGTTTATGTTTATGCCATTTGCCTTTTGCTCACTTGAGCATATTATTGTGTATATACTATTGCCTTGTGTTTGTTTTGTTTTTGTTTGTGTGAACCTTGGAGTTCCTTCCTTCCTTTAGATTTAGGACCTTACCTATGCTTACTGGATTTTCAAGAGCAACTAGGCCTCATGCCTTTAGAATGCTAAATATCTTGAAGAGCAACTAGGCCTCATGCCTTTAGAATGCTTAATCTTGAAGATAACTTGAAAGGACCCCTATTCTAAACTCACTCTTGTCCATTCTTTATTATTGCATTATGGAACTTTTTAATTTGTGTGTTCTTGTGTGATAGGGATACCAAACTTGAGCTACTTAAAAGGGCCATTCTCATGAGCATCCAAAATGAGAGAGACAAATCCAAATTGGAATATCCTAGGAGCTTGATTGAATATGTGCTTGATTGCTTGAATGAATTGCTTATTGCTTGCTAAGTCCAAATGAAAGGAGCAACTTGGATCATCTTTATGATCTCAAGGAAGGAACTCCAAGGGTTTTATTTCTCTTCCCTCATATTTGCATGTTTAGGACCTAGCCCTTCTCATCTTCTCTCCACTCTAATTCAAGCCAAACATTTTGTGCAAACATTGACATTGTTTTCAAAAATTAGAAACCTAGGCACTATGCCTTTGATTTTTCACACTCTTTTCATAATACTTATTTTGAATTGAACCTTAAGTCAACTTTGACTTTATTTTGTGAATACTTCTAATTTGTAAATACAACTCACTCAATTGTTTTTGTGGTTCCAATGGCCACCTTTGCCAAAGAATTTCTTAAACATTAGCTATTAGGTTTGAGTTATCATAGAGGTTGATGTAAACCTCACCTATATCCTTAGTGATTGGACTATAAGTCTTCCATACTTATTATAGGGTGGATCCCTCATTAGTATCTTGAAGCTCTCCTCACATGGTGGATTGTGGTTTAGGTTGAGTTTTCTCCCTTTGATAACCAAAGACCTTAAGGCTTTTGACCAATTAATTCACCAAGTTATTTTGATATTTTTACCCCAAACTACGAGGTTTTGATCCTACCTTTGTGATGGTACGTAGGCAATGGGTTTATCCATTCAAACAACAAAATTGTAAAATATTTGTATATTCTTTTCTCATCTCCCCAATCACGTTTTGCATAAATATTTTCACAAAATACCAACCTACCATACAACATTTGCAAAAAGGGCTCCCTTAGAGTACTAAGGATGTTTTGGGTGATTAAAACCTTCCCATTGCATAACCAACCCCCTTACCCAGATCTCTGACATTTTTATTAGTTTTTGATTTGATAAAACTTCTCGGTTTTTGTTCGCTTTCTAACCTTTCCTTTGGATAAATAGAAGTGCGGTGGCGACTCAAATTGTATGATTTACTTTTGATTTAGTTAATAAATCTAAAGGTAACGAATACCCCGCTACACTTCATTCTGAAATCATGTTAGAAGCTCATTCAAATGTGTGTGAAAAGTGGAACTTGAAATTATCCAAATGGTGCTTTAAGTTACATCCATGCGCAAGTCCCTTAATTTTAACCTAAATGAGATGATATTGGACTTTTTAGAAAGGTGAGATCAAGGGGAACAACTTTCATGTTGAACAGTTTATCATTTGAAGCTTGGATCATGATGAATTTTGAGGTGGAAGTTTGGAAAATCAAACATATTTGAAAATTTTCTAAGTCCCAAGTCAATTGTTCACTTCTTCCGCCTTGAATAACTTTTTCTATGGACTTCAAATGAGAAAAGATCCTTCATAAAAGTTGTACCTCTTTCAAACCTTTTAAATTGTTCACAAATTTGACCTCATTTGGATTTGGCATGAAGGAGTTATGCATTTTAGAGGTTGAGGAAAATCACTTGTTCAATGGTAATGGTCCAAAATGACCTATAATGTTTCCTCTTGGCACATGCATTTGCAAGTTGAATTTTCACTTTCTCAAAAAATAAAAGTTGAAGTAGACATCTTAAATTTTATCATGAAATTTGAAAGGATTTCATCTCATACAAATTGAGCAAGTTATGGTGTTGGGAAGTTGACCTCCAAACTAGGGTTCATACAAAATGACCTATAATCTTTCACCATAAACAATGACTTTCCAAGCAAAAATATCACTTCAGCTCAACATGAAAGTTGTTTGGAATGTCATTTAGAGTAAAGTTTCTCTTGGAATCCTTTTCATATGACAAAATTGTAGGAGATAGGGTTTAGGGAACCCCCATTTTGACTAGTTGACTTTTTCTAGTGAACCACCATGAACCAACTTGCTAGCTTGATATTCTCTTGAATTTTGGGGCTCATGGAGGATCATATATGCATAATATGATGTAAAATGAAGTATCCATTGAGATACTTGATCAATTGTTGAAGAAGTCACATAAGATACCCAAATGAATTAGGGTTTCCAAGGCAAACAAACTCTAAACTCTTGATGATTTCTTGATCAAAATAACATGTGAATATCATGGGGATCCATAAATGATACTCAAAGCCAATGTTAAACATTTCTTGATTGAGCTATTTGCATTTAGGGTCTTGTAAGACCCCAATTTTGACCCTAAGATCCCTCATGCAATTTCATCATAAGCATTAGCATTGGGATCATACCTCGGCATCCTCCTTACCCCTCCTTCATTGGGTTTGTTTGGGGAGAGATCACAAAGCACTTTGTGATTTTATCATACTTGTATATTATCATTTTACTAACCAAAATACCAAAAATATGTCTTTGCATTTGCCTAACTCTTTTGTAGGTAGGGCATGATCCCATTGATCTATCAAGTTCACATCTAGGGCTTGAGACCCTCATGAACAAAGAGCACAACCATGAATTGATTCAAGAATGACCATGAGCATCATATACGAGTCCCAATGATTTCTACATGCTATATTGATCAAGTTCTCTTCAAGAGTTTGAGGATGATTTGCCTTGGAAACCCTAGTTTGACTGGGTATTTTGAGTAACTTCTCCAACAAGCTATCTCACCAATTGATCAAATTTCTCAAGGGACACCTCAAAATTCATCATATTATGCATATATGATTTATCATGAGCCAAGAAAGTCAAAAGAATTAAAGGTTAGCAAGTTGGTTGATGGTGGTTGGCTAGATGAATTCATCTGATCAAAACTGGGTTTCCCTAAACCCTATCTCCTACAATGTTTACCATATGAAAATGATTCCAAGAGAAACCTAACTCTAAATTAAATTCCAAACAACTTTCATGTTGATACCTAGAGCTAGTTGTTCTTGGAAAATCATTTTCTATGTTGAAACATTATAGGCCATTTTGTCTAAACCCTAATTGGAAAGTCAACTTCCCAAGGCCATAACTTGCTCAATTTTTATAAGATGGAAGATTTCCAAGTTGCACAATCAAATTATGAATGTCTACTTCAACTTTGATGTTTGGATTCAGAGCTAATTCAACTTTTATGAGCATGTGATATGAGGCTACATTATAGGTCACTTTTGACCTATACCATTGAACAAATGATTTTCCAAACTTCAAAAATGCATACCTATATCATTTCAAATCCAAATGACATGAAATTATTGACCATTTTGAAGGTATTTGAAAGAGCTACAACTTTTATGAAGACACGTTTCTCATTTGAAGCTCACATAAAAAGTTAAGCAAGGTGGAATTTTGAGATATATGGCTTGACACTTAGAAAAAATTTCAATATGTTAAAATTTCCAAACTTCCACCTCAAAATTCCTCATGATAAAAGATCCAAATGGAAACGGGTTGAACATGAAAGTTGTTCCTCTTGATCTAACCTTTCCAAAAAGTCCAAGTTCATCCATTTTGGACAAGAATTGCTTGGGTTGCGCATGGCATGAACACGGTATCATCATTTGGTAAAGATCAAACTTCAAATCTTCACACACACTTGCCTTGCAATCCAAGTTGATTTCAGACCCTCTCACACTCATTTGTGGTCCTTAAGCAATTATCTCATGGGCCTGTACATGCCCATGCACTCATGCATCATCAATTGCCAATTTTGGAAAGTGAATTTGAAGGTGCAATTATCACTTGTTGCAGTTATAAATAGAGCCCCTTCTGCTCAGAATTGAACACACCTTACGCGCCAACTTTGCCCCTTATTGAAACCCTCTCATTCCAAAGGAAAACCTGATAAATTTCAACTTAAAATTTGAGTTTGAATCTTAATTGTTGGAGATTCAAAAACTCCAGGATCCAAAGCCTTGCAACCTCATCAATCACTTCCTGCTAGCTTCTCAAGTGTGATCAGATCGTGTTTGGAGCAAGCAACATCAAGAATTGCACTACATTGAAGGTAATTTTCAAAAAACTTCATCTCTTCGATTCTCTCTCAATCTTGCTCAATTCTCTTGATTCTTTGGTTGTCTGAAGTCATACCAATGTAGGAAAGAAGATTGTGTTGCTTGGAGGTCAAATCGAAGCAACTCAGTCGACATACCTCAAATTTCAACTCCTCAAAGCTTTCTATATGAGAGGAGTTAGTCAAAATTTAGGTGATATTCGTGATCTACGCCATTTTTCCTTTCAAATCATGTCTTCCTTTTTTATTTTGGTGATGGTTGAAGGTGGACCAGTCCGGTGAGATCCACCGGAGAAGAAGACCGGAGCTACAACTCCGGCCGTGTGTTGACACATCTCCAACCATAGGATCCACTTAAATTGTTTTAATCCTGAGCATTGTTCCTAATTACCACGCGTGCTGCTCAGTTAACTAGAGACCACATGGAACGCGTGCTAGTGGCTACTTGATCTGCCACCTCAATTAATGAGGGAGATCAAGTGGTCCACATTTTTTCTGATTATTTGAATTTCCTTTTTATTGTTTTATTGTCATTAATTCATATTAATTTTAATATTGATCCGAAAAAAAATGAGAGTTCAGTAAAAAAATTCAAATATTTTCCTCTTTCATATTCTGAATTAAAATCATTTTTTGGATCATTATTAATAATTTTCATGATTTAATTGATTTTTCATTTGTTTTTAATTGTTTAAAAATACTTTTAAGTCTTTGAAAATTCTGAAAATTTTTCTCCAAGGTCCTTTGACCTTGTTTGACCTATGATAAATCTCATGGCCATTTATTTGGTGTTTTGATGAGGTTTTAGGTATTTTTAAAACCATTTTAATCTAAATGCTTTATTTTAGTATTTTTAATTGGAATAAATGCTAAATAATTTTGTTGACCAATTGTGAGGACTTGTTGGTGTTTGACTATTGTTGTTGGGCCTTGGTCAAGGTTGATTTAACTTTGTGAAATTAATGTCATTGGATTTAGGGGATTGATGGAATGTACATTCCATCTCCCAAAATGAATGAATGATATTAATTTGGTAAAAGTCCTCCTTTGATCAATTTGAGTTTTCATCTATTCCTCTCCCACTTCATCTCATTCCCCTTCTTTACACATTCATCTCATTTGGCCTATGATATCTCAAAGTCCTAAAGCTAGTTGATTAAAAAATTAACATGAGTATGGATGAGATTAGGCCATACCTTTTGCATATTCTTTTTGTGTGTGGTATGTTTCATGAGCATAGTCCATAATACTATGTCTCTAACATGCATTAACACCAAAAATTCTATTGCCTGACCTCAAATAGTTGTGACTTATACATAAGTCCAATTACGATTTCTTAATATAGCACTAAATTTGTGACATAAAAGGCATAACATTCTAGTTAGTGAGATTGTAAGTCTCCTTTCTTTCATGGTATTATGTGGAAACATGGCCTTTTTCCTTCCTTTGGAAGATGTCTTGGTTCAAGGATCCATGCTTGTGATAAGTGAGTTGAGTGTTCTCAAAAGAATGTCTAAGACTGAAAAACAAAAATAAAACAATACTAACTTCTAACCTATTAACTACTAACTTTTAATTTCAAGCCATTTACTTTAATGCCATCTAACTCTAGCTTTTATACATTTGCCATTGTTTATATCATTCAAATTGTTTATGTTAATGCAATTTTCACTTTGTCCACTTAGGCCATATTGTGTGATATACTTTGTTTGTGTATGCTTTGTTCATTTGTGTGGTCTTCGACCATTAATGTACATAATAACAACAAAAACTCTAAAAAACTTTTGTGTGGACTGTTGGCTTGATCTTGGACAAATGGACTTAGAATTTAGGTAACATTCCTATGCTAAAGGACTTGGCCAATGCCAACTTATTGAGAAACCAAGTGCTTGCAATTTGAAACATCATCTGATACATAATTCAAGATCTCTCTAAGTTCATCTGCAACATGATCATTGTGAAGCTGTTATTTTGAACCTGTGACTTGTGAAATTCATTTGTTACATGGGCAACCTTGAAGAAGATCATGGAATGGATAAGCTTGGATGTGGCCATCTTTATTTGATGCCTTGCTCTTCAAGATAATATAATTGTGCATTTGAGTGTTGCTTGATTCTAAAAAGTCCAAGGGAATTCTGGGTTTCTATTGACATTCTTGTCTATTGGATTGCTACCCATTTGGTCAGATCTTCTCAACTCTAAACTTTTAATTTTGTACATAGGATAGTCTCTTCATCTTCTCCCCATTTATTAAATTTCAAAATATCTCCTTCCTTTTTCAAAACCTTCTTTGATTGAACTTATTTTGTTCTAAACTTTGACCACTTTTGCAAAAAAGATAGAAACTTTGGGCTTATGCCATTGCATTTTCAAACTTCTTTTCTTAAATCAAACTTGTAAATAAACTTAACTATACTTAACTGAAACATTCGACAAGCCAAAAATAACTAACTCATTCAAACCATTATTAGGCCTTTGTGCCTTTCAAACTTAATTTTTGTTAAAAACAATGCATCCACTTTGAAATTTATATCACGAACTACGAGGTTTCGATCCCTCATTTTTATGTTGGTACGTAGGCACAAGACCGAAGGTCTTTCCAAACACAAAAATATAATTAATAAATTCTTTTCTCATCCCCCCATTTTGTTTGTTTGTAAACAGCATCTTTGTACCAAATACATATGCACACAAAAAGGGCTCCCTAGGAGTACCTAGAACACTTTTGGTGCTAACACCTTCCCTCTGTGTAACCAACCCTCTTACCTGTAATCTCTGACATTTTATTTGTTTTGATTTGAAACCTTCTTACTTTTGGGTTTTGTTCGTACTTTTTCCCTTTTCCCTTGGAAACAATAAAAGCACGGTGGCGACTCTTGTTATTTGATCTCTAGCTTATCCATAGCTTGATGATCATGAATTTATCGTTACAGAAACTAAGTGGCGAATCTGCTGGGGAGTAATCTCCAGTGGGTTTGGCCTACTTTTTGTGTGTATATATTTGTATATATGTGATGTTTGTATATATGTTTGTGTGCAATTAATATAGGAGGATGGTATAGTCATGTTCGACTTGTGTGGAGTAGTCCTTAACAAGTTGGCTTGAGATCCATCCGTTTAGTGGAGACTCTTTTGGATTTCGAAATATCACACAAGTATTTGTGGTTAGGCATTACTGTCTCTAATTTGGGTCTGAGAAGCTGAGGACCGTAGAACATTTACCCCCTCTTGGCCTATTTAGGACGTAGTGCGGAAAGTATTCAAGTGTAGACTTGATAACAGTTGTTACGCGATACTACAGTCAGACGAGTTTCTCTTGAGGATATTATGGGTCGATGAGTCAGTCATCTTAACCTGTAATATCCTATAGATGGAATTAAGACTCTGGGAACTTTTTAGAACATGGTCTATAGGTTTTTATTCTTAGTTCACTCCTTTGGGATGGTTCTTACCCAGACTCCATGCTCGTGACTTGCAACAAACCCTTGATTCTTGGTTGATCCAATCTAGTCTTGTCAATATCAATGGAACTTGGGTGTTGATAAGGTGTAAACCATAATCCACCAAAATGGATGATTTATCTTGACAATGACTTGATTCATCCCTTGACCTTTGTTTGCGTTGTGTGTGATCCCTTATTTATGATTGTTGCATTCATGCATTCATGCGCATCATAACATTTATCACACAAAAATTTCAAGGAACTAAGGTATTATTTGCTAATATTTTTCACAGCATGGACTGTGTGTGAAGGAACACTAAGAAGTACAGTTAGAGACGTCCCGACTTGAAAGAGTTAAGGAAGCTAGCATCTTTTGTATTAGATCCCTTGGACTTCATACAACGTCATGGGAAGCTTTTGTCCATCTTGTCTGCTGATGTGGTTGAAGGAATCTTGAGTGTATTGATGCAGTTCTATGATCCTCTCTACCGTTGTCTCACATTCCCAAATTTTCAGCTTGTGCCTACCTTGATGGAGTATTCTCATCTTGTGGGGATACATGTTTCTAGTAGAATGCCTTTTAGTGGATTAAAGGAGATTCCCCAATCTAGTATTATTGCTGAAGCTCTTCACTTGAAGAAGTTTGAGATAGAGGCTCATTGGGTGAAGAAGGGAGGGTTATTTGGGTTGTCATCTAATTTCCTCATCAAGGAAGATAGTTCTTTTTCTCAAGCTGGAAGTGTGGATGCTTTTGAAGCTATCTTTGTGTTGCTCATTTATGGGTTAGCTTTGTTCCCTAACATTGATAGTTTTGTTGATGTTAATGCCACTAGACTTTTCTTGATTGGGAATCCTGTGCCTACTTTGTTGGGTGATATGTATTTCTCTTTGCATCTAAGTAATTCTAAGGGTGGTGGACCGATTGTCTGTTGCATTCCTATTCTGTGCAAGTGGTTTATTTTGCGCTTGCCTCAGAGACCTTCTCTTGTGGAGAACAAACAATGTCTAAGGTGGTCTCAGAGACTTATGTCTCTCACTAATGATGATGTAGTTTGGTATGACCCATCTTTGAGCAGTTTGGATATTATTGATAGTTGTGGTGAGTTCTCTATTGTGCCTCTCATTGGTATACAAGGAGGAATTAACTACAAATCTGCTTTAGCTCGTCGTCAACTTGGGTTCCCCTTGAGAGACAAACCTAATAACACTTTGTTAGAAGGTATGCTTGGCGTAATGTGCATAGGAAGGGAAGATCTAAGCTTGGTCCGCACAATTGTGTAGCTTTGGAAGCTTACACTCTTTGGGTGAAGAAGAGAGCTTCGGAGTTGAAGAAGCCTTATCCTTGTGAAAGACCTATGTCTATGGTTGTGGTTGAGCCATTAACTCTCCCTAACCAAGATGTAGAGGAGTTGGAAGACGCACTCATCAGGATGAAGCAAGAGAAGGATATGTGGGAAGAGCGTTTACGTGCTTTGAGCAAGAAGCATGAAGAGTTGCAATTAGAGTCTAAGGACAAAGATGCACTTATTGAGCTACTTGAAGATCAAGTGACGAAGAGACAGAGAGAGCCAGAGGTTTCATCTTCTAGCATGCCTTAGCCTTCCGTTGCTTGGAAGACGATTGTTGATCAACTTGTCCTCGAGAAGACTCAGATGAAGGCTTCTTTTGAGACCGAGATCCGTCACATTCAAAGGAAGTACGCGTCTATAGCCTGATCTTCTGACATTGTTGTTAGGGATCCATAGGATGACTAGTTTCCTTTTATCTTGTATTTTTATTTTGGTTTCTGAAATTGTACTTAGTGTAATCCTTCCAATTTATATAAATAAAAAGAGATTTTTGGTCATATATAAATTGTTGTAATTTCCATTTAAATATATATAATTGAAAATGATACAGTAAGTTCCTTGAAAAAAATAAAAATAATCAAGCATTGCATTTCATGCATCATTTGCATAAGCAGGTTTTTGCTAGATGTTTGATTGGTATTTCTTCTGTGCTTTAGCCAAGCTGACTCATCGGTATAATACCCGAGCCAATCATATGAGAATCATGGAGCACATAGAGCAACAGAACAGAGAGCTGAAGGACGAAATCGCCCGTCTGACTGCCATGATGGAGTGAGTTCTTGCCGCTCGGAGTCAATCTTCTCCAACGTCAAAACAACAACCGCAACAACGAACGAACACCTACAACAACAACAATACCAACAACAATCATCAGCAACAACGAACGATTCCTATGTCTTACGCAGAGCTTTATCCATCCTTGGTTCTCAAGTACCTGATCCAACCTAGAAACCCGCCACAAATTCCAGAACAACTTCCTTGGTGGTATAAACCTGAGCTCCGTTGTGCTTTTCACCAAGGAGCACCCGAACATGATATTGAAAATTATTATCCTGTCAAGTATGAGGTTCAAAAATTGATGAAGAATGGTATGGTGTCCTTTGAGGACCGCGCACCGAATGTGAAAGCAAACCCGTTTCCCGCTCATGGGAACTCTTGTGAATATGGTGGATGGTTTTCCTGGGGTTTTTAAATTTTTTGATGTGCGTTTTATCAGGAGGTCCTTAGTGCAGATGCATAAAGATGTTTGTTTGATAAGTGAATGTGAGCACGACCATGATGGTTGTGTTGTTTGTAGTGTTAACCCAAGGGGTTGCGAAGTTGTGAAAAGGGACATCCAACATCTGATGGATGAAGGAATGATCCAAATTGTTGAATCCTGTCATGTAGATGACGATGTTAATGTCATAGTGCCTGTTTTCAAGCAACCTGAGAAGTTGGTGATTCAGTATGACTCTAGTAACAGAAATAGTCAAAGATCAGTATCATCGTTGGTAATACGGTTAGCGGGCCCAGTCCCGTATTCATCTGATAAAGTTGTGACGTATCAGTATAATGCTACAATGATGAAGGATATTCAAGAGGTCCCATTACCTACGACTAGTTCAGTAGTGAGCATTGCTGATGTTACTAAGGTGACCCGCAGTGGTCGAGTGTTTGGGTCGGTGTTCCCAAAGGATAAAGAAACAGCAGTTGTGGGTAAGAAAGTGGAAGTGCCTGTTGAAAACACAGTTGGTTGTTCAAAAGATAAGTCTAGTGAATCCAACAACTTGAAACCCAATGATGATGATGAGGTACTTCATTTAATTAAGAGAAGCGAGTTTAATGTGGTAGAGCAGATGCTCCAAACCCGCCCAAAGATCTCAATGTCGTCTCTGCTCATGAATTCCGAAGCGCACAGGGAAGTACTGCAGAGAGTTCTTCAACAAGCTTTTGTAGAACATGATGTTACAATGGATCAGTTCGATCATATTGAGGTTGAAATTCTGGTATCAGATATGAGATGTCGAAGGTAATGTCACGACACTAATATCTGAACAATACAAATAGGATAAAGGATAAAGAACAGTAATTCAAGAGACACAAGCAATGGGTAACCAGTTCGGTGCAACTCACCTACGTCTGGGGGCTACCAAGCCAAGAAGGAAATCCACTAAATAGAATCAGTTCAAAGACTCTCAGTAAACAACTTCGAGTTACAGTCTTTTCACCTAATCTCTACCTGTGACTTCTACCTAAGAACTCTTAGATATGAGACCCTACTCACTCACCCTCAATCACACCAGTGATATAAAACAAGAATTACAATGAAAAGAAAACACTCTTAAAGACACACACTTGATCTTACTTAACATCTTCAATCAAGTAGATATACACTCATGCTTAAAAGCTTAAAGTGACAAATTACAACTCAAAAATCAGACCAATTCAATCATCTATGGATGAATTGAATGGCTTACAATTCACACGACCACACAAGACTTAGACCCTTATTCTCTCTCAATATTTCGTTCTTTTTTTCTTGTGTATCAAATCGGGTTTTCCATGTCCTTTTTATAGAAGCAATTGGCTGGGCTTGGACATCATAAAACCCTAAAACTATTTTCCATTCATATCTTCTCATGACAGTTGATTAGATCTCTTTGGAGAATAAGTTAATCTCGTTGTAATTACTGATTGATAGCGTGTTCAATCATCTCATCAATCATACACAGATTAGCATTAAAAACGCAATCACATAATACATAACATTCAGACTGAATGTTCTGTATACAAATGTCATGACATCGAGTCTGACATCTCAGTAAAATCCTGCATAATCATATTTTAAACATCCAGCAATTACATGTTATCTTATGTTAAGACAACATATGTGACAACTTGTGAACACTCTAGGTTTTACCAAAATTGCTTCCAACACAAGAACCAACAAACTCCCCCTTTGGCAAATTTTGGCTAAAACATATATCAGTCCATTTGTTCACAAGAGTAAAAACATATCAGCAGCTAAGCAGCAGCAGAAGCAATAACCACACAATTACTAGCTATAATAGCAAGTAGTAATAAACACACAATAAACACATAGGTGCTTCTTCTCCCCCTAAGTATGTTCAACACAAACATCTCATTCAACAACAACTGCACCTGTAACATTCAAGGTCACCCTCTGATATCTCCTTCAACATCACATGTATAACACAGAACATTCAGAGTCACCCTCACCCTCTGACATCTCCTTCAACATCACCTATACAACACAGAACATTATTCTGTTCAACATCAGCTGTCACTTGTTTAGCCTAGCTAGCTACTTCAACACATATTAACTGCAACTCATCACATATTAACTTCTCCCCCTTTTTAGTCAAAATAGACCAAAGTGACCAATTAGACAAAATAAATGTCAATCAGTCCAGCAGAGAATGTCACAAAGGATGTTATAACATATAAAATGTTAAAACACAATGTTAGGTGGTACATAACCATAATTATACACAGCTACATTAGCTGAGATAATCAGAAATCCAGAGAACTCATAAAGAGCCCAAAAATTACATCATGGCACCAAAAAAGACTGCCAAAAAAACTACGAACATCAAACAGAAAACATCCAAGCATCCAAGCATCCAGAACACACATCATTATAACAGGGGGACCATCATCACCACAACTCAGTTTGAGGAGCTAGCATCTTCTTCACCTTCAGATCCAGAATTGCCACTAGATTTGTCTTGAGAATCCGACCTCTCACTTGAGGTGTGGGCATCTGTTTCCTTGGCTTCACCAACATTATCCATCTCTCGTTGCTCCAAGCTACTAATTAGAACCTCTAAAGCCTCTTTCCTAGCCTTAGCCACCCTAATCCCAGTCTCCAATTCCTTACATGTTTCCTTCAATTCAGCGATCAGGCCACCATGAGAGGTTGGCTTCTTCATTGCAGATCTCATGACAATGTCATTGACATGACTGCCTTCAAATAACTTGTAATGAATTGACAATGGAGGCTACCTTCTACTGGGGATATCACTGGTGCTTAAAATACCAGGTTGTTGGCTTAGAATTATCCCACAAATAATTGAGGGAAAGGCAATTGGCAGATTCACTGCATTTGTGGAAGCATGTCTAACAATTTGTTCAAACATGAACCTTCCATAATCAAAGTTGAGCCTGGTTCCGATAGCTTATATTATCCTTCCAAGAACATTAGAGGTTGTTGAGTTGTGGTTTGTTGGTACCCAGTTGGCTGACCCTATCTTATGCAAGATAACATATTTTACAATTAATTTGGCCGCAGAGAGATGCTTTTTGCTTGTCCATTCCCTGACTTAACCAGCAGTGATTGTCCTACATACTTCATTGTCTGTGGCCTCTAATTCAACAACTCCTTTTGTTCCTCTTCCTAGGAACTTATTGGTTACAGTTGGGGAGAACCTTACACACCTTCCTCTAACACTTTGCAAAACTTTTTGTTGTTCTTGTCAGCAATATCCTCCGGGATGTTCACCACAAATTCCTTCGCAAGACCTTTAAAACATTGGGGTAATGCACTAACTATTTTCATTAAACCAGCAGACTTGATCAAATCCATAACCTCCTTCACTTCCACAACATCCTTCCCTAGTTCCCTCTCCACAACAACTCTCCTCTGTATCACAAATTTCCACTTGGCTGCACCATCTTCCAGATGGAAGGAAATGTTATCCAAACGCACAGCAGCAACCTTGGTAGGAGATTTTCTAACAGTTTTCTTTTTGACAGGAGAGATGTCTGGGACATCGTCTTCAACATCATCCTCAGAATCATAACTTTCTCTGACCTTTCTCTTCTTGACCTCTAGCTTACTCCATGACTTTGAAGGACCTACAGCAACAGCCTTCTTACTAGTTCTGGCTGTCATCATCTCAGCCACAAACCTCCCTTTCCTGGTCTTCATTCTATTTGCAACCCTTGGCTCCAAGTGATGAAACAAGGTATCGTCTTCATTATCTGAGCTCTCTTCTTCCAAATCAATCAGTTTCTCAGCAGTGTCATGCTTCTTAGAATGAGAAGCATCTATAGGTTTCTTACTAGGCATGGTTTTTCCTAAAGAACACAGTCCCTCAGCAGCAATATCTTTCTCTGAACTAGATGAATCATCATCTTTCACATTTTGAGGTTCCACCTCAGGTGAGGGGTCCCTTCTAGACAAAGGAGTCGAAACACCCTTGATTGAGTGTCCTTCATTTAGGATCCTTGTGACCAGATTCCTAATGACACGATCAGTGTAATGCATGTCATCCTTAGAGGGAGGGTTATCAAAACTGTTACCTTGATTATTTCCTACAGTCAAAGATGGACCAGGGGCATCGCCTGGGATTACTGAAAGAGGAATAACTTCCAAAACGTCTTCATCTAGAAAATCCATGGAGGGAGTTCCTGCTTTGTGAGTAGGTTTAGAACTAGAAGATGAAGGATGTTGTGACATTTTGTTGAGCTTCTGAAAATATTTTTGTTGCCCTAGAAGAGATGGTCGATACAGTTTGATGAAGATGGAAGTGGTTGTGCTGAGGTTGAGTGTGAAAATGGTATAAATGGTAGTTTCGATACTAGGTAATGATTTACCATAAATGGGGCACTTTCTTTTAAGTGGGCAGACAATATTTTTATTACCTTTTCCACTCCAAATTAATTGCTATAAATTCTCATGAATACAAATCCCTAATATTCCTCTGAAACATTTAAATTCATTAGAATCCAAAGCCTTTGTAAATATGTCAGCTAATTGCATTTCAGTAGTAACATGCTCTAAGGCTATGATTTTTTCTTCCACTAGTTCTCTAATAAAGTGATGGTGAGTATCAATGTGCTTTGTCCTGATGTGCTGAATAGGATTCTTGGAAATATTTATAGCACTCAGGTTGTCACAGTACAATGTCATGACATCTTGTGTGACATTGTATTCAGTCAACATTTATTTCATCCAAACCAGTTGAGAACAACTACTTCCAACTCCTATGTATTCAGCTTCAGCAGTGGATAAGGACACACAATTTTGTTTCTTGCTAAACCATGATATCAATTTGTTCCCCAAGAAGAAACATCCTCCTGATGTGCTTTTCCTATCATCAGCACTTCTAGCCCAGTCAAACATCACAGTATCCAGTCAGCATGGATCCAGAACCATGAGTATATAACATTCCATATTCACTAGTGCCATTGACATATTTCAGTATCCTCTTCACTTGGTTTATGTGACTGACTTTTGGTTCAGCTTGATATCTAGCACAAACACCTACAACAAAGGTAATGTCAGGTCTACTTGTTGTGAGATATAGCATACTTCCTATCATGCTTTTGTACAAACTTTGATCTACACTAACACCATTTTCATCTTTAGAGACTTTCAAAGGTGTAGGAGCAGGTGTCCTTTTATGACTTGCATTCTCCATGCCAAACTTCTTAACAATTTTCTTGGCATATTTTCTTTGAGATAGAAAGATAGAATCTTCCATTTGCTTGACTTGTAGCCCAAGGAAATAGGTCAGCTCTCCAACAAGGCTCATCTCAAATTCAGACTGCATTTGTCTAACAAAATGTTCTACCATCTGATATGACATCCCACCAAATACAATATCATCCACATATATTTGAGCCACCATGAGCTTTCCTCCTTCATTTTTCCCAAATAGGGTCTTGTCAATACCTCCCTTCCTGTATCCATTGTTAGTGAGGAACACTGTGAGTCTCTCATACCAAGCCCTAGGAGCTTGTTTCAATCCATAAAGGTATTTCTTCAATCTGTACACATGCTTTGGAAGATTTGGATCTTTGAATCCTTTAGGTTGTTCAACATATACTTCCTCATTTAAGTAGCCATTCAAGAAGGCACTTTTTACATCCATTTGGAACAATTTGAACTTCAGAGTACATGCTACTCCAAGCAATAGTCTAATGGACTTAAGGCGAGCTACAGGAGCAAATGTTTCATCAAAATCCACTCCTTCAACTTGAGTATATCCTTATGCTACTAATCTTTCTTTGTTTTTAGTAACCACCCCTTGTTCATCAAATTTATTCTTATACACCCACTTTGTACCTATGACATTTATTCCTTTAGGTCTGGGAACTAGTTCCCATACTTCATTCCTCTTGAATTGACCTAACTCCTCCTGCATGGCATTGATCCAGAACTCATCAGTCAAGGCTTCCTTGACATTCCTAGGCTCAATCTTGGACACAAAGCAGCCATGTGAGATCACTTCCCTTGATCTAGTTGTGACCTCTTTATTTGGATCTCTTATAATGAGATCTTTGGGATGATCCTTCTGAATTCTGATGGAGGGTCCCTTGTTGATTTTGTCATCTTCAGGTTCAGCTTAAGGAGGTTCACTCTCCTTATTTTTGTCTGAGAAATCAGCTGGGGGATCATTCAGAGATGTCTCAACATCGTCTATGACATCAGTCTATTGGTCATCAACCACAACATTGATAGATTCCATCATTACTTTTGTTCTGGAATTCAAGACTCTATATGCTCTACTGTTTTTTGAGTAGCCCAGAAATATTCCTTCATCACTTTTGGGATCCATCTTCCTTCTTTGTTCACGATCAGTCAATATATAACATTTACTACCAAACACATGGAAGTATTTGAATGTAGGTCTTCTCCCTTTCTAGACTTCATATAGGGTTGTAGGAGTCCCTTTCTTCAAGGTCACTCTATTGTGAACATAGCGGGTTGTGTTTATAGCTTCAGCCCAAAAGTGGTAGGGCAATTTCTTAGCATGAATCATAGCTCTGGCTGATTCTTGAAGGGTTTTATTTTTCCTTTCCACCACACCATTTTGCTAGGGAGTAATGGGAGATGAGACTCATGATGAATTCCTTCTGAAGAACAGAATTCAGCAAATTTGTTGTTCTCAAATTTCTTCCCATGATCACTTCTAGTTTTAGACAAAGATCTTTGAAGACTTCAAAATAATCAGATTTTTCTCTTATAAAATTGATCCAGGTGTATCTGGAGAAGTCATCCACCACTACATACGTATACTTCTTCCCACCAAGGCTTTCCACCTGCATGGGTCCCATCAAATCCATATGGAGGAGTTCTAGTACTTTGGAAGTGGTGTCATGTCTGAGCTTCGGGTGTGACATCCTTGTCTGTTTTCCAATCTGACATTCTCCACAGACTTTTCCTTCATCAATCTTCAAGTTGTTAATTCCTCTAACAGCTTCAACAAATATAATCCTCTTCATACCTTTAAGATGCAGATGGCCCAATCTTTGATGCCATATCTTCACTTCTTCTTCTTTGGCTAAAGTACACCTTGAAGAATAACCAGTTTCTTGAGAACTCCACATGTAACAGTTGTCTTTAGACTTGACTCCTTTCATGATCACTTTATTTTCTTTGTTAGTAATCAGACATTCAGTTTTAGTGAAGTTTACATTTAGACCTTGGTCACACAGTTGACTGATGCTTATTAGATTTGCAGTCAATCCCTTAACAAGTAGGACATTGTCAAGGTCAAGAAATCCAGGGCAATCAATCTTACCGATCCCCTTTATTTCACCCTTTGCTCAATCACCAAAGGTTACATAGCTGGGGGCATGAGGATGAAGGCCAATTAGCAGGTTTTTGTTTCCAGTCATGTGTCTGGAGCACCCACTGTCAAAATACCAATCTTCTTTGGCTGAAACTCTGAAGGAAATGTGAGCTATCAGACTTGTAACATCAGTCCTAGGAACCCATTGTTTTTTGTTGACAGGTATGTGATGTTTGGGTTTAGGTTGATGATGAGAGGGACTAGGATAGCCATACAACTTATAGCAGAATGGTTTTATGTGGCTAAATTTTCCACAGTAATGACATCTCCATCTTTGATGTTTCCCTTTCTGTTATCTTCCTTTATGATGTGATATATGATGTGACATCTTTGTTTTGCTCCCAGTGTGACTGCACTTGGGTTTGGACTTTGCTTTGCTACCAATGTGGCTGCACTCAGGTTTAAATTCATTGAGCCCAATGCCAGACTTGTCTCCTGTTATTTGTCCATTCTGGAGAATTTTGTCTAAGGTGTCAGATCCATTGTTTAGCATTCTTACATACTTGGTCATCTCGTCTAGTTTAGAATTCAAGAATATTGCTTCAGTCTTCAACTTGGAGATGGTTTACAAATGTTCTGCCTTCTCATTCTCCAGCTGTGTTATCACTTTCTTCTGACTTTCAACTTGTTGACACACTTCTGCACTTCTATGACACAACTTTCTGTAGGTAGTGGCCAACTCTTCAAAGGTTACTTCATCGTCACTTGAGTCTTCATCACAACCCCATCTTCTAGTCAAGGTAGTCACAAGATTTGCAGACTCTTCTGTTTCAATTTCATCAGACCAAGTGGCAGCAAGACTCCTCTTCTGTTTCTTGAGGTAGGTTCCACATTCAGTTCTAATGTGTCCATACCCATCACATTCATGGCACTGAACTCTTTTTCCTTCTTTGGGCTTTTCATCTGACCTTGTTCTTCTTCCAGCATTGTTGGATTTACTAATGTCAGATGAGATGTTCTTGACATTAGCCTTAGATCTTACATCCATCTTTTTCAGAAGTCTGTTGAACAGTCTTCCCAGCATTGCTACATCATTTGCCAGATCTTCATCAATATCTTGACCACTTTCCTTCTCTGTCTCCTCAGTGTTTGACATGAAGGCTATGATTTTGACTTTCTCTTCATGAATATTTTCATCTTCTTTCATCCTTAAATTTTCAAACTTGGTAGTGAGCAACTGTAGTTTAGACATCTTCACTCTAGAGGTGCCTTCATGAGTAGTTTTGAGAATGTCCCAAGCATTTTTAGCCACCTCACAGTTGTTTACCAATCTGAAGATATTCATATCTACTCCATTGAATATAGCATTCAATGCTTTAGAGTTCCCAAGGGCTAAATCATCCTCCTCCTTGGTCCATTGTTCTTCAGCCCTCTTATCAGTAGTAGCTTCTCCATCCTTAGTAATAACTAGATGTTCCTTTCCTGTTAAAACAACCTTCCAAGCCTTATTATCCAGAGATTTTAGGAAGGCTACCATTCAAGGTTTCCAGTAGTCGTAGTTGGATCCATCCAGAATAGGTGGTCTCTGAACAGATCCTCCATCTCTCTCCATAATACCAGAAAGTAATGTCCCTAGATCTCACCCAGAACCAGAGTAGGATGCCTGCTTTGATACCAATTGAAATTCTGGTATCAGGTATGAGATGTCGAAGGTAATGTCACGACACTAATATCTGAACAATACAAACAGGATAAAAGTTAAAGAACAGTAATGCAAGAGACACAAGCAATTGTTAACCCAGTTCGGTGCAACTCACCTATGTCTGGGGGCTACCAAGCCAGGAAGGAAATCCACTAAATAGAATCAGTTTAAAGACTCTCAGTAAACAACTTCAAGTAACAGTCTTTTCACCTAATCTCTACCCGTGTGACTTCTACCTAAGAACTCTTAGATATGAGACCCTACTCACTCCCCCTCAATCACACCAGTGATATAAAAAAATAATTACAATGAAAAGAAGACACTCTTCAAAGACACACACTTGATCTTACTTAACAACTTCAATCAACTAGACACACACTCATGCTTAAAATCTTAGAGTGACAAATTACAACTCAAAAATCAGACCAATTCAATCATCTATGGATGAATTGAATGGCTTACAATTCACACGACCACACAAGACTTAAACTCTTATTCTCTCTAAATATTTCGTTCTTTTTTTCTTGTGTATCAAATCAGGTTTTCCATGTCCTTTTTATAGAAGCAATTGACTGGGCTTGGACATCAAAAAACCCTAAAACTCTTTTCCATTCATATCTTCTCATGATCGTTGATTAGATCTCTTTAGAAAATAAGATAATCTAGTGGTAATTACTGATTGATAGCGTGTTCAATCATACATAGATTAGCATTAAAAACGCAATCACATAATACGTAACATTCAGAGTGAATGTTCTGGATACAAATGTCATGACATCGGGTCTGACATCTCAGTAAAATCCTGCATAATCACATTTTAAACATCCAGCAGGTACATGTTATCTTATGTTAAGACAACACATGTGGCAACTTGTGAACACTCTATGTTTTACCAAAATTGCTGCCAACATAAGAACCAACAGTGGCTAACATCACTTCTTACGATAATCTCAGCTTCTGTGATGAAGAACTCCTCGAGGAGGGAAGTCAACTTTGTCAAAGTTATTCTACCAAGGAGCGCCTATGAGGTATATCAGTGTAATTGTCAAGGCCTTCGATGGTTCGCACAAAACGGTTATTGCTGAAGTGGACCTTCAAGTTAAAATAGGTCAAAGTGATTTTCAGATTACTTTTCAAGTAATGGATATCCACCCGGCCTATAGTTGCTTGTTGGGAAGGCCATAGATCCATGAGGCAGGAGCCGTTACTTCAACTTTGCACTAAAAGCTCTAATTTGTCAAGAATGACAAGCTAGTGATTGTTGGTGGAGAGAAGGCGCAGTTGGTTAGCCATTTGTCATCTTTCTCTTATGTGGAAGCTAAGGATGAGGTTGGAACTCTATTCCAAGCCATATTTATTGCTGCTGAGAAGAGAGTTGGGGCACCTATGTCCTCGTTGAAAGATGCTCAAAAGATTGTGGAAGAAGGCAATGTCGATCAGTGAGGGCGCATGGTAGAGGTCTCCGACAACAAAGGCAGAATCGGCTTGAGGTTCAAGAAAGGTTCATCAACTGCGAGGTCTGAAGATAAGCAACTTAACTTCCGTAGCGGAGGGTTCATTCATGGAAATGAATAACACTTAGTTGTTGTGCTAGAGGATGACGAAGACGAAGACTACACCAATTTTGTGACACATGGAAAGGCTTGCGACAATTGGACTGCTGTTGATATTCCTGTTATTTTGCATCGATCTAAGTAATTGCTTTTATATGTTTTTAAATCCTTTTCTTATGCCTAAGGGAGAAGTGAACATTGTATGTGCATTTTCAAATTGATCATCAATAAAATTAATTCTATTCATCCATATCTATGATGTTTTGTTTTTACTTTTTGCTTTATTCTGAAAATGGTAATCACAAAAAACATAAATAAACAATATAATTGTCCATCTGCGTAATATTTGGTCACAAATTCACTTCTCTAAAATCAAAATATCAAATCATTATGCAGGTTGGTTTCTAACCCCATTGAATACAATGATCCTTCTCCTTCTCCAAGTTTTGAATTCCTTGTGTTTGAGGCCGAGGAGGAAAGTGATGTAGAAGTGAGTGATGAATTATCTCGTCTTCTTGAGCAAGATGAAAAAACCATTCAGTCGTTTGAAGAGCAATTCGAGTTAGTCAATTTGGGTTCTGAGGATGATGTGAAGGAAGTCAAGATTGGGTCTCGACTGTGTCTAGGTGTTAAGAAGGGGTTGATTGATCTTCTTCTAGAGTATTCAGATGTGTTTGCTTGGCCCTATCAAGACATGCATGGTTTGGATTCTGAGATTGTGGAGCATAGATTGTCGTTGAAGCAAAAATGCCCGCCAATCAAGCAAAAGTTGAGAAGAACGTATTCTGATATGGTTGTGAAGATCAAAGAGGAAGTGCAAAAGCAGATTGATGTCGATTTCCTTGTAACCGCTAAATATCCGCAATGGCTGGCCAATATTGTGCCAGTGTCGAAGAAAGATGGAAAAGTCCGCATGTTTGTTGACTATAGAGATTTGAATAAAGCCAATCCGAAAGATGATTTCCCTCTGCCACACATCTATATGTTGGTAGACAATACTGCTAAATTTAAAATCTTTTCGTTTATGGATCGATTTTCTGGATATAATCAGATCAAGATGGCACCCAAAGATATGGAGAAGAACACATTCAATACACCTTGGGGAACATTCTGTTATAGAGTGATGACTTTCGGTTTGAAGAATGTTGGTGCAACTTACCAGAGAGCAATGACTACTCATTTTCATGATATGATGCATAAAGAGATTGAAGTTTATGTCGATGACATGATTGCTAAATCAATTGATGAAGAGGAACATGTTAAGGATTTGTTGAAGTTATTCCAGTGTTTGAGGAAGTATAAACTCCGCTTGAATCCCAACAAGTGCACTTTTGGTGTTCATTCCGGTAAGTTGTTGGGCTTTATTGTCAGTGAGAAGGGTATTGAAGTTGATCCTACCAAGGTCAAAACAATACAAGAGATTCATACGCCCAAAATTGAGAAGCAAGTCAGAGGTTTTCTCGTCCGCTTGAATTATATTTCCAGATTCATTTCCCACATGACTGCCACATGTGCGCCTATATTCAAGCTTCTTCGGAAAGATCAGTCTTGTGATTGGACCAAAGACTGCCAGAAAGCTTTTGACAGTATCAAGGAATATTTGCTTGAACCTCCAATTTTGTCTCCACCTGTTGAAGAAAGACCGTTGATCATGTATTTGATTGTGCTTTAAGACAGTATAGGTTGTGTTTTAGGTCAGCAAGATGAGACTGGAAAGCAAGAATTTTCAATTTACTACCTCAGTAAGAAGTTCACCGACTGTGAGACTCGGTATTCTATGCTTGAGAAAACTTGTTGCGCATTGGCTTGGGCTGCTAAGCATTTGCGCCAATATATGTTGAATCATACCACTAGGTTGATACCCAAATTAGATCCAATCAAGTATATATTTGAGAAGCCTTCTTTAACTAGGAGGATTGCCCGTTAGCTGATGTTGTTATCAGAGTATGATATTGAATACCGATCTCAGAAAGCGATCAAAGGTAGTATCTTGGCTGACCATTTGGCTCACCAACCAATTGAAGATTATCAGTCAATACAGTATGACTTTCCTGATGAAGAGATTTTGTAATTGAAAATGAAAGATTGTGATGAACCATTGCTTGAAGAGGGGCCAAAACCTGGTTCCCGTTGGGGCATTGTATTTGATGGAGCTGTTAATCAATATGGAAATGGCATTGGGACAGCGATTATTACTCCTCAAGGCAGGCATCTACGATTTACATCTAGATTGACTTTCAAGTGTACAAACAACATGGCAGAATATGAAGCTTGCATTATAGGGCTTGAAGAGGCCATGAATCTCAGATCAAGTGTTGGTTCTATGTGCTGGCATTAATTTTGGTAAAACCTAGAGTTATCACAAGTTGTTACGCGTGTTGTCTTGACATGTGATATCAGTTTCCTGCGGGATGTTTAAATATGGTTGTGCAGGATTTAGCTGAGATGTCAGACCAGATGTTAAGACATGTGTATACAGAACATTCAGTCTAAATGTTATGTATCTTAAGATTGCACTTTTCATGAAAATCTGGGTGTGATTGTTGTGGAGATTGAATGCACTATTCATGGAGTAATTTGATTTAAAACCAAATTGGTTTATTTTCCAATAAGGGATTATCAGCTATCGTGAATAAGAAGATACGCAAGGAAAATAGATTTAGGGTTTTATGATGCCCAGACCCATTCAAAAGCTTCTATTTAAAGGCCATGTAACACCTGGTTTTATCACACAAGATATGAACGAGATAGTGAGAGAGTTTAAGAGTTTTAGTCTTGTGTGAGCTTGTGTATAGTGAGCCATTCATTCATTCTATTGATGATTGAATTGGACTGACTTTTGTGTTGTAATTTGTCCACTCTAAGATTTGAAGCATGAGTGTGTGTTTACTTGGTTGAAGCTTTAAAGCAAGATCAAGTATGTGTTCTTGAAGACTGTCTTCTTTCTTTGTAATATTTGTTTTTATATCACTGTTGTGATTAAGGGGGAGTGAGTAGGGTCTCATATCTAAGAGTTCTTAGATAGAAGTCAGACGGTTAGAGATTAGGTGAAAAGACTGTAACTTGAAGTTGTTTACTGAGAGTCTTTGAACTAATTCTGTTTAGTGGATTTTCTTCCTGGCTTGGTAGCCCCCAGACGTAGGTGAGTTTGCACCGAACTGGGTTAACAATTTCCTGTGTCACTTGTTCTATTATTTCTTTGTCTTTTATCCTATTTATATTTTAGCTGTTTTTCAAATATTAGTGTCGTGACATTACCTTCGACATCTCATATCTGATACCCGAATTTCAATTGGTATCAGAGCAGGCATCCTGCTCTGGTTCTGGGTGAGATCTTGGGACGTTACTTTCAGGTACTATGGATAGAGACGGAGGATCTATTCACAAACCAACAATTCTGGATGAATCCAACTATGACTACTGGAAACCTCGAATGCTAGCGTTCTTGAAATCTTTGGATAATAAGGCTTGGAAGGCTGTTCTAACAGGCTGGGAACATCCCTTCATTACTAAGGTAGGAGAAGTTACAACTGATAAGAAGGCTGAGGAAGAATGGACCAAGGAGGAGGATGAACTAGCTCTTGGAAACTCTAAAGCATTGAATGCTATATTGAATGGGGTTGATAAGAACATCTTCAGACTGGTGAACAACTGTGAGGTGGCTAAAGATGCTTGGAATATTCTCAAAACCACTCATGAAGGTACCTATAAAGTGAAGATGTCTATATTGCAGTTGCTTACTACCAAGTTTGAGAATTTGAGGATGAAAGAAGATGAAAGTATTCATGACTTCCATATGAATATCCTTGAAATTTCTAATGCCTCAGGAGCCTTGAGTAAGAAGATGTCATATGAAAAACTTGTGAGGAAAATTGTCAGGTCACTTCCCAAGAGATTTGCCATGAAAGTGACAGCCATAGAAGAATCTCAATACATCTGCAATATGAGAGTGGATGAGCTAATTGGATCTCTCCAAACATTCGAGTTGGGAATGAGTGATGGATCTGAAAAGAAAGCCAAAAGCATAGCCTTGATGTCAAACACTGAAGAGAAAGAGGAAGACAGTTGTCAGGATACTGATGAAGATCTAGCAAATGATGTAGCATTACTGGGGAGTCAGTTAAACAAACTCCTGAAAAGGATGGATATAAGGTCAAAGTCTAATGTCAAGAACAACACATTTGACATTAGTCGGTCCAATGATGCTGGAAGAAGAATAAAATCTGAGGAAAAATCCAAACAGGGCAAAGTAGTTCAGTGCCATGAATGTGAAGGGTATGGACACATTAGAGTTGAATGTCGGACCTACCTCAAGAAACAAAAGAAGAGTCACATCAGGTGTCTCAACATCACAAGGAAAGACAACATAAAGGAAAACAACAGAGATGGAGATGTCATTATTGTGGAAAATTTGGCCACATAAAACCATTCTGCTTTAAGTTGTATGGCTATCCTAATCCTACTCATCATCAACCTAGACCCAAACACCACATCCCTGTTAACAGAAAATAGTGGGTTTCTGGGGCTGGTGCTACTAACTTGATAGCTCACACTTCCTTCAGAGTTTCAGCCAAAGAAGATTGGTATTTTGACAGTGGATGCTCCAGACACATGACTGGTAGCAAAAACCTGATAATTAACCTTCAACCTCATGCCACCAGCTATGTGACTTTTGGTGATGGAGCAAAGGGTGAAATTAAGGGGATTGGAAAGCTAAACTGCCCTGGAGTCCCTAATGTTGATAATGTGCTACTTGTTAAAGGAATGAATGCAAACCTGATCAGCATCAGTCAACTATGTGACCAAGGTCTAAATGTGAACTTCACAAAAACTGAATGTTTGATTACTAATAAAAAAATGAGGTGATCATGAAAGGAGTCAGGTCTAAGGACAACTTCTATATGTGGAATTCTTAAGAAACTGTTTATTCATCAATGTGTACTCTAGCTAAAGAAGAAGTGAAACTATGGCATCAAAAACTGGGCCATCAGGAACTTAATGGAATGAAGAGGATTATATCTGTTGAAGCTATTAGAGGAATCCCAAAATTAAAGATTGATGAAGGAAGAGTTTGTGGTGAGTGTCAGATTGGAAAGCAAACAAAGATGTCACATCAGAAGATCATACATGACACCACATCTAGAGTGTTGGAACTTATCCACATGGACTTGATGGGACCTATGCAGGTGGAAACTCTTGGTGGGAAAAAGTATGCTTATGTTGTGGTGGACGACTTCTCCAGATATACCTGGGTAAATTTTATAAGGGAAAAATCTGATGTGTTTGAGGTGTTCAAAGATCTTTGCCTAAGACTTCAAAGAAAAAAAGAAAGTCAGGTTATTAGAATCAGAAGTGATAATGGGAAAGAATTTGAGAATAGTAAATCTGCTGGATTCTGTTCATCTGAAGGAATTAGTCATGAGTTCTCATCTCCCATTACCCCTCAGCAAAATGGCGTGGTAGAAAGGAAAAATAGAACTCTCCAAGAATCTGCTAGAGCTATGATTGATGCTAAGAAGTTGCCTTACCACTTCTGGGTTGAAGCTTTGAACACGGTCTGCTATGTTCACAATAGAGTAACCTTGAAGAAAGGGACCCCGACCACTTTATATGAAGTCTAGAAAGGAAGAAGACCTACTGTCAAATACTTCCATGTGTTTGGTAGTAAATGTTATATCTTGACTAATCGTGAACAAAGAAGGAAAATGGACCCCAAGAGTGATGAAGAAATATTTCTGGGTTACTCAACAAACAGCAGAGCATTTACGGTTTTTAATTCCAGAAAAAAAGTAATGATGGAATCTATTAATGTTGTTGTTGATGATCAAGAGACTGATGTTATAGACGATGTTGAAACATGTCTGAATGATGCCCCAACTGATCTCCTGGACAAAAGTAATGAGAGTGAATCAACTCAAGCTGAACCTGAAGATGATAAAATTAATAAGGGAACCTCTATCAGAATTAAGAAGGATCATCCAAAAGATCTCACTATAGGAGACCCAAATAAAGGAGTCACCACTAGATCAAGGGAAGTGATCTCACATGCCTATTTTGTGTCCAAGATTGAGCCCAAGAATGTCAAAGAAGCCTTAACTGATGAATTTTGGATCAATGCCATGCAGGAAGAGTTAGGCCAATTCAAGAGAAATGAAGTATGGGAATTGGTTCCAAGACCTCAAGGAATAAATGTTATTGGAAAAAAGTGGGTTTACAAGAATAAATCTGATGAAAAAGGGGTGGTTACTAAAAATAAAGCAAGAGTGGTAGCACAAGGATACACTTAAGTTTAAGGAGTTGACTTTGATGAAACATTTGCCCCTGTAGCTCGCCTGGAGTCCATTAGATTACTGCTCGAAGTGGCATGTATTCTGAAGTTTAAACTGTTCCAAATGGATGTGAAAAGTGCCTTCTTAAATGGTTACTTAAATGAGAAAGTGTATGTTGAACAACCTAAAGGGTTTACAGACCCAAATCTTCCAAAGCATGTGTATAAGTTGAGGAAAGCCCTTTCTGGGTTGAAACAAGCTTCTAGAGCTTGGTATGATAGACTCACAGTGTTTCTCATTAACAATGGATACAGGAAGGGAGGCATTAATAAGACCTTATTTGTCAAAAATGAAGGAGGAAAACTCATGGTGGCTCATATATATGTGGATGATATTGTGTTTGGTGGGATGTCAAATAAGATGGTTCAACATTTTGTTGAAGAAATGCAGTCTGAATTTGAAATGAGCCTTGTTAGAGAACTAACCTATTTTCTTGGGCTACAAGTCAAGCAGATGGAAGATTCTATCTTTCTATCTCAAAGCAAATATGCCAAAAATATTGTTAAGAAGTTGGGCATGGAGAATATAAGCCACAAAAGGACACCTGCTCCTACTCATCTGAAAGTGTCTAAAGATGAAAATGGTGTCAGTGTGGATCAAAGTCTCTACAGAAGCATGATAAGGAGTCTGCTATATCTCACAGCAGGAAGACCTGACATTGCTTTAGCTGTAGGTGTATGTGCTAGATATCAAGCTGAACCAAAGGTGAGTCACATAAACCAAGTGAAAAGGATCCTGAAATATGTCAATGGCACTAGTGACTATGGGATGTTGTATACTCATGTGCTAGATATCAAGATGAATCAATGGTGAGTCACATAAACCAAGTGAAAAGGATCTTGAAATATGTCAATGGCACAAGTGACTATGGGATGTTGTAACCTCACTACCTACTCAAAAATTTCCAATTCCCTGCTTCATCCTCAAACTCCTCTGCTAGGGAAACTGAAATTTTTCCACAAAAACGACAAGATGTCACAACATCAAACTCCATCTGGTTCAAAAACTACTAAGCCTACTCACAAGGATAGCACTCCTTCCATGGACTTTCTCGATGATGAAATTTTGGATGCGGTCCCTCTGTCTGTTATCCCAGGCGAAGGCCCTGACTCAAACCATCCCATGGATGCATCAGCTTCTGCATGCCCCACTCAAGGTAACAACTCTAATATCCCTTCTAGCTCTACTCATGCCACTAGTTCTAAGGAAGATATGCACCACAGTAATCGTGTCATAAGAAACCTAGTCACTAGAATCCTTAATGAAGGACATTCTGTGAAGGGAGTCTCTACTCCTCTGTCTAGAATGTACCCCTCTCCTGAGGTTGAACCTCATAGTGAGAAGGATGACGATTCCTCTAGATATGAGAAGGACATGGTTGCTGAAGGTTTATGCTCTCTAGGGAAAACTGTGTCTGGTAAAAAATCGGTGGCATCTACAACTGCCAATGCTTCACATTCTAAGAAGCATGATTCTGCAAACAAGGTGATTGAACTAGAAGATGATAGGTCTGATGATCAAGATGATAGCTTACTTCATCACTTAAAGCCTAGTGCGGCTAAGCGTATGAAGACTAGAAAAGGTAAATCTGTGGCTGAAATGATGTCAGGTAAAACAATTAAGAAGACTGCCAGTGTAGGTCCTTCCAAATCTTGGAGCAAAGTTGATGTGAAGAAAAGGAAGGTTAGAGAAGTTGCTGAGTCTGACGAAGATGTTGAGGAAGATGTCCCTGACATCTCCCCTGTGAAGAGGACAACTGTGAGGAAGTCCCCTGTGAAGGTTGTTGCTGTGCATTTGGATAATATCTCTTTCCATCTAATGGAGCTACCAAATGGAAGTTTGTGATTCAAAGAAGGGTGGCTGTAGAGAGAGATTTAGGAAAGGATGTTGTTGAAGTTAAAGAGGTCATAGACCTAATTAAGAATGTTGGGTTAATGAAGACTGTGGCTAGGTTATCTCGGTGCTATGAGGGATTGGTTAAGGAATTCATTGTCAACATTCCTGAAGATATTGCTGATGAAAACAACAAGGAATTTTGCAAAGTTTTTGTGAGAGGTAAGTGTATCACATTTTCTCCCACTGTCATTAACAAGTTTCTAGGAAGAGGTATAGAGGGTGCATGTGAATTGGAAGCTACATACAATGAGGTCTGTAGAGAAATTATAGCAAGGAAGGTGAAGGAATGGCCTAGTAAAAACCATCTTCCTTCTAGGAAGCTGACTGTTAAGTATGCCATATTGCATAAAATAGGATCTGCAAATTGGGTGCCTACCAACCACATTTCTGCAATTTCTAATACCCTTGGAATATTTATCTTTGTTGTTGGAACCAAACTCAAATTCGACTATGGTAGGTTTATGTCTGAACAAATTGTCAAGCATGCTTCTACCAATGCAGTAAAGCTGCCTATTGCCTTCCCCTCCATGATTTATGGGATTATCCTGAGTCAACACCCTGGGATTCTAAGTACTAATGACCTACCAAGTAGAAGAAAACCTGCTCTATCAGTACACTATAAATTGTTTGAAGGAAGTCATGTCGAAGATATTGTCATGACATCTGCTGTGAAAAAGCCAGCCTCAAAAGGTGGACTTATTGTTGAGCTGAAGGAAACGTCTAAAGAGTTCGGTGTAGGGATAAGGGTAGCAACAACCAGGAAAGAATAGTTGGAAGCCCTGATTGCAAGCTTGGAGCGAGCTGAAGGTGATAATATTGAACAGGCTAAGGAAGCTGAAGCCCAAACCTCTAGTGAGAGGTCTGTAACTAATGATGAGACAAGTGGAAATTCTGTTTCTGATGCTGATGAAGCTACAAGCTCAAGCTCATCTGATTAGCTCCTTTGAAGTTGGCCCCCATTCATGTGATGATGTATCTTAAAAATAAATTGTCTCTTATAAATAGGACCATATGTAATATAAATTTATAAAATATTTTATAAGTTTTCAATATTGTTTTGCTTCTGCATCACCAAATTTTAGATTTCTTCACCACAAACCAACAGAGTTAAAAGACTATAAATGAACTATTCATATTTTATATATATGGGTAATAATTAAAGTTACATAATCAAGCTCAATACTATTTATATTTACATTGTAATATGATATAATAGATGTAAAAAATTTCAATATTTTTCTCATTCTCCATCACCAAATTTTAGTTTTCTTCACCACTAAACAACAAAGTTAAAAGACTATAAATGAATGACTCATAAATTATATATATGGGTAGTAATTAAAATTAAATAATATATATGATATAATAGATGTAAAAAATTTCAATATGATATAATAAATGGTTTTATTTAGTCAAGAAGATAGAGTCTTCTTGATGAGCTCCACATGTCCCACTATGGATGTCTGAAATTTCTAAATAAGCCTTTGTTTCACTGAGGCATTTGAGTAGAACACTTTCAGGAGTTTTCTTAAACAATTTGTTCCCAATGATAACGTAACTTAAAGCTTGGTATTTGGTATTTCGATTTTTCATCCCCGTTGGGTTTTATAAGTACTATACAATTGGTTTTCGCATATTTTTCAAAATTTTCAAAATATTTCAAAATTTTCCGAGTTAGTCATCTCTCCAAAGCCTTTCTCCCCCACAATTTTTGTCGTTGACAATTTTGAAGGGGGGAGGCTAGTCGAAATCATTTTTTCTCTAACTTCAATTAACTCTTCTAGCTTCTCCTTGGATACTTTATAGCTTAAAGAAATTTGTGTCCAATAATTTTCCTGTTGATTTTTTATCCTAGGCACATGCCTGATATCAACTGAATCAAATCTTTGTAACAGAGAATTTTTCGTAATAAAGTACAACAAAAAATTTTGTTGAGGCACTTTTATTCCTTAGCCAATTGCTTCACTACTAGTTCTAAGTCGCCTTTAATTACAACACATTTTCCCCCCAAGTCGAGTAAGATCTTGAGGCCGACTACCAAAACCTCATATTCGGCCTCGTTTATAGAGTAATGAACTTCTATTTTGAATTTGAATTTTGTCAGAATCCCTTTTGGTTAGATGATCAAAATCCAAATCCGAGTTGGGTTTTTATGACTCGAACTATCGAAGTACAACCTAAATGGTTCCAAGTCTAAGTAATTTTTCCTTGTTTCAACATGTGATTGCTTATAAAGTCAGCAATAATTTTTCCTTTCATTGACTTTAAGGGTGCATATGTTAAGGAATACTCAATTAAGGCTAAATCTCACTTCCCAATTCGACTATGCAAAATGGGTTTTGAAATAATATGTTAAATGATGTAAAAATTTGAATAAATGTAAAAGTCAACGGGTTTTATATAATGTTTCAATTTTTACATGAGAAATATAGACACAAACAAAAATTCTCTATTACGATGCCATTATCATTTTCTTGGGCTAGCATGCTGCCAATAGTCGACTCAAATGCAGAGATATACAACTTAATTGATTTTCCTTTTGAAAGAGGTAATAGAATTTAAGGGTTTTCCAAGTAGGCTTTTATTTCGTCAGAAGATGCCAGATGATCAGACTCCCACCTAAATCCTTCCTCGTTCTTTTAACGTAATAGGGCGAGAAAGCCTTTGTTTTTCGACTTATGTTTGAAATGAACCTCCTAAGGAAATTGACAATTTCCAATAGCGTCTGAATTTGTTTCTTGGTCGAGGGGGCCTAGTCTCTAATATAGCTTTGGTCTTGTTCTGATTTATCGTTATCCCTTTTTTATGGACGAAAAAGCCTAGGAATATCCTGCATTAACAAACAAAGCATATTTCAATGGATTCATTTTCAACCCATATTTCCTCATCTTTCGAATGATTGTCGAATGTGGTCTAGGTGGCCATCTTTTGAAGAATATTTGTGCATAATGTCATCAATATAGACCTACATAAAGGTCTCAATGAACTCATGGAATATTAAATTAATTAGTCTCTAGTATGTTGCACTGACATTTTTTAATCTGAAGAGCATAACTACCCCTCGTAAGTTCCAAGGCCCAAGGGCATCTAAATGACGTCTTTGGTACCTCATATTTTACGATGAAGATTTGATTATACCAAGAATATTTGTCTAGCATGCTTAGGAATTTATAGCCTACTATTGAACCAATAAGCATCTTAATGACATGAACTATATTGGGTAGCCATCTGACATACCTGGAAGTTATGATGATTTTTATCCTTAGAAATATTTCAATCTCTTCTATAATCTTCGACGTGATCACTGGGGCGAATTTCCTAGGTAACTGCTTCACATGCATCTTCTCTAGATGAATTGGTAATTTTAATTCTACCAAATCTCAACTGAAGCCAGGCATCTCATTGTAGGCCCGTACAAAAAAATCCTTGTAGTCTTTTAGCAACTAGATTACATGGCCACTCAAGCTTGGATCGATGTTGGTGCTTATATAAGAAGGCCTTATGATTGATCCATCTCCTAGGTCGACTTCTTCTAGTGGATCTTGAGCCTGAATTATTTATGTCAAAGTCATTTGATCTTTCTCGAATCCCAAAAGCTCGTTGTCATATATGAAATTGAGTCTCTAGATTTCTGATCTTCCCAACGGGACATCAATAATGTTAATAATGTTGGCTTCCATAGCCATTTTCTGTTGTAACTCTGCCTCTTGAGTCGCATCTACTTGATTTCATCCACATAGGCCGTAATCCGAGTCTAAGCACTCGAATTAGACATAGTAGGCGTCATCATCACCCCATCCAGTTGGGGAAACATTTCCTTCCTCTGGTTGTCGTTCCCCCCACACTTTACACTTCCATATAAAGCCATGAGTCAGGTGAAGCCTAACAGAGTGAATGGAATTCTCTTAGGGTGTGTATCCGTGATCTGCTGGTGGGCATGATGCAATATTCTCCAGTTCTTATCGAATGTTTTCTTGGTAACATGGTTTACTTATTCCATGTAATAACTTTGATTGGCTTGTATGTTCTCGATTATGCCATATACCCTCCATATGAAGACCCTTTGGTGGAGATATGAAAGGATGGATCCAATCCCATGGATCAACTCTCTTCCAACTTTGACGGACGTCAAAGAGGAAAATATCCTCTCTTTTACTGGCCTTCTGGCCACTTCACCATTTGGTTTTTGTGCCTTACTACTGGTACTAGATCCTACAGCTTCTCGAGTCATTTTATTTTTTCTTTGATATCTCCTCCAATATGTCCTTTCATGTGGTTTTTACCCATGTCATTAGGATTATGGGAGTATCTATTAGACACTTGGGAGTTTTCTTGATATAACGAATCAGTGCCCAACTTTACCACCTTCTAATTTTGTTGGCTGGTTTTATTCTTGTTATGGAGATGAACCCACTCACTGACAGACACATTCGAAAAAAGGGGTATAATTCCTTCCTCTACCTCCCTATTGACATAAAGACATATTTTGTTTCCTATATGGGATACCTCTTTTGTTAAAGGCAAAATTTCGCCCTTTATTGGGCCCTGTTCGATGACTGGAGTTTGATGTTCCGAGGCCCTCAATTTCCTTCTTACCAAAAATGGAAATGCACCTTGGGTACAACATCACTTCAAAATCCATCAAGTTACATATGTTGAGGAAATCTATCAATTCCTCTTCACCATGTGGATATACCACATTAATTTCCTCAGAATATTTAGACTCGGTAGGAAACCTCCATGGTCACGTTGGAGCCTTCAGTAGCCTCAACAACCAAGCATTAAAATGGTTTAGCGTAATGCGGGTCCTTGATCTGAAGAGGCTCATAATCCATTTAAATTAAAGTCTTGGCTTTATCACCAAATTTCCGTCTTCCCTCTTTCAATGCTCCTTGTGCCAGATCCATGAAAAAGACATATTGGGAATTTTTGTGACCAAGAAAATTGTGGAACTTACAAGACTCTCTTTTTTTATTCGTTTCTTTAAAGGTGGCATTTTAACCCCTTTTGGACTATAATTTGGCCTTCGGTAACTAAAAGATCGAATATCTCGTTTCACTTGGAAGAATTTGCAAATTGATAAAACCAAGTGGACGAATTTTCCATCTCCAAGGAAAACCATTCTGATCTCCTATTAGAAAAATTCCTAATTCTCCCTTGGGGGCCTTAATTCTCACATAAAGTTCTTGTTTCGGCAAGTCAAAAGTAGGAGACAATTTTTTACCACTGAATCGATATTCAAAATCATTCCATTTTGGCTCCTTTTCTCTATCAAAGCAACAAATTTCGAAATTTTCATAGGGCCCCCCTGGAATTCCTTCCAAAGCCTCTAATTATACGTTAAAAAAGGATTAGTGCTTGCTGTGGAAAAACTTTTTCCCACTAATAGATTAAGGATTTTTGTTATGAGTCCTAATTATTAGCTATACCCCATTATGTTATGGGGTAGCAAGAAATATGTAGAAGAAAGAGTATATTGATAAAGATATTTTTTTTCCAAAATCAAAAGAGCGATTGGTCCAAAAAATAAAGGATTTCTAACTAGCTTGTTAAAATGAGAAGGAACAAGCGAGGGGAGATAATCCATTAATCGATTTTAACTCGTTTTCTAGGTATATATTCATATTTTTTTTTATTTCAATTCGAATATAATGTATAAGTTTTTGCAAAAAATTCAACGTTTTTAGGTTCGACAGGATTCTCCCCATCAGACGATTTTAATAGATTACAGACATAAGAAGGTCAAGGCTTTAGTTTTGCCACATCTCTATCCACTGACCTAGAATTACTCCTGCCTTTGGTTAATAGGGCCCGCCCCATTGTCAAGTGTTTCCAATGGCTTGGAATTTGAGATTTGAGGAGTTGTCCGCGCCTGGGCCTAAGGAGGACCTAAGAATCGGTTATTCTACCCATTTGGTTGGCTAATAATTCATAGAACTGGTTGGTGTTCTAATTTAAGGGATTGAACAATGTAACCATCTGCTGGGTCGACATGTTAACCATCTCGTGGTTAATTTCATCCATTTGATGCCATACACACATGAAAGATGTCATATTTAGCATTGGCATCACTTGAGGGATATGGCCTAAACCTCCTGATGGAGGCGCCGTTTGAATAGGATTATTTATGGTTGAAGCTGATATAGGATGCTGATTATAGGGTGAGGTGGTAGCCATTTCCCTCTCTTCATGTGTTGATGTACCAATTTATAGGCTTTCCATTATTGCTGGTGGAATACCATACGAATACTCTCCGATACCCATATGAAATGAAAAACATGGAATATAAGGTATCCTAGGGTCCCCCCGATTTGGTCTTATGATCGTGGAGTTAATTGAGAGACTCGCTCATTGTGGTGGGGGAACATCCCCATCAGATAGGATCAAAGATATTGGAGTCAATGATATTTTAGGAGCAATTGCTCCAATAGGGGTTGAAATAACCATATCTCTATCCGTTGATCTGACTGATTGTTCTCATGCATTTTGGGAATTGTTTCGGGGTTTAGAAGTTGGAGGGTTATTCGAAGGTGGACGCTTCATTTTATTGAGGGCTTTACCACTTCTTAGACACATACATACATAACCATTGGGAATATTTCATGCATGAAGAACAATTTGTAGTAGAAAAAACACAACACTTATTAAAATTGAATTTTTTTTTCATAAAAGGGTCCCACTGGTCGTGCCAATTTGTTTACCGGCATTTTTGGTAAACAATCACTTACTTTAGGATAATTACTTGTACGATAATACCATAAAATCCTATGACATTTTGAGCATAATTTTTGAAGAAACAGAGTGTCCAAGTTTCGTTGTAATTTAAAGTTAAATGTTTAGTAAAGTAACAAGAAAAATGTTTAAGGTAAAAAAAATTAAAGGTTTTGACTATGTCGAAATCCACTATGAAATAAATTAAGAAAAGTAATATAGGGCTAAAAAAGTAAAGAAAAAGGCATGTTATTTCAATTATATACATGAAAGTTGTTGCATAGAAGCATACATATTCCTCACAATCTCGTTTCTTGCATTGACTTGGGTACTTTGAGTTCTATAGAGATTTTGTAATGATATTTCCACCTTGATTCCTAACATTAGAACCACTATGTATAATAGTATAGAAATAATCGCCTACAATAGATATAACTTCAAAGTTCGACACGTAACCCTTTTGTGTAACTTCTAGTCTTCCAACTTATTTCCACGTGTCTTCGATGTTTGGATAAGATCAAAAAACTGTTACTCAACATGATCCTTTTACCTCATCCCAACTGTCACAGTTGATGGCTCAACTTCTCGAGTTACGAGGAGAAGGATTCTCATAATTAAAAAAATGCTAAGTCTACGATCCATGGCTAGTGTGTGTCATACCTTAATTTTTAACATAGATCTGATAACTCACATAAATGCTCTGAACATGGTGGGGGAGTGTTTGAGCCATCGGCTAATATGATGTGGTTTTTAAAACAATCAAATGGGTAAAGGCTCAAATGGGGTTAACAATGGATAATAATAAAAAGGATTGTTAGAAAGGGTCAGGGGTTAAAAATAAATGTGCCCAGTGTGTGTAATTATGCAACCGAAATCAGAAAAGAACATACGCAAGTTCTGAATTATAAATATATACCTGAATGCTCTCTTATGATGTACATTGTGTTTAGTGTTTTCTAATCTCACCATGTTGGGTAGATATGACAACCTCGACAGTACCTCTTGCTCGATGTGGCTTCTCAACCAGTTATGGTAAATCTGCTCAACTTCCAGTCCAACTTAATTAAACCAATCATATCATTTAGAAGTATATAAAAAATATATTTTGGCGAGTTAACATGCACAGAGGTCTCAAATGCCTTCCGTTTGGGTACTTTTCACACAACCACTAAAGCTACCATTATCATATTACTAGATGAAAGTAAACAACCAAAAATAAACCAACTTAAAGCAAAAAAAACTTTGAAATTAATATAAATTGAAACTATAAAATAAAAATTACGAATACTTCCCTTGGGTTGTGTAAGACCCCAATTTTGTCCCTAAGATCCCTCATGGCATCATATCATACCATATCATTGCCTCAAGGATCTTTGTGCACCTTGCCTCCTTCCCTGTGGGTGGGTTGTCTTTTGAGAGTGGTTCTTGATCACCAAGCATGTCTTGCATATGTATATCATTGCTTTTCATTTGTTTACTAACCCAAAGGTACAAAAATATTGTCATCTAACCTTGTTACTTGCAGATGAAGCAACATTAGGTCAAGCCAGTCAAAGGCAATTTATGAGCAATAGATGGTGGCCATTCTGAAGAATTTGGGCACCATGATCATTCACAAGAGTTCATATGAGTTGTGATATCATTTTGAATCAAGATCTCAAGTGGTAGAGGCTTGGATTTCATCAGAGCATAGCTAGGTCAGCTAAAACCCTAGAAAAGTCAACATAAGTCAACTGTGCATTTAACCATGGATTTGAAGGTGGGAGATGGTTTGAGAGGCCTCATTCATGTCCATACAAGTGTCATTTAACATGTCAAACATCAACATGGAAGAATTTGAGGTCAGATAAAAAGTTTCCAAAAATAGTAAGTGACCTGTAATTTCAAACTGCCAAAAATGGAAAGGTCTTCTCCTCAACTTTACATCATCAAGCACGCTTAAAATGGAATTTTGTCCAACATGAAAGTTGAAGATCTTGCTCTTACCTTTCTAAAAAGTTCAAGAAAATCCATTTATCATTTGTGGTTGGAGAATTATGATTAAATCATTTCCAAGGAATTTTGAACTTCAAGCTAGCATAACTTTTGGACCAAAAGGCCAAATCATGTGGTTCTTTTTGGAGCATTTCACTCTTGATCCCTACTATCATAATCATGCATCATATTTCACAAATTCTCATCACAAAAATATTGCATTTTTCACTTGAATTAATTTGAATTTTTGGAGGGAAAATATCCATTTGAAAAATATGCATTATTTTCACTTCAAACCAATTTCATATGCATCAAAACAGATTTTGCAATGCATTTCCAAGCCAAATTCGCACTGTTCCATTGGCCATGTGAGCATAAGGGTGTTTTGGCCAAATTGCATAAACATGCTCATTTCACTAATCCTTGGGTTTTTGCCTAATCATGATTAAGGAGCTTCATTAGCAGAGGGTATATATTCCTAATCCTAATAGAATTCAACAACCACAATTCACAAATTCAGATCTAAAATTTTGCTCTCAAATTTCTCTCCACTTTTTTTTCATCGAGTTTCTTCATAGCCTTGCCTATTTCTTGTGCTGTTCATCATCTGCAAGCATCATTGAGGATTATTGAAGCCAGATCTTGAAGAATTCAACAAGAATCATGGACTGTTGAAGCTCATGTTCATCAATGGCAGCTGAGATTTCTAGACAAATCAAGTGTTGTTGAGCTATCCTTTTGCATCCATTCAATCATCTAAGCTTGGAAGGACATCTGTTTTGCATTTCCAGGACCTGAATCAAGCAAATCAACTTCTGTTTCTCCAGCAAGGTTAGATTTCGACCTCCATGATTTATGAAATTGATGGATGCTTATTGTAGATCTCTCACTGCTGATCTTGCTGAACTTTAGATCGTGAATTTTCATTAAGTATTGAGTTAGTTATCATGATTTGAAGTTTGTTTGTTGAAACTTATTTTGTTCGATCTGTTTGATACAGCTAGAATTAGGTTAAATTGATGCTGGATAATTGATGTGTGTTGAATGATGAATCGAATGATGTATGTTTCATGAATTTCTGTGCAAGTTGGATCTTGGTGATTGATGAACATGATGAATGCGCATGAGTTTGTTAGGGTTTTGATTCCCAGAACTGTTTTGATCTTCATTGGCGTGTTTTGCATGTGAAATCTTGTTAATGCTCATGTATTGGTCCACACAAGCACTCACGTGGCTGAATGATTGGCTCAGATTTGAGCGCCATGCCACATCACTTAATGAAACGGTGCGTTTCATTAAGTGAGCGCCTCATTTTAAATCTCTACATGGTTCGAATCCGGACCAGAGCATTTCTCACTTTTGGCTTTTGTATTTTCTTCACTTATGCTTAACATGTTCATACACTTCATCATGCATTTTTTTTATTTTTTCTCTCCATTAAAAAATTCATAACTCTCAAAATAATGATCCAATTCACATGAGATTTTTTTGCCATGTTCCTTGTAATGTCTACTATTTTTAGGATATTTTTCCAGAATTGGTGCTCGGTTGGATTTAAAAATTGCCTAGGGTTTGTTCTTGCATGTCATTCATTGCACCTTGCTTGCCATTTTGATTGTGAGATGATGATGCTTAATCCAATGAAGCTGAAAACTTACATGCTTAATCTAGACACTTTGATTGATCTTTTGGCTTTGAGTTTGTATTTTTAGAATATTTGGATGTTGAGTTATGATGTGATCAATGTAGGTGTGACAATGTGTGTCACACCATTTCTTGTCTAATTTTTTGATTTTATTTACCTTGCCAAATAAATGCCAAATGATCTGAATTTTTGCATGATAATACTTCTGGATGTTAGGTTTGATCATGAATTTTTGTAGAATTTTTAGACTCATTTCCAATTTGTTTGAGATTTTCTCTTCTGGCTTGTCATGTTTGGACTTTTGATGAGTGTTGAATTTAGATGATTTGTGAAATTCTTATGCCTGATCATATGAGCTTGAAATTTTACACATGTCTTCTAGACACATTGAAGTTTGTCTTGGCTTTGGTTTGAATCATTTATAACTTGTAATGTCTGTTTTAGGATTGCCTTAAGTTGATGCATCAATTTGTGCTTCCTTTGAGCTTGTTAATGCTTACCTTGACTTGATGATTTTAATTGACTTGCTTATACTTGTCCAAATGCCATGATTTTTGGTGTGCTGATCATTTTGATGTGTGCTGTTTAGCCATGATTTTTCTTGAGATTTATTGAGCCATTTTGGAATTAATATGCTTGTGATCATTCTGTTTGCATCATTGAGCTTCCAACTTGCATACATTGACATGATTCGTTTATGAAATGAAATTGGTTGATGCTTTTGACATGAGACCACTTGGATGATGTTCTTATTTGATCAAACTTGATTCTTGTGAATTTTCATGTTCTGTTTTAAATTTTTTCCCCATCTTTGACCCTAGGCTTTGACCTAGTGGTTGGTTGCTCATGTTTGAAGCTTTGTTTCAGGTTACACATGCAAGTTACACAATTGATGATGCCTCATCTTGAGAGAATTTGATATTTGCTTTTGATTACTAATGTGTGTTTTGTAGGTTGAAGTTGATTCAATTGGGAGTGACTTGTGGCTTATGCCTTTGCCTATATTGGTTGTCTGTTGCATTAATTGTGGGTTGACTGTCTGTATAGTATACTGATTTGTTTGATGTTTCCACAGGTACATTTAGTTGCTATAGTTCATGGTGAACTTGCTTTTGCTTTGCTTGATAGCTTAAGCATTGAGGTATAACATCTCTTCTTCATGTAGTCTGGGAGACCTGGCCTGTTACTTGGCCAGGCACCTGTCTGAAGTCCTCCTTAAGAGGCGATGTTTGTGATTGTTTATCTTTGTCCCCAAGCAGGAAAAGTCCTTTTGATAAGGCAATTGTTAGATAGAAGAGATGTGTAGTCCATCTCCTACTATTCTGTGTGTCTTCCCTTTGCTCACATTACATGTTGTAGCATTGTGGATCTTAACCCAAGATCTATAGAGTCATTAACTTGTGGAGAGAGTTACAACTTTCTGAACTCCCACACCTTCTGATATTCAATGCTCTCCCAGGCCAGGGATAAGAGCAATGAGGCACACCCCTCATATCCTTTCATCTGCTTCACCTTAACTCTCAATGTTAAGGTTAAGAGCACCACTTACCCCATTCCAGTTGACTTTAAAGTCTAACCCTTGCTTGAGCCTAATTGCTTGCATATAGTGTGTGCTAAATGACTTTGTCTGATTGATTGCTTGGTTTATCTGTACATGTTTGTTTGTTTGCCTTCGTGCATTTATCATCATTAATTGTTCATTATTGCATGATCATCATTTCATATCTTTGTGACACATCTTTGTTTGCCCATTGAGGAAGCAACAGTAAGTCCATTCATTGGCCATTGTTCCTATGATTTGGAAGGGATTGAGTATAAGACCATGTCATTGGCCACTTATGTCCTCTTTGCTTAATGCTTGTTTGTTTGTTGTATGTGAGGATTCAATTGCAAGTCCATGTTGTTGGCATTTGTATTCCTATGATCATCCTATGGAGGTTAGAGTAAGTCCAGATAGATTGGCATCTGACATCCATGTTTTGTTTTGTTCGGAGATTGGAGTAAGCCCATATATTGGCGTCTGGTATCTTTGTCTGTTTGGTTCTTTGGAGATTGGTATAAGTCCAGTTGATTGGCATTCGATATCCACTCTTTTGTTTTGTTTTGCTTTAGGAGGTTGGAATAAGTCCATTTATTGGCATCTGATATCCTTGTTTGTTTTAGGAGACTGGTGTAAATCCATTGAGTGGTATCCGGTATCCACCTTTGTTTGTGAGATTGGTATAAGTCCAGCAATTGGCATCCGGTATCATTTGTTTTGCTTATTTTTTATTGCTCATTTGCCTATTCCTAAGGACACACTTGAATCATCTTCTATATGATTTCAAGAGGTGAACCTTTCTAAGAAGTTTTACACTCCATTCATCCACACCCTTTTGTTCCAAAAAACTCCCTTTTCACATTGTTAATTCAAAACTTTGAACTATTGTGCAAACATCTTCATGTCTTTTCAAATTAGAAACCCGGACCTAAAGTCCTTGACTTTTCAAACTCCGTTTCATAATACTTCTTTGAAATGAATCTTAATCATACTTTGACCATATTTTGTGAATACTCATAATCAATTAACTTCACTCATTCAATTGTTTTGTGGCTTTGTCCATTGTTGATATGTTTTCATACATTAGCCATAGGTTTCAATTACCATAGTGGTTGATATAAATCTTACCTTATCCTTAGTGAGTTGATTGTAAGTCTTCCATACTTATTATAGGGTTAACCCCTCACTAGTATGTTGAAGTCGTCCTCGCATGGTGGATTGTTGATTCAGGTTGAGTTTTCTCCCATTGGTAATGAAAAACCTTAGGGCTTGTGTTTTAAAATGAATTCACTAATTTTTGGAAATCTTTTAGCCGCACTACGGCGTTTTGATCCTTACCTTTCATGGAAGGTACGTAGGCAACGGGTTCATCCGTTCAAACACAAAAATAATAAAAATTGTATATTCTTTTCTCATCTTCCCATTCATGTTTGCACAATATGTCATAAACAAATAAACTTTTTATACAACAAGTGTGAAAAGGGCTCCCTAGGAGTACCTAGGACGTTTTGGGTGCCTAACACCTTCCCATTGCGTAATTAACCCCTTACCCAGATTCTCTGATCTTTTTATTAGTTTTCTATGTGTAAAACTTCTTAGGCTTTTGTTCGCTTTTTAGCCATTCCTTAGGATAAATAAAAGTGCGGTGGCGACTCGATTCTTTGTATGCTTTTCTTTTGATTTAGTCAATAAATCATAAAGTGACGAATACACCGCTACAGGTTGCCTCCCAAGCAGTGCTCGTTTTTCATCATTAGCTTGACGCCTCCTTCCCCCTCCTATGGGGAATACTTTAGCTTCTACACCTTGTTGCATGTCTTTTCCAAAACCAAAAAACCATCTCTTTCAGAGATATGGGCTACTTTGTTCCATAAGTCCTTTTCAACTTCCATATCCTTACCTCGATGTCAAATTCTCTTCTTTCTCATGGCTTTTGGAATGGAACTAGGAGTTTTTTCAGTCGGGGTTTCTAATGGAGGTGATACAAGTTGAGATGGAATTTTTGAGATTTTTTTTTGAAGGTGGCATGTTACTTTGGCCTTTCACATTTGTCCTGATCATGCCTACTTGATATTCATTTTCTTTTTCTACCTCTAGCTTCCTATTTTCAAGTACATTTAAGGTTATTTCATCATCATAAACTTTTAAAGTCAATATACCATGTTCTATGTCGAAATAGCATTGACTTGTCAGCATGAATGGTCGACCCATAATGATAGGTGTCTTTTCATTCTCAGGTACGTCCATGATCACAAAATCAACAGGAAAGTTAAATTCCTATATTATCACTAGTATGTCTTCCGCTATCCCATATGCATTCTTTATAGAGTGATCTACAAATTTCCGATTTTTCCCTGTATCTCCGACCTTTCCAATACCAAGCCTTTGATAGATTGACAATGGCATCAGACTCACACTAGCTCCTGAATCAATAAGTACCTTTTTGAAAGTTCTGTCATTTATAGTGCATGGGACTGTGACAGATCCAGGATCCTTCTGCTTGATTGGGATTTTCCTACCTGATGATATGTCACTATATTTTTCATTTAAGGTTACCGATCCATCTCCTATTGGTTTCTTTTTAGAAATTACCTCTTTCATGAATTTTTGGTACATGGGCATTTGCTCGAGTGCTTCAAAGAAAGGCATATTGATCTCTATCTTTTTGAACATTGTGATGAATTTCTCAAAGTGTTCCTCTTTTGTATCCTTCTTCTTCACTCTTTAAGGGTAAGGTAACTTAATCACTGGTTTAGCCTTATTTTTATTTTTCTCTTCAGTTGGCTTTATGACTGGTATAACTTCTTCTGGTTTTTTTTATTCTCCCTCACTTCCTGGTCTACCTCTATGAGATGGTCATGATTTGTTGCCTTCTCTTCTTCATCTTTAGCAACTCTATGACTTATTATTGTGACAACATTAACATTCTGATGATGTCCCGGATTTTATATTGTTGCACTCAGAAGGGTGCCTTGAGCTTGATTTTTGAGTTGTTGTACTATATAACCCATTTAAACTTCAAGAATTTGATAGAAGCAGTACTGTTCCTTTAATTATTTCTTATTTCTTCTTGGAACTAGGAATTTTGAGCTTCCATCTTTTCAGTGGAAAGTTACCAATCATCCTTTTTGAGTGTTTGTTGTTGATATTGTTGTTGTTGTGGTTGGTACTGTTGTTGCTATTGAAATTGTTGTGGTTGGTTCTGTTATTAAATGGGACCCTGCTTTTGAACATTCCCTTGCTGAACTTTCTAGGAGAAATTTGGATGATTCTTCCAGCCTGGATTCTAAGTGTTAGAATAAGAGTTATTCTGCTTCAGAAATTTTATCTCTTCAAATTGTTAGCCAGTTGCAACACACGGCATGGAAAAATGGGGTCCCCCACAGATCTCACAATTAACAGTTGAACAGGTTGAACTTAGGCTACTTGTTGACTACCTATATTTATAGTCTTAATTCTTCTCATAACTTCAGCAACAACTTGGTCTTCCATCTTCACTACCCGACTTGTAAGTTTGAAATCAATCACACCTTCTGGTTTACTCACGCTTCAGTCATATAACTCTATATGTTCATTTGCAAGAATGGCTTCTATGATCTTTTTTATACCAGTGGCTGTTGTAAAATTGGCTGAGCCACCAATAGTTGTATCAATAAGTTGCTTAGTCTTCAATCTGAGGCCATTTACAAACATTTGCATTGGTTCGGTCTGATCCAAATTACGAGTAGGACACTCAATCAGTAACCTTTTAAATCTCTTGTACGCATCACCCAATGGTTCCCCTTCCTTTTGCTTAAAATTCACAATATCCTATCTTTTTCGAATATAAATAGAAGCAAGAAAGTACTCATTCATAGAAGTTGTTTCCATTTGTTCCCATGTAGTAATACTTCCTATCGGTAATGAATAAAACCATTCTTCGACGTCTTGAGCTAAACTGAATGGAAACATTCTGAATTTTTTTGCTTCTTTAGTGTGCCCATCAATCTTCAAAGTAGTGCTCACAGTAAGAAACCTTTGCTGATGTTTATTTGCATCTTCATTTATTTTTCCTGTAAAAGGCCTCTTCTCTCTCTTTGTCATATTCTGTATCTGAGTACTCAGAAACTTCAATCTCTTTTTCTTGTTCGAAATCCAAAAATTTGCTTCACAGACGGCCATCCTTGCTTTCCTAACTTGTCTGAACTTAGCGTGCAAAGTTATTTTTGGTTCTATGTCAAAAGTAAAATTAGCTGAGGGTTTTCCTCGCATACACAGATTAGACAAATATTAGCAATAACCCAAAAATAGCCACAAAATAAAAAATTAAAAATAAAAACTGAAATTTAAAATTTTTGTTGCAGAGCAACAAAATTTTAACTGAAATAAATCTATGAACTCTATAATCTTTGGCAGTCCCTTGCAATGGCGCTAAAAACTTGGTCAAAAAAATAACAAGTATACTATTTTGTGTATGTAGTAATAAAAAAGGGAAATCCCTAGTATCGATCTCAATGACTGCTTGACGATACAGGGTTCTGGATAAATTTTATTTAAACAAAATCTTGGGTGTTTGGGATTGGTTTGATCAAATTAGAAAAATAATAGCGAATAAAGTAAATACAGTATTTGAATGGTTAAGAAAAATATGAATAGTATGCTAGAGAAGGTGTATGATTCAATCATGTAACAATTCTGAACTCACAGTGCAACAATGACTTTTAGAAATTTGATTACCGGTTCTTAAGGGTGTTTACTCATAAGTCCTTAGTGAGAAAACCTTTAATCATTCAACCTAATTTCTACGTCCATAGACAATCACACATGAAATTAAGCATTATTATATCAAGAATGATACAGTTATTATAGGATATCTTTAGTCCTATGTGATATATACTATGATATATTCTCAAACAGATCATGAACAATGGAGGTCCAACCTAATTCTTTCACATACATCAAACTTCGTTTATCCGACAAAGAAAGCAATAAGAACAATCATGAGAACAAATCAATTATAATAAAAATTATTGTTATTGCATATGGTAAGTCAAAATCATTACAGATCTGAATCAAGGACACGCCCCTAGCAATGGGGGGTTTATCTACTCATAAAAAGAAAAGAACACATAATCAAGATTGTTGTCATTAAAGAAATCTTAGATGAATTGGTCTTCAATCACATAAAGCTTTTGAAAATCTGAATCCACCTTGAAAAACTGAGTTCACCAGCCTTTAGATCGTGTTTTTTTTCTCTAAAATCATCCAACCCCTAAATAACGCATTCCCAAATTAAATAGATACGTTCTGGGCTTTCTGAGTTTTTGGGCCTCATTACGCGTAATGCCTTACCTGTTACGCGTAATGACATATTCCCTGCCTCAGCCTTCTACGTGTATGTAGCGGGGTATTCATTACCATTAGACATATTGATTAAATCCAAGGTAAACCATACAAGTCGAGTCTCCACCGCACTTCTATTTATCCAAAGGAATGGTTAGAAAGCGAACAAAAACCTAATAGTTTTATCGAATCAAAAACTAGTAAAAATGTCAGAGATCGTGGTAAGGGGGTTGGTTATGCAACGGGAAGGTGTTAAGCACCCAAAACATCCTAGGTACTCTTAGGGAGCCCTTTTCACACTTATTGTAAGGTTGGTATTTTGTGGAAAAAAAATTGTTTTGTGCAAACATGATCGAAGAGATGAGAAGAGAATAATACAAGTTATTTACAATTTGTGTTTCAAATGGATAAACCCACTGCCTACGTACCATCTAATAAAGATTAGGATCAAAAACCTCGTAGTTCGGGGTAAAAATCTCAAAACAAGTTGGTGAATTGATTGGATCCAAAAGCCTTAAGGTCTTTTGTTATCCAAGGGAGAAAACTCAACCTAAAAACCACAAATCCACCATGTGAGGATAACTTCAACATGCTAGTGAGGGGTTAACCCTATAATAAGCATGGAAGACTCATTGTCCATCACTAAGGATATATGTGAGTATTACATCTACCTCAAGGATAACTCAAACCTAATAGCTATTGGTTATGAAAAGTTTTTAATAAGAAAAGTGGCCATTGAAACCACAAAAAGTATTTGAATGAGTTATATTCACCAATGAAAAGTATTTACAAAATATGGTCAAAGTTGACTTAAAGATTCAATTCAAAAATAAGTGTTATGAAAAGAAAGTTTAAAAATCAAAAGCATAATGCTTATGTTTCTAATGTTTGAAAACAAGTGTTAAATGTTTGCACAAAAGTTTTGGCTTGGGTTAGAGTGAAGGGAAGAAGAATAATGGCTAAAGTCCTAATCATACAAGAGATGAAGGATAAGAAATAAGACCACAAATGGAGTTCCTCTCTTGAGATCATATTGATGATCCAAGTAGCTCCCATCCTTTGGAATAAGCAAGCGAATAAGTGTATAGTCAAGCAATCAAATCAATCAAGCAAGCTCTTAGGAGATCCCCAATGGCTCTTGTATCTTTCTCTTTTGAAGCACAAGACAATGATTCTTCAATTAGGCTAAAATAGGATTCCCTAGCACAAAAGCACACACATCAAAAAGTTCCATGAAGCAAATCAAGAATGGACAAGAGTGAGTTTAGAGGTTTAGTCCTTCTAATCCATCTTCAACATTAAGGCCTTTTTACTCCATTTTTTTTTTGCATAGGGAATTTCCTAGAATCTAAGTCCTTTTTGTCCATTTTTGCATTTGGTCCATAACAATCAAACAAAGCACAAGCAGAATAATATATACACAATTATGTGCTCAAGTGAGCAAAAGGCAAATTGCATTAGCATAAACATATGCTCAAATGAGCAAAGGGAAAAAACAAATGAATAATATGTACAAGAATAGTAAATTGCATAAATGTAAAGAGCAAGAATTAAATGTTAATGGTTAATGGTTAGTGTTAGAGTTAGTGTGCCATAAGGCAATTTAGCGCTATGTTAAGCAATTGTAATTGGACTTATGTAGAAGTCACAACTATCTGAGGCCGGTCAATAATGATGTAGGCAACAACACAAGTTAGAGATTTTGATTAGTGAATCAAACTCCTACAACTTGCCATGCCAAAAAAAATGAGAAATGATCTTGTATTGATTTAGGTTCTTTGCTTGATTAGGAAGCAACTTATCCTTAATGCAAAGCCATTCACTTGATCCATGATCAAGTTGAATTAGATTTGAATCAAGGAAGGTTAAACTTCCCATGTATCAAGGCTAACCACCAACCTTTAACTCATTGATCAAAAAAGAGAAAGAAGAAAAAGAAGAATATTAAAGTACATTAATGGAAATGAAATGAAATAATCAACAAGCATTGACCAAAGATAGAGAAGATTAAGGTCAAACAATAGTAAACAGAAGAAAAATGAAGATTAGAAGTCAAGAAACAAATAAAATATTTTTGGTATTTTTCAAAATTAAAATAAAACTTGAATTAAAATAATAAAGAAAGGTCAAACTTCAAACTCACTTCAAATCAACTTTGAAAAGTCCAAGTAAATTATCCTAAGTTCAACAAGGTCAAACAAAGTTTGACAAAAAATTTCAGCATTTTTAGAAGTCAGAAACTATTTTGAATCAATTAAAAATGCATAAAAATAACCTAATTGAATTAAAATCTAAAATAAATCTCAAATAAATTAATAAATTGATCAGAATATTTTTCATAGATCTATCATCATTCAAAGAGGTTGGAAAAATATTTTTGTATTTTTTGAATATCAAAAACTATTTAAAATGAATTAAAAATAAGCAGAAAAGAGAAAATTCTTAAAAAATATCAAATGATAAAATAAAAAATATCAAATGATAAAATAAAAAATATTAAAAATCATTTTTAGAAACTAGAAATTAAAAGAAGAAAAATGCAATTGGTCTCACATTTTTTGGACCAAAAATGAAGGATATATGAATTTTTAAAATGAAATGGAATTAAAAGAAATAAAATAAAAATAAAATCAGAATTTAAAAATGTGAAAAAGCGTGGAGCGTTAGATGCAGAGCTCATTAATTGAGTTGGCAAATCATGTGGCTCCTGAGCGCGCGCCTACCATGTTCCTTGGTAAATGCATCACATGTAGCATTTAAATAAGTCATAACATGGGACGGCTGTGATTAAACCTGGAAATAGAAACGCATGGCTCAGATTGAATCTGGAGATTGGACGGTGACCTGCACCACCGTCTTCTCCGGCCAGCTTCCGGCGAAGGCAAAAGTTGCAGAGAAATAAATGTGCATGAAAAGCCATGATCCAGGTACAAAACGAAAGCTGGGGTGTTGTACATCACCCCTGTGCCAACCAAATCCACTCTAGGTTTCTACATTAAGAGAAATCAGAGGTTGAATTTCTGTGGTGTTCAACTGAACTTGTTAGATTTCGAAAATTCAATGCTCAAATCAACTGCCTGTATGAAGAGGACTTCATATCACACAACAATAGCCAGAAACAAGCAACACATGAGCAGATTCGAAGAAAATAAAATCAGAAGTAAACCTCTGATTTGCAGAGCTTGGAGACACAATTTCTCGATGTTGATGCTTGCAGTGTGATCAATGGATTAACGTGAGCAAGGCTAAGGAACTTTAGATCCAAAAATCAATCAATAAAATTGAAGTTCAGATCTGAAAAAATTGAGTGAAAATGGTGAGTTCCTTTTGAGTATGGTTGAGAAGATCAATTGTGCATCATTTAGCGCGCCTTTAGGTTAGTGAAATGAAGAGCAATGGCCTTGTATTTATAGCAAAAGCATGGCTGTGATGCATGATCAAAGTGTTGCATGAATGGAAAGGGCCTCCATGCATGGGCTTGTACAGGCGCATGGAGGGCCCAATTCCACTTGGATTTGGCAGCTAATCATCAGCAGATGCAAATTGGACGTGCAGATGGTGCAAGCTGAGCTCATGTAATGCGTTTTAATTGATTTTCCGAAATTGTACCAATATGTTCATGCTTTCGAAACTGCCATGTCCATACTTGAAACACAACCTTATGAGTAATGGTTGGAAATCTTTTTGCATGAGGATCATTTGTTATGTTGATCAAAACTTCATTTGAAACTTGGAAATTGATTAAAAGTGGTCATGAAGTGTAGGGTGCAAAACATGTACATGTGAGATTTTCAAAAATGGCCAAAATTTAAGCACTTCTGTTTCAATGATGCATGTTCGAAATGACAAAATCTTCAACATCAAAGTTGTAGATCTTTTAAATGAAATCAATTTGGACTTAAATTTTTCATCATTTGGATTTTTGATGAAGAAGTTATGGGCACTTGAAGTTGGACTTTTTCACATTTCAATGCCTTTGGTCCAAAGTGACCTATAATGTTTTGCATTATCACATGTATTTCTTTTAGGATTTTGAAATTTTTCTCAATATAACATTTGAAGTAGACATCTTGATATTTCTAATTCATTTGATCCCACCTCAAAATCATGAAAAATGAGTGAGTTATGTCCTTGGGAAGTTGACCTAAAATTAGGGTTTCAATCAAAATGACCTATAATGTCTTGAAATGGATGATGCCCTTCCAAGCTTCAAATCAATTTTTGATGAACATTAAAGTTGTTCATATGGTTCTTAAGAACATGTTTTCTCTTGGGGTCATCTCCATTTGACAAACACATCAAAAGTTAGGTCTCAGTGTACTTCAAAATAGTCAGGTGAATTGACTGATCAACTTCTCAAGTCTACACCTCATATCTTGATGAATTGATGATTGAGGGCACTCAAATAAGTTCAAATATGCATGAAATGATGAATTAAATAAGTTCCCTTTATTTCATTTGATCATAGGTTGAGGTTGCTTCATGAGCAAGGCACAGTTGGTACACAGATGAATTAGGGTTTCCTTGGGAAACAAACCTCAAACCCTTTGGTTTGCTTTGATAAAAATGATGGATTGAGATACTTGGGGGGCATATTTAATGGATGAGAGCTTTAGGGAACCATTGTTATGCTTGCTTTGATCTCTTCTAGGCCATATCAATGCACATAGGATCTTCTAGAAGCTTTTGATCTTGTGATTGCTCAAGCTACAAACAAAAGATGTTAGTGACATATTTTTGTGCTTTTGGTTAGTAAATAAAATGAGAAAGGCAATAATATACAATTCAAGCATGCTTGGTGATCTCAAACCAATTCTCAAGAGATCCCACCCAAAGGTAAGGAGCCAAGATGCTATGATCCTTGAGGCAATATGCAAATGCAATGTTATGATGCCATGAGGGATCTTAGGGTCAAAATTAAGGTCTTACAGTGTAAGCCTCCTTGTAGGCGTTCCCAACATGTCATTACGTGTAATGCCTTCCCTGTTATACGTAATGACAAAAGCTCATTTTTTCCTCCCTTCTGTTGGAACTCGTATCATACGCGTACAAGGATGAGGCAAAATATGCGTAATGGTTTTACGGGCAACTATGCATTTTTTTCAGATCTAATACGTGTATGACCAAGTTGATATGCATATGGGCAGAAAGTTATGAATTAGGCTTTTATGTCTTCATGAAAATTGTATCCCTGGATGTTAGCTTTCATTTGCTGCTAGTCTCACGTCATTCCGAGTTACGACGCTCTAGTTATGATCAAAGTTCCACACGTCTTTCATGTTGTAAAACATGTTGATAAATAGATTTTTCCAATTTTTCTGAGAATTCTCTGTGTTCCTTATCCGACCTTATCATTGACTTCCTCTGACCTACAAAACACGTTGACCTTCCCAAAAAGATCAAAAATACCATGAATGATTGAAACATAGCTAAATACGGAATTAAAGAAACTGAAAAATAAACCACTCAAATTATATGACAAATGTAAATAACTCGCATACTTTCAGCTATTAAAATGATAATACTATAACATCAATGGTAACTGATCCCTCGTTGTGGTGGAGGAACTTCCACATCAGATAGGATCAATGATATTTTAGGAGCAATTACTCCAACAGGGGTCGAAACAACTATATCTCTAGCCGTTGATATGACTGATTGTTCTCATGCATATTAGGAATTGTTTTGGGGTTTAGAAGTATGAGGGTTATTCGAAGGTGGAAGCTTCATTTTATTGAGGGCTTTATCACTTCTTAAACGCATACATACATAACCATTGGGAATATTTCATGCACGAAGAAAAATTTGTAGTAGAAAAAATCTGACACTTATTAAAATTGAATATTTTTCATAAAAGGGTCCCTTTTGTCGTGCCAATTTGTTTACCGGGATTTTTTGTAATCAATCACTTAGTTTAGGATGATTACTTGTAGGATAATACCAAAAAATCCTACGACATTTTGAGCATATTTTCTGAAGAAAGAGTGTCCAAGTATCGTTGTGAATTTAAAGTTATGTGTTTAATAAAGTAACAAGAAAAAAGTTTTAAGGTAAAATTTTTTGAAGGCTTCGACTATGTCGAAATCCAGTATGAAATAAATAAGGAAAAGTAATACATGGCTAAAAAAGAAAGTAAAAAAGGTATGTTATTTCAATTAAATACATGAAAGTTGTTGTATAAAAGCGTACATATTCCTCACAAACTCGTTTTTTGCATTGACTTAGGTACTTTGAGTTGTATATAGATTTTGTAATGATATTTCTTTAAGACCCCAATTTTTACCTTAAGGTCCCTCATGCTATCTCATCAATTTGCATTGACTTTGGGATCACAGCTTGGTATCCTCCTTACCCCTCATTCATTGGGTTTTCATTGGGAGAGATCACCAGGCACATTTGTGATTGTATCATGCTTTGTTTTTGTTGGTTCTAAGTGTTGGCAGCAATTTTGGTAAAACAAAGAGTGTTCACAAGATGTTGTGTGTGATGTCTTAACATAAGATATCCTATGTACCTACTGGAGTTCAAGAACATGATCATGCAGGATTGTTTCAGAATCTCATAATGACATGACATCTGATGATGTGTACCTGCTGAAGTTCAAATGGAAAACATGATCATGCATGGTTGTTTCAGGATGTCATACACGATGTCATGACATCTGATGTTTGTATCTACTGGAAATTATAAAAGGAATTATGGAATTATAAAAGATTGTTCCAGGATGTCAGACCCGATGTCATGACATCCTGTACACAGAATATTCAGTGTGAATGTCTGGTGTTTTGTGATTGCACAATTAATGGCAATCTATGTATGATTGCAGATCTGATTTGCAGGCACATTCAATCATTGATTACAACCTGATTTACTTATTTTCCAAGGAGGTCTAACTAGCTGTCATGAGAAGATTTAATTGGAAAATAGATTTAGGGTTTTCAAGATGTCCAAGCCCAGTTGAATGCTTCTATAAATAGGACATGGAAAACCTGATTTGAAACACAACCAATACTGAGCGAAATATAGAGAGAGAGCTAGGGTTTGTGTCTTGTTTAGTCGTGAGACTTGTAAGCCATTGAAGTCATCTTTAGATGGTTGAATTGGTCTGATTTGTGGTTGTAATTTGTCACTCTAAAGCTGTTAAGTAAGAGTATGTGTCTACTTGATCAAAGTTGTGAAGCAAGATCAAGTGTGTGTCTACTTGATCAAAGTTGTTAAGCAAGATCAAGTGTGTGTCTTCTTGATTGAAACTGTGAAGTAAAATCAAGAGTGTGTTATTGAAAAGTGTTTTCTTTTCTCAAGGGATTGTTGTTTAAAATCACAGGTGTGATTGTAGGGAAGTGAGTGGGTTCTCATATCTAAGAGTGCTTAGGTAGAAATTGCACGGGTAGAGATTAGGTGAGAAAGACTATAACTTGTTGAAGTGTACGGAGAGTCTTTGAACTGATTCTATTTTAGTGAATTTCCTTCTTGGCCTTGTAGCCCCCAGATGTAGGTGAGTTGGACCGAACTGGGTTAACAATTGCTTGTGTCTCTTGCATTACTATTCTCTATCTTTATCCTGTATGCATTACTCAAATATTAGTGTCGTGACATTACCTTCGACATCTCATATCTGATACCAGAATTTCAATTGGTATAAGAGCAGGCATCCTGCTCTGGTTCTCGGTGAGATCTAGGGACAATACTTTCTGGTACAATGGAGAGAGATGGAGGATCTATTCACAGGCCACCAATTTTGGATGGATCTAACTATGACTATTGGAAACCTCGAATGGTAGCTTTCCTAAAATCTCTTGATAACAAGGCTTGGCTGTGTTAACAGGCTGGGTACATCCTGTTATTACTAAAGAAGGAAAGACCACAACTGATAAGAAACCTAAAGAACAATGGTCCAAGGAGGAGGATGATCTAGCCCTTGGAAATTCCAAAGCATTGAATGCAATATTCAATGGAGTAGACAAGAATATTTTCAGGTTGGTTAACAACTGTGAAGTGGCTAAAGATGCTTGGGACATTCTCAAGACCACTCATGAAGGCACCTCTAGAGTAAAGATGTCTAGACTACAGTTGCTCACCTCCAAGTTTGAAAATTTAAGGATGAAAGAAGATGAAAATATTCATGAATTTCATATGAGTATCCTTGAAATTGCTAATGCCTCCGGAGCCCTGGGAGAGAAGATATCAGATGAAAAATTGGTAAGAAAAATACTCAGGTCACTCCCTAAGAGATTTTCTATGAAGGTGACTGCCATTGAAGAGTCTCAAGATATCTCCAACATGAGGGTTGATGAGCTAATTGGTTCCCTCCAAACATTTGAGATGGGATTGAATGATGGTTCTGAAAAGAAAACCAAAAGCATGGATTTCATGTCAAACACAGAAGAGGAAAATAGTCAGGATGGTGATAAAGATTTGGCCAATGAAGTAGCAATACTGGGAAGACAGTTCAACAGACTATTGAAAAAGATGGATGTAAGATCTAAGGCTAATGTCAAGAACATCTCATCTCACATCAGTAAATCCAACAATGATGGAAGAAGAGAAAGGTCAGATGAGAAGGCCAAAGAAGGAAAAGAAGTTCAGTGCCTTGACTGGAAGATGGGGTTCTGATGAAGACTCAAGTGATATGAAGTAACATTTGAAGAGTTGGCCACTACCTACAGAAAGTTGTGTCACAAAAGTGTAGAGTTGTGTAAACAGGTTGAGAGCTAGAAGAAAGAAATTACTCAACTTGAGAATGAGAAGGTAGAACACTTGGAAACCATCTCCAAGTTAAAAACAGAAGCAGTGGTTCTGAAGGCCAGGATAGATGAAAGTCAACAAGTTGAAATCCAGAAGATAGTACAATTGGAGAATGAGAAGGCAGACCATGTGGAAACCATCTCCAAGTTAAAAACTGAAGCTATGTTCTTGAATTCTAAACTAGAAGAGATGACCAAGTATATAAGAATGTTAAACAATGGATCTGACTCCCTAGATAAGATTCTCCAAACTGGATAAATAACAGGAGATAAATCTGGCATTGGGTATAATGAATCTAAGCCCGAGTGCAGTTACACTGGTTGCAAACCTCAAGCCAAACCAAAGTGCAGCCATAGTAAAAGCAAACCTGTGATGTCACATCATATGTTACAACATCAGAAGAGAAGACAACAGAAAGGGAAATACCAAAGATGGAGATGCCATTACTATGGGAAATTTGGTCACCTGAAGTCCTTCTGCTATAAGCTGTATGGTTATCCTAGCCCTGTTCATCATCAGACTCACTATCAACCCCGACCCAAATAGCACAGGCCTGTCAACAAGAAGCAATGGGTTCCTAAAACTAATGTTACAAGTCTAATAGCTCACATTCCCCTCAGAGTCTCAGCCAAAGAAGAGTGGTATTTTAATAGTGGATGTTCCAGACACATGACTAGAAACAAAGACCTGATAACTGGACTTCATCCTCACGCCATAAGCTATGTAACCTTTGGTGATGGAGAAAAGGGTGAAATCAAGGGGATAGGCAAGCTTGATTGCCCTAGAGTGCCTAAACTGGACAAGGTCCTACAGGTTAAGGGCTTGACTGCAAATCTAATAAGCATCAGTCAACTATGTGATCAAGGTATGGATGTTAACTTCACCAAAACTGATTGTCTGATTACTAACAAAGACAGTGAAGTGATCATGAAAGGAATTAGGACCAAAGACAATCGTTACATGTGGAACTCTCAAATTGGTTATTCCTCAAAGTGTACCTATGTCAAAGGAATGAAGATGAGTATATATGCTAGAGGGACTCTCAAGAGTGATGAAAGACAAGTCTGTGGGAAATGTCAGACAAGGATGTCACACCAGGAGCTCAGACTTAACATCACTTTCAAAGAAGAAAAACTCATGATGGCTCAAATAGATAGGAGGTTGGATCAGATGGCTCAAATAGAATGAAGATATAGCAGATGGTAGCAGTTGTTCTCAACAAGGTTGGTTGAAACTACTTATGATTGCATACACTATCACACACGATGTCATGACATTGTATTATGACAACCTGAATGCTACAACTATGTCCAAAAATTCTATTCAGCATAGTTGGACCAAGCACATTATTTGTTGTCATCACTCCATTAGAAAATTTGTGGCAGACAAATTCATAGCTCTAAAGCATGAAATGCAATCAGCTGACAAGTTTGCAAGGGATTTGAGTGATACTCAATTTGAATATGTAAGAGGGAAATTAGGGATTTGGATTCTTGAGAAATTATGGCAATTAATGTGGTGTGGAAAAGGTAACAAAAATATTGTATGCCCAATTAAAAGAAAGAGCCACATTAATGAGGAATCATTCCCTAGCATTGGAAATAGTATCTATGCCATTTGCACACGCTACCTGAACATAACTCTTTCCATTTTCATCAAACTACTCAGAAAACCTCTGCTAGGGCAAAGAAATTTCTTTCAAAATTTCAACAACATGTCTCAACATCCATCCTCCTCAGGATCAAAACCCACTCATCATGCAAGGACTGCCTCTATGGAGTTTTTAGATGAAGACGTGCTGGATGTCACTCCTCTCTCTGTGATACCAGGTGACGCACCAGGACCTTCTTCCATGGCTGGAAGTAAGAAAGGTAACATTTCTGATAAATCTCCTCATCAAGAGAACATGCACTATGTTGGTCGTACCATTAGGAACCTAGTTACTAGGATTCTGAATGAAGGGCATGCAGTAAAGGGTGTCTTTACCCCTCTGTCCAGAACGGACCCATCATTTGAGGTGGAACCCCAAGCTGAGAAAGATGATGAATCATCTAGATCAGAAAAAGAAGGGGCTGCTGAAGGGTTATGTTCTATAGGTAAAAACTTACCTAGCAAGAAACCAGCAAGTATGTCTCATGAGCCTACTGAGAATGTTGTTAATCTGGAGGAAGAGAGTTTAGAGGAAGAGGATGACACTTTGGTTCACCATGTAAAACCAAATGCTACTAGGAAATTAGAGACTAGAAAAGGGAAGACTATGGCTGAAATGATGACAGCCAGGACTAGGAAGAAGACTGCTGGTGTAGGACCCTCCAAATCATGGAGCAAGGTTGAGGTTAAGAAGAGGAAAGAAAGAGAGAGTTTTGACTCTGATGAGGATGTCGAAGACGATGTCCCAAACATCTCCCCTGCAAAAAGGCAGGTTGTTAAGAAGTCTCCAGGCAAAGTTGCAGCTGTGCACTTAGATAACATCTCTTTTCACTTAGAAGGTGGTGTTGCAAAATGGAAGTTTGTCATTCAGAGGAGGGTAGCGGTTGAAAGAGAGCTGGGAAAAGAGGCTGTTAAGGTCAAGGAATTAATGGAGTTAATTAAGGTTGTTGGTCTTATGAAAACTGTTGTTGGTTTACCCCAATGTTATGAGGGGTTGGTAAAAGAATTTGTTGTGAATATCCCTAAGGATATTTCTGAAAGGAGCGGCAGGGAATTCTGCAAGGTGTTTGTAAGAGGTAGATGTGTGAGATTCTCCCGTACCATAGTGAACAAGTTCCTAGGGAGAGGAACTGATGGAGGAGTTGATTTAGAGACTACACACAATGAGGTCTGTAGGACTATTACAGCTGGCCGAGTTAAGGAATGGCCTAGTAGGAATCACCTATCAGCTGGCAAGCTAACTGTCAAGTATTCCATCTTACACAAGCTTGGTTCAGCCAACTGGGTGCCTACTAATCATATCTCTACCATCTCCATTGGTCTTGGAAGAATCATTCATGCTATTGGAACCAGGATAGACTTTGACTTTGGAAAGTTTATGTTTGATCAAACTATCAGACATGCTTCCACAAATGCAGTGAAGCTACCCATTGCCTTCCCATCTATTATTTGTGGTATTATCTTAAGCCAATAACCAGGCATTCTTACTACAAGTGACATTCCAAGAAGAAGAAAGCCCCCACTATCCATTCATTACAAACTGTTTGAGGGATGTCATGTCAATGATGTTGTCATGATATCTACTAGAAAGGAGCCTGCATCTCAAGGGAGTTTAATTCATCAGTTGAAGGAAACCTGCAATGAACTGGATAATAGTATAAGGGTGGCCAAGGCAAGAAAAGAGGCTTTAGAGGTTCTTATTAGCAGCCTAGAAAAAGAAGAAATGGAGAAGGCTGGTGATACCAAAGATTCAGATGCCAATACCACAAGTGAGAGGTCAAATGCTCAATCTAGTGGCAGCTCTGAAGGCTCTGAAGGTGAAGATGATACTTCTTCCTCTGATTAATGTTTCCCCCCCTTTTTGTTGAAGACTGGTATGAAGAATGTGTGAGATATGTTGTGGTGAAGACTGTGATGTGTGTGCTGTGTTTGAAGACTGTTCTGCAGTTGCTGTTTCGGAAGTTGTTTCCCCCAGATGTTTGGATGCTGAAGTTTTTATTGTTTTTTTGAAAAATGTGTAATGTGTGGCAGTCCTTATTGATGCCTTTTTGTAATATTTTGGGCTCTTAATGAGTTCCATGGATTTGTTCATTATCTCAACTATCACAGTTGTGTATAATGTTGGTATGTATCTCCTGAACAATTATGTTTTAAAATGTTATATGTTATGACATCTGTGGTGACATTTTCTGCTAGGATAATTAACATTTATTTTGTCTAATTGGTCACCTTTGGTCAAAATTTTGACTAAAAAGGGGGAGAAGTGATGTAGGAGATGTGGAGCTGTGAGGAGATGTATGTAGCTGAACAGATGAACAACTATTATTGAAGGAGATGCGTTTGCTGTAAAACAGAATGTTGTTCTGTTTACAGATGTCAAAGGGGATGTCTGATGTGGTGCACAGGTGTTGTTGAAGTAGATGTCAGAATGATATTCTGACTGTTACAGGTGTTGTGGTTACAGGTGCTGTTATTATCATGGAAGATGTTTGTGATGCACGGATTTAGGGGGAGAAGAAGTACCCTTGTGCATTTGTGTATCTTACTAGTTGCATCCATAACTAGTAAATCTGTTTGTGTTGCACAGATTTAGGGGGAGGAGAAGTACCCTTGTGCATGTGTGTATTACTAGTAGCTATAGCTAGTAATTGTGTTTGCTTCTGCTGCTGTTTAAACTGTTGTTTAACTGCTGATAGTTTTCTTGTGAATAAAAAGGACAGATATATGTTTTAGCCAAAATTTGCCAAAGGGGAGTTTGTTGGTTCTAAGTGTTGGCAGCAATTTTAGTAAAACAAAGAGTGTTCACAAGATGATGTGCGTAATGTCTTAACATAAGATATCATATGTACTTGCTGGAGTTCAAGAACATGATCATGCAGGATTGCTTCAGAATATTATAATGACATGGCATCTGATGATGTGTACCTGCTGGAGTTCAAATGGAAAACATGATCATGCAGGGTTGTTTCAGGATGTCATACACGATGTCATGACATCTGATGTTTGTACTTACTGGAAATTATAAAAGGAATTATGGAATTATGAAAGATTGTTCCAGGATGTCAGACCCGATGTCATGACATCCTGTACACAGAACATTCAGTGTGAATGTCTGGTGTTTTGTGATTGCACAATTAATGGAAATCTATGTATGATTGAAGATCTGATTTGCAGGCGCATTCAATCATTGATTACAACCTGATTTACTTATTTTCCAAGGAGATCTAACCAGCTGTCATGAGAAGATTTAATTGGAAAATAGATTTAGGGTTTTCAAGATGTCCAAGCCCAGCTGAATGCTTCTATAAATAGGACATGGAAAACCTTATTTGAAACACAACAAATACTGAGTGAAATATAGAGAGAGAGCTAGGGTTTGTGTCTTGTTTAGTCGTGAGACTTGTAAGCCATTCAAGTCATCTTTAGATGGTTGAATTGGTCTGGTTTGTGGTTCTAATTTGACACTCTAAAGCTGTTAAGCAAGAGTGTGTGTCTACTTGATCAAAGCTGTGAAGCATGATCAAGTGTGTGTCTACTTCATCAAAGCTGTTAAGCAAGATCAAGTGTGTGTCTTCTTGATTGAAATTGTGAAGTAAAATCAAGAGTGTGTTATTGAAAAGTGTTTTCTTTTTTCAAGGGATTGTTGTTTAAAATCACAGGTGTGATTGTAAGGAAGTGAGTGGGTTCTCATATCTAAGAGTGCTTAGGTAGAAATTGCATGGATAGATATTAGGTGAGAAAGACTGTAACTTGTTGAAGTGTACGGAGAGTCTTTGAACTGATTCTATTTTAGTGAATTTCCTTCCTGGCTTGGTATCCTCTAGATGTAGGTGAGTTGGACCAAACTGGGTTAACAATTGCTTGTGTCTCTTGCATTACTATTCTCTATCTTTATCATGTTTGAGATTCCAAACAACTTTCATGTTGGCATCAAAAGCTAAGTTTGCTTGGAAAGTCATTTTTTATGGGGAAATATTATAGGTCATTTTGTTTGTGCCCTAGATGGAAGGTCAACTTCCAAGGACCATAACTTGCTCATTGTTTATGATATTAAGACTATCCAAGTTTCATGATCAATTTCCATATGTCGTATCTAACTTTTCTTCTTTGAGAAAGGCAAAATTTCACTTGAAAGGGTATGTACCAAGATGAAACATTATAGGTCATTTTGAGCCATCATCATTAAACAAGCAATTTTCCTCAACTTTTAAATTCCATAACCCCCTTGTGCAAGATTCAAATGGTGTCAATTTATGACCAAATTGAAGAAGATTGAAAGAGATACAACTTTGAAGAAGGAACCAAAGTCATTTGAATCTCATAGCAAAAGTTATTCAAGGTGGAAAAAGTGGTCATTTGACTTTTAACTTAGAAATTTTTCAACTATGTTTGATTCTTCCAACTTCCACACCAAAATTCATCATGATCCAAGCTCCAAATGAAAAAAGTTTCAACATAAATGTTGTTCCCCTTCAAGCTAGCTTTCCATAGAGCCCATGTTCATGGAATTTGGATTAATTTTGAGGGACTTGCACATGGGTGCATTACATGGCCATATTTGGAAACTTTTATGCTCAATTATCAACCAATATTGCATGGCTTCATGAAGTGAGTTCATCATCAAGTGTCCACGAATTTGGACCTTTTGCAATTATCATTTGGTTCTTAATGCATACCCATGCAACCATTCACACCAAGTTACTATTTTTTACCATTTTTTAAAAGTGTGTGGAAATGATTTCATAAGGCTATAATTACATGTCTACTGCCTCAGAATTGAGGACCCTTTGCCCAAGCATTGACCTATAAATTCTCCCAACCTCCATTGATAGAATACCTTGAAGATTTCTTTGGAAATCGAGTTTTGATTCCCATTCTATTTTGGAATTGAAACTCCAAGGGTTCAAATCCTTTTGTATTCAAATCATATCATGCAAGCTAGTAGAAGCAGGGAAAAGTGAATTGGAATTGAGATCGAGCTTCATCACTGCAAACAGAAGGTGAATTTTCTTGAACTTTTCTTCTTCGATTCTCCCTCAATTATCCATCATTTCTCTTGATTCTTGGTTTCCTGAAGTCTTACCAATGTAGGCAACAAGATTGAGTTTCTTTGAGGTCAAATCGAAGCAATTAAGTTCCTCCACCTCATTTTTCAATACCACATATCTCTAAGTATAATGATAATTGGAAGAAATGGAGGTCAGATTCGTACTTTCCTTGATTTTCTCTTTAAACCCATATGTGGATCCTCCATTTTGGTGAACTTTTCAATTGGACCAATCTCGTGGAGGCCACCGGAGAAGATGACCGGAGGTAGGGCTTCGGTGATACACTAGAGATCCAGGCCATCTGATCTAGTCCATGGCTTCTAATCCTGGCCTTTCGTTTGGAATACTACATTTGCAACGCGTTGACTGTGGTACACCATGGACATGATGCGCTTTGCCATCAGATATGCCACCTCAATCAATGAGGGAGATTTGATGACCCTCGTTTTTCTATTTATTTTATTTTTTGATTATTATTTTAAAAAGCTCATTTTTGTTAAATTCATAATAATTTCAATTTTGATCCAAAAAAATATGGGACTTTCACCAAAAATCTTAAAATAATTTCCTCTTCCGCATTTTAAATTAAAATAATTTTTTGGATTAAATTTGATATTTTTTGTGAATTTAATAGTTTTTTACTTGTTTTTAAATATTTTTAAATGCTTATGACTTTCCAAAAATTCTCAAATTTTTCGTCTAAGGTCCTTTGACCTTGTTTGACTTATTTGGTGATTTGATGGGATTTAAGGTTTTTCTCCTTTTAAAATTCATTTTATTTATTTATTTTATTTGATTTTTAATTGTTTAAATGTTTAAAAACGTTGTTGAGCCATTTGGTTGACCTTGTGATGTTTCATCTTCTGTTTGACCTTGATTATGGTTGATTTAAACTTCCATTTGATCAATACTATTGGATTTAGGGGGTTGATGAAGCTTAAACTTCATTGCTCCAGATGAATGGATAGTATTGATCAGATGAAATTCCTTCCTTGATCAATTTGGGTTCCCATTTCCATATCTCTTCATCTCCATCCCTTTTCTTTCCCAATCCACCATTGACCAATGATTTCTCTATAAATAAAATGCTAGTTGATTCATCAATGGCCTTATGTCAGATGAATCAACATGACCTTGATTAAGATGTGTGGTATGCTTTAGGAGCTTGGTTCTTTGTGCCATGTCTCTAGCATGCATTGAAACCAATATTTTACTATTCGGCCTTAGATAGTTGTGACTTTTACATAAGTCCAATTACGATTGCTTAACATAGAGCTAAATTTGTCCCAAAAAGCATAACATTCTAGTAAATGAGATTGTAAGTCTCCAATTCTTCATGGTATTGTGTGAAGACTTAACATTTTTTCCATTTATGAGAGCTAGTGGAATACTTGTTGATTTATCCAAGTAAGAGCCCTTCTCATAGATTATATCTTTTCTCATGTATTTATGCTTGTGAGTGGATGGTTGAGTATTATCCAAAGAGTGACTTAAATAATTGAATCCTTCACTAACATTTCTTTATTATTGTTTTATCTTTAAATGTCATTTACTTAATGCAACTTAAATTTTAATACCTTTATCATTTATTGCCATTTACATTTCATGCAACTTGTTTATGTTTCAATCATCTTCACTTTGCTTACTTGATCCATATCTTTGAGCTTGTATATATTGTGTGCTTATGATTTTCTTCTATTTGTGGTCTTAGGACCTTAAAATACCTAATAACAACAAAAACCCTAAAAAATATGCTGGTGGACTGTTGGACCCTTGCCTTTGACTTGATTTGAACTTTTGGACTTAGAGTAAGCAACTTCCCTATGCTTTGAGGACATGGCCAATGCCATTATTTGAAACTAGTTTATCTTGGCTAATGCCATTCAACTGATACAAGCCTGGAACTTCCCCTTTGGTTTACCTGTTATTTTTGTCTTTATGCTTAAGTTGTTATTTTGATCTTATTCTGTATATCTGATGATTGTTTCTATGAGCTTGCCACAAGGAATTTTTCATCTGATACATTTTGAAGACACTGAAGACTGCTTGCTTATGGAGTGCTTGCTTCGATCTTGGCTATCTTTATTTGATGCCATTTGATCTTCATATTGATTGCTTAGGTGGTTATGCTTATTGCTTGCTTAAAAGTACAAAGGAAATGGGTTTTTATCTGACATTCTTGTCTTGTAGATTACATCCCATTGGTCATATATTTTCAACTCTAAACTTTTAATTTATGTCTAGGATAGTCTCTTCATCTCCTCCCACTTCTTTAATTTTAAAATCTCTCCATCATTTCAAAACCTTCTTTGCTTGTGATTTCAAACTTAGACTTGTTTTAATGGTTAGAAACCTTGGCTTATGCCATTGAATTTTCAAATATTTTCTTAATCAAACTTGTGAATAAACCTAATCATGCTGACTTTAATTTCAAAAGACAAAAAGAACTAACAACCTCATCTAAACCTTTTGGCTATTTTATTCCTTTTTCTCTTAACCTTTTCAAAAGAGAGCATTTAGATTTGAGTTATCTTTGGTTGATATGTAATTCTCCAATTTCCATGATATTGGATTATAAGTCTTTCCGTTTATTAGGGGTTACTGGCATACTTCTTGATTGAATCCAAGTTGGAGCCCTCCCTCTTAAGTGTTGTAATGCATTCATTAGCGGTGGATGTTTGAGCTCAAAATATATTTAAGCTTTTGTTAAAATCAATCCACCATTTTCTTTGAAATTTTTACCACGAACTATGAGGTTTTAATCCCTCATTTTTATGTTGGTACGTAGGCATAAGACCGAAGGTTTTGTCAAACACAAAAAATATAATTAATGAATTCTTTCCTCTTCCCCTCATTGAATTTTTGTAACAAACATCATTTTCAACTAAAAACACTTTCACACAAAAAAGGGCTCCCTAGGAGTACATCTGACTCTTTGGGTGCTAATACCTTCCCTCTGTGTACCCAACCCTCTTACTTGTAATCTCTGACATTTTATTAGTTTTGATTTGAAAACTTCTTATCTTTGCGTTTTGTTCGTTATTTTTTCCTTTTCCTTTGGAAACAATAAAATCGTGGTGGCAACTCTAGTTTTATTGACGTTGAGTTAACCAATAGCTCAGTGGTCATGAATTTACCGCTACAGAAAAAAGGTGGCGACTCTGATGGGGAGTAGTCCTCAGTGGGTTTATCCTACTTTTGTGTGTGTATATATATTTTTATATTTCATGTTTGGTTGTATATGTTGTTTTGTGATACTTTTTGTCTGTGCTTGGTGATTTATGTGTGGTGAGATAAGTTCTAACCCTAACTTGAGTGCAATTTAAGATAGGAGGATGGTATAGTCATGTTGGCTTTAAAGGAGTAGTCCTGAAAGAGTTGACATGAGATCCCCCACTCATTGGAGACCTCTTTGGAGTTACTAATGTCACACGAGTAAGTCGTGGATACGCATCACTTTCTCTAATTTGGGGGTCCGAGATGCTGACGACAGTAGAACATTTTACCCAATTTGGCCTATTTTAGGATGTAGTGTAGAGACTGTTCAAGTGTAGACTTGATAACAGTTGTTACGTGATACTACACTCAGACGAGTTTCTCTTGAGAATACTATGGGTTGATGAGTCAGTCATCTTAATCTATAGTATCCAATAGATGGGATTATGACTCTGGGAAATTTTTAGAACATGATCTACAGGTTTTTTATCCTTGGCACACTCCTTCTGAGATGGTTCTTAACCCGACTCCATGCTCTTGACTCAGAATAAACCCTTTGATTCTTGGTTGATCTGATCAGTCTCATTAATATCACTGGAACTTGGGTGTTCATAAGGTGAAAACCATAATCCACCAAACTGGATGATTGATCTTAATGATGACTTGATCCATACATCTACCTTTGTTTGTGTTTGCCTTGTGTGTGATCCCTTGTGTGTTGTTGTTGCATTCATGCATACATGCACAACATGTCATTCATCATGGAAAATAAATTTCAAGGAAACTAAAGTTGTATTTGCAAATATTTTAAAATTATGGATTATGGATGAAGGAACACTAAGAAGTACAGTTTCAGATGTCCCTACTTGAAAGAGTTAAGGAAGCTATCATCCTTTGTAGTTGATCCCTTGGATTTCAAGCAACGTCATGGGAAGCTTTCATCTATGTTTTCTACTTATGTGGTTGAAGGACTTTTGAGTGTTTTGGTGAAGTTTAATGACCTCCTATATCGGTGCTTCACTTTTCCTGATTATCAGTTCACGCCTATGTTAGAAGAGTATTGCCATATCTTGGGTATAACCGTATCTAACAAGATACCTTTCAGTGGATTGGAGGAGATTCTGAGATCTCAAGTCATAGCCAAAGTTCTTCATTTGAAGAAATCTGAGATAAATGCTAATATGACAAACAAAGGAGGGATTATAGGATTGACTTCTTATTTTATCATGAGTAGAGCTACTACTTTTTCTCAAGTTGGTAGTATGGACGCTTTTGAAGCCATCTTTGTCTTGCTTATCTATGGTTTAGCATTGCTCCCTAACATTAACAATTTTGTGGATGCTAACACCATTAGAATCTTCTTGATTGGAAATATTGTTCAGACTTTGTTGGGTGACATGTATTTCTCTTTGCATTTAAGGAATTATAAAGGTGGTGTAACCGTTGTGTGATGCATTCCTCTTCTAGACAAGTGGTTTATTTCACACTTGCCTTAGACGCACGTTTTCTTGGAGAATAAGCAATTTGTATGGTGGTCTCAAAGACTTATGTCTCTCACTAATGATGATATTGTTGTAAGAACAAAAATTGTTCTACAACAGATTCCAGGATTTTGATGATAACAAAGGATGAAACCAAAAATGGCACTCTAACGAAATTTCTCTAAGTGTGCAGGACTCTGAACAAGAACAAAGGAATCTGATCGCTTTATCAGATACAGAATCGAATCAGATACAAAGTACCAGAAGATCAGAAGCATCTGAAGAAGAAGCACGCTCTAGAAGTTCTGACTCTGAGAAAAACAACATATCAGAATACCAGAAGCTCTAAACTTCCTCTGGCATCAACGTTGATGTTCTAAAAGACCAGGACTATCAGAAGCTCTGATGTCACATCACAACAATCTCAGATTAACAGAGCTAACGCAGATTCTGACGAAGAATCTCCTTATCCAGAAAGAGTAACGGAAACTACAACTTCAAATGGAAAGAAAGTATATTTGGAAAGAAGTTATTCAGAGAGACAAAACTGTTATGGCAAGAAACACAGAAGTAATGGCATTAAACTCTCATCAAAGTCAAAAAAAATTCCATCACTACAACGGTCCTTTCACCACTATATAAAGGACGGCTAACTTCATTGAGAGACACACCTGAACGCATAGAAATACTCTACTCTCCTTCTTAGTCTTTCACGAGCTGTTGCTCATACGTGAAATCACTTGCTTGCTCTATTTGCTGTAATATTTGCTTTATCTTAGAAGCACTTTAGATTACATTTTTCTTTTGCTAAATTGATTTTGTTCCTCAAGTGACTCTGAGTAGTCTGTATACTTAGGAGGACTAAGAGATCCTTCTCTTAGGCGTTGGTTGTAATAATATTTCAAGATTAGTGGATTAAGTCCTTTTTGAAGGCGAAATCATCTTGGTCGGGTGGACTGGAGTAGCTTTGTGTTATAAGCGAACCAGTATAAAATCCTGTGTGTTCTTATTCTGAAAAAGAGCTTATTTTCCAAAACAATTCAAACCCCCCGTTCTTGTTTTTCTCACCTTCAATTGTTTGGTATGATTTTGAAATTGATAGCTTGGATATTATTGATAGTTATGGCGAGTTCTACAATATGCCTCTCCTTGCTACACAAGGAGGAATCAACTACAACCCTTCTTTGGCTCGTCGTCAACTTGGGTTACCCTTGAGAGATAAACCTAATAACGTTCAGTTAGAAGTCTTATTCTATAAAAAGGGTAAAGATCCCCATAATTTGAAGAGTAAGATGGTGCGTGCTTGGCACAATGTTCATAGGAAGGGTAGAGCCGAGTTTGGTCCATGCAAATGTGTAGCTTTGGAAAGATTTGTTTGGTAAGAGTGTTGTTGAGTTGTGCTTGGTGCTCAACATCAAAATACTTATCAAGTTCAAGGTCCTAGACTTTGAAAATTATAAGGAAAATACCTGCCCTCTGAGTCATCTTGTAATGTGTGTCGCAAGATGTCTACTCCGACCAACAATGATCAACTACTCATCCATTACTTCCAAGACAGTTTAACTGGTGCTGCACTTCGGTGGTATATAGGACTGGACATTGCTAATGTTCGTACTTTTAATTACTTGGGAGAGGCCTTCATCAAGCAATACAAGTATAATGTTGATATGGCTCCCGATCGGGATCAATTGCAGTCAATGTCCCAAAAAGATAATGAGACATTCAAGGAGTACGCCCAAAGATGGAGAGAGCTTGCTGCTCAAATTAGCCCACCCTTGGAAGAGAAGGAAATGACCAAGATCTTTTTGAATACTATGGCTTTATTTTATTATGAACGCATGATTACCAGTGCTCCTAATGACTTCACCGAAATGGTAAACATGGGGATGCGATTAGAGGATGGTGTTAGAGAAGGCCGATTGTCTAAAGATGAAGCATCTTCGAGCAAGAAATACGGTAGTGTCTCCATGGAGAAGGAAGGGAAAACCAATGTAGTTTCTGTAGGGAGGAAGAAGAGGCCCCATGTGAGGAAGAATGGAAGACCTCGCAAGCAACAACATCAAGTATCATTAGTTATTCTTGTTTTTACCAACAAAACAGCAAATCAATCAATACTCGTTCAACAACAATATCAGCAACAGCGGCAACAACGTACCAACTACAACAACAACAACAATCATCATCATAATTTTGAGAGGAAGAAGGTCACTTTTGACCATATTCCATTGACTTATGCAAAATTCTATGCTTCTTTGGTTGTCAAGAATTTGATTCAACTAAGAAATCCTTCACATACTCCCGAGCCTTTGCCATGGTGGTTCATGTCAGATCTTCAATGTGCCTTTCATTAGGGAGCTCTCGGCCATGACATTGAAATTTTCTATCCTCTGAAGCATGAGGTCCAGAAATTTATCAAGAGTGCTATGATGTCCTTTGTGGATCGCGCTCCTAATGTCAAAGCTAATAGGTTGCCTGCTCATGGTAATGCTTATGTAAGTATGGTAGATGGTTGTTCTGGGAATTTTAGGGTTTTCAACGTTCGTCATATTCGCCAGTCTTTAGAAGAGATTCATAGAACTCCGTGTTTGATCAGTGATTGGGAGCATGACCATAATGGTTATGTTATCTATAGTGTCAACCCTCGAGGATGTGTGATTGTCAAGAGGGATATTCAAAAGTTGATGAATGATGGTGTAATTCAAAGCCAGTAATCCATATATATGGGTGTAAGACCCCAATTTTGACCCTAAGATCCCTCATGGCATCATAACATTGCATATTGCATTGCCTCAAGGATCATAGCATCTTGGCTCCTTAACCTTTGGGTGGGAACTCTTGTGAGTTGGTTTGAGATCACCAAGCATGCTTGAATTGAATATTATTGCTTTTCTCATTTTGTTTATCAACCAAATGCACAAAAATATGTCACTAACTTTTCTTGTTTTGTAGCTTGAGCAATCATAATATCTGAGGCTCCTAGGAGGCCCTATGCTCATTGAAGTGGCCAGATGAAGTTGAAAGCAAGCATGACAACGGTTCATAAGGCTCTCATCCATCATATATGCCTCCCAAGTATCTCAATTCATCATTTTTTATCAAAGCAAACCAAAGGGGTTGAGGATTGTTCCCCAAGGAAACCCTAATTAAGATGTGCATCAACTGTGCCTTGCTCATGAAGCAACCTCAACCCATGGTCAAATACAATCAAGGGAAGTTATTTCATTCATCATTTAATGTATATTTTAGCTTATTTGAGTTTCCTCAATCATCAATTCATCAAGATTTCAGGCATGGACTTGAGAAGTTGATCAGTCAATTCATCTGACTATTTTGAAGTACACTGAGACCTAACACTTGATGTGTTTGTCAAATGGAGATGACCCCAAGAGAAAACATGTTCTTAAGAACCATATGAAAAACTTTCATGTTCATCAAAAATTGATTTTAAGCATGTAAGGTCATCATCCATTCCAAAACATTATAGGTCATTTTGACTGAAACCCTAATTTTGGGTCAACTTCCAAAGAAGATAAATCCATCATTTTTTATGATTTTGAGGTGGGATCAAATGAATTGGAAATTTTAAGATGTCTACTTAATTTTTTATGTTGAACAAATTTTCATAATCCTAAAATAAATACATGTGATAATGCAAAACATTATAGGTCACTTTAGACCAAAGGCATTGAAATGTGAAAAAGTCCACCTTCAAGTGCCCATAACTTTCTCATCAAAAATCCAAATGATGAAAAATTTAAGTCTAAATTGATTGTCGTGAAAATATCTACAACTTTTATGTTGAAGGTTTTAGAAACAGAAGGGCTTGAAGTTGGCCCATTTTGGAAATTTTCACATATACATGTTTTGCACCTTGCACTTTATGATCAGTTTTCATCAATTTCCCAATTCCAAATGAAGTTTTGTTCAACATAACAATTGATCCTCATGTCAAAAGCTTTCCAACCATTACCCATAAGGCCATGTTTTATTTTTGGAAATATCATTTTCGAAGAGAAGAACATTTGGGTGCATTTTTGGAAACAAGTTGAAAACACATTACCTAAGCCAATTGCATCCATTTTGCATGACCATTCCATCATGTTATGATCTCAGCTTGCCAAACCAGGAGGAATTGGGCCCTCCATGTGCCTGTACAGGCCCATTCATGGAGGCCCTTTCCATTCATGCACATGCTTTATTCATGCATTGCAGCTACCATTTACTATAAATAAGTGCACAAGGCTTCACAATTACACAACCTGAAGGCGCCTGTTATGCTTCAAGAATACCTCCATAGCCTCACTTAATGGAACTCTCTCTTTCTTTTCAAAAATTCAGATCTAAATTTCAACTACATTGGTTGATTTCTAGATCTATAGTTCCTTAACCTTGCTTCATCTTCATCTTGAGATCATACTGCAAGCAAAAGTTTTGAAGAATCGTGCTCTCAAGATCCACATTTCAGAGGTGGACATCAAAACTTATTTTCTTCGAAACTCATTGTCTATAGCTTATTTCTTGCATTTATTGGGTTGTCTAAAGTCCTATCATCAGAGGCAACATAATTGTGCTTTGAATTTTGAAATTCCATCAAGTTTCAGTTGAACACCACAATTTTAAACCTCTGATTTCTCTCTCCATGGAAGTCTAGAGTGGAAATAGTTGGTACAGGGGTGATGTACATCACCCCAGCTTTCCATTGATGTGTAGATCATGGCATTTGGTTGAGGTTGCCATGTCTGCAACTCTCACCGGAACAGGAGAACTCGCCGGAGAAGACGGTGGTGTACACCACCATCCCAACTCCAGATCAAATCCTGGCCGTGCGATCTCATTTCCAGATCTAATCTGGATCCTTCCTTGTTATGACTTATTTAATGACCAGGTGCTTCGCTTTGACTTAAGTGTTTGGTGCACGCGCGCATATGATCCGTTTGATGCGCCAGCTCAATTAATGAGCTCCTGATCCAACGCCTCACGCTTTTTCTGATTTTTAATTTCTGATTTTTATTTCCATTTTATTTCTTTTATTCCTTTTCATTTCAAAAAATCATATCTCATTCATTATTGGTCCAAAAAATGTGAGACCAATTGTATTATTTCTCTTTTAATTTCTAGTTTCTAAAAATGATTTTTAATATTTTTTATTTTATAATTTGATATTTTTTATGAATTTTCTCTTTTCTGGTTATTTTTAATTCATTTTAAATATTTTTCAATATCCAAAAAATACAAAAATATTTTCCCAACCCCTTTGAATGATGATGGATCTATCAAAAATATTCTCATCAATATATTAATTCATTTGAGATTTATTTGAGATTTTAATTCAATTAGGTTATTTTTATGCATTTTTAATTGATTAAAAATAGTTTCTGGTTTCTAAAAATGCTGAAATTTTTTGTCAAACTTTGTTTGACCTTGTTGAACTTAGGATGATCCATATGGACTTTTCAAAGTTGATTTGAAATGGATTTGAAGTTTAACCTTTAATTGTTTATTTTAATTCAAGTATTATTTTAATTTTGAAAAATACCAAAAATATTTTATTTGTTTCTTGACTTCTAATTTTCATTTTGCTTATGTTTACCAATGTTTGACCTTGATTCCATCTATCTTTGATCAATTTATGTTGATTACTTCATTTGATTTCCATTAATGCACTTTCTTATTCATCTTCTTCTTCTTCTTTTTCTTTTTTGTTCAATGAGTTACATATTAGTGGTTAACCTTGATGTATGGGAGGTTTAACCTTCATTGATTCAAATCTAATTCATCTTGATCATAGATCAAGTGAATGGCTTTGCATTAAGGATAAGTTGCTTCCTAATCAAGCAAAGAACCTAAATCAATACAAGATCATTTCTCATCTTCTTTTGGCATGACAAGTTGTAGGAGATTGATTCACTAATCAAGATTTCTAACTTATGTTTGTTGCCTATATTTTATTGACCGGCCTCAGATAGGTGTGACTACTACATTAGTCCACTTACGATTGTTTAACATAGCGCTAAATTGCCTTATGGCACACTAACACTAACCATTAACCATTAACATTTAATTCTTGCACTTTACATTTATGCAATTTACTATTCTTGTACATATTATTCATTTGATTTTTCCCTTTGCTCATTTGAGCACATGTTTATGTTAATGCAATTTGCCTTTTGCTCACTTGAGCACATAATTGTGTATATACTATTGTGCTTGTTTTTTGTTTTGATTGTTGTAAACCAAATGCAAAATGTACAAAAGGACTTAGATTCTAGGACATTCCCTATGCAAAATGGAGTAAAAAAAAAGGCCTTCATGTTGAAGATTAATTGGAAGGACCAAATCTCTAAACTCATTCTTGTCCATTCTTTGTTTGACATTATAGAACTTTTTGATGTGTGTGTTCTTGTGCTAGGGATTCCTATTTGAGCCAAAGTGAAGACCCGTTGTCATCTAAAGTGAGAGATACAAGAGCCATTGGAAGATTCCTAAGAGCTTTGCTTGATTGATTGATTGCTTGAGTATACACTTATTTGCTTGCTTATTCCAAAGGATGGGAGCTACTTGGATCATCAATATGATCTCAAGAAGGGAACTCCATTTGTGGTCTCATTTCTTCTCCTTCGTCTTTTGTATGATTAGGACTTAGCCATTCTTCTTCTTCCCTCCACTCTAACCCAAGCCAAAACTTTTGTGCAAACATTAACATTTGTTTTCAAACATTATAAACCTAAGCATTATGCTTTTGATTTTCAAACTTTCTTTTCATAACACTTATTTTGAATTGAATCCTTAAGTCAAATATGACCATGTTTTGTAAATACTTTTCATTGGTAAATATAACTCATTCAAATGTTTTTGTGGTTTCAATGGCCACTTCTTATCAAAAAGTTTTCATAACCTTTAGCTATTAGGTTTGAGTTATCCTTGAGGTAGATATAATACTCACCTATATCCTTAGTGATGGACGATGAGTCTTCCATGCTTATTATAGGGTTAACCCCTCACTAGCATGTTGAAGCTATCCTCACATGGTGGATTTGTGGTTTTAGGTTGAGTTTTCTCCCTTGGATAACAAAAGACCTTAAGGCTTTTGGACCAATCAATTAACCAACTTCTTTTTATATTTTTACCCCGAACTACGAGGTTTGGATCCTAATCTTTTTTAAGATGGTACGTAGGCAGTGGGTGTATCCATTCAAACATAAAATTGTAAATAACTTGTACATTCTTCTCTCATCTCCCTAATCATGTTTGCACAAATAATTTTCACAAAATACCAACCTACCTTACAACAATTGTGAAAAGGGCTCCCTAGGAGTACCTAGGATGTTTTGGGTGCTTAAAACCTGCCCATTGCATAACCAGCCCCCTTACCCCCGATCTCTGACATTTTTATTAGTTTTTGATTCGATAAAACTTCTCGGTTTTTTTTCGCTTTCTAACCTTTCCTTTGGATAAATAGAAGTGCGGTGGCGACTCGACTTGTATGGTTTACTTTTGATTTAGTCAATAAATCTAAAATTAACGAATACCCCACTACAGAAAAGTGGCGACTCTGTTGGGGACATTTGCCTAGTGGATTTTGCCTACTTTTCATATTTGTTGTTTTGTATTGTATATTATTCTGTGACATATTTTTCTGCAATTTGGGATTACTGTATTGTAGGTAATGATTAAATTGCTTGATATATTAATTCCTTGTATGCTTGGTGATCTTTGTGAGATGAGTTCTATCCACGAACTCGAGTGCACTTAGGATAGGAGAATGGCATAGTCTTGTTGACTTGTGTGGAGTTATTGTTGGGATCAATAATGTCACACGAGTAGTCGTGGTTAGGCATTACTCTTTCCAATATAGACCTTAGAATCCAAGGACCTTAGTTTACCAAACCCTTCTTGGCCTATTTTTAGGATGTGGTGCGGAGGTCGTTCAAGTGTAAGATTTGATACAATTGTTACGCGATACTACACTCATAAGAGTCTCTCTTGAGAATATTTTTGGAATACGAGTAGTCATTTATCCGATAATATCTGAAAGATGGAATGATGACTATGGGAACCTCTTGTAGAACATGTTTGGCATGTTTAAACCCTAGTACACTCCCTTTGGGTGGTTCTTAACCGAGACTCCATGCTCGTGACTTGCAACAAACTCTTGATACATGGTTGATCCGTTCTTGTGTATCCTTAATATCAATGGAACTTGGGTGTTGATAAGGTGTAAACCATAATCCACCAAAATGGATGATTCATATTAAGGATGACTTGATCCATCCCATGACCTTGGTGTGGTGTGCTTCGCTTGATCCTTGAGTGTGATTGTTGCATCCATGCATTCATGCACCCATTTGCATCCATATCATCAATAATGAGAAAATTTTCAAGGACCTTAAGAGGTCTATTTGCAAATTTTCAGACATGGATAGACAAAGAAGGAATACGAAGAAGTACAGTTTCAGACAACCCGACTTGAAAGAGCTAAGGAATTTAACATCCTATGTATTAGATCCCTTGGATTTCAAGGCTCGTCATCGGAAGCTTCTATCTATTCTGGCCACTCAGGTAGACGAAGGTCTGATGAGTGTATTGGTGCAGTTCTATGATCCCTTGTACCGTTGCTTCATATTTCCGGATTTCCAGCTTTTGCCTACACTTGAGGAGTATGCCTATCTTATGGGTATACCTATCCTAGATCAATTGTCGTTCAGTGGCTTAGAGAGGGTTCCTACTTCTCAAGAGATTGCTGATATGTTGCATATAGATGAATCTCTGGTTGGTGCTCATATGACTACCAAAGGTGGAATTCAAGGTCTCCCTTCTGAGTTCCCCATCACTCAAGCTACATTGTATGGGAAGGCCATGAGTGAGGACGCCTTTGAGGCCATATTTGTACTTCTCATCTATGGGCTAGTATTATTCCCCAACATCGACAAATTTGTGGATGTGAACACTATTAGGATTTTCTCTAATCTTAATCTCGTTTCGACTCTGTTGGGTGACACTTATTTTTTCTTTGCATATGAGGAATGCAAAAGATGGTGGTACCATTGTGTGTTGTTTTCCTCTGTTGTACAAGTGGTTTATTTCGCACTTGCAGCAGACGGTCTCTTTCAAGGAGAACAAAGGATGTCTACGGTGGTCCACGAGGCTTATGTCTCTCACTAATGATGATATCTTTTGGTACAACCGTATATATGATGGTGTGAAGATTATTGACTCTTGTGGTGAATTCTCCAATGTGCCTTTTCTTGGTACATGTGGTGGGATTAACTACAACCCTACTTTGGCACGTCGTCAGCTTGGGTTCCCCCTAAAGGATAAACCTAATAACATTTTGTTAGAGGGTGTGTTCTTTCAGGGGGGTAAAGATCCCCAAGGCTTGAAGGGCAGGATGGTCCGCGCTTGGCGCAAGATCCATAGGAAGGGAAGGAAAGAGCTTGCTCCGAAGAACTGTATTGCTTTGGAACCCTATACCTCATGGGTTAGGAGGAGAGCTTCCGAGTACCTTATGCCTTACGAATATCCGAGACCTACACCCTTGGTTGTGGCTGGGCCTTCAACCCTACCTGACCAAGGAGTAGAGGAGTTGAGAGACGAAGACTATTCGCGTGCTTGTGTTCGTGAGCTACAGGAACTACTTCAGCAGCTTAGAGATAAGGATGCTTTGATAGAATTTCTGGAGCATCAGGTTATTGATGAGCCTGATGATGTGGTTACTTCTCTTCTTCCTCAGTCTTCCATGTTTTGGAAAAGGAAGTACGACCGACTCGCCAAAGAGAAAGCAGGTATGGAAGCAGCCTATGAGAGGGAGATGAAGAGGCTTCGTGCAGCTTATCTTCCAGTCTCCAGGGCTTTAGACGATTGTTTCTAGGGTTCCATAGGATGTTAATTTTCCTTCTTTCTTGTATTATATCATTTGGTTACCAAGACTGTACTTCTTTGGTGTAAAAATATTTTCCAGATATTATTGATATGATATTTCCATATATGTCTAAATGATTAATATTTTCAATATTTGCCAATAGGACTCTAAAGTTCCTCTGATAAATAAAACAAATCATATGCAAAAAGATAGCATGCATCATGTGCATAAGCAGGTTTTGCTCCAGGCTTCTTGTTCAATGGTCTAACTCTGTGTTCTTCATTTATTTTGAAGACAAGCTGACTCACCAGTACTACACCCGAGCCAACACTTTAAGACTGATGGATCACTTAGAGCAAGAGAACCGAGAACTGAAGGAGGAAGTGACTAGATTGACTGCCCTGATGGAGTCTTTCTTGGCCGCCCAAGGCCAGTCATCTCCAACGCCTTCAACTCCTCCCAAGAGGACAGTCATCTCTGAGATTGCTTCTTCAAAAGTGCATTCTGCCAGTGCCCATTTCGCGCCAACTGCTATGCCAGCTGGGTTTCCCTGGGGGATGCCCGCAAACTTTGTTCCTGAGGGTCTCGCCCCAACATTTGCTTCTCTGCCGGCATCTAGCCCGGTCCTTGCTGTCCCACCTCCGGTCGTGCATACTGTGCCAAGAGTAGACGACACCATCTACCACTCTGAGCCATCTGAGGGCCCAAACGTATATGAAAAGATGGATACAATGAATGATCAGTTTCTTGAGCTCCACAAGGAACTCAAAACTCTCAGAGGAAAGAACCTCTTTGGCAAGTCTGCTGCTGAACTCTGCCTAGTTCTGAATGTCAAGATCCCTGTAAAGTTCAAAGTACCTGACTTTGAAAAGTACAAGGGAAATACTTTCCCTCTCATCCACTTGGTTATGTATGCGAGGAAGATGTTGACTCAGACCGATAATGATCAGCTCCTCATTCATTATTTCCAGGACAGTCTGTCAGGTGCTGCCCTGAGATGGTACATGGGCTTGGACAGTGCGAACATCCGATCCTTCAATGATCTTGGAGAAGCTTTCGTCAAGCAATACAAGTATAACGTGGATATGGCTCCCGATAGGGATCAATTGAGAGCCATGTTCCAAAAGGATAAGGAAACTTTCAAAGAGTACTCCCAGAGGTGACGAGAACTAGCTGCACAGATTATGCCTCCGCTAGAAGAGAAAGAAATGACCAAGATCTTCTTGAAGACCTTGAGTTTATTTTATTATGAGCGGATGATTGTCAGCGCTCCTTCTGACTTCACCAAGATGGTGAATATGGGGATGCATTTGGAGGAAGGAGTTAGGGAAGGGCGCCTGACTAGAGAAGAAGGCTCTTCTGCCAAACGATATGGGGCGTTTGGAAAGAAGAAAGATGGTGAGGCACATGATGTGACCTCCCATGTCAAACCCAGAAGACCCTCCGTGAGGAGGAAGACCGTGCGTCCCGCCGGTAACCAGCATCAGGTGGCTCACATAGCACCTATTTTCAGAGAAAATCAGCAGTATCAACATAATAATAACCAGCAACAACAACATCAACAATATCAACAACAACAACACCATCCTCAACAGCAGGCCTACCAGCCTCGAAACAATAATCAGACCAGTACCAGCTATGAGAGGAAAAGGGTCGCTTTCGATCCTATTCCCATGACCTACGCAGAGCTATATCCCTCTTTGATAGAGAGGAAAATGATTACTCCACGCGACCCACCGGCTATACCTACCAACCCTCAGTGGTGGTATAAGCCCAAGCTACATTGTTTTTATCATTCCGGTGCCCCCGGACATGACGTGGAAAATTGCTACCCGCTGAAGACCAAGGTTCAAGACCTTGTTAGGAGCGGTATATTGTGTTTCGAGGACGTAGGTCCCAACGTCAAGAAGAACCCATTTCACGAGCATGGGAAATCTATTGTTAACAGGGTTCAGGGCTGCCCTGGTAAATATAAGGTCAAATATGTCAGCCATATTCGACAATCATTGGTCGAGATGCATAGAATGTTGTGTGAATACAGTCACTATGAGCACGACCATGACAAATGTCGTGTCTGCACTGTCAATCAGATGGGATATCGTCAAGTTCGAAAAGACATCCAAGAAATGCGGGATGAAGGTGTAATTGAAATACTTCAGAATCGCGATGGAGATGATGAAGTCAATGTGATATCACCAGTGTTTCGGATCCCAAGGCCTATTGTCATCCGATATGATGGCAGCAAACAAAAGGCTTCTCCCTCTTTGATAATTAAACCAGCTGGCCCTATGCCATATTCTTCTGATAAGGTTGTCCCCTATCGTTACAATGTTGTGGCATTGGAAGATGGGAAGGAGGTGCCCCTGCCCTCTACCTCTGTTGTTAATATCGCATATGTCAGCGGCCTGACCCGTAGTGGTCGCATTTTCTCGGCTCCGCCGAAACCTCAGGTTGACATCAGAAGGGCTGATGTTGCTGATTGTGTTGTTCGTCCGATTGGAAATGCAGTTGTTGCTCCAAATCCGACATTTGTTGCTAATAAACCTGTCACCGCTGTAAGAACTCCTGTCTCTGCTGGCCAGAATGGCACAATGAAATAAGATTGTGATGAGATGCTAAGGCTCATCAAGAGGAGTGAATACAACGTTGTAGATCAGCTTCTACAAACGCCTTCAAAGATATATGTGCTATCTTTGTTAATGAATTCTGAGCCACACTGAGAAGCTCTGCAGAAGGTGTTGGATGTGGCGTATGTAGACCATGACGTTACAATAGAATAATTCAATAGTATTGTTGCAAACATTACTTCTTGTAACAATTTGATTTTTTGTGATGCTGATCTCCCTGAGGAGGGAAGAGACCATAATTTGGCACTTCACATATCTATGAGCTGCAGGGATGATGCCATGTCTAATGTGCTGGTAGACACTGGATCATCACTGAATGTGTTGCCAAAATCCACTCTGGCGAGATTGTCATACCAGGGGCCTCCCATGAGGCAGAGTGGAGTGGTGGTAAAAGCTTTTGATGGATCCCGCAAAACGGTGATTGGTGAGATTGAACTCCCAGTCAAGATTGGACCAAGTGATTTCCAGATCACTTTTCAGGTCATGGATATCCACCCATCATATAGTTGTCTATTGGGCACACCATGGATTCACGAGGAAGGCGCCGTGACATCCACCATACACCAGAAATTTAAATTTGTCAAGAACAAAAAGCTGGTGGTGGTAGGGGGAGAGAAGGCTCTCCTGGTTAGCCATCTGTCTTCCTTTTCTTATATAGACTCTGAGGATGAAGTTGGGATGCCGTTCCTAGCTTTGTCTATTGTTGAGCCTTCTAAGAAAGGAACTTCTTCATTTACGTCCTACAATGATGCTAAGTTGGCCATTGAGCATGGCACAACTATTGGTTTAGGACAAATGATCAAGATAGAAGACAATAAATTCTGGGCTGGCATAGGGTATTCGTTAGGCACCTTCAACAAGCGTGGGCTGTTTCAGAGTGGTGGTTTCATCCACACCGTCCAAGACGAGGAAGCTGCTGCTATTGTGGAAGAGGATGCAGAGGAGGATTCTGGCAACTTTGTCATCCCTAGAGGGGTCTGCAATAACTGGGTCGTTGTTTATGTTCCAACAGTTGTCCATAAGTCAACGTAATGTTCGCTGATTGTTTAAAAACCCTTCTCCCATGTAAAAAGGATGAGTGATGACATTGTTGGCTCATAAATACAATGATATTTCATTCAGTAAATTCATGTTAAATGTTTGTTTTTCCAATTATTTTCACTTTTTGCTTTTTGCATGAAATTGGTGATCACATAAAACCTTTAAAAAAATATATAGAATAAAATCAATCTTTAATCTGCATAATGATTTGCCTTGTTTGAATTCTAAAATCTCTTTATATCCAAAATCATTATGCAGGTTGATCAAACCCATTGAACATAATGATCCAACACCATCTCCCAACTTTGAGTTCCCTATATTTGAGGCCGAAGAAGATGATGTTGAAGAGATTCCTGAAGAGATCACCTGTCTACTTGAGCACGAAGAGAAGATCATTCAGCCACATCTTGAGAATCTGGAAACAGTCAACTTGGGGTTTGAAGAATGTGTTCGTGAGGTGAAGATTGGGGCACTCTTGGAAGAAACTGTAAAGAAGGGGTTGATTGAGCTGCTACGAGAATACGTCGACGTCTTTGCCTGGTCATATGAACACATGCCTGGTCTGGATACTGATATCGTGCAACATTTCCTGTCGTTGAAGCCTGAGTGTGTGCCTGTGAAGCAGACTCTCAGAAGAACTCATCCTGATATGGCAGTGAAGATTAAAGAAGAAGTTCAGAAGCAAATTGATGCGGGGTTTCTGGTGACTTCTACATATCCTCAATGGGTGGCCAATATTGTGCCTGTGCCTAAGAAAGATGGAAAAGTCCGAATGTGTGTGGACTATAGAGACTTGAATAAATCTAGTCCAAAAGATGATTTTCCTCTACCACATATAGATATGTTGGTAGATAATACAGCTAAATTCAATGTCTTCTCATTTATGGACGGATTTTCCGGATATAATCAGATCAAAATGGAACCCGAGGATATGGAGAAGAAAACATTCCTCACACCTTGGGGAACATTCTATTATCGAGTGATGCCCTTTGGTTTGAAGAACGCCGGAGCCACGTATCAACGAGCTATGACTACCTTGTTTCATGATATGATGCACAAGGAGATCGAGGTGTATGTTGATGATATGATTGTGAAGTCGAGAACGGAAGGTGAACATGTAGAGCACTTGTTGGAGCTTTTCCAGCGTTTGAGGAAATACAAACTCCGCCTGAATCTGAACAAGTGTACATTTGGAGTCCGTTCCAGCAAGTTATTGGGCTTTATTGTCAGCGAGAGAGGTATTGAAGTTGACCCTGCCAAGGTCAAAGCAATACAAGAGATGCCTGTACCCAAAACTGAGAAGCAAGTACGAGGTTTTCTTGGCCGCTTGAATTATATCTCCAGATTTATATCCCACATGACTGCCACATGTCCGCATATATTCAAGCTCCTCCGGAAAGATCAGCGTCATGATTGGACCGAGGATTGCCAAAAGGCCTTTGACAGTATCAAAGAGTATCTGTCCGAGCCTCCGATTCTATCTCCACTTGTGGAAGGGAGACCCTTAATTATGTATTTGACTGTTCTTGAAGACTCAATGGGTTGTGTCCTTGGTCAGCAAGATGAATCAGGGAAGAAAGAATATGCTATCTACTACCTGAGTAAGAAGTTCACTGATTGTGAGTCTCGATACTTGATACTTGAGAAAACATGTTGTGCTCTTGCTTGGGCTGCTAAGCGCTTACGCCAGTATATGTTGAACCATACAACTTGGTTGATATCTAAAATGGATCCAATTAAGTATATCATCGAGAAACCTGCTCTAACTGGGAGGATTGCCCATTGGCAGATGCTGTTGTCTGAGTATGATATTGAGTATCGAGCTCAGAAAGCTATTAAAGGTAGTATCTTGGCTGACCACTTGGCACATCAACCAATTGAGGATTATCAGTCAGTTTAGTACGACTTCCCAGACGAGGAGATTCTGTATTTGAAAATAAAAGATTGCGATGAGCCTATGCTCGATGAAGGGCCAGAGCCTGGTTCCCGATGGAGCATGGTATTCGATGGCGCTGTAAATCAATATGGAAATGGTATTGGGGCAGTGATTATTACTCCTCAGGGCACCCATTTTCCTTTTACAGCAAGGCTAACTTTCAAATGCACGAATAATATTGCGGAATATGAGGCTTGTATCATGGGATTGGAAGAGTGTATTGATCTTAGGATCAAGCATCTGGATGTTTATGGTGATTCGACCCTTGTTGTTAATCAGATTAAGGGTGAATGGGAGACGAATCAGCCTGGCCTCATCCTATATAGAGACTATGCGAGGAGGATTTCAACATTCTTTACTAAGGTTGACTTTCATCATATTCCTCGAGATGAGAATCGGATGGCAGATGCTCTTGCTACACTTGCTTCGATGATTGTGGTGAAATTCTGGAATGAAGTCCCCAATATCACTGTGATGCGCTTGGATAGACCAGCTCATGTATTTGCAGTAGAATAAGTGAAGGATGATAAGCCATGGTATTATGACATCAAATGTTTTCTTCAGAGTCAGATTTACCCGCCTGGGGCATCTGCGAAAGATAAGAAGACTTCGAGGAGATTATCTGGCAGTTTCTACCTTAATGGCGATGTGCTTTATAAGAGAAATTTTGACATGTTTTTGCTCAGATGCGTGGATAGACACGAAGCAGACCTGTTAATGACTGAAGTCCATGAGGGTTCATTTGGTACTCATTCTAATGGACATGCCATGGCTAGGAAGATGTTGAGAGCAGGCTACTATTGGCTGACAATGGAGTCTGACTGCTGCAAATATGTGAAGAAATGCCATAAGTGTCAGATTTATGCGAACAAGATTGGCATGATAGAGCCGAAAGCGTCCAACAATCACATGTTTATCCTCGTAGCACTTGATTACTTCACCAAGTGGGTGGAAGCAACATCGTATGCAAACATACCAGGCAGGTGGTTGTGAAGTTTATCAAGAATCAACTCATATGCCGTTATGGTGTGCCAGACAAGATCATTACTGATAATGGATCTAACTTGAACAACAAGATGATGAAAGAGCTATGTAGTGAGTTCAAGATAGCACATCATAATTCTTCTCCTTATAGGCCAAAGATGAATGAGGTTGTTGAAGCTGCTAATAAGAACATTAAGAAGATTATCCAGAATATGGTTGTTACATACAAAGATTGGCATGAGATGCTGCCATTTGCTTTGAATAGATATGGTACATCTGTCTGCACTTCAACAGGGGAAACCCCTTTCTCCCTTGTATATGGCATGGAGGTTGCGCTCCCAGTAGAGGTGGAGATCCCATCAATGAGAGTCTTGATGGAAGCCAAGTTGACTGATGCTGAATGGGTCCAGAGTTGTTATGACCAACTGAACTTGATTGAAGAGAAGAGATTGACTGCCATGTGTCATGGTCAGTTATATCAGCAAAGGATGAAGAAAGCCTTTGATAAGAAGGTCAAGCCTCGTGTGTTCCGAGAAGGTGACCTTGTGCTCAAGAAAGTTTTGTCTTTCGCGCCCGATTCCAGGGGCAAGTGGACTCCAAACTATGAAGGTCCATATGTTTTTAAGAGAGCCTTTTCAGGCGGTGCTTTGATACTTACAACTATGGATGGGGAGGATTTCACTCGTCATGTGAATTCAGGTGCAGTCAAGAAATACTTCGCCTAAAAAGAAAAAATAGAATAGCTCACTAAGTTGAAAACCCGAAAGGGCGACTTAGGTAAAAATGAGCGTCTCGGTGGATTGAAAACCCGAAAGGGCGATCCAGGTAAAAGTTAGAGACATAAAAAATGAATATATATCCCGCTAGATTGAGTACCCCACCTTGGGGCAATCTAGGCAAAAATTGGGGATTTGGCAAGTAACTGCATCCTGACAAGACTTTGTTCTACAAGTTGTCATTTGTCAAAGATTCTCGCTCAGTCATCGTCAACTGAAGCTTCAAATACATCGGATTCAGAGTTGGTAGAGAAATGGTCATTATGTTCAATATAGAACTTTTCCAATATATATCACCAATTTCAAATTTTGTAAAGATCCATGGAGTCTTGCCATTTGCAGACTACCATTCCATCAAATAAATTTGAGCCTTTATCCAATTCTTTGCACTCTTATTTGTTTCTGTTAAACAAATATATTACATGTTTTAATTGATAAATATCATTGTTTTAAATAAATAAAATTTTCATAAATTGTTTTAAACAAAGTGAACGTTCACAATGACAAAAAAGGATAATTGAGATATCTTTAGTGCTCTCCCAAAGATAGTATAATCTCCAAAAGGGTAAGACATGTTGTTCATATTCCTAGAATACTTGTATCCTCTTCATTACCTTTCAGGTTGTCTCCTTCGCTAGCACAGAGGAAGATTATGCATCACCAAATCCCTAGAGAGTCTGGAGTTTAGGCTCTTTCCTCCAAGTCCCTAGTTGAGGTTGGAATTAGTATTTGTGTTATCAATTATATGGTTGTCATCCATTGTGTGGATTGACCTAAAATCCCTTAAGAATTGATAAACTAATATGCTATATTTTCAAAAAAGTTGGTCTTCCCTCATTGGACTTCTACCGCAGATTAGGCAGGAAATCCCCGGCATGAGCGAAATTCTCAACAAGTTTGGTTTGTAGCTTTTCCCCTGTGGACTTGTCTACTTTAATCACCAGCTGTTTGCAGTTTATTCATCCTTAGCAGGGTTAATCCCATTTTCACTCCCTAGTATGGTCACCAGCAGAATATTTTCGGTTGATTTCCTATAGGGAGTTCTCGGTTCAGTTATCAGCAGTGTTTCCCCAGCGGAGTTGTCTGATCAGAGCTCGTTTGTTGATTCCTCCTTAGCAGAGTGGGTGATGAAGATGTTTATCTTTCCATCCCTAGCGGAGTAGTGTTTTCTTCTCCTCGACAGAGATGATTTATCCAACAGTGCAAGGAAATGTGTTGGTTTTGAAACTTTTTTGATCGGTGGTTGTTCCCCACGGAGTTTCATCCTTCCCCTGCATAATTTCCCCAGTATAATGGCTTTTACGACAGATCATATCCATATTCAGTTCCCCAGCCAAGAGTTCGCTTGATTTCAGATTGGCGTTGGAACTTCTGAGGGAAATGTATTGATTCCTTCCTAGCAGAGTGATTGGTTCTCTTTCCCCTGCAGAGATTGTTGTTTCCTGGTATCTGTTGCCCCCGTCAGATTGGGAGTTTCCCCAGTGGGCTTGGCTTTCACTTTTGAGAAGTAGTACCGGATGTCTGTCCATTGATTCTTGGACCTGTTTATGTTAGATATGTTTGTTTGTCAGCATCAATCATACATAAACCATGCATATACAGGCATAATTATAACATTCAAATATTCATGTTGCATTCTTTGCCATATATCTTTGTTTGTTATCTCCTGCTATTTGGTGATATGTATTTCCCCAAGCAGATATTGGTGTCTTGATCTCTCCATATTGAGTCAGCCCCATATGAAGAAAGTGTTTATCCTTTCTTCCATATTCCCCAATGAGTTATGTCCTCGTGGATGATTATTATTTCTATTTCCTCCCAAAACATGTACTGGGACGGAATTGCTCCCCTGAGTTATATCCTCATAGGGTTGAGTCTTGTTTCGTTGTGTCTCTCTAGTTTGTTCCTAGATTGACTCCTCTTGTTATTTCCCCGTAGTTTAGATGAATGATTATTCGGTAACCAGTAATTATCCATCTTTTCCCCGGCGGAATATGTGGCCTTCTACCCAGTAACCGGTAGTTATAAGTCCTATTGCTGTGGTTTTCTACCCATATACCGGTAGTCGTAAACCCCATATTTATACCCTTGCAGAGTTAACCCTTGATTTTGTTCATCCTAACCGATGACGATTACTCTCTTCTGTGGTTTTCTACCCAGTATCTGGTAGATGTAATCCCCTCTTTGTTGGTTATCTTTATCCAATTTTCGGTATTGATATTCCTTCACCTTTTGAGTATATCTCCCAGTAACCGGTGATATATCTCTTGGATAATTGCTCTGATAAAGCAATTTATACCCAGTGAGTCATCTTTCATTTACCCTTTTGTTTGGTAATGATCGTTTCTCCCCTTTGATTGGTCATCATTTTATACCCAGTAGTCGGTATCCCGATGTCCTTTCTTTTCGGTTGATCTGCCCATTATTAACCCATTAACCGGTTGTGGATAATCTTCCATGTGAGTATGTTATCTACATTCTGACGGTAATAGACAATATATCTCATGCGCTCTTCAGTCGAAGTCTTTTGCTTCCCTAGTTGAGTAAGATTCGTATTTCCTTATGGAATTGAATGCCCATCCTGTAATTGAGTCTGCTTTTTCAGCCCTCCTTACGGATGATGAGTGTTTTGGAAATATTCCCCAATTCATGCCTCGTAGGTCACCTATTATATGCCCAGTAACCGGTATCCCTGGTGTTCCTTCCTTTCTGCTCCCTATTATGACTTTTTGTCCCCCGTGGAGTCAGATTCTCCTGAGTTGAAGTATACCTTCTAGATCTTCCTCAGATGTTGTGGATCTTTGATATCTCTCACCCTTATACCGGTATTATATATTTATTCTCCCCGAGCATGTTGTTTTTCTCACCCTTATAACAGTGTTTTGATCACATGTATCTTTGAGCTTATTACCCAGTAACCGGTAATACCTTATTTTATTTCCTCAGTTGAGTCCTCTCTGGACTTTCCCCGTCGGAGTCCCTTAGTGGATTGTCCCAGCCTGAGTCCGGATTCTTATCCGAAGTATCCTTTGTGGATATTTTTGTTGTATTGGCATATTCCCCAATACATGCATCTTGGCGTCAGCTCGAGTCTTTCCATTGATTTATTTTCATGGAATCCCTCTCGTGTCTCTCACCAAGTTCTAAGTCGTGACCTGGTCACGCATTTTTATCCCCTTTACTCCCCAGAGTCTCTGTCCCGATGAGTGTATTACTCATATGGATTTTCAGTTTCTCCTGATTTCTTTTCCTGTATGGACATATATCCCCATAGAAGTATTACCTTTTGCATACATACATCAGCATCATGAGGTCTCTTAGGGACCAAAATTCGTCTCTTTGTTATTATTTAAGCCCATTCTACCTCGTCGAGACGAAGATTTTAACCTTCACTTCTCCCGCTAGAATGACCTTAAATAGGGGCATCTGTAAGACCCCAATTTTGACCCTAAGTTCCCTCATGGCATCATAACATTGCATATTGCATTGCCTCAAGGATCATAGCATCTTGGCTCCTTAACCTTTGGGTGGGAACTCTTGTGAGTTGGTTTGAGATCACCAAGCATGCTTGAATTGTATATTATTGCTTTTCTCATTTTTTTTATTAACCAAAAGCACAAAAATATGTCACTAACTTTGCTTGTTTTGTAGCTTGAGCAATCATAAGATCTGAGGCTCCTAGGAGGCCCTATGCCCATGGAAGTGGCCAGATGAAGTTGAAAGCAAGCATGAAAATGGTTCATAAGGATCTCATCCATCATATATGCCTCCCAAGTATCTTAATTCATCATTTTTTATCAAAGAAAACCAAAGGGCTTTAGGATTGTTCCCCAAGGAAACCATAATTCAGCTGTGCATCAACTGTGCCTTGCTCATGAAGCAACCTCAACCCATGGTCAAATACAATCAAGGGAAGTTCCTTCATTCATGATTTCATGCATATTTGAGCTTATTTGAGTTTCCTCAATCATCAATTCATCAAGATTTGAGGCATGGACTTGAGAAGTTGATCAGTCAATTCATCTAACTATTTTGAAGTACACTGAGACCTAACATTTGATGTGTTTGTCAAATGGAGATGACCCTAATATAAAACATGTTCTTAAGAACCATATGAATAACTTTCATGTTCATCAAAAATTGATTTGAAGCATGGAAGGTCATCATCCATTCCAAAACATTATAGGTCATTTTGACTGAAACCCAAATTTTGGGTCAACTTCCCAAGAACATAACTCCTTCATTTTTTATGATTTTAAGGTGGGATCAAATGAATTGGAAATTTTAAGATGTCTAATTCATTTGTTATGTTGACCAAATTTTCATAATCCTAAAATAAATACATGTGATAATTCAAAACATTATCGGTCACTTTGGACCAAACGCATTGAAATGTGAAAAAGTCCAACTTCAAGTGTCCATGACTTTCTCATCAAAAATTCAAATGATTCAAAATTTATGTCCAAATTGATTGTCTGGAAAATATCTACAACTTTGATGTTTAAGGTTTTTTCATTTGAAGCTTTTATCATTGAAACAAAAGGGCTTGAAGTTGGCCCATTTTGGAAATTTTCACATACACATGTTTTGCACCTTGCATTTTATGATCAGTTTTCATCAATTTCCCAATTCCAAATGAAGTTTTGTTCAACATAACAATTGATCCTCATGTCAAGAGTTTTCCAAACATTTCCCATAAGGCCATGTTTTATTTTTGGAAATATCATTTTCGAAAAGAAGAACATTTTGGTGCATTTTTGGAAACAAGTTGAAAACACATTACATAAGCCAATTGCATCCATTTTGCACGACCATTCCACCATGTTATGATCTCAGCTTGCCAAACCAAGAGGAATTGGGCCCTCCATGCGCCTGTACAGGCCCATGCATGGAGGCCCTTTCCATTCATGCACATGCTTTGTTCATGCATTGCAGCTACCATTTGCTATAAATAAATGCACAAGGCTTCACAATTATACAACCTGGAGGCGCCTGTTATGCTGCAAGAATCCCTCCATAGCCTCACTTAAAGGAACTCTCTCTTTCTTTTCAAAAATTCAGATCTAAATTTCAACTACATTGGTTGATTTCTAGATCTATAGTTCCTTAACCTTGCTTCATCTTCATCCTGAGATCATACTGCAAGCAAAAGTTTTGAAGAATCGTGCTCTCAAGATCCACATTTCAGAGGTGGACATCCAAACTTATTTTCTTCGAAACTCATTGTCTATAGCTTATTTCTTGCATTTATTGGGATGTCTGAAGTCCTCTCATCAGAGGCAACATAACTGTGCTTTGAATTTTGAAATTCCATCAAGTTTCAGTTGAACACCACAATTTTCAACCTCTGATTTCTCTCACCATGGAAGTCTAGAGTGGAAATAGTTGGTACACGGGTGATGTACATCACCCCAGCTTTCCATTGATGTGTAGATCGTGGCATTTGGTTGAGGTTGCCATGTCTGCAACTCTCACCGGAACAGGAGAACTCGTCGGAGAAGACGGTGGTGTACACCACCGTCCCAACTCCAAATCAAATCCTGGCCGTGTGATCTCATTTCCAGATCTAATTTGGATCCTTCCTTGTTATGACTTATTTAATGGCCAGGTGCTTCGCTTTGACTTAAGTGTTTGGTGGACGCGCGCATATGATCCGTTTGATGCGCCAACTCAATTAATGAGATCCTGATCCAACGCCTCACGCTTTTTCTGATTTTTAATTTCTGATTTTTATTTCAATTTTATTTCTTTTATTCCTTTTCATTTTAAAAAATCACATCTCATTCATTATTGGTCCAAAAAATGTGAGACCAATTGCATTATTTCTCTTTTATAAATCTAGTTTCCAAAAATGATTTTTAATATTTTTTATTTTATCATTTGATATTTTTTATGATATTTCTCTTTTCTGGTTATTTTTGATTCATTTTAAATAGTTTTCAATATCCAAAAAATACAAAAATATTTTCCCAACCTCTTTGAATGATGATGGATCTACGAAAAATATTCTCATCATTTATTAATTGATTTGAGATTTATTTGAGATTTTAATTCAATTAGGTTATTTTTATGCATTTTTTATTGATTAAAAATAGTTTCTGGTTTCTAAAAATGCTGAATTTTTTTTTCAAACTTTGTTTGACCTTGTTGAACTTAGGATGATCCATTTGGACTTTTCAAAGTTGATTTGAAATGGATTTGAAGTTTGACCTTTAATTGTTTATTTTAATTCAAGTATTATTTTAATTTTGAAAAATACCAAAAATATTTTATTTGTTTCTTGACTTCTAAGTTTCATTTTGCTTATGTTTACCAATGTTTGACCTTGATTCCATCTATCTTTGGTCAATGTATGTTGATTACTTCATTTGATTTCCATTAATACACTTTCTTATTCATCTTCTTCTTCTTCTTCTTTTTCTTTTTTGATCAATGAGTTAAAGGTTGGTGGTTAGCCTTGATGTATGGGAGGTTTAACCTTTCTTGATTCAAATCTAATTCATCTTGATCATAGATCAACTGAATGGTTTTATATTAAGGATAGGTTGCTTCCTAATCAAGCAAAGAACGTAAATCAATACAAGATCATTTCTCATCTTCTTTTGGCATGGCAAGTTGTAGGAGCTTGATTCACTAATCAAGATCTCTAACTTGTGTTTGTTGCCTATATTTTGTTGACCGGCCTCAGATAGGTGTGACTACTACATTAGTCCACTTACGATTGCTTAATATAGCGCTAAATTGCCTTATGGCACACTAACACTAACCATTAACCCTTAACATTTAATTCTTGCACTTTACATTTATGCAATTTACTATTCTTGTAAATATTATTCATTTGATTTTGCCCTTTGCTCATTTGAGCATATGTTTATGTTAATGCAATTTGCCTTTTGCTCACTTGAGCACATAATTGTGTATATACTATTATGCTTGTGTTTTGTTTTAATTGTTGTGAACCAAACTCCAAATGGACAAAAGGACTTAGATTCTAGGACATTCCCTATGCAAAATGGAGTAAAAAAAAAGGGCCTTCATGTTGAAGATGAATTGGAAGGACCAAATCTCTAAACTCATTCTTGTCCATTCCTTGTTTGACATTATAGAACTTTTTGATATGTGTGTTCTTTTGCTAGGGATTCCTATTTGAGCAAAATTGAAGAACCATTGTCATATAAAGTGAGAGATACAAGAGCCATTGGAAGATTCCTAAGAGCTTTGCTTGATTGATTGATTGCTTGAGTATACACTTATTTGCTTGCTTATTCCAAAGGATGGGAGCTACTTGGATCATCAATATGATCTCAAGAAGGGAACTCCATTTGTGGTCTCATTTCTTCTCCTTCATCTCTTGTATGATTAGGACTTAGTCATTTTTCTTCTTCCCTCCACTCTAACCCAAGCCAAAACTTTTGTGCAAACATTAACATTTATTTTCAAACATTAGAAACCTAAGCATTATGCTTTTGATTTTTGAACTTTCTTTTCATAACACTTATTTTGAATTGAATCCTTAAGTCAAATATGACCATATTTTGTAAATACTTTTCATTGGTAAATATAACTCATTCAAATGTTTTTGTGGTTTCAATGGCCATTTCTTATCAAAACGTTTTCATAACCTTTAGCTATTAGGTTTGAGTTATCCTTGAGGTAGATATAATACTCACCTATATCCTTAGTGATGGACATTGAGTCTTCCATGCTTATTATAGGGTTAACCCCTCACTAGCATGTTGAAGCTATCCTCACATGGTGGATTTGTGGTTTTAGGTTGAGTTTTCTCCCTTGGATAACAAACGACCTTAAGGCTTTTGGACCAATCAACTCACCAACTTCTTTTGAGATTTTTACCCCGAACTACGAGGTTTTGATTCTAATCTTTTTTAAGATGGTACATAGGCAGTGGGTTTATCCATTCAAACACAAAATTGTAAATAATTTGTACATTCTTCTCTCATCTCCCTAATCATGTTTGCACAAATAATTTTCACAAAATACCAACCTACCTTACAACAATTGTGAAAAGGGCTCCCTAGGAGTACCTAGGATGTTTTGGGTGCTTAAAACCTTCCCATTGCATAACCAACCCCCTTACCCCGATCTCTGACATTTTTATTAGTTTTTGATTCGATAAAACTTCTCGGTTTTTGTTCGCTTTCTAACCTTTCCTTTGGATAAATAGAAGTGCGGTGGCGACTCGACTTGTATGGTTTAATTTTGATTTAGTCAATAAATCTAAAAGTAATGAATACCCCGCTACAATGGGGAATGATGTGAATGTTATTGTACCAGTATTAAAGACTCTGGAGCGAGTAGGTATCCAATATGACAGCAGTAAGATTTACAATATATCGGTATCTGTGTTGGTAATACGGTTAGCGGGCCCTATCACGTATTCATTTGATAAAGTTGTGCCTTATAAATACAATGCCACCATGATTGAGAATGGGCGAGAGGTTCCTCTTCCCACTACGAATTCACTGGTGAGCATTGCATATGTCGTTAAGGTGACCCGTAGCGGTCGTGTATTTGGTATGGTATTCATGAAGGCTACGAAGGACGTTGTGATTGGTAATAAGGTAGATATTCCTTCAGTTGATCCTGTTAATGCTCCAACTTGTTAGTTTGATGAATCCAGCGGTTTAAAGGTCAAAGATGTTGATAATGATGAAGTTCTGCGATTAATCAAGAAGAGTGAGTTCAACGTTGTGGAGCAGCTGCTCTAGACGCCATCAAAATTTTTTGTGTTATCTTTATTGATGAATTCCGAAGCACATACAGAAACTTTGCAGAAAGTGTTGGAGAAAGCATACGTAGAGCATGATGTTATAGATCAACTTGATCATATTGTTGCCAACATGACTTCATGTAATAATCTCGGTTTCTGTGATGAAGAACTTCCTGAGGAATGTAGAAATAACAACTTGGCACTTAATATTTCAATGAACTACAAAGAGGATGCTCTGTCCAATGTAATGGTTGATACTGGTTCATCATTGAATGTGATTCCCAAGTCAACTTTGGCAAGACTGTCATATCAGGGCGTACCCATGAGGTTCAGTGGTATGGTTATGAAAGCGTTCGACAGTTCTCGAAAAACTCTCATTGGAGAGGTGGACCTTCTAGTCATGATTGGTCCGAGTGAATTTAATATTACTTTCCAAGTAATGGACATTCATCCGACCTACAGCTGTTTACTGGGAAGGCCGTGGATTCATGAGGCGGGTGTTGTAATGTCGACGTTGCATCAGAAGCTGAAATTTGTTAAGAATGACAAGCTCATCGTTATTGGTGGAGAGAAAACGTTTTGGGTGAGCCATTTATCATCCTTCACCTATGTGGAAGGTGAACAAGAAGTTAGAATGCAAATCCAAGCTTTATCTATTACATATGAGATTTAGAAGACTGGGGCATCCATGTCTTCTCTGAAAGATGCAAAGGCAATTATTCAGGATGGTAGCACCGACAAGTGGGGTCGTGTTGTAGAGATTATTTAGAGCAATAATAGAGTTGGTATGGGATTTCAGCAAGGGTCATTCAACATCAACGTCAAGGCTATGCAACAAGTTTTTCGTAGTAGATGGTTCATTCATGGAGGTGAAGAACACTCAGCTACTGTTATCAAAGACGATAAAGACGAAGCTTGTGCCAACTTCGTGACACACGGCCAAACTTGCAACAATTGGGTTGTTGTAGACGTTCATGTTGTTATGCATCGTTCAAAGTAATTTGTTTTATTATTAAAAAAAATCCTTCTCCTATTGTAGCGGGGTATTCGTTACCATTAGAGATATTGACTAAATCCAAGGTAAATCATACAAGTCGAGTCGCCACCGCACTTCTATTTATCCAAAGGAATGGTTAGAAAGCGAACAAAAACCTAAAAGTTTTATCGAATCAAAAACTAGTAAAAATGTCAGAGATCTGGGTAAGGGGGTTGGTTATGCAATGGGAAGGTATTAGGCACCCAAAGCATCCTAGGTACTCCTAGGGAGCCCTTTTCACATTTGTTGCAAAGGTTGTTGTTTTTTTTTTTTTTTGAAAATTTATTTGTGCAAACATGATTGAAGGGATGAGAAAATTGTGTATGTTTATCTAATGTACTACTTACTAAAAGAAGGGTCAAAAGAAAATGACTCGCACGGACGTCGCATCCACTGCATACGTATCTCATCTGAATCTCAGAATCAGAGTCTTCGTAGCTCGGCTACCTCTGGGTTAAAGAGGAGTGTGCTCGCTAAGACATCACATCTTATGCCTACATATCTCATCTGGGATGAAAATCAGAGCAAAACGTAGCTCGACCACCTATGGGGTAAGGGTTGTGTTTTGGGGTGAACGACGTTACTACGCAATCTACCGGATGCTCGACCTTTGGAGACTTACTCGCCTGTAGTAGAAGGAGATAACGTGTTCTTAGGAGAAGAAAAATCAATGAGTTTGGGGTGTTTAGGGATGCTAATGCAAAAAGGAAGTCCTAGATGAAGGAACCGCGCTATCTTAAATGACATGCCACGAGAGGCTATACGAAACCTAAGAAATCGGTAACATGCGGGAAAAGTAAAGGGATCGAGAGATCTACCGTACGGATAAAGATCCGAAGTAACAGCAATTAGATAAATAAGAAACCCAAAGTCTCTTCCAAGCTAAACACCATCAAAGAAAGTGAGTCAGTAAAGGTAATGGGAATAAACCTCCAGGTGGTATCCCACAAATAAAGTCATATGAGCCCTCACAAAACAAAACTCAACATACAGATTAGAGAAACAAGATAGGGTAATCAAGAGTTTCCCCCAAATCATGCCATTAAAATTCACAAAAAGCTCACATAAAGCAACCAAGGGTAGGAGGCCTAAACCTCTTATCAAACACATGCATCAAAAGGGTATCAAATTCACGCATAATACCTCATACATTTAGAGCATTCAAATTAAAAGCATAAAGTAATGGGAATAAGGCAAACCTGACTGGAGAGATCGAATGAAATTGAATTGCCTGGTTGGATTTGCAAAGCAATTTGAGGGTTTATATGAGAGGGAATTGGTTCTTTGCCGATGAGTTCCCTTCAGTCTCTGGAGGTTGCTCTGAACTCTGTTAGCTCTTCTCTCACTATCTTTTTCCCTGCCAGGGTAATAGGAATAAAATTCTTTTCTTTCACTGAAACTCTGAATTTATAACCTGATTTTTGTGGACCTGTGGGCTCAAATGAGAGAGGCCCAAGTCCAAAAATTTTCTGTTATATTTTATTTATTTATTTATTTATTTTATTTTATTTTAACACGTGGGCTTCGTCTAGCGAGCATGACAGTTCAAGAAATTCCTCTGAGCGTAGGTGATTCTGGTGGCTTTTCTTGGGACTCACTAAGCGACCCATTCTGCTCGCCTAGCGAGCATGACAGCTCATTAACAAACTTTTGCTCCTTCAAGATTAACGTTTTGACTGACGAATAGACCCCATTTGAACCTGTTGGAAGTATCTCAAGCCATTCCCTTGTGTTGACTGATCATCTAAATAGAACCCACAAAGTGTCTTGGATGATACTCAAGCTTCAAACAAAAGATGTTAGTGACACATTTTTGTGCTTTTGGTTAGTAAACAAAAGTAAGAGAAACAATGATGTATAATTCAAGCATGCTTGGTGATCTCAAACCAATCACAAGGAGTCCCACCCAAAGGCAAAGGGAACCAAGATGCTAAAGATCCTTGAGGCAATGCAAATGCAATGTTATGATGCCATGAGGGATCTTAGGGTCAAAATTGGGGTCTTACAGATGCCCCTATTTAAGGTCATTCTAGCCGGAGAAGTGAAGGTTAAAATCTTCGTCTCGACGGGGTAAAATGGGCTTAAATAATAACAAAGAGACGAATTTTGGTCCCTAAGAGGCCTCATGATGCAAATGTAGGTATGAAAAATTGTAGCACTCTATGGAGATATGTGTCCACAAAAGCAAAGAAATCAGAAGCCACTGATAATCCATATGAGCAATTCACTCCATGGGACCAAGACCCTAGGGACTCTCCTGGGGATAGAAAAGGGATAAAAATGTGCGAGCATGTCACGACTCAAAGCGTGGGGAACAGAATTCCAAAGGGAAAAGATCCAATGGAAAGACTCGAGCTGACTCGAAGATGCATGTATTGGGGAATATGCCAATACAACAAAAAACTGTCCACAGCGGATACTTCGGATAAAATCCGGATGAAAACAATCCACTAAGGGACTTCGCTGGGGATGTCCACAAGGACACTCATGGGGAAGCAGCGGGACGAGGTATTATCGATTACTGGGTAATAAGCTCAAGGAGACATGTGATCTGAACGCCAGGTATGAGGGTGAGAGATACAACATGCTCAGGAAGAGATGAATATCCAAGACCGGCATAAGGGTGAGAGATATCAAAACTTCAAAACGTCTGAGGAAAACCTAAAAGGTATACTTCGACTCAGGGATTCTGACTCCACAGGGGACAAAAAGTCATGATAGGGAGCAGAGAAGAAGGAACACCAGGGATACCGGTTACTGGGCATATAATAGGTGACCAACCAAGGCGTGAATTGGGGAATATTCCCAAAACACTCATCATCCAAAAGAGGGCTAAAAGCAAACTCGATTACAGGATGGATATTCGACTCCACAAAGGGGATACGAATCTTACTCAACTAGGGAAGAACAAAAGGCTTCAGCCCCGATAGTGCATGAGATATACTATCTATTACCGTCACAACGTAGATAATATACTCGCATGGACGATTATCCACAACCTGTTACTGGGTTAATAAAGGATAAATCGACCGAAAAGAAAAGGCATCGGGATACCGAAACTAGGTATATAATGATGACCAATTCAGGGGAGAAACAATCGTTACCAACAACAACAAGGTAGACGAGAGATGACCCGCTGGGGATAAATTGCGTAATCAGGGCAATCATCCAAGCAGATGAGGGGATATCATCACCGAATATTGGATGAAGATAACTGTCACCAATTAAAGATGAGCAAAAATAGTTACTCTGCAAAAAGGGAAGAAATAGGGTTTACAACTACCGGTATGAAGGTAGAGAAACACAGACTCCGCCGGGGATAATAATTACTAATTATTGAGAAATTATTCATTTACCACGGGGAAACAGGAAAAGAGTCTCAAGAGACCGATCTAGGATCAAACTAGATAGGCATCCCAATAATATGTGTTGGGAAGGAACAAAAACAATCAACATCCACGAGGATATAACCCGGTGGGGAATATGGAAGAAAGGATAGACGCTTTCTGCCTATGGAGCTGACTCTATATGGAGAGATCAGACACACACGTCTGCTTGGGGAAGTATATCACCAAATAGCAGGAGACAACAAACAACGATATATGGCAAAGAATGCCACATGAATATCGGAATGTTATAATTATGCATGTATATGCATGGTTTATGTATGATGTATGCTGACAAACAGACATATCTAACACAACCAGGTCCAGGAATCAACCACCCCGGTACTACATCTCAAGAGAGAAAGCCAAGTTCACCGGAGAGTATCCGATCTGCTGGGGATCAAAGATACCAGGAAGCAAAGAACTCTGCAGGGGATGAATCATCAATCATTCCAGCTGGGGACGAGAGTTATCACAAACAAGGTCCACCACACCAACAACTCTACTGGGGAATCTATCCGAGGAGATAAAGGATTTATCGGGATCAACCACCAAATACCGCTCTTGCCCAAAGAGATCCAAGCTGTTGAGGAAGAAAGATTGCTACTCTGCCGAAGGGAAGAGAGGTGACTCTCAACAAGCAATCCACTTGGTAGGATAAACCACAAGGGGTTCCGGAGGGAGGAGATACAGTCATGCCAGGAATATGGACAAAAATCTTACCCTGTTGGGGATCGTCCCACCCTTGGGAGAGCACTAAGGATCTCCTAAGTATCCTTTCGTCATTGTGAATGTTCACTTTGTTTAAAAACAAATTATAAAAAATTTGATCGTTTAAAACAATGATATTTTCTTAATCAAAACATGCAAAACATTTGTTGAAATAGAAACAGATAAGAGTGCCAATAATTGAATAAAAGGCTCAAATTTATTTGATAGAATGGTAGTCTGCGAATGGCAAGACTCCATAGATCTTCACAAATTTGAAATTGGTGATATATATTGGAAAAGGGCTACATTGAACATAATGACCATTTCTCCACCAATTCTGAATCTGATGTATTTGAAGCTTTGGTTGATAATGAGCAAGAATCTCTGACGGATGACAGTTGTAGAACAAAGTCTTGTCAGGATGCAGTTACTTGCCAAATCCCTAATTTTTGCTTAGATTGCCCCAGGATGAGGTACTCAATCTAGCGGGATACATATATCATTATTATATATTTTTTGTGTCTCTAACTTTTGCCTGGATCGCCCTTTCGGGTTTTCAATCCACCGAGACGCTCATTTTTGCCTAAGCCGCCCTTTCGGGTTTTCAACTTAGCGAGCTATTTAGTTTTTATTTTTTTAGGCGAAGTATTTCTTGACTGCATCTGAATTCACAGGACGAGTGAAATCCTCCCCATCCATAGTTGTAAGTATCAAAGCACCGCCTGAAAAGGCTCTCTTAACAACATACGGACCCTCATAGTTCGGAGTCCACTTGCCCCTGGAACCGGGCGTGAAAGACAAAACTTTCTTGAGCACAAGGTCACCTTCTCGGAACACACGAGGCTTGACCTTCTTATCAAAAGCTTTCTTCATCCTCTGCTGATATAACTGACCGTGGCACATGGCAGTCAATCTCTTCTCTTCAATCAACTTCAGTTGGTCATAACGACTCTAAACCCATTCAGCATCAGTCAACTTGGCTTCCATCAAGACTCTCATTGATGGGATCTCCACCTCTACAGGGAGTAGAGCCTCCGATCTTGACTTAGCGATCATATCATCGACATATACCTCAATCTCCTTGTGCATCATGTCATGGAACAAGGTGGTCATAGCTCGTTGATACGTGGCTCCGGCGTTCTTCAAACCGAAGGGCATCACTCGATAACAGAATGTTCCCCAAGGTGTGATGAATGTTGTATTCTCCATATCCTCGAGTGCCATCTGAATCTGATTATATCCGGAAAATCCATCCATAAACGAGAAGACTTTGAATTTAGTTGTATTGTCTACCAACATATCAATATGTGGTAGAGGGAAATCATCTTTCGGACTAGCTTTATTCAAGTCTCTATAGTCCACACACATCCGGACTTTTCCACCTTTCTTAGGCACGGGCACAATATTGGCCACCCATTGAGGATATGTAGAAGTCACCAGAAACCCCGCATCAATTTGCTTCTGAACTTCCTCTTTGATCGTCACTGCCATATCAGGATGAGTTCTTCTGAGTTTCTGCTTCACAGGGACGCACTCCGGCTTTAGAGGTAGGAAATGTTGCACAATATCATTATCTAGACCAGGCATGTCTTCATATGACTAGGCAAAGACGTCAACATATTCTCGTAACAACTTAATCAACCCCTTCTTAACATATTCTTCCAGAAGTGCCCCAATCTTTACCTCTCGCACACAATCTTCAGACCCCAAGTTGACTGTTTCCAGATTCTCAAGATGCGGCTGAATGATCTTCTCTTCATGCTCAAGTAGACGGGTGATCTCATCAGGAATCTCTTCAACGTCATCTTCTTCCGCCTCAAATACAGGGAACTCAAAATTGGGAGATGGTGTTGGGTCATTATGTTCAATGGGTTTAGAAATCAACCTGCATAACGATTTTGGATATAAAAGAGATTTTAGAATTCAAACAAAGCAAATCATTATGCAGATGAAAAGATTGTTTTTATTTTATTTTTTAGGGTTTTATGTGATCACCAATTTCATGCAAAAACAAAAAGGGAAAATAAATGGGAAAAACAAACATTTAACATGAATTTATTGAATGAAAATATCATTGTATTTATGCGCCATCAATGTCATCACTCCTCCTTTTGGCATGGGAGAAGGGTTTTTAAACAAAGTGATCATTACGTTGACTTATGGACAACTGTTGGAATATCCACAGCGACCCAATTGTTGCAGACCCCTCCAGGGATGATGAAATTTCCAGAATCCTCTGCATCTTCTTCTAAAACGGCAGTAGCCTCCTCATCTAGACCAGTGTGGATGAAACCTCCACTCTTGAATAACCCTTGCTTGTTGAAAGTACCAGAAGAAAAACCTATGCCAGCTCGGGACCCGTTGTCTTCTAACTCAATCATTTTTCCTAAACCAGTGGTTGCACCATGCTCAATGGCCAACTTAGCATCTTTATAGGAAGCAGATGAAGGAGTTCTCTTCTCAATAGGCTCAGCAATAGATAAAGCTTGGAAAGGAGTTCCAACTTCAACCTCAGCATCTATATAAGAGAAGGAAGACAAATGGCTAACCAGGAGAGCCCTTTCTCCCCCTACCACTACCAGTTTCTTGTTTTTCACGAATTTCAATTTCTAGTGTAGGGTGGATGTCACGGCGCCAACCTCGTGAATCCATGGTCTGCCTAAGAGACAACTATACGATGGGTGGAAATAACTGTCCTCTAGGGAGGAGTTGAAGGTGTCGGAGAAGACTGGCTTTGGGCATCCATGAATGACTCCATTAGGGCAGTCAATCTGGCCACTTCTTCTTTCAGCTCGCGGTTCTCTTGCTCTAAGTGATCCATCAGTCTTGAAATGTTTTCTCTAGTGTAGTACCGGTGAGTCAGCTTGTCTTCAAAATAAATGAAGGACACAGAGTTAGACCACAGGGCAAGGGACCGGAAACAAAACCTGCTTATGCATATGATGCATGCAATGTTTGTGCATATGATTTATTTTTTATTTCAAAGGAACTTTAGAGTTTTATTTGCAAATTCTGGAAATATTAAGCATTTTATCACATATGGAAATATCTCATCAAATAATATCAGGGAAAAGAAGTGCAGCATCGTCAATCATATACAAGAGAAAAGGAAAATAATCGTCTTATGGATCCCTAGAAACAATCATCTAAAGCTCGGGACACAGGAAGATAAGATGCGCGAAGCCTCTTCACCTCCCTCTCGTAGGCTGCCTCCATATCGGCCTTCTCTTTGGCGAGTCGATCATACCTCCTTTTCCAGAACTTAGAAGACTCAGGAAGTAGAGAAGTCCATACATCATCAGGGTCATCAATAACCTGATGCTCAAGAAACTCAATCAACGCATCCTTCTCCTTAATCTGCTGAAGCAACTCTTCATGTTCACGGATCCAGGCACGTGAACGGTCTTCGTCTCTCAACTCCTCTGCTCCTTGATTAGGGAGGGTTGAAGGCCTAGCCATAATCATAGGTGTAGGTCTCGGATACTCGTAAGGCATGAGATACTCAGACGCCCTCTTCCTAACCCAAACAGTGTAAGGCTCCAAAGCGATTCAATTCTTTGACCCAACTCTTTCCTTCCTTTCCCATGAATCTTGCGCCAAGCGCGGACCATCCTAGCTTTCAAGCCTTGGGGATATTTACCATCCTGAAAGAATACACCCTCTAACAGAATGTTATTGGGTTTATCCTTTAAGGGGAACCCAAGCTGCCGACGTGCCAAAACAGGATTGTAGTTAATCCCACCACACGTACCAAGAAGAGGTACATTGGAGAATTCGCCACAAGAGTCAATAATCTGCACACCATCATACACATGGTTATACCAAGAGATATCATCATTAGTGAGAGACATAAATCTCGTGGACCACCGTAGACATTCCTTGTTCTCCTTGAAAGCGACCGTCTGAGGTAAGTGAGAAATAAACCACTTATACAACAGAGGCAAACAACACACAATGGCGCCACCACCCTTTGCATTCCTCATATGCAAAGAGAAGTAGGTATCGCCCAACAGAGTCGGAACGGGATTAAGAGTAGAGAAGATCCTAATAGCATTCACATCCACAAACTGGTCAATGTTGGGGAATAATGCTAGCCCATAGATGAGAAGTACAAATATGGCCTCAAAGGCGTCCTCACTCATGGCCTTCCCATACATAGTAGCTTGAGCAATGAGGAACTCAGAAGGGAGACCTTGAATTCCCCCTTTGGTAGTCATATGAGCACCAACCATAGATTTATCTATGTGTAACATGTCAGCTATCTCTTGAGAAGTAGGAATACTCTCCAAGCCACTGAACGGCAACTGGTCTAGAATAGGTATACCCACAAGGTAAGCATACTCCTCAAGTGTAGGAAAAAGCTGAAAATCCAGAAACGTGAAGCAACGGTACAAGGGATCATAAAACTGCACCAATACACTCACCAATCCTTCATCCACCTGAGTAGTCAGAAGAGGAAGAAGCTTCCTAAAACGAGCCTTGAAACCCAAAGGATCTAATACATAGGATGTCAGATTCCTTAACTCTTTCAAATCTGGTTGCCTAAAGCTGTACTTCTTTGTATTCCTTCTTTGTCTTTCCATGTCTGAAAATTTTGCAAATAAACCCCTTAAGTTCCTTGAAAATTTTCTTATTTATTGATGATATGGATGCAAATGGGTGCATGAATGCATGAATGCAACAATCACACTCAAGGATCAAGCAAAGCACACCAAACAAAGGTCATGGGATGGATCATGTTATCCTTAATATCAATCATCCATTTTGGTGGATTATGGTTTACACCTTATCAACACCCAAGTTCCATTGATATTAAGGATTCATGAACGGATCAACCATGAATCAAGGGTTTGTTGTAAGTCACGAGCATGGAGTTAGGTTAAGAACCACCCAAAAGGGAGTGTACTAGGGTTTAAACCTGCCAAACATGTTCTACAAGAGGTTCCCATAGTCATCATCCCATCTTTCGGATATTATTGGAGAAACGACTACTCGTATTCCGAAAATATTCTCAAGAGAGACTCTTATGAGCTTAGTATCGCGTAACAATCGTATCAAATCTTACATTTGAACGACTTTCGCACTACATCCTAAGAATAGGCCAAGATGGGCTTGGTAAACTAAGGTCCTTGGCTTCTAAGGTCTATATTGGAAAGAGTAATGTCTAACCACAACTTACTTGTGTGACATTATTGATCCCAACATGACCTCCACCAAGTGAATGGACTTGCAAGTCAACTTGCTAAGGAATAACTCCACACAAGTCGACAAGACTATTCCATTCTCCTATCCTAAGTGCACTCGAGTCCGGGTATAGAACTCATCTCACAAAGATCACCAAGCATACAAGGAATTAATATTCAAACAATTCAATCATTACATACAATACAGTAATCCCAAATTGCACAAAAATATGTCAGACAAAAAAATATACAATACAATACAACAAATATGGAAAGTAGGCAAAACCCACTAGGATGTTTTAATCCCCAGCAGAGTCGCCATTTTTCTGTAGCGGGGTATTCTTTACCATTAGAGATATTGACTAAATCCAAGGTAAATCATACAAGTCGAGTCGCCACCGCACTTCTATTTATCCAAAGGAATGGTTAGAAAGCGAACAAAAACCTAAAAGTTTTATCGAATCAAAAACTAGTAAAAATGTCAGAGATCTGGGTAAGGGGGTTGGTTATGCAATGGGAAGGTATTAGGCACCCAAAGCATCCTAGGTACTCCTAGGGAGCCCTTTTCACATTTGTTGCAAAGGTTGTTGTTTTTTTTTTTCTTTGAAAATTTATTTGTGCAAACATGATTGAAGGGATGAGAAAATTGTGTATGTTTATCTAATGTACTACTTACTAAAAGAAGGGTCAAAAGAAAATGACTCGCACGGACGTCGCATCCACTGCATACGTATCTCATCTGAATCTCAGAATCAGAGTCTTCGTAGCTCAGCTACCTCTGGGTTAAAGAGGAGTGTGCTCGCTAAGACATCGCATCTTATGCCTACATATCTCATCTGGGATGAAAATCAGAGCAAAACGTAGCTCGACCACCTATGGGGAGGGTTGTGTTTTGGGGTGAACGACGTTACTACGCAATCTACCGGATGCTCGACCTTTGGAGACTTACTCGCCTGTAGTAGAAGGAGATAACGTGTTCTTATGAGAAGAAAAATCAATGAGTTTGGAGTGTTTAGGGATGCTCATGCAAAAAGGCAGTCTTAGATGAAGGAACCGCGCTACCTTAAATGACATGCCACGAGAGGCTATACGAAACCTAAGAAATCGGTAACATGCGGGAAAAGTAAAGGGCATTGGGGAAGTGATTATTACTCCTCGAGGCACTCATTTTCCGTTTACAGTTAGATTGGCCTTCAAATGTACAAACAATATGGCTGAGTATGAAGCTTGCATTATGGGGCTCGAAGAAGCCATTGATCTCAGAATTAAATATCTTCACGTCTATGGAGATTCACCTTTGGTGGTTAATCTAATCAAAGGTGAATGTGATACGAATCAACCCTGTTTGATACCGTATAGATATTATTCAAGGAGGATATCAACTTTCTTTACAAAGGTTTAATTTCATCGTATTCCTTGAGATGAAAATCGGATGGCAGATGCTTTTGCAACATTGGCTTCCATGATTGTGGTGATGTTTTGGAATGAAGTTCCTAATTTGACTGTGATGCGTCTTGATAGGCAAGCTCATGTGTTTGTTATTGAAGACATCAACGATGATAAGCCATGGTATTATGATATCAAATGTTTCCTCCAAAGTCAGATTTACCCGCCTGGGGCATCTTTGAAAGATAAGAAAACTTTGAGAAGATTAGCTGGCAACTTCTACCTAAATGGTGATGTGCTTTATAAGAGAAATTTTGATATGGTTCTGCTCAGATACATGGATAGACACGAAGAAAACTTATTCATGACAGAAGTCCATGAAGGTTCCTTTGGTACTCATTCCAATGGACAGGCTATGGCAAAGAAGATGTTGAGAGAAGGTTACTATTGGCTGAAAATGGAATCTGACAGTTGCAAGTTTGTGAAGAAATTACACAAGTGTCAAATTTATGCAGATAAGATTCATGTTCCTCCGACACTATTGAACTTCATTTCCTCTCCATGGACCTTCAACATATGGGGAATTGATACGATTGGCATGATTGAGCCTAAAGCTTCAAATGGACATTGTTTCATTGTGGTGTCTATCGATTACATCACAAAATGGGTTGAAGCAACATCGTATGCAAATGTGACCAAGAAAGTTGTTGTAAGGTTTATCAAGAATCAAATTATATGTCGTTATGGTGTCCCAGTAAGATCATTACTAATAATGGATCAAACTTGAATATCAATATGGTGGAAGCTCTTTGCAAAGACTTCAAGATTGCACATCATAATTCTTCTCCCTACAGACCTAAGATGAATGGGGATGTTGAAGCTGCGAACAAGAATATCAAGAAGATTATCCATAAGATGGTTGTGACATATAAAGATTGGCATGAGATGCTCCCATTTGCTTTGCATGGGTACCGTACATCCGTCCGCACTTCAATAGGAGCAACCCTTTTCTCTCTTATTTATGGCATGGAAGTTGTACTCCCCGTAGAGGTTGAGATCCCATCAATACGCATCTTGATGGAAGCCAAGTTAACTGAAGCTAAATGGTGCCAGACCAGGTTTTATCAGCTCAATTTCATTGAAGAGAAGAGATTGACTTCCATGTGTCATGGTCAGTTATATCAGCATAGAATAAAGAAAGCTTTTGATAAGAAGGTCAAGCCTCGTGTGTTTTGAGAAGGTGACCTCGTACTCAAGAAGATATTATCTTTCAAGCTTGATTCTAGGGGAAAATGGACTCCTAATTATGAAGGCCCATATGTTGTTAATAGAACCTTCTAAAGCGGTGCATTGATTCTTACAAGTATGGATGGTGAAGAGTTCACTCCTCCTGTGCACGTCGATGCATTCAAGAAATACTTCGCCTCAAAAAGAAAAGAACAACTCCCTAAGTTGAAAACCCGAAAGGGTGGCTTAGGAAAAAGTGAGTGTCTCGGTGGATTGAAAACCCGAAAGGGCGATCCGGGCAAAAGTTAGACACATAAAACAAAAAAAATTATCTCGGTAGATTGAGCACCCCACCTTGGGGAAATCTAGGAAAAAATTAGAGATTATGGTAAGTAACTGCATCTGGTTGGTCCTGATCTTTGATATGTTCACCCCACCTTGGGATCACCTCTTTCCCATAGTGGTCTATCCTTTATATGTTCATCCTAACTGATGACAGATATTCTTCCTTTGAGTTTACCCTTGATATGTTCACTTTAACCAGTGACAGATACTCTCTCTTTGGTTTTCTACCCAATAACCGGTAGTTGTAAAACCTATTTGAATTCTCTCCCCAGTAGGTTATTCTTACCCAATAACAGGTAACGAACACACCTCCCTCTCATCAGCGAGTCATCCTTGACATGTTTACCCTAATCGGTAATGGAGGTCCCTCTGTCAGAGTATGTTATCTTTCTACCCAATAACCGGTAATAGATAATATATCTCTGTTACTTCTATGTTGAAGTTCGTTCTTCCCCAATTGAGTTTGAGTGTGTATTTCCTCATTGGAATCGCCTTTTCCTGTTTGATTAAAGTATTTTAGCTTTATTCTGATCTACCCGTTTCCCCTACAGATTTTCCTGGTTCCCCGGACCGAGTCCTTCCATTGATTTATTTTCATGGAAATTCCCCCCGTATCTCCAGCAGTTTTCAAGTCGTAGCCTGGCCTACACATAGCCTTTTATCCCCTAGAGTCTTTGTCTCCTCAGTGAGCTTTCCTTATGGAATGCATTATGCTACTGTGGACTTTTAATCTCTTCTGGATTCTTTTCCTTTGTGGAAATATATCCCCCGTAAAGATTATTTTAACATTCATATCATATACATCATAAGGTCTCTTAGGGACCCAAAATTTGTTTGTAGATGTTGTTATTTAAGTCCATTCTGCTGAGTTGATACGAAGATTTCAACCTTCACATCCTCAATTATAATGTCCTTAAATAGAGGCAGTTGTAAGACCCCAATTTTGACCCTAAGATCCCTCATGTTATCTCATCATTTGCACTAGCTTTGGGTTCATACCTTGGCATCCTCCTTACCCCCTCATTCATTGGGTTTGCATAGGGAGAGATCACCAATCACATTTGATTGTATCAAACTTTTTTTTTCATTATTTACTAACCAAAATACCAAAAATATGTCTATGTATAGCCTTGTTTCTTTTGTAGGTAGTGTGTGCATCCACCAATGCCTCATCAAGCTCACATCTAGGATTTGAGACCCTCAATGCAAGGAGATCAATCAATATATGATTCACATTAGTTCTAGACATCATATGTGGGTCCCCATGATCTTCATTTATCATTTTGATCAAGAATTCATCAAGAGTTTGAAGCTTGTTTTCCTTGGAAGCCCTAATTTATCTAGGTATCCTGTGTGACTTCCTTAACAAGTTTCTTCAACATTTGATCAAATATATCAAGGTATACTTCATTATACACCATTTTATACCTATTTTATTCTCCACGAGTTCAAAAGATCATGAGAACTTCAAGTTTGCAAGTTGGTTCAAGGTGGTTGACTAGACCATATCTCCTACAATTTTTGTCATATGAAAATGATTCCAAGACAAACGTTATTCCTTATGACATTAAAAACAACTTTAATGTTTAAGTTAAGAGCTATTTTTTCCCTGAAAGTCATTTTTTATGATGAAAGATTATAGGTCATTTTGTTTGTACCCTAGTTAGGAGGTCAACTTCCAAGGTTCATAACTTGCTCAATTTTTATGAGGTAAAGGCAATCCAAGTTCCATGATTAATTTCAAGTTGTCCTAGCCAACTTTTATTCTTTGAGAAACTTCAAATAAACTTGCAAGGGAATGTGCCAAGAGGAAACATTATAGGTCATTTTGGGCCATTACCATTGAACAAGCAATCTGCCTCAACTTCTAAAATGCATAACTGCTTCATGCCAAATCCAAATGAGGTCAAACTTGTGACAAAATTGAATAAGTTTGAAAGAGGTACCACTTTGATGAAGGAACGTTTTCCTTTTGAAGCCCATAGCAAAAGTTATTCAAGGTGGAAGAAGTGAACATTTGACTTGGTACTTAGAAAAATTTCAATTATGTTTGATTTTCCAAACTTCCACCTCAAAATTCATCATGATCCAAGCTTCAAATGGAAAAGTGTTCAACATGAAAGTTGTTCCCCTTGATCTCACCTTTCCAAAAAATCCAAAATCACTTCATTTAGCCAAGGCTTGAATGACTGGTGCATGGATTTTCTTCAAGGTTCCATTTGGATGAATCTCATGATCACTCCTCAATTTCAAATGCATGACTTCATGTCACACTTTCGGCATCACTCATGATCATCTTTGGACCTTTTGACATCACTTCATGGGCCCATCACACGCCCATGCAAGCATGCACATGAGAATTTCTATTTTTGGCATTTGAATGGAAGTGTGTCGAAATCAATTGCCAAGCCTATAAACACATTGCCTCATGCTCAGAAATATGGATACCTTGACCAAGCTTTGCTCATGCAACCTTCCCTTCACCATTAGAGGATAGACTTGAAGGTTTTCAATTGAAAATCGAGTTTCAATTCAACTTCTGATTTGAAGTTGAAACTCCAAGAATCCAAGCCCTTCTTTGATCTAATTCAATTCCTGCAAGCTTCTGAAGTCAAGTCAAGGCCAATTGGAAGCAAGATCAAGCAAGATTCAAGCTACTCAAAGGTGATTTTTCAGAAACTTTCTCTCTTCGATTATCTCTCGACTCTTCACCATTCTCTTTGAATTTTGGTTGGCTGAAGTTCTACCAATATAGGCAACACGATTGAGTTGCTTTGAGGTCAAATCGAAACAACTCAAATCATGAACCTCAACTTTCAAATCCATGTATCTTTCAATATACTTAGAATTGGAAGAAATGGAGGTCAGATTCGAGCTCCTGGGCATTTTTCCTTTGAAATAGTGTCCTTGTTTTTCATTTTTCATTGAGTTAAGGGTGGACCAGTCCGGTGATGTCCACCGGAGAAGATGACCGGAGCCCTAGCTCCGGTGGTGCGTTGGCACCTTCCAAACCATCTGATCCTTTTAAATTGTTTTAATCTTGGCCTTTGCTTTTGCATACCACACGTTTGACGAATTGACTCAGGTTCACCATGGAACATGCGCGCTTGGCCATCAGATCTGCCACCTCAATTAATGAGGGAGATCTGATAGCCCTTGTTTTTTTTGTATTTTCTGAATTTCCATTTAATCCACTTATTTTATTTTATTCATAGAAATTGCATTTTTAATCCAAAAAATATGGGGCTTTCATCGAAAATCTTTAAATATCTTTCTCTTTCATATTTTGAATTAGAATTATTTATTGGATTAATTTTGATATTTTCCATGAATTAAATTTTTTTGTGCATATTTGTAATTGTTTAAAAAATACTTCGGACTTTACAAAAATACTGAATTTTTTTGTCTAAGGTCCTTTGACGTTGTTTGACCTAGAATAAATCCCTAGGCCATTTATGTGGTGTTTTGAAGGGATTTTAGTTTTTTACCGATTTAAAATGTATTTTAATTCATTTTTTTAATTGATTTTTTAATTGATTAAATGTTTAAAAATATTGTTGAGCCATTTTTATGGTCTTGTGATGTTTGATTTTCTGTTTGGGTCTTGGTCAAGGTTGATTTGACTTTTCTTTGATCTAAACCATTGGATTTAGGGGATTGATGAAATGTACATATCATCTCCCAAAATAAATGAATGGTTTTGATTTGATGAAATTCCTCCCATGATCAATTTGTGTTTCTATCTTCCCCTACCTCTTCATCATCATCCCTATTCTTTCCCATTCCCTCATTTTACCAATGAAATCTCTAATGTCTAAAGGCTAATTAATTCATCAGTGACCTTGTGGTAGATGAATCAATACAAGTGTGACTAAGATATGTCCCTCCCCCCTTGATCTTTTCTTTTAGTGTGTGGTATGTTTTAGAAGTTTGGTTCTTCATACCAAATCTCTAACATGCATTAACACCTAAATTTTTATTGCCTGACCACAGATAGCTGTGACTTCTACATAAGTCTGACTACGATTACTTAACATAGAGCTAAACTTGACCCTCAAGGCATAGCATTCTAGTAAGTGAGATTGTAAGTCTCCCATTCTTCATGGTATTGTGTGGATACTTGACCTTTTTTCCTTTCATGGGAGCTAGTGGCATACTTGTTGAATTATCCAAGATGGAGCCCTTCTCATGGAAGATGTCTTGGTTTAAGGATTCATACTTGTGAATGAATGGTTGAGTATTATCCAAAGAATGATTTAATCAATTAAAATCACCACTAATACTTGACTAACCTTTGAATAACATTTGACTACCTCTTGTTAATATTGCTTTACTTTCAAGTCACTTATTTTATGCAATTTAAATTTCAGTCATTTATCATTCATTGTCATTTACATTTCATATAATTTGTTTATGTTTATGTCATTTTCACTTTGCTCACTTGAGCCATATTTTGTGATTGTATATATTGTTTATGTGTTTTTTTTATTTTGTTTTTGGTCTTAGGACCTTAAAATACCTAATAAAAATAAAAACCCTAAAAAGCATTTGGTGGACTATTGAACTTGATCTGAACTTTTGGACTTAGGATTAGGCAACATTCCTTGTGCAAAAAGGAATTGGCCAATGCCAACATTTTGAGACTGAGCTATTGTGAACTGAACCTTCATCTGATACAAGCCCTTGGGATTTGTTTGAATTCATCAGCTACTTTGTCTTTGTGCTTAATTGTTATTTTGATCTTGTGTATGATGCTTTACTCTGAGTTGATCAATGAATATTTCATTTGTTACATGGAAAGACAATGAAGACTGCTAGCTATGGGAATTGCTTACATGGATGTGGTTATATTTATTTGGTGCCTTGATCTTCATGATGTATGGATATTGCTCATTGCTTACTGATTATTACTTGATAAAATTCCAAAGGAAAATGGGTTTCTATATGACATTCTTGTCTGTTGGATTGCATCCCATTTATCAGATCTTTTCAACTCTTAACTTTTAATTTATGCTTAGGATAACCTCTTCATCTACTCCCACTTCTTTAATTTCAAAATCTCTCCCCCTTTTCAAAAACTTTCTTTGCTTGTGGTTTCAAACTTAGACTTTGTTTGAATAATTAGAAAATATGGCCTCATGCCATTGAATTTTCAAACTCTTTCTTAAATCAAATTTGTAAATAAACTTAATCATATTAACTTAAAATTTCAAAAGACAAAAATAACTAACAACTCCATTCAAATTTTTGGCCTTTTATGCCCTTTTCATTTAAACCTCTTGTTAAAAAACAATTCACCAACTTCTTTGAAATTTTTACCACGAACTACAAGGTTTTGATCCCTCATTTTTATGTTGGTACGTAGGCACAAGTTCGAAGATCCTGTCAAACACAAAAATATAATCAATGAATTCTTTTCTCATCCCCACACTCTATTTTTATCAAACATCTTTTATACCAAAAACACATGCACACATAAAAAAAGGCTCCCTAGGAGTACCTAGGACACTTTGGATGCTAACATCTTCCATTTTGTAACCAACCCCCTTACTTGTAATCTTTGGCATTTTATTAGTTTTGATTTGAAAACATCTTATCTTTGGGTTTTGTTCGTACTTTTACCTTTTCCTTTGGAAATAATAAAAGCGCAGTGGTGACTCTGGTTTTATTAACGTTAAGCTTATCTGGTTTGAGAAATTTAATAAAGAGGCAATCAAGGACCCCTTATTTTGAGTTCATATGATCACCCATGTGCTTTTAAATGCAAGGAAAGTCTAAGTGCACAAGCTTGTTCCAAGTTGTTTGAACAAAAAGTCAACATTTTGAAGTCAAAGTTCCAGGGATCACAACTCCTTCAATTCTAAATACGTTTTAGTGCTTATTTTTGCATATGACTCTTCTTAACATCCTATACAATTTCTCTTTACATGATAAGAGCCAATTATGCTTGGAGGATCATCAAAGTCTGGAGACATTATAGGTCATTTGTGGACTTTGTAAAATTTGACCTATTTTAAAATGACTCTTTCTCAACTTTCAAGGATTATAACTTCTTCAATTTTCAACATATGAGGCTAATTCTTTTTGCACAATGTCTTTTGTGATGCACTCTACAAGTTTTCTTCAAGCACCAAGGTTAAAATATGCTTGAAAGACCATGGAATTTATTGATATGTTACACGTCATTTTCAGCGATGGAACACTTGAATTTTTCTATGTTATGTGATCAGTTTTTCATGTCAACTTCAACATGACATAAGTTTGTGCTCAAACATCCAAATGCAACCTTTCTTGGCACATTGTTATCTTTTCCATGATGTTAATGTTGGAGAATAGCCATCCAAGGCGCAGCGAAATTTAAAAAATTTCTCCATTTAGTGATCCTTACGAATGGGCATGATCAGTGATAGAATCGTTACCTCTTGTGGCGATTCAAACCTTTGGTGCAGATCTCTGATAATGATCAAAACCTTTGATACAGATCCACGGGGCGATCACGAACATTGAATGATGACAACGTCTCTACTCAGTCCACACGAACGGATTCCTTCAATCGTAGTGCTAGCTGTTATGAATGAAGGCTTTGAGTGAGAGAGAGATACGAAATTCCAACTCTTCAGTTGTGTTTTCTGTCTCAGTGAGTTACAATGCTTCTACCCAAGGGGTTCTATTTATAGAACCACTTGTGTGGGCTTCAAGCCAAAAAGCCCACTTAAGTGCATTTTAGCCCATATCTCATAAAATGCCAAAATCACTTAAGTATTTGGTACCTTACCATATTTCGTATTCTACTTAAGTACACCGTACCTTACGATGTTCCTTAATTATTCTATCTCTCATCAATCCGTCCTTTGTGTGTGACCCTATAGGTTTTCGCGGCGTTGGCAATTATATTAAATCACACATTTAACATAATAAACAGTGAGCGGTATCTAGCAACACATCACTGCTACCCAAGTCACGAAAATGTCATGTGATCTGACAAAACCTCCTGTGATAATAATTATGTGTATAATTACCCCTTTGCCCTTATGTCTATATTGAACACAAGGTATAGACCGTGTCACCCTTGTCCAGTTCAATATTGGGCCCATAGACATTTATCCTGTTACGCAGGATTGGCAAATTCCATCTAGGACACTCATGTCCCTCAGCATGCTTCGTGGAGTACCCATCAACTGTCTTTATGGTTATCCAGTTACGGACAACGTTGGATCAGCAATAAAGCACTCGACTCTACATCTAGGATCCATAGTGGTTTCAGGTCGAAGAGTGGTATACATTATTATCACCATGAGAATAACTTATGACACTTTGCATAACTTTCTATATAGTATTCTCATAGCGGGTCAATCCAGTATAAATATTACTCCTAATATTCATACCTATGTTTAAGACTTGATAACTCTTTATCCATGATCCATGAGATGTGATCATCAGTCTACAAACATAATAGTCTTAATGCTTTAATGTTATCCCACTTCACATTAAAGCTCGACTACGGATATTTTAAGAATAGTGCCCTCATGTTTAATGTGTTCTCATGATTAAGTCACACTTAATACATTAAACGGACTATCTATTCTAGGGACTTTATTAATCAACCATAATAAAGAAAATGCCTTTCATTATTAATAAATAATTCAATACAAGTACCAAAAGTATTGGCTTCTAGGGCTTACACCAACAGTTAACACATTGTAAGAAGAATGGAATCAAAAAGACTCCTGAGTAGGATGCCTCATTGGGTTGAACATGGTGACTTGTAACTGAAGAAATTGCCATTGCTCGAATGTTGCACTTCACTAATCTTAATTCCAAGACAAATTAACATGTGTTTTGGACCTAAACATGTTTAAACAAGTTTCCAGAAGTTAATTGACCCCTAAAACGCATCATTTGGCTGAGTTTTGATGAGTTTAAATTCACATTTGGATCAAATTTGTTTTGCACGAATTCAACATCATTCCAAACGTATTTGGATCCAAACACATTCCTTATATATAGAATAATATAATGCATTCATTTACAAGCTTTTGAGAGCCAAGAAATCCCTACTACAACTTGAAATTTTTCCAGAAAATTCTACTATCACGTTTTGAGTTTCAGCTTGTTTCAATTCAATTTCTTGATTCCATTAGACCCTTCGCCAAGCCCTGAGACCTTCTGAAGTGCTCCAACCAGATCAAGCTTCATCAACTTCCGATCACCATCTGGACAAGGTAGTTCTAAGCATCATTTATACTGAAACAAGTTACCACAAAGTCCTTTACTCTCTAATGATTTCCAATAACTTAGTTGGTATTGATTGATCATATTCATCATTTCATTTTATTTTTCGTGGTTTTCTTGTTTCTGAAACTTCTTTGAAATTCCCTTAGCTCGATTCAGATAAATGAATTTGGAGCATAAAGTTGAATTCGGGATGAGATGAGGATCACAATGATGGTGGTCTCGTGTTTTGAATTTACCAAATGATGAAACTCACCGGAGAAGATGTCCAAAGTATATTGTCTGAATTTGGTCAGACACGTTGGAAATTTGAAATGTTCTGATTGGCTAGATTTAAACTGGATCCTGTGTTTCAGTTGCAGCTTGTTCCATCGTGGTGTCTAACATATGGAGTGTTGGATATGCCACGTCATATAATGAGGTGTGATCCAACGCTGCATGTTTTTTCTGATTTAATTCTTCTTCTATTTTTATTTTTAAATTTCTTTTTTCTTTAAAAATTCATAGTAATTTCATTTTTCATCCAAAAAGTCCAAAAATAATTTCTAAAATTCTCTTTTATTTGTCTTCATCTAAAAATACTTTTAATGTTTTGTATTTCATTTTATTTCATTTTATTTTTGTTTGACCTTTGTGAACTTCTGTTGGCCTTGGATCATGATGGTTTAAATCATGAGTCTCATCAAACTCAATGGATCTTGGGTGTTTATGGGGTGAAAATCTTAATTCACCAAAATGGATGATTGATTTTGATGATGACTTGATCAAATCTTTGATCCAATTTAGGTGTAACTTCTCTTGTCTCCTTCTTCTTCATATCCTTCTTTTTCCTTTGATCAATTGGATGGCTTATGTCTATCTTGTTCATGATGTGTGGATTGGTACTTGATGAAATTTTATCATTTAAAATCTAATTCCTAAGTGATCATGGATCATTTAAGGTACTTTGGATTGATGCATAAGTTTGTCCTAAGTGTCATGAAATATGGATTGAAGTAACGGACCATCCTCCTAGCCTTTGTGCTTGGTCATCCCCTTTCTCTTTATTTTTGTGTGGAATGGCTTTAGAAGAATGATTTACATATCCTATATCTAGCATATATTAACACAAACATTATTATTGACTGGTCTCAGATAGTTGTGACTTATACATAAGTCGAACTACGATTGCTTAACATAGCGCTAAATTTGTCCCGAAAGCAAAGGCATTTTTATAAGTGAGATTGTAAGTCTCCTACTCCTAATGGTATTGTGTGAAAATATTGCTCCCTTTCCATTTGTGAGAGCTAGTGGCATACTTGTTGATCTTTATCCAAGTTAGATCCCTTCTTATAAATGATGTATATGTTCATATTTTCATGCTTATGGGTGAATAATTGAGTGTTCTACAAAATATGACCAAACCATCTTTCCTTTTAACTACTAACATATTTACTAACATTTTTACTTGTATTAACTTTTATTTCCATGTCATTTACTTTATGCTCTTTTATTTTATGCCATTTACTTTATATTTTATGTTTAGCATCCCATATCATATTATTTGTGATTTTTTCATTTGGACCTTTTTTTCTTTTTTATGTCCTTGTAAACAAAACACTAATAAATAAAAAACTAAAAAGAAACTTTGTTCTCCTGATGTATGGACTTGTGGTTACTATCCTCAACAATGTTGTGGAGTAATGGACTTAGAATTCGAACCTTGACCTTTGCTTTGTGTAGCACCTCAAATTTTCACCCTCCCATTTTGTATATACATTTTCATTTTAGGTCATTAGCATTGCATTGTCCACTGCATAGCATTGCATTGTCCATTGCCTAGTGCAAGTCATCAGTTCATCAGTCAAGACTGGTCAGGAGATCCAGTTGTGCAAGCAAGCAAGTGCATTTCCTATGGAAGCAAAGCCCTAGGGTTGGTTCATTGAGTTCATGTGACCTAGGGATCATTTTGAAGTGGTTTTGCCAAAGATTGGAGGCTCAGAGATCATCAGTCAAGATGCAATTCATCTGAAACGCTAGAAAGTCAACCAAAGTCAATTGTGCATTTAACCATGGATTTGAAGGTGGGAGATGGTTAGAGAGGCCTCATTCATGTCCATACAAGTCTCATTTGAAATTTCAAACATCAACAATGAAGAATTTGAGGTCAGATGAAAAGTTTCCAAAAATAGTAAGTGACCAGTAATTTGAAATTGCCAAAAATGGAAAGGTTTTCTCCTCAAGTTTACATCATCAAGCAAGCTTCAAATGAAATTTTTTCCAACATGAGAGTTGAAGATATTGCTCTCACCTTTCCAAAAAATCCAAGAACATGAATTTCGCATGTATGGTTGAGAAGATATGGATCAATCATTGCCAGATCAATTTGAACTTCACAAGTGCATAACTTTTGAACCATAAGGCCAATTGAAGTGGTTCTTTTTGCAACATTCTTGTTTTGACATGATCTATCCAATGCATGCATCACATACCATGCATTTTGATCACAAAAATATTGGACTTTTCATTTGAATTTTGGAGGGAAAAGTCAAATTCAAAAATTAAACATTGTCCATGCTACCAAGCATTGCATTTGGCTTCCACATAGCATTTCAGGTGAATTTCCCATGCATTTCGTGTACTGTAGCATTGGCATGCACACATGAGGGTGAATTTACCAATTTGCCAAAACACTTGGATTTCACTAATTACTTTGGCATTGCTTAATCATGATTAGCATACATCATTAGCACAGCATATATATAGCATAATCATAACAGAAACTTCATTAACACTGCATAATTTCCAGATCTGAAACTTTTTCTTCATTGTGCTCTCAAACTTTTTCTTGAATATTCATCAAAATTTTGCAAAAGCCTTGCCTTGTTCTTGGTTGATCCATCACATAGGAGCATAATTGAGTGTTTTGGAAGCAAGAATCGAAGGATTGCATGCAGATTTTGGAACTGTTGAAGCTAGCATCCATTAATGGCAGTTGAAGATTTGAGCAACATCAAGCACGATTGAGCACCAATTCTTCATCCATTCATACATCTAAGCATTGGAGATCATCTATTTCTGCATTGCCAAGCCTAGATCCATCAAATTCAGTTCTGTAGCTTCCATAAGGTTAGAAATCGCGTGCCTTAATTCTTGAAATTGTGATATGCATGTTGTAGATTGTTCATCCCTGAGTATGCTGAGCTTTGTCTCATTGAATTTCATTAAGAAATGAACAAGATATGCTAGATCTAAGTTTTATGTATGAAACTTCCTTTGCTTGAATCTTTGCATGTGTGTAGAATTAGAGTAATCCAAGCTTAGATTAGTGATGTATGTTAGAAGAGGATTCCAATGATATAAGAGTTTTTGATTTCTGGACATGGTTGTTCTTGAGGCTCAAGAACATGATGAATGTGCATGAAGGAGTTAGGTTTTCATTTTCCAGAACGCTGTAGATCTTTCCCAGCACAATTTGCATGAGTTTGGTTGTTAGAGACCATGCATTGGTCCACGCTGGACATTGATTGGCATTTTTATTGGATCAGCACGTTTTGCCTTGCCACATGTACTTAGTGAAACGGTGCGTTTCACATGTTAAGGCGCAACTTTCAAATGTTTCTCCACTTCGAATCCGGGCGAAGACATTTCAAAAAAGGCCTTTGCATTTTATTTCATTTTCTTCCATACCATTTCATCCATGCTTTCATGTGTTGTTTTTATTTTTCTATTCACTTCCAAAATTCATAACTCATTGATGGATGATCCAAATGACCTGGGAATTTTTGCATGTTGTTCCTTATGATTTCTAGTTTTTTATGAGATTTTTTCCAGAAATTGTGCATGGTTGGAATTTATTTTTGCTTAGGGATTGTTCACATGTGTGTTTTCTTGACCTTGCTTGCCATTTGCTTCATGAAATGATGAGATTTTATCCAATGCTCTTGAAACTTTGCATGCTTAAACTAGACATCCTAATTGACATTTAGGTGTAGAGTTTGTATTTTTAGCATTTCTGGTTGTTGAGATATGTTCTGGTTAATATAGGTGTGACAATGTGTGTCACACCATGGCTTGCTCAACTTGTGGATTTTCTTTACCATAACAAATAAATGCCAATTGATGTGATTTTTTGCATGATGCTTATTCTGGACTTTAAGATTGCTCATGAATTTTTGTGGAATTTTTGGAATCATTTCTGATTTGTTTGAAGTTTATTGTGGCTTTGGTTTGAGGCATTTATCATTTGTCAATTCTGTTTTAGGCTTGTGCTAAGTTGATGTAGCATTTTGTGCCCTAATTGAGCTTGTTTGTGCTTACCTTGACTTGATGAATTTATTTGCCATGCTTAAACTTGTCCAAATGCCTTGATTTTTGGTGTGTTGATCATGTGACATGTTCTGTTTAGCCATGATTTTTCTTGAGATTTATTGAATCATTTATGAGTTAATGTGGATTGGTTCATTCTGTTTGATTCAATGAGCTTTCAACTTGCATGCTTTGCCTTATTTGACTTGTGAAATGATTTTGGTGCATGATATGGATATGAGACCACTTGGATATTGTTCCTAATTGATTAAGCTTGATTCTTGTCAATTTTCATGTTCTGTTTTGAATTATTTCTCCCCCTTTGACCCTAGGCCTTGTCCTAGTGGTTGGTGCTTATGTTTGAGCTTTGTTTTCAGGATAAGAAGCATATGGCCTTGAGGAGATTGATTCACATTGCTTAAGTTGGATGATTTGGTTGATGTTGACTAATCTTGACTTGTTTTGTAGGTGGCTTTTAGCTCATTTGAGTTGAGCTTGTGCCTTGCACATGGTTGCTTTGCTTGTTTGACAGTGTCTGTTAACTGTTGACTGTTGAACTGTCTGTTTGACTCTTTTGAGTTGTGTACTGACTGAGTTAGATTGTTTTCAGGTACATTAGTTGCTTAAGTTCTTTTGAACTTGCTTTTGCTGTTGCTTGGTTGCTTAACCATTAGAGGTATAATTCACTGACTTCATGTAGTCTGGAAGAGCTGTCCTGTTACTTGGGCAGGCACCTGTCTGAAGCCCTCCTTAAGAGGCAATGCTTGTGTTTGTTTATCTTTGTGCCAAGCAGGAAAAGTCCTTTGATAAGGCAATTGGCAGATAAAAGAGATGTGTAGTCCATCTCCTGCTAGTCAGTGTGTCATCCCTTTGCTCACATTACATGTTGATGCATTGTGGATATTAACCCAAGATCTCTGTTGAGTCAGTCACATGTGGATAGAAGAGTTCCTGCTTTCTGAACTCCCACACCTTCTATTTGAGTCAAGCTCTCCCAGGCCAGGGATAAGAGCTGTGAAGTCTTATCTTCACTTCCCATTTCATCTGCTTCACCCTAACTCTCAATGTTAGGGTTAAGAGCAAACATCACCCTGATACAGTGGCTTGTTTGTCGAGGTTGACATGACCCCTTGACTAAAGCCTAGCCTTGTTTGAGCCCCTCTGTTTGTATATAGTGTGTGTGTCTGCTTTGTGCTTCTGTATGACTGTTTGTGCTGTTTAGGATAGCTTGCTCCCTGTGCAAGTTAGGTAGAAACTTCAACCTAGGACCATGGTGAATTTACATGATAACTATTAGGCTCGAGTTAGTCTCCCTTCTAGTTTGTCATTTCCCAGTCTCTGGTTAAGTTAGAAGTTCTTTCCCTGCGTAGGGGAACTACGTCGCCCTGATCCTCATACCAGATGAGGTACGTAGGCAGGAGATGAGCTGATCTCTCCGGGCGCCCTTTTTGTTTTCTCCTTTGTGTTGAGTTGGAGTCTGACATAAGTCCAGCGATTGGCAGTCGGTTTCCTGTGTTTGTTTGTCGTGTGCTTGGAATCCGACATAAGTCCAGTGATTGGCAATTGGTTTCCAGTGTGTGTTTGTTGGTTCGGAGTCTGATGTAAGTCCAGCGATTGGCATTCGGTTTCCAGGTTTGCCTTTTTGTGTGGAGTCTGACGTAAGTCCAGCGATTGGCAGTCGGTTTCCTGTGTGGTTTTGTTTGGTGTGCGTTAGCCGAGCTACGAGTGCTCTGATTCTTCTCCTGTCAGAGAAGATACGTATGCATAGGATGCGATATCCTAGCGAGCATGTTTCCCCCGTCCCGATGCGATATCCTGCCGAGTTAGTTTCTCTTGTCTTTCTGTGTGTTCCTTCCAGCCTTGTGTGGTGTTTGAGCAGTTTTTAGCAACCTTTATCCTTTCTTTTGAGCGTGGATCCCGTCGAGTACGACGGATGCGTAGGGGTGCTAATACCTTCCCTTCGCATAACCGACTCCCGATCCCATCTCTCTCTGGTCGCGAGACCATGTCTTTTCTAGCTTTACTTCGAGCGTTTCCTTTCCCTCTTTGGGATAAATAACGCACGGTGGCGGCTCTGTTGTTTCGTTTTCCCGCCGGTTTTTCGCATAATGCGACACTTTGGGACTTGTGATTTGAGACCTTGGGATTCATCTGATACCTTAGATTTGAGACTTCCTTTGAAGACTTGGTTTGGTAATTTTGGTTTCACAGGATACATGGTTTATTCTTTGCTTATTTGGATTGTTTGAGGATTAATCCAAATGAGGGAATTCTTGCTTGACTTATGTCATAAAGCTTGCTATTTTTTGGTTAGATCTTTCCTCCCTATCTTTTACTTTATGCTCTAGGATAATCTCTTCTTCTCCTCCCTCTCTTCAATTCTCAAAACCTACTCTCTCTTTTTCAAAACCTTCTTATTTTCTAACTTGAATCATTTTCCTCAATAAACCTTGACGTTTGTCAAGTGATTTTAGAAAACTTTTCCCAATAAATGCTAATCCATCTTAAGCATACCCAGACCAATTCCAAAAGACTTAAAAAATGCATGACTCATTCAAATCTTTTTGTGCCCTTTGTGCACTTCTCCTTTAAAACTTTTCTCAAAGTTTAGACATGAGTCATTTCCATAGTTGAGATATAATTCTCCTATTTCCATAGTATTGACGATAATTCTTTTCCATCTAAGAGAGCTAGTGGAATAATTTTTTATCCTTATCCAAGTTGGAGTCTTTCTCATGATGATGCAAAGTTCTCATACTTGTGGACGACTAGTTGAGTACTCTCCTTAAAATGACAAAATGTCTTTTCATGAAAATAAAACAAACAAACATCTTTGTTATTTTTACCACAAACTACGAGGTTTTAATCCTCCATTGCACTTTTTTGGTACGTAGGCATGAGACTCCAAAAGTCTGGGCAAACACCAAAAATCATAAAAAATGTAAACATTTTTCAAAGAGGTTCCCATGGAGTACCATGGATGTTTAGGATGTTAATCCCTTCCCTTTGCATAACTAACCCCCGAACCCTTATCTCTTTTTTGTTAGTTTTATTTTAAAACTTCTCCGGGTTTTTTTGTTCGTTTTTCCTTTTTCCTTTGGAAATAATAAAAGTGTGGTGGCGACTCTTACTTTGTGAGTTAAGTTAATCAATAGCTTAATCTCAATATTTTACCGCTACAGGAAAGTGGCGACTCTGCTTGGGAGTAGTCCTTAGTGGGTTAAGCCCATCTTTGTTTTTGTGCATATATTATGTTTATTATTGTTTTTTATTGTTTATTTTGTATGGTGCTTGGTGTTCTCTATGTGGTGAGATAAGTCTTATACCCGGACATGAGAGCTCTTATGATAGGAGGGTGGTATAGTCATGTTTGGCTTACGTGGATTTAATCCTTAATAAGTTGACTTGAGATGCCCCACTAAGTGGAGGCCTCTTTGGAATTACTGGTGTCACACGAGTAGTCGTAGTTGGCATTACTTTTTCTGATCTGGGAGCCTAAGAAGTTGATGACATTAGAACCCTTAACCCATATTGGCCTTTTAGGATGTAGTGTGGTGGCTATTCAGGTGTAGACTTGAATTAGTTGTTACGCGATACACTCGGACGAGTTTCTCTTGAGAATATTATTGGTTGACGAGTAGTCGTTTAAGTCGGTAATATCCAAAAGATGGAATTATGACTCTAGGAACTTTTTAGAACCTTTTTCTACATGTGATTATACCATTAGTACATACATTGTGGGTTGGTTCTTACCCTCGACTCCGTGCTTGTGACTCCGAACCTTTGGACCTTGTGTGTGTGCTTTGTGTGATCTTGTTTGTGGTTGTTGCATCATGCACTCATTTCATTCATGAGAATTTTTCTCAATTTTCAAGGAAAATTAGAGATACTTTTTGAAAACATCGCAAATATTTTGATCACGGATATTGGAAGAAGGAATACTCGGAAATACAGTTTCAGATATCCCGATCTCATGAAATTAAGGAAGCTAGCATCTTTTGTGGATGATCCTAAGGATTTTAGAGACCGTTTTGGGAGAATTTTATATGTTCTATCTACTGATGTTGAGGATGGTCTTCTTTGTACTTTGGCTCATTTCTATGACCCTGTTTACCGGTGTTTCACTTTCCCTAATTACCAGTTGTTCCCCACCATGGAGGAGTATGCTTATATTTTGGGTATGCCAGTGTCTGATAGAGTTCCTTTTAGTGGAATGGAAGTAATTATTGAGTCTCGAGTTATCCCTGAAGCCATTCACCTGAGGAAGTTTGACATAGATGCCAATATTACTATCAAAGGAGGTATCAGAGGGTTGAATTTGAAATTTTTGTCTGAGAAAGCCTTTTATTTGGCTAATGCTTGTAGTATGGTGGCCTTTGAAACTATCCTCACCTTACTCATCTATGGTTTGGTCTTGTTTCCCAACATTGACAACTTTGTTGATGTTAGTGCTTTGAGAATCTTCTTGATTAGAAATCCAGTTCCAACTTTGCACGGTGACACTTATTTCTCCATTCATCATAGGACTTATAAAGGAAGTGGAACTATTGTTTGTTGTACGCCTTTACTGTACAAGTGGTTTATTTCGTATATGTCGCAATCTCATATCTTCAAAGAAAACAAGGGTTGTCTAAGGTGGTCTCACAGAGTTATGTCTCTCACCAATGATGATATAGCTTGGTATTCTTCTACTTACGACGATGTTAAGATTATTGGTAATTGTGGGGAGTTCTATAATGTGCCTCTTCTTGGTACACAAGGAGGAATCAACTACAATTCGGATTTGGCGAGACGTCAACTTGGGTTCTCTATGAAGGACAAACCTAATAACACTTTGTTAGAATGCTTATTTTTCCAGGAAGGGAAATACACTCAAGGGTTGAAAGCTAGGATGGTACGTTTTTGGCACAATGTTCGTAGGAAAGGAAAAAGTGATATTGGATTGAATAATTGTATAGCTTTGAAGCCTTACACTAGCTGGGTGAAGAAGAGAGCCGAAGAATTCAAGATGCCATACACTTATGAAAGACATATGTCTTTAGTAATGGTCAGATCACCCACTATTAAAGGAATAAAGGAGTTTCAAGAGGCTTTGGATAGGATTAAACAAGAGAGGTATGATTGGGAGGAATAATTTCACACCTCACACCTTGAGAAAGAAGAATTTCAAAAGCAGCTAAAAGAAAAGGATGACTTGGTGGAGTTGCTTAAGCAACATACTGTGAAGAGATCAAGGGGCCAAGGAGATTTAATTTCCTCTAATAGTTCGTCATCGACTCATATTAGTACTAATGGTGTTTAAAACTCCATTATAGACCAGCTCATGATAGATAAGGATGCTATGAAAAGCAACTACGAAAGAGAGATCAGAAGGCTTCACAAGAAGTACCAGCTTCACATTGGATCGACGTCGGACATGATTCCATAGATCTAGTTTCTTTCCATTTATGATCATTGAAATTGTATTTTTGATTGTATTCCTTTACATTATCAAAAAAATAAGATATTCAGTACATCAAAATGTGTTATTCCTATTATGATGTTTGCAATTTATGTCTTAAAGTTCCTTGGAAAATAACAATAGTAACATTCACATTTGCATTTGCATATCATGCATCATTTTGCCTCTTGGTCTTGCTTTTAATAAGTTTGTCAGGGGTCTTCTTACTTTCTTGGTTTTCATCCAGACAAGCTAATTTATCGGTACAATACTCGAGCTAATCAGTTGAAGAAGATGGATCGTCTAGAGCAAGAGAATTGTGAGCTCTGTGAAGAGGTAACTATCTTAAGGGACAACTATGAGAGGCTTACTGCTATGACGGAAACACTAGTGGCTGCTCAGAATCAGCCACCTCCTCCTCCTTTTTAGACTCCACTTTAGAGGACCGTGATTTCCGAAATTATGTCTAGGCTCGTCTCCGTGGCTCCCGTGAGTGCTCCGCAGCACCACATGCCCTCTGGTTTCCTTGGGGGAATGTCTCCTAGCTTCACGCCTGAGGCGTATCAACCTGATGTTGAAGTTCCTATGGATCAACCTGTGATGTCGTACATCTGTCCACACTTCAACAGGGGCAACCCGTTTCTCTCTTATGTATGGCATGGAACCAGTGCTCCCCGTAGAGGTTGAGGTCCCGTCAATTCGAGTCTTGATGGAAGCCAAATCATTTGAGGGGAATGGTGTCAAAGCAGATATGATCAGTTGAATTTGATTGAGGAGAAGAGAACGATGACTTTGTGTCATGGCCAGTTATATCAGAAGAGAATGAAGAAAGGATTTGACAAGAAGGTTCGACCCCGTGTATTTAGAGAAGGTGACCTTGTGCTCAAGACTTTCTTGTATTTCGACACTGATTCTAGGGTAAAACGGACTCCTAATTATGAAGGCTCGTATGTTTTGAAGAGAGCTTTCTCTAGTAGTACATTGATTCTTACAACTATGGATGGTGAGGAGATTCTTCGTCTTGTGAATGCCGATGCAATCAAGAAATATTTCTCCTAAAAAAATAAATAATAAGAGAACAGGTCGCTATGTTGAAAACCCGAAAGGGCGACATAGGCAAAAATGAGCGTCTCGGTGGATTAAAAACCCAAAAGGGAGGTCTAGGAAAAAATTAGAGACATAAACAGAAAGTAATTATCCTGGTAGATTGAACCCGAAATGGGAATCTAGGTAAAAGTTAAGGATTATGGAAAGTAACTGCATCCGGCCAGACTTGATCAGTCAAAGCAATAGTGCCTATTGTAACACCTCAAAATTTGCCCTCCTCTTTTTGTGACTAGTTTGGCATATTGCATTTCATTTTTTAGGACATTAGACATTGCATTTTGCATATCATCTGAAAATAATAAGGTCATCCTCCAAAGTCTTTTCAAATGATGAAGAGTTACATGATTCAAGCCTGTGGGTCTTAATGAATTGGTGATCAACCATCTGAGGGTTTGCACTTCAATTAGGGTTTCCTGATCCTTCAAAGGTCTTGAGCATTATCTTGTTTTCAAGGGTATATTATCATCATCATGGTTCTATCATCCTCAAGGGCTTCATTGTTCATTCTCAAGTTCCTTTGGATTAGGGTTTTGACCTCTGGTCAACCCTAATCAATTGCATTCTTTCAACCAGGGTTTCTCAAGGAGATGAGGCATTCTATTGAGATGGAGGTCACATGGTTATATTGAAGAGATTATATGAGCTAGGGTTTCATTTTTGAGCAATTTCCTCAAGTGGTAGAGGCTCAAGCTGATCAGGGCATGTCAAGGTCATCTGAGGACCACATAAAGTCAACTGAGGGCTTTGAGGTGGGGAAGTGAGTTGAGACACCTCTTTCATGTTCAAATGAAGTCTATTTGTCATTTCAATCATCTATCTTGAAGATTTTGAAGTCATGGCAAAAGTTTCCAAAAATGGAAAGTGACCTGTAATTGAAAGTTTCCAAAAATGGCAAGTTTTTGGTCCACATTCAACTTGACTTATCCACATCAAAGAAGCTTCAAATGGATTTTTGGTGAACATGAAAGTTGAAGATCTTTCTTTCCCCTTTTCAAAAAGTCCCATATCATAGTCATCTGATAATTGGTTGAGAAGTTATGGCCAAATGATCACAAAGTATGCATGGAAGTTCAACATGGCATAACTTTTGCTTCAAAACTCCAAATTGGTCCACTCTTTTTGCAAAATACTTCTTGTGACCAATACTTTCCAAATCAATCATTGCCTTGCATGGAAAATTTTCATATGATCATGTGTTCATACATGTGCATTTTGGAGGGAAAATTCATAATTTGAAATTGGTTGATCATACAAGCAAATTAGCACTTCCATGTTGATTGTGGGATGATTTTAAGTGAATTTGTGCCTCAGCATGGCACTGTTCACGTGCACATTGGACATGCTAGGTGTATTTGGCAATTTTGCATTACACCTTATATTTCCCTAATCATGTTTAGCCTTTGCAAATGGTGATTAACAACATCATTACCAAGCCATATATAAGCCTAATCATAACTGTTTTTGCTCATAACAGCAATTCTAGATCTGAAAATTCATTTTCCCTCCAATTTTCTCTCTCTTTGATTTTCATTTTTTTCCACACAAGCCTTCAATCTCTTGGCATATTGATGATCCTTGTACAATTCTGAGCAAGATCCAAGCATTATTCGTGACAATTGATCAAGATTTGAGCTGGTTCATGAACATTCATACATTGATGGAAGATTGAAATTGAACAAGATCTAGTGGATTTCAAGTGCTTCTTCATACACAAAGCTTCAAGATACAGGTAGAGGAGAAGATCTGGACGTTTTGGAGGCTTGAACACGTGAATTTGAACACTACAAGTTCCAAGTAAGTGAAATTCTATCATCACCGTTTGTTGTTTCATGAACATGATTAGATAGATCCTTTGATGCTGATGATTCTGATATAAGTAGATCTTGAAATGGATGAGAAATGAGTGAGATATGTGGATTTAAAGTTTTTATGTTGAATTTGTTTTCGTTCGATCCGTTCAATATATGATGAATTAGGTGAAATAAATGTGATATTCGAGTTCCTCATAGGAAAACCTTTCGATCCATGTATAGTTTGCTAGTTTCTGGAAATTTTTGGATGCGCACCACCGGAGTTCAACCGGAGAAGACGACCGGAATCACTATTCCGGCCGTCTGGTTCAGTAGCTTAGGGTTTTGTTTCCAGCGCTCATTGACCTCGCTTACCTGTGTTCGAACCTTGGCGCGAGCATTTTCAATTTCCATTTGTTTTCTCCTTTTGATTGAAACGCTGCGTTTCATGTTAAAAGCGCTTGGACCTTCAGCGTGCTGGTTCGATACCTTGCCATGTATTTCTGAAATTTAATTGTTGTTTTTCTCATTTCCTGGCGCGCCTGGGTTCGATACCTGGCTCTGGTTGTTTCTGAAGTTTGATTGCATTTTCTCCTTGACCGTGCTTACATGTGCTCGATTCCTGGCCTTATGCGTTTTCTATCTCATTCACATTTCATTTTCCACATGATTTCACTATTATTCCATTTTATTTCATCAACTTCAAAAAGTCATTAAAAATAGTAGATTAATCCAATTTGATCCCAATTTTTGTTCACATGCTTGTGTTAATGTCTATTATTTTTTTATGTTATTTTCATGATTTTTATGTTGTTGGATTTTTAATTGTGCTTGATTGTTTGAACATGATGCCAATTTGCTATGTTGTGCTATTTGTTTTATGAAATGCTCATCTTTAATCCAATTGCTTTGAAATTTGACATGCTTGATCATAACATGTGACATGATGTTTTGGATTTTGTTTGGCATTTTTATCATTTGATACCACTGTTTTGGACACATGAACATATGTTGTGACATTTGGTGTAACATTTTGTGCCTTACACTTGTGCATTTTCATTCATACACCAATTGTTGTCTTCTGGATTTATTTTTGGTAAGATGCTTGTTCATAACATGTTAAACTCACATAAAAAATTTCATGATCATTGGATACATTTCTGTTTTAATGTGGATTTTCTATTCTTGATGTCCAATTTTGATCACATTGTTTGCCTTTGCTTTATCTTGATTATGTGATGGCTTTGCCTTTTGAATTGGCTTTGGTCCTTTTGAGGACTCTTTCTTGTTTGATTGAATGTGCTTCATGTGAAATATTGACTTCTGTTTTGACTATTTGACTTGCCTTTGACCCTAGTCTTTGTACTAGTGGTTTGTACTTACCAATTGTGTTTTGTGTTTCAGGGGTTGAGCATTTAACACTAATGGTTGATGTGATCTCATTACATGAGAGGCCATTTGCTTTGATCACTAACTCTTGTTGTGTTGTAGGTCCATTGATATGATGAACTCACTTGAGTGCTTGCATTTGTGACTTGCATTGTGTAGATATTGGAAAGTTCCACTGTTGTTGTCTGTTGGTTTTTTCTGTCTGAGATATTGACTGTTTGGATTTTGTACAGGTACATTAGTCGCTTTTAGCTCTTGCTTGAGCTTTGCTTTGGAGTGTGGTTGATATACCACTGAGGTAGTTTAGCCTTCTCACTCCATGTAGTCTGGAAGCCCTGTCACTTTTTTGGCAGGCATTTGGATGAAGTCCTCCTTAAGAGGCTCTTTGTGTGTTTGTTTATATTTGTGCCAAAGACCTCCTTGTTTAGGCATGTTACTTGTTAAGTCCTCCTAAGTGAAGAGGAAATTGACAGATAGAAGGGATTAGCAATCAATCCCCTGTTATTCAGTGAGTCGTTCATTAGGCTCGCACTACGTGCTGATGCTCTTGAACAATGTACCCAAGATCCTTGTATAGAGTCAGTCAAGTGGAATAGGGTCCCTCTTTCTGGACCCCCACGCTTTCTTGGATTGGAGCTCACCCAGACCAGGGTTAAGAGCATGAGGTCTCATCCTCATTATCTTTCATCAGCTTCACCCTAACTCTCAATGTTAGTGGTTAAGAGCTTTAGCATACCCCTACAGTTTTGGCTTGTTTGTCGAGGTTGATATGACCCCTCTTGACTAAAGCCCAACCATTTGTCTGAGCCTCTTGTTTGTATATAGAGTGTGATGATTGCTTTTGATGTGGTTATCTGCTTTCCACTTCTCATCTCCTTTTCTGTAGGAGTCGTATGATCAACTTTCAAGGAAGTTGAACGTATGTAGAGATAGACTTGAGTTGACTCGATTCCTGTGTGAGTCAAACTCTTGTTAGAGACCTCAACCTAGGCACTTTGTTTACATGACAACTATTAGGCTCGAGTCAGACTCCCTATTAGTTTGTTGTCTCCTTTCCCCTGTTAAGGGGAACTACGTCGCCCTGATTCTCATACCATATGAGATACGTAGGCAGGAGATCGAGCGAGATCTCTCCGGGAAACCTTTTGTTTTTTTTTTAGTGTGTTCAACCTCTTTGTTTCTTTTGACATCTCAGCGTCTCTTTATGTTTGTGTGACAACTATTTGGCTCGAGTTCCAGACTCCCTATTAGTTTGTCAATCCAATGAACTCTTTCTTTGGTGTTCGTTGGTTAGCGTGTGCTATTTGTTCGGAGTCGGATGTAAGCCCACGTATTGGCATTCTGTTTCCTTGTTTGATTTTGTTTGGAACGGGTGTAAGCCCATGTATTGGCATTTTGTTTCCTTGTTTGTTTTGAGGAGTTAGATATAAGTCCATCTATTGGCATTCTGTTTCCTTGTTGAGTTTTTCTTTCGACGTCTCAACGTCTCTTTTCGATGTTTTGTTTCGGTGTGCGTTAGCCGAGCTACGAATGCTCTGATTCTCATTCCAGATGAGATATGTAGGCATAGGATGCGATGTCCTAGCGAGCATGCCTCCCTTTTCCCCGAACTACATCGACTCTGATGTTTGTTTCTGACAAACTACGTAGGCCCAGGATGCGACATCCTGCCGAGTCCCCTTCCTCCGTCTTTTTTCACCTGTTTTATTATTCCAGTGTGTGTGCATTCTCTTTGAGCAGTTATTTAGCAACCTTTTCCTATTCTTTTAAGCGTGGATCCCGTCGAGTACGACGGACGTGAGGGGTGCTAATACCTTCCCCTTGCGTAACCGACTCCTATACCTTGCAATCTCTCGTCGTAAGACCGTTCCTTTCCCTTTCTTAGGTTAGTCCTGCGCTTCCTTTCCGTCATAGGATGAATAGCTTCGGTGGCGGCTCTGTAAACTTGTATTTTTCCGCCGGTTGTTTTTCGCGTTGCGACAGCTGGCGACTCTGCTGGGGATACTTACAAAGTTGACCTCTTGCTGGTCCATCTTCCCTAAGCGAGTCAATCCTAGCGCTCCTTAGAGTAGTTTTGGTTGCTTTTACTGCTTTATTTATTGCATTCATGATTATTATACTGTGATTGTATATACTTGCATATATGTTTGCATGCATCATATTATTACTGTGCTGGATTCTGGACAGGTTTGGTTCCTTTGATTTGGGGTGGGTGTTCTGAGTGGGGCTAAAACCCAGGCCCGAGTATACACCTAGGATTAGAGTGGTCTCACGTCTCCTCACATGTTGTGATGACATGATGTTGAGACATGACATACCACAGCCGGATGAGGTTCATCTGAGAGAGCTCTTCCGGGTGAAGTAGTCCATTTTGGTTGGGTTACCTCTTTTGAGCTGTTGACTTCGGTGACCGTTCTTTCCCGGATCTTTGGTTTAAATGATCTTATGAGAGCTGCAGCGGCACACCCGAAAGGGCAAACCCGTTGAGTATCTTGTCCGATTGTCGAGACCATTATCCGCCTTAGGATGACCTTATTAGAATTCACCTGTGAGGGGAGGGGTTTGATTCTTACAGTACAGATTCTGTTGGTGACTCTTTGATGGTGACTTTGGTTCAGTCGGATTTATGGATATTTATTTCTGACACACCGGAGTTCTATCCGTGGTGTTTATCAACGAGTTCCGTTTATTTTGGATCCCCGGGTTGAATTTGAGGGTACTAGTTCAGAGGATCTTGTTGTTATTTGGTCAGTGATTTTTCTGTGATGATGGTGATGTATCCTCCGTTCCTTTTATTTCGGAACCCCGAGTTGGATTTATGGTTACTCAGTCCCTCAGATGGTTGTGATCAGTTCAGAGACCGGACCTTCTGTACAGTTGATGTTTAGATGACTTGGAGGATGGCATTGTGACTTGCATTCATGCATCTGCATCATTCCCATTTTGCATTCATTCGCATCTAACTCATGTCTATCCATACTCAGGGTACATTCTCGATTGAGATTCTGGTTGAGAGACATCCTGATATCAGAATGTTATTGTCAAATTATTATCCGTCTCGATGAAGCCAGAATCAAAGGACATAATGTTCCTCATACGGATAGGCATTGCATTCATGCATGAATCATAATAACTTGTCTTCTGTTTTACAGGTGTCGGTTTCTAACGTGTTTGATTGTTTCAGGAATCATTGCTCGCGCACGTAGAATCATTCCTTTACACGTAGCTCGTCCGCACAGATACCCTACCAGGCGCAACAAATCCAAACTGATGGATTCACCTAACGCTGACATTCTCGAGCTGAAAGAGAAGATGAGTGAGTTGGTCAACGTCATGCAAGGGTTCGCCTTGGGGCAGAAGGCACTTGTTGAGAAGGTGGAAAAGCTTGAGCGGGCTTCAGCTGCCAATAGTGGCAATAATCAGGAGGGTGTTTCCAACAATGGTCTTGGTGGTTCTAGGGATGGTGGTGATCCCAGAAGGAAGGTGACTACTGTTGGTCTAGTGATCAACAATGGGGGAGGTTTTGGTTTCGCTACAGGCGGAGGGCCAGGTCCTGTAGGCAATAATCTGAAGGATAATCAGTTTCCTCCTTTCTTTGAGGCCATGAAGGATAAAGAAAAAGACCAGTTCTCTGTGTTGAATGAGCAATTTGGTCAGTACGGTGTTCCGTCGCCAAACAAAGAAATTCAGGTACTAGTAGAGAAGATCAGGGCTCTGGAAAGCCATGCTACTCCTGGGGTTATCAATATGACAAACATGGAGCTGGTTGAGGGGATTGTGATCCCACAGAAGTTTAAAGCGCCCGCGTTTGATAAATACAATAGGAGTTCTTGCCCGGAAACTCATCTCCAGGCCTTTGTCCGGAAAATATCTGCCTATACCATGGATCAGAAGCTATGGATGTACTTCTTCCAGGACAGCTTGTCTGGTGGGTCTCTGGAGTGGTATACCAAGTTGAGATCATCGGATATCAAAAGCTGGCAGGATTTGGGAGATGCTTTCTTTAAACAGTACCAATTCAATGTTGACATGGCTCCTAGTCGTACCTAGCTGCAGGGTATGTCTCAGAAGCCAAATGAAGGGTTTAAAGAGTATGCGCAAAGGTGGAGGGAGTTGGCTTCCAGAGTTCAGCCACCACTGGTGGATCGCGAGATGTCTGATCTGTTCATGGGTACCCTGCAAGGGACTTTCGCTAAGAGAATGGTGGGTTGTCCCGTCACTGGTTTTACAGACATAATGGTGGCAGGGGAGAGAATCGAAAGTTGGCTGAAAATGGGAAAGATACAGGGAAGTGCTTCGTCTTCTGGATCGAAGAAGCCCTTTGGTAACGGTCAGCGTAAGAAGGAGGGTGACACGAGTGTTGTGTATGCCCAAAGGGGACATGGTAGGGATCGTTACTACCAGCGTACTGCTGCGGTAACCATTCCTGCTGATAATCAACCTGCACAACAACAACAACAGTCACAGTAACGACAGTCGTTTCAACAGAGAATACAACGGGCCGGGTATCAAGTGAGAGGACGAATGATTGATCGCCAGTTTGATAGGCCACCTGTGACATATGCCTTTTTGCTGAAGAAGTTGAAAGATTTGGGGTTGGTTCAGCTGAGAACATTGGCTCCGGTGAGACCAGATTTAAGGCCTGCCAGTTGAGATGAGAATGCCAAATGCAAGTTTCATTTTGGTGCCCCTGGACACAATGTTGAGAATTGTAAAGCCTTTAAGCATGTTGTCCAGGATCTGGTGGACTCCAAGGCCATCAATTTTGCTCCATCACCAAATGTTAATGCTAATCCCATGTCGGTGCATGGTCAGATGGGGGTGAATGCAATTTTGGAGGATATGAGGACAATTAGGCTGATGAACGTGGATCAGTTAAGGACTCTGATGGCTGAGGTCAAGAGACAGTTGTTGAAGAATGGAGTTTTTCCAGGTTGTGATGATTGTTGTGCCGCTTGCATTGTCACTACCGATGGGTGTGTAATGTTGAGGGAGACAGTGCAGAGGATGATGGATGAGGGAAGCCTCAGTTTAGAGAAAGTTGGTTTGGAGAAGGAGGATGTGTCCACGATAACCATTTATTTTGATCCTATCAACTTGTCAGCGCCGGAAGATGCAGCTCTAGTTACCATCACGGTACCGGGGCCTATTCCATATGAAAACGACGATGATGTGCCATGGGATTATGGTGGGGAGGTATATTGCAATGGAGAGAAGCAGGAGGATCGGACTGTAGGTGAAACCACCATTTCAAAGCTGGATAATGCCGGACCTAGTGGTTTCACTCGCAGCGGGAGGTTGTTTGCGCCTGATTCATTAAGGAGTGGGGAGGCAGAAAAAGAAAAGAGAGATAAGGTCGAGGCTTTAGCCAGGGCAAGAGGGAAGCAGGTGGTGAGTGAGGGTACTCCTGTAGCGACACCGGCGCCTGGTGGTTCGGAAAAAGAACTTGATGATGAAGCTGAGGAATTTCTGAGGATCATCAAGAAGTCTGAGTATAAACTTGTTGATCACTTGTAGAAGACTCCGTCTAAGATTTCAATCCTATCATTGTTGTTAAGCTCCGAAGGGCATAGAGAGGCTTTGTTGAAAATATTGAAGAGAGCCTATGTCCCGCAAGAGATAACGATCAATCAATTAGAGACAGTGGTGTCTAATGTTAATGCCAGCCATGGGTTGGGTTTCACTGATTTGGATCTTACGGTGGATGGGCGTAATCACAACAAGGCCTTACACATTTCAATGGAGTGTAAAGGAGTTGTGCTCTCGCACGTTCTGGTTGATACCGGTTCGTCACTCAATGTGTTGCCGAAGAGGGCCCTGGCAAAGCTGGATTGTGAGGGGTTGATTTTGAAGTCGACTGACCTGGTGGTTAGAGCATTTGATGGCTCTAAGAGGGTTGTGTTTGGGGAAGTGGAGCTCCCTGTGAAGATCGGGCCCGAGGTGTTTAAGTCTGTGTTTTATGTCATGGATATTCAGCCGGCATACAGTTGCTTGTTGGGTCGACCATGGATACACACTGTTGGGGCAGTGACTTCGACTTTGCACCAGAAGTTAAAATATATCTGGGACGGGCAGGTCGTAACAATTTGTGGGGAGGAAGATATCTTTGTCAGCCAACTATCATCGTTCAAGTACATGGAAATGGACGGTGAAATATGGGAAACATCGAGTCAGGCATTCGAAACCGTCAAGGTGGAAAATGTTGTTTTTGCTAAGGAAGAGAAGAAGCCGTCCATTTCTTCTTACAAACAAGCTACTGAGGTGGTGAAGAGTGGAGAAGCCCCAGGTTGGGGAAGAGTGATAAACATCGCGACAAAAGAAGACAGGTTTGGGGTTGGCTATCAGTCGGGCCAAGGCTCGTCTGGGCAAAATAAAGGACGTCGTCAACCGTTCACGTTCACCAGTGCTAGAATGCTAGATCCAGATCGCGTCTGTACGGTGGGTGAAGAGATTGACAGTGACTACGAGCTCGACTCGTGGATAAAACCGTGCGTACCAGGGATGGAGATCCAGAACTGGAAGGCCGAAAAGATCATCACTGTCACTCTACGTGAAGAGTAATATTTCTATTTTTCAATTTGGTTTGCATGAAAGCCATACGTTTTGCCCGAAACGTAATGGTTCATTGTAAGGGCCACCTCATGTTTCATTTTGCATTGTTTGCATCATTAATAAAAGGATGTTTTTCGCATCAAAAGCGGTGTTCCTTGTTTTTCATTTAATTTTGCAGTTTAAAAATAAAACAATAAAAATGGCAATGTTTGTTTTTCTTTTTTTCATTTTAATTTGCTTCGTTCCGGCTCTAAAGCAATACATGAATCAACATTCATGCAGATGCGATCATTCTCCGAATCTCATTGATAACAATTCTGTTACACCCCTATATGACTTCGACAATCCGATCTATCATGCCGAAGAGGAAGACGAAGAAGATTGTGAACAGCCGAAAGAATTGACCAGATTGTTGAGACAATATGAGAAGGTGATTCAACCGCACGAGGAGCAGGTTGAGCTTGTTAATTTGGGTACCGAGGAGGTCATAAAAGAAGTAAAGGTTGGGGCCGCTTTGGAGGAGAATGTCAAGAGCAGAATGGTAGCACTGTTGAAAGAGTATGTTGATATCTTCGCCTGGTCCTATCAGAATATGCCAGGGTTGGATACCGATATCGTTGTGCACAGGTTGCCATTGAGAGCAGATTGTCCTCCAGTGAAGTAGAAGTTGCGCAGAACTCGACCCGAGATGGCCATGAAAATCAAAGAGGAAGTGCAAAAGCAGTTGGATGCTGGTTTCCTAGCTGTCACTAATTATCCACCTTGGGTCGCGAATATTGTGCCAGTTCCGAAGAAGGATGGAAAGGTAAGGATGTGTGTGGATTACCGGGATTTGAACAGAGCTAGCCCGAAGGATGATTTCCCCTTACTTCACATTGATGTGTTGGTAGGTAATACAGCTCAATTCTCGGTGTTTTCCTTCATGGATGGCTGTTCTGGCTATAATCAAATTAAAATGTCGCCAGATGATATGGAGAAAACAACGTTCATCACACCATGGGGCACTTTTTGTTATAAGGTGATGCCATTTGGTCTCAAGAACGCCGGTGCCACGTATCAGAGGGCTATGGTGACTTTGTTTCATGATATGATTCATCATGAGATCGAATGCTATGTTGATGACATGATAGCAAAGTCCCAAACAGAAGAGGGGCATTTGGAGGATTTGGCCAAGTTGTTCGACCGGTTGAGACAATTCAGACTGAGGTTGAATCCGAATAAGTTCACTTTCGGAGTGCAGTCCGGTAAATTGTTGGGGTTTATTGTAAGCGAAAGAGGAATTGAGGTTGATCCTGCTAAAGTAAAAGCAATACAAGAAATGCCTGAACCGAGAACAGAGAAGGAGGTTCGTGGTTTCTTAGGTAGATTGAACTACATTTCACGGTTCATATCTCATCTAACAGCCACGTGTGAACCTATATTCAAGTTGTTAAGAAAAGATCAGACGGTCAGGTGGAATAATGATTGCCAAGCGGCATTTGAAAAGATAAAAGAATATTTGCAGGAGCCTCCGATTCTGATGCCTCCTGTGGAGGGCCGACCGTTAATTCTGTACTTGAAAGTCCTTGAGGGGTCTATGGAGTGTGTACTGGGGCAGCATGACGAGTCTGGTCGAAAAGAGCATGCAATTTACTACCTTAGCAAAAAGTTTACCGACTGTGAAACAAGATATTCACTGCTCGAGAAAACTTGATGCGCTTTGGTATGGGCTGCTCGCCGACTTGATAGTATATGCTGGTTCATACCACTTTGTTGATTTCCAAGATGGATCCGATCAAGTATATATTTGAGAAGCCAACATTGACCGGACGGGTTGCGAGATGGCAAATGATTTTGACTGAATATGATATTCAGTACACTTCTCAGAAAGCAATCAAGGGGAGTGTATCGTCTGATTACCTCGCCCAGCAACCCATTCAGGATTATCAACCGATGAAGTTTGAGTTCCCTGATGAGGACATCATGTTTCTCAAATCGAAAGATTGTGAGGAACCTATCCCGGAGGAGGGGCCTGACCCTGAATCCGAATGGATTCTGATGTTTGATGGGGCCGTTAACGTGAATGGTAGTGGAGTTGGTGCTATTTTGGTTACGCCGAAGGGATCCCACATTCCTTTTGCTGCTCGGATAACGTTTGAATGCACCAACAATGTGGCTGAATACGAAGCTTGTATCTTGGGGATCGAATAGGCGATTGATTTGAGGATCAAGAACCTTGTCATTTATGGAGATTCAGCTTTGGTTGTGAACCAGGTTAACGGGAAATGGTATACGCATCAATCTCATTTAATTCCATACCGAGATTATACGAGGAGATTTTTGATGTTTTTCACCAAGGTGGAATTACACCATGTGCCGAGAGAAGAGAATCCTTTGGCAGATGCTTTGGCTACTCTGGCTGCCTTGATTAAGGTGCAGTGGTGGAATTAGTTCCCTAGTGTTGAGGTGGGACGTCTGGATAGACCGGCTTACGTGTTTGCTGTCGACATAACGCCTGATATTGAAAAGCCGTGGTATTATGATATCAAACAGTATTTGGAGACCCGGGAGTATCCCGAGGGAACGTTCAAGAAGGACCGAAAGACTCTGAGGAGGTTGGCCATGGCGTTCTATCTAAATAAGGATGGGGTTTTGTACAAGCGGAATTTTGATTGGGTTTTGCTCAGATGTGTCGACGACAAAGAAGCAAGCCAATTGATGAAAGAAGTGCACGAGGGGTCGTTTGGTACCCATGCCAGTGGGAATGCGATGGTAAAAAAGTTGTTGAGGGCTGGATATTATTGGATGACAATGGAGGTCCAGTGTTTCAATTTCGTGCGGAAATGTCATAAATGCCAGATTTATGCTGACAAGGTGCACGTACCTCCAAATCCGTTGAGTTTGATGTCATCTCCGTGGCCGTTTGCTATGTGGGGCATTGATATGATCGGGAAGATTGAGCCTACGACTTCGAATGGGCACCGGTTCATATTAGTGGCTATCGATTACTTCACCAAATGGGTGGAAGCGGCATCTTACGCAAATGTGACGAAACAGGTCGTTGCCAGGTTCCTCAAAAGAGACATCATTTGCAGATATGGGGTTCCCGAAAGAATCATTACTGATAATGGTTCTAATCTCAACAACAAGATCATGGCAGAACTGTGCCGAGAATTCAAGATCGAGCATCACAATTCTTCTCCTTATCGTCCGAAGATGAATGGGGCGGTCGAGGCAGCCAATAAGAATATCAAGAAGATTGTGCAGAAGATGGTCGTGACCTATATGGATTGGCACGAGATGTTGCCGTTTGTATTGCATGGGTATCGAACCTCGGTGCGTACATCTACTGGGGCAACGCCTTTCTCGCTTGTGTATGGGATGGAAGCCGTGCTACCAGTTGAGGTTCAGATTCCGTCGTTGAGAGTCCTGATGGACGTAAAATTGGAAGAGGCTGAATGGATAAGGACTTGGTGTGAAGAGTTGAGTTTGATTGAGGAAAAGAGGTTAGCGGCCATTTGTCATGGGCAGTTGTACCAGCAGCGAATGAAGCGCGTTTTTGACCGAAAGGTGCGACCTCGTGTATATCATGTGGGAGATATGGTGTTGAAAAGGATCCTTCCTCCTCAGAACGATCGTCGGGGCAAGTGGACACCCAATTATGAAGGTCCATTCGTGGTTAAGAAGGTTTTCTCTGGCGGAGCCTTATTGTTGACGACCATGGATGGTGAGGATTTTCCATCCCCTGTAAATGCGGACGCAGTTAAAAAATACTTCGTATAAGAGACCCGCTGGACGAAAAGAATAAAATAGTCCAGGAAAAAATGGGCATTCCGGCGAACCGAAAAAAAAGAATGAAAAGGTTCGGGCAAAAATTAGGGATAAAAAGGAAAAACTGTACACCCGGCAAGTCGAAAACCCCACAAGGGCGACTTGGGCAAAAAAGGGTATCCCGGTGGACTGAAAACCCGAAAGGGCGGTCCAGGCAAAAAAGGGAGTGAAACGAACAATTGCGTCTAGCATGATCGTTTGTGTTTTGGTTAAGACACGTGGATAATCCCCGACAGGGATCGGTCGGAAGCGTCTAGTTCAGAAGGCAGAAAGTGCGGAGAGTCTTGAGGACATATGGGGTGTAACCGAGTTGGAACTCAATGAGATCACGGGTTCACATTGCCATTAGGATAGATTTTCCTTTTGTGCGCAATTACCTTTTTTTAGGGATTGCTTCCGGTGTATCTGCTCAGTTACGAGCCACCTTTTTCAATCAATAAAATGCATATTCAGTCAGATGATTTTGTTTTTGTTTTCATTACCGCTTTGATTGCAAAAACATTCGTTTATTTTGATAAAGAGTCTTTGCATTTTGAGACATAGGGGTCCCTTCCAATGCATGTTCATAGGATTGAAAACTTGAAATCTTATTCGGAAGGTTGAGTGACCCAGGTGTTGAAATCTTGGCACGCCTGGGGCACGTTTTTATCTAACGATCTCTTTTGCAGGCGCTGTTAGATATTTTCACTCACTTGCAGGTTGTGATGTGAAGCTTTTTGACGAAAGATTCCCGTGAAGTCCAATCAGGGACGAGGAATAGAAGAATGGTGAAAAGACGGCGAAAGGGTGGCGACGATCCTAGAGGTTTAATCAAGAAGACTCTTCAAAGTCCGAAGTGGAAAGTTGACATTATGGTTAGACGGTGAATGCCAGTGTTCCACGAGTCGACAGGTGTTCCGTGCCAGATATTCAGTATCTCCCGGATTCGAGATCAGTGTTTCCTCGGCAGCCAAGTCTGAAGTGTGTTGTTTCCCCTAGCATGGTGGAGATTGTTATTTCCCCAGCAAGTCAAAGATTGATGTTTACCTAACGGAGGTGTGCGTTAGTAATTTCTTCCCCCAGCGAAGTCCCTAAGCGGATTGGGTTCGGAGGAGGTCATCTCCAGTGAGGGTTATCCTTTCCCCAGCAGCAGTGCTATTTCCCCAGCAGGGTTGGAGATTGGAGTGATATCGAGTGCCTCGAGCTCCTCAGTAGAGTCCCCTGAGGGGGATATTTTTTATGCATTCATCATTTAGATAAGCATAGCATATTGCATACCTGAGTGTGTATCATTTCCATGATTATGGAGCATTACGCTGAAAAACTCATGCATAAGCATTGCATGCATAAACTAGTCTCGAGCTGTGGTTACCGTTTGAGAATTGGTTTGGTTGGTTGATGAAGATGTTACTCTGAGGAGTTTAGCATCGTGATTTTGACTCAACGAGTTTTCCCTAGTAGGGCGATATTGGAGGAAGAGATTCCGTCGTACGGAGATGGAGTTTCAGATGGAGAGTGGGGTTCATTGTTTGGAAGTAAGAGTGACATAAAAGTTTTGGGGTTCAAGAAAAGTAAAAAATAATAGTAATAAAAGAATAATCCCCAGCGGAGCGTGAATTGTTCGATTGATCTTGGTATCCAACCACTTTTTCACCAAGATCATTTGAAAGCTGAGGTTGTTCATATCGACAGGTTCACAATGGATTGAATGAAAGACCATCCTGTTTATGACTTATTATCCCCAGCATAGGTCGTTGGCCCGCGTGCCGCCTCAATTATCATTTTCCCTATTTTCTGCCGATGCTGACAGGCATGAAGAAGCTTCCGACGTTCAGGTTGACGCAGCTTGCGGCATTCAGGCCAGGTTTTAGGTATTCAGACTGAAGTGGTATTCAGACCAGATTTTCCGATGTTCAGATCGAAGAAGCTTCCGAAGTTCAGATCGACGTAGCTTGCGGCATTCAGGCCAGGTTTTAGGTATTCAGATTCAAGTGGTATTCAGACCAGATTTTCCGATGTTCAGATCGAAGAAGCTTCCAAAGTTCAGATCGACGCAGCTTGCGGCATTCAGGCCAGGTTTTAGGTATTCAGACTGAAATGGTATTCAGACCAGATTTTCCGATGTTCAGATCGAAGAAGCTTCCGAAGTTCAGATCGACGCAGCTTGCGGCATTCAGGCCAGGTTTTAGGTATTCAGACTGAAGTGGTATTCAGACCAAATTTTCCGATGTTCAGATCGAAGAAGCTTCCGAAGTTCAGATCGACGCAGCTTGCGGCATTCAGGCCAGGTTTCAGGTATTCAGACTGAAGTGGTATTCAGATCAGATTTTCCGATGTTCAGATCAAAGAAGCTTCCGAAGTTCAGATCGACGCAGCTTGCGGCATTCAGGCCAGGTTTCAGGTATTCAGACTGAAGTGGTATTCAGACCAGATTTTCTGATGTTCAGATCGAAGAAGCTTCCGAAGTTCAGATCGACGCAGCTTGCGACATTCAGGCCAGGATTCAGGTATTCAGACTGATGGGCGGCATTCAGGCCATGGTTATTTCTGTGTACCATTTATTTTGGTATCCAAGTGAACATCTTTCGGTATCCAGACCAACTTTCACCGTACCAGACGGATTCTTATTTTAAGATCACCTCTTTGACGATTCTGACAAGCATTATTACTTAATTCCCAGCGGAGCGCAAATTGTTCGTCTGTTCTTTGTATTCAACCACTCTTCACTCTGATCATCTGAAAGCCAAGGCTGTTCATATCGACAGGTTCACAGTGGATTGAATAGGGGCAGCTGTAACACCTCAAAATTTGCCCTCCTCTTTTTGGGACTAGTTTGGCATATTGCATTTCATTTTTTAGGACATTAGACATTGTATTTTGCATATCATCTGAAAATAATAAGGTCATCCTCCAAAGTCTTTTCAAATGATGAAGAGTTACATGATTTAAGCTAGAGGGTCTTCATGAATTGGTGATCAACCATCTGAGGGTTTGCACTTCAATTAGGGTTTCCTGATCCTTCAAAGGTCTTGAGAAGTATCTTGTTTGCAAGGGTATATTATCATCATCATGGTTCTATCATCCTCAAGGGCTTCATTGTTCATTCTCAAGTTCCTTTGGATTAGGGTTTTGACCTCTGGTCAACCCTAATCAATTGCACTCTTTCAACCAGGGTTTCTCAAGGAGATGAGGCATTCTATTGAGATGGAGGTCACATGGTTATATTGAAGAGCTTATATGAGCTAGGGTTTCATTTTTGAGCAATTTCCTTATATGAGCTAGGGTTTCATTTTTGAGCAGTTTCAGATATCCCGATCTCATGAAATTAAGGAAGCTAGCATCTTTTGTGGATGATCCTAAGGATTTTAGAGACCGTTTTGGGAGAATTTTATATGTTCTATCTACTGATGTTGAGGATGGTCTTCTTTGTACTTTGGCTCATTTCTATGACCCTGTTTACCGGTGTTTCACTTTCCCTAATTACCAGTTGTTCCCCATCATGGAGGAGTATGCTTATATTTTGGGTATGCCAGTGTCTGATAGAGTTCCTTTTAGTGGAATGGAAGTAATTATTGAGTCTCGAGTTATCCCTGAAGCCATTCACCTGAGGAAGTTTGACATAGATGCCAATATTACTATCAAAGGAGGTATCAGAGGGTTGACTTTGAAATTTTTGTCTGAGAAAGCCTTTTATTTGGCTAATGCTTGTAGTATGGTGGCCTTTGAAACTATCCTCACCTTACTCATCTATGGTTTGGTCTTGTTTCCCAACATTGACAACTTTGTTGATGTTAGTGCTTTGAGAATCTTCTTGATTAGAAATCCAGTTCCAACTTTGCACGGTGACACTTATTTCTCCATTCATCATAGGACTTATAAAGGAAGTGGAACTATTGTTTGTTGTACGCCTTTACTGTACAAGTGGTTTATTTCGTATATGTCGCAATCTCATATCTTCAAAGAAAACAAGGGTTGTCTAAGGTGGTCTCACAGAGTTATGTCTCTCACCAATGATGATATAGCTTGGTATTCTTCTACTTACGACGATGTTAAGATTATTGGTAATTGTGGGGAGTTCTATAATGTGCCTCTTCTTGGTACACAAGGAGGAATCAACTACAATTCGGATTTGGCGAGACGTCAACTTGGGTTCTCTATGAAGGACAAACCTAATAACACTTTGTTAGAATGCTTATTTTTCCAGGAAGGGAAATACACTCAAGGGTTGAAAGCTAGGATGGTACGTTTTTGGCACAATGTTCGTAGGAAAGGAAAAAGTGATATTGGATTGAATAATTGTATAGCTTTGAAGCCTTACACTAGCTGGGTGAAGAAGAGAGCCGAAGAATTCAAGATGCCATACACTTATGAAAGACATATGTCTTTAGTAATGGTCAGATCACCCACTATTAAAGGAATAAAGGAGTTTCAAGAGGCTTTGGATAGGATTAAAAAAGAGAGGTATGATTGGGAGGAATAATTTCACACCTCACACCTTGAGAAAGAAGAATTTCAAAAGCAGCTAAAAGAAAAGGATGACTTGGTGGAGTTGCTTAAGCAACATACTGTGAAGAGATCAAGGGGCCAAGGAGATTTAATTTCCTCTAATAGTTCGTCATCGACTCATATTAGTACTAATGGTGTTTAAAACTCCATTATAGACCAGCTCATGATAGATAAGGATGCTATGAAAAGCAACTACGAAAGAGAGATCAGAAGGCTTCACAAGAAGTACCAGCTTCACATTGGATCGACGTCGGACATGATTCCATAGATCTAGTTTCTTTCCATTTATGATCATTGAAATTGTATTTTTGATTGTATTCCTTTACATTATCAAAAAAATAAGATATTCAGTACATCAAAATGTGTTATTCCTATTATGATGTTTGCAATTTATGTCTTAAAGTTCCTTGGAAAATAACAATAGTAACATTCACATTTGCATTTGCATATCATGCATCATTTTGCCTCTTGGTCTTGCTTTTAATAAGTTTGTCAGGGGTCTTCTTACTTTCTTGGTTTTCATCCAGACAAGCTAATTTATCGGTACAATACTCGAGCTAATCAGTTGAAGAAGATGGATCGTCTAGAGCAAGAGAATTGTGAGCTCTGTGAAGAGGTAACTATCTTAAGGGACAACTATGAGAGGCTTACTGCTATGACGGAAACACTAGTGGCTGCTCAGAATCAGCCACCTCCTCCTCCTTTTTAGACTCCACTTTAGAGGACCGTGATTTCCGAAATTATGTCTAGGCTCGTCTCCGTGGCTCCCGTGAGTGCTCCGCAGCACCACATGCCCTCTGGTTTCCTTGGGGGAATGTCTCCTAGCTTCACGCCTGAGGCGTATCAACCTGATGTTGAAGTTCCTATGGATCAACCTGTGATGTCGTACATCTGTCCACACTTCAACAGGGGCAACCCGTTTCTCTCTTATGTATGGCATGGAACCAGTGCTCCCCGTAGAGGTTGAGGTCCCGTCAATTCGAGTCTTGATGGAAGCCAAATCATTTGAGGGGAATGGTGTCAAAGCAGATATGATCAGTTGAATTTGATTGAGGAGAAGAGAACGATGACTTTGTGTCATGGCCAGTTATATCAGAAGAGAATGAAGAAAGGATTTGACAAGAAGGTTCGACCCCGTGTATTTAGAGAAGGTGACCTTGTGCTCAAGACTTTCTTGTATTTCGACACTGATTATAGGGTAAAACGGACTCCTAATTATGAAGGCTCGTATGTTTTGAAGAGAGCTTTCTCTAGTAGTACATTGATTCTTACAACTATGGATGGTGAGGAGATTCTTCGTCTTGTGAATGCCGATGCAATCAAGAAATATTTCTCCTAAAAAAATAAATAATAAGAGAACAGGTCGCTATGTTGAAAACCCGAAAGGGCGACATAGGCAAAAATGAGCGTCTCGGTGGATTAAAAACCCAAAAGGGAGGTCTAGGAAAAAATTAGAGACATAAACAAAAAGTAATTATCCTGGTAGATTGAACCCGAAATGGGAATCTAGGTAAAAGTTAAGGATTATGGAAAGTAACTGCATCCGGCCAGACTTGATCAGTCAAAGCAATAGTGCCTATTGTAACACCTCAAAATTTGCCCTCCTCTTTTTGTGACTAGTTTGGCATATTGCATTTCATTTTTTAGGACATTAGACATTGCATTTTGCATATCATCTGAAAATAATAAGGTCATCCTCCAAAGTCTTTTCAAATGATGAAGAGTTACATGATTCAAGCCTGTGGGTCTTAATGAATTGGTGATCAACCATCTGAGGGTTTGCACTTCAATTAGGGTTTCCTGATCCTTCAAAGGTCTTGAGCATTATCTTGTTTTCAAGGGTATATTATCATCATCATGGTTCTATCATCCTCAAGGGCTTCATTGTTCATTCTCAAGTTCCTTTGGATTAGGGTTTTGACCTCTGGTCAACCCTAATCAATTGCATTCTTTCAACCAGGGTTTCTCAAGGAGATGAGGCATTCTATTGAGATGGAGGTCACATGGTTATATTGAAGAGATTATATGAGCTAGGGTTTCATTTTTGAGCAATTTCCTCAAGTGGTAGAGGCTCAAGCTGATCAGGGCATGTCAAGGTCATCTGAGGACCACATAAAGTCAACTGAGGGCTTTGAGGTGGGGAAGTGAGTTGAGACACCTCTTTCATGTTCAAATGAAGTCTATTTGTCATTTCAATAATCTATCTTGAAGATTTTGAAGTCATGGCAAAAGTTTCCAAAAATGGAAAGTGACCTGTAATTGAAAGTTTCCAAAAATGGCAAGTTTTTGGTCCACATTCAACTTGATTTATCAACATCAAAGAAGCTTCAAATGGATTTTTGGTGAACATGAAAGTTGAAGATCTTTCTTTCCCCTTTTCAAAAAGTCCCATATCATAGTCATCTGATAATTGGTTGAGAAGTTATGGCCAAATGATCACAAAGTATGCATGGAAGTTCAACATGGCATAACTTTTGCTTCAAAACTCCAAATTGGTCCACTCTTTTTGCAAAATACTTCTTGTGACCAATACTTTCCAAATCAATCATTGCCTTGCATGGAAAAAGTTCATATGATCATGTGTTCATACATGTGCATTTTGGAGGGAAAATTCATAATTTGAAATTGGTTGATCATACAAGCAAATTAGCACTTCCATGTTGATTGTGGGATGATTTTAAGTGAATTTGTGCCTCAGCATGGCACTGTTCACGTGCACATTGGACATGCTAGGTGTATTTGGCAATTTTGCATTACACCTTATATTTCCCTAATCATGTTTAGCCTTTGCAAATGGTGATTAACAGCATCATTACCAAGCCATATATAAGCCTAATCATAACTGTTTTTGCTCATAACAGCAATTCTAGATCTGAAAATTCATTTTCCCTCCAATTTTCTCTCTCTTTGATTTTCATTTTTTTCCACACAAGCCTTCAATCTCTTGGCATATTGATGATCCTTGTGCAATTCTGAGCAAGATCCAAGCATTATTCGTGACAATTGATCAAGATTTGAGCTGGTTCATGAACATTCATACATTGATGGAATATTGAAATTGAACAAGATCTAGTGGATTTCAAGTGCTTCTTCATACACAAAGCTTCAAGATACAAGTAGAGGAGAAGATCTGGATGTTTTGGATGCTTGAACACGTGAATTTGAACACTGCAAGTTCCAAGTAAGTGAAATTCTATCTTCACCGTTTGTTGTTTCATGAACATGATTAGATAGATCCTTTGATGCTGATGATTCTGATATAAGTAGATCTTGAAATGGATGAGAAATGAGTGAGATATGTGGATTTAAAGTTTTTATGTTGAATTTGTTTTCGTTCGATCCGTTCAATATATGATGAATTAGGTGAAATAAATGTGATATTCGAGTTCCTCATAGGAAAACCTTTCAATCCATGTATAGTTTGCTAGTTTCTGGAAATTTTTGGATGCGCACCACCGGAGTTCAACCGAAGAAGACGACCGGAATCACTATTCCGGCCGTCTGGTTCAGTAGCTTAGGGTTTTGTTTCCAGCGCTCATTGACCTCGCTTACCTGTGTTCGAACCTTGGCGCGAGCATTTTCAATTTCCATTTGTTTTCTCCTTTTGATTGAAACGCTGCGTTTCATGTTAAAAGCGCTTGGACCTTCAGCGCGCTGGTTCGATACCTTGCCATGTATTTCTGAAATTTAATTGTTGTTTTTCTCATTTCCTGGCGCGCCTGGGTTCGATACCTGGCTCTGGTTGTTTCTGAAGTTTGATTGCATTTTCTCCTTGACCGTGCTTACATGTGCTCGATTCCTGGCCTTATGCGTTTTCTATCTCATTCACATTTCATTTTCCACATGATTTCACTATTATTCCATTTTATTTCATCAACTTCAAAAAATCATTAAAAATAGTAGATTAATCCAATTTGATCCCAATTTTTGTTCACATGCTTGTGTTAATGTCTATTATTTTTTGATGTTATTTTCATGATATTTGTGTTGTTGGATTTTTAATTGTGCTTGATTGTTTGAACATGATGCCAATTTGCTATGTTGTGCTATTTGTTTTATGAAATGTTCATCTTTAATCCAATTGCTTTGAAATTTGACATGCTTGATCATAACATGTGACATGATGTTTTGGATTTTATTTGGCATTTTTATCATTTGATACCACTGTTTTGGACACATGAACATATGTTGTGACATTTGGTGTAACATTTTGTGCCTTACACTTGTGCATTTTCATTCATACACCAATTGTTGTCTTCTGGATTTATTTTTGGTATGATGCTTGTTCATAACATGTTAAACTCACATAAAAAATTTCATGATCATTGGATACATTTCTGTTTTAATATGGATTTTCTATTCTTGATGTCCAATTTTGATCACATTGTTTGCCTTTGCTTTATCTTGATTATGTGATGGCTTTTGCCTTTTGAATTGGCTTTGGTCGTTTTGAGGACTCTTTCTTGTTTGATTGAATGTGCTTCATGTGAAATATTGACTTCTGTTTTGACTATTTGACTTGCCTTTGACCCTAGTCTTTGTACTAGTGGTTTGTACTTACCAATTGTGTTTTGTGTTTCAGGCTTGAGCATTTAACACTAATGGTTGATGTGATCTCATTACATGAGAGGCCATTTGCTTTTATCACTAACTCTTGTTGTGTTGTAGGTCCATTGATATGATGAACTCACTTGAGTGCTTGCATTTGTGACTTGCATTGTGTAGATATTGGAAAGTTCCACTGTTGTTGTCTGTTGGTTTTTTCTGTCTGAGATATTGACTGTTTGGCTTTTGTACAGGTACATTAGTCGCTTTTAGCTCTTGCTTGAGCTTTGCTTTGGAGTGTGGTTGATATACCACTGAGGTAGTTTAGCCTTCTCACTCCATGTAGTCTGGAAGCCCTGTCAATTTTTTGGCAGGCATTTGGATGAAGTCCTCCTTAAGAGGCTCTTTGTGTGTTTGTTTATATTTGTGCCAAAGACCTCCTTGTTGAGGCATGTTACTTGTTAAGTCCTCCTAAGTGAAGAGGCAATTGACAGATAGAAGGGATTAGCAATCAATCCCCTGTTATTCAGTGAGTCGTTCATTATGCTCGCACTACGTGCTGATGCTCTTGAACAATGTACCCAAGATCCTTGTATAGAGTCAGCCAAGTGGAATAGGGTCCCTCTTTCTGGACCCCCACGCTTTCTTGGATTGGAGCTCACCCAGGCCAGGGTTAAGAGCATGAGGTCTCATCCTCATTATCTTTCATCAGCTTCACCCTAACTCTCAATGTTAGTGGTTAAGAGCTTTAGCATACCCCTACAGTTTTGGCTTGTTTGTCGAGGTTGATATGACCCCTCTTGACTAAAGCCCAACCATTTGTCTGAGCCTCTTGTTTGTATATAGAGTGTGATGATTGCTTTTGATGTGGTTATCTGCTTTCCACTTCTCATCTCCTTTTCTGTAGGAGTCGTATGATCAACTTTCGAGGAAGTTGAACGTATGTAGAGATAGACTTGAGTTGACTCGCTTCCTGTGTGAGTCAAACTCTTGTTAGAGACCTCAACCTAGGGACTTTGTTTACATGACAACTATTAGGCTCGAGTCAGACTCCCTATTAGTGTGTTGTCTCTTTTCCCCTGTTAAGGGGAACTACGTCGCCCTGATTCTCATACCATATGAGATACGTAGGCAGGAGATCGAGCGAGATCTCTCGGGGCAACCTTTTGTTTTTTTTAGTGTGGTCAACCTCTTTGTTTCTTTTGACGTCTCAGCGTCTCTTTGTGTTTGTGTGACAACTATTAGGCTCGAGTTCTAGACTCCCTATTAGTTTGTCAATCCGATGAACTCTTTCTTTGGTGTTCGCTGGTTAGTGTGTGCTATTTGTTCGGAGTCGGATGTAAGCCCACGTATTGTCATTCTGTTTCCTTGTTTGATTTTGTTTGGAGTCGGATGTAAGCCCATGTATTGGCATTCTGTTTCCTTGTTTGTTTTGAGGAGTTAGATATAAGTCCATCTATTGGTATTCTGTTTCCTTGTTGAGTTTTTCTTTCAACGTCTCAGCGTCTCTTTTCGGTGTTTTGTTTCGGCGTGCGTTAGCCAAGCTACGAATGCTCTAATTCTCATTCCAGATGAGATACGTAGGCATAGGATGCGATGTCCTAGCGAGCATGCCTCCCTTTTCCCTGAACTACGTCGACTCTGATGTTTGTTTCTGACAAACTACGTAGGCCCAGGATGCGACATCCTGCCGAGTCCCCTTCCTCCGTCTTCTTTCACCTGTTTTATTATTCCAGTGTGTGTGCATTCTCTTTGAGCAGTTATTTAGCAACCTTTTCCTATTCTTTTGAGCGTGGATCCCGTCGAGTACGACGGACGTGAGGGGTGTTAATACCTTCCCCTTGCGTAACCGACTCCCGTACCCTGCAATCTCTGGTCGTAAGACCGTTCCTTTCCCTTTCTTAGGTTAGTCTTGCGCTTCCTCTCCGTCATAGGATGAATAGCTTCGGTGGCGGCTCTGTAAACCTGTATTTTTCCGCAGGTTGTTTTTCGCATTGCGACACCTATCAAAGGTTCATATTCAGTCATCCTCGACCGAAGTCCAGAGCATAGCAGAACTCAAAGTTGTTAGGGAGAATAGTGGTCATTGTATTTCAATGTAGACCTTTTCATATATTTATCATTTCCCAACTTTGTAATGATCCATGGAGTCATGCCATTTACGGACAACCATTCTATCAATAAAATTTGAGCCTTTTGCCCATTTGCTCGTTATTCTTATTTTGTTTCAGTTTACAAAATTTCATTTATTTTTTATGATAATCTTTTTAACAAAAATCTCTAAACAAATATGTTTCTTTTGAAAATTTACAAAAAAAGATATGTAATTTCCTCGACTTGTGAACACATAAGAGGAATGTTAATGGAAATTTCAAGGATGTTAAGATCCTGAAGAATGGAATTCAATGACTTCCCTAGGCCGGATTTTTGTTACATGTATAACAGTCTCCCCATCATCAGATTGCAAGAAAGGTACAATCCCCAATAAATCTCTGCCAACATCTCCACCTTTTTTAGATTAGTCGAGTATCCGGTTGTACTACGTTATCAGCCTCACACCCTTTGTGCTTGTTTTGTCAGCATAATCATATGCATGTGCATAGCATCATGATGTTTATTTGCGCATTTTGTATTTCTCGGTGTTCGCCCCGCTCTCTAGGACTTTTCTCCCCCCAGAGTGTATGCATCCTCTCTCCAATAGAGTGTTGACCTTAAGTAGAAAAACTTTACCCTTTCTAATTCCCCACTGAGTATGATCCTCGTGGAATATTTTTGCTTCAATTTCCCTTTCCAATTCATTATCTGGATGAGATTAATCCCCAATTGAGTTTATTTCCTCATTGGGTGGGGTCCTCTTTGACCGCTTCTCTCCAGTTCATTCCTGGGTTGAACTTTGGTCCCCTTTAATTGGTTACCTTTGTTAAGTTACCACTTGGCTGGTAGTTGGTAATCATTCCCTTTTGAGCTTATTACCTTTGTTAAGCTATAACTCAGCTGATAGTAGGTAATAGTTCATTTTACCTTTGATTGGTTACCTTTGTTAAGTTACCACTTGACTGGTAGTTGGTAATCATTCCCTTTTGAGCTTATTACCTTTGTTAAGCTATGACTCGGATGATAGTAGGTAATAGTTCCTTTTACCTTTGATTTGTTACCTTTGTTAAGTTACCACTTGGCTGGTAGTTGGTAATCATTCCCTTTTGAGCTTATTACCTTTGTTAAGCTATCACTCGGCTGACAGTAGGTAATAGCTTCTTTTACGTTTCATTGGTTACCTTTGTTAAGTTTCCACTTGGCTGGTAGTTAGAAATCAATCCCTTTTGAGCTTATTACCTTTGTTAAGTTATCACTCGGCTGATAGTAGGTAATAATTCATTTTACCTCTGATTGGTTACCTTTGTTAAGTTACCACTTGATTGGTAGTTGGTAATCATTTCGTTTGAGCTAATTACCTTTTTTAAACTATCATTTGGCTGATAGTAGGTAATATTTCCTTTTACCTCTGATTGGTTACCTTTGATAAGTTACTCGTTATCTGGTAGTTGATAATCATTATGTTTGAGCTTATTACCCTTTGTTAAGTTATTACCGGGCTGATAGTTAGGTAATATTCCTCCCCTAGTGGAGTTGGGGTTTTCCCCCTTTCATATTTTCTTTTCCCCGGTGTAACCTTTCCTTGTTAAGTCTTCCCCGATGGGTCTTTGTTGTGATATTTTCTCTAACTATACTTTAGTTTCTTCCCAAATGTTGGTTATTCCTGATTCTTTTATTTTCCCCTGCAGAACTTTGTCTATCCCCAACCGAGTCCCCCTGTGGAAACTGCTTTTCCTCCCACAAAGATCCTGGTTTGCATTCATATCATATCATGAGCATTTTGTGCTATCTTAGGACCAAAAATTGGGTCTTTTGTATTTAATTCTCTTCAATATAGTCGAGACAAAGATTTCAATCTTCATATCTCCAAGTTGAAGAAACTTAAATAGGGGCATCTGTCATACCTTAATTTTTAACCCTAACATCCCACACACCATTGGCATCATTGCACACAAACAAGATCACATCTTGGTCCTTCCCATATCCATCATTAGGTTTGCTTCTTGCAGGGATAACCAAGCACCTCTTTGTTGGTTTGTTTCATCTTTGTGTTTACATGATTAATTGCTTATCTAACCACTAATCAAAATAGCAAAAACATGTCTTGTTTCTCTTAAGTTTATTGTGCGAGGTAGGTGTCGCATTTCAGAGAAACACAAACACGGAAACAGAGTCGCCACCAATGTTATTTATCCCAAGAGAGGGACATGAAACACTGAGTAAACCTACAAAAGGGTGAATCTAATGGTCTTGCTACCAAGATATGGGTAAGGGAGTCGATTATGCAAGGGGAATGTATTAGTACCCCTCACGTCTGTAGTACTCTACAGGATCCACTCTTTTTGTTCTAATAAAAAAGGTGTTTCAAGTATAAATCTAGATTGCGAAGGGAATGGATGAAAATGAATTATTAACAGAGAAAAATAAAAGGTTTTTATTATTATGCTCGCTTAGGTTTTGCAACCCAATACCTACGTATCAAAAAGAATCAGAGCATTGTAGTTCTTCTAAAAAACTTTGGTGTGTTGGTGGTTTTTATGCATAACAACCCTTATTGAAAATTTTCATAAGAAAGTCCAAATGGCAAAAGGATTTTTTAATTTGGTGAGTGTTTTTGTCGAAAGTATACATCAGATGGTCCCTTAAAAGGTGGGGGTATTTGTGTACTTCTATCTTAATTGTGAAAGAGTTTCAATAGTGTTAGAGTGTTTTTTAATTTGATTAGTAAAAAGGTTTTAATTTTAGAATGGATGTAAAAGAGAAAAGGATAACAAAAGGGGAATCTCAATCCTAACTGTTGTCATGCCGTGTGAACCTAAAGTTAGGATCAAGGATACCTTTACCTAATGTTGTCATGTATGGATACCAATCCTATGGTCTACTTAGTCCAATCTTTACCAAGAAATAACTAAAGAGTCCTATGGGGAGTATGCAATCAAACACTTAAACAAGGAAATGAAAGCAAGCAAGCATCACATGAACATGTAATTAGGTAAACATCTAGGTAAGTAACAAACCAAGACCAAAGTTAAGATAAAGTGAACTTAATCAAGTAGCATTCATGTCATCTAGGACAAAAAAGAGAAGATATGGAAATTAAACAAACACACATCCAATTATAAGTGAACACTTACTCACACATAGGTACTTAAACAAGATACCTAAAACAATACCTACTTAAACAAGCAAGCATCAAAGATGAAAGAACGTGCAATTAGGTGAACACCCAAGCAAGTAACAAGGTAGAAGGAAAGATGTCAATTGAACAATCACACATCAAATCATAGGAATAAAGAGTTAAGGCATATAAGAGATGAACATCTCTTAACCTAAGAACCATCCTACTTGAACAAGTAAAGAGGCAAAGAACACCACCAAAGATTAACCAACCAAATGAACATGCTATTAAACAATCATGTGGTAATAAATTATCATCAAAGTAAACATCTAGACATGTTAATCAAATCCCTAAGGTTCATGCACATAAAGTTTTGGCATTAGAAAATCCAAAAGAAAGCAAACGCTCAAACAAGCTAGCATGCAAGGCTACAGGTGTGCAATGCTTAACTCAGCGTGGTATGAGAAAGTGAATTAAAGTGAAGGATATGAGAATACATATAAGTCATCAATTAAGTCACAATAAACTCATTATCATCAATTAGTCATGCTTTGGAAAAGAAGTGTCACAAACTTGTACAAAGATAAGGTCACAAACAAGCCTAATTGGGAACTAGTCCTCTACTATACGTGCTAATAAGAAAAGACAAAAGAGAAGAGACATGGTGAATAAAGAAGATATAAACATGAACAAGATAATCAACTTAAACATGTTTCTATGGCATATCAAAACACCAAACAAGAATTCAATTCAAGGCAAAAGTATTCAACCAAGCAAGCATTCATTCAAGTCGACAAGAGAAGTCAACAATTCTTAACCAAGAATGATGGGCACAAAGCAATTTATACAAGAGAAGTCAATATATTAAACATGACATTCAAACATGAGAGACTTATAATCATCACCAAAGTATCATACCAAACCACATTCAAAGAGGGAAACAAAAGATGAACATGGTGAAACCTAAGCATGCCTCTAAATGGAACCAACCATCATGTTAAGCAAAAGTGAGGATGGAATATTAAAATTAGGTTTCAAAACCCACAAGTCATAATCCAATGACATGTTATATCAATCATATAGATCACTCAAGCATTAGAAAGCAATAGCACAAGATATTATTAAGGGAAGGTCACAAGATAGGCAAACAAACACCATGAGTAAAACTCAATTGTGCATTCAAATAAGAAGGCAAGGGATGGCCTATAAAAATGAGTAAAAGCGCTCTACCTCATGGTATCTTAATCAAGAACAAGAGAGGACAACAAACCTTAAATGTTTGCACAAGTGCATTGCCTAAACAAACAAGCAAAGCAAACCAAGGGTAACCAAATAGGCATACATTGTATCACACAAGAGAAATGTTTAGGAGGCTCCAAAAATGGGTGAAAAATAATCCAAACATCATGAATTCAGCAACTCAAACATGTCCTAACATATGTCTAAGAGTGTGGTCAAGAAGCCATTCAAGCCATCAACAATTTTCCACAAGTATCTCCATAAATAAGCATGCAATTAAGGTTCATAGAGACACAATAAACATGCATCAATTTTACACCAAAAGCCCCCCAATTACACACCCAAACCCTAAGCATATATGTGTCTAAAAAAGCTCAAAAGGTTGTCTCAAGAACAAATCCAAAGTGGTATCAAACATCAAGCACTATAATCGATCATTGATCATACAAGTCAAGCATTAAAAATGAATTCAAACATGGACCAAAATGAATGATTGAATCACCAAAATAAAACCCAAATGTCCTATATACATGTGCCTAAGTTTTTACAAAAATTGGGGTTAAAAATCAAAAGGAATCATCAAGTACCAAACCCTAATTCAAAAAACTAGGTCAAACCAAACACATTTTATAATATGATTAAAATAAAATATTTAAAAAAATAGAAAAATAAAATAAAAAATATAGAAAATTAAATAACATGTTAAAATATCATCATGAATTTTTGGAAAATTTTAGGAGCCTTGGAAATATTAAAATAAAATCATAATAGAAAAATAAAATAAAATAAATAAAATGAAACTAAGAGGTAAATGGGGGTGCAGGAGCAAAATGGGAAATGAACTGAAAACAATGCGCATGGGCCCAAAGCAAGGGGGTGGGAAAAGCGAAAGTCCAAGGCCCATGCTCCATTCCACTTAAATCTGATTTAAAAGGTGTGTGGCATTTTAAAATGAACAAAATAACATGTGACCTTGCATCAACCGGTCACATATTATAAGTCATAAAAGACAAAAATAAACGCCAGCTAATCAAAACGCGCCAAATATCACCTTGAACCTCGGTCTAAAAACAAAACACGATATGAACCCTAATCCCATGCAATCCCATACAACAACTTCAACCATTCATAACTTCAACCATTCATAACTTCAACCATAGCTCATGAATTAAATGAAATCAAAAGCAAAAATGCAGATCTCGTGGAGTAGAACACAACCATGTAAAGCAAAACTCAAAAGAATGGATCAATCATGGATAAAGTTGGCACGAAACTCATGCAAAACACACTATTTTCACAAAGTTTCAGCAACTCATACCTTCAAAAAACAAACATTCAAGCAGAACCAACATGTTAAACCATTCATATACCACATATGCAAGCTATTCATGGCATGCTCAGATCCAGAATGAAGGAGATGAAGTGGAAAAAAGCTTACCTAGTGGAGAAGGTCCATTGCCTCTTGTGCTTGTTTGAGCTTTAGAAATCCCACCAACAAAGATTTATAGCCTTCAAATGTGAGAAATGGAGCAGGAGAAATGGAGAAGGAAGAGTTTCCAATGGAGAAAAATGTTTGCAAGCTCAATAATACAGATCCAAATTCTCTCTCCTCAATGGCGTGTCCTCACAAAATTAGGTCATGAAGGTCTTATATAGGGCGTGAAAGAAATCGTTTAGGGGCATGTTTAAGAGTTTATGCAAAAATGAGAGTGAGGTCATAGTATAGCGGTAAATTCATGACCATCAAGCTATGGATAAACTTGACGTCAATAAAACCAGAGTCGTCACCGTGCTTTTATTGTTTCCAAAGGAAAAGGAAAAAGCACGAACAAAACCCAAAGATAAGAAGTTTTCAAATCAAAACTAATAAAATTCCAGATATTACAGGTAAGGGGGTTGGTTACACAGAGGGAAGGTGTTAGCACCCAAAGTGTCATATGTACTCCTAGGGAGCCCTTTTTTACGTGTGTATATGTTTTTGGTATAAAAGATGTTTGAGAAAAATAGAGTGTGGGGATCGGAAAAGAATTCATTAATTATATTTTTGTGTTTGACAAGACCTTCAGACTTGTGCCTACGTACCAACATAAAAATGAGGGATCAAAACCTCGTAGTTCATGGTAACAATTTCAAAGTTTGTGAATTTCTTTTAACAATAGTTTAATAAGAAAAGGCATAAAGGGCCAAAAATTTGAATGGAGTTATTATTATTTTTTTGTCTTTTGAAATTTAAGTCAATATGGTTAAGTTTATTTATAAATTTTATTTAAGAAAGAGTTTGAAAATTCAATGGCATCAACAAGCAATTAGCAATATTAGACATCATGAAGATCAAGGCATCAAATAAAGATAGCCACATCTAAGAAAGCAAATCCCATAGCTAGCGGTCTTCTTTGTCTTCTTATGTATCAGATGAAATACTCCTTGATCAACTCAGAATAAGACATTAGACACAAGACAAAAAAAAACAGTTTGCATTAAGACAATGCAGCAGATGAATTCAAATAGATCCCAAGACTTGCATCAGATGAAGGCTCAGTTCATAATAACTTGATTTCAGAATGTTGGCATTGGCAAAGTCCTTTTTGCATAGGGAATGTTTCCTAATCCTAAGTCGAATAGTTAAGATCAAGGTCAATAGTACACCAAACATTTTTTAGGGTTTTTGTTGTTTATTAACTGTTATAAGGTCCTAAGACCACAGACAAAATCAAAATGCATAAATAAATATATACAATCACAAGATATGGCTCAAATGAGCAAAGTGAAAATGGCATAAACAAAAAAAAGTTTAATGAAATGTAAATGGCAATGAATGATAAATGACTAGAAATTAAATTTCATAAAGTAAATGACTTGAAATTAAAGCAATATTAATAAGAGTTATTCAAATGTTAGTCAAGGTTTTTGCTTTTTAATTGATTAAGTCATTCTTTGGAGAACACTCAACCATCTATTCACAAGCATGGATCCTTGAACCAAGACATCTTCCATAGGAAGGCAAAAAGGCCAAGTTTCCATACAATACCATGAAAAATGGGAGACTTACAATCCCACTTACTAGAATGATATGCCTAGAGTCAAAATTTAGCTTTATGTTAAGTAATCGTAATTGGACTTATGTAGAAGTCACAACTATCTGAGGTCGGGCAATAAAAATTTAGGTGTTAATGCATGTTAGAGATTTGGTATAATGAACCAAACTTCTAAAACATACCACACACTAAAAGAAAAGATCAAGAGGGATGGACCTATCTCATCCATACTTGTATTAGTTCATCAGACACAAGGTCATTGATGAACCAATTAACCTTGGGATATTTGAGATTTCATTGGTCAATGAAAGGGATTGAAAGAATAGGGATGAAGATGAAAAGGAAGGGAAGTGAGAGAAATACAAATTGGTCATGGGAAGAATTTTATCAAATTAAAATCATTCATTCATTTTGGAAGATGAAATGTACATTTCATCAATCCCATAAATCCAATGATTTTAATCCAACAAAAGTCAAATCAACCTTGACCAAGGCCCAAACAAATAGTCAAACATCACAAGACCATAAAAATGGCTTGACATAATTTTTACACAATTAATCAATTAAAAATAAAATTAAAAATGCATTAAAATTCAATTTAATTTGATCAAAACCTAAAATCTCTTCAAAACACCAAATAAATGGACAAGAGATTTATCCTAGGTCAAACAAGGTCAAAGGACCTTAGACAAAAAATTTCATGATTTTTGAAAAGTCAGAAGTATTTTTAAACAAATTAAAAATATGCACAAAAACATTTAATTTGTGAAAAATATCAAAATTAATCCAAAAAATAATTTTAATTCAAAAAATGAAAGAGAAAAATACTTAAAGATTTTTGGTGAAAGTCCCATATTTTTTGGATTAAAAATGAAATTATTATGAATTAATCAAAATAAAGCAATTAAACATAAATTTAGAAATTACAAAAAAACAAGGGCCATCAGATCTCCCTCATTAATTGAGGTGGCAGATCTGATGGCCAGAAGTGTGCATTCCACCAACACTTCAGTCAATGCGTGCACACGCATGGTAATTAAAACAGATGGCTAAGATTAGAAGATAGGAGGAAGATCTGATGGTTTAGGACATTGCCAACACATCACCGGAGCTAGGTCTCTGGTCTTCTTCTCCGGTGGACCTCACCGAACTGGTCCACCACCAACCACCACCAAAATGAAAAACAAGGACATGGATTTAAAGAAAAAATGCTCAAGTCTTCGAATTTGGCCTCAATTTTCTCCAATTCCAAGTATATAAGATACAGGGATTTGAATTTTGAGGATCATGAACTAAGTTGCTTCGATTTGACCTCAAAGCAACTCAATCTTCTTGCCTATATTGGCAGGACTTCAACCAACCAAATATCACAAAGAATAGTTAAGAATTGAGGAAGAATCGAAGAGATGAAAATTCTGAAAAATTACCTTCGAGTGAGCTTCAAACTTGCTTGATCTTGATCCCAATTGTGCTTGGATTGGATTCAGAAGCTTGCAGGAAGTGATTAAGATCAAAAAAATGGCTTGGACTCTTGGAGTTTCTATCTCAAAACATAATGATATTTGAAGCTCGATTTTCAAATGAAAACCTTCAAGATTATCCTTTAATGATGAGGGTTCGGATTGCAGGTTCAAAGCTTGGGCATGAAGTCCTTAATTTTGAGCATCAAGGGTTGTATTTATAAACAATGTGATTCATTTCCACACACGTCCAAATTTTGCCAAATTTAGCAATTTTCATTGCATGCTTGCATGGGTGTGTGATAGGCCCATCAAGTGATGTATTTAGGTCCAAAATTGCTTGAGAATCATGTTGAAATCATGTCATGTGGCCATGCATTTGAGTTTGAAATGTGAAGGTGAAAACCATCCAATTGGTCCCTTGAAAAGAACCCATGCGCAAGTACTTCATTCTTTGGCCAAATGAGGTGATCTTGGACGTTTTGGAAAGGTAAGATTAGGGGGAACAACTTTCATGTTGAACACTTTTCCATTTGAAGCTTGGATTATAATGAATTTTGAGGTGGAAGTTAGGAAAATCAGACATGTTTGAAAATTTTCTAAGTACCAAGTCAAATGTTCACTTCTTCCACTTTGAATAACTTTTGCTATGGACTTCAAATGGAAACGGTTCCTTAATCAAAGTTGTAGATATTTAAAACCTATTCAATTTGGTCCCAAATTTTACTTCATTTGGATTTGGCATGAAGGAGTCATGCATTTTAGAAGTTGAGGAAAATCACTTGTTCAATGGTAGTGGCCCAAAATGACCTATAATGTTTCCTCTTGGCACATGCATTTGAAAGTTGAATTTGAACACATAAAGGTTGAAAAGGACATCTTTAATTTAATCATGGAACTCGAATGGCTTTCATATCAATAATATTGAGCAAGTTATGGTCTTTGTAAGTTGACCTCCTAACTAGGTTTCACACAAAATGACCTATAATCTTTCACCATAAAAATTGACTTTCCAAGAAAATATAACTCTTGACTTCAACATGAAAGTTGTTTTTAATGGCATAAGTAGTAACTTTGATCTTGGAATAACTTTCATATGATAACAATTGTAGGAGATAGGGCCTAGGGAACCCCAGTTTTGACCAGTTGACTTTCTCTGGTCAACCACCATGAACCAACTTGCAAACTTGATATTATCTTGATCTTTGGGACTCATGGAGGATCATATATGTGTGAGGTTATGTAATATGAAGTATCCCTTGACATATTTGATCAAATGATGAAGAAACTTGTTGAGGAAGTCACACAAGATACCTAGATGAATTAGGGCTTCCAAGGCAAACAAGCTTCAAACTCTTGATGATTTCTTGATCAAAATGATATGTGAAGACCATGGGGATCCATACATGATTTATAGATTCAATTTAAACCACCTCTTGATTGATCTGATTGCATTGAGGGTCTCAAACCCTAGTTGTGAGCTTGATGAAGCATGGGTGAACACACACACTGTCTACAAAAGTAACAAACTATACATTGACATATTTTTGGTATTTCGGTTAGTAAATAATGAAAAACAAAGTATGATACAATCAAATGTGCTTGGTGACCTCTCCTAATGCAAACCCTATGAATGAGGGGTAAGGAGGATGTCAAGGTGTGATCCCTAAGCCAATGCATATGATGAGATAGCATGAGGGATCTTAGGGTCAAAATTGGGGTCTTACACATAGGCTGCGTTTTGTGTTATTTTGATGGCATGGTTGGTGCGTTTTTTCCAAGATAAAAGAGGTGTAGAAATCATGGAAATGTTGGCACGTGAGGGAGATCCCAATCATCAAGGTTGCACACTTGCATATTTCTTCTTTTTACCAAATATGGGAACATGTGTGTGCATGAAAAATGCTTGGTTTGGGCCATTTGGGGGAAGCTGATAATGGTATGCATGGTGGAAGTGCAGCATGTTTGGTTATTTAGATTAAAACGTGTGCAAATCCTGATTAATGCATGTCTCACCTCAAGCTCAAACATGGCATGCAACCAACTTGGCAAAAATGCAACTTGGTGTGTGCTCAACCAAAATTCACAAACTAGATACCAATGGAATAAGGGAGGATCAAGGAACATTTTTCATGTTGAAAGAAAAATGAAATGATTACTCTAACACTCCTTAAAATTTCCATGAACTTGCTAGAAAATCCTGACTTGAAACACTTAGAAAATTTTCTAAGTGTTGGACATTTAATGACTTTAAAACACCAATCTTCCAATGATCATAACTTGAACCATGTTGCTCCAAATTCTATAAACTTGGTATCTCCTTAAATCTAGGAGAAAGGAGAATAACTTTCATGTTAAGGAAAATTTTATTTGAAACCTAGGTCATAGGGAAACTTGGCCATGAAGAAAGCTGATTATTAACACCAAATTAGGCAACTTTGATAAATCTCTTGATTTTCTTGATTCTTGTGCTTCCACTTGGACAAATCTTAACCATTGACCATGTTTGACTTATGAGACCCAAGTTTGACCTTAAAAAGTCAAGAGTTGACTTTTGGGCTGCATATTTGACTTTTATTCTACCTAGTCAATTCTTCTTCCCTCTTGATCAATTGAACTTCTTCTGATTACATCCAATGATCAATACTTCACTTATGAGTGCTTTGAGACATATATAGGATCATGGAAACAAGTTTTTCTCAAAAAGTCAGTCACAAATTGACTTTGACCAAAACCCTAGTTGATAGCCAAATGATAGGAGAATGATGATCATCTGCAAATCCCTTGCCAATCTCAATCATCTGAAGATATAATGAGCATGTGGAAATATATTTAGTAATATAGAACCCTTGTGGTTTGATTTACCCAATAGATTGAGAAGATCTTCTCACCATTGACTTGAATACCAGTCTTTCTTTTCTCTTGCTTGAGATGAGCCAATAAAGCAAGATACCTTGATCCCATAACCATAGAACCAATGATATGCATGAGTGTGTATGATAATGATACATAAGCCAATTGGGGTTAAAAAGAATAGGGTAAATTTTGGTGTACAATGGTAGGGCTGGTCAATCAAGAGCATCTCAAAGTTTTGTGGCTTACTTCTCAAGGAAAGTCAAAGGTTCATGTGTTTATTTCCATGTCTTCTTCAATAAGAAACTTCAAGCTTTGAGTAATTTAATAAAGAGGCAGTCAAGGACCCCTTATTTTGAGTTCATATGATCACCCATGTGCTTTGAAATGCAAGAAAAGTCTAAGTGCACAAGATTGTTCCAAGTAGTTTGAACAAAAAGTCAACATTTTGAAGTCAAAGTTCTAGGGATCACAACTCCTTTAATTATAAATATGTTTTAGTGCTTATTTTTGCATATGACTCTTATTAACATCCTCTACAACTTATCTTTACATGATAAGATCCAATTATCCTTAGAGGATCCAATTTTACCTATTTTCAAATGACTTTTTCTCAACTTTCAAGGATTATAACTTCTTTAATTTTCAACATATGAGGCTGATTCTTTTTGCACAATGTCATTTGTGATGCACTCTACAAGTTTTCTTCAAGGACCAAGGTTAAAATATGCTTGGAAGACCATGGAATTTATTGAGACATTACACGTCATTTTCAGCCATGGAACACTTGAATTTTTCTAAGTTATGTGATCAGTTTTTCATGCCAACTTCAACATGACATAAATTTGTGCTAAAACATCCAAATGGAACCTTTCTTGGCATATTGTAATATCTCCCATGATGTTAACACATTGCAAAAAGAATGGGATCAAAAAGCCTCCTGAGTAGGATGATTCATTGGGTTGAACATGGTGACTTGTAATTGAAGAAATTGACATTGCCTGAATTTTAGACTTCACTAATCTCAATTCCAAGCCATATTAATATATGTTTTGGACCTAAACATGTTTAAACAAATTTCCAGAAGTTAATTGACCCCTAAAACACATCATTTGACTGAGTTTTGATGAGTTTCAAGTCACACTTTTATCACATTTGGATAAAACTCATTTTGCGTGAATTCAACATCATTCACACGTATTTGGATCCAAACACATTCCCTATAAATAGAGGAAGTTACTGCATTCATTTCCAAGATTTTGAGATTCAAGAAATCCCTGTTGCAACTTGAAATTTTTCTAGAAAATTTAACTATCGTGTTTTGAGTTTCGGCTTGTTTCAATCCAATTTCTTGATTCCATTAGCACCTTCGATATCCTCTGAAAACTTCGCAACAATTCTCAAGCTCTGAGACCTTCTGAAGTGCTCTAACCAGATCAAGCTTCATCAACTTCTGATCACCATCTGGACAAGGTAGTTTTGAGCATCATTTGAACTCAAACAAGTTACCACAATGTAGTTCTTCACTCTCTGATGCTTTCCCTTAACTTAATTGGTATTGATTGATCGTATTCATCATTTAATTTAATTTTCCGTGGCTTGCTTGTTTCTGAAACTTCTTTGAAATTCCCTTAGCTCGATTCAGATAAATGAATTTTGAGAATAAGGTTGAATTCAGGATGAGAAGAGGATCATGTTCTGAATTTACCAAATGATGAAACTCCGGTGAGAGCTCATCGAAGAAGATGACCGGGGTGTTCCAGGTCATCTGAGTTTGGCCAGACACGTTCGACATTTGAAATGTTCTTATTGGATGGATTTAAATTGGTTCCTGTGTTTGGCTTGTAGCGCGTTCCATCGTGTTCTCTAACATATGGAGTGTTGGATTTGCCACGTCAATTAATGAGGCGTGATCCAACGCTCCATTTTTTTATGATTTAATTCATTTTCTATTTTTATTTTTAAATTGCTTTTTTCTTTAAAAATTCATAGTAATTTCATTTTTCATCCAAAAATCCCAAAATAATTTCTAAAATTCTCTTTTATTTTTCTTCATCTGTTTTTTATTTTTCACATTTTATTTCACTGATTTTTTATTTTTCATGTATTTTATATTTTCTTCTTTGTTTTAATTAGTTTAAAAATACTTTTCTGTATTTTTTAATTCTGAAAATTTTATTATATGCTTCTTATTTTTTTCCAACCTTTCATAATTTTCCTGACAATTTATTTGGTGTTGCGACGGACTTTATGGATTTTTTATTTTATTTCTATTTTAAAATTCATTTAAAAATACTTTTAATGTTTTTTATTTCATTTTATTTTTGTTTGACCTTTGTGAACTTTTGTTGGCTTTGGATCATGATGGTTTGAATCATGAGTCTCATTAAACTCAATGGCGCTTAGGTGTTGATGGGATGAAAATCTTAATCCACAAAAATGGATGATTGGTTTTGATGATGATTTGATCAAATATTTCTTCCAATTTTGGTGTGACTTCTCTTGTCTCCTTCTTCTTTATCTCCTTCGTTCCCTTTTGATCAATTGGATGGCTTGTGTCCATCTTGTTCATGATATGTGGATTGGTACTTGATGAACATTCATCATTTCAAATCTACTTTCTAAGTGATCATGGGTCATTTAAGGTACTTTTTATTGATGCATAAGTTTGTCCTAAGTGTCATGATATTTGGATTGAAGTAATGGACCATCCTCATAGCCTTTGTGCTTGATCATCCCCTTTCTCTCTTTTTTTGTATGGCATCGCTTCAGAAGAATGATTTACATATCATCTCTCTAGCATGTATTAACACAAACATTATTATTGACCGGCCTCAGATAGTTGTGACTTCTACATAAGTCCAATTACGATTGCTTAATATAGTGCTAAATTTGTCCCGGAAGCAAAGTCATTTTTATAAGTGAGATTGTAAGTCTCCTACTCTTTATGGTATTGTGTGAAAAGTATTGTTCCATTTTCATTTGTGAGAGCTAGTGGCATACTTGTTGATCTTTATCCAAGTTGGAGCCATTCTCATAAATGATGTATAGATTCATATTTTCATGCTTATGGATGAATAGTTGAATGTTCTCGAAAAAATGACCAAACCATCTTTCCTTTTAACTACTAACATCTTTACTAACAATTTTTCTTGTATTAACTTTTATTTCTAAGTCATTTACTTTATGCTCTTTTATTTTTATGTCATTTACTTTATATTTTATGTTTAGCATCCCATATCATATTATTTGTGATTTTGTCATTTGGACCTTTTTTCTTTTTTATGTCCTTGTAAAGAAAACACTGATAAAGAAAAAACTAAAAAGAAACTTGATTCTCCTGATGTATGGACTTGTGGTTACTATCCTCAACAATGTTGTGAAGTAATGGACTTAGAATTAAGACATTGACCTTTCCTTTGGGACTTGTGATTTGAGACCAAGGGATTCATCTGATACCTTAGACTTGAGACTTCCTTTGAAGACTTGGTTTGGTTATTTGGGTTTCACATAATACATGGTTTATTCTTTGCTTATTTGTCTTATTTGAGGCTTAATCCAAATGAGGGAATTTTTGCTTGAGTTATATCATAAAACTTGCTATTTTTTGGTTAGATCTTTTCTTCCTAACTTTTACTTTATGCTCTAGGATAGTCTCTTCTCCTCCTCTCTCTCTTCAATTTTCAATACCTCATCTCTCTTTTTTAAACCCTTCTTATTTTCTAACTTGAATCATTTTCCTCAATAAACCTTAACTTTTGTCAAGTGATTCTAAAACCTTTTCCCAATAAATACTAATCCATCTTAAGCATACCCAGACCAATTTCAAAAGACTTAAAAATTGCATGACTAATCCAAATCTTTTTGTGCCCTTTGTGCACTTCTCCTTTAAAGCTTTTCTCAAAGTTTAGACATGAGTCATTTCCATAGTTGAGATATAATTCTCCTATCTCCATAGTATTGATGATAATTATTTTCCATCTAAGAGAGCTAGTGACATACTTATGGATCCTTATCCAAGTTGGAGTCGTTCTCATGATGATGCAAAATTCTCATACTTGTGGGCGACTAGTTAAGTATTTTTCTTAAAATGACAAACTATATTTTCACAAAAATAAATCAAATAAACATCTTTGTTATTTTTACCACGAACTACGAGGTTTTAATCCTTCATTGTACTTTGTTGGTATGTAGGCATGATACTCCAAAAGTCTTGGCAAACACCAAAAATCATAAAAAATATTTTTTCCCATCTCTCCAATATTAAGCAAACAACACCCTTTTCAAGACAAAATGTACATACTAAAGAGGTTCCCATGGAGTATCAGTGATATTTAGGATTCTAATACCTTCCCTTTGTATAACTAACCACCGAACCCTTATCTCTTTTTTATTAGTTTTGTTTTAAAACTTCTTCGACTTTTGTTCGTACTTTTTTCCCTTTTCCTTTGGAAATAATTTTAGCGCGATGACAACTCTTGCTTTATGAGTTGAGTTAATGATAACATGAAATAATATCACATTCTAGGACTCGATTTAATTAAATTATATTATTATTCACTTCAATTTATTTCATTTTATTCGATACTACTTGGTATTTTGCTTTCTATTTATCTCAGGTAGTTTATTTGAAGCACAAGTGAAAAAGGAAGAAAAGGAGGTGCAAAAAGAAATGAAAAGAAGCAAAAGCCACCAAGCCAAGGCCCAGCCCAAAAGCACAGGCGCTGCACTTGTGACGAGCGCCACACAAGGTGTGACGAGCGTCACGCCCTGCCTACTTGTGTTACGAGCGTAACACATGGTGTGACGGACGTCACACCATTCTCTTATATTTTTGGCTTCAGAAGCGCAACAGAGGCACGTTGAAGCCTATTGTTACGCTTGACTAGTGGAACGTGAGGATTTTTACACGGAAAGCCTTTGGAGACCGTTACAAAAAGTAAGCAATATAAATAGTGGCTTTTGGCAAACCCTGCAGCCCTCTCTCTCTCTCTCTCCGCCGTCTCTCTGCTTCGTTCAATTTTTCTCTTCCAGCCGTGCAAGCATACCATTATTTTTACAGTTTTTACTTTTATTTGCAATTGTTATTTTTCTTTTCCAGCAATTCCTTTAAGCATTTAATTAATTTTTCACACAATAGTTTCTACACCGGAAACTATTGTGTATCTTTTACCGGATCTAACCTTACGTTAGACCCTAGGTTTTTTTATTCCTTCACTTTTTATTTTCCTGTCCGATTGAAGAATTCAAGAACAAATCCAACCGGTCTGTGGTGGAGTGTTCAAGACTGCTATTAATTACTCAGGTTCTTTAATTATTGTTTGAATTTATATATGCCCTTTTATTGTTTATTTATATTATTTGCCTGAGATGGATTTATTTGTGCATTGTTTAGATCTGTTTAGCATGTCTGGCTAATTTATTTAGGTATCGGTATGTAAAGTAAGCGGAATGAAGGAATCGAAACTAAGTTGGTTAAATTACGTTTAAAAATAAAGTCACTCTTTTTATGGTCTCAATTTACAGGTTTAATAACAAAGTTTTTGTACGAGAGTAAAAGACATAAAGAAGTTAAATTCAATAGAACGAGAGTTTGAGTTTTTAACTGGACATAGTAAATTGAGCATTAATTCTAAATCAGGGAGAAAGCAATTTTTAGAGTTAATTAAATTCTAATCTTTTTCAAAAAGTATTTTTAAAAGTTAAATGTGAGGACGAGAGTTAAGCATTTTAATTTAATTATATAATCTAAGTCAACAGAGCGAGAGTTTGAGACGAGGGTGTTTAAACGATTAGTGTTTTCTTAAAAAGAGTTTCTATAGATTCTGTTGTTTTCAAAAGGTGATTTTGGACTTAACCAATAAGTGACAGCTGCGTTAATATAAATTCATAGTCTATTCAACAGAGCGAGAGTTTGAGAAAAGACTTTTAATCAATAGTATTTACTGAAAAGATTTATTTTAAAAAACCAAGAAACCAACGAAGATTTGATTCCCTAATTACGACGAACTACATACCGATATCCGCTTTATTGATATTTAATCTAGATCTTATTTTAGTTTTAACTTTTCCCCCGAACAATCAAAGTATCATCCGCCTTAGCTTTACGAAGTAACCTTAGATAATGGTATATCGATTCATAAGTCCCTGTGGGATCGATATCTTTTAAAACTACGCGATAGAACTGTGCACTTGCAGTTTGTACCCCAAATTCGACTCATAAAGTCGCGATCAAGTTTTTGGCGCCGTTGTCGGGGACTTTTATTTAGTCGATATCGTAACTCTTCTGTTACACTGTAGAGACTAAGGCTTATTTTTATTTTTTATTTCTTTCGTTGATTTGTATGCCACACACTCGCTCACAAGGTGAGCCGTTCTACTTACGAATCAACGATATCGAACTATATCTCTGAGTCTTACGACGAATTCGGGAATATCATGCTGCAAACAATCTCCCTCCTATTGAAATTCCTGATCTCAAAAATCTTCTTCCTTCACCGATACCCGAGATGGCAGAACCAGCTCGTGCTCTTCGAGATTACGCCGCTCCATCGCAAGATGAGCCGCATTCGAGTATTGCTCCGCCCGCCATCGAAGCAAACAACTTCGAACTCAAACCTTCACTGTTGCAGGCGGTGCAACAGAACCAATTCTCTGGAAATCCTACCGAGGATCCAAACCTTCATTTATCCGTATTTGTCCAATACGCTGATACTGTTAAAGCTAATGATGTCACTTCAGAGGCAATTCGACTTCGTCTCTTTCCTTTCTCGTTAAGAGATAGCGCTAGAAGATGGCTTCAGTCTCTTCCTTCCAACTCAGTCACCACATGGAACGAGTTGAAGAAAGTCTTCCTTTCCCGATATTTTCCGCCGAGCAAAACAGCTATGTTGAGAGCCCAGATAAATGGATTTAAACAGAAAGATAACGAGTCTCTTTTCGAAGCATGGATTTAAACACCATGGTTTAGAGGACTGGTTAGTGATTCATATCTTCTATAATGGTCTCTTGTACAACACGAGGTTAACAATAGACGCCGCCGCAGGTGGTGCACTTATGAACAAACCTTACGCTGATGCTTATCAACTTATCGAGAGCATGGCCCAAAACCACTATCAGTGGGGAAGCGAAAGAACAATGGTAGAAAAACCTCAGGCGAAAAGTGGCATGTACGAGATAAGTAACCTTGATCATGTTAATGCAAAAGTGGATGCTCTGGTCCAGAAAATTGAAAGTTTAAATGTATCACCTCCAGCCACCGTGGTTGCCATAACTCGGAATTGCGAAGTCTGTGGAATCTAAGGTCACACTCCTGCAGATTGTCAACTCCTAACAGGAATCCAAGCAGAGCAAGTAAACTATGCTCAAGGAAATCCCTACTCGCACACCTATAACTCCAACTGGAAGAATCATCCTAATTTTTCATATAAGAGTAATAATGCTTTATACGCACCAGGACAAGCTCCAAATCAAGCCCCAGCTATACCTCCTGGATACCAAAAGCCGATCCCATCTACACCTAACAATAACGTTCCTAGGAAATCCAACTTGGAAATCATGATGGAGAACTTCATAGCTTCTCAACAGCAAACCAATAAAGATTTCTTAAACCAGAATGTACACATTGGCGAACAAATTAAACAACTAGCAAGTAAAGTAGATGCCCTGGCTACCCATAACAAAATGCTGGAAACACAAATATCACAAGTAGCTCAACAACAAGCGCCTACTGCTGCCCCAACTGGTACATTTCCTGGACAGCCCCAACCTAACCCGAGAAGCCACGCTCATGCAATCATACTAAGAAGTGGAACGGAAGTGGAAGGACCGTCTGATCCAAGAACTGAGAACCAAAACTCTAAAAAGTCAACTGAGGAAGAAAATAAACCTAAGGAAAAGGAAGAGAGTAATAAGGAAACCGTAGAAAAGAAAGAACCTTATGTACCTCCACCACCTTATAAACCACCTATCCCTTACCCTCAAAGGCTTATTAAAACCAAATATGCGGGCCAATTTAAAAAATTTGTTGACCTACTAAAACAATTAAACGTCACAATTCCTTTTACAGAAGCTATTACGCAGATGCCCTCATATGCTAAGTTCTTAAAAGAAATTCTTTCTAATAAAAGGAAACTTGAAGATAGCGAAACCGTTACACTCACTGCTGAATGTAGCGCTATAATCCAGAATATGCCTCCTAAACTTAAAGATCCAGGTAGTTTCTCTATACCCTGTCACATAGGAAAATTTGTCATAGATAAAGCCTTATGTGATTTAGGAGCCGGTATTAGTGTTATGCCTTTATCCATATGCAAGAAACTTGAAATGGGAGAATTAAGACCAACTAAAATGTCTGTGCAACTAGCAGATCGTTCCGTTAAATATCCTGTAGGAATTCTTGAAAACGTTCCCGTGCGCATAGGTCAATTCTACATTCCAACCGATTTTATAATTATGGACATTAGAGAAGATGAAGTTACACCCATTATATTGGGAAGACCGTTCTTAGCAACTACCGGTGCAATCATAGACGTAAAACGAGGAAGACTCACTTTCGAAGTAGGAGAAGAGAAAATTGAGTTCATTCTTTCCCAATTTCTGAAAGCACCTGCAATAGAAGACACATGTTACTTCATGGATATCATCGATGAATGCATAAAAGAAACAGAGTTAGAAAATGACAAATCATCTGACTATCTTGTAGAAGACAAACTTAACCAATGTTTAGCAATAACACCGGACCCTACGCAATGCCTTAAGAAACCAACCTTAGACCTGAAAACACTTCCCAAAAATCTGAGATATAAATTCCTAGACTTAGAACTTGAACGACCAGTGATAGTTAATGCAGACCTAGGAAAACTCGAAACAGAAAAACTCCTGCATATCTTAAGAAAATATCCAACCGCACTAGGATACAACATCACCGACCTTAAAGGAATAAGTCCTTCTATTTATATGCACTGCATCATGCTAGAAGAAGACTGTAAAACTTCTAGGGAACACCAGAGGAGACTAAACCCGATCCTGAGTGAGGTAGTGAAGAAGGAAATAACCAAGTTATTAGAGGCAGGTATCATATATCCTATATCTGATAGCAAATGAGTTCTTGTACACGTAGTACCAAAGAAAGGAGGTATAACAGTTATTGAAAATGAAAAAGGAGAAACTATAACTAAACGAATCGAATCGGGATGGAGAATGTGCATTGACTATAGGAAATTAAACAAAGCAACCCGAAAAGATCATTTCCCTTTACCATTCATTGACCAGATGTTAGAACGATTAGCAAAACATTCTCATTTCTGCTATCTAGATGGTTATTCAGGTTTCTTTCAAATACCAATTCATCCTGATGACCAAGAAAAGACAACGTTCACGTGTCCTTTTGGTACCTTCGCTTATCGACGAATGTCGTTTGGCTTGTGCAATGCTCCTGCAACCTTCCAAAGGTGCATGATGGCGATATTCGCCGATTTTCTCGAAAACATCATGGAGGTATTCATGGACGATTTCTCCGGATGCGGACAAAGCTTTTAAGAATGTCTTGAAAACCTAGAAAGAGTTCTAGAACGATGTGTAAAAGTAAACCTAGTACTTAATTGGGAAAAATGTCACTTCATGGTACACGAAGAAATTGTTTTAGGACACATCATCTCAAATAGAGGAATTGAAGTAGACAAGGCCAAAATAGAGGTAATCGAAAACCTTCAACCTCCGAAAACTGTGAGAGAAGTACGAAGCTTCTTAGGACACGCCGGTTTTTACCGACGATTCATTAAAGACTTCTCTAAAATAACTAAACCTTTAACCGGACTATTGATGAAAGATGCTGAATTCATATTCGACAATAAATGTTTAGAAGCATTTCAAACGCTTAAACAAGCATTGATCTCCGCTCCCATAATGCAGACACCAGATTGGAATGAACCATTCGAATTAATGTGTGATGCCAGTGATTACGCTGTGGGTGCTGTTTTAGGACAACGAAAGGATAAAAAGCTTCACGTCATATACTACGCAAGTAGAACTCTAGATGAAGCACAAATGAATTACGCCACAACCGAGAAAGAACTTTTAGCAGTAGTATTTACGCTAGATAAATTTCGTTCTTACTTGGTCGGAGCCAAAATAATCATTTACACTGACCACGCTGCTATCAAGTACCTCTTAACAAAAAAGGATGCTAAACCTAGACTCCTAAGGTGGATCCTGCTGCTACAAGAGTTCGATTTGGAAATCAAAGACAAGAAAGGAACTGAAAACGTAGTAGCAGATCACCTCTCTAGACTCGAAAACCTGGAACCGGAAAGAACATCGATCAACGATGATTTCTCGTACGATAAACTTATAGCTACTTTGGAAGAAAATAAAGCTGATAAACAGGTAGAAACCACCTTAGCTATATCTGTTACACCATGGTACGCTGATCTCGTCAATTATTTAGCTGCCAGAATAGTTCCACCTACCTTATCCTACCAGCAAAAGAAATGATTCTTCTATGACATAAAACAATATTACTGGGACGACCCTTTACTTTTCAAAAGAGGCCCCGATGGTATTTTCCGTCGGTGTATACCTAAAGAAGAGGTAGAAAATATAATCCAACACTGTCACTCCGCTCCTTATGGTGGACATGCAAGTACATCCAAGACCTGCTCCAAAATCCTACAAGCCGGTCTTTATTGGCCAAACATATGGAAGGATGTGCATGCGGCTATTAAGAAATGTGATAGATGTCAACGCACAGGAAACATATCTAGACGTGACGAGATGCCACAAAAAGGCATTTTGGAAGTAGAGATTTTCGACGTGTGGGGAATAGACTTCATGGGACCTTTCCCACCTTCTTTCGGTAACAAGTACATACTCGTAGCGGTTGACTACGTATCAAAATGGATTGAAGCTATAGCCTCTCCAACAAACGACACGCGAGTAGTAACTAGACTCTTTAAGAATATAATATTTCCAAGATTTGGGGTCCCGAGAATAGTAGTCAGTGATGGTGGATCGCATTTCATATCTAAGATACTCGAAAAACTACTGTTTAAGTATGGTGTGAGACATAGAGTAGCAACACCTTACCACCCTCAAACCAGTGGGCAAGTGGAAGTGTCTAACAGAGAAATCAAATAAATATTGGAAAAAACATTTGTTACCTCAAGGAAAGACTGGTCTTTGAAATTACCAGAAGCTTTATGGGCATATCGAACCGCTTACAAAACTCCCATAGGGACAACCCCATTTAAGCTTATTTATGGAAAATCTTGCCACCTCCCGGTAGAATTAGAACATAAAGCCTAATGGGCTATTAAAAATCTTAAATCTAAACTATAAGGCCGCTGGTGAAAAGCGAATCCTCGATATAAACGAATTGGAGGAACTTCGACAAGACGCTTACGAAAATGCCAGAATCTACAAAGAAAGAACAAAACAATGGCATGACAAGCGCATATCAAGGAAAATCTTCAAACAAGGCGATACAGTCCTGTTATTTAACTCTAGGCTAAAGTTATTCCCGGGAAAACTACGATCTAGATGGTCAGGTCCTTTCCAAATCACCAATGTCTTTCCTAGTGGAGCGGTAGAAATTAAAGGCAAATCTATGGAACCATTTATCGTAAACGGGCAACGTCTAAAACATTATCACTATGCAGAAAATAATGAAGATTCACAAGTCTTGCACTTAGACGTAATGCCTCCAGACTTTATAGATTATATTTGATAGTTTTTATGTCGAGCTTGCGACATTAAACAAAGCGCTTAGTGGGAGACAACCCACAAATTTTTATTTTATTTTTATTTCTTCTTTAATTATTCTTTTTCTTTTAAATTCTATTTAGTATTCATTCTTAATTTACTTTAACTTATAAAAATTTTCTTTCTTTCGGCATTTGGCCAAATCCTGACTAAAACTCTTGTTTCTCTTTTCTCTAGCTAACACTAACCTGATGGGACAAATTGATCGTATGGGTATCAAATTCAGAGGGAAAGCTCAGAAACAAAAGTTTGAGGAACTAGCAGAAAGAGAGATGCTACCTAGTTTGTATGCTGATGATTGGGAAATGATTGCCCTTGGACTAAGAGAGAGTGTCCTGTATTTGCTGAGTCAGATAGGGTGGGAAACCTCTCCTATCCGTAGACAATTCGTCACCTACCGGAGACTGACACTAGAATTCCTTAGCTCTCTGATCTATCTACCTAGCCATGGAAAAGGAATAAGCAGAGGTTTTATTCAGTTCAGAATGTTCAACATGGAGTATCAATTTAACATTCAAGATTTTACCACCCTTTTAGGTTTCCCTACCTCTTTTGATACATTCACTGTGAGCCAAGAAGACCTTTTTGAATATAGAGAACTTGAACATTTTTGGGGAAGCTTGACTGAAAATGACGATCCCGACGAACATGAGTTTCTTTCTGGAAACATATATAACCCGACCTTTCGTTATTTCCATAAGATCCTGGCCCACACCCTTTTCGGGAAGAAGTCAAACAGTACCTCTGTTTCACGTGATGAACTCTTCATCATATTTTGTGCTTCCCAGAACCGTCCAGTAAACGGTGCCACTTTTATGTTGGCAAATTTTGACCACCTTATTCAAGATGAACGAGCACCAATTCGATTAGGCGGTTTAATAACCATGATTGGTAATGCTATCGGATTACGTCAACCTATGCTTGACTTAAGCCCTTTCTGTGGCATTACGACTATGAGTATACCCTTCCTCTTCAACACTATGTTTATAGCAAACCTAGGGCCTGAAGAGTTTGAGCTTATAATTAACAACCAAGTTCTGTGCCTATTCACCTTGCCTAGTCCGAGGACTAGTGTTCATAACCGCAGTAACTGGCTCTACAACCTGAACGGAACACCTTCTCCTGCTAGATCTACTGAATCCATCCAGGACTATGAGATTTGTGACGACCAGATTCCTTATGCTGAATCTGACCCTCAGACACCATCTGGTTATTATGATATTGACCCTCCTCCTCAACCTGTCCCGACCGAAGAGTCGGCAATACCTGATCCTAGACATCATATGCCCGAAGATAATTATAACACCATCATTCAAGCCTTGATGTCAGAACAAGATGCCCTCAGAGAAGAGCTAGCTAGCATGGGACAAGAATTTCTGGGATATATGAACAGTATGACAAATCAGTTCCACGAGTTGCTAAACCGTGTTAACTCCTTTGCTCCTCCGGCCAAAGATCCCGCAAGTGGCTAGAAGTTGTTTTTCTTAGTTACTTAGTTTTAGTTTAGGCTATTCATTAGTTTTTACATTATTTTTAATATTAGTATTTGTTTATCTTTCGTATTTTTGTTTTTGTTTTCCAATGTTACATTATGATTATTTTATGAAGCTATTGATCTATTTTACTTTATTATGACTTATGCAATATCTATCAATAATGCTCTCTACTGTTGCTACCTACATGACTTATTAAAAATATATTTATGCAATATTATGGTAGTAGAATAGCATGCAAGGCATTTAAAAATATCACAATAGCAAAATAAAATAAACATATGCATAACAAAATAACACAATAAAATATAATGGTAAAAACAAAGTACGTTGCCAGAATGACTGTGTGACGAGCGTCACACAATCCATGACGGACGTCACACCAAGTGCTTGTGACGCCCGTAACGCCCCTGTCACGAGCGTGACACCGTCTGGCTATGTGAACGTTACTAACCGTTGGGACACGACCGTTACACCATCCCACCTTTTTACCTTCCCCATTTATTCACATTTACCCACATTTATTTACTTTTCAACCAATCCCTTTCCAACTTCCAAATCCTTTCCTATAAATACCCATCATACCTTTCTTCATACACCACAAACCATTCTATAAAATGCATTTCATTTTCTTACCTTCTACTTCTTTCAAACCACTTATCGATATGGCGGGCAACCAAGATTTCGGAAATATCATCTTCTGATCCGAAGATGATAATTATCAAAGGGAGCAATTCGAGCGTTTCCAACAGCGAGGCGTCCAATCCACCAGGTACCCTGATTTAACTTGTTTACAACAATTAGGATTACTTCAAGGAATAGAATGGATGCTCCGCCTTGCTGGTTTAACCTTTCTGTGCACTCACAATCAACCTACCTATCCATCCCTAACCTTAGAATTTTTAAGTTCCTATTCGTACAACACTCCCACCGGTGAAGACGAGTACTTAACCGCTACCGCAACCTTCCGTTTGTTCAACACCGAGTACTCCCTCTCCGAAAACCAATTGAGTACCATGCTACAGTTCCCCGTAGAAGGTCAAGTCCACCCTAGGATACCTCCGAACTCCCCGTGGCACATACACGCCTTCGACCTCTTTAGGAAAATATCCGGTGTAGAAACCAACAACTGGGATGTGCTCCTTGCTTCCCATATACATAACCCAACCATCCGGTACTTTATCCGCATCCTGCAAAACACAGTTTTTGGAAGACCGAACAACAGCAAAGTAAACGCCAAGGAATTATTCTTCCTCCAATGCGTCTTTGAAAGCGATACTCAGGTAAACGCTGCCTCCTTCCTATTTCATCACATCCGCACCCTATGTGCTAGAGGTCGTCAACCTTTTGTAATAGGTGGATTAATCACCACAATAGCACTTGGCTTAAACCTAGGGGACCGACTCCAAAATTTAGAATCTTTACCTCCCCTATCTATGGATATAAGTTACTGCCGGTCCAGCCGTCTAATCAAAAACAGAGTAGGCGGAGGGTATTACCTTATGGTGAACAACCAGGAAGTCCCAAGCGTTGTTCTACCCAACATTGCCCTAACAGATGTCACCAATCCCAACCGTCACATCTATGATCTGAATGCTCCCGAAGCCACCGAGCCTACACAAGCAAACCCGCCTTCAGACGAGTTCGCCGAAATGGAGTAGGGTGATCAAGTTCCTGCATAACAATCAGTCCCGCTCAACCCTTCCGATAATGCAGCTGGTCCATCCTCACGACGTCGTCGACGAAGAAGGCCAGCAACCAACGACGACATCATGGATGTTATCGATGGTATGCAAGCGCAGAATCTCGAAGTGATGCAGATGATGCGCCAGATGCAACAACAACAGGAAGCGAGGAATGTAATAACCGATCAGCGGTTCGCTCAGTTGCTCAGCAGGTTTGATGATTTGGAAGTACGTCAAAGATCACCAGGTCCAAGAACAAGAGGCGGAAGGCAACATTGACTCTAGTTTCTTCCTTTTTTTTCTCTTTTTGTATTTCTTTTGTTTTCTCTGAAACTTTGGGGACAATGTTTCATTTAAGTGTGGGGGGGAAAACCTTGTTCTTTAAACTTCCCCTTTTCAAGTACGTTATCTTTCCTTTCAATGTTATTTCCCTTTCTATTATTTATGAAAAAAAAATACTTATTATAATTATTCTAAATTAAGTCCCTAGTGTGAGAAATTTCTATTATCTATTCCCTCAAATTTTCATGAGCCATAACAAAAATTCAACACACTCAGTAAGTATAAAGGTTGCCTATTTCATCAAACTTGAGAAAAATTAAGACAAAAAAAGTATTACCGCCCCAACACTCTAAACAAACCTCAACATGTTAGATCAGAAAGGTACCTATTATACAAGTCCCTGGACTTTTAACTTTATAGTAACCCCGAGTAGTTTATACAAGAAGTCAGCACCACCTTAATAGCAAACTACGTGGAGGGCCGATGAATATAAGTGAATGATTCCCAAAATAAAAAAATATATATCAGGAAATGCACTAACTAAGTTAGGTGATCCTTACCAGATCATTTAATCTAAAGGTTGCAGATCATACAAAAACATAATACGAAAGATCCATGATGAGTTGGTTCAGCAGGTATCTGGTGCTGAACTTGGTAGGGCGGACTACGGTCTGATCCCCCGCAATTTGCAATGGACCAAATAACGAAGTTATCCGACTAATGTACCAGAGCTTCAAGCTAAAAAGGGGATCAAAATCACTAACCGGTCACTCCACTATGTGCGCGAAACGATAAAGGGCTTAATGTGATTTCGCTAGAATAAAAACGGGTGAAATAAGAGTAAAAGAACTAGGCTAGCTATAATGGCATGACTCGAACTGGTTTGCATAAGGTGAGGTTACCTGAGGTTGTAACGGTAGTTGTTGATGTCAAGATTAAACTCAAGTTACTCCTAAACAAAATCTACTTGCAACCTAGTACGAATTGATGTGTGTTTTGAAATTTCATCTGGCTAATTTTTTAAACGATTTCTATACTGTATTTTGCTTGAGGACAAGAAAATGTCTAAGTATGGGGGAGTTTGATAACATGAAATAATATCACATTCAAGGACTCGATTTAATTAAATTATATTATTATTCACTTCAATTTATTTCATTTTATTCGATACTACTTGGTATTTTGCTTTCTATTTATCTCAGGTAGTTTATTTGAAGCACAAGTGAAAAAGGAAGAAAAGGAGGTGCAAAAAGAAATGAAAAGAAGCAAAAGCCACCAAGCCAAGGCCCAGCCCAAAAGCACAGGCGCTGCACTTGTGACGAGCGCGACACAAGGTGTGACGAGCGTCACGCCCTGCCTACTTGTGTTACGAGCGTAACACATGGTGTGACGGACGTCACACCATTCTCTTATATTTTTGGCTTCAGAAGCGCAACAGAGGCACGTTGAAGCCTATTGTTACGCTTGACTAGTGGAACGTGAGGATTTTTACACGGAAAGCCTTTGGAGACCGTTACAAAAAGTAAGCAATATAAATAGTGGCTTTTGGCAAACCCTGCAGCCCTCTCTCTCTCTCTCCGCCGTCTCTCTGCTTCGTTCAATTTTTCTCTTCCAGCCGTGCAAGCATACCATTATTTTTACAGTTTTTACTTTTATTTGCAATTGTTATTTTTCTTTTCCAGCAATTCCTTTAAGCATTTAATTAATTTTTCACACAATAGTTTCTACACCGGAAACTATTGTGTATCTTTTACCGGATCTAACCTTACGTTAGACCCTAGGTTTTTTTATTCCTTCACTTTTTATTTTCCTGTCCGATTGAAGAATTCAAGAACAAATCCAACCGGTCTGTGGTGGAGTGTTCAAGACTGCTATTAATTACTCAGGTTCTTTAATTATTGTTTGAATTTATATATGCCCTTTTATTGTTTATTTATATTATTTGCCTGAGATAGATTTATTTGTGCATTGTTTAGATATGTTTAGCATGTCTGACTAATTTATTTAGGTATCCGTATGTAAAGTAAGCGGAATGAAGGAATCGAAACTAAGTTGGTTAAATTACATTTAAAAATAAAGTCACTCTTTTTATGGTCTCAATTTACAGGTTTAATAACAAAGTTTTTGTACGAGAGTAAAAGACATAAAGAAGTTAAATTCAATAGAACGAGAGTTTGAGTTTTTAACTGGACATAGTAAATTGAGCATTAATTCTAAATCAGGGTGAAAGCAATTTTTAGAGTTAATTAAATTCTAATCTTTTTCAAAAAGTATTTTTAAAAGTTAAATGTGAGGACGAGAGTTAAGCATTTGAATTTAATTATATAATCTAATTCAACAGAGCGAGAGTTTGAGACGAGGGTGTTTAAACGATTAGTGTTTTCTTAAAAAGAGTTTCTATAGATTCTGTTGTTTTCAAAAGGTGATTTTGGACTTAACCAATAAGTGACAGCTGCGTTAATATAAAGTCATAGTCTATTCAACAGAGCGAGAGTTTGAGAAAAGACTTTTAATCAATAGTATTTACTGAAAAGATTTATTTTAAAAAACCAAGAAACCAACGAAGATTTGATTCCCTAATTACGACGAACTACATACCGATATCCGCTTTATTGATATTTAATCTAGATCTTATTTTAGTTTTAACTTTTCCCCCGAACAATCAAAGTATCATCCGCCTTAGCTTTACGAAGTAACCTTAGATAACGGTATATCGATTCATAAGTCCCTGTGGGATCGATATCTTTTAAAACTACGCGATAGAACTGTGCACTTGCAGTTTGTACCCCAAATTCGACTCATAAAGTCGCGATCAGTTAATCAATAGCTTAGTCTCAACATTTTACCGCTACAGTGTGTTGAACTCGACATGATGGCCGAACACTACTCTTGTCACACACATAATCATATGTCCTCATATTTAACTAATTATTGTTTCAACATCATATTCTCTTTGACAAACTCAGTACATCGAGAATTCTAAGCTAACATAAGGTTATGATGTTGTTCGGACATCTAGTTAGTTAATCAATCTAGAAGTGCTAGAATGATTTGATTTTCTCCTATAAGTCAATGAATGTGAAAAATTAGTGGATTGGATCAAACTTTTTTCTTGAAAGTTATTTTTTGGGAGGACTTTGCACGCATGGCATCCGACATGACAACTGTTCATACGTGTGTGACATCTGGTCATCAAAATTCCAAGAAAACTTCCAAAATTTTGGCTTAAACTAGGATACAAACCACAATCACTTTAATTGAGTATAACATGGTTTACCACTAGACCACTTCACCTTTGATAATTTAACATACAAATGAAATATATATTTACATTTCTATTTTTCTTAAACACACTCTTCTTTTTCCCATTCCCAAACCCTAAATTCGTTATTCTTATTTGCTTTTCTTTTTTTAAAGAGCCACATAACAAAACACTAAGTTCAGTTATTCTTGGTGTTGAATGTGGTTCAAGCAATAGTGTTGGTCTCGTGGCATAGATCCAATTAAATTTTTTTTAATTGCTTTTCAGCACTTTCTGAAAGCAGTGAATGGGGGTTGTATTAAGTGAAAATCTTGTGTATGATTTTGTGAATAGGCAATAAGGAAGATTTGTATGTCAACATTTCCAATCACTCTAAAAGTTACATGATTCTGTTATCTTCATTTTATGGGCTTATCTATTTTATGGGCATATCTTGTTACTTTTCTAAATTTTATTTCAAGTAAAACTACAATGCTGACTATAAAAAATCCATGGTTCTTTTCAATGGTATTATTTTTTATGGACGATTATCAAGACGTAATGACCAAAAAGCTTGGTCTCCCAAAGTAAAATAAGCAGCTGATTGGAAAACATCTAACTAACATGGTTGTTGTAGACTATTGATTATACAAACTTCTTTCAAATATTAAAGCAGTTACAAGTATTTGGGATGAAGAATTGTTAGTGCCACTAAAGTCAGTTTTGTTCGATATTGGTAAAGAGCGTCAAGAAACATGGACAAGTTGGTTGAAAACTTACATTAACGATGTATAATTGTATGTGTTTTCTTTTTGTTATGCATAACCTTTTTTAGCAAATCTGTTGCCATTCCAAGTAGTGTCGTGGATATGTCTACCCATGGTTTTGAATTGCGGTCCGCAACCGTAATGCGGTAGTCTCCGCATCCGCATCAGACCGCAATTGCCGTGTGATTTAAAATCACGCGTTCAACCACATTAGAAGTCGCATCAAACAACTTTACCAATGTTTCTTCACATATTTTCATCATAAATCAAAGTATGAGAACCGAAACCTCAATTTACATCTCATTTGTAATGTAAAAGATTAACATCAAGAGTTTTTCAATTATGCATTTTAAATATCTTTCAATAAAAATTCATGCCGCAATGACCGCAATACGCATCGCAGCAACCGTAATGGCTGCAATCGCAACACGCGCAACCGCAACCGCATCCGCGACCGCAACCGCAATTTAAAATCATGTGTCTACCTTCTGAAATTTTGATCATCATATACATGTGATATAATCAATGTCTGTACTTTTACGTTGTCAGAAGTTGTTGACCGATACGATATTGACTTTCTTGCTGCATAAGTTGCACTGATAAATTAAAACAATCTCTTCAAATTTTGATTCTTCTAAATTTTCTTAAAACAATTTCAATCATTATATTTTTTCAAAAATGCACGTCGCATATTCCAAGTGATTTTTTTAGATGGTATGTTGTTCTTAAGACCTTAAAATATCATTATCTATTGGACAAAAGCTAAATAAATGATGTAAATATTTTAACTAATGGTTTCTAACCATCGGGTCATGTTTGATTTTGATCTAATCTAATTTTTAAAATACAAAAATTGATACAACCATCAACACCATGTTTGGCCGTACGTTCAAATTCGCATTAAATAGTAAATGTCTTTAGTTTCTAGTTGATGTCAAAATGCTATTAATTCATCAAAAAAATCTCTCTACATGGGCCACTTTGGAGAGAGAGTTTCTAGATGAATAAATTCTTGCATCACTATTTGTTAGAAAGCGGTGTGAAATATCAATTTTCAGATAAAAAGAGGGATAGTGAGTCGGAAAAGCCTACAAGAGATTTAAGAAAATGTTAGTTTCATGTCCAGCACAAAACATTGACACCACATACTAAATGCATATATTTTACAATGGTCTAAAGATAAAAACTAAACAAATATTGGATACATAGGCTAGTGATTCTTCAAACTTCACAACTTCTAGTTAGCTCACAAATAATATTGAATTTATTGCTAGAAATGAGAATTTGAAGCTGTATGATAGGTGTTCCACTCCTAAAGAAGGCCTCGTTGATCGGAAGTTAATGGATAACAACACCAGAAAACATGAAGAAAGGGTAGCAGCTGGATTTGAAAGGAGAATGTTGACTTCTAGCTTTAGTTTTTGCTTAGATAATATTTTTCTTAGATAGGATCTTTACCTTGATCCTTGTCTTTTATAATCGCATTCTCTAAGATACTTGCATAATCAAGAACTTCTATCTTTGTCTATTTTGGATTAGTTTCATCAAAGATGGTATGGATTGATTCTTCTATAGATAAGATTCTTTATTAAATATTTTAAAAGTTTTATTAGAAGTGGAATATCCTAAGAATAAACCTTTCTCTATCTAAGTAGTACCTTCATGGGCAACTTGAAGGGTGACCCACCTTTTTTTTTTGTTGGAATTTTACAGAAAGAAACATGCGAGAACTGAATAATAACCAGAGAAGTGGTTATAATGGTTTTCGCTTTCAAATTGTGCTGCACTTTTTCCTTATCCTCTTTGGTCCAAATATCTCTATCTTTGTTTTCCATAACATCATCAACTAGATGTGTGGGAATAAAAAGACCATTTGTATAGAAATCTATAAATCATTATACATCCCTTCTATAAAGATTTTCATATTCTCTTTCGGTAAAGCATATCCTTCCTCATTCAAGGATGGTGGTTTATTTAGTGAATCTCTTAAAACAATTTATATATCCTAAGATGATTAGTATAATAACAAGAGCTAGGATATGATTTCACTAGTTGATCAAGTGACTCCAAGTACACGAAAGATTGAATTGTGATATTCAGATTTCCAAAAAATCAGTTTATAACAACTCTTTGATTTAAAATCGATTATATGAAAAGAGATAAATAGGAAAAGATAAATCAGTGAAGTAATAGAAAAGAAAAGAGGGAGAGAAATAAGAAACGGAAAATAAAAATAATAGAAATAAAAGAGATAAAAGATAGAAAGATCACACCTTAGATTTATCCTGATTCGGCCTAAACCGCTTGACCTGCACCAGTACCTAAGAGTTTCCCTTTGAAATTTCCACTAAAATAAACTTGAGCTTTTATACATTATCATCTCAAATAACCTTATAAACAACTTGGGCTTTTGTATAACATCAACCCATAAACCTTCTACAAACAACCACTACTTTTACATTGGCTCGTCTACGTAAGCTTAACTAGAGCTTTTACATTGGCTCAACTCAACTACCTTCACCTAAGCTTTTTTTAGGTTTAGCTTGAAAACTTCAAATTACTTACAAAGATATCACAAGAGAACTATGTTCTTTAATAGGAAATTACAACACAACACATGTAAAACACAAGTCGCATATGAAAATTGTCACTCTCTTGACACTAAGTCAAATCTAGCGAAAAGAACTTTATAAAAAATGAGAGAAAGAAGGATAAAAGGATTTTTTTTTATTCATAAAATTGGTGTATTTTGAAATAAGGATAAGTCTCATTTACATAGGAAAAATATCGCTAAAAAAGAAAATAATTCATGGTCGTTTTTAATCATTTAATGAATTAAAACTATGTACTAATCGATTAAAAGTCAAATTAGAAAGGTTTGATTTTTGACGTCACTTAATCAATTACAATTCTCCTTAATAATTTAGGAGTTGTTAAACTTTGACTTAACCTATTAAAATAATCTCTTGATATATTATCTAGTGTATTTGAACTTCTTTATTGATTAAACAAGCTTCAAATCATTTAAACACTTCTCCGAATTGGTTTTAAGATGTTTTATCAAAATATAATCCAAATTTTGAAATACTTTGTGTGTGTTTGTATGCATTACCTTAGTACCACAAGATTTATTCATATTTATTTTATAATAAATTGATGAAAACTAGATAGATCGTTAAACACAAGATCAGACGAACTTTCACACTTTCGCATCTTTGACCTCACAACTTCAAGATCACACCTTTAAGAATTCAAGATCCTTTTTTTGATGAAACTTTGTCTAGCATATTCAACTAGAACATGACTGAGGAGGCTTGTGATATCTTTGGAAGAGTTCTCATCAACAAAATCATTTTAAAATTCTCATCAACACAACCATTTGACAGTTGTAATCATCAAAATCATTTGATTATATTACTTGCATAGCACATAGAATCACGGTGATAACCTTACAGGTTGTTGATCAATTTAATAAAATAGTTGTATGATATTGTTGAATATAGCTTTGTAAAATTGGACAAATTCATCCTTCAGGTGAAATTTGTTGTTGTTCTTGAGATGCTAGAATATAATGATATTCCTATGATTCTAGGAAGGACGTATATATCAACAGAAAGTGCATGATTAACTTGGGAGATGAAACATTAACTTTGAAGGTGAACGACGATGTTATCATGCTAAATTTTCAAAAAAATGGAGCATAAAATAAATAAATATGAGTTTAATAGAGTTAACAAACTCAACCCAATAATTGGGGAAACAATAATAGAACCAGGTTCCACAATCATCCGTACAAGAGTTTTGAGTTTACATTAGGAAATTATCAAAGAAAATGGACAACATAGGGAAAGTGAAATCCTGGTAATATTAGAGGTTTTACCATTCCATAAACAACAAATGGGAGAGGGTTTTGGACAGGTTAGAGACATGGTTAATCATACAGGATAGTGATTCCATTATGAAGGTCTATTTAAAATGATAAAGAAAAACAAAGTCAGTCTCATTCTTATCATCCTATTTAATCTAAAGTAATTTAGTTTAATTTTCTATATTCTAAATACGACCAAATCAAACATAACCTTTTGTTAAACTTTTAAGAAGTGAAAAGATAAATAATAATCACATACTTTGAATTCAATAACATGTAGCTTTATCGTTTACTATAACTAAAAATGATTTGTTAGATAAATTGTTTTGATTGAATGGAATCAGACTTGAAACGTTAACGAAATCACTTTCCTTAAAAGTATTTCAAGCACTCTCAAATGTCTTAGAGTTGGAACGTAGAAATACTTAGGATAATTCAACCTATAATCAAGTTTGATTAGACTGATGAAAACTTGAATGTAGGGAAAAGTATCTGGAATTTTAGTAAAGAGTATGCATGTTTTTTGTTATGTTTTTCTGAATCTATAATGAATTATTTATAGGCCATATTTGTGTTATTTCACAAGGTTGCGATCCTTTGTGAAAAAACTTCCTTTTGCAAAAGTTACATGCCTTTACCAAAAGTTACGTACTTTTTACCAAAGGTATAATGTTTCGCCCACAATAACCTTCTTCAAGAGTTGCATACTTTTATTCTGTAACATTTAACGAAGTATTTCCTATTTCCGAATTTAAACCTACAACAACACTTCACAAGTGTTCCCTATTTTTGAATTCAAACCTACTGCAATACTTCACAAGTGTTGTATATTTCTAAATTCAAAAATTAACCTTCACTTGCATATTTTCTTGTCATTTTGAAACACACTCAAGATTATTAATTGTTAATAATTTACAACAATTCCCCAATTGTTCTAATAATGACAAGACCAATTCCAGAAAAAGAAAACAAAGAATATTAATGCAGTTAAGTATCTTTCGATTTTAAACTTAACCTTAGTAAGAACAACGCAAAGTCTAGTAAAATTGTTAGGTAGTAATGATTTTAAATCGTTATTCCTTGTGATTAGACCATTGTTACGTTACACACATTATTTAAATGGTTCTTTTCCTATATTTCTCTCCTAGCACATATTTATGGCCATATGCTTTCATGTTTCATGAATTTTTCGTGACATAAACTCTAGTTCTCACTTTGAGATGACACCATCTCGAAATTCATATAGGTGAGTACACAATGTATCATTTTCCATGGGACACATATCCCCGATATTGAACCTCATTAAGAGTTTAAAAAAAACCTACCATCTATTTGTAAGCATCCAAATCAACGACTTGTTGTTACACATTGAATCTTAGGTTAATGTTTTATTAACTTCATACTGAGTTGCTACCATTGTTGGAACTCTTATTCAAGGAGTTTCAATTTCATACCTCTCGAGGTAGTATTTACTAAGCTTATGCCTAGTGGCTTAGTAAATGGATCATCCAGATTATAGCTTGTACGTATATAGGTGAGTGAAATCGTTGCATCCTTAATTAATTTCCTCACAAACATTTCTAAGTCTTATGTGTCTAGACTTTCTGTTATATAATTCGTTGAATTCTCTAGATAAAGTTGTTAGGATATTCCAATGTATCAAGACATTTGAAACATTGTCTTTTACTAATGGAAATTCCAACAGAAGGTTCATCAATCATTATGCTTCTTGACCAGTGGAGGCAAGAGCCGCGAACTCAGATTCCATGGTTGAAAGAGTTATCCAGAATTGTTTCTTGCACTTCTAAGAAATTGCACCCCCTTTTAGTGTAAATATCCACCCAAATGAAATTTTATGTTATTCATCACTTTATATCTAACTCTCATTGATATATTCTTCTAATATGGCAGGAAATCTACCATAATATAGACCAAGATTTTTGGTTTTCATGATATAGTCCAAAATCCTAATGATGGTCTTCCAGTGCTCACCATTTGGGTTGCTAGTAAAATTTAATCATTTTACTAATTGCAAATGCTTTGTCGGGTCTAATACATTGCATGCATTTGCATATTCCAATTCAGCCACAACTCTTCCATCATTCTTTTGAAGTTTTACACTAGGATCTAATGGAATTGTCACTTCCTTAAAGCGTAACAGTTTGAACTTATCAAGCATTTTCTAAATATAGTGTGTTTGACTAAGTTCATAACCCCTACTATTTCACTTTACTTTCACCCCAGAATTGTGTCAACTAGTATAAGATCTTTCATCTTGATATATGGAAGTTAGAAACCTCTTTGTTTCTAAAATTTCATTCATCTTGTTGCTAATGATCAATCATATAATCAATATGAAGACAAATGAATAACAAAAAATTCTCACACGACCTTGTGTACAAACACTTGTAACAATGAAGGTTTTTTAGATAATCTTGCATGATGATGCAATAAACTTTTTAGATGAAGTGGGAGATGAAATTCAAAGAAATTTAAAGTAGTATAATATGAATTTCAATAAGAACCTAAGTTATGTTCACTGGTCTCAAATCTTTACTTGAATTTCTATGTTCAACCTTATTGATCAACTTCATCATTGATGTGCATGAAACTTTTAATCCTTTTCTTCTTTGATTATATTTGTCTTCATTAAAACTGAACTAGATATAAGATGTATTCTTCATAATCTCCCCCTTTTTTGATGATGGTAGACTCTTTAAATTCTAGTTTTGATAAGATTGAAAAGTATCCCCCTAAGTTGTGTGTCTCCCTTTAATTTGTGAACTTTGCAATGACAAAGTCAAACTTTAATGTCAATTTTTCAGCGTATATTTAAATCCATGCAGGGATTTAACAAGCTTGCACGTTATTTCTTCATTACCAGGAAGCATATGACCTTTTGGCTCCTTCATGTAAGGTACATGTTTATGTCTCATTCTATAGAGTTAAATCCTCATGTCATATGTGAATTATCTTGTGTTCATTATCCTTCTTCATTAAATTTCTTTTGTGAACAAGATTATTTTCAATTGTATGAGATATATGATTATTTTGTGTTGTTACATGCTCTATGTCATTCTGTCTAAAAAAATAGAAATTTTTACTACAAGTAATCGGTTACAGTCTGTCGTTAACCGGTTACATGTTCGAAAATCTTCTTTTATTCAAAAGTTATTATGTTGGGCGCATGGTGGTAACCGGTTATAGGGTTTTGTTAAGCGGTTACACCTTTTAATAACTCATTTTTTCAAAAAATCATTTTGTTTAATGGCTTTAAGTGCCTGGTCAATATTCTTCCACCCATTTTTTCTTGGAAATGCTCATCTTTATTTACCCTTCCATCTCCTAAAAACTACCAACCTAATCATTTACTTTCCACTCATAACATCTCACTATAAAACCCCATTTTCTTACCATCTCACTCACCCAAAATAACTTCTACTCCAAAAATCACTTTTTTACTCCAAAATTACTTAAACCCTAAAACAACCTTCAACTCAACATCAATGGATCTTCCAAGAAGATAAAAGGGCAAGGTAAAAGTTGTCTATGGTGATCAAACCACAAGACTTGACCCATTGGACCTTGGAAGGTTGGTTCAATCCTCCATAGAAAAGAACTCACTACTTGCTTTCAGAAACAGACCTCTAACAACACCTAAGTATGGTAATTTGCTATCTTTTCCTATAAATAGTTTTAATTTCCCTACACTTTTTGCTTATCAAGGTTAGAGGTTATGATTTATGATTATGGTCCATTTTACCCGGATTTGGTCAAAGCTTTTGACTCTAATTTATCAATTAATCATGGTTGTATGATTAATCCTCTGTGAAAGGAAAAGAGAGTGTGTTATCTATGGAAGACTTTGGAATGTGTCTAAGTATTCCTCGTGAGGGTGAGAGAATATGTTTTACTTATGATTGGCAGGGCTATGAGAAAAATTGTTACTACTTTTGCATTAGTATGTTGTCTGAGCCTGAGATCTTTGGAAAAAGATCTAGAAATTCTGGGATAACACCAAGCCGATTGATCTTGTACTTAACAAACCTTACGGTGAGCAATCGTATGCTACATTACTTCACTGCATACATACTCATGCCGAAGCATTCAAAACATTAGCAAATTAGTGATACGGAAATGCAAATCATTTATGCGGTGAAAAATAGGTTGAAAATCAATTGGGCTTATGTTATCATGCATCATATGATTCATAAAAAATGTCTCACCGGTGGTCTACCATATGCTAAGCTTATAACCAAAATTTTGGAATTTTTCAAGTGGATTTGGAGGGAGAGGCTAAGGTAAAAATGACTTCAAGGGAATATGAAATCAATGTTGGGGCTGCCAACAAGAATATGGGAATTTTCAAAGACAAGGACATAATTTTTAAGCATCGGGAAACTGCTTCTTCAACAAATCCTATACCAGAAGGTGGAATCTCTCATGAAGTTATCTACAACAAAATGTGCAACATTGAGAACCTAGGCAATTCTATTTTTTTTATTCTGTTTTGGTTCAATATTATCTATTATTTAAATTATGTTATGGTTTAAATTATGTTTTACTTTTCACTTCTTTATATTGTCTTTTCCCCTTCTTTTTTATAATGACAAAGGGGAAGAAAATATGTGTGTATGTGCTTGTATCCTCTAGTTTATGCAGAATCAAAGTCATTGATCAAGGGGGAGTTATCAATGTTAGGGGGAGCACTTGCTAAAGAGATTCAATCATTTCAAGTTTCAATGGTTATCATCATCAAAAAGGGGGAGATTAGGAAGTCAAGCCTCTCCAACATTGTGTTTTGATGAAGACAAGTATATTATATCTAGTTCAAGTGCATTATCAAAGCATGAGAAAAAGTTTCATGTCTCAAGTTATGGTGTCAAGACTTGTATATCAAGCAACATTGTCAAGATATTCTTGGAACTTAGGAGAATGATCACTTCATTAAGGTACAAGTTACATTTTGATCAAGTGCTTTACCATAGTGCTCAGACTTATCATACTCATTTCATCTTGATGCATAAAACTCATTTTTATAACTTGTGTTTTTTCATTCACACATTACTTAAAGCATTTTTCATTTTCACATCAGGTGTAACTGTTTACACAATGATGTTAACCGATTACAAGAACAAAACTTTAAGTATTTTTAAAATTGCATCAGGTGTAACTGGTTAACCAAAACCTATAATCGGTTACAGCTTCGAAAAATTCAAATTTTATTAAAACACTTCAGCTATAACTGATTACGATTATGTGTAACTGGTTAACACTGAAGTAGTGGTACTTTTTGGATGAAAATATGATTCCAATGGGTTTTAAAATGTATCCATAAATCATGGCATTGCTTCATGATATCATGATGTTTCAAAGAGGTGTTATACAAGTATAAATACCTATGATACCTGATATTTATGTTTAACCTCTTTCATTACAATTCAAACTCAATCTTTCATTTTTAAAACAAGTGTCTTATGTCATAAGTTTTTGAATGAAACTTTCTGCATTCATTTTTCATTGCATCAATAAAAAGTTTCTTCAATTTTGTTTTGAGCGCTTGTGTAATATACTTGTGAATTGTATACTTGAAAGGGAAGATCAATTCAAGTAATTAATATACATCTTACAACTTAAAATTCTTATAAAAACTCATATTTGTGTGTATATCTTGTTGTCCAGGATTGTTGGAAATAAGAGAGTGAAAAAGAGAGGATTATTTTCTTTTTCTACTTTGTAAAATCCTAAGGGGGTGTTCCTTATTGATTAAGTTAGTAACTCCTGTATAAAGGCTGGTATTATGCTTGTACAAGGTTCTAACAAATAGTTAAATCTCTTACATGTGGTAAGGAGACTAGACGTACTCTCGGATTGTGCGAGGAACTAGGATAATCCCTCGGTGTTTTTTACTTTTCTGCATTTTACCGCTTTCATTCACTCTATCAAACCAAAAAGTAAAATGATCAAAGTACCTAATCCCCCCCCCCCCTCTTAGGTGCACTCTACACTTCCAAGGAAAAGCTTTAGTGAGGTAGGATGGTGTGATATTTGCAGAACTTTCAGTGGATTCTTAGTGTGTCACTACTACAGAAAACACTTATCATAACGCTTGGAAAAGGGATACAACGTGGTCCAACCAACCGTTGTGAGGTGATGTGTGATTGTATGTATGATGCTTTCCACCACAGGCATTGGACCCTTGTGATAAACTAGGTAGCGCGCTATATATCACAACGGTCAAAATATACAACCGTTGTAATATAAAGCGAATGATCATGGGTTCGAAACCTATTGAATGTATAGTTAATAATATTTTACGCTCTATCTATAACAAAGGTCTGTTTAAGTAACCGTGATTTAATACTTTATTTTTTTTAGTTGTCCATATATTACCGACCTGTATTTATTTTACCTGTATATTACAAACCTATATATATATATATATATATATATATATATATAATATATATATATATATATATATATATATATATATATATGGCTAAATATTTACAAAATATCAAAGTAATTATTCATAATAGCACCCCCTCCTTTTCAATTAACACATCAAAAATAAACGCCCAATGTCAAGTTCGAAACCTATTGAATGTATGGTTAATAATATTTTACACTATCTATAACAAAGGTCTGTATAAGTAACCGTGATTTAATACTTTATATTTTTTAGTTGTCCATATATTACAGACCTGTATTTATTTTACCTGTATATTACAAACCTGTATATTATATATATATATATATATATATATATATATATATATATATATATATATATATATATATATAAATATTTACAAAATATCAAAGTAATCATTCATAATAGCACCCCCTCCTTTTAAATTAACACATTAAAAATAAACGCCCAATGTCAACGAACGTCGTCGAAGTCTTTGGAAGAGAAATGTGTTCTGTCGTTAAACGTCTACATAAGCAAGTGAAAAAAATAAAATATCACATGATTTGAATTATAATAGCAAATTAACATGTTATTAAAAACATTTCAGGATATTATATACTTGATCCCACAAATCAACAATGCTAACATAGACGGTGTTAAACATGTGTTTCTTTAAATAGTACTCACACTCGTATCCCTCAACTTGTCTCCCCGTGTACAAATTTACCCAATTCATGAATATATAACCACACATGCATTTCATGATATATATATATATATATATATATATATATTCATCACTTTGAATAAATCCAAATTTACCTAATGTTTTTCAAGTTGAATGATTTAAACACTTCCAATTTTTTATATAACATAAAAAAAGGTTATATACATAACATAAAATTCAAGTAAAGAGATAAGATATTATGTAAGAACATCAACCTTGCAACATATTTTTTTCTGCACTTGCAATCCATCTCAGAGATTTGTTCCCTGCTTTCATTATTAATGTTTTGATGGAAAACACTTTTATTATAAATGTTTGTAAGATAGTGTCCAAGATATATAGTGGTGGTGTTCGCATTCTTATTGGATATATAGTATTTTGGGTGGATTGATATGTTTGCAATATCTTGAGCATTGTTACTTTTTGAAGGTAGGGCATATATTCGTTGTTTGTATAGCGGTAAATTCATGACCATCAAGGTATGGATAAGCTTGACGTCAATAAAACCAGAGTCGCCACCGCGCTTTTATTGTTTCCAAAGGAAAAGTGAAAAGTACGAACAAAACCCAAAGATAAGAAGTTTTCAAATCAAATCTAAGAAAATGCCAAAGATTACAGGTAAGGGGGTTGGTTACCCAGATGGAAGGTGTTAGCACCCAAAGTATCCTAGGTACTCCTAGGGAGCCCTTTTTTGTGTGAAAGTGATTTGATCTAAATATGTTTGATAAAATATAGAGTGGGGAGATGAGGAAAGAATTCATTAATTATATTTTTTGTGTTTGGCAAGACCTGCGGTCTTGTGCCTACATACCAACATAAAAATGAGGGATCAAAACCTCGTAGTTCGTGGTAAAAATTTCAAAGAAGTTGGTGAATTGATTTTAACAAAACTTTAACAAGAAGGCATAAAAGGCCAAAGTTTTAAATGGGGTTGTTAGTTCTTTTTGTCTTTTTGAAATCAAAGTCAATATTTTTAAGTTTATTTACAAATTTGATTTAAGAAAAAGTTTTAAAATTCATTGGCATAAGGCAAAAGTTTCTAATCATTAAAACATGTCTAAGTTTGAAATCACAAGCAAAGAATATTTTTGAAAAGAGGGAGAGATTTAGAAATTTAAGAAGTGGGAGGAGATTAATGGACTACCCTAAGAAAAAATTAAAAGTTAAGAGTTGAAAAGATATGACCAATGGGATGCAATCCAACATACAAGAATGTCATATAGAAACTCATTTTCCTTTGGACTTTGACAAATAATAAGTAATAAGAAATAAGCAACATCCAAGCATTATGTCAAGATTAAGGCATTAAATAAAGATAGCCATAATATCCAAGCAAGTCATCCAATAGATAGCCGTCTTCAGTGTCTTCCCATGTAGTAGATGAAATATTCCTTGATCAACTTAGAATAAAACATCACACATAGATAATAACAAAATAATTAAGCACAAAGACAGGGTAGCAGATGGATCCAAGACATCCAAGGTCTTCCATCAGATAAAGGTACAAGCAGAGATAGCTCAGCCTCAAATATTGGCATTGGCCAAGTCCTTTAGCACAGAGAATGTTGCCTAATTCTAAGTCCAAAAGCTCGGATCAAATCAAATAGTCCACCAAGATGTTTTTTATGGTTTTTGTTGTTATTAGGTGTTTTAAGGTCCTAAGACCACAAACAAAATCAAAACAAGCAAACAATATACACAAGCACAAGGATATGGCTCAAGTGAGCAAAGTGAAAAGGGCTTAAACAGAAACAAATTGCATGAAATGTAAATGACAGATGAATAATAAAGGTACTGAAATTTAAATTGCATAAAGTAAATGAATTGAAAGTAAAAACAAAAATGAATAAAAGTTAGTCAAGTATAAGTCAAATGTTAGTGATGATTTTTAATTGATTAAGTCATTCTTTGAAGAACACTCAACCATTCATTCACAAGTATGAATCCTTGAACCAAGACATCATCCATGAGAAGAGCTACAACTTGGATAATTCAACAAGTATGCCACTAGCTCTCATGAAAGGAAAAAAGGTCAAGTCTTCACACAATGCCATGAAGAATGGGAGACTTACAATCTCACTTACTACAATGTTATGCCTTCTTGATCAAATTTAGCTCTATGTTAAGCAATCGTAATTGGACTTATGTAGAAGTCACAACTATCTGAGGTCGGACAATAAAAATAAAGGTGTTAATGCATGTTAGAGATTTGGTACAAAGAACCAAACTCCTAAAACATACCACATACTAAAAGAAAAGGTGGGAAGGACCTATCTCAATTAGACTTATGTTGATTCATCTGACACAAGGTCATTGATGGACCAGCTAGCATTTAGACATTAGCGAAATCATTGGTCAAATGAAGGATTGGGAAAGAATAAGGATGAAGATGAAGAGGGAAGGGGAAGTAGAAACACAAATTGATCATGAGAGGAATTTCATCTTATCAATACCATCCATTCATTTTGGGAGATGAAATGTACATTTCATCAATCCCCTAAATCCAATGGTTTTGATCAAACAAAAGTCAAATCTACCATGACCAAGGCTCAAACAGAAATTCAAAATCACAAGACCATAAAAATGGCTCAACATAATTTTCAAACAATTATTCAATTAAAAATTAATTTAAAAATGGATTAAAATGCATTTTAATTTGGTCAAACCTCAAATCCCTTCAAAACACCGAATAAATGGCCAAGGGATTTATCCTAGGTCAAACAAGGTCAAAGGACCTTAGACAAAACATTTCATGATTTTTGAAAAGTCAGAAGTATTTTATAAATATTTAAAACAAGTAAAAAATCATTTAATTCATGAAAAATATCAAAATTAATCCAAAAAATAATTTTAATTCAAAATATGGAAGAGGAAAATATTTAAATACTTTTGGTGACCAAGGCCCATATTTTTTGGATTAAAAATGAAACTAATATGAATTAAACAAAATAAATGGATTAAATGAAAAATCAGAATTAAAAAAGAAAATAGAAAAAACGAGGGCCATCAGATCTCCCTCATTAATTGAGGTGGAAGATCTGATGGCCAAATGTGCGCTTTCCACAATGGTCCTTAGTCAATGCGTTCAAGGCTTGGTAATCACAAGGAAAGGCTGAGATTAAAACATTTCAAATAGATCAGATGGCCAGGATGCACGTCAGCACATCACCAGAGCCCTAGCTCCGGTCATCTTCTCCGGTGGATCTCACCGGACTGGTCCACCATCAACCACCACCAAAATGAAAAGAAAGGACATCATTTTAAAGGAAAAATGCTCAGGAACTCGAATATGGCCTCAATTTCTTCCAATTTCAAGTATATTGAAAGATACATGGATTTGAATTTTGAGGATCATGAACTGATTTACTTCAATTTGACCTTAAAGCAACTCAATCTTGTTACCTACATTAGTAGGACTTCAACCAACCAACAATCAAGCAAAATAATTGAGAAATGAGGGAGAATCGAAGAAGAGAAGTTTGAGAAAATTCACATTCGGGTAGCTTCAAATTGGCTTGATCTTGATCTGAATTCACTTGGTTCTTCCTCCTCTTACTTGCAGTGACCAATTGAGATGAAAAAAGCAATGAATCCTTGGAGTTTAAATCTCAAAACAGAAGGTGAAATTCAAACTTGATTTTAAAGAAATCCTCAAGGTATTCTATGGTGTAGGGTTTTGGGGTGGCTTGGCAAAGCTTGGACAATGTGTGTGTTGATCTTGAGGCAATGCACTTGTTTATATAGGCAATAGAATTTAGTTTTACACCCTTTGAAATTTTGCCAAAATTAGAAACTATGGTGCATGGATGCATGGGCAATGAATTAAGACCAATCAATGATGCAATCCAACTTCAATTCGTGCACAATGAATACTGAGGTCATCACATGGAAGCATGCAAAGAGAAATGATCACTTGAATCCAAAACTTACCAAAACAAACCAAATAAAGGAACCATGCACAAGTCCCTCAATTCTTGTCCAAATGAAGTAACTTGTTGACGAAGTCACACAAGATACCCAGATGAATTAGGGCTTCCAAGGCAAACAAGCTTCAAACTCTTGATGAACTCTTGATCAAATTAACAAATTAAGAACATGGGGATCCATATATGATGTTTAAAACCAATGTGAACCATTGTTGGATTAATCTTTTTGCATTGAGGGTCTCAAACCCTAGTTGTGAGCTTGGTAAGGCGTAGGTGGACACACACACTACCTACAAATGACATAAAGAAATATATAGACATATTTTTGGTATTCTGGTTAGTAAACAAAAGAGAATAAAATATGATACAATTAAATATGCTTGGTGATCTCTTCCAATACAAGCCCAATGAATGAGGGGTAAGGACGATACCAATGTGTGATCCCAAAGCCAATGCAAATGATGAGATAACATGAGAGGTCTTAGGGTCAAAATTGGGGTCTTACAGTTGGTTACCTGAGTAACTATACCCCTCGGTTCTTTTTAAAAATTGATGGGAAATGTTATTTCATTATTAATTAAAAAAATAAAATAAATTTGGGACTTTCTCCTCGGTTTTATATTAAAACCGAGGTCATATATTACTTGTAGGAAAAAATGGTGAATGGTGAAAAATTGTAAATAACATATAATGTTTCTTTTTTTAATTTTTACCATTCATCACATTCTTTGTGTACAATTAATTAACAGATAAAAAATTAAATAAAAAGAAATAACACTTAAAGTATTTTTGTTGGGATTTGAAATATATCATGAATTGCTTTTCTCTTTGGTTATATTCAATATCAGAGGAAATATATATTATTTAAAAATAAATAAATAAATCATGGCGCGTCCTGGAATTATACATTGGTTTTCTGTTGAGTGGGGTGAAAGCGTTATTATATAATGTATTATTTGTAATAATGTTTCATTGAATTTAATATAACTATTTTATATAATTATATTTATAATTAATGATATAATAGGAGTGAAAATAAATTTGCTGTTGTTTTTTTAACTATAAATTTAATAGGAATATTGTTGAAAAAAACTATAAACAGAGAAAGTTTTATTAATACTGCTTAAAAGCTTGTGTGAATTGATTGATGACTTTGTTTGAGATAGACCGAATAATTTATTTTACTTTATAAAAAGAAAAGATTGATTGCCTTGTATAAATGGCATGGCATCGGATTTCCACAATGCACACAAGTCAAAACTTATTCTAATCAACCTTTGTTTTCTTCTAAATTAGGCATTAAAAAAACGTCATTTGTAATATTTTCCTAGGAATCCTTTTATGTCAGTGTGCATCCTAAATTAAAAAACTTTGACTATATTCTGATTGGAAAGCAAACTGGTGTCCACTATCCACTATCAAGGATTGCTTTAGTACTAATTTCATTTAAACAGAAAAGTATTTAAATTTTATAGTTTTTGAAATGATCAAATTAAAATATTCTTATTGTATTTAATTAAAAAATTCTATATATCATTCAATTTATTTATTTACAATAACTATTTTATTCAAGAATAAAGTTGCTTGGAAGTTTGAGAAATACAATAAATTTCTTCATTAAATAAATAAATAAAATATATATGTTTATAGTCTTTCTAAATATCTCAAATTTCTTTTTTAGTCTCTTAAAATATTTCCTTCAAATAATGATCCTCCTAATATTTTGTAATCATATTTTTATCCCTCCTGCAACTTAACAACAGTTTTTACAAATAGCGACAAAATTAGCGACGAATTATTACTTACCGATTGATTTAACGATAATTTTAGTATTAGGGGCCAAAATTGTGAATGAAAAATTTTAGGTGGACTATTCATTAAAGAAAATGTTTTGAGTGATCAAAAATGAAATAGAGATGACCACAAACATATTTAACTCATAAAAGATAAACACGGTTAGAAGATATAATTCATTGTTTAAGTAGGCAAGTTGTATTCAACATAGTTGTGCTAGGCAACAGAGTAAAAGTAAGCTAAGTGAAAGTAAGTTGAGTCAAATACAACATGTGTATCAAAGTGTGTAAGCAAGTATTCGACAGAATCAGATACTGTGGTTAGTGAATTATGTTTTGGTTGTCTATTTAAACAAGTGACGATGTAAATCTAAACATAGTAACTTCACTTCAATAAAAATTCATTTTTTACAATATAGTTTCTTTCTCTTCTTCTTCTTCTTCTTCATTCTTCTTGAAAATCCCAATTATTCTAACAAATTAGTATCAGGGAGCCTGATTGCAATTCAAAGAGAATTTGTAATTACAAATGGTAACACAACATCCACACAATTTTCAGAGAATCTATCGGTTTTCAAAGGTTAAAACTACGAGAGGTGGATTGCGCAAATAAAGGTCATCTTCAAATTTAAAGATGTGGTTGAAATTGTGAGTGATGGAATACCTGCGTTGGACAAGTCAAAGAATTTGAAGACACGTAACTATTGAAGATCTAGTGTGTTGTGGTTTTATTCTTAAGTCTTTGTATTCTTGTTGTTTATTGTAAACCTCTAAAGAAGCCTAAACTAAATATTCAAGACATTGAGGTTGATTGTTATGTGAGTTATAATTCAACATCTTTAATCTCTTAAAAGTATTTATCATTGGGGTAGTGATTGACAGAAAGTGAGAGGGTTTTTTATATTTAGGGGGAGACCTAAATAGAAAGTCATGGGTATTATTATGAAATAGGCATTGAACAAGGTTTGTTCATCTAAGACTAATTGTACTACTACTATTGAGAATGAATTTCCTTTCTTGGGTTAGAAGCCCCCCAAATGCAAGTCATATTGTACTGAATTGGGTTAACAACTCTCTTATGTTCTTTATTGATTTTTATTTTTTGTCTTAGAATGTTTAATATGTTTTCTATGGTACATATTTTCTAAGACATTATGTCCAACATCTGTCTTGCGTAGAACTGAATTTCAAAGACTTCAGTTGTCATACTTTTCTTCAGTAAATTAGCCACTTGATCTTCACTTTTGCAATGCTCCAATTTAAATTTTCCTTCACTTACTAGCTCCTTCAAGTAATGAAATCTCATTTCTATATGTTTATTTCTTCCATGTGCAGTGATATTTTTGGCAAGATATATGGGAGACATATTACCAATTTTCAATGTCATATTGTCACACCTTTCATTGTCAATTCTTGTATCTGATTCATTAACAACACTACTTGGCAAGAACCCAAGGATGTCGCAATATACTCAGATTCGTCGGATGATAGTACCATAAACATTGCCTTCCTTGAGCGCCAATAGGTTGGTGTTTCTCCATACAGAAAGATGTAATACAATTGATTTCCTATCATCTTTATCGCCACACTAATTGGAGTCAATGTATCCTAGTAATTTGCAAGTTTTTCCCTTGTCAAATGCATGAAATAAGATACCATGATCAATTAATACATTGATTTACCTCGGGATTCTTTTGATTACTTCTAAGTGTGTCACTTTTGGTTTCTCCATAAAACCATTCACAATTCCCACATTGTATACCCGATCTGGCTTTGTGTTTCATAAGTACATAAACGATCCAATGAGCCTTCTATATTGTGTTGGATCAACTGCCTTCTCATCATCTTATTTTGATAGTTAAAACCTTGATTTTGAAGGTGTTATGGCAACTTTACATTGTTACATTTCAAGTTTCTTCAGGATTTGAAGTACATACCTCTTTTGATACATAAGCAACCCTTTACTAGTTTTCCGGAACTCAATACCAGGGAAACATGCAACGTGGTTGCCATACCCCAAAATTTGCCCGTTGATATTACAAGGCACTTTTCAAGGCACTCCAATTTGTTTTTCAAGGCATTAACCTTAAAGGGACAAAAGCCTAGCTCACAACAGGCCCAATCCAGAAAATGGCCCAAACTGGCCTGCTCGCTAGGCGAGCAAATCCTTCGCCTAGCGAACGTTCGCTACACGCTCGCCTAGCGAACGTTCGCTACACGCTCGCCTAGCGAAGCTGACAGATAACAGAAAATTCTGGGCTTCACTCTGAGCCCATTAGGTCACAAAAAAGAGCATTATAAATACCAGCACTTCAGTAATGAAAAGGAGAACGAAAAAGAACGAAAAAAAGGACGAAAGGAGGACCCTAGCAAGCAAACCCTAGCGCTCACAGACAGGAAACCCTGAAGGAAAAGCCGGCGGCAGCAAGGTCACTTCCGCTCAATTCGATCCGCTCGGCCAATTCAAGGTTACAATTCGATTACAAACAGGTTGGCATTGCTATTACTACCTTATGTTCTTAATTGGCACATGGTATCATGATTGAATTTATGAAACTATCTTAAGTTTTACATATGAATTTAAGTATGCATGAACATCTGAATGTCTAACCACATAATCTCTGTAATGAATGCTATAAGGTGTGAAGCTTGCTGCCATTATATCATTATTAAAACCGGAATCCGCAGCCGCTCGCTAGCACATCGCTAGGCGAGCATGCAATGAGTGTTCGCTAAGACTTCGCTAGGCGAAGCAGGAGCGAACGCGACAGCAGCCGACTTTTCTGTTCTGACTTTTGCCCACCTGTCATGTTTTTATCATAGCCATGCATTGTTTATCTGACCCTACTGCTGTTCTGGTTTCTTTTGCGGTGCAATCCTTGATTGCATCCTGACTTGGTACTCTAACCCGTTTGCTGAATTTTGTAAAGGTTCACCTTTCCCAGGAAAAGATTGATGTCTAGGTCTTCCACTTTATTTGTGGGATACCCTTGTGGAGTTTCACCCTAAATTACCTAATTAATTTTAATGTATTAATTTTAATGTATTAATTTTAATGTATTAATTTTAATGTATTAATTTTAATGTATTAATTTTAATGTGGAGATTCATCCTAATTACCTAATCGATTGTAAAATACGGCCTCTAAATATGTGATCTTGGACCTCTCTTTTGCCTTACGATATTACGGTACCACGGTCATGTCCCGCGAATGTGGGGATACACTTAGCAATGGCCCTTCGATTAAATCATCATAAAATAAATCATAGTCCCTCGGATGTTGCCTTCGAATATATGATTTCGTCCCTCGATGACCCTTCGGTGTAGCCTACGATTAAATGATGATCGTCCCTTCGAATGCTAAGGTATCCTTACAACTGTTGCCTTCAATGACCTATCGATGACCCTACGATGACCCTTAAACATCCAAAGGGTAAAATTACTTACTTCTCAATAGTAAGGACAGTTTTACCCTCATAAGGATAGGAAACGTTCATAACAACCTTAGGAAGGTATAACTCTCAATTGCTGGATCATAACCTAAAACATTTCCCACCCCTCACACTTTGCAAATCCTAGAAAATCACCACTTGGTATACATTCATACTAGAATCATTACCAAGTTACATTTTTCTAAACCGTTTTCAAAATCAAACGAGATAAATACTTTGTATACATTCATACGAGAATCATTACAAAGTTAAACTCTCTTTTCGAAACATTTTTTAAACAATTCACGAACACTTTTCAGACAAAAAATATAAGTGATCCAGCAATTAAGAGCCCATGGATAACCATGGATACAAAGGGTGCTAACACCTTCCCTTTGTATAATGTACCTCCCGAACCCAAAATCTATTGAGGTCTTTCCTGTTCTTTTCCACCTTTCCTTATTGGATAAAAGAAAAGCCGGTGGCGACTCTTGCTATCCGCGACATTGCGATAAAAAGCAAAACACCCCAAGTCAGTTCACCGTATGACAGAACTGGCGACTCTGCTGGGGATACTTTAAAAAGAGAGGTTACCTTAAAAACAAGATCACTTATTCCAAATTGTCTGATTTACTTTTAAGGGATTGCTTGGGTATTTTTGAGTGAAAGATCCTACACCCGGATCTAGTGTACCTTAGGTAAGTAGCAATAGATCATCGCGACTATCCGGCGTATACTGGAATGGTTAAAATGATGGCTACGGTTAATGTGACACTTTGGATGTCCTGATGTTCCTCATGTTCACTTGAGGAAAAATTTGGCTTCCGCGTGGTGTCATTAAAGCATTAACCAGACCTTTAGAACCCTAATTGACTCATCCTGGCCATTAGAAAGTAGTGAGATAACTGACTTCGATTCCGACTGGGGTTGGTTGAGACTCGATACTACACTCTTTGAGATTGGACTTTAGGGAAGCTTCGGTCAACCACTTGGTGTTGCACTGAAGTGGACTTAAAGGAAGGTCGGTGATTTGAGATCCTTCTAGAACCCGGTTACTATTCTAGGACAGGTTGAACCAACTAAATTTCAGTGGGGAGGGTACTTACCTATGGAACTCATGCAAGCCTTAAAACCTAGGAATGATGGTTGTGTGACTTGCTTGTGCTTGTTATTTATTTAACCTCATAACATCATAACATCTTAACATCATAACATCATGACATCATAACATTGTACTAACCATTTCAAGGACTTAGGGATTTAACTTTGCTCTGTTTTGTATTAAAACAAAAAACAAAAAAAAAACAACAAAAAAAAAAAACAAAAAAAAAACAAAAAAAAAACAAAAAAAAAGAAGTCTCCTTTTTTGGTAGTCTATACAAAGTTAAATTCCAAAAGGCCTTGAAAACATTTCATACATTGCATAGCATGACATAACATTGCATAACAGGTACTCTAAAGGGATCAATGTTCTCACGGTTTTCCTCCAAACAGAAAAATGGACCTCGAACAAATTGTCAAAGATCTCCAGGCTCAGAATGCTCAACTCCAGGAGATGATCTTGAACTTATCCAAGGGGCAGGAGGAACTGAAGGCTCTCTTGCTCGAGAAGAAAAAAGACAAGAAATCTGTGAGGCACATTAACCCGGGAAGAAGGCAGTTTACGAAGATCAATATGACTTTAGCACAAGCACTGCAGGGTATGCTAAAAGCAAATTTAATTACCCTCAGAGATCCTCCTGCAAAACCCAACACTACTTCTCCTAGTTATAATCCCAATGCCAGGTGTGCGTATCACTCCGATAGCCCCGGGCATAATACAAACGATTGTTGGTTGTTGAAAAATAAGATTCAGGATATGATCGACGCTGGAGAATTTGAATTTGATCCTCCGGAGATTCCTAATGTCATTACTGCCCCTCTGCCTAATCATGACAAGACTGTCAATGCTGTGGAAGATACTGATAGCGATTGCGACCTGGATAGCTGGATTTTCCCAACAATTGGTGACGGACTCAGTAATTGGAAGGCTGGAGACACTATCCCGATTTCCTTTAGTCAGGAGTAATTGTTATTGCTATTTTCGTGGTTCAAAGCATTGTGTCTATACCCGGGGCATAATAGCTAATTTTAAGGGTTTGCCATTTCATAAGCATATTTACATTCAATAAATCAATGGACTTTTTGCATTCAAATATTGCGCTCTTTATCTTTCCTGTCATTTTTTCAAAACGAGCTATGTTTTCTTGCACACACGCAAGTAACAGTTTTCCGATCCATATTCACTCTGGATCCTATTGATAATAGTTTTGCTACTGTTCATTATGACTTTGAAAATCCGATCTACCAAGCCGAGGATGGAAGTGAGGAAGACTGTGAAGTCCCTGGAGAACTCGCCAGACTGTTACTACAAGAAGAAAAGACCATACAGCCGCAGGAGGATTCAATTGAAATTGCAATGGGTACTGAAATAGACAAGAAAGAAGTCAGAGGTTTCTTGGGGCACTCGAATTACATTGCCCGATTCATCCCGCACTTGACTGCAACTTGCAAACCCATCTTCAAATTACTAAAAAAGAAAAATCAAGAGATGGTATGGAATGATGAATGACAAAATCAAGAAATATCTCCAAGAACCTCCAATTCTAATGCTACCAGTTGAAGGAAGACCTCTAATCATGTATTTGACCGTGTTAGAAAATTCAATAGGGTGTGCTGGGGAAACATGACGAGTCTGGTCGAAAAGAGCATGTCATACACTGCCTTAGCAAAAGGTACCGACTGTGAAACAAGATACTCACAGCTCGAGAAAGCTTGCTACGCTTTGGCCTAGGCTGCTCGCCGACTAAGACAGTATATGTTGAATCATACCACTTTATTGATTTCTAAGATGGATTCTATCAAATATACATCTGAGAAACCTGCTGTCTCCTGAGAGAGTTATCACTGATAATGGTACTAAACTGAACTCTACACGCAGTTCAAAATAAAGCACCATGACTCTTCTCCGTACCGGCCAAAGACGAACGGCGCCGTGGAGACTGCTAATAAGAATATCAAGAAGATCATACAAAAAACGACATAACGTACAAAGACTGGCATGAGATGTTACCTCTTGCTCTTCATGGTTACCGCACTTCGACAGGGGCAACCCCTTTCTCTTTAGTCTATGGAATGGAATCCGTTTTACCAGTGGAAGTTCAGATTCCCTCTCTAAGAATCATGAAAGAGGCGGGCTTAGATGAAGATGAATGGATTCAGACTCGACTCGATCAGATAAATCTGATTGATGAGAAGAGACTTGCGGCTGTTTGTCATGGGCAGATATATCAGAAAAGCATGACCCAGGCATTTAACAAAAGAGTTAAGAGACAGGGGTACCAACTTGGCGACTTGGTGATCAAGCGTATCATTCTACCACAAGGTGATCCCAGAGGCAAATGGACTCCCACATACGAAGGGCCGTTTGTGGTTAAGAAAGTATTCTCTGGTGGAGCCATGATACTTGCTACAATAGACGGCGAAGACTTCCCGCATCCTGTGAACGCGGACATAGTTAAAAAATACTACGCATAAAAGAGACCCGCTAGGTCGACGTACCTAGGCAAAAGTAAGGGCATCCCGGCGAACCAAAAGGGTTCGGGCAAAAATTAGGGATAAACATATAAAGACGTACACCCGGCAAGTCGAAAACCTGGAAAGGCGGCTTGGGCAAAAAAGGGCATCCTGGTGGACTGAAAACCTGAAAAGGTGGTCCAGGCAAAAATTAGGGATTAAAGCGTATGACTATGTCCCGTTCTCTGTCAGCTTCAACCAAGTTCCAAGGACTAAACAAGCCAATCACTTCCATCCGACAGTAAGGGATGAAATGCTTGAAGACATAATGACAGTAGTGAAATTAGAATCGATAGGATTTTTTTTCTGCATAGCTTTCTCTCTGTTTTCCTGACAATTTCCTCTTACTAGGATTTCTGTCTCCTTGTACACAAATTGCCTGTTTATAGGCCCTCTTTCAAAATCAATACAATTTTATCTCCAAAAAAAAAGATGCTTTTGTTTTCACTTTTTCTGTTTTGTTTGCATAAACGTCCATTGATTTAATTTGAATTGATTTACGCATTTGAATATGATCAATGTTTACAAAAATACATGCCTAAAATAGAAATAGCGATTACTACAAGACTTCAGGACCAAGGAGAAGGTCTAACCATGCTTTCCAATGAATCCGTTGCTAATTCGATTCCCCGGCAACGCCAATTATTCCCCAGAAGAGGTCGGCACCACCAGACAGACATGTCATCTCTTCCATCCCCAGCCAGGCTCTGTTTAGTGTTTTCATCGTCAGACAGAAATCAAGTATCCCCCAGCTAAGAAAGGATCATCAATACAAATATCTCCGACCAGCAGACTGAGATTTATTCCCCCAGTAGAGTCCCCTGGAAGAACGTTTCAGACGCATAGTGCATTCATTACATCATTTCACATCACATACCTACATACAATTTTCATTCCGCATCATATACATTACATCATTTATAACATATACATGCATACAATGCTCGCATTTATTCCAGACGCATAATTCACTCATCACATCATTTCACAGCACACGCATGCATACAACATTTGCATCTCATGCATCATGACATGGCATGAAGCTAACTTTATTTTTCAGGTTAATTATCCTCTTGATACAATCAACACAAAGGTCCATTCAGACGGACATCTGTATCAATTACATTCAGGATTCAACTACACCTTTCAGATATACTCCATGTCAACATTCATTCTGACATCCTCCCAACGATGGCATCTATAAGCCCATCCCAGACATTTATCGCAAATACAGCATACACAAATACTATCAGATTCAGCCTAACGTACGATTCATTCTGATTCAGCCCAATATATGACTCCTTCAACTCAGATAAGATCTAGCGTACGATCCATTCTGACCTTCAACAACTCAAGTACGGTCTAATGTACGACCCAGTTAGACCTTCATCTCCTCAGATGCTACCTAGTGACAGGTACATTTCTGAATTGTAGTCTAGCGTACGACTACTCCCCTTCATAAGCAGATTCAGCCTAATGGACGGCTCATTCTGCTGCTCAGATGCTACCTAGTGACAGGTACATTTCTGAATTGTAGTCTAGTGTACGACTACTCCCCTTCATAAGCAGATTCAGCCTAATGGACGGCTCATTCTGCTTCTCAGATGCTACCTAGTGACAGGTACATTTCTGAATTGTAGTCTAGCGTACGACTACCTCCCTTCATAAGCAGATGCAGCCTAATGGACGGCTCATTCTGCTCAGATACGGTCTAATGTACGATCCAGTTAGACCTTCATCTCCTCAGATGCTACCTAGTGTACGGTACATTTCTGAAGTGTAGTCTAGCATATGACTACCCCCTTTTATCATCAGATTCAGCCTAATGGACGACTCATTCTGCTCAGATACGGTTTAATGTACGATCCAGTTAGACCTTCAGCTCCTCAGATGCTACCTAGTGTACGGTACATTTCTGAAGTGTAGTCTAGCGTACGACTACCCCCTTTTATCATCAGATTCAGCCTAATGGACGGCTCATTCTGCTCAGATACGGTTTAATGTACGATCCAGTTAGACCTTCAGCTCCTCAGATGCTACCTAGTGTACGGTACATTTCTGAAGTGTAGTCTAGCGTACGACTACCCCCTTTTATCATCAGATTCAGCCTAATGGACGGCTCATTCTGCTCAGATACGGTTTAATGTACGACCCAGTTAGACCTTCATCTCCTCAGATGCTACCTAGTGACAGGTACATTTCTGAATTGTAGTCTAGCGTACGACTACCTCCCTTTCATCGTCAGATTCAGCCTAATGGACGGCTCATTCTGCTCAGATACGGTTTAATGTACGACCCAGTTAGACCTTCATCTCCTCAGATGCTACCTAGTGTACGGTACATTTCTGAAGTGTAGTCTAGCGTACGACTACCCCCTTTCATCATCAGACACAGCCTAACGGACGGCTCATCCTGCAACTCCAATACAGTCTAGCATAGGACCCATTTGGATCTTCAACTCAGAGACGATCTAGCGTACGATCCGTTCTGATTTTTCATCCTCGGCAAAGTCATCCGCCTAACGAACAGCTCACTCTGGTATTCAGATACGGTCCAGCATATGATCCATTCTGATCCCTTATCCCCAGCAGCGTATAGCACACCCTGACTCCCCAGTGAAGTCAACAGCCTAATGGATAACTCACCGTATAGTCTAGCGTATGACCCGGTATGACATCCATGTCTTCAGATATCGTCTAACGTACGACACAATCTGAAGCTCCCATCATCAAACTTCCTGGATGGCATCTCTAAGCCCATCTCCATCAAGACTAATTGACAAGCGCAAATTTTTGGGGCATTCTAGTGTTCAATAATCTTCCACCTCTAGACCACGAATGGCGCACATACCATTCTACTCTCTCGATTCAAGAATATTGAACAGGGGCAGCTGTCATACCCCAAAATTTGCCCGTTGATATTACAAGGCACTTTTCAAGGCACTCCAATTTGTTTTTCAAGGCATTAACCTTAAAGGGACAAAAGCCCAGCTCACAACAGGCCCAATCCAGAAAATGGCCCAAACTGGCCTGCTCGCTAGGCGAGCAAATCCTTCGCCTAGCGAACGTTCGCTACACGCTCGCCTAGCGAACGTTCGCTACACGCTCGCCTAGCGAAGCTGACAGATAACAGAAAATTCTGGGCTTCACTCTGAGCCCATTAGGTCACAAAAAAGAGCATTATAAATACCAGCACTTCAGTAATGAAAAGGAGAACGAAAAAGAACGAAAAAAAGGACGAAAGGAGGACCCTAGCAAGCAAACCCTAGCGCTCACAGACAGGAAACCCTGAAGGAAAAGCCGGCGGCAGCAAGGTCACTTCCGCTCAATTTGATCCGCTCGGCCAATTCAAGGTTACAATTCGATTACAAACAGGTTGGCATTGCTATTACTACCTTATGTTCTTAATTGGCACATGGTATCATGATTGAATTTATGAAACTATCTTAAGTTTTACATATGAATTTAAGTATGCATGAACATCTGAATGTCTAACCACATAATCTCTGCAATGAATACTATAAGGTGTGAAGCTTGCTGCCATTATATCATTATTAAAACCGGAATCCGCAGCCGCTCGCTAGCACATCGCTAGGCGAGCATGCAATGAGTGTTCGCTAAGACTTCGCTAGGCGAAGCAGGAGCGAACGCGACAGCAGCCGACTTTTCTGTTCTGACTTTTGCCCACCTGTCATGTTTTTATCATAGCCATGCATTGTTTATCTGACCCTACTGCTGTTCTGGTTTCTTTTGCGGTGCAATCCTTGATTGCATCCTGACTTGGTACTCTAACCCGTTTGCTGAATTTTGTAAAGGTTCACCTTTCCCAGGAAAAGATTGCTGTCTAGGTCTTCCACTTTATTTGTGGGATACCCTTGTGGAGTTTCACCCTAAATTACCTAATTAATTTTAATGTATTAATTTTAATGTATTAATTTTAATGTATTAATTTTAATGTATTAATTTTAATGTGGAGATTCATCCTAATTACCTAATCGATTGTAAAATACGGCCTCTAAATATGTGATCTTGGACCTCTCTTTTGCCTTACGATATTACGGTACCACGGTCATGTCCCGCGAATGTGGGGATACACTTAGCAATGGCCCTTCGATTAAATCATCATAAAATAAATCATAGTCCCTCGGATGTTGCCTTCGAATATATGATTTCGTCCCTCGATGACCCTTCGGTGTAGCCTACGGTTAAATGATGATCGTCCCTTCGAATGCTAAGGTATCCTTACAACTGTTGCCTTCAATGACCTATCGATGACCCTACGATGACCCTTAAACATCCAAAGGGTAAAATTACTTACTTCTCAATAGTAAGGACAGTTTTACCCTCATAAGGATAGGAAACGTTCATAACGACCTTAGGAAGGTATAACTCTCAATTGCTGGATCATAACCTAAACATTTCCCACCCCTCACACTTTGCAAATCCTAGAAAATCACCACTTGGTATACATTCATACTAGAATCATTACCAAGTTACATTTTTCTAAACCGTTTTCAAAATCAAACGAGATAAATACTTTGTATACATTCATACGAGAATCATTACAAAGTTAAACTCTCTTTTCGAAACATTTTTTAAACAATTCACGAACACTTTTCAGACAAAAAATATAAGTGATCCAGCAATTAAGAGCCCATGGATAACCATGGATACAAAGGGTGCTAACACCTTCCCTTTGTATAATGTACCTCCCGAACCCAAAATCTATTGAGGTCTTTCCTGTTCTTTTCCACCTTTCCTTATTGGATAAAAGAAAAGTCGGTGGCGACTCTTGCTATCCGCGACATTGCGATAAAAAGCAAAACACCCCAAGTCAGTTCACCGTATGACAGTGGTCAATAAAAATACATAACCAACCCTTGTGTAAGATCAACTAGACCCCATTTCTTGTTCCTTTCAATCAACCCTAACTCTTATTTCATTGCACATATCCATTTTGAATCCCTCATTTCTTCTTCAATTTTCATAAAATCAGACTCACTAATTAGTGCGAAATGGACAAGGTTACCACTACCAGTTACCTCATTATCAGGGGACAACTCACAATCTTGTAATCTAGCATACATGCTTATTGATCTTGTTGGTCTTATCACATTGTATTCAACTTGAGCTTCTTTTGTTGCCTTTCACTATTTAAATATGACTCTTACTATATCTCTTATTTGATTTTTTTTCCTAATTACATTCCTTTAATTCATCAACTATCACATCTTTGTTGATCATTGTTTAATTATTGACAATATCATTAAGTTAGTATCCATCAGTTGAGTGATACCCTACAAGTATCATTTGATATGCTTTATCATCAAGTTTTCTTCTTAACTAAACAGGGATATGTATATAAAGAATTAATCCAAAAACCTTCAAATTACACACACTAGGTTTAGTTCCTAACCAAGATTCTTCAAAAGTGATACTTATTAGCTTCTTTGTTAGGAACCTTTCCAGCAAATATGTAGCAGTAGCCACTGCTTCTCCCCATAATTCTTTTGCAAGTGCTTGGATTTTAACATTCTTCTTACCATATTCATGATTGATCTATTCTTTCTTACACTAATTTCAGTTTTCTAAGGAGTGTAGGGTGACACTACTTCATTAAATATTTCTTCTTGATCACAAAATATACCAAAACCATTTGAGACATATTCAACCAGCATTTATCATAAATATTTTGATTTCGTGACCACTTTGTCTATATCATGGACTTAAATATTTTGAACATTTCTAACACTTCATTTTTATTTCTTAATCATATATGTCCATAGTTTTCTATTTAAATCATCAATAAAGTTTACAAAGTATTTGTTACCTCCAATTGAGTCCACCTGCATAGGTTCACATACATCAGAGTACACTACTTTAATTTGGAACTTGGTTTTGATTCCTTCATCCTTGTAAAAACTGCCTTTACGTTGTTTAGCTTGCATACACTCATCACACACTTATTATGGCATATGAATATTTAGTAATTCTGAGACCATGCCATTTCTCTTCATAGTATTGAGATATGTGAAATTGAGACGCTCAAACCTACGATGCCAAATCCATTCCTATCTACTAGAAGTTGTTGCCAAGCACTTATGATCCATCACATTTAGCTCAATCTGAAAAGTTATATTCTTTGACATGGGAGCACTACTATAAAATATATCATTGGTAACACCATATTACTACAGTCATTTTGTTAACTGTAGTAATAACTCATTTTGGGCACCTTTTATTTTTGATATTTACTAAAAGAAATTTTAGTACGATCAAAGTCAGCAACCATAGTGAAATGTACCTAGAGTGTAATGGTTTGAATCTCAGTTTTATTGCAAAAAGGGTTTATCCTTATATTTTATCATGGTTCATATTATCAACCCTGGTATAAGGTGCTAATATTTCACCATGGTTCTTATTATAAACCCTAGTGAAAGGTATTACACACACACGCACACGCACACGCACACGCACACGCGCACGCACACATACACGCACACACACACACACGCACACAGATACACACACACACACACACACATAATATATATATATATATATATATATATATATATATATATATATATACTATATATATATATATATCTCGCTTCAGTAGATAACAACCGTCTCACTCGTCTCTCTCATATATCCCAATATCCATTAACATTTAGACAATCTTTCTTATCAAACATGAAAATTGGAAACACCAAACTCCTGCAATGAACTCGTCTTCTTCGAATGGTTACCTTTGTTGCATCAAATCTTAGGAAATAGTTATGTTACAGGTTAGTCTTCACAATATCTAATATAGGTTCTTACATGGATCAATAATTTATGTTTTCAAATATATTTAGAAGTTAAATTAATATGAGTGAATGTATAACCTAAGAAGTGAATTATGTTGTTTATGTATCATTGTTTACATTTCAGTAGCTTCTTTCATATTGTTTATAGGATAAGGTGACATGTATAGCTTAAGATGAGTGAACTTTATTGTGGTGTATGGATTATAGAAGTGGACGTTATGCATATATTATAATTACAATGTAATTCTAATACATTTTTACTTATTGGTACAGAAGGTGAGTGAAAACAATTAACTCAAGAAACCCCATATTATGGGTGAGGTTCACAAATGGTTTATGTTGCTATGAAGAAAAAATATAATAAGGATGAAGCTAAAGTGAGCACTAGGAACTTGTGTGAAAGACCCAGAATGACATTCATTCAAATTTGACTTGTGTTTCCAGTTCTCACTTCAACTTCATCCTCCTTTCATTGTGGATGTCATTATGAGACATATACGTTCGTGAAACATTTTATAAGTTGATACGTTGTTGTTGTCGATAAAATTTGTTTGTTGTTAGTAATAAACATTGTATGTTGTATGTTGTTTATGGTATAATATTAATAATTGTGTTGTTGTTAATGAAAGTTGTTTGTTGTATCTTATATGTTGTTTAATGTTTTTTGTTGATGAATTTTGCTGTTAAGGTTTTTTTAGAAGATGAGTTTATTATATCTTATATGGTTTTAGTGTTTTTCCAACCCCTTATCGAATATATAACTTTTCATAATGAATTAGAAATTTACAATATGAGACATTAAGTTATATTAAAAAACAAATTACACTTATCAACGTTGTACAAGATTTCTTCAGTCCATTATTCGTATTTCTCTCTGTAATGGTTAGAAATTGGTTTAATTCTCCCAGTTCTCCATCCATCCCTTTCTCCACCTCTAATTTTGTTTGCAAAGTAAATAATATTTTGCAAAAATAAACTAGAGGTGAAGAAAGGGGAGGTTGAAGAACTAGGACCATTGAAAATAAATTTAATCGTTAAAGAACGAAATGCGAATAATAGGATGAAGAAATCTTGTATAAGATTGATCATTGTAACTTGTTCTTCTAATATAACTTAATTTGTCATATTATTAATTTCTAGATCATATTGAAATGATATATGTTTAGTGAGCATTGACAAAATAAACATTTCATATAATTTATAATAAACTCGGGTGTATATATCACAATGGTTTTTTAGCACAACCATTGTTAAATGTTAAGTGTTAAGACTTTCACTACGGTTGTTTAATGTAATTGTTATGATATGTAGCGCGCTACCTAGTTTATAAATACGGTCACACCATCATGGTGGAAATCATCATACTTACAACCATCCCCGTATCTCACCATAGTTGGTCAAGTGTGATGGTATACCTTTTCCAACCATGGTGGAATGGATTTTACGTAGTAGTGGAGCTTTTAGAATCTGAGTTATATTTGAATCTAGAACTTTAAACATCTTGTATTCCATGTAAATCTTGTAATTGTTTCAAGATATTGTATTATTCTTACAAAATTACATTTGTTTCCAAGAATGTACAAAGCATATGTACTTAAATAAGGCTCACAATTATTTATTTTGATTGATGCATCACCAATTTCCTTAATTGCTAATGTACTGTTGTCTACAAGTTTCATGTTGTTTTTCATAGTTTTATTGATTTTCACTAACCAATTTTTTCTTCTAGTCATGTGTGTTGAGAGTCCTAAGTAAAAATACCATTGATCACTATATTCTACTTCTTCTTGATGGTCACCATCAAAATTGTGTTTTCATCATCATTTTCTTACCTTGCAAGTTTTACTTCATCTTCTTGTGAATCCTTATTGTTAACATAACACTGATCAAAAAATGCCCATACCTTTGACAATTGTAACACTAGACATATTTTTGTCAAATTCCTTCTTGCCTCCTCCTTTCTCTCTATTGCTTCCACCACTTATGTAACCATTGTTTAATCTACCATGATTGGTATTACTACTTTCATCCTTTTAAAATATTGGCTTGTTAAAATTTTGAGAATCCATGTCACCATTGTTGTGATAATTCCTTCTTCCTCGTTTCCCATACCATTTTCCATTTCCTTTCTTATCTTTGTTATTGAATTTTGCTTGCAATGCAACTTCTGTTTTTGCCTTATCAATGCTCATTTCATCTATTACTTGCACATGTGCTTTAAGAGAGCTTTGTAACTCTTCTTTGCTTATCTTTTAAAGATCTTTGAATTCTTCTATTGTCACAACAATATCATCAAAATCTTGCTGTTAGAGACCTCAAAATTTTGCTGACCACATTTTGCTCACTTACTAATTCTTTACATGTCTTGATTTGATTCACCGGTCTTGTGATTCTTGTTACAAAACCACTGATAATTTCCTTTTCGTCTATTTGAATCAGTTCTAGTTGTATTTTGTAAGTTTATAACCTAACCATTTCTTTAATCTACTCCTGCATATGATTTCTCCATAATTTCTCATGCTTGTTTTGAAGATTCACAATCTCAAACCTTCTCAAAATTATCTGCATCAACGCACTGACTAATCAGTTACAATGCCTTGGAATACTTTTCCATTGCTTCCTTGTGTCCAACCTTCTGTCTATCATTTGCATCATCACAAATTGGATCAACACCATTCTTGATCATTTCAAGAATATCTTGATGATTAAACACCACTTTCATTTATTTGCATCATTTATCATAAATCTTTGCATCTAGAATTGGAAGATTTGCAGGAATACATTCATTGGAAATTGAAGCCATCGTGAACAAGGTTGAACTTAGGAACCAAGCTCTCAATAGATTAAGATAGTTTTACGCACAAAATTGAACACTCTTAGAGAAAGAGAAAAAAGAGATAGGAGAGAATGAAGGGATTAGTGGAAAGCCAGTTTCTCACACTTTTCATAGAAAATGATATATGATTATATATCATAGTTTGTTACAAACTTACACACCAACTAACTAACTGTCAAAAAAACAAAATTTTAACAAACTAACTCTATGCCATAAAAAAAACTAATTGTTTGTTATGCAAGTTATAATTCAACAACCATACTCAAATTGAACTCACAACATGTGAATCCTCTTATTCATTTTTTCTTTTATTTACACTTTAATTTCTATCTCTTTTTTAATGTCACTTTATTTTAATTATATTTTTCTTAATCTTTTTTAAAAAGATAATAAGATTAAGAGAAATTGTAAATAAATAGAAAAAATTAGAAAAGAAATAAAAAAAGGATTTAAACTCTATTATTAAAACTATAGTACTTGATAGAATAATAATAATATATATAAATATATATATATATATATTATCTATATATAATATATATATATATATATATATATATATCATATATATAGTATATATAATATCTGAACAACTTCAAAAGCAAACAATAATAACTCTTTTAGAGAGACAACAACTAGATCCACATACAAGCAGAAAAAGTCATGGCCAACACATTTTCACAGAAAATACGTTAACTAGAGTCCAACGATAAGCTTCAAAAACTCCTAGAACATAATCCTCTAAAACTAAAAGTATTAATAAATTCTAACCTAAATCTGACTATATATATTCAAAATTGTTATTGGGTCAAACACATGTGTCATATCCTAATTTTTAACCCTAAGATCCCACGTATCATTTGCATCCTTGCATACAAACAACGTCACATCTTTATCCTAAGAAGAAGGGAAAGCTAGCTCAGAAATGGGAAGGACCTTTTCATATCCGTGAGAAGTTATATAATGGGGCTTTTAAGTTAGAAAGTTTAGAGGATGGTGAAATACCTAGGGCCTGGAATGTAGTCAACCTTAAGTTTTATTTCAGCTAAATTATGTAATGGACATCATGAATAAAATTGTGGGAATGCACTTTTTTCCCTTGCAAGTGAAAGGGTTTTTAATGAGGCACTCATAGATAAACGATTATATTATAAATTTATAAAGCATGAAAAATGGTCCTAGGACAAAATCCGGGATTAAGCTCAGAGTTGATGAGTAATCATCCAAAGGCCTAGAACTTTCTGTGTAATCGGCTATGACTAGGCTAATTTGATAGAAACTTATTTCAAACTTGGGCCTGAATGAATTATAAAATCCTTGGTCGGGATATACTTATCATGGTCGGGTTGTATTGTCAGCATGACCCGACTTCATTGAGGTACCTGAATGGTCCATCTAAATAGGAATATATGAATTAACTAGCTATAGACTTATCCTCAATTGGGGAGCCTATATTTAAAGTATTTTAGCACTTGGGGATTCTGTAAGAAACCAATTTAGATAACCAATTCTAAAATAAATTATGAAAGAGAGACAAAGAGTAAAACAAAACCAGACATGGGATTTTTATAAATGTTACGGATTACAACAAGACCTGGGCACAAAAATGGAAAATCTTAAAAAAAACATTACAAAATGCATCCTAGGGGATAACTAACGCAAACGGGAATAGAAAGAAAATTATTCTTCATTCTTATCCTCGTTAACAACTCTGAGGTTAGTGTCATCACCATGATCTTCATTGGTCCGATCATCAGCAGAAGAAGGTTCGATTTCTTCCATATCCATGAGGAGGCCATCCATCACTACTTAAAAAAATCCAGCTCAGACAAATTGAGCCCTGGGTGGAGACACAGGACTTGAGCTTTAGCCCTGTCAAAATCATCATCACCTACGTCTAGAACATCGATTTGATCTTTTTATAAGGACTTTTGCAGTTGGCCATTTGATTCCTGGATGGATTTCATCTTCTCAGATTGAGCGGTGATAATAGATTGCAATTCTTGATTCTCAGCCTCCGAATTCTCCCTCTTTGTCTTCTCCTAAAGTAATTGTTTCTCCAGGTCAAATATTTTATCTGATTGTGCCCTATATTGTTCCTTCAACTGATCAATTTCTTGGTTGAGTTTGATGTCGTTATGCTCATGATCATCCCCAGATTCAAATAAACCTTGGGCTAGGACAACACACCTCATCAGATATGAGGCGATGTTTTGTGTCAGCTTTTTCCAACCTATTAATTTCACCTTGTTCACATCTTCCATGGAATTCATATGATCATAAAAGAATTTCAATATGTCAAAATGGTTACCCCGAAATTTAAATTCATTGGATGATTTGGTTTGATCGCTTCCGCTAACCTCTTGCATTAAAGAGGAAATTTCTCAATCGTTTATACAAACTTCGTCACTCATCAAAGTCTTCGTCTTCTTTGGGGAATTTGGACGAGATTCCTCCGGTGGCGGGAGTGTTGAGACTTGGGGCTCAGAGATGCATGGAGATATTTTTATGGATGTTCCTTTTCTCTTCTTTAATATTCGTGTTTCTAAATCGGACAAGTCCGACTTAACTGCGGATTGGCTGGCTCCTCTTCTTTTCACCCGAGCTTCCAACATCATTCTTTTATGTTCCTTCACAGATAAACTAGTCATTTTTTCTGCAAAATGAATTGGGAAAGGATGGGGAATAAAAGTAGTAATGCAAAGGGAAAATAAAATGAATATTACCCAGAAAGGGAAGGGTGTGTTCTTTAGATAATGGCAATAGATCTCGGACTTTCATCATACGAAAGGAAGCTTTTATTGCCAAAGACTGGATTTTTATAGCATTTAACTTATAAAAATAGAACTCGGATACCAGAAGTGGGTTTCTAGTCCAATAGATAGGAAAACAGTGGGACTCGTCTAACGCATACAAAACCTGAGGACATTTTGGACCACATCTAACTCGGAGAAACCGGTCTTTAAGACCTTTATAATTAGAAGTGTAAACTTGAAGCAGGGTCTTACCAAGAAGGCCACTAATTGTGATCCAGTCGCCTTTCTCAACACCCTTGATTTCAAAAAATGAAAAAAAGAAATAAGCCTATGGTGGGCTCTATGTTTATGGTCTTACAAAAATTGGGGTGGAGTTAGGTAGGGGTAATGTTTACGGTTTTTAACAGGTCAGATTCAAAATTGGTAACGGTTAAAAATATTTTAAAATCCTCTAATACACCAGCATATAAATGGAAATACTCGTCTTTGACTCCTCTAGGAAGACCTATACAAACACATTCCCCTGGGATGCATGGCACCAATACAATGTCATCCTCGTTTCTGGTAAAGGAGATATCCATCAAAGATCGTATTTTAGCGATCTTTACTTCATCAATGGATCTATGATCATAGCTCAAAACCTCTTAATCAAAGGAATCTGCAATCTCCATCAACACTTCTACTGATGAACCTGATGAGGAAGATTTTGACTCAGTATTACTACAAGAGGCGTTAATATAACCATAAAATTCTTTAACAATATGATCGAATTCATCCTGGCCTAGGGCATCTTTACATTCTTTCATGCATAAGTCCTATAGATCTTTCCTTTCTTGGATACTTAAGGGTTTTATCGCATTTCTTTCATCATCACATTCACATACAATAGTCATTTCTTAAGAAAGAGTAAAAGGAATAGAGAGATAAAAGTAAAAATACCAGAAATCATCTTGAAGAAGTAATAGGTTACTTCAGCAAAAGATTAGCGAGAAATGGAAGGGGTGACTTTAACAAAGGAATTTTTTTTTAATGATTTTCAAATGTGACACGTTTGATTTCCGGAGAAAATCAATTCCCTATAAAAATCATAATTACAGAAGAAAGAGAAAGTATGGCGATGATATGATCCCATATCTGCCATGATTGCTTACGTTACTAGGTCAGGTCTATAAAGCAAACAACAATATGTTAGGTCCTAGATATACCTTGTCCCTATGATGAACATGAAATGTTATGGGCTCCTTCTGTTCGAATACTTCTCTCTTTCAGATTTCATGTTTGGGGAACTTATCTACATCCCAAAAATTTATGTTGATCAGTCGACATGTAAAATAGGGAGAAGTCGGTGATAAAGTAGGAGTGATTCAGTCCAAGTTGCAGTTCAAGTTGTAACATGGACGTGCGCAATCATCATATGGTCGAAATGAAGGTTCTATGTGGGCCGATGTGAAGAGTCTTTCAAGGTCGGGTATGGAACCCGGGTGAGCCGAGATGATGGTCAGGGGAAAAGTTCCCATGTGGAAATGATTTTGGAAATTGAAGGGTCACGACGTCCCCATAATGGTAGGGGGTTACATAAGTTGGGGTAAAAGTGCTAAATGATGGTTACGAGAGATAGAGGATGTTATTCCAGGTTCCTTTAAATGAGGAATATGAAGAAACACTCCTTTAAGGACCACTGAAAGTGGAGGGGGTATAAAAGGAGACTTTCTCCATAAAATAAAGGGACAAATTGAAAAAAAACACCTTACAGAAACACTTAATATATATATATATATATATATATATATATATATATATATATATATTATATATATATATATATATATATATATATATTGGTCATGAATTTTTTTTTTTTAAATCATACTTAAAATTCTGTGAGATTAGGCACTAAATTAATTAAACTAAAAAAGAGTAGAGATTAGTGTATCTTTGTTTTATTGATTAAAATTACAATCTCGTAAATCTAATTTTTTAGAATGTTATTATTAAAAAAAAATATGTTTGACAAATAATTAGATATTAAACAAAATTAAAATTTATATAATATATATATATTATAATATATATTATATATATATATATATATATATATATATATATATATATATTCAAATGATGTGAAAATGGGGATGTTTTGGTTAGTTATCTTCCATTTTCTTGAAATTCCATGTAAGATTCACACTCTGAGATGTGAATAAAAAACCAAAAATTCACGAATATATACTTTTCGTTAAGAATGTAAACAGATATAAAACATGAAACAGCTAATAAATATGAGATTGCTAATCTCACATTTTTAAGAATAATATTTGAATTCATAAAAAAAATACCATCATCCTCAAATAGCGTGCGTTGTTCGATTTTGCCTAGAAATTTCAAGCAAACTTGTAAAACGCTCTTCTATAGACTTTTTGGCATTCATGAAGACCCGTAGCTTTCATGAGTCCATCACTTTTGTTTTCCTCAAATCTAATTCACATTATAATTTAGTTGAGAGGAAACAAAGTAGAAAATTTAAACGACATTCATGCTTCGGTCCTCTAATTATTTCCCTTGAATTTTCCAACCCATTGACAGGGACAACTAGTGGTTTCCGGGTTTTCATTTGCATTAGATCCATATTGAAAGTAAAATCTCTCATCTAGTCCCTTTGATTTTGTTGTTATTTTTTATCTAATTGTTTTAATTTTAAAAACAAATTCAATCCAATTTTTGTGTGGATCTGCTAACGGTCATGGATTGGGACTCCAAGTCCATATAATAATCTCTTACTATGGTCGATTCCAAATCCATCTAATCTGCGAAGGTCATCGGGGATGCTACCCGGTCTCCAATTGTTGTAGGAAAACTTAAGCGTAAAAGAACAACTCATTCGATGAATAACATGTACAATGTGATATGGTAACAAAACTCTCAACTTCTAATTGGGAGGATTATGAGTTTGGAAGAAATCACACAATTCGCTCATCCCCAGAGAAACACTAAGCACAAGACGACTTCACGAGTTCATCCTGTAGCCATTCCAGGTCCAACTCCAGCCAAGGTGCTTACTGTACACAAAGAAATTCCACGTTTCCCCCGGCCTCACGAGAGCGAGAGGTACCAAACTCCTCCTCCGACTTGTTAGAGAGAAGTGGAAACCACGTTCCTTAGAAGCTCCTAATCCAACTAATTCCTTGATTCTCGATAAAAGAGAAAGTGAAAAATATGAACTAGCTGATCTAATAGATGAATGAAGGAGAAACCTGATGTATGCTCATATTCTTGATAGTAGGATATCGATAATGTTAGAGATGCCTTCGGATATTGATAATCGTCTATATCTTTATCATGCTGAAAGACATATCAAGTGCAAAATATTTACACTAACCCCCACATGAGTTTCTAAGAAGTGGTACAAGTCTCTCTTGGATGAAAGTATAAACTCGTGGAGGGACCTTTGTGATGTGTTCACCTATCAATTTAACACTCAAAAGAAGCATCCGACCACGATGGTGGTGCTTAGCGGTATTATGCAAGACATGAAAGAGGACTTGCAGGAATACATTGATAGGTTCACCAAAGTAGTTGTGGTAGTAGTAGGTGGGGAAGTTGGCTTGAAGTGTTTAGTCTTTAAGAAGAGATTGAGAGAAGATAATATGTTTTGAGAGAAATTGAGCTAGAAGTGGTAGACAACGTGAACGGATTGTTGAACAAGCCCCGACCATACATAAATTAACAGGAGGAGCTCCTAGATGAGGAGCTCCTAGATGATTAAGGGATCTCTGGGAAAAGCCACGAGTATGATAAATTCTCCAGGAAAAATACTAAGTATCAGAGAGATAACAGGGAGCAGGGGGCTTGATCGAAAGGTTCCTCTTATACCCCTTTAAACACTTCTAGAGAATATATCTTGCATGAGTGCGTATCTTATACCCCTTTAAACACTTCTAGAGAATAGATTTTGCATGAGTGCGCCTGTACTGAATTCAAAGATGCAAGCATCAAGCTTCCTTATCCACATAAAGAGTCAAACCAGACATACAAGTGGAAGTACTGTCATTTCCAAAAAAAGTCTCTTCCATAACACTAACGAACGCATCCAGTTGAAGGGTTCCATTGAAGAGTTAATAAAGAAGGGGTGCCTAATCGATTGCACAATTACACTCGTGACAATGACAGGAAAGAAAACCGAGGATGGAAGGGGAAACCTCAAAGTCGAGACAACCCACCTAAGGTGAAGTGGTTTCCCTAGAAATACATGGAATTGCTAAGAACGGTCATCGAAGTTGTGACTGATGGAGAAAAAGGCAGTCAAGGAATTGCTATGTACATTGACATTTTAACAGACAATATTCTATGATCAAACAACCATTTGAAGGGCACTCTCAACAAACAAATACCTGAGATGATGGGCATCAGTAAAGAATAAAGAGAAACCTCAAACAATAAGCCAAAGATGCTTATCCTCAGGTTCGTAGAAAGCAAAAAGGTAAAGGATATTCCATATGATATCTTCCCTCTGGTCATAATAGCCACCATGGCCAACTTCTATGTCTCTATGGTTCTCATCGATGGTGGAAGCTCTTACGGTATCATGTTCGCAAAAATCTTTGAAAAGATGAAAATGAAGCAGGAAAAGCTTTGGCCACGCGATGGCTCTGATTTGAAGCCTTTCAATCGAACGGTTGTTGAACATGTGATTCTAAACACAAGAATGCAGTGAATTGTGGAGGTTTTAAAAACGATGGTCTAAAATAAAATCACTTGATAACTCATAGTTTAAAAACATTTTATAAAAGTGTTGATTAAATATGCATTGAAAATTCAAAGGAAAAAAATAATTGGAAAATATAAAAGATAAATAACACTAGAGAATTATAAAAGTTCGGCCAAGAAGACCTAATCTTGTCTCCAAGAACTATTCTTGAGAGTATCCATTAGTCTTGAGTGATTTTAGAAGGTTATGCCCACGAAGCCCCTTATACAAGCAATTGATGTTTTCAAAATAACTTTTAACCAAACATCAAATATGGCTTAGAGCAGTTAGTCTCCAAACTAGATATTTTGCATAAGTTGATCTTGAACAAAGACAAAGTTCTTGTGTGCTATCCTTTTAAACTAACTAGGATTTTACACATGTTGACCATGAACCGAACTGAGACTTTTACCATGCTGATTGGAAACCTATTGAGTTTTTACATAGGCTGAACTCAAAAACCTAGAAATATTTTTAACTGGGATAATCTCGAATCGATAGAGATGTTAACAGGGATGAGCTCAAAAATTATTATATATATTTTTATTAGATGATCTTCACGAATCGAAAGGAGAGCTTTTTCTCCAAGGCTAAGCTCACGAGCCAAAATAGAGACTTGCTAAGATAATCCCTAAAAAATACAAGAGATTTAAATTTATTTAGCTTGCAACCAAAATAACAAATTCCTATGGAAGAATTATTTACACAAGAGAAAAATAAATTTTTGGTAAATTTACAACTCTGCCGTCACCTAGAACAAATTTTCTCACTTAGACTCAAGAAGACTCTCGAAGCATTATGGCTAAAGTATGTGAGAAAATATGAGAGATTTAGAGAGGTGATGATAGAAATTAAAAGTGAGGTTTTTCATATTTTCTATATATGTAAAAATGATAGAGAAGCTCTCTATTTATAGGTCAATGTGTGATATAAATTTAAAAATAATCCATGGGCCAAATGAATGCTCTAATTGATTAAGCTAATTGACTATGTATACTTGGATGTATAAAATTGATAACATACAACAAAGAAAATCAATCAGAACATGGAAGCAAAAACCCCAAAGTATTGTCTGAAACTCCCACTACGCATGACCAAAGCAATATGAATTGAGGAGCGAAGGCATAATCCCTAGATACGTCAAATAAAATTTTAAGCTCAACCTCGTAAAGTAAAACAATCTCCCGGAGCACTATATTCGGGATCTATCATGCATACTGATTCAGGTAAAAATAAATATTTCTCTGACAAGATTTTTGTATATGAATTATTACACAGAGATCATACAGTACAAATACATCGGGAAAAAAATAGAGGAAAGGGGATAACCTACTATTATTTAGGGGAAACCACCTTCATGTCCTCTATTGTTTGGTCTGAGTGAACTCGCCCCTTTGAAACACACAAAGGAGGATATAAGTGTTCCTCTTGTTAGAGAGCATTCCCGAAAGAATCATACATAGAGGCAAGACCCTTATCAACAAATTTATCAAACTCCTTGGTCAGAGTAATATTCTCAAGGCTCAAATTCTGAAGAATTTCTTAAGCCTTCTTTAGATATACCTCAAGTTCCGCAACTTAGTTATGAGAAGGATCTGATGTCTGACTTTCCTCGGAAAAGGTTGCCTCGGGCACAAGTAATGATGCTTGAACGAAAACTAGAGCTTCGTTATTTTTGATAGCTCACCCATAAGCAGCTTCACCTTGTTTACCAATGTACCAGGAGACTCAAAAGCATCGACGATAACTTCCATCTATAAGAAGGAGGTAAAATCCCTTTTAAGCTCTTAAATGTATCAATCAAGTTTAATAGTAAGAGCCCATACATGATACTAGAACACTTATTTCTCCTTCCAAAGTCAATCATATGCAAAGACTTCACCACAATCGGCTCAACCAAAAGTTAGACCATCAAACTAAGTGCTTCTGAGTTAAACCGTCCAAATAATAATAATCATCCTCCAAAATAGAATCCCAAACTTCTTTTTCCATACATGGACCTGGGAGAGCTAAGAAAAATGGGAGGTGAGGTCCCCGAGGAAGAAGCCAAACCTCCCGCTTATGTGTCCCCCTTTGATTTCCCGTCAAAACTAGGGAAGACCCAACTAACAATCTCCATTCTCCTAGAATTTTGACTTTGGAGGTAGGGGTCTTAACCTATTCTCCCTGATACGAGGATGGAATCAAATTATCATTTACCATGGCCCGAATTCTTAAGCCTCTAAAAGTTTGTTCAAGCAGATGCCTAGGACAACATATACAACTGGTTTATGACAGATGATAGATTCTGGGGATAGATGTCAGACACGATGTATGGAATATTGTATACCAAAAACAAACAAGTTTTCAAGATGAATAGAAAATACTAATTAGAGTAATAAAGAACACAAGAAATCCACTATGTCTAGGGGGCACTCTATCCACGAAAGGAAATCCACAATTTTGAGGTAGTACAATTAGTCTTATAGGAATATCAACTACATGATGTTCAATGGCTCTTACTAATCCTAGTAACTTTCTATTTAAGACTCCCCATAGAACTACTTCACTCCCAATTGGCAGGAGGATAAATGGGCTTACACTAAACTTTCCCAGTTCAAGGTCATTTTTCTAATACTACATGTGAAGCTTTGTTCTACACTCCCCCTAAATATGAGAACCATATCACTTTCACTTAAACACTCTCCCAAGTGTTTATAAAATTACAATATGATTGAAAAATGAAATAATCGTACCACACAAATACTTTGTTCTCAAGCTTATAGAATTAGTATTTAGGAACAAAGAATTACAACTTAACTAACAAACCAAACTCTATTCCTTAAGATATTAATTCGGGTGCTAGAGTGGTGCACAACAATAACTCAAACAAATAATTAAAAATAGAAACCCTACACAAAAGAGTCTTCAATACATGCACACCTTAAACTTCAGTTTTGAGTCTACTTAAATAACAATGCTTCTTTTGGGCTTTTTCCAATGTGCATTAGCAGCTTTTTTATCTCGTCCAATAATATTGGATTTCTATTTTGATTTTCTTCTTAACAGCCTCTAAAATATTTGATTTGTTGTTATTCAAATTCAAATTTAAATCTCCATTTAAATTGAATTGATCTCAGCCAATCTTTAACAAACAAATCCATATAATATACATTGGTAAAATATAGCAACAAATCTTATTGAAATCATTTAGAAATTTCACACTTAACAACATCTATCATTTCCTAATGACAAGGGCCAAAGGTTGCACTGCACACATGCTAGAACGCCGTTTTCCATATGTTGCACCAAAACATCCAAATTAACTCTTTTCATATAACTCTTCTTTGTAAAGTAAATCTTGGATTAAATCTGAACAAAACCTTCCTTCAAAGAAAATCCAATCAAATCTTCTTTGACTAAATCAAATCCAAATCTTTTAATTAAATCATACTATCCATATTCGTGATTTGATATAATATTTTCCAAATTGATTTGGATTAATAAAATTCTTTTAAAAGTAAACTTCTGCATGTTCTGAAGAAATTAATATGACACAGATCTAAAGGGAATCTGAAGATAATCATAACATAATCCTTACACTAAGACGTCACGCAACACGTGTTGAACATCTTGCTCAATAAGTTTCTTACAACTAAATCTTTTTGTCAAGCACTTTAGTAGAAACTTGGACTAAACAAATCTTCTTAGAAACAAACACAATCACACTCAGATTTCATCATGAAATCTAGATAACATCCTGAGGCCAGATGCTGGAACTTCTTGTTCCAAATGTTGCCTCTGCATAAAGTACGTGTTGTACATATGTTATTTTACCTAATGTATCTAATCACATAAAACGACAATCTCCCCTTTGGAAATTTTTTGGCTAAAACAACACACAAGATGCGATCTTCAAGAAGTAGCACAAGTATCACCCCATATCACACATCAACAGCAACAAAAGTGTCACATAAATAAGGTGGTGGTTTTTTACACATCAAGAGATTAGATTAACACATACAGATCAAATCAACACATTACCGAACATCATGTTGGAACATCTTATCCCACATTAGGGTTTAAGGTTTAGGATTTAAAGTATGGAAAGAGCCACAATAAGAAAAACAAGCTTCTAGGTCTAGAACACAAGCTTGATAGGAACAACATATATTCAGACCAACACACATCTTCGTCCAAAATACCTCAATAAGGGAACAAGTACCATAGAGTAAGAACACTAGACCTCATTCAATAAAGGACCCCCAAAATATTAGTGGCAGCAACAACTAATTGATGTGAAAAAGCTCCAACATTTCTTCATCAAACACCTACAATGGCGTGCCATAACTTGCCTCTTCCTGGTTCAATATTTTAAGGAGTAGGAGTGTCACCTTTAGGTTTAATCTTTATTTTATTTATGCTTAGAAATTTTATGTCTAAAAAATTGTATTAATGTATTTCTTACGCTCATTATGAGCTAAATTCTTTTATGTTGAGTTAATGATGTTTAATTAAAAATAGCTTTATTGTGTGTATTATGTTAGTGACTTATCTTAGTAATAGGTAAAAGTTTATCAATATTGAAGAATCCTTTGGTAAATGTACTTTAAGACAAATGTGGATAAAAAAAAGTAAATAGAAATATTTTTCATCTAGTTGCTTTAGAAATAAAGAGCTAGAACCATATGGGAAATTAGTATTCAATAAAGGTATGCACTTGAGTTATTGTGTGACTTAAGAATTTGTTCCTTGGATACATGTGCATTAACTTTTACGTTGTAGGCATACACCATTAGGTCTCATATTTCCCCATCTCTCATGACAGAAATCATCATAGAAACACTTAGGAGAAATTAATTAAATGGATCTTAACTCATCATTCTCTCATATTTGTTAATTGTAACAACGCAATTTTAGTATTTATTTATTATACTATTATTATTATATTTTATTTTAATTATGTGGAGTGTTGATTAATTAATTGGTTGTTAGGTAGTATAATAATTGATTATATTAATTAATTTGGTGTGTTAATTAATTATTTAATTGATATGAGATATAATTAAATAATTGTATTAATTAACTTAGTGTGTATGTGGTGTTAGTTTAATTTAATTGAACTAATTAGTGATATTTAAATATTAGGTCTTATTGGACCTATTAATTAAATTAGAAGTATTATGGTTTAAGCCCAAATAGAATACTATATATAAAGGGGAGGAGAGTGAGAATTAGGATTCATTTAATCATTTGAAGGCAATAGAGAAAGAGGAGAGGAAAAGTAAAGAGAAGAGCTAGGGTTTCCATAAAATTGAAGAGGTAAGGGGGGAATCCTTATTATTATGGGTTAGTATGATCGGGCCAATGGGTAGATGTATGTTTAGGTTAAAATCCCTAATTTTGTATGGTTGTTTGAAATTATTAGGTTTTGATGATTATTCTTGGATTGTGGTGATTTGATTGTGTTAAACTGCAAATTAATGTTATATACTTAGAGTATTGTATGAGTTACAATTTTCTGAACGTGTAGCTTTTTACGGAATCGAAATTGGAGGTCCGAAGGTCCTCCAACGATGAAAACCGCAGAAAATTCTGCATGCTGTCCGTCACAATCGCGACCCTTTTTTTTATGTTTTATTGTCGAAATCGTTTTGGTCATAACGTTTGATCCGTAAGTCCAAATTGAGTGTCGTTTGAAGCGTTGGATAGCTGAAACAGAGGGCTATAACTTTGTTTCAGGAATAAAATAATTTTGGAGATTATTTCATGGATATTTTGGGGGTTGAAGAAGATGAAAATTATGTTGGAAAATTTAATAAACAACAACTTTTTAGTAACGCCTTCGTACACGGTTTTATTCATAACTTTCAACTCGTGAATCATTTTGGGTTGGGGTTTAAAGCATTAGAAAGATGATCTTAATTGTATATTATGTGAATGGTGTATTTGTTATGAATGTTAAGATGGTAGAGATGATCTTAATTGCATATTATGTGAATTGTGTATTTGTTATGAATGTTAAGATGGTAGAGATGATCTTAATTGCATATTATGTGAATGGTGTATTTGTTATGAATGTTAAGATGGTAAAGATGATCTTAATTGCATATTATGTGAATGATGTATTTGTTATGAATGTTAAGATGGTAGAGATGATCTTAATTGCATATTATATGAATGGTGTATTTGTTATGAATGTTAAGATGGTAGAGATGATCTTAATTGCATATTATGTGAATGATGTATTTGTTATGAATGTGTATATGTACCATTGGTGGATAATTCATAGACTTGAATTATGGTGATATGTGGAATGTTAAGATGGTAGAGATGATCTTAATTGCATATGTATTGGTATTTATACATTCATTCATGGCATGATCGGCTTCATGGTGGAAGCGGTGAAACTGTGGGTTCAGATGGTATTAGACGTTGATCCTTAATTGGAAATAGGCATAACAGATGTTGATCCTTAATTGGAAATAGACGTGGTATTAGACGTTGATCCTTAATTGGAAATAGGCGTAGCAGACGTTGATCCTTAATTGGAAATAGACGTGGTATTAGACGTTGATTCTTAATTGGAAATAGGCGTAGCAGACGTTGATCCTTAATTGGAAATAGACGTGGTATTAGACGTTGATCCTTAATTGGAAATAGGCGTAGCAGACATTGATCCTTAATTGGAAATAGACGTGGTATTAGACGTTGATCCTTAATTGGAAATAGGCGTAGCAGACGTTGATCCTTAGTTGGAAATAGACGTGGTATTAGACGTTGATCCTTAATTGGAAATAGGCGTAGCAGACGTTAATCCTTAATTGGAAATAGACGTGGTATTAGACGTTGATCCTTAATTGGAAATAGGCGTAGCAGACGTTGATCCTTAATTGGAAATAGACGTTGATCCTTAATTGGAAATAGGCGTAGTAAACGTTGATCCTTAATTGGAAATAGACGTAGTGGCTTGGATTCTAGATATTGAATCGGAAAGCGGTGAAACGTTGGGTTCACATTTTGGTACCACATGCATAGAGTCACATGTCTTGCATTGAGTCACATGTCTTGCATTGAGTCACATTAGAGTTATGTGATAATTGAATGTTTGCATTGATGTGATTGTGATGTGTGTATGAGATATGGTAATTGAATTTGATGATGTTTGGATACATAACTTGGAAAATTATGTGATTATGTGATAATTGTAGTTATGTGTAGTTTTGGGAATATAGTATTGGATTTTAATATTGTACTCCTTGAGTTTGATGGATGCTTGAAACATGTGAAATAAATGTTGGTTAATATTATTTACATGGTTATTTGAAGTGTGATGAATTCCTTTAATTGTTGATTTAATCATTGTGCTTGATTAATACTTCTTCATAATGATTTGAATTCTCACCCTTTCTGTTTGAATGTTACCTTTACATGGGTATCGCGCAGATACTCAGGAGTAGTATCGCTGAAGTAAGTGGACGGTAGCTCACTCGAGATTAGCTGGAGAGTTGCGGTACTTCGTTAGAGACTAAGTAGTGAGTCAATGCTCTGGTCATGTAACACTGGGTAGATTGGTAGTATTGAACTCATATCTGATTTGGATACGTTTTATGGTATTACTTGTGAACATGTTTAATTGAAGAGATTATTGAGAGATGATCATGGTATGGGACATGGATCATTTTATGAAATGCATGGATATTCGTTATTTTCCGCTGCGAACGCATATTCTTGAATATTCATGATAATGGAAATGTGTTATTTTTAAATGACCAGGTGTATTGTATATTGATGATGAATGATGTTGGTTTTTGAAAGCTTCTAGTTTTTGAAAACGTCGATGTGACGCCCTTTTGTTTATATGCGTGCTTATTTACTCTGATTATATGTTAATATTTTGGGGTAGAAAAAGGGGTGTTACATTAATGCTTCCAACTTTTGCTTATTAATCTTGAATATTGAAATGTGACAACTTTATTTATTATTAATCTTTGCTCATGAATCTTCATAATTTTTGAATTAAAAACCAATTTAAGTTAAAATAATATTTGTGGGACGATACTCTTACTTTTATAACTTGGTGCACTTGGACTATGTATACCTGGACATATAAAATCCATAACATACGACAAAAAAAATCAATAAGAACATGGAAGCAAAAACCCCAAAGTGTTGTCTGAAACTCCCAATGCGCTTGACTAAAGCAATATGAACTGAGGAGCGAAGGCATAATCCATAGATGCGTCAAATAAAATTTTAAGCTCAAACTCGTAAAGTAAAGTTATCTCCCGGAGCACTATATTCGGGATCTATCATGCATACCAATTCAGGTAAATATAAATATTCCTATAACAAGATTTTTGTATATGAATTATTACACAGAGATCATAAAGTACAACTACATCGGGGAAAAAATAGAGGAAAGGGGATGACCTACTATTCTTTAAGGGAAACCACCTTCATGTCCTCTATTGTTTGGTAAGGGTGGACTCGCCCCTTTGAAACACACAAAGGAGGATAGAAGTGCTCCTCTTGTAAGAGAGCATTCTCGAAAGATTCATACATAGAGGCAAGACCCTTATCAACGAATTTATCAAACTCCTTGGTCAAAGTAATATTCTCAAGGCCCAAATTTATCAAGCTCCAAGGAGATATTTTTTGGTACTATGGACAAGGAAGGAGGATTTGTCAACAGACCACCTATTTTGGACGGCACCAACTATGATTACTGGAAGGCGCGTATGGTGTCTTTTCTAAAATCTATGGATAGAAAAACCTGGAAAGCAATTATCAAAGGTTGAAAACATCATGTAGTGCAAGATAAAGATGGGAAGGACACAACTAATTTGAAGCCTGAAGAGGACTGGTCTAAGGAATAAGATGAACTTTCTCTTGGAAACTCCAAATCCTTAAGTGCCTTGTACTGTGGCCAAAGATGCTTGGAAAATTCTCAGAACCACTTAGGAAGGCACATCTGAGGTCAAAATGTCAAGACTTTTGAATTGGCTATCACTGATAGATCTGAAAAGAAGAACAAGAGCATAATTTTTATCTCCAACATTGAGGATGAAGAGGATCAATGTGACTTGTTACTGATGAAGGAATTTCTAATGCCATTGTGCTTCTTGGGAGGCAATTCAATAAGGTGTTGAACAAAACAGATAGGAAGTGAAGACCTAATATCAAGAATATGTCATTCGACATCAGTAAGAAGAATGACTTTCAGAGAAAAGCAAGAGCAGAGGAGAAGCACAATCAAGGAAAAGGTATTCAGTGTCATGGATATGAGGGTTTTGGTCACATTAGATCAGAATGTCCCACGTATCTCAAGAAACAAAAGAAAGGCTTGTCTGTTTCCTAGTATGATGATGATTCTGAAGGTGAAACTGATGATGAAACTGCTAAACATGTTACAACCTTCACTGGTAGATATGAAACTGATGAAGATTCCTATGATGAGGATGTCTCGTATGAAGAATTGGTTGCTTCCTACAAAGAGCTTTGTGTCATAAGTGAAGAGGTATGCAAGACAGGAGAACAACTGAAGAGAATCATAGCTCAACTGCAGGCTGAAAAAGAGAAACATTTATCTACTGTCACTGATCTTGAAAATGAGGTAACCCTATTGAATTCTAAACTTGAAAACATGACCAAATATGTAAGAATTTTGAACAATGGGTCTGATATGTTAGATGAAATTCTTCAAGATGGAAATGAGGCTAGAAACGTAAAAGGTATAGGTTTTGATTACCAATCTGTCAAAGGAAAAACCCTTGTCACAAAATTTATTCCTCTAGAAAGGAAGTATGAGCCCATGATGTCCGAACAAATGTTACAACATCCTTCCAGACATCAGGAAACTCAAACTAAAGTCAATTTTTTGCCTTGGAAATGTCATTATTATGGTAAATATGGACATATAAAGCCTTTATGTTATAGACTGTATGGTTATCCAAAATATCCAACATATCCTAGGGCTAATCATGTGATGATTAATACTAGAAATGAATGGAAACCTAGGGTTATTGATACTTGTCTTATAGCCCATATTTCTTTTAAAGCTTCATCTAGAGAAGACTGATACTTTGACAGTGGATGTTCTAGACATATGACAGGGTTCAAGAAGTATTTAATGGACATCCAGTCTTATTCCACCAGTTTTGTCACTTTTGGTGATGGAGGTAAAGGTGAAATTAAAGGGATAAGAACATTAGTATGTACTAGACTTCCTAGACTTAATGATGTTCTTCTTGTAAAAGGAGTGACTACTAATCTCATTAGTATTAGTCAGTTATGTAATCAAGGTTTAAAAGTCAATTTCACCAAGTCAGAATGTTTGGTTACAAATGAGAAGAATGATGTTCTGATGAGAGAAGATATGTCTAAAGACAATTTCTATTAATGGATACCACAAGAAACTACTTGTTCTTCCACATGCTTAATGTCCAAGGAAGATGAAGTCAAGTTGTGGCACCAGAAGCGTAGACATCTGAATCTCAAAGGTATGAAAAAGATTATGTCTGAAGAAACCATTAGAGGTATACCAAAGCTCAGAATTGAGGAGGGTAAAGTATGTGGTGAGTGTCAAATTGGGAAGCAAACCAAGATGTCGCACCCGAAGTTGCAACATCAGACTACTTCCAAGATTTTAGAACTTCTTCATATAGACTTAATAGGGCCTATGCAAGTTGAAAGTATTGGTGGAAAGAGGTATGTATATGTGGTTGTTGATGATTTTTCAAGGTTTACTTGGGTAAATTTTATCAAATAAAAATCATACACCTTTGAGGTATTCAAACACCTTTGTCAATGTCTTCAAAGAGAAAAGGAAAATGTGATTGTTAGAATCAGAAATGACCATGGGAAGGAATTTGAAAATGAAAAATTCTTTGAATTTGTTATTGGTATTGGTCATGAGATAGTCTTTGTTATGGTTTAGTTTGTTCATTGTTTTTGTGAGCCATTCTTGTATCACTTAGATACTTGAATTGGACTGATTTTTTGAGTTGTAATTGTGAATCACTCATAAATGTTTAAGTAAGAGTGGATTATGTTTCATTGGAAGTGTGTCATCTGTTTATTGTTGGAAGTTGCTATCATTATTGTGTCATTGAAGAGAAGTGAGAAGGGTCTCATATCTAGGAAAGTCTTAGATAAAAATTCCAAGGGTAGTGATTAGGTGAGAAGTTTGTAAAACCAGAGGTTGTTTAGAACTTCAAACTAATACTATTATAATGGATTTCCTTACTGGTTTGGATGCCCCCATATGTTGGTGACGTTGCATCGAATTGTGTTAACAATTGACCTGTGTTATTTACTTCCTGCTATTTAATTTAACATTGTTATCTACGTACTTATTTCTAGTGTGACATGTCCTAATCCTGGTGTCGTGACATCGTATACGACATCTGGTATATGTGTACCAGAATTTCATAAAGCAATAAAAAACACAAGGAATTGTCAACCCAGTTTGGTGAAACCGCACTTATGTATGGGGGGCACTCTACCCATGAAAGAAAATTCACTATCTAGAATGAATACAATCAGTCTTATAGGAACCGTGAGGGTCTGGTTGTCGGATTTGGTTTAAAAAAACCTATGAGGGTCGACTTACTGTAGATTATGTGGTGAAGGTCAGTTTCGGTGAACGAAGCTAATTTAATTTTGTCGTTATTTTGATGTGTTATTGTTTGTTGTTTGGTAGATTGCTTTTGTATTTTGATTTCCTGGTTATACTTTAGATTTTTTTAGATTTGCAAGATTTAAAGCCTTGAATTTGCGTCTGCTACTATTGAGTTTTGGCATGATTAAATTAGTTTCCATAAATTTGGAATGATTTTGGCTAAAAATGGCCAAATACTTGTTGTTTGTGTTACTGCGAGTTGGGAGTTCGGGAAGTTGTTGTCGTGTTGACAGTCAGTTTCAGTTGTCATTCCTCAAGAAATGAGTTTGCTTGTCTATGGTTTGTTATGATGCTTTGAGACATGTACACACATTTCTTTTGCAATCTAGTTTCATTCCCCGCGTTGCTTTCACTAGTTTGTGTTTCGCATGTATCGTTGTTAAGTCTATGATTTTATTAACTAGACTTTTGTCCAGTCTATTTTATCATTTTTATTTTTATTTGATGTATTACTCTCTTAGGGTTGATAGGTCAAATATATACTCCCTCAACTTTTTTGTTTTTCTTTTGATTTAATATATTTTTCTTTGCTTAAAAAAAGGAACAATAATAAATTTAAATATAAAGAAAAAAAGTTATGTTAATAAATATAAATTCTTGAAAGAGTTAACAATTTATAAATAAATTAAAAATATAAAACATAATATAATAATATTAATAATATAAAAAAATTTATTTATATTTATTTTACTAAATCAGTCTAATAGGTCTAAACAATTTTTTTAAAGCATATGACTTGATTAGGGTGACAAAATGATCCGACTCGTTGACCATATCAGTCTTCTATGTATTTTTTGACTGAGCAGATCTACGTTTTAGGTCGCTTCCACTAATATGCCCCCGTCCTGTATTTTTGGATTTTGGCAAACGTAAACATTAATAGAATAAACATAGATTTTTGTCGCTTTTAGATTTCCTATGTGTAATGTCCTTTGGGTTTGCCCGTCCCACTTTTTTACGCGACAAACCAAAATTTACGACTAACACTCTCTTATGTCCTCTCCTCATCGTTTTTTCTTAGATTTTTGTGAGACATGTCTAAATGGAATGCGACAAACCAAAATTTACGACTAACACTCTCTTTTATGCCCTCTCCTCATCGTTTTTTCTTAGATTTTTGTGAGACATGTCTAAATGGAACGGACATTCCCATTTGTCGCCCTTAAACCTTATATATTTAGTTAAATATGTTTTAGAAAAATATAAGCCTGATATATTCCCATTCTATTTAAAAAATAATGCTTAATATAAACTAGATTTAACATCCCTACACACAATTAAGTTAATTAACTGAAATACTTGATTCTCCATATATTTGCTCTCCGTTTTTATCTTGTATTTAAAAACTCTCAATTATATTATGCAATCACTTAAGCGATTAACAAATTTAGTTTTTCACTTCATTTTATCTCTAATCAGTCTTAATACAAACTTTACTACAAAGTAACCAAACTCTTCACTGCCAGTAAATTCAGTCCTAATAACTCTACACAAAATATTTATAATTATTTACTAGATTCAATTTATAAGAAAAATTATTTTTTAATTCATTAAATTCATTAAATAGTTAATGTATCTGAACTTCTAAATGAAACAAATACATTGAAATATACTACTAGAACCTTCTTTCCCAAACGTTATTGGATTCAACCAACAAACCAATTCCTAAATTTCCCAAGTTACACGTTAACATAACATTTAACAAAAAAACAAATAGAAAGACAAATTCAAAGTACTTGTGCATTGTGAATCCAAACATTCTTAACTCCTTCATTCATTCACATTTTTTCTGTACATTGTATTAAGACAAAACTTCAAAAACATAATATACATTGAATAAAAAAAAGACAACCCTTTTCTTTTTCTCTCTCACAAAACCCTTTCCTCTAATAATTTTTTAATTTATTATTTTAACTTGAAACTTCCTCCAAAAGCTTATACCTTCTCACCTTATTCCTGAAAACATGTTTGGTAGCACCAACACTATTACTACTTTTTATAACACCTTCTGATCTTGTCCTCCTCAGTTTCTCTTCCAAAGCACCATTTGTAATGATTCTCTTTCGAGTCGAAACTATAACCGGTGGAGATGTCGATGATAATGGTGATTTTGCTTCTGAGGGTGATTTTGGTTTCTTCATAGGTTTTGGAAGTTGAAGATGATAACCACCACAACCACCACCTCCACCACCGCCACTTTCTTTAATTAATCCTTTTTTCATAATACAATTTTTTATTTTCTTGTTCTTTCCTTCATCTTCTGTGCTTCCATTATTCTTATAAGAGGATGAAGAATTTGATGAGTTTGGTGAATCCTCTTGACTCAAACACCAGTTACATGTTCCAGAAAAATCTGTTCTTGGATATAGATTACTACAGTACCTACAAAAATTTTCAATGAAAAATTGAAAAAAATCAATAACCTATACCAAATAACAAAAAAAAAAAACTCTTCCAACACTAAAATTATTTTTGCTTTCATTATTTTGAGCTAGAATTTGCGTATTTTTGCTTTAATTAAAAAAAAAATACCTGTGTTGAGATCTGAATTGGCAGATTTTGCAAAGAAAAAGCTGATCAGAGAAACCAAGATCACCACACATGCAACACTCAGTCTTTAAGGTTGTTCCTTTGTTTGTCATGTTTTGGTGTATCTAATTTTTTTCATTGAGAGAGAGAGAGAGATTAATTGAGGAAGAAGGAGTGGAGTATAATTATGGCCACAAATAAAAAAGGTGAAGAGAGACCCACAAAAGATTAAAAACCGAGTTAAACAACATATAGACTTTTGAGTTTGCGTGTCACCGTGTTTGTGAGGTTTGTTGTATATATAAAAGAAATATATACACGGATTTGGGGTTGATGAAAGAAAGGGAATTCAATTAATAATAGAGCCTTTGATAGGGACATTCTTTATTTTTATTTCCACATGCTTGCTAGCCTTTTCTTTATAAAAAAATATAAAAGAAAATATTTTATTTGCAAATCCTCCAAAACTTAATCATTAATTTTAGTGATTATTATCATTTTGTTTACTAACCAAAAAATAAGTTTTTTATAATCAAAATTTTGATTCATGTCAATTGCAATTATACTTTTTTTCTTCAAAACTTTATTTTATTTTTTTCAATAAATTTTATTTGGACTTATTTAAAAATAATAAAACTATTTCAATTTTATTCGTTATCAATTAAAAAATAATTACGATCTTTCTAACATAATAAAAATCACTTTTTTATAAATAAAATATCACTTAAAAATAATTTATGAGATACTTTAAAATATTTTTTATTTTATTTATTTTGAAATTTTATAGATAAAAACATTAATATGAAAAAGATAAATATTTAAAATTGACTAAATCAATTTTTTTAATTTGACTTTCTTTTATCAAAGAGATTCTAAGTTAATTCAACTAATATGTGATGGTTTAGTTTAATAGATGTAAACTACTAGTGTAACGTCTAATATTTGACGATAATATTTTATTTTTTATTTTTTTGTACTAATAGTTAATAAAACTGTTAATTATTTAAATTTAAATAAATAAAATTGATATTATACTTTGGCATTGCGTGGACGATTAAACATGACAATAATCTGTATCTATCCGAATCTGTCTCAAAATTGATAGAGAAAATCCACTTTAAATGTGTGTGAATTTAGGTTGCATCGATTATAAAATATAAGATCGAATTGGATAATTAGGACACTAATATTCATTATGAATCCACCTTTGAGCTCATCTATTTTAATATGTATATTATTATTTAGTTATAATTTAGAATATTAAATATATAAAAAAATGTTTTGATATTTTAATTTAAATATTTAAAATATATGATTGAAATTTTCAAATTATTTTATCTTATGATTCCTAATTTGATTTTAGAAACATTAAAAAGATTAATTTTTTAAAATAAATGATGGCGGGATAGAAATACGTGAATCAACCCGAATTCATTTGAGATAAATTTAAATTTAAATTTTTTATTTTTTATTTTTATTGAAATTTGAGATAAAAAATAATTGTTTGAAATTTAAATTTAATTTTGAGAGACATAAAACCATCTCCGACCTTGCGATAGCTATGTAGGACCGATTCAAGGTGAAAGAAATAAAATAATATAAATGTTAGAAATTATAGTATAAAATTAGAGTGTTGTTGTTGGATTTTGTGTTAAAATAATATATTTCTATAATTAAAAAGTTGTAGTTGATTGATTTGTCTGTGGTCCAATTTGTCCTTATAATATTCCAAAGAAAGAGTGGTTATGGTGATGGCCTCTAAGCCTCTGATGGCAAAGTCATATCTATGCTCGTAAATGGAATGGTAGATGCGGATTTCTTAATATGAAACATTGTGTTACCCTAAAAAGGCTATATGGAATTTTGAGGAACCTAACTTTATTGGAATCCAACACACTTTTCGATTCCACATTGTGAGAACTACAATGTTCTATCATGTCATATACCATAATTAGATGCATTGGAAAAATACGTATCATATACCGTATTTGCATTTGCAAAAAGTACATATATTATATAGTGTCTTTATATTTGCAAAGAATACAAAATTTGACATTATTTGTTGCGTATAAGGAAAATCTTAAGATTTCTCTTAGGTGAATAAGTGATATCTAATGTGATTCTCTTGTTTAGAATTTATAACTTACAATGATTTTAATCAAAATTTATTTCTGTGTATGACATTGTTTTTGTCTTTGATTGTCTTGATTCTTCCTTGTTTGGAATGTGATTTGAGTTTGAGTCATATATATATATAATATTATATATATATTATATATATATATATATATATGAGAGAGAGATTTGGAATGTGATTTGAGTTTGAGTCAAATATATATATATATATATATAATATATATATATATTATATATATGAGAGAGAGAGAGAGAAGAGAGAGAGAGGAGAGAGAGAGAGAGAGAGAGAGAGAGAGAGAGAAGAGAGAGAGAGAGAGAGAGAGAGAGAGAGAGAGAGAGAGAAGAGCGAGAAGAGAGAGAGAGGAGAGAGAGAGAGAGAGAGAGAGAGAGAGAGAGAGAGAGAGAGAGAGAGCGAGAGAGAGAAGAGAAGGATGAGAGAGAGAGAGAGAGATATATATATATATATATATATATGCGAGAGAGAGAGAGAGGAGAAGAGAGAGAGTTATAAGTATAAAGTGCAATCTAAGAGGAGGTGAATTAAACTTGCAATATTTTGTGTATTTTATGCAAAAAAAAATTCTTTTTATTTTTCGGAAACAAGGGATGTATTACACTTTGTGTAGAATGATGTTATGCAAAAAATTAAAGTGCAGAAAAATAAATGACAAAATTAACTATATTAGTTCTCTTTATCAAATAGGGTACATTTATTCCCCTCACACCCCGTGAGAGATTTCCACTATTGTTAGATCTTTATACAACCTTACTCTAAGACTTTTCTATAAGGAACACCATACACATTAACCATAAGGAACACCATAGTTTCTTTTATAGTAAGCCTTAGGGATATGACCTTTTGAGTTGCAATAAGAATATGTAGGTCTAAAATCATGATTCCTTTTATAGACATAAGGATTATTTCTAACATAATTCCTTTTAGGATGAATTACACCACACATCTTCTTTTGTTATATATTATTGACCTTTTTACTAGCTCTAAAAAAGATTATTTTACTCGTGCTTGGTTTATAAAAATTATAAAAGACAAACTCACATTTATCATTAGAATATCTTTGTCTACTAAGCACATCTTCCAAACCAGTTTGAGGTTTTACATATTTTTTTATCACTTGGTTTTGTTCAACAGTTTTAGATTCATGTTCTTGACACTTATTACATGTAAATTTTTTTATCTTTTCTAATTCGACATTAGTCTCATTAGCCTTACTTTCTAGAGATATTTTTTTTGAACATTTTTCTATAAAGTTTCAAAAAATTTCTCATGTAATACATAGAAAGCATTTTGTAATTTATCATATGAAGGTATATCATTAATTTCAGAATTACTAGCCTCATTTTATTCATCATCAGAATGGTACGAAGCCATTAATGCCATGTTTTCTTCTTCATCTGATGATGAACTTACCTCATTATCATCTCATGCCACATATGTTTTCTTTGCCTTTTTATCTTTCTTGATTTTGAAGTTATTCTTCTTTTGAAGTAAAGGAAATTCACTTTTGACATTTCCTCTTTTTCCACATTCAAAGCAAGTAACCTTCCTTATTGCTGCTTATTTTCGACTCATTTCTTTTGTCCTTTCCTTCTTTAAGAGATTTTCAAATTTCTTGACTGTAGACTCATCTTCATCACTAATGGATTGATATTAGTCCTCTTGATTACTCATAACTTTTGATTTTAGTATTTAGGGAAATAGTTTTGGATTTATTTTCCTTCTTTTCATGCCTCTCTAATCTTTTAAGTTTTATCTCATGTTCTTGTAACTTACTGAACAATGTTGTAGAAGACAATTTAGAAAGACTCTTTTTTTCTGATATTGTCGTCACCTTCGATTGCCATGACTTTGATAATGATCTAAGGACCTTGAAATTCAATTCATCATTTGTAAATGATTTTTCAAGAGCCATCAAATTATTTGTTAAGTGAGTGAATCTCTTTTGAAAATCAAGAATTGATTCACCGGACTGCATTCTAAACATTTCATATTCTTGTGATAGTGTTTAGTTTAGATCGTTTTACCTCTACCATGCCTTCATGTCTGAATTATAAAGTATCTCAAATCTCTTTTTCTCTTTTACAATGAGATATACGAAAGAATTCACCCAACATAGGGTTGATTGAAGAATGTTCCTTGCCTTTTTGTCAAATAGAACTTTCTTATTGTCATCTTTATTCCAAGATCCTTTTAGTTTTTCTTCTTCTAAATTATTGATGACCATCTTAGGAACATATGGACCATTTTCAATAGCATTCCATATATATTCTCCTTGAGATTCTAGATACGAATGCATGCAAATCTTTATAAAATCATAGTATTCACCAACTAAACATGGAGGTTTGTCGTTACTGCCACCATCTCTAAAAACTCGTTTAGAGGAAGACATCTTTCAGGATCGAGAAGCAAGTTATGTTAACCTAATATGATGTCAAATGTAAGTATAAATTTCAACCAAAGAAGGGGAGGGGGTAAATTAGATTTGATGGATTTTTCATGTATTTTATGCAAGTTCCTTTTATTTTTGTTTTTCCTAAAACAAGTAAATGTATTGCACTTTGTTTAGAATGATGTTATGCAGAAAATTTTAAAATGCATAAAAATAAATGACACAAGTAATTATACTATTTCCCCTTATAAACTAAGGGTACATCTAGTCTCCTCACACCCTGTGAGTGATTTCCACTATTGTTAGATCTTTATACAGTCGTACTCTAAGACTTTCCTATATAAATTTCATCATCTTAAACCTTGAACCAATAAACCATCGGTGTGGTGCTCAACTCTAAAAATCGAGTTTGAGTGGTAGATCCAAGGTATATTAGGGAAGTTAATGTTTTTTGGTAAAGTTTTAATGTGTGTATTAAGATAAATAATCACTTTTTCTCTATGGTATCAGGAGATTGACATCTAGAAAGAGAAGAGTTTCTCTATACTATGTTGAATAATTTAGTCGAGTTGTGTAAAAGTTGATGCTAAAGGAAGTTGGGAGTTTTCGAATAAATCTTGTGTAGAAAAATGCTCAGACAAGGAACCGATAGGACTGAGTTAAGGTCGCTATAGAAAAAAGTTTGGAGCATGATTTTTGCATCTAGCACGATTTTTGGATCAATTTAGACTTGTGTTGGCTAAAAAAGTTGGCTAAAGAAGTTTGAAGATTTCCAGTTTCTGTGTTCTTCTACAACAGAAGGGAAGATGGATTTAGACTTGTGTTGACTAAGTAGCTAACTTGTAGTGTTCAACATTGTTGATTATCCATTGTACCAAAAATACTCTTGTATTAATTGTATATAACTTTTATTAATTTTTAATGGTAAAATAATTGAATAATGGATCAAGCTCCAGGGAGGAAGAATGAGATGAACCCCTATAAATTTTCTATGTACATTTTTCTTATCCCTATTTCCTTTTACTTTTCTATATAGTATTGCATGCCTTAAATTGTTTTTCATTTTTAGAATACCACATGATTATGATTTACCTTGGTTATAGTGATTTTTTGGATATAAACTTAGGTATGTGATAGATCTAGTTCATTGAATATTCGATCTTACTGTTATAAATTATATGGTAAACCTTTACATCACAATATGTTATTTCCTTTGAGAAATGTCAATGCAGATATGTGTCCTCAACAACTTTGGCTTCCCAATCATAAGTTTCTTGTTCATATTTCCTGCACCTCCCTCATATTGAGAAGACAAGTACTTTGATAGTGGTTATAGACCCATGATAGGTGAAAGAAACTATCTAAAGAACATATAGCAATTGGACAAGTGCCTCCAAACACAAGATGGGGTGGTGAATTGTGATGGTTTAAATATATTTGATTAAAAACTAAATCTTTGAGAAAAATCAGAGCTTAAAATTGTTTGTGAAACAAGAAAAGAAATAAGTAGCGGGATAAAGAAATAAATGAAAAAATAAAGGAAAGAAAATAACTGAAAAATTAAAATAGATGAGGGAAATATAAAGACACAAACAAACTATAGAGGTTCGGTCTTAATTAAGGTGACCTACTCCTCTCCACAAGAATTTCATCTTGAGAATTTCACATATGTATTTTGTGAGTGTTTTATAAATTTTTCCACTAATCTTCTTACAACCAAAATTACAGTTTTAAATGGATATCCTCCAAACTAAACAAATATTTTGTACATGCTCACCTTGAAACCGAGATGGGGTTTTACACAGGCTAACCACCTAACCAAATGAAGCTTTTACACCCGGATGAGCTCATAACCTAGAAAAGTTTTTATACATGCTTAGATCAAGAACCTTCAATAATCATTATCGTTGTCTTCATTAAAACACCATGAAGATTGTAAGCATCAAGATCATTAGTTTCATACTTGCAAGCACATAGATCTATAATCCATCCCTCAACCTTTCATATATCCATAATGTGAACAAATGTAATATTTGTACCAGGGGAGAGTAAGGTTTCTTGAATAATTGTTTTGTTATATCCCAACTTTTTAGTGATGGCAAGCTTTAAAAGTAGATCAGATCTAAAGTTTGCATCTCTGGGTGTGTAAGTCACTTCAAAGAACTTGATAAACTTTGTAAATCATTGAACCTTATGCATATATTTTGCTAGCCATGCTTCTTTAGTTTGATAGTCACCAAAAACTTGAATGGTGACAAGTTAGGAGTCACTTCTGACGTGTAGGTTGGTTACTCCTATTGTCCTTGTTAAAGTGATTTCGAAAATAAATTCCTCATAATCTTTTTGATTTTATAAAACTTTGAACTAGAAATGTAGTGATTGGTTAATCAGGATGTCACTCGATCATTCTATCATTACCCATGCTCCATTTTATCTATAAGTTATAAAGTTTATCAACTGACATAATCCATACATGGGGGTCTTTTCATCCATAGGTGAATTGAACTCCATCAAGAAGTCAGGTAACACTAGATAATTGAAACTATTATCACCATCTAATTCTTTCACAAATAATTAGCTCATGGATTTGTTGGTTACTAGAAGGTACAAGAACAAATATACTCCTTCCTTTTAGCGAGATAGTATGAAGGGAGTCTCCAAAGATACTTTAGATCTAGAAAAGCCTCTTCATACTCCTTCTTCCAAACAAATCTTTATTTTTTTTCAATGAGGAAAAATGGACTAGTTTATTTTTAGAACATGAAATAAACCATGAGAAGGCCAGAATTCTCCTTATACCTTATTAGCATTCCTTAATTGATTGGGCTTCTCATGCCAGTTATAGCCTGGCATTTATTGTGATTAGCTTATATCTCCTTCTAGTTAGCATGAATCCTAAAAACTTTCCCACATTAACCCTAAACAAGCATTTGTTTTTCTTATGGTTCATGTTTAACCCTAAAAACTTTCCCACATTAACCCTAAACAAGCATTTGTTTTTCTTATAGCCTGGCATTTATTGTGATTAGCTTATATCTCCTGGCATTTATTGATTTGTCTTTCTTGTCCTTATAATTCTTTACTACCATGTAATCCATGTAAACTTTTACGTTGCATCCAATTTGTTCTGAAAATACTTTATCCATCAATCTTTGTTAAATGGCACCAGCGATCTAGAGACAAAAGGACATTACCTCATAGTAGTAGTTGCAGTTGTTGGTCAAGAATCCTGATTTAGGTGCATAGACTGGGTCTATCTTAATTTGGTTATAAATCAAGTAAGCATCCATGAAATGAGTACCCAACACCTCAGAGTTTCATCAATAAATATGTTTATGTTTGAAAATGGTAGGTATCTTTAGGGAACACCTTCTTGAGATCAGTGAAATCCACACATAAGCACCATTTACTCGAGGATTTTTAACCATTACCATGTTAGCCAACAAAGTAGGATACTTGATTTTGTTGATAAACCTTGATTCCCTTAATTTTTTAACATCTTCATTGACAACTATCTTCCTCTTCTTCCCCTATGATGTGTTTCCTCTTAATAACAGGTTTGAAGCCATTTTAAGGGAGAGTCAAGGGAAAATGATACCTAGAATGTTTGAGGGGATCTAGGAAAAGAACTTTACATTCTCTTGGAGCAGTCATACAATCTCTCCTTCTGCGTCTTCTAATAAAGATGTGTCTACCTTTGTAGTTGGGAAACTATGAGGGCTAATTCATATGTATTTTAGATCCTTTATAGGTACTTGTCTGTCTTGCATATACTATTATGTAGGGTCTGAAGGAGAAGGGCGACCCAAAACGCAGCGGAATTTAAAATTTCTCCTTTAATGATCCTTACGAATGGGCATGATCAGTGATAGAATCATTACCTCTTGTGGCGATTGTAACCTTTGATGCATATCTATGGAGCGATCACGAACGTTGAACAATGACAACGCCTCTACTCAGTCCACACGAACGGATTCCTTCAATCTCAGTGCTAGCTGCTACAAATGAAGGCTTTGAGTGAGTGAGAGAGAGAGAGAGAGAGAGAGAGAGAGAGAAACAAAATTGCAACTGCACAAATGCTTCTACACAAGGGTTCTATTTATGGAACCACTTGTGTGGGTTGCAAGCTAAAAAGCCCACTCAAGTGTATGTGGCCCATATCTTATAATATGCCAAAATCACTTAAGCGCGTGGTACCTTACCATATTTCGTATTCTACTTAAGTACAACGTACCTTACGATGTTCTACAATTCACTTAAGGGCACCATACATTACAGTATTCCTTAGTTACTCTATCTCTCATCAATCTGTTCTTTTATGTGGGACCCTGTAGGTTTTCGCGGCATTGGCAATTATATTAAATCACGTATTTAACATAATAAACAGTTAGCGGTATCTAGCAACACATCACTGCTACCCAAGACACGAAAATGTCATGTGATCTGACAAATCCTTTTTGTGATAATACTTATATGAACAATTACCCTTTTGCCCTTATGTGTATATTGAACACAAGGCATAGACCGTGTCATCCTTGTCCAGTTCAATATTGAGCCCATAGACATTTATCCTGTTACGCAGGATGGGCAAATTCCATCTAGGTCACTCATGTCCTTTAGCATGCTTCGTGGAGTAACCATCAACTGTCTTTATGGTCATCCAATTACGGACAATGTTTGATCAGCAATAAGGCACTCGACTCTATATCTAGGGTCCATAGTGGTTTCAGGTCGAAGCATGGTATACACCATTATCACCATGAGAATAACTTATGACAGTTTGCATAACATTATATATAGTATTCTCATAGCGGGTCAATCCAGTATAAATATTACTCTTAATATTCATACCTATGTTTAAGACTTGATAACTCCTTATCCATGATCCATGAGATGTGATCATCAGTCTACATACATAATAGTCTTAATGCTTTAATGTTATCCCACTTCACAATAAAGCTCAACTACGGATACTTTAAGAATAGTGTCCTTATGTTTAATGTGATCTCATGATTAAGTCACACTTGATACATTAAATGGGCTATCTATTCTAGGGACTTTATTAAACAAAAATAATAAAGAAAAAGCCTTTTATTATTAATAAATAATTCGATACAAGTACCAAAAGTATTGGCCTCTAGGGCTTACACCAACAATCTCCCACTAGCACTAGAGCCAATCAGGCATACCCCTAATACCCATAGATCTAGTATGGCCATCGTGCTTCTGCTGCATAAGAGGCTTTGTCAGTGGGTTAACAATATTGTCAAGTGTAGGTACTCTGCATATTTTCACATCTCCTCTATCTATTATCTCTCGAATGAGGTGATAATGCCTAAGTATGTGTTTGGATCGTTGGTGAGATCTAGGCTCCTTAGCTTGTGCGGTAGCACCATTGTTATCACAATAGAGACCAATGGGATCCATAATGCTAGGAACTATGCCAAGTTCACTAATGAACTTTTTGATCCAAACAGCTTCCTTTGCTGCACTTGAGGCAGCAATATACTCGGCCTCGGTTGTAAAATCAGCAACTGTATCTTGCTTTGAACTTTTCCAGCTCACAACGCCACCGTTTAAGCAAAAAATATAACCAGATTGCGATCTAAAGTCATCCTTATCTGTCTGGAAGCTAGCATCAGTGTATCCAATTACAGCCAACTTTTCCTGACCTCCATATATCAAGAATGAGTCCTTAGTCTTTCTCAAATACTTAAGGATATTCTTGACAGCTACCCAATGAGCATCACCAGGATCAGATTGGTACCTACTCGTTGCACTCAAAGCATACGAGACATCTGGTCGAGTACATAACATGGCATACATGATAAATCCTATTGCAGATGCATATGGAATCTTATTCATGCGATCCCTTTCTTCCTTAGTTGAAGGGGATTGTGTTTTTGATAGACACAAGCCATGTTGCATAGGTATAAATCCTTTCTTGGAATCATGCATATAAAAGTGTCTCAACACTTTGTCTATGTACGTACTCTGACTTATGCCAAGCAGTTTTTGTGATCTATCTCTATAGATTCTGATTCCTAATATATAAGCTGCTTCACCTAGGTCCTTCATAGAAAAGCATTTCCCCAACCAAGACTTTACTTGTTGTAGGGTAGGGACATTGTTTCCAATGAGTAATATGTCATCTACATATAATACCAGGAAAACGATCATGCTCTCGCTAACCTTCTTGTAGACACAAGGCTCATCTTCATTCTTGATGAATCCATATTGTTTTACTGTTTCATCAAAACGAAGGTTCCAGCTTCTGGAAGCTTGCTTCAATCCATAGATTGATCTTTGTAACTTACATATCTTTTGGGCTTCTTCTGGTATGTCAAATCCTTCAGGTTGTGTCATTTACACATCCTCAAGAAGATTCCCATTAAGGAAAGCAGTTTTGACATCCATATGCCATATTTCATAATCATGATATGCAGCGATAACAAGTAAAATCCGAACAGATTTAAGCATTGCAACTGATGAAAAGGTTTCATCATAGTCAACCCCATGAATTTGTTTATATCCTTTTGTAACTAGTCTTTCCTTATAGGTATGTACCTTACCATCCATGTCAATCTTCTTTTTGAAGACCCACTTGCATCCTATAGGGTTAACTGCTACAGGAGGCTCTACCAAGGTCCAAACTTGGTTTGTGTACATGGAATCCATTTCAAATTTCATGGCTTCTAGCCACTTCTCAGACTCGGGACCAGTTATGGCCTCTTGGTAGGTCACAGGCTCATCTTGATCCATGAGTAATACATCACCTTGATCAGTTATGAGATATCCATATCTCTCAGGTTGGTGACGTATCCTGCTTGACCTACGCTGGTCTTGTTCTACTTGAGCAGGTTGCTCTTCCACAACTACTTGTGTTTCCTGCTCTATTTCCTCCATAGGTGTATCGATGCTTTGTGATTCTTGAATTTCTTCAAGCTCTACTTTCCTCCCACTGATTCCTTTGGAAATAAAATCCTTTTCTAGGAAAACTCCAGTTCGAGCGACAAACACTTTGCCCTCAGAAGGATTGTAGAAGTAATACCCTCTTGTTTCTTTAGGATACCCCACAAATAAGCATTTGTCAGATTTGGGCTCAAGCTTAGTTGAAATTTGTCGTTTCACATAAACTTCGCAACCCCAAATCTTCATGTAAGACATATGTGGTTTCTTACCACTCCATATCTCATATGGTGTCTTATCCACCTTTTTGGATGGAACACGGTTAAGTGTGTAAGCTGCTGTCAATAGTGCATGTCCCCAAAAGGAGTTTGGAAGATCGGCGTGACTCATCATGGATCGGACCATGTCTAACAGGGTTCGATTTCTTCTCTCAGATACACCATTCCATTGGGGTGTTCCAGGAGGAGTAAGTTAGGATAGGATCCCACACTCTTTCAGATGGTCATCAAACTCTAGGCTTAAATACTCACCACCTCGATTTGATCAAAGAGTTTTAATATTCTTACCTAGTTGGTTTTGTACTTCATTCTTGAATTCCTTGAAATTTTCAAAGGACTCTGATTTGTGTTTCATTAAATACACATAACCATATCTACTGAAATTATCAGTAAATGTGATGAAGTACTGAAAACCTCCTCTGGCTGGTATGTTCAGTGGTCCACATACATCAGTATGCATGAGGGCCAAAAGATCATTAGCTCTTTCGCCTTTTCCTGTGAATGGAGACTTTGTCATCTTTCCAATTAAACAAGATTTTCATGTCTCATATGATTCATAATCAAAAGAGTCCAAGAGTCCATCTTTATGGAGTTTGGAAATGAGTTTCTCATTTATGTGGCCTAATCGATAATGCCAAAGGTAAGTTGGATTTAACTCATTAGGTTTCACCCTTTTAGTATTAATGTTATAAATAGGCATTTCAAGATCAAGAACATATAGTCCATTGTTCATTTGTGCAGTAGCATAGAATATATCATTCAAATAAATTTAGCAACAATTGTTCTTTATTATAAATGAAAAACCAAACTTGTCCAAACAAGAAACGGAAATAATATTCCTGCTAATTGCAAGTACATAGTAACAGTTCTCTAACTGAATTATTTAACCACTAGGTAAAGTCAATACATAAGTTCCTACGGCTAAAGCAGCAACCTTTGCTCCATTGCCAACTCGTAGGTCAACTTCACCTTTTGTCAAATCTCTACTCCTTTTTAGCCCCTGCACATTGGTACAAATGTGAGAACCGTATCCAGTATCTAATACCCATGATGCAGAAGTAGATAAATAAATTTCAATAACAAAAATACCTGAAGTTGAAGTCTCTACTCCATTCTTCTTATCTTCCAAGTACTTTGGGCAGTTTCTCTTCCAGTGTCCGGTCTTACCGCAATGGAAGCAGGTGCCTTCTTTTGCTATGCCTCCACTAGGCTTCAAAGCAGCAACAATGGGTTTGGGTTTGACAACTTCCTTGCCTTTCCCTTTATCACCCTGCTTGGTGGGTCTTTTGTTCTGTCTCTTTCCCTTTCCGATCATCAGAATGGACTTCCCTTTTGACTTCAGATTCTGCTCAACAGTTCTTAACATGGCTAGCAGTTCAGGAAGAGATTTGTTCATATCCTTCCAATTGTATCTAATACAACTCTTGAATATTTTAGTTGGGTGAATAACTCCTTATTCTAATCCATCACATGGATCATTTCCAACTCTTGCTTCTAAACTTGTATAATCTTATTATAATTTGTTTAGTTAAGTTTGACCCATTGTTTTAACAATTGGATATTACAATTATCCCATCGCACCTTACTAATGTAGAACATGCACCTCGCGTAGGCGAAACCTACATTATCCGATACTAGTCTTGATGAGTGCTAAAACTTGGAAAGCATAAACTTAATATTTAATTTGAGGGAATTTGCAATTATTTTGATCTCACCGGCTTATTTATCTTATAAATCGTGTCTCACATGCATCAACATACATTCACATGCATCAACATACATACATAATGAAATAGTTATGGCCCCTAGCGCAATTGTTCTCCCAAGCCAATGAGAGAACCTAAGCTAACCTAATAACGATCTAAGCTTCTCCAAGAAAGATCTTCAAGGTTGTCCTCCTTTGATATTGAATTCTTCTGTTTCTTCATAACATTACATTATATAAAAGAAACTCGTTTTACATACGAGGGAGTGAGATGAGAAAAGAAGTTACATTATGAGATTGAAAGAGAGGCACGACAGGCAGGTCGTATTTTAAAAACCCAAAACAAAATAAAGGAAAACTAAGGCCATAACCGCTCACCACAAGGCAATAATAATAAACACATTATTATTATTAATTTTAATTCTTTTAATTAATTAAAACCAAATTAAATTTCAGCGACCAATCACACTACGCAGAGTTAGCCGGGCGTCCGCTGTCCGATCACAACCCTAATCGCATAACAATTTGACAACACAACCCTTGTGCCGTCATTAACCCTAATGCACCAATTTCAGACCGTCAAACACATCTGGATTGTTGATTCAGTATGATTGATCAACACGTCATTGCTTCACCATATTAATGTCGGATCAAGAAGCAAACGACCATTGATCGCTCAAAGGAAAACAACCATTAAGTGTTTGAATGAATGAAACAGAAATAGTATATCATATATACCGTATTTTGCATCAAGATTACTTATATCATATATATAACTTGATCGATCTCAATTTAATTACTCGTTTATTCTTTGAATCATTCTGTCTTTTAATCGTATTAATATGGAAAATACAGAAAATAAACAGCTATCAGATGCATGGTTTCGTAAGTGGCTCTGATACCACTGAAGGAGAAGGGCGATCCAAAACGCAACGAAATTTACAATTTCTCCTTTAATGATCCTTACGAATGGGCATGATCAGTGATAGAATCGTTACCTCTTGTAACGATTGTAACCTTTGATGCAGATCTACGGAGCGATCACGAACTTTGAACAATGACAACGCCTCTGCTCAGTCCGCACGAACGGATTCCTTCAATCTCAGTGCTAGCTGCTACGAATGAAGGCTTTGAGTGAGAGAGAGAGAGAGAGAAATGAAATTGCAACTGCACAAATGCTTCTACACAAGGGTTCTATTTATAGAACCATTTGTGTGGGCTGTAAGCTAAAAAACCCACTCAAGTGTATGTGGCCCATATCTTATAATATGCCAAAATCACTTAAGCGCGTGGTACCTTACCATATTTTGTATTCTACTTAAGTACACCGTACCTTACGATGTTCTACAATTCACTTAAGAGCACCGTACATTACGGTATTCCTTAGTTACTTTATCTCTCATCAATCCGTCCTTTTGTGTGTGACCCTGTAGGTTTTCGCGGCATTGGCAATTATATCAAATCACGTATTTAACATAATAAACAGTGAGCGGTATCTAGCAACACATCACTGCTACCCAAGACACAAAAATGTCATGTGATTTGATAAATCCTTTTGTGATAATACTTATATGTACAATTACCCTTTTGCCCTTATGTGTATATTGAACACAAGGCATAGACCGTGTCATCCTTGTCCAGTTCAATATTGGGCCCATAGACATTTATCCTGTTACGCAGGATGGGAAAATTCCATCTAGGTCACTCATGTCCCTTAGCATGCTTCGTGGAGTAACCATCAACTGTCTTTATGGTCATCCACTTACGGACAATGTTTGATCAACAATAAGGCACTCGACTCTACATCTAGGGTCCATAGTGGTTTCAGGTCGAAGGGTGGTATACACCATTATCACCATGTGAATAACTTATGACACTTTACATAACATTCTATATAGTATTCTCATAGCGGGTCAATCCAGTATAAATATTACTCTTAATATTCATACGTATGTTTAAGACTTGATAACTCCTTATCCATGATCCATGAGATGTGATCATCAGTCTATATACATAATAGTCTTAATGCTTTAATGTTATCCCACTTCACAATAAAGCTCGACTACGGATACTTTAAGAATAGTGTCCTTATGTTTAATGTGATCTCATGATTAAGTCACACTTGATACATTAAATGGACTATCTATTCTAGGGACTTTATTAAACAAACATAATAAAGAAAAAGGCTTTTATTATTAATAAATAATTCGATACAAGTACCAAAAGTATTGGCCTCTAGGGCTTACACCAACAGGGTCTAGGTCTAGGAAGTTGACATTGTGAGCATTGGATTTTAACGAGGTCTCCTTAGTTATGTTCTTTATTATCAATTTGCCTTGATAACATTTCGTAGCTACATGGTTTTCCTTCACTAAACTTATCTTCCAATTATCTAGGGGATACTTCTTGGTCAGATAAAGCATGAATAAAAATATTCCCAGAGGATAAAATGTGGGTTCGACAATGATAATATTGTAGGAGGATGGGGCGTTTACCATGAAATATCCGATATTTATTTAATTGACATTTTTCCCAATCCGAAGGTCATTTAAATTGAAATGTATCCTCGTATTTTCCCCTGCTTGATAGAGAAGCCCACTAAAAAGCTTTTAAGGGTCACAAATGCTTCAGATCCATATGTAATATTGTAAAAGAGTCCTAACAAAGGTCATGAACCAAACTACCAGGATCAACGAGAAATTATTGAAAGTGGAAAATTTGTACACTAATAACCATGACGCCATCTTTGTGATGTAGAATTCTAGCAGTATCTTAATACAAAAACTAACCTCCGAAAAAGGAGCTTCCATGGATTTTTAGAGGCAATTCAGAGGTATTTTTGACTTGGAAAGCATGCCTTTTTTGAGATGAGGTTGACGCACCACCTTCCAAAAATCCTCCGACGATAGAGTTTAGGGTATGATGGAGTTACTCACCACTGCTTCTTTCTGCTAGATCCTTTTCCTCTATGGGAAGAGGACTCTTGGGACGATCTTACCCCAATTCATGCAACCTTCCTCCTAAGTTATGGGACCCTCCATAGACATACAATCTCATGCTCCCCTCTTGAACAAGGAATTTTGTATCTTTCTTCAATTGGTGACACTTATATGTGTGATGACCCTTGACTTTATGGTATATGCATTATTTGTTAGGCTTACTTCATATCGCCTCCCATTTTGGGTTTTAAGGGTATGAGATAGCCTTAGTGTTATACAATTGTCATAGTATTTTATCTCTTATAGAGTTCAATGGTGTATAATTTTCCATGGCCATTGTGGCTAGTTTGAAAGCGCCCATATCTCGAATTGGCTGTGTGAAATGATTTCTGCAATGACTAGACGTCTCAGGTTTTCCATTACTTCACTCAGTTTCCTCAATTGTATTTTTCATGATGTTGATTTTCCCCACCCTTCACGTGACATTCCACCATTTCCACATTTTATTCCATCAATTTCATTGGATTTTATGCGAGGGTTTCATTAAAGTGTCTGACTTTGAGCCCATTTTTGAAAGCACCTACAAACATTTTTTGATTGGGTTTATTAGCTTTATGGTAGCCTCATTGAACCTAGCCATATATTATCGCGAGGACTCAGTATGTCCATGCCGCACATTGAATACGCTCATGGTAGACACCCTTAGAAGGTTCAAAAACTAGCACATAATCGCCTCCTTAAAATTTTAAGAAATAAGTTTGCATTTGAGTGAGTTTGTTGCACCTATTATCGCCATCTGGATATAATAGTTGTAATATGACACCCTAAAACCCAAACACACATTTTTAAAATAAAATCATGTAATAATAGATAATTTTAATAATAGAATGTTACATCTCTCTCATAAAACATATTTCTTAAAACTTAATAACAACGTAGCGGAAATTCACAAATCATTATTATCTCAACTGAAACATATAATACTTCATAAAACAAATTACTTAATCCTAACATAAGAAAATGAGTCAACAACTCTAAGAAAACATCAAATAACATAAACTCGTCGTAATATTACACTATCATAGTGGAAAATGAACTACTAAGTAAACAATGATAAAATGAAGTAGGAATCTACGTCAATCCTTCCACAAAGCAGTAGCTATTGCTTCTCAACCTGAGAAATAGTTCATAATGTTAATAGTGTAATAAACATTATGATATTTTCTCAATAACATCTCTACTACTTAAACATACATGTGGTACTAAGTTTATAAATTTCAGAGTTATGTTGCTGATTGATCAACGTGTCTGGTTCCTTATCTGAACCAATGATCCCACAAATAGATCTTAGAACCATCTATGGTTTCTCATATGAACCAACAATTTCACTAATGAATGTGAGATTATCTCGTTAGACTAAAATCCTACCTATCTCTCTCTCTCTCTCTCTCACACACACACACACACACACACACACACACACACACACACACATATATATATATATATATATATATATATATATATATATATATATATATATATATATATATATATATATATATGATACACGACATGTAATTGACAACATCAACATAGGTTCCTCATAGGAACCTACAACTATAGCAATATCAGGCCACCATTGTAGTTCCTCATCTGAACTACCTTTCAACATAATAAATAGGTATATTTATATATTTATTCAACAAAACTCACCAACAAGGACAACAATATAAATATATATACTCAACGACACTCATTAACAAAGTAACATCATATTACTGAAACATTACCCATCAATAGGGTAAACATATTATCATTACTTATTTAAGCTCATCAAACAGGTAAGGATAATATCCTAAAACCCTTACCCTTAACATGGTGAAATTATAATCCTTTAGATAACTATTACAATAAAATATTACTTTTGTAAGGTCACCAACATGGTAACTCATAACCCATCAGAGTTCTCAAGGAGAACTATATTATTAACTCAATATTAACAACTCAACTTTAATATTTTCAACATGACTCTGAACTCACCAAAAGGCATTGAATAATCACCTAAAACATAAAACAACTCAAAACTCATTGAATTGGACCACAAAACTCGAAACCACTGGGCCGCGACCGACCTCCCAATTACGATCACTATCGCCAGCATTCTGTAGAGCCGCCGCCGTAGTCAGGCAAAAAACCAGTTGTCATTCGCCTTCTGGCGCCACCGTCGTCCCTACAACCCATCCTTCGACAACCTCCGACGACCGCCGCCGCTACCCAATCTCTGGCATCCTACGCTATGCAGCACCGGGGGAACTGATCTCTGACATCCTCCTCCGCCACCGCAGCTCCGCCTCTCGGCATTATTCACCACCAACGGCAGACTTCGTCCGTACAACACCGCCTATTTTCAGCCTTGACCCAACTTTTCTGATTTTCCTATATATTTTTTTTTTACTTTTTCAGCCCATTCATATGGTCTAGGACAATTATCTGAAAAATTATATTTATGCCTTACGACGACATAACAATTCATCAATCAACAGAGCAGGGATATTAAAATCAACAGATCACAATCACAGACAAATCATACATAATTATCGAAATTCCACTCTTTATCGCCTTATAATGTAATCATCGTTAAACCTTAAACCATCCACAAGGTTATCCAAATCAACAAATATAATAGAAACAAAGAAATTATTGAATCAATCACCTCAAAGGGTTTTCCCAAACCATTTTTGGCCACATACAAAAATTACAAATAAAAGTAATCGATAACAAAATGGGAGAAGACAAGAGGGTAAGAAACCCTTATTATTCCTCTATTTAGCCACCCATATACAAATAACCCCCCTTACCTCAAATATGAAGATCATCGAAACTTTAACCCTTTTGGTATTATTCCTTGCTCTGTCAAGGTCCCTTCCCAAGTTTATTTTGCTCTGCCTCTTTTTCCAAGTTTTGGATGTACTGTACAAAATCTACCTCACTCTCTCTTTTTATTTAACCTAATTTATCTATTCTCCTCTCACCCCTCAATTCTCATCACACCCCCATTCTTTATATTTTTCTTAAACTCTATATTTTATTATTTTATTTTAAATTAAAATATTACTCTAATTCAATTATCTCATTAAAACTGGTGGGTCAAACAATGTGGGTCATCAACAACAACATCAAGAACAACAACACCAATAACAACATCAACAACAACATCAACAACAAGAACAAAAACAACAACATCAACAACAACATCAACAACAACAACGTCATTAAACAACCTCTAGGGTTTAGGGTCTCAACAATAAGAACAACAACATCGATAAAAAACATCAATAACAACAATAAAACCTCCAGGGTTTCTGATCTAAAAAACATAACAACAACAACAATAACATGAGTAGTGATGTTTGACGTGCCAAATCTTTGAAGAAGAAGTAAAATAAAACGACTTTGGATCCCTGGAGAAGAAACGAGAGCACTAAACACATAACATCTTAGTATTGAAGATGATATGTGTTTATAGCTCTCGTTGTTTATGACTCTTTTGTTATAGGCTCTTCGTTAGGGTTCTATTTGTGTTGTTTAGACCAGTGAAATTGAATGCTACAAGTTAAAGTTAAAGTTATATATATAATATATATATATATATATATATATATTATATATATATATATATATATAATATATATATATATATATATATATATATATATATATATATCAAAAGTGGCTGATTTTTACACTCCAAAATAGAGTATTCAAGAAGATGTTACTTTTAATGAGATAAGAACATAAAATGAATTTGTTTAGGTTTGAAACATGTACATCGAATAAGTTTACGCCTCGGTTTTCCAAATAACCGGCAAAATATATTGTATATTTTTTAACAAAAAAAGGCAACTCTCGGAGTTTTGATATATTAGGTGAAATTGTTGTGATGAAATGTATTATTTGTAGTAGTGAAATTCAAATAAAATAATTAAACTAGAGCTGGGGTGTGACAACTCTCCCCTACTTAAAAGGATTTTCACCATCGAAAATTACTTGGATAAAACAGTTTCAGATAAGATTGCCTCATCCTACTCTCCAGCTCCCTTATCAGGCTTCCTCCAGCAGGTCCTCCCCATACTACCTTCACCAAAACTATCTCTTTACCCCTAAAGTGTTTCACTTCTCGGCCACCAATCGACAAAGGTTATGCCTCAATAGTCAAGTTCTCTCTCACTGCACATAATCCAATTGGATCACATAAGACGAATCAGGAATATACTTCTGAAGTTGAGAGACATGGTAAACATCATGAAGACTTAAAAGAGACAATGGTAAGGGAACTCTATAGGAAACTTATCTCACTCTCTTCATAATCTAATAAGGACCAATAAAATGAGGCGTCGGTTTTAGAGACTTCAACACTCGACCAACGCCAGTCACCAGGGTGACTCTCAAGAACACATGATCTCCCTCTCAGAACTCAAGTGCTTTACTACTATTTTCATGATAACTTTTTTGTCTACTATATGAAGCTTTCATCTTTTCTTGAATCATCTTAATTTTCTCAATAGTGTGCTGAACGATCTCAGGTCCAAGCATATCATTTTCACCTGACTAATACCAATAGAAAGATGCTCTACATCTCCTACCATACAAAGCTTCAAAGAGAGCCATCCCAATACTAGAATGGAAATTGTTGTTATACGTATACTCAATCAAAGGCAAGTACGTTTCCCAACTACCTCCTTGCTCCAAAACATAAGCTCTCTGTAAATCTTCCAAAGATTGAATGGTCCTTTCTGTCTATCCGTCTGTCCGTAAATGGTAAGCAGAACTCAACTTCAACTTGGCTCCCATAGCTGATTGCAGACTCTCTAAAAATATCTACGTAAACCTTATATCTCTATTTGATAGAATACTCGAAGGAATACCATGAAACTTGACTATCTGCTCAAAATAAACCTCAACTAGCTTATGCAATGGATAACTCATCTTTATTAGAATGGAATGAGCCTACTTAGTCAGTCTATAAAAAAACCCAAGATTAAATCACTTCCATTAGCAGTTTTGGTAAAGCCACCACAAAATCCTGACGACTTTTGATATCCGATCTTTGACATTTGACAAGTCAAGCAAGAATACATAAACTTGACAACGTCTTTCTTCCTACCTTGCCAAAAAAACATATTCTTAAGATCTTGGTACATCTTAGCGGCTTTAGAATGAATACTCAGACTACTTATGTGACCTTCTTCAAGGATTCTCTGCTTCAACTCTGGAAATTCTTGCACACAAACTCTATTTCGAAATCTCATAATCCCATCTTCATCTACTCTGAAGTCCACTTCTTTACCCTGATTGATTAACACTAACCGATCAATCAATCCCAAATCCAATTATGAACTTCTTTGATTTCATCATCAATACTACTAGTCACATTCAACATACCCAACATCACATTAACATGCGTCCCTCACATACTAAGTTAAGATCTCTGAACTTTTCAATCAAATCCAACTCTAGAACCATAAGCGCCAACATATGCAAGGACTTTCTACTCAAAGCGTCGGCTATAACATTAACTTTACCAGGATGGCAACTTAACTCAAAATCGCAATCCTTAAGGAATTCGGGCCACCTCCTCTACCTCATATTCAAATCTTTCTGATCAAACAAGTACTTAAAACTATTATTATAGCTGAAAACTTCAAACCTCAAACTAAATAGACAGTTCCTTTATACTTTAAGGACAAAAACCATTGCTACCAACTCTAAATCATGGGTAAGATAATGCCTTTCATGAATCTTCAGTTGTCTCGAAGCATAAGCTACAACCGGACTATTTTGTATAGGCACACCACCTAAGCCCATCTTATAAGCATTACAATACTCAACAAAATGATTTTTTCGCATATGGTAAAATCAAAATTGATGTCGTTGTCGACCTCTTCTTTAGTTCTTGAAAACATTATTCGCACAACACTTCCCACACAAAAGCTTGGCCTTTTTGGGTCAACTGAGTCAAGGGAAAAGCTAACTTCGAAAATCCTTTTATAAACCTTCTATAGTAACCAGCCAAACCAAGAAAAAATATGATCTCTGTAATCGACTTAGGAGCTTCCCACTGTAGCACTACGTCTATCTTAGATGGACCAACTGTTATACAATCACATGAGATTACATGACCAAGGAAACTTACTTATCGCAGCTAGAAATCACACTTGGATAACTCACAAATGTTATGATCTCTAGCAAAGCATGTAACACAACTCACAAATGTCATGCATGCTCTTCATCTGATTTAAAGTACACAAAAATATCATATATGAACACCACAAAAAAATGATCCAAGTAAGGATAGAGGATTTTGTTCATATATTCCATGAACACACCTGGAGTATTAGAAACATCAAATGACATTGTCGAGTACTCATAATGACCATATCTAGTTCTAAATGCAGTCTTCGGAAAATCCTCAGCCTTCGCTCAAATTGGATGATAACTTGATCTTAAATCAAACTTACTAAACATGCAAGAACCACCCAAATGATCCATGAGGTCGTCAATTCTAGGATGAGTATACTTGTTCTTGATAGTAACCTTATTCACTTGTCGATAATCAACATTATAACCTCATGCTACCATCTTTCTTTTTAACCAATAACACTGGTGCCCCCCACGATAATACACTAGGTCTAACGAACTTCTTCTCTAGGAGATCTTCTAACAACATCTTCAACTCACCCAACTCTGAAGCAGACATGCGATATGGTGCCATCGATACATGCATAGTACCAGGTACAAAATCTATGAAGAACTCAACTTTTATATGGGGGAAAATCACTAATGTCTTTGGAAACACATCTGAAAATTCACACACCACATGCATATCAACAACCACAACTTCACCTCTGCCCATCAGATAATTAAATATCATTAACACTCAAGCATCACTTTCAAGGATTCCTCCACATGGTTAGCATGCATAAACTTCGAACCGTCATCATATTCTAGCTCATAAAACATCATTGTTTCAACAATAACTGCACTATTGCAATCAGCGACACGCTAAACCAGTCATCTATACCTAAAATATCTCAGAGAAGCATAAGCTTCTCCCCATTTGTTTCAATCCATCTTCTGCTGGAAAGAGATAAGGAAAGAAAACGAGTATCGACAATGTTCACACACATGTCGCATACCAAGGAAAATGAACAACTTCATACAATCTAGGCCGAATGGATTTACCTGCTCTAATACCAACTATATAACACCCTAAAACTCCATCGCACATTTTAAAAATGAAATCAATTGCTAATAGATGATTTCAATAATAAAGTGTTACATCTCTCTCTCTCTCTCACTCATAAAACGTGCTTTTCAAAAACTTTATAACAAAATAAATGACTTAATCTTAACATAAGCAAATGAGTCAACAATTCTCATAAAACATCAAATAACAGAAACACATCTTGATTTTACACTATTAGAGCGGAAAATAAACTACTAAGAACACAATAATAAAATAAAGTAGGCATTTACGCCAATCCTTCCATACAGTAGCAACTATTGCTCCTTAACACGAGTATCTGTACCATCGGTACAAGAGTCACATAAGCAAACAGAAAGAGGGTGAGAGATATGTTCATAATGTTAACTGTGTAGTAAACATTAGGATAGTTTCTCAACAAAAAATATTCACTAATCACAACATATAAATCATAAACATACAACAATCACAAATGCAAGTTTATGTAATGCAATGCGACTCATCTCTACTACTTCAACATGCATGTAGTACCAAGTTTTTGGATTCCACAATTATTTTACTGATTTATCCACATCTTTGGTTCCTCATCTGAAACAACAATCTCACCAATGGGTCTGAGACCTGTCTCTGGTTCCTTATTTGAATCAACGATTCCATCAATGAATCTGAGACCACCTCATTGGACCAAAGTCCTACCTATCTCTGATATACATGATGTATGACGTGTAATTAACAACATAAACATATAAGTCAACAAAGGGTCCTCATATGAACCTACAACTATGTCAATATCAGGCGACCAATGTAGTTCCTCATCTGAACTACTTATCAACACAATAGTATGTATATTTATAAATTTATTCAACATAACTCACCAACTGGAAAAAAGATATCAACATATATACTCAACGACACTCATCAACAAAGTAAAATCATATCACTAAAAAATTACCAATCAATAGGGTAAACATATTATTATTACTTATTTAAGCTCATTAAACAGGAAATGATAATATCCTACAACCCTTACCCTTAACAGGGTCAACTCATAACCCTTTATATAACTATTGCAACACATTAATACTTTTGTAAGGTCACTAACATGGTAGGTAACTCATAACCCATAAGAATTCTAAAGGAGAACTCTATTAGTTACTCAATGTTAACAAATCAACTCAAATATTTTCATAAGTACTCTAAAGTCACCAAAAGCCAACGAATAGTCATCGAAAATACAAAATAACTCAAAATTCGCTGAATTGGACCAAAAAACTTGAAATTGCCGACCCTCGGACCGATCCCTCGATTTTGACTGCCGCCACCGACTGTTCATACAACCTCCGCCACTATGGTCTGGCCGAAAACTGCCTGCCTTCTGCCACTTCCGTTGCTTCCACCGCCGTGTGGGGCGACGCCTCAGTTCGTACTACCTGATCTTAGTCGGTCTCCGCTGTCCACCACCGCGCGGCCCAATCTCTGGAGGCCTCCTCTGGCAGCCTTTGTGCGTACTACACTGCCGATTTTAGGCCCGGACCCGACCTTTTCAATTTTCCTGATTTTTTGTCTTTTTTTTGGAATTTTTCTCCCTATTGAAACGATCTACAACTAGCCAAAAATAAAAAATTTCAATTATCTCAAAAATTATATTTATGCCTTATGGCGACCCAATAATTCATCGATCAAAAGAGCAAGGATATCAAAATCAACAAATCACTATCATAAACAAATCATACATAATTATTCAAATTTTACTTTTTTTTCTTCTTATGGCATAATCATCGATAAACCTCAAACCATCAATAATGTTATCCAAATCAACTGATATAATAGAAACACAGGAATTGCTGAATTGATAACCTCAATGGGTTTGCCCAAACCCTTTTTGGCCACATATAGAAATCAATAGCAATCAATAATCAAAAGGGAGGTGACAAGAGGGTAAGGGACCCTCATTATTCCTCTATTTATCCATCCATATACGAATAATTCCTCTACCTCAAATATGAAGTTCAATGAAACTTTGACCCTTTTGGGATTATTCCTCACTCTGCCAAGGTCCTTTCCCATGTTTCTCTCACTCTGCCTCTTTTTCCATGTTTTTCACATACTATACAAAACTCACCCTCACTCTCTCTATTTATTTACCCTAATTTATGTATTCTTCTATCACCCTCAATTCTCCTTACACCCCTATTCTTTCTATTTTTCTAAAATTCTATATTTTATTATTGTAATTTAAATCAAAATATTACGCTAATTCAATTATTTCATTATATCACACAACACTCCTAACTTAGTTCACTCATTGATCCTTAATTTTAATAGAAATTCTATTTTTCTCCCAACTAATAAAATATCTCTAATATTCTAATATTAATTAAATTTATTAAATTAATTAAATTAACGATATTTCAAATCAAATCTCTACACCTCCTCAATTATTCCAATGAATCACATATATCACCCAAATAAATGGAATAAAATAATATATTCAAGTAAAATGATTAAACTAAAGTTGGGGCGTTACATGTAACATGCTTTAGTGGGTCACTTTTTCTATTTAAAATCACATATGAGGGTGACTTGAAATTATTTAGGATAGGTGCACCCCATATTTTGGTGGAGAGAGTTTGAGGATCCAGAATCTATATCTGCATGCTCATTGTCTTAGAGTTATTTCTGTTAAAGGTTCAAAACAATTTTCTACAAAATTTTGTTTTGGGGACTTAACTCTTCCATAACGACCTGCATCTCCATTATAGCATCTCGGTCATCTTTGTTACTACTGGTAGTAGCCCTAATCATCGTGGAATGATGGTTGGACTAATAAAAAATGTAAGTGAGAGTGTGATTCAAGTAAGTTTTACAGAGGCCTTACGGTGGGCATCAATGTATTTGTGAAGAGTACAAAATATGTTACCTTACATGTTGTGTAGAAGCGAATCCTCAATATTTCTAATATGTGAATAAGTTGCACCTTCAGTGATTCTCTTATTCTGTATTTAAAACCACAATGGTCTTAACCAAACTTTAATCATATGATCGTTACATATGTTACATTGTTATTGTGTTTAATTTAATTATTCTTCTCTTATTTGAAACTTAAGTGGGCGATTCTTTATCCAAACTATACATGTGACTCAAGGTTGGGTCATATCCTTGACTCAAAGTCGAGTTGATATCTTAGTATGACGACCTCTCCTATAGATCATGACATGTAGAGTTGGCTCATATGACTCATGCATGCTAGTTAGAGTACTCTCCTAGGGTTATGCAAGATATATGGTGAATATCCTAAGGTCTATTGATGCCAAATGGGATTGGGTTATTGTAGATATATCAATCAATATACATATAAAATATAAATAGATGGATTAATTATAAGTTTTACCTAAATTTACACCTTTTAGAAAACCTATAATAACTTTACTTTCGTTAGTTAAATATATTATTGTTGGCTATTTTCTATGTTGTGAAAATGATGCAGGAATAACAAAGTATAATCGATTTCTTTATCGACAAGAAACCCACAAAGGTAGAAAAAAGGGAAGCAAGAAAAACACAACAAGTTGGTTATAAACTGCTATTCTTTACTCTCTCTTTGAAACAAGATTACAAGTGTTACAAAATAGCAAATAACCTCTCTCACCCTAATTAGGATTTGCGCTATGCAATGATGAGAGACTAGTATGCTATTTATAAGAATAAGATTCCTCACGATGGTTGCGGAAAAAAATTGATGGGTGTCACATCTTGAAAAATAAGATTCCTCACGATGGTTGCGAAAAAAATTTGATTTGAACAGAGTCGCCATCGAACTTTATTCATTCCAATGAAGGAATAGGAAAGTATCGATAAAACCATTGAAAATAGAATAATGGTCGTCACGACCATACTCGGATTTGAGATTCCATTATGCAAGGGAAAGGTATTAGCACCCCTTACGTCCGTTGTAGTCAACGGAAACCTTTTAGTCTAATTTGTGATTTGAATGTTAGCTAGTGTTAATTGTTATCCTTGAGAGATAAAAATATTGAAAAGAGAAATGAAAGGAAACCTCAAAAAGGGAAAAGAAAGGTTTTTTATTAATGTGCTCGCCAAGATCTCGCAATCTCATGCCTACGTATCCTTATAGTGCAATAAGGAAATAAAAACATTTGTAGTTCGGGGAGATACGATTTATTGGTGTCTTTTAATGAATAACTATTTAGATCACGCTCTAAAGGGTAAACATTGGCTTGTCTACTCTCGGCGGAGGCTTAATCACTAGTCTGTTATGCACGTTAGAAGGGATTGAATAATGTCTTTTCTGAAAAGAGTTTTGATCATACAGGGGTGACAAGTTGGATTAATTTGTTGGAAGTTTATTTGAATAACGATTACTCGGATAGTCGAGTAAGGCAGTTCGTAACCAAATAGTTGAAGAGAGGAATCAAAGGCTCTAGACCATCTCCCTTTTCATCCTGAATTATAAAAGAGTTTACTAATAGTTAAGGTATTTTAAATGGATGACGAATAATCAAATGGTCGAGTAAGGAAACTCGTATCCAAGTATTCGTGAAAGGGAATAGAAGGCTCTAGATCACTTTCTTTTTCATCTAAATTATTATGAAAATAGGTTTGTGTATGATAGACATTTTTTAGATAAACGAAGAATACTCGAATGATCGAGCAAGGAAACTTGTATCCAAGTATTCGAGGAGAGGAATCGAAGGCTCTACACCATCTCCCTTTTCATTTAGTTTATTATGAAAATGATTTGATTTAATCGGGTTAGAATTTTTAGGCAAATGACAATTGTTTGACTAATCAAGTAAGGGTACTCGTACCCAAAGAATTGAGGAGAGGATTCGAAGGCTCGAAACCATCCCCCCTTTCATTTCTAAGTGATGTGTGTCATACGGTGAACTGACTTTATGTGTTTTTGCTTTGGAAAGCAAATGTCGCGGTTAGCAAGAGTCGCCACCGTTTTTTCTTTTATCCAATTAAGAAAGGTGGAAAAGAACAGGAAAAACCTTAATTAGATTTTGGGTTCGGGAGGTACATTATACAAAGGGAAGGTGTTAGCACCCTTTGTATCCATGGTTATCCATGAGCTCTTAATTGCTTGATCACTTATGTTTTTCTTATCTGAAAAAGTGTTTGTGAATTGCTTAGAAAATGTTTTGAAAAGAGAGTTTAACTTTGTAATGATTCTTGTACGAATGTATACAAAGTATTTATCTCGTTTAATTTCGAAAGCGGTTTAGAAAAATATAACTTGGCAATGATTCTAGTACGAATGTATACCAAGTGGTGATTTTCTAATATAGGTTTTGAAAAGTGTGAGGTGTGAAAAATGTTTTAGGTTGTGAGTGAGCAATTAAGAGTTATACCTACCCAAGGTCGTTATGGGTATTTCCTGTTCTTAGGAGGGTAAAACTGTCCTTACTATTGAGAAGTAAGTAGTTTTATCCTTTGGATGTAAAGGGTCATCGTAGGGTCATCGATTGGTCATTGAAGGCAACATTTGTAAGGATACCTTAGCATTCGAAGGGACGATCATCATTTAACCGTAGGTTACAACGACGGGTCATCGAAGGACAAAATCATATATTCGAAGGCAACATCCGAGGGACTATGATTTGTTTTATAGGGACATGATGATTTAATCGAAGGGTCTTTGCTAAGTGTATCCTCACATTCGCGGGACATGACCATAATACCGTAATACCGTAAGGCAACAAAGAGAGGTCCAAGATCACATATTCAAAAGCAATATTTTACAATCAATTAGGTAATTAGGATGAATCTCCACAAGGGTGAATCTCCACAAGGGTATCCCACAAATAAAGTGGAATACCTAGCAGGTCGTTTCTTCGGGAGTATGTAAACCCTTACAAAATTCAGCAAACGGGTTAGAACATCTAGACAAAGTGCAATTGAGAATTGCACCACAACAGAAACACAGCAGCAGTAATGTCTGGCAAAATAATGCATGGTTATAATAAGTCAGATCAGGTAGGCACAAAACAGAACAGAAAAATTCAGCGACTGTCATGTTCGCTGCTGCCTCGCCTAGCGAAGGCTGAGCGAGTGCTCGCTACATGCTCGCTTAGCGATGTGCTAGCGAGCGGCTACGGGTTTGAGTATGACAGCAGTACAATTTCCGGAAGCTGCACATCCTATGGCATTCAATTACAGAAATAACATGGTCAAACATTCAGGATATTCAGGCATACTTAAACTCACATGCAAAATCTAATTACATATCCAAAAATTCAATCATGATGCATTATGTATTTAGAGATTACAGATTGGAAGCATAAAACAGTAGTGATGCGCAAACCTATTTGCAATTGAATTGCAACGTTGAATTGGCAGATCACTTTTGGTATCGGATTGAGTTGGGCGGAGGTAACTTTGGTGCCGATGAATTGCCTTCAGGGTTTCCTTTAGGGTTACTCTGAATTCTCTGGGTTAGCCTCCAGGGTTTCTGTCCGTCTTCCCTTTTCCTTCCGTTTTCGTTCCCCTCTCCTTCGTCCGTTTTCGTCCTCCCTTTTTCTGACTGAAGTTGTGGTATTTATAATGCTTTTTTTATGACCTAATGGGCTCAGAATGAAGCCCAAAATTTTCTGATGTTCGCAAGCTTCGCTAGGCGAGTGGCGTAGCGAAGGGTTCGCTAGGCGAAGGAGTTGCTCGCCTAGCGAGCAAGCCAGTTTGGGCCATTTTCCGGATTTGGCCATCTGTGAGCTGGGTCTTTGTTCCTTTAAGGTCAATGTCTTGAACAATGAGTTGGAGTGCCTTGAAAAATGCCTGGTAATATTAACGGGCAAATTTTGGGGTATGACAGCTGCCCCTGTTCAATATTCTTGAACCGAGAGAGTTAGAATGGTGTGTATGCCATTCGTGGTCTGGAGGTGGAAGATTATTGAACACTAGAATGCCCCGAAAATTTGCTCTTGTTAATCAAAGGTTAGTCTTGATGGAGATGGGCTTAAAGATGCCATCCAGGAAGTTTGATGATGAGAACTTCAGAGTGCGTCGTACATTAGACGATATCTGAAGACATGGGTGTCATACCGGGTCATACGCTAGACCGTATAGTGAGTCATCCATTAGGCTGTCGACTTCGTTGGGGAGTCAGAGTGTGTTATACGCTGCTGGGGATAAGGGATCAGAATGGATCATATGTTAGATCGTATCTGAATAGCGGAGTGAGTTGTCCCTTAGGCGGGTGACTTCACTGGGGATGAAAGATCAGAATGGATCGTACGCTAGATCGTATCTGAGTTGCAAGATGAGCCGTCCATTAGGCTGTATCTGAGGATGAAAGTGGAGTCGTACGCTAGACCACGCTTTAGAATGTACCATACGCTAGGTAGCATATGAGGGGATGAACGTCCAAATGGGTCGTACGCTAGACCGTCTCTGAGCAGCAGAACGAGCCGTCCATTAGGCTGTTTCTGATGATGAAGGGGGTAGTCATACGCCAGACTACACTTCAGAATGTACCGTATGCTAGGTAGCATCTGAGGGGATGAACATCCAAATGGGTCGTACGCTAGACCGTCTCTGAGCAGCAGAACGAGCCGTCCGTTAGGCTGTTTCTGATGATGAAGGGGGTAGTCATACGCCAGACTACACTTCAGAATGTACCGTATGCTAGGTAGCATTTGAGGACTTGAAGGTCCAACTGGGTCGTACATTAGACCGTATTGGAGTAGTTGAAGGTCAGAATGGATCGTCCGTTAGATCGTATCTGAGTTGAAGGAGTCATATGTTGAGCTGAATCAGAATGAACCGTACGCTAGGCTATATTTGATAGTATTTGTATATGTTGTATTTGCGATGAATGTCTGGGATGGGCTTATAGATGCCATCGTTAGGAGGATGTCAGAATGAATGTTGGCATGGAGTATATCTGAAAGATGTAGTTGAATCCTGAATGTAATTGATAAAGATGTCCGTCTGAATGGACCTTTGTTTTGACTGTATCAGGAGGATAATTAACCTGAAAAATAAAGTTAGCTTCATGCCATGTCATGATGCATGAGATGTTTTATGCTTCTGAAACTAAATGCGAACAATGTATGCATGCGTATGTTGTGAAATGATGTAATGAATGAATTATGCGTCTGAAACTTTTGCCGGGGAAAAATAAATCCCCATATTCTGGTTGGAGATATTTGTATTGATGACCCTTTCTTAGCTGGGGGTACTTGATTTCTGTCTGATGGTGGAAACACTCAACAGAGCCTGGCTGGGGGTAGAAGAGATGACTAGTCTGTCTGGTGATGCTGATTTCTTCTGGGGAATAACTGGCTTTGCCGGGGAATAGAATTAGCAACGGATTCATTGGGAAGCGTGGTTAGACCTTCTCCTCGATCCCGAAGTCTTGTAGTAATTGCTATTTCTATTTCATGCATGTATTTTCGATAAACATCAATCGTATTCAAATGCATATATTAATTCAAATTAAATCAATGGACGTTTACGCAAACAAAACAGAGAAAGTAAAACAAAAGCATTTTTTGGAAACAAAATTGTATTGATTTTGAAAGAGGGCCTATAAACAGGCAATTTGAGTGCAAGGAGACAGAAATCCTAGTAAGAGGAAATTGTCAGGAAGACAAAGAGAAAGCTATGCAGAAAAAGTCCCATTGATTTTAATTCCACTACTATCATTATGTCTTCAAGCGTCTTATCTCCTGCTGTCGGACAGAAGTGATTGGCTTGTTCAGTCCCTGGAACTTGGGTGAAGCGAACCGAGAACGGGACATAGTCATACGCTTTAATCCCTAATTTTTGCCTGGACCGCCTTTTCAGGTTTTCAGTCCACCAGGATACCCTTTTTTGCCCAAGCCACCTTTTCAGGTTTTCGACTTGCCGGGTGTACATGCGTAGTATTTTTTTAACTATGTCCGCGTTCACGGGATGCGGGGATTCTTCGTCATCCATTGTAGCAAGCATCATGGCTCCACCAGAGAATACCTTCCTAACTACAAATAACCCTTCGTATGTGGGGGTCCATTTGCCTCTAGAATCACCTTGTGGTAGAATGATACGCTTTATTACCAAGTCGCCACTTCGGAATTATGGTGTTTTATTTTGAACTGCGTGCAGAGTTCAGTAATCATCTTGTTGTTCTTCCGGAGAGAGCAGGTTTCTCAGATGTATATTTGATAAGATCCATCTTAGAAATCAATAAAGTGGTATGATTCAACATATACTGTCTTAGTCGACGAACAGCCCAAGCCAAAGCACAACAAGCTTTCTCGAGCTGTGAGTATCTTGTTTCACAGTCGGTACCTTTTTGCTAAGGTAGTATATGGCATGCTCTTTTCGACCAGACTCGTCATGTTGCCCCAACACACACCCCCTTGAATTTTCTAACACAGTCAAATACATGATTAGAGGTCCTCCTTCAATTGGTGGCATCAGAATTGGAGGTTCTTGGAGATACTTCTTGATTTTGTCCCAGTAATTTGAAGATGGATTTGCAAGTAGCGGTCAAATGGGAGCTAAATCGGGCGATGTGGTCCAGGTTTACGATTTCGATCGATGCCTCATGCGGCTGAATAGTCTTTTCTTCTTGCAGTAGTCTAGCAAGCTCTCCCGGTACTTCACAATCTTCCTCACTTCCATCCTCGGCTTGGTAGATCGGATTTTCAAAGTCATAATGAACAGTAGCAGAATTACTATCAATAGGATCCAGAGTGGATATGGATCGACAATTTGTTACGTGAGTGTGTGCAAGAAAACATAGCTTATTTGAAAGATGACAGGAAAGATAAAGAGCGCAATATTTGAATGCAACAAGGTCCATTGATTTATTGAATATGAATATGCTTATGAAAATGACAAAACTTTTAACAAAATTTAATACATTAAAATAAGCAATAATAATTACTCCTGACTAAAGGAAATCAGGATAATGTCTTCAGCCTTCCACCAATTGTTGGGAAAATCCAGCTATCCAAGTCACAATCGTTATCAGCATCTTCCACAGCATTGACAGTCTTGTCATGATTAGGCAGAGGAGCAGTGATGTAATTAGGAGTTTCCGGAGGATCAGAGGTAGTTGCCTGTATCTTTCCACTTCGAATGCCGCTTTCAACATGTTCACCTGTTAATATAAGTTCAGTGAAACCCAATGAGGAACTCCTCAATAGATAGCTGTAGAATGGGCCAGTCAGTGTGCTCATGAACATGTCTACTAATTCTCGATCAGTCATAAGGGGTTTGACTCTGCCAGCCAAGTCTCTCCATTTTTGAGCATATTCTTTGAAGCTTTCTTTAGATCCCATAGTCATATTCTGCAACTGTAGCCGAGTAGGTGCCAATTCAGAATTATACTGGTAGTGCTTGTAGAAAGCTGTCGCTAAATCAGTCCAGGTGCGGATGTTAGAGCTCTCGAGCTGATAATACCACTCTAACTGTGTGCCAGACAGACTCTCTTGGAAGAAATGGATCCATAGCTTCTTATTAGTGGTATACGGCTGAATCTTTCTCACATAAGCTCTCAGATGCATTTGAGGACAAGATGCCCCATCATACTTAGTGAAAGTGGGGACCTTGAATTTGCGGGGAATGACCACATCAGAGACCAGACCTAAGCTTTCGAAATCCAGACCGGGCGCCTTCTGACCCTCCATAGCTAGCATGCGTTCTTCCAGCAGCTTATATTTATCATCCTTTGGAGAGTACTGTTCATTTTCATAATCTTCATCGTCGTCCTCAGGGTATAAGGGATCATCATTCTCCTCTTCTGAATCATTCTCTGTCTCATCTTCTTTATCCTTCGGAATTCCGAACTTGACTCCTGGAGCCTGCCCTTTAAGCCTTCTTCCCGGGTTGATGTAACTCACAGGTTTCTTGTCTTTCTTTTTCTTGAGCAAGAGAGCCTTCAGTTCCTCCTGCCCCTTGGATAAGTTCAAGATCATTTCCTGGAATTGAGCATTCTGAGCCTGGAGATCTTTGACAGCTTGTTCGAGGTCCATTTTTCTGTTTGGAGGAAAACCGTGAGAACGTTGATCCCTTTAGAGTACCTGTTATGCTATGTTATGTTATGCTATGCAATGTATGAAATGTTTTCAATGCTTAAAGTCCTTGAAATGGTTAATACAATGCCATGATGTTATGATGTTATGATGTTATGATGTTATGATGTTATGTAAATAACAAGCACAAGCAAGTCACACAACCATCATTCCTAAGTTTTTAAGGCTTGCATGAGTTCCATAGGTAAGTACCCTCCCCACTGAAGTTTGGTTGGTTCAACCTGTCCTAGAATAGTAACCGGGTTCTAAAAGGATCTCAAATCATCGACCTTTCCTTAAGTCCACTTCAGTGCAACACCAAGTGGTTGACCGAAGCTTCCCTAAAGTCCAATCTCAAAGAGTGTAGTATCGAGTCTCAACCAACCCCGGTCGGAACCGAAGTCAGTTATCTCACTACTTTCTATAGGCTAGGATGAGTCATTTAGGGTTCTAAAGGTCTGGTTAATGCTTTGATGACACCACGCGGAAGCCAAATTTTTCCTCAAGTAAACATGAGGAACATCAGGACATCCAAAGTGTCACATTAACCGTAGCCATCATTTTAACCATTCCAGTATACGCCGGATAGTCGCGATGATCTATTGCTACTTACCTAAGGTACACTAGATCCGGGTGTAGGATCTTTCACTCAAGCATAAAATACCCAAGCAATCCCTTAAAAGTAAATCAGACAATTTGAATAAGTGATCTTGTTTTTAAGGTAACCTCTCTTATTTATTTTCCCCAGCAGAGTCGCCAGTTCTGTCATACGGTGAACTGACTTTATGTGTTTTTGCTTTGGAAAGCAAATGTCGCGGTTAGCAAGAGTCGCCACCGACTTTTCTTTTATCCAATAAGGAAAGGTGGAAAAGAACAGGAAAGACCTTAATTAGATTTTGGGTTCGGGAGGTACATTATACAAAGGGAAGGTGTTAGCACCCTTTGTATCCATGGTTATCCATAGGCTCTTAATTGCTTGATCACTTATGTTTTTCTTGTCTAAAAAAGTGTTTGTGAATTGCTTAGAAAATGTTTTGAAAAGAGAGTTTAACTTTGTAATGATTCTTGTACGAATGTATACAAAGTATTTATCTCGTTTAATTTCGAAAGCGGTTTAGAAAAATATAACTTGGCAATGATTCTAGTACGAATGTATACCAAGTGGTGATTTTCTAATATAGGTTTTGAAAAGTGTGAGGTGTGAAAAATGTTTTAGGTTGTGAGTGAGCAATTAAGAGTTATACCTACCCAAGGTCGTTATGGGTATTTCCTGTCCTTAGGAGGGTAAAACTGTCCTTACTATTGAGAAGTAAGTAGTTTTATCCTTTGGATGTAAAGGGTCATCGTAGGGTCATCGATTGGTCATTGAAGGCAACATTTGTAAGGATACCTTAGCATTCGAAGGGACGATCATCATTTAACCGTAGGTTACAACGACGGGTCATCGAAGGACAAAATCATATATTCGAAGGCAACATCCGAGGGACTATGATTTGTTTTATAGGGACATGATGATTTAATCGAAGGGTCTTTGCTAAGTGTATCCTCACATTCGCGGGACATGACCATAATACCGTAATACCGTAAGGAACAAAGAGAGGTCTAAGATCACATATTCAAAAGCAATATTTTACAATCAATTAGGTAATTAGGATGAATCTCCACAAGGGTGAATCTCCACAAGGGTATCCCACAAATAAAGTGGAATACCTAGCAGGTCGTTTCTTTGGGAGTATGTAAACCCTTACAAAATTCAGCAAACGGGTTAGAACATCTAGACAAAGTGCAATTGAGAATTGCACCACAACAGAAACACAGCAGCAGTAATGTCTGGCAAAATAATGCATGGTTATAATAAGTCAGATCAGGTAGGCACAAAACAGAACAGAAAAATTCAGCGACTGTCATGTTCGCTGCTGCCTCGCCTTGCGAAGGCTGAGCGAGTGCTCGCTACATGCTCGCTTAGCGATGTGCTAGCGAGCGACTACGGGTTTGAGTATGACAGCAGTACAATTTCCGGAAGCTGCACATCCTATGGCATTCAATTACAGAAATAACATGGTCAAACATTCAGGATATTCAGGCATACTTAAACTCACATGCAAAATCTAATTACATATCCAAAAATTCAATCATGATGCATTATGTATTTAGAGATTACAGATTGGAAGCATAAAACAGTAGTGATGCGCAAACCTATTTGCAATTGAATTGCAACGTTGAATTGGCAGATCACTTTTGGTATCGGATTGAGTTGGGCAGAGGTAACTTTGGTGCCGATGAATTGCCTTCAGGGTTTCCTTTAGGGTTACTCTGAATTCTCTGGGTTAGCCTCCAGGGTTTCTGTCTGTCTTCCCTTTTCCTTCCATTTTCGTTCCCCTCTCCTTCGTCCGTTTTCGTCCTCCCTTTTTCTGACTGAAGTTGTGGTATTTATAATGCTTTTTTTATGACCTAATGGGCTCAGAATGAAGCCCAGAATTTTCTGATGTTCGCAAGCTTCGCTAGGCGAGTGGCGTAGCGAAGGGTTCGCTAGGCGAAGGAGTTGCTCGCCTAGCGAGCAAGCCAGTTTGGGCCATTTTCCGGATTTGGCCATCTGTGAGCTGGGTCTTTGTTCCTTTAAGGTCAATGTCTTGAACAATGAGTTGGAGTGCCTTGAAAAATGCCTGGTAATATTAACGGGCAAATTTTGGGGTATGACAATGTGTTTAATCACAATTAGGTATTTTGAATTGATTTAGATAAAATACTCGATGTTGTATCGAGATATAAATTTGTGTTTGTGGATGAATTAAGGGTACCCTTGTCTAATAGAGGTATGAGATAACGAAATAAATAAAGCTAAGATCGATCAAACAAATGCAAGCAAGTAAGTGTACGTGTATCACAAGTCTCATTGTAAGAAAGCCCAAGAGTAAGCTATGTGAGGTTGATAGCGATGCTAAAAGCAAATGACTTACAAAGGTATGGAAATGGGCTCGACACGAAATCGATAATTATTTGATTTTTCTTTGAAATTGGTTTGACATGGGTTTGAATCGATGAAGAAATGATTTTGAAATGATATGAAGCCGAAGTGATTATGAAATCGAGTTGGTAGTTTGAAAATGATTGTCGAGATGATGGTGAAATAAGTCGATCAATTTCTAATTAATAAAATTAATTAATTAAAATTTGATTAAATTACTTATTTAATATAATAAAAAATAATTATCAAAATTATTTGACTTAGATAAATATTCAAGATAATTAAAATTAATTATTAAAATAACTAATTTAAATAAATCTTGATTAATTAATTAATTTAATTAAAAATGATTGAAGCAAGTAAATCCCAATGTGCTCAAAAACCGGATTTTACGAAATGACAACATGATTAATGTCATACGCAAGATCATAACACACTGAAAATATTCTATTGATGTATTGAAATTTTGGTGGCATATCGGCATAAAATTGTTGAATCCACGGATAAAAAATCCGACGTAAAATAAAATAAAATAGTAGCAATACAATTATTATTTATATTTTTTATAATATTTACAATGTTGTACTAATATCAAAGTGTCAAAATCCGGCCCAAATATCGCGCCGAGTTACGATCAATACAATAATGGAATAATAATTAAATTAAGTATATAACAAATTATATACAAATAAACATTAATCATAACTTACTTGAATTCAAATCCAACGATACCAAAAACCGTTCGACTTAAATCGCACGCGCATAAAGTCATGTAAACAAACACAGTTTCTATAAATTAAAAAACTAATTTTGATATACTATGACATAAACCTACATTATTGAAGATCAAAATATGGTCAAAATCACAATTTTTTCAAAAAGTTCTATTTTTAAAATGATTTTTATGAAAAGTTATTTGAAATAACTTCAAAATTAAGTGATTTTTTTAAATTTTGATATCCAAATTTTTTTTTCGATAAAATGATGGAATACCTAAAATAACAATTTAAGAATTACTATTCAAACCAAATTTTCATTTGAATTGTAAAATTTTTTTACATCAAAATATGTTACACTATAAAAATCATTTAAAAAAAACAAAACAAACGGGCCCATACTCTATTATTGAACTTGAATTCACATCACAATATGTATAACGAAACTGAACTCTAATCACTTTATCTACAACTTACGGAATATTCATCAATAAAGAATTCTATACGTAAAACTCAGTGTACCGTAATCGAAACGTCGACTCAAGTAGAATCAAATCATAGCAGCAAACACAGTAATATGGAAAAATGAAACAACTTATGATTATTTACACGATTATTACAATAACTCCACAAATCCAACATACATCCCAAAATAATCTTCTACGGAAAAGCAAACTTAATCGAAACAGATTTACTTACGATATGGAGGATTCACGATCCAATCAATATCGACACTGAAATAACCATTTTCCGATAACAAATATGACATATATTTGAAAGCAAAGTTGATTAATTTAATAGAAAATAATCGCAGCAGCTAACTGATTAAATTGAAACTAAGGCAACCTAATAGATACACATACAATACTACTCGTAAGAAATATAATCGAACCGTTTCTAAAACAAAATACGAAAAATCAAACAATATACAACATAAACAGTTAATTTCATATTGTTACCAAAATCATGTAATTGGCAGGAATCAATCACATCAGCGGCATAATGTCATGACACCTATTGAATCGACACATCTGCATCACTTCTAAAACACAAGAACAACTATGGACGAGCTTGAATTGTCAATCCGAACAAAACTATGCGTGCTTACTTTGTCGACGTCGACGCTCCTGATGCTTTATGTTATTGTCTCCGCTTCTGACTTGAAACTCACAATAGTACTGGATGCATACCACAACAAACTTTACTTTTAGACCATATTCGTATACCAGGATTTCCCACACGCCATCATATTCTTTTGCAAGAATAGTCCATTCATTGAGTGAGAGGTCTTGTCATCAGAGCTGATATCTTCACAGGGTCCTCCCTTGCCAAGCTCGACAGACACAAGAACTTTGTCTTTTGGTAATAGAGGAAGTGGAGGTGAGGAATTGTGGCTTGATGGTGATGGTCTTGGGTGATTTTTCGATGGAGATTCAAGAGGTATTGTGGCTCATAAGGAGGAAATTTGTGAAAAGGGAAAGTATGTTGTTGCGGAGGTTTGAAGGTGCAATTTCAAAGGTGTTTGAGGGGAAAGTGATGGAAGAGATTTGAGGATCATTGTTAGAGGAAGAGTATTTGTGTGGATCGGTGATTTGTGTTTAGTTCGTCGGAAAAACAAAGGTCTTTGGTGGTGCGACGGTGTTTTAATGGAGTTTAACAAAAACACAGGTGGAGGGAGCGTGAAGTTATACAGAGGGAGTTTGTTGGATGAAGTTGGGAAGAAGGAGATATGAGAGTCGAGAGATTTGAGAGACTATGTTTGAAGGTTGGTCAGATTTAAGTGTGTTTCATGGTGATCTTGGAAAGCATGGTGGCGGAGGAAGTATTTATGGAGGAAGAAAGGTTTGAAAATCGGAGGATAAGCGGAAATGAAATGAGGAAGAGAGAAATTCTTTTTCTCTCACATAGTTTTTTTTCCTTCCAAAACGTGGATGGCTATGTATGGATCCCATGAGCATTGTGTCATACCCCAAAATTCATCCTCCCTTTTATTTTCTTTGCATACCTCATTTACATACATCCAAATCATATCATACATGACCATTGCATTTGGTCATGGACTCAAGCATGGCCACATTATGGTTTGTATCTTAACACTAGGGTTTCACTTTGTTTTTTATCAACTATCCCTAATTCCATGGAGTGGTACTCGTTTATTCTTGTTACTCATATAGGTTATCATGCTTCAAATAAAGGCAAGAACAATGTTTTTTGGTCCAAGAGGAATGCAAGTTTGTCCATGGTGTTTCCGAGGTGGTTCATGGGTTTATTTCCATGCCATATTCAAGATTTCATCAAGGGATGCTCATTCCATCATCATCATCATCATCATCATCAATTTTCAAGATATTTTCAATATCACTTAATCCATAATCAAGATTTCATCAAGGGATGCTCATTCCATCATAATCATGGCTTGAAATGAGAGAAAACATCAAAATTGCACAAAGGGATACAAGTTGGTTTGTCTTAGTTTGCAAGTATGCCGTGCTTTTGGTCCAAACCCCATAACTTCTTCAATTTTTTATCCAAATTCCATATTTCTTTGAGAAAAATATGCCTTTTGGGATCCTCTACAACTTTAATTCAAGGGTCAAACAAGAATTCATCCATTTAAGACCTCATTTGTGCCATTGGACAAGTTTCCAATTTGGGCCAAAACCATGTCATGACCCCTACTTTCGACCCTTGTCATTTTCAGCTCAATTATCCTTTTGATCCTATTCCTTTTGAATTATGTTAAGATTATGGCAAAGATCACTTGGCTCAAAATGCACTAGGGAATCAAAACTTATGGCATCATGAACATTGGACCTCAATATGACCTAGCATGCTGCAAGGTACTTGACCATTTGCCTAGCCCATTTTTCAAGTCACAGCCTCAACTTCACACCCCTACAACTTTCACCTCAAAGATCCTATTGGATTGATTATTTTTGCATCTTGTTCTACTCCATAAGGTGATCATTTGACTCAAAGAAAATCAGAAAATGCACGAGTGGATTGGATTTGGCCTAAGCTTGAACTTGGTGATACAACTTTGTTTTAGTCTGTGACATATAATGTTGAAACTTGCACAAAACACTTTGGGACCACTTCTCACGTGTGCAAAAATAAATTCTACATGACTTAAAGCATCTGATGACGGCTTGAAACAACCTAAAAAGCTTCAAATGCACGAGTTTGGCATCACCCTCTCACACGTTCGGGATCTAAAAATTTCCCACTCAATTGCTCTGTTATAGGGAGAGATGAACGATGAAGTGTTTCACATCTGAATCCATGCTTGATTCATGTTAAAAACATGAGTTCATGACTTTGCAAAAACCTGAACTGAGGTTGAAGACGACCACATTTCCCTCGTGTTTCAAACATTTTGCTCCAAATTTCAAGTATTTGACCAATCATGTTACATTGCGTGCTTTTTGCAAATGTTTTGTCCATTGTAATCTGGTGCAGTGATACATTGGGTGAGTGCACTTTGACTTCAAATCATGGCCATGTGACCATCTGACTAGACTTAAGTAATAAAATTTGAGGGCTCTTGCTTTTTCGTTTGTTTTAATTTGTTTTTAATTCCCTTTTTCTTCTAAGATTAATTAAAAATAGTTCCCTTATCATTTTTTTATCCAATTTTTTTTTTCCATAATTCCATAAAAATATTTTCTACCTCATGCCATATTTTTTGCAGTTTTTTAGAGTTATTTTGCATTTATTTCATATTTTCTCTTATTTTTCACTTATTTTTTCTTTTTGTATTTTTATTTTAACAATTTTTAAACATTTTTGACCCCAACTTTTGAGGTCAAACTTCTCATATTTTTGTTGATCTTCCACTTTTTTCTTAAACTTTTATTTGATACTTTGACTTCTCTTTGAGATTTATCCTTTTATTTTCTTTATTTAATCAATATTGAATTATTTTTAATTCATTTACTTTGTTTTTTGTGTACTTCTTAATGTTTTGAGTTGACTTGATTGCTTGGTTGATGTGTTCTTCCTCATCTCAAATCATTGATATATGGACTTGACGTTGATCAACCTTCTTTGATCCAAAACTGTTGATAGAGGATCATGAAACATCTTTAATACTTTGCATCAATGATAGGTTAACCTTCAATATGTCATATTTTGAGTCCTTTGATTTGAGGATAGAATGATCCCATTTAATTGGCTTGATTCTCCTTTTAACTTCTTTCCATCTCCATCTTTGTTGCTTTAGTCATTGTGTGACATTATTGTTTGAGATTAACCATGTGTTACTTCTCTAACTTATCTAACACATACATTGTCATTGTCCCGACATTATTAACTATACACTAACTCATAACATTAATATTGCTCTTTACATTTCTTCTATTTACTTTCTTGTCATTTAATTCAAGTCATTTACTTAATGCTCTTTAGTTTCATGTCCCATTATCATCATATCACTTCATCTTATCATATTCATCTATTGCTCTTATCTTGTTTGGTTGCTTACTTGTTGATCTTAATGAATCAAAATATGATAAAGTAACTTGGACCTAATCTTAATCATATGCTTGATCTGGAGTATTGAAGACCTTTTGGACTTTGTACTTTGACTTAGGATTTAGGCCCTTTGCTTGACTTGGAGTGATCTTGGACCCTGAGACCTTGTAGACACTTTGGCTTGCTTTGTTCTTGTTGAACCTTTGAGTTTGTGTGTGTTGTTTCATATTCTTCATGACTATTGCCTCTTGCATTCATCTGTTTAGGTTTAGCACACTCATATACACACATGGCTTTCTCTTGGGCTACCTAACAATTAAAGTTTCAGATCTGATGTTCTCCATGTAGAAGGATTAATGCATAATCTGTTATCAATAAGTCAATTAAGTGATAACGGTTATGACGTAATCTTCAATAAAAAACATGTAAAGCAATTAATCAGAACAATGGAACAGTCCTATTCACTGGCAAGAGGAAAAACAATATTTACAAGATAAATATTTCAGACCTAAAAGAACAAAATGTAAAATGCCTGATGTCTATTCATGAAGAGCAATGGGTATGGCATAGACGCTTGGGCCACATTAGCATGAGAAAACTCTCTCAGCTAAATAAACTCGAGTTAGTCAGAGGCCTACCTAAACTGAAGTACTCTTCAGAAGCTCTATGTGGGGCATGTCAGAAAGGTAAATTTTAAAAACATCTTTCAAAAAGAAAAATATTGTTTCTACCTCTAAGCCTCTGGAACTTCTTCACATTGACCTGCTCGGGCCTGTTAAGACAGCATCGGTTAATGGAAAGAAATATGGACTAGTTATTGTTGATGAATTTAGTCGCTGGACATGGGTAAAATTCCTAAAGCACAAGAGTGAGTCTCACTCTGTATTCACTAGCTTTTGTTCCAAAGTGCAAAACGAATTTGACTCTAAAATCATCAGAGTCAGAAGTGATCATGGTGGAGAATTTGAAAATAAATTTTTTGAGGAACTTTTTGATTCTAGTGGAATATCCCATGATTTCTCCTGTCCTAGAATTCCACAACAAAATGGAGTTGTAGAAAGGAAGAATAGGACAATCCAAGAGATGGCCAGAACCATGATCAATGAAACAAATATGGCTAAGCACTTTCGGGCTGAAGTAGTAAATATAACGTGTTATATTCAGAATAGAATCTCTATAAGACCTATTCTAGAGAAGACTCCCTATGAACTGTGTAAGGGAAGAAAACCGAACATTTCTTATTTTCATACTTTTGGATGCTCTTGCTTTATTATCAATACTAAAGAACATCTAAATAAGTTTGATTCAAAAGCACAAAAAGGTATTATGTTAGGATACTCAGAACGCTCTAAAGGCTACAAAGTATACAACACAGAAACCAAAATTTTGGAAGAATCAATCCATGTTAGATTTAATGATAAGCTTGACCCTGAAAAGTCAAAGCTAGTTGAGAAAATTGTAGATCTGGAGATTACTCTTGCAGGCTCTGACGAAAAGACTAAAGCACTAGAAGTATCTGATAAACAAAGTCCAGATGCAACTGAAGCCTCAACTATCCAGAAGAAATCAAGAAGCTGCCCCAACATCTTTGAAGATTTGATTTTGGGAAACAAGGATGAACCTGTCAGAACTAGGTCAACATTCAAAGTATGTGAAGAAATTCCTCTAGGACTAGTATCTCTGATTGAGCCTACTTCATGTGATGAGGCACTTCAAGACAACGACTGGGTTCTGGCTATGAAAAAAGAGCTAGATCAATTCTCAAAGAATGATGTCTGTGATCTTGTTCCAAAGCCTAAAGGAACTCATATTATTGGAACCAGATGGGTGTTCAAAAACAAACTGAACGAAAAGGGAGAAGTAGTCAGAAACAAAGCACGACTGGTGGAACAAGGGTCCAGTCAACAAGAAGGTATTGACTACAACGAAACCTTTGCCCCAATCGTCAGGTTAGAATTTATTCGCTTACTTGTTTCATTTGCTGTAAATAATTCTATAAAACTATATCAAATGGATGTCAAGAGTGAATTTCTTAATGGTTATATATCAGAAGAAGTTTATGTCAATCAACCTCCAGGTTTTGAAAACTCTAAATGTCCAGAACACCTTTTTAAACTCAAGAAATCACTGTACGGTTTAAAACAAGCTCCTAGAGCTTGGTATGATAGATTAAGTAACTTCCTTTTGGAACATGACTTTATTAGAGGAAAGGTTGACTCTACACTCTTCTGTAAAAACATTAGAAATGATCTCATGATATGACAGATATATGTTGATGACATTATTTTTGGTTCAGCTAACCGTTATGTACATGAAGAATTCTATGAACTAATGCAGGCAGAATTTGAAAGGAGCTTAATGCAAGAACTAAAGTTCTTTCTAGGAATTCAAATCAATCAAGCTTCAGAAGCTACCTACGTTTATCAAAGTAAATACATAAAAGACATTCTGAAGAAATTCGAAATGGCTGAATGCAAACCTGCTAAGACACCTATGCATCCAACCTGCATTCTGGAAAAAGAAGAAATTAGCCAGAAGGTTTGTCAGAAGCTCTATCGTGGTATGATAGGCTCTCTTCTCTATTTGACTGCTACACGTCCTGATATTCTGTTTAGTGTATGTCTCTGTGCCATATTCCAATCAGATCCTAGAGAATCTCATTTAACAGCTGTTAAAAGAATACTCAGGTATCTGAAAGGAACCCCTAACCTGGGCCTGATGTATGAGAAAACATAAGAGTATAGACTTTCTAGTTATTGTGATGCAGATTACACAGGGAACAAACTGGAACGAAAAAGTACATTTGGGAACTGTCAGTTCTTGGGAAAGAACCGGATATCCTGGGCCAACAAAAGGCAATCAACCATAGCTCTGTCCACTGCAGAAGCAAAATATATATCAACATCACTATGCACTACTCAGATGCTCTAGATGAAGTATCAACTTGAAGACTGAAATTTTGGTATCAGATATGAGATGTCGAAGGTAATGTCACGACACTAATATCTGAGTAATGCAAACATAATAAAGATAGAGAATAGTAATGCAAGATACACAAGCAATTGTTAACCCAGTCCGGTCCAACTCACCTACATCTGGGGGCTACCAAGTCAGGAAGGAAATTCACTAAAATAGAATCAATTCAAAGACTCTCCGTACACTTCAACAAGTTACAGTCTTTCTCACCTAATCTCTACCCGTGCAATTTCTACCTAAGCACTCTTAGATATGAGAACCCACTCACTTCCCTACAATCACACCTGTGATCTTAAACAACAATCCCTTAAGAAAAGAAAACACTTTTCAATAACACACTCTTGATTTTACTTCACAGTTTCAATCAAGAAGACACACTCTTGATCTTGCTTCACAGCTTTGATCAAGAAGACACACACTTGATCTTGCTTCACAACTTTGATCAAGTAGACACACACTCTTGCTTAACAGCTTTAGAGTGACATATTACAACCACAAATCAGTCCAATTCAATCATCAAAAGATGACTTGAACGACTTACAAGTCTTACGACTAAACAGAAACAAACCCTAACTCTCTCTCTATATTTCGCTCAGTATTGGTTATGTTGTAAAACAGGTTTTCTAAGTCCCTTTTTATAGAAGCTTTCAGCTGAGCTTGGACATCTTGAAAACCCTAAATCTATTTTGTAATCAAATCTTCTTATGACAACTGGTTAGATCTCTTTGGAAAATAAGTAAAACAGGTTGTAATCAATGATTGAATGCACCTGTAAATCAGGTCTTCAATCATACAAAGATTGCCATTAATTGTGCAATCACAAAACACCAGACATTCATACTGAATGTTTTGTGTACAGGATGTCATGACATCGGGTCTGACATCCTGGAAAAATTCTGCATAATTCCATAATTCCATTATTAATTTTCAGCAGGTACAACCATATCAGATGCCATGACATTGTGTATGACATACTGAAACAATCCTGCATGAACATGTCTTTCATTTAAACTCCAGCAGGTACACATATATCAGATGCCATGACCTTGTGTATGACATTCTGAAACAATCCTGCATGAACATGTTCTTGAACTCCAGCAGGTACACATGATATCTCAAGTTAAGACATCACACATAACATCTTGTGAACACTCTTTGTTTTACCAAAATTGCTACCAACACTTAGAATCAACAAAGACCTTCTGATTTTTGAGAGTAACGTTCCTATTTTCTGTGATAATACTGTTTCCATCTGTTTAAGTAAGAATCCTATTTTGCATTCCAGAGCTAAGCACATAGAAATAAAACATCATTTCATTAGAGACTATGTTCAGAAAGGGGTAATCACTTTAAAATTTATTGATACAGACCATCAATGGGCTGACATTTTTACCAAACCCCTGGCTAAAGATAGATTCTTTTTTATCATGAAAAATTTAAACATTCAAAATTGTCCAGAATAAAATGTGCCTCTGAAATAGAAAAATAAGACTCTGAAGTAAACACCTGGAATCTGTATCTGACTCTGATGCTACTACCGGTTAGAAGTCATCTGAGTCAGAAATCCTCAGGATCCAACCCTTTGGTATTCCTGAAGATCAGATAAAGTAACACATGGTACATCTTGCGTCTGACCTTGAAACTTCTAGACAGTTGTCTAGCAGAAATCAAGAGACAGACTCTTGATATCTCCTCGAGAAGTGTGCTGATTTGGGGATTAGACCTCCATCATGGACTGTAATCATTCTCCTCCAAACGTGCTTACTTGGTTAATGTGCTGCATTAAATTTCTTAACATTTAAACTCTCATCTTGTTGTCGTTTTGCATGCATCCTATTATGTTTAAATTCATTTCACATACTACACTAGCACACTTTACACTCACGACCTCACAAAACCCTCCTTCTCTAAGTTCTTCATCTCCTTCAAATATTTCTGCAGTTCTCATCAAGTTCTTCAATCCTTCAACATCATCTTCAACTGTTCTTCCTGGATTCTCAGCAACAATCCGTTTACAACTTCTCCCAACAAATGAACTCAACGGAGCAAACACCTATTTCTAGTCAACAAACTACAACAACCACCGGCGTCGTCCCAACCCCAATCTACAGGGAACCCCATATCCTTGATCGTGAGCCCCACATCCATCTAACAACTCCCTTTGAGAAGCTTGAAGTTCTCTGTGAATCATTAGTTGATTTTGAAAACATGAAGAGAAATGGCGTCGACCTTACTGAAGAATTAAGAATGCAAGGGTGGGAAACCTACTTTCAACGCCTCTATGGTCCTGTATACACTAATCTGGTGAAGGAGTTTTGGCGTTTCGCAGACTCAGATGATCACTACATTGTCTCCTACGTTTTGGGTGTCAAGATAGTCATCATTGAGAAATCTATTGCCTCCCTTATGAACACGGAGAAGACAGGAGGCAAACGCATCTACAACATAAACCCTAGGGAAAGATACTTGTCCCAGGAAATCAACCCTACCATCTTCCAGCAGAGTGCTGAAGGCAAGCATTCCAAGAACAAGGAGCTACATCAGAACCTCCGGGTCTGGTTGAAGATCATCTTAGGCACCATTCATCATTGCCCTGCTTCAAACTCTTCTGACTACATCAACACAGATCAGAAGTGTATCTTGTACTGCATTCACAAGGGTCTGAAACTGTGTCTACCTGCACTCCTCTTCAAGTACCTCAGAGATTCAATCAAAGACACCAGAAACAATATGAAGACAAGGAACTACATCCCTCTAGGGAGACTCATATCAGATGTATTGATTGAGAGCGGCTTAGTGGATCACCTGATTCATCTTAGACTCATGGAAGATGTCACCATTGACATTGGAAGACCGCTGAATGCTCGGAATCTGAAGAGCATGGGAATCATTGATCAAGTCAGAGCCAAACCAGCACTTGATACTCCTAGGAAGCACTCAGAGATCAGAGGGAGATTCCCAACGGACTCTACCTGTTCTCCAAGAATGACCCTCCATAGGTAGTAGTCTACTATCTACAGGACCTTGCCAATTAAGGGGTGGATATCTCTGACTTCACAGTGGACTGGCTTCCTGAGCATCCACCTAACTTCATGAAGAGGATGCGAGAGTCATCTAAGAAGTCCAAGAAGGAGAAGAAAGCAAGGCTGGGAGAATCCTCTGGGTCAAGACCTCTAGTCCCTCTGGCTGGCTCTCTAAGTAAGTTTGTACCTCTCTCTTGCTCTGTTAAAATAAAACCTCTTGCTTCTTCTCTTCCCCAAACCACCCCTATATACACCACCTCTGATACTCCTCCCTCAACCACCAGAACCTCTAACCCCCCCTCACTTAAATTTAACGTAGCTACCACCACACTACCCATTTCAGAAGTAGAAATGCTAAATGAAACCACTTCACCATCATCATCACCATCTCCATAATCCCTACCATACTACAAACTCTCCTCCGGCTCCGAACCATCTGACCCCCAATCCCCCACTCCGGCTCAGCTACAAGCTCGTGCTCTGGTCTCTCAACAGCCATCACACTCTGAACCTGAACCAGAAGTCACTTCCCCACCTCCTGAACATCCAAATCCCACCACATATGAACTAACACCACCACCTGCACAACAACCAATCCATTCTGAACCACAACCAACCCAACCATCATCTGAACCACACACAGAACCTAAACAAACAACACCGTCACCCTCTGACATTCCACCACCCATCACTTCCGCAGCCTCCATCACTCCCATACTCAACCTCAGTGCCCCAAACTCACCCTCCCCAACCTCTGCCATGGAACTAGAAACTACCCTTCTTACCCTTGAAGAAGCAATCCAGGTTTTCGCAGAGTCTTCAGTCGAGAAGGCCAAGTCTCTGACCATCAATTCCGGCATCAGTGATGATCCCTCTGCTGTAAGGATCCACTGGAACAGAGTAATAAGTTGGATGACCTCTGAAGCCTTCAAACTGAAAAGCCTCTCTGAACAAGTCCGCAACGACTTTATTAGAGACGCGAGTATTAGACTTCAAGAGCACTTAGCCAGAGAAGCTGAGGAACAGACAAGGAAGGAAGCCAAAGAGAAAGCACGCCAAAAAGAACTACAACAAATCAGAGAACCTGAAGCCAAGGCTGCTGTTGATGCTGTTGCTGCTACGGCTGCTGTTGAGGCTGAGGCAAAAGCTAAAGCCGACGTTGAAGAAGTAACTTGTATTGCTAAAGAAGCAGCTGCCAAAGCCAACACTGATGCACTGACTCAGGGGGAGCACTCCAACTCTAGGTTCGTCCCTCTAGTCTTGAAGACTCTAGAGGAACTGCAGAAAGAAAAATAGGTAGTTCGGGCTAGGCTGGATCAACAGGATCCTGTCAACATCAAGATTTAGAACATGCTGTCCCAGCTGCTCCAAGGGATGCCTCCGCCTCCAAACCCTTAGGCACCTAGGCTTTTTTTGCTTATTGCTTTCTCTGTTTTGATATTTTCTTTTAGGTCTTTGCTATCTGCCCTATGTGCTGCTTATCTGTAACTGATATCCTTATTAATATCATCCTTTTGCTATGTCTTTTTTATTCTGACAAAAAGGGGGAGAACTAAAACAGCTCTGATGGAAACATAAATAATTCTTCTCAAAGCGCTACAAACATTATTAAAAATTATTACAATTAATGACTTAAGATATGCAGGAAAGTAGCTAAAGCACTAAACAAAGGAAGGTCCGGTAAGAACTTCTGATTAATCCAAGGATCTAACTCAGGGGGAGTTCCCCTTTCTATCTGATCTAAAATAATTTTGTACTGTTCCACCTCGTCTCTGTATTGTTTTGTCATCATCAAAAAGGGGGAGATTGTAAGAACAAAGTTGGTTCTACAATGTATGTCTAAGATTTTGATGATAACAAAGGATGAAACAAAAATAGTACTCTAACGAAATTTTTTCTTAGTGTGCAGGACTCTGATCAAACATCAGATAGAGAAACACATCAGATACAAAATTCAACTATCAGATGCTACTCAGACAAAATGCGTCCAGAAGGTTCTGACTCTGATCAACGCAGTTACCAGTGCAATAGAAAGAAGTCAGAAACTCTGGTAAAGAAGACTGAATCCAAACTCTGAATCTGAAGAAATCAAGAGCATAGAGATACTCTGATGTGGTCAGATATCATCAACCTCTGACGTTAAACTCTGATTTACCAAGACTATGTAACCGATAAGAAATCTGGTTTTGGAAAGAAAGTATGTCTAGAAGGAAATAATGAGGCGCACAAAGCTGTTTTAGAAAGAAACAAGGAGAGTAATGACAATAAACATTCTTCAATGACCAAGATCCTGTCATCACTCCAACGGTTCTTCTAAATGCCTATATAAAGGACTTAATACTTCACAAGAAGACACACCAGAGACAGACAAGAATACGAAAACTCTCAATCATTCTTTCTTATCTTTCACGAGCTGTTGCTCTTACATGAAAAGCTATTGTTCTTATAATTCTGTAATTCTTGCTTGGTTGTTAGAAGCACATTACATTACAATTCATACTCTTGCTTAAAATACTTCCTCAAGTGACTCTGAGTAGTCTGAATACTTGAGAGGGCTAAGGATCTATTCTCTTAGACAATTGGTTGTGTAATCTATCAAGATTAGTGGATTAAGTCCTTTTTGAAGGCGAAATCACCTTTGCCGGGTAGACTGGAGTAACTTTGAATTTCAAGCGAACCAGTATAAAATTCTGTGTCATTTCCATTTTTATTTTGTGTGTGTTTGATTTCTTAAAAAGATTTTATTTCCAAACTATATCAAACCCTCTTTCTTGTTTTTCTCTACCTTCACGCACTAGCTGGTCAATTAGAGAGAGCCAATAGATACATTCAAATTCAAAAATGCATTTAGAGGCATCATATTCAACCTTGATACCTTATAATCAAAACTCAAAAACACGTGTTTTCAGGGGATTTAAACATGGAATCATCACCTATGCATAACTACGAACTAACCTCCACACTAATGAGTCATTGGTTGGCTCTGAGTTTGGTGTATTTTGCTAAAAACCAGAAGAACCAGTTTACCTAAAATTAAAATGAAATGAAGGATAATGATTAATCAGAACTCAAAACATTGGGTTAAGGATCAGTGGATGATTTCGAGTTGATTGGTAACTTGTTTGAGTGAAGGGTGAGAGTGTAGCTACCTGATCGAAATCGGTTCTGATGAGTTGGTGTAGCTCAGGTGAGTTAAGGTTTTGAAAATTTTCAGTGATGCTTAGAGAAGGATTCTGGGTGGTTAGTTTGAATTGAAAAGCTTTAAAACTCAAAAGTCATAGTTTGTAGCAAGATGATTCTAGCCGTTCAAGCCCGGTTTTTGAGTGGAGCACCTTCCCCTATTTATAGGGAAGGTGTTATAATGGATAAGTGAGGGAAATGGGATGGTTTGATCAGAAATCCCATGCGACTTGGAGCATGCTCAAAAATGGATTTGTGGAAACATGAAATGGTACATTCTGATCTGGTCTGCTTCACCAACGAACTGGTTTTGGTTCTTATCACCAAAGAAGAACAACCAAAGGAAAAGAAATGGAATGATATGCATTTAAAGTTCAGCAAAATTAGGAAAAAATGAACTTTTCACATAGCGTCAGGTTTGAGGATTTGTAAGCTTTCTTCACCAAAGTTGACTTCCATTTCAGCCTTGGTATGTTGCATAATATGTCACAGGTCAATAAAGATCATATTGAGATGAATTGGAACCTTGGTGATTCAATTTTCACATTCTGGATGACATGGCTTGATTTATGCATCATGACAATATCCAATTTTTGAACCAAGTCCAAATGAAATTCGCTCGTGCATTTTGCATGAAATTTATTCCAAATGTTCCTTTCCATGTCCTTGATCAGATTCAAAAAGAACCAGGTCAAAAGGAGTTGTGGTTTGGAAATAGTGATACGGTAAAGTGGTGGTCTTGGTCATGTTTCCAGGGCATGCTAGGCACATTGGACCAGCTTGGCCAATGCAAAAATTGAGGTCCTTGCTTAATGAGTTAGGTCTTGGACCATCAAAAAAAGTTGAATAGGGACTTAATTAGGACATTTAGCTCAAATAAGATCTTAAAAAGCTTTCAATATGAAAAATTTATGGACTTTGGACCAAATGATAGGCCATTCTTGCCAAAATGTGACAAACCAACATGACCTAGAAATGCCACTTTGCGATTTCTTAATTTTTATGGTGCAATAATAGATTTTTGAAGCTTATATGATCATATCATGATATAAAATGAGGCTTGGAGCTTTGTGGAATGATTTTAGGTCATGCCCATAGGTGAGTCCAATGCCTTGAAAGTTCAAAAACCAAGGTCAAATGAATTACTTGTAACATGAATGAATTGAATATTTTAATTATGAATTATGGTTGATTTTGAATTGAATTGATGGTAAATGAATGGTGGTATGATAGGGAGATCAAATGAAACAAAAACAAGGATCATAGGATACCAAAACTAGGGTTTCTTGACTCACAAGTTTCATCAAGAACCATGGTCAGACAAATTAGGGTTTAGTGATGCAAGGGATTTATTGAGATGATTCAAATGATTACGGTATGAAAAAACTTTGGATTTTAGAGGTCCTAAATGACATGGTCAAGATTCAAGGTGAACCATGACTTGTACAAGCCAATGAGGGTCAAGAGTTAGAGCCAAGGTCCTTGGGTGACCAGATGAATCTTCATGTGTCTTCTATGGGGACTCACCATCCAATTTGAGTTTGGAAAGTTAGTGAGGTGACTTGAATGATCCTACAAGCTTATGGGGAAGCTTGAGGATATATATTAGAGTCAAGGTGGCTTGAGCACACCTCAACATGATCAGTGGGTCTTGAGGCTTCATAGATGAACCCTATGCCTTTGGTTTGTCGAATATTGTGGATAATTAGGTACAAATGGTTATGAGATGATATGTGTGGGATGTATGCTCATGAATTAGGGTTATAGAGAGTGATGTGGAGGTAGGGTAATGACTTCTAATTTAATCTTCTTGTACCTGAATGTATGGATAACAACAACTTCAAATACTAAAAAATAGTAATTGGGAATTTTCCATGCTAGGGATAAGAGTGATATAATTTACTGGGGATTATATGTAAGAAAGTATTTATGGGGTGTCAAATGATCTTAATATGAGACCAATTGCTGGGGAAGTGAAAAGGGTTATGATGATTATGCATGCAATGTGATGTATGCAACATAAGTATCTCTTTAAAGAGGAAAGTTCGGTGGCTAAACTCCAATAAGAAGGGTAAGGAAGAAACTCAGTTGGGGATAAGAATTTACCTTGTAAAGAAAGGGTGATTGTCCCTAGAAACGGTTGGGGAGAAAAATAATGGTGATTCCAAGCAATGGCTGAAACATCTAACTCTGATTGGAAATTCTAGATTCAGTGACGATTCCTAGAAATGGCCGGAATACCTGAATTTTTAGGGAGGAAATAGGTTCAATGTCGATTCCTAGTAACAACTGGAATACCTGACCCTGGGGGAAAAAGAAAATGTTCAGTGATGATTCCTAGGAAGACTGGAATACTCGACCCGATTAGGGATATTTTAAAAGCATAAATTGACTATTCTTACCAACGACTAGAATACCTAACCCTGCTGAGGAAACAAAAAGTTCAACAATGATTCATAGAAATGGCTGGAATACCTGACATCAGTTCGGAGGATCATATAGTCTAATGAAGATTCCTTATAAAGATTGGAATACCTGACTCTGTCTGAAAATGATTGAAAGTTCAATGAAGATTCTTAGCAACGACTAGAATACCCGAGTTGGTTGGAAAAGAGAGAAGGTCAACGACGATTCTTAGCAACGACTAGAATACCTGACTTATGATGGTGAAAGAAGTTCAATGATGATTCTTAGCAATGACTATGACTACCTGACTCGGATGGGGAATAAGTTCAAAGATAACTCTTGCCTAGAAAAATAAATTCAGTGATATTTCCTAGTGAAGACTAAGAGTACCTGACTCTGGTTGGGGATAATTGGAAATTCAGTGATGATTCTCAGCAACAGTATAGATACCTGACTCTGCAGGGGAGAAAAGAAGTTTAGCGATGATACTTAGCAATGGCTAGAATACCTACCTCTTCTAGGGAGAACATGAGAGGAAACAAAGCAATTCAATAATGATTCCTAGCAACGGTTGGAATACATGACTCTACTTGGGGAGAAATATTGGGAATGAATGTCGACTTTACTGGGGAAAATCCCTAACAACGGGTGGGAAGTTCTAAAATATGACAAGGAAAAATACCTAGCAACGGATGGGAAAGTCGGAATTTGATGAATCACTCCCGAGTAAGATCGGAATACGAATTACATAAGATACTTATGATGTAATGTAATGTATGCGAGATGCCGATGTATGTTCAGGCTTTTGGGGAATATCCAAATGCAAGGTTTTGCAAGTTATGCCAAATATGATTGGACTTCGAATTTGTTTGGGGAGAAGACTGACTTCCCGACATCAAAATTTGGATCTTCTGATGTAGTGACATTATTGGGGATGTTGGTGTAAGCCCTAGAGGCCGATACTTTTGGTACTTGTATAAAATTATTTATTAATAATAAAAGGCTTTTTTTCTTTATTATGTTTGTTTAATAATGTCCCTAGAATAGCCAATCCGTTTAATGTATCAAGTGTGACTTAATCATGAGATCCCATTAAACATAAGGACATTATTCTTAAAGTATCCGTAGTCGAGCTTTGTTGTGAAGTGGGATAACATTAAAGCATTAAGACTACTATGTATATAGAATGATGATCGCATCTCATGGATCATGAATAAGGAGTTATCAAGTCTTAAACATAGGTATGAATATTAGGAGTAATATTTATGCTAGATTGACTCCCTATGAGAATACTATATAGAATGTTATGCAAAGTGCCATAAGTTATTCTCATGGTGATAGTGGTGTATACCACCCTTCGACCTGAAACCACTATGGACCCTAGATGTAGAGTCGAGAGCCTCATTGCTGATCAAACATTGTCCGTAACTGGATGACCATAAAGATAGTTGATGGGTACAACACGAAGCATGCTGAGGGACATGACTGACCTAGATGGAATTCGCCCATCCTGCGTAACCGGATAAATGTCTAAGGGCCCAATATTGAACTGGACAAGGATGACACAGTCTATGCCTTGCGTTCAATATAGACATAAGGGAAAAATGGTAATTGTACACACAAGTATTATCACAAAAGGATTTTTCAGATCACATGACATTTTCGTGTCTTGGGTAGCAGTGATGTGTTGCTAGATATCGCTTACTTTTTATTATGTTAAATATGTGATTAATATAATTGCCAATCCCGCGAAAACCTACAGGGTAACACACAAAAGGACGGATTGATGAGAGATTGAGTAAATAAGGAACATCGTAAGGTACAATGCACTTAAATGAATTATAGAACATCGTAAGGTACGATGCACTTAAGTAGAATAAGAAATATGGTAAGGTACCAAGCGCTTAAGTGATTTTGGTGTATCATAAGATATGGGCCACATACACTTAAGTGGGATTTTTAGCTTTCAACCCACATAAGTGATTCTATAAATAGAACCCTTGTGCAGAAGCATTTGTTCAGATGAAAATTTCTTTTCTCTCTCTCTCTCTCTCTCTCTCTCTCTCTCTCTTTTTCACTTAAAGCCTTCATTCATAGCATCTAGCACTGAGTCTGAAGGCATCCGTTCGTATGAACTGAGTAGAGGTATTGTCACCATTCAACATTCGTGATCACTACCTAGATCTGCATCAAAGGTTTCAATCGTCACAAGAGGTAACGATTCTATCACTGATCATGCCCATTCGTAAGGATAACTAAAGGAGAAAAAATTTAAATTTCGCTGTGTTTTGGATCACTATTCTCCTTTAGGGGATCCTTTGGCTGAGGAGTTTCTGATTAGGCCAAATCACTTGGAGATTTGTGGTGTTGCAGTATTGAGGTATACCAAGCATGTTGGACTTTGGTTACCTTTAGATACTTTTAAAAGAGAAGTAATTTTGATGTTTTCCCTTAAAAGTTTTTTTAGTGTTTTTTTAGTAAAAGTTTATTTTACCCAAAATATTCTACTGTAATGTCAATTAAAGAAAAGTCACGTTTCACAATCAAAGTATAAAAAGTAAAAGTATTGAGCACATATGATGGAATCGATTTTATTGATAAAAATGATCCAAAGGATGGGTGATTTGTAACAGGAAGTAATTCCTAAAAGAGGTGATTGGAATAAGAAATTGAAAAACTATATTGTCAATAGAAATAGCTCTGATTTCCACCAAGTTCCAACTCTGCTATAACTCTTATGACCTTGGAGGTCCTTAGGTCTTGCTTCAGAAGGAAAGTGATTCGATTGACTTGCCGATGAGTGTAGGATATTTTATCGTGGAATGCAACCTCTCACTTTCATGAATCCCTAATTTTTGCCTAGACCGCCCTTTCGGTTTTTAAGCCTACAGGGATACCCATTTTTGCATAAGTCACCCTTTCGGGTTTTCAACTTATCGGGCTCTTTTTTTTTCTTCTTCTTTTTCACGCATAGTATTTCTTGTCTACATCCACGTTCATGAGGGACAGAAGATCTTCACCTTCCATAGTTGCAAGGATTAAGGCTCCTCTAGAGAAAACCTTTCTTACAACATACGGGCCTTCATAGTTTCGCGTCCATTATCCCCTAGGGTTAGTATGAATCGGTAGAATCTTCTTCAAGACTAGGTCTTCATCCTTGAGGTTGCGAGGAAAGACCTTCTTGTCATGTGCCCTCTTGATGCGCTTTGGTTATATCTGTCTGTGGAAGATGGATCCCAAACGCTTCTTATCAATGAGGTCCAACTAGTCAAATCGGGCTTGCACCCACTCGGCTTTATTAAGCTTGACGTCAATAAAAATCCTTAAGTAAGGAATCTCTATTTCAACAGACAGGACTACATCCATGCCATACACAAGAGAGAAAGGGGTTTCCCTAGTGGATGTACGTATGAAGGTGCGGTATCCATGCAATGCGAACGGGAGCATCTCGTGCCAATCTTTATAGGTTTCTTCTATTTTCTGCATGATTCTCTTGATAGTTTTGTTGCCTGCCTCAACATCACCATTCATCTTGGGCCTATAAAGTGATGAGTTGTGATGTTCGATCTTAAATCTTTGGAAATTCTCTTTCATCACTTTATTATTAAGGTTAGATCCATTATCAGTAATTATCTTGTTGGGGACCCCATAACGGAAAATGATTTCTTTCCTTATGAATAGAGCCATCACTTGTCTTGTGACCTTGGCGTACGAGACTACTTACACCTATTTAGTGAAATAGTATATAACGACCAAGATGAAGCGATGTCCATTCGAGGAACTTGGCTCAATGTGTCCGATCATGTTAATTCCCACATGGCGAAATGCCAAGGTGATGTTAGGACATTGAGTGGTACTGGTGGGACTTGGATCTTGTCAGCATAGATTTGGCATTTGTGGCATGTTTGGACATGGCGGTAGAAGTCAACCTCCATGGTCATCCAATAGTAGCTGGCCCTTAAGATTTTCTTCATCATGGTGTCTCCACTGGCATGCATCCTAAAGGAGCCTTCATGGATTTCCATTATAATTTGGTTTGCTTCTTGCTTGTTTATATATCTAAGTATAACTGAATCGTTATTCCTTTTGTACAATACCTCTTCACTTAAGAAGAACTTGAATGATAGTTTCCTAAGATACTTCTTCTCGGTGATAGATGTGTTCTCTGGATACTATTGGCTTTCTAGGAACTACATCATGACGTAGAACCAAGGATGGCTGTCAGCTTCGTCTTTCGCTGCCAAACAATAAGTAGGCCCGTCCAAGTAGTCAATATGGAAAAAGGGTGCTTCATTCATCTATTTGACTTTAAACATGGATGACAGATTTGCCAAGGTGTCAGCTAACTGATTTTCCTCTATAGGGATGTGATGAAATGTAACCTCATCAAAGTATGGGATCAACTTTAGGACATGCTCCTTGTAAGGATAAACTTGTGATCTCGAGCTTCCTAATCTCCTTTGACTTGGTTGATGACCAAGGCTGAATCTCCATAGACTTCAAGAATTTTTATCTTAAGATCTCTCACAACTTCAATACCGAAGATACAAGCCTTATACTCTGCCATATTATTGGTACATTCAAAGCATAACCTTGCAGTGAATGGTAAGTGAAAACCAGTTGGGGAGGTAATGAATACCCCTATGCCATTTCCATGAGCATTAAAAGCTCCATCAAACACAAGTGTCCATCGAGATTCTACTTAAGGGAATTCCTCGGGTCTGGGGATATTGGAATCCCTTATCAGCATAATATCCTCATCAGGGAACTCAAGGCGCATAGGCTGATAGTCCTCGAAAGGTTGATGTGCAAGATAATTTGACAATACACTTCCTTTGTTAGCTTTTTGAGTGACATCTTGCATGTCGTACTCAGTTAAGGCCATTTTCCAACGTGTTACTCTACCGGTAAGAGCAGGCTTTCCAAAAATGTACTTGACGGGATCCATATTGGAGATTAATAATATTGTATGGGTGAGCATATATTGCCTTAGACATTTGGTATCCCAAGCAAGTGCACAATAGGTTTTCTAAAGCATCGAATACCTGCTATCGCAATCGGTAAACTTCTTGCTTAAGTAGTATATTGTGTGCTTCTTTCTTCCAATTTCGTCGTGCTGGCCGAGGACACATCCCATAGATCCTTCAAGAACTGTTAAGTACATGATCAAAGGTCTGATAGGCACATGAGGCATCAGAATCAGTGGTTCTTGTAATTACTCCTTGATCTATTCAAAGGCGTTTTGGAAATTGTCATTCCAAATGACGGCTTGATCCTTATGAAAGTAACTTGAAGATCGGCTCACAAGTGGCTGTGAAGTGAGATATGAATCGGGCGATGTAATTTAATCTCCCAAGAAATCCTCGAACCTCCTTTTCAGTTTTAGGTGCAGGCATAACTTGTATGGCCTTTACCTTTTCAGGATCTACTTCGATGCCTCGTTGGCTGATAATAAAGCCTAATAATTTGCCAGATCTTACCCCGAATGTACGTTTAGTAGGGTTAAGTCTCAACTTAAACTTCATCGAGCATTCAAATATCTTCTCTAAGTTAACCAAATGCTCATCTTCTCTAAGTTAACCAAATTCTCGTCTTCATTTTGGAACTTGGCGATCATGTCATCAACGTACACTTCAATCTCTTTATGAATCATATCATGAAAGAGTGTCATTGTTGCATGTTGGTATGTTGCACCAACATTTTTTAAGCCAAAGGACATGACCTTGTAGAAAAAATTTCCCCATGGGGTGATGAAAGTAGTTTTCTCCATGTCGTCCGGAGCCATTCTAATTTGGTTGTAATCGGAGAAGCCATCCATGAAGGAGAAGACAAAGAATTGAGCAGTTTTATCAACTAGCACATCAATGTGAGGTAGTGGAAAGTCGTCTTTGGGACTTTCTCTATTCAAATCTATATAGTCTACACACATACGCACCTTGTCATCCTTTTTGGTCACGGGCACGATATTACCGATCAACTGAGGTTAATTGGAAACTGCTAGAAAACATGCTGTAGTGGTAAATTCATGACCTTCAAGATATGGATAAGCTTAACGTTAATAAAACCAAAGTCGCCACCATGTTTTTATTGTTTCCAAAGGAAAAGGTAAAAGTATGAACAAAACCAAAAGATAAGAAGTTTTCAAATCAAAACTAATAAAATGCCAGAGATTACAGGTAAGGGGGTTGGTTACACAAAGGGAAAGTGTTAGCACCCAAAATGTCCTAGGTACTCCTAGGGAGCAATTTTTTATGTGTGTATGTGTTTTTGGTATAAATTATGTTTGAGAAAAATAGAGTGTGAGGGATGAGAAAAGAATTCATTGATTATATTTTTGTGTTTGACAAGACCTTTGGTCTTGTGCCTACATACCAACATAAAAATTAGGGATCAAAACCACGTAGTCCGTGATAAAAATTTCAAAGAAGTTTGTGAATTGCTTTTAATAAAAGGTTTAATAAGAAAAAGGCACAAATGGCCCAAAATTTGAATGAAGTTGTTAGTTCTTTTTGTCTTTTGAAATTTTAAGTTAATATGATTAAATTTATTTATAAGTTTGATTTAAGAAAAAGTTTGAAAATTCATTGACATAAGGCCAAAGGTTCTAATCATTAACACAAAGTCTATGTTTGAAATCCAAAGCAAGGAAAGTTTTGAAAAGAGGGAGAGATTTTTAAATTTAAGAAATGGGAGGAGATGAAGAGGTTATCCTAAGCATAAAATTAAAAGTTAAGATTTGAAAAGATCTGACCAATGAGATGCAATCCAACAGACAAGAATGGCATATAGAAATGCATTTTCCTTTGGACTTTAATCAAGCAATGATCAATAAGAAATGAACAATATCCAGACATCATGAAGCTCAAGGCATCAAATAAAGATAACTACATCCAAGCAAGCAATCCCAAAAGCTAGCAGTCTTCGTTGTCTTCTCATGTATGAGATGAAATATTCCTTGATCAACTTAGAGCAAAACATCAGACACAAGATCAAAATGACAATTAAGCACAAAGACAGAGTAGCAGACGAATTCAAACAGAACCCCAGACTTGTATCAGATGAAGACTCATTTCACAATAGCTTAGTCTCAAAATGTTGTCACTGGCCAAGTCCTTTTCGCATAGGGAATGTTTCCTAATTCTAAGTCCAAGAGTTCAGATCAAGATCAACAGTTCACCAAATGTTTTTTAGGGATTTTGTTGTTATTAGATGTTTTAAGGTCATAAGTGTAACGCCAGAGAGACCAAAGAGTGGTTACATGTTACACCTGAAGGCAAGGGAGTGGTTGTCGGTGCACGAGGTATGACAATGAGAGACTCCTAGCAGCTTATAGGAAAAAACAGGAATTCACATCAGAATCAGAGAGATCCAGAGGTTGTACAGGGAAGAGACTACATGGTCGAAGGAAGACTTATAAGGATTAATTGGTACTACCTATACCAACAAGATGCATCTTCTTTTTGGTAGCCCATTCCATAAGAACTCCACAGTTAAGCATGCTTGAATTGGAGCAATCTTGGGATGGGTGACCTTCTGGGAAGTTTCCAGGAAAGCGTGTGAGTGAGGATAAAACATGCTGAAAAGACCCGTGTTGGTTTGTGGTGTCAGTCTGTAATCCTGAAAGTAGTTTGGGGAGTTACAAATGGTATCAGAGCCAAACCTCTCCCAGTACGATGTGGTTCAGAGATGAACCAAGCGGAAGTTGGTGGGAATGTAACGCCAGAGAGGCCAAATAGTGGTTACATGTTACACCCGAAGGCAATTGAGTGGTTTTCGGTGCACGAGGCATGACAATGAGACATTCCAAGCAACTTCTAGGGAAAACCCGAATTCACATTAGAATGAGAGGGATCCAGATGTTGTGCAGGGAAGAGACTACATGGTTGAAGGAAGGCTTATAAGGATTAAAAGGTACTACCTATACTAACAAGATGCATTTTCTTTTCGGTAGCCCGTTCCGTAAGAACTCCACAGTTAAGCGTGCTAGACTTGGAGCAATCTTGGGATGGGTGACCTTCAGGGAAGTTTCCAGGAAATCATGTGAGTGAGGATAAAACATTATGAAAAGACATGTGTTAGTTTGTGGGGTCAGCCGATAATCCTGAAAGCAGTCTGGGGCGTTACACTAAGACCACAAACAAAACCAAAATACACAAACAATATATACAATCACAAGATATAGCTCAAATGAGCAAAGTTAAAATGACATAAACATAAACAAGTTAAATGAAATGTAAATGACAATGAATGATAAATGACTGAAATTTATATTGCATAAAGCAAATGACTTGAAAGTAAAGCAATATTAACAAGAATTAGTCAAATGTTAGTCAAGTGTTAATGGTGTTTTTTAATTGATTAAGTCATTCTTTGGAGAATACTCAAGCATTCATTCACAAGTATGAATCCTTAAACTAAGACATCTTCCATGAGAAGGGATCTAACTTGGATAATTCAATAAGTATGCCACTAGCTCCCATGAAAGGAAAAAAGGTCAAGTCTCCACACAATGCCATGAAGAATGGGAGACTTACAATCTCACTTACTAGAATGTTATTCCATTAGGGTCAAATTTAGCGCTATGTTAAACAATCGTAATTAGTCTTATGTAGAAGTCACAACTATCTGAGGCCGGGAAATAAAAATTTAGGTGTTAATGCATGTTAGAGATTTGGTATGAAGAACCAAACTCCTAAAACATACCACACACTAAAAGAAAAGATCAAGAGGGAGGGACCTATCTCAGTCATACTAGTATTGGTTCATCTGACAAAAGGTCATTGATGAACCAATTAGCCTTAAGACATTAGATATTTCATTTGTCAAATGAGGGAATGGGAAAGAATAGGGATGAAGATGAAGAGGGAGGGGAAAATAGAAACATAAATTGACCAAGGGAGGATTTTCATCAAATCAAAACCATCCATTCATTTTGGACGATGAAATGTAAATTTTAGCAATCCCCTAAATCCAATGATTTTGGTCCAACAAAAGTCAAATCAACCTTGACCAAGGCCCAAACAGAAAGTCAAACATCACAAACCCATAAAAATGACTTAACAATATTTTTAAACATTTAATCAATTAAAAATCCAATTAAAAGTGAATTAAAATACATTTTTATTTGGTCAAAACCTAAAATCCCTTCAAAACATCAAATAAATGGTCAAGGGATTTATCCTAGGTCAAAAGACCTTAGACAAAAAATATGCACAAAAACATTTAATTCATGAAAAATTTCAAAATTAATCCAAAAAATAATTTTATATCAGAATATGGAATATTTAAAGATTTTTGGTGAAAGTACCATATATTTTGGAATAAAACTGAAATTGATATATGAATTAAACAAAATAAAAGGATTAAATGAAAATTCAGAAAATAAAAAGAAATTAGAAAAAACAAGGGTCATCAGATCTCCCTCATTAATTGAGGTGGCAAATCTGATGGCCACGCACGCGCTATCCACGATGCACCTCAGTCAAAGCATCAGACGCATGGTAATTCAAAGGAGTGACTGAGATTAAAATGTTTGAACCTGATATGATGGTTAGGAGGCGTGCCAACACACCACCGGAGATAGGGCTTCGGTCTTCTTCTCCGGTGGACCTCACCGGACTAGTCCACCCTCAACCACCATAAAAATGAAAAACAAGGACAAGGATTTAAAGGAAAAATGCTCAGGAGCTCAAATCTGGCTTCAATCTTCTTTAATTCCAAATATATAAAAAGATACATGGATTTGAATTTTGAGGATCATGAACTGAGTTGCTTTGATTTGACCTCAAAGCAACTCAATCTTGTTGCCTACATTGGTAGGACTTCAGCCAACCAAAAATCAAAGAGAATGGTAAAGAATTGAGAGAGAATCAAAGAGATGTAGTTTTATGAAAAATTACCTTTGAGGGAGCTTGAAATTTGCTTGATCTTGCTTCCAATTGGCCTTGGCTTGACTTCAGATGCTTGCAGAAAGTGAATTGAATCAAGGAAGGGCTTGGATTCTTGGAGTTTCCACTTCAAAACAGAAGTGAAATTGAAACTTGATTTTTAATTGAAAACCTTCAAGTTTATCCTCTTATGGTGAGGGTTATGGTTGCAGGATCAAAGTTTGGGCAAGGTGTCCCCAATTCTGAGCAAGAGGGGGTTGTACTTATAGGCTATGCACTTGCTTTCTACACACTTCCATCAAAATTCCAAAAATAGTAATCTCACTTACATGGATGCATGGGCATGCGATATGCACATCAAGTTATTTCCAAATGATCCAATATTTTGTGCTATCCAACCCGAAATGATGTCACATAGCCATGCATAAAGGAAATGAAATTTGACCGTAAATCTTACCAAATGGAACCTTCTGAAGAACTCATATGCAAGTCCCTTAATCTTAGTCCAAATGAGGTCACCTTGGACTTTTTGGAAAGGTGAGATCAACGGGAATAACTTATATGTTGAACACTTTTCCATTTGAAGCTTGTATCATAATGAAATTTGAGGTGGAAGTTTGGAAAATCAAACATAAATGAAAATTTTCTAAGTACCAAGCCAAATGTTCACTTCTTCCACCTTGAATAACATTTGCAATGGGCTTCTAATGGAAAAAGTTCCTTCATAAAAGTTGTATCTCTTTAAAACCTATTCAATATGGTCACAAATTTGACCTTATTTAGATTTGGCATGAAGGATTTATGCATTTTAGAAGTTGAGGAAAATCTCTTGTTCAATGGTAATGGCCCAAAGTGACCTATAATGTTTCTTCTTGGCACATGCATTTGCAAGTTGAATTCGAATTTTCTCAAAGAATAAAATTTTGAGATTAGATATTTAAATTTATCATGAAACTTTGATGGACTTTATCTCACAAATATTGAGCAAGTTATGGTCCTTGGAAGTTGACCTCCTAACTAGAGTTCAGACAAAATGACCTATAATCTTTCACCATAAAAATGACTTTCCAAGCAAAACTAGCTCTTGACCTCAACATTAAAGTTGTTTGGAATGTCATAAGGAGTAACGTTTCTCTTGTAATAATTTTCATATGACAAATATTGTAGGAGATATGGTCTAGGGAACCCCAGTTTTGTCTAGTTGACTTTCTTTGGTCAACCACCATAAACCATCTTGCAAACTTGAAGTTCTATTGATCTCTTGGACTCATGGAGGATCAGATATGTATAAGATGATGTATAATGAAGTATCCTTTGGAATAGTTGATCAAATGATAAAGAAACTTGCTGAGGAAGTCACACAAGATACCTAGATGAATTAGGGCTTCCAAGGCAAACAAGCTTCAAACTCATGAAGAATTATTGATCAAAATGATAAATGAAGATCATGGGGATCTATATATGATGTATAGAGTCAACGTGAACCATATATTGATTGATATCCTTATACTGAGGGTTTCAAACCCTAGTTGTGAGCTTTATGAGGCATAGGTGAACACACACAATACCAACAAAAGGAACAAACCTATACATTGACATATTTTTGGTATTTGGGTTAGTAAACAAAGAAAAATAAAGTATGATACAATCAAATGTGCTTGATGATCTCTCCCAATGCAAACCCAATGAATGAGGAGTAAGGAGTATGCCAAGGTGTGATCCCAAAGCCAATGCAAATGATGATATAGCATGAGGGATCTTAGGGTCAAAATTGGGGTCTTACAGCTGCCCCTATTTAAGGACATTCTAACTGAGGATGTGAAGGTTAAAATCTTCGTATCAACTCAATACAATGGACTTAAGTAACAATATCTAGAAACACATTTTGGTCCCTAAGACACCTCATGATGCATATGATATGAATGTTAAAATAATCTTTGTGGGGAATATATTCCCACAAAGAAAAAAAAATTCGGAAGAGACTGAAGGTCCATAGGAGCGTACTGCATTCCATAAGGAACACTCACTAGGGAGACAAAGACTCTAGGGGGATAAAAGTTGTGAGTAGGCCAGGCTACGTCTTAAATACTGCTGGAGACACGAGGGGAATTTCTATGAAAATAAATCAATGGAAGGATTCGGTCGGGGATAAGGGAAAATTTGTAGGGGAAACGGGTAAATCAGAACAAAGTTGAAACGGGTAAATCAAAACAAACTCATTTGGGGAAGAATGAACTTCAACACAAGAGTACCGAAGATTATCTATTACCGGTTACTGGGTGGGAAGATAATATACTCGGACAGAGGGACATTCGTTACCGATTAGGGTAAACATATCAATGATGGCTCGCTGAGGAGAAAGAGGTTCATTCATTACTTGTTATTGGGTAAAAATAACCTACTGGGGAGAGAAAATCAAATAGGATTTACAACTACCGGATACTGGGCAGAAGACCAAAGAGAGAGTATCCGTCATTAGTTAAAATGAACATATCAAGGATAAACTCAAAGGAAGAATATCCATCATCGGTTAGGATGAACATATCAAGTATAGACTGTCGGGGAAAAATAGGAATTATATCTATCAGTTACTGGATAGAATACCAGAGATAATATCTGTCACTGGTTAGGATGAACATATCAAGGATAGACTCAGTAGGGGAAAGTAGGAATTACAACTATCAATCACTAGGTAGAAGACCAAAGAGAGAGTATCCGTCACTAATTGAAGTGAACATATCAAGGATAAACTCAAAGGAAAAAGTAGGATTTATATCTACCGGTTACTAGGAAGAAGACCACTAAGAGGAGAAAATCGGTTAAGATGAACATATCAAAGATTAACTCTCTAGGGAATAAAAGTAGGGATTACAACTACCATTTACTGGGTAGAAAACCACAAAAGGAAGAATATTTGTCATCGGTTAGGATGAACATATCAAGGATAGACTGCTTGGGGGGAAACATGAAGATGAATCCGCTAGGGCATCAAAGAAAGTAAATTACATTTACCGGGTATTGGGCAAAAGTAAAGTACTCAAAAATTGAGAAGAATATTACCAGTCACTAGGTAATAGACTCTCGGGGGACCAAAATATCTATCTAGGTAATAACTAGAAAGAAGCGGTAAAACAAAGACTCCACTAAATGAGGATATAACTCAAGGGGAGTGGTTCCATCCAGATAATTAACTGGGGAGGAAACTGAAATGATAATCATCCATGAGGAAATAACTCAGTGGGGAAACAACTACAATTGAAGGAGGATAGACGCACCAAATTTGCATAGGTAAATGATATCACCAAAACAGGGGATCAGAATAAAGAAATCAAATGCAATAAGAATGCATAATGAAATATATGATGTTGTGTTTTATGCATGAATATGTATGTATATGATTTATGATTATGCTGACAAAACAACACAAAGGATGCAAATAACAAAGATTTGAAACACTGTTGCAACACTCAACTAATCTCAACAAGATGGAAACACCAACTAGAGAAAATGATAGGGATGAAAGTAAATCATCCAGCTCTGAACAAATCAACTGTGGTTGGGAAATTCATGGAGAAGATGCTACCAATCAATCATGGCAAACTCTACAGGGAGAGAGAGCATTGCTGAAGGATAATCAACCAAACATGCCGAGGATAGAGAAAAGAACTCATGAGGATCAAAATTGTTGGCACTGCAGGGAATTTTAGGTCAACACCATATCCACCAGAAGACAACCTTGCAGGGGATGAAGACAAATACTTCCCAGAATCCAAAACTGCCGAGAACAAGGGATCTTCATGTCAGAACATGTACTCCGCCAGGGAACACAAGAGATAAAACTCTTCATGGGGATTTGAGAAAATTGATGAGGATTCTATGACCAAGATCATCACATTCCTCAATAGTCAACAAATTCTTCTTGGAAATTCTGAAATAATCCAATTCCAAGGCAAAGATAAACGAATTTGATTCGCACCAAGGAGAAACTGTCGAGATTATGGAACAAAATTATGCAAAATGGAAACCAAATAAAGGTTTTGGATCTCCAAGGTCCAATTACAAACTAGGAGGATACAAAACATAAGCGTTTTAGCTGGGGAACATGAATTTGCAAAGGGGACCAATCATCAGCTCAACTCTGTTGGGGAGGTGACCCACCAACTCAGATTGGGATAACTGACGAACTGTTGGGGAGAAAAATAGTTGCCAAACCAATTGCTTAGGGGAGACCAACAAGGCTTCACTATTCAAGACTTACCTGTTCTCAGATTGTTGTTGACATTCCTTACTTAAATCGATTATTCGTAAAGTGATTTTTATTATTTTAAGAAAAATAATAATTATTCGTTAATTTATTTCAAAATTATCATCATAAAGATTAAATTTTATTCAGTAGAAGTAAATAAGACTAGAAATAATTGGATAAAAGCTCAACTTTATTTAATAGAATGGTAGTCTGTAAATGATAGGACTCCATAGATCTTTACAAAGTTGAAAATGGTATTTTACATGGAAAATGGCTACATCGAATACAATGATCACTACTCTCCCTGCCATCTTCAATATCCATTGTGCTCCTGGCTTCAGTTGAGAATAATGAATCAGAACCAAATGACTTACTCAAAACTACTTCCATGATTAGGACCAACCGAATGCAATGACTTTCCATAATCCTTAATTTTTTGCCTAGATTTCCCCAAGGTGGGGTACTCAATCTACCAGGATACATTTTCTATTTTATGTCTCTAATTTTTGCCTGGATCTCCCTTTCGGGTTTTCAATCCACCGAGACGCTCATTTTTGCCTGAGTCGCCCTTTCAGGTTTTCAACTTAGCGAGTTGTTCTTTTCTTTTTTAGGCGAAGTATTTCTTGACTGCATCGACATTCACAGAACGGGTGAACACTTCACCATCCATAGTTATAAGAATCAAAGCACCGCCTGAAAATGCTTTATTAACAACATATGGGCATTCATAATTAGGAGTCTATTTTCCCCTAGCATCAGGTTTGAAAGATAAAATCTTCTTGAGCATGAGGTCACCTTCTCTAAACACACGAGGCCTGACCTTCTTATCAAATTCCTTCTTCATTCTCTACTAATATAACTGACCATGTCACATGGCAATCAATCTTTTCCCTTCAATCAAATTTCACTGATCATATCTGGTCTGACACCATTCAACTTCTGTCAACTTGGCTTCCATCAAGACACACAATGACGGGATCTCAACCTCTAATAGGAGCACAACTTCCATACCATAAACAAGAGAGAAATGGGCTGCCCCTTTTGAAGTGCAGACGAATGTACGGTACCCATGTAAAGCAAACGTGAGCATCCCATGCCAAGCTTTGTACGTCATAACCATTTTCAGAATGAGCTCCTTGATGTTCTTATTTGCAGCTTCAACAATCCCATTCATCTTAGATCTCTAGGGAGAAAAATTATGATGTGCAATATTGAAGTCTTTGCAAAGAGCTTCCACCATATTATCGTTCAAGTTCAATACATTATAAGTAATGATATTACTTGGAACACCATAACGGCATATAATCTGATTCTTGGTAAACCTTACAACAACTTGCTTGGTTACGTTCGTGTACGATGCCGCTTCAACCCACTTTGTGAAGTTGTCAATATCCACCAGAATGAAACAATGTCCATTTGACGCTTTAGGCTCAATCATACCAATCATATCAATTCCCCACATGGAAAAGAGCCATGGAGAGGAAATGACATTCAACAGTATCAGAGGAATATGAATCTTATCTGCATAAGTTTGACACTTATGGAATTTCGTCACAAATATGCAACAGTGAAATTCCATTGTCAACCAATAGTAACCTGCTCTCAACATCTACTTCACCATAGCATGTACATTGGAATGAGTAGAAAAGGAACCTTCATGGACTTTTGTCATCAATAAGTCTGCTTCGTGTCTATCCACGCAACTGAGCAAAACCATATCGAAATTTCTCTTACAAAACACATCACCATTCAAGTAGAAGTTTCCAGCTAATCTCCTCAAAGTCTTCTTATCTTTCAAAGATGCCCTGGGAGGGTAAATTTGACTTTGGAGGAAACACTTGATATCAAAATACCAAGGCTTTTCATCTTTGACTTCTTCAACAGAAAACACATGAGCTGGCCTATCAAGATGCATCACGATCAAATTGGGAACTTCATACCAGAATTTCACTACAATCATGGAAGCCAACATTGCAAGAGCATCTGCCATCCGATTTTCATCTCGAGGGATATGATGAAACTCAACCTTTGTAAAGAAAGTTGAAATCCTCCTCGCGTAGTCTCTATATGGTATCAAACCGGGTTGATTCGTCTCCCATTCACAACCAAAGATGAATCTCCATAGACGTCAAGATATTTAATTCTGAGATCAATGGCATCTTCAAGCCCCATAATGCAAGCTTCATACTCAGCCATATTGTTTGTACACTTGAAATTCAATCTAGCTGTAAACGCAAAATGAGTGCCTTGAGGAGTAATAATCATTGCCCCAATGCCATTACCATATGAATGAACAACTCCATCAAAAACCATGCCCCAACAAGAACCAGGTTTTGGCCCTTCTTCAAGCAATGGTTCATCACAGTCTTTCATCTTCAAGTACAAAATCTCTTTGTCAGGAAAATCATATTATACTTATTGATAATCTTCAAAATGAGCAAAATGGTCAGCCAAGACACTACCCTTAATTGCTTTCTAAGATCGGTATTCAATATCTTACTCAGATAACAACATCTGCCAACTGACAATCCTCCCAGTTAAAGCAGGCTTCTCAAAAATGTATTTGATTGGATCTGTTTTAGATATCAACCAAGTAGTATGATTCAACATATATTGGCACAGACGCTTAGCAGTCGAAGCCAATGCGCATCATTCTTTTCAAGCATAGAATACCGAGTGTCACCATCGGTGAATTTCTTATTAAGGTAGTAAATTGCATACTCTTTCTTCCCTGATTCATCTTGCTGACCAAGAACAAAACCCATACTCCCATCAAGCACAGTCAGATACATGATCAACAGTCTTCCTTCAACCAGCGGAGACACAATCGGAGGCTCAAGCAGATACTCTTTGATACTGTCAAAATCTTTATGGAAATCTTCGGTCCAATCACAAGACTGATCTTTCTGAAGAAGCTTGAATATAGGCGCACATGTGGCAGTCATATGCGAGATAAATCTTGAGATATAATTATAGCGGCCGAGAAAACCTCTAACTTGTTTCTCATTTTTGGGCGCATGCATCTCTTGTTTTGCTTTGACCTTGGCAGGATCAGCTTCAATACCCTTTTCACTGATAATAAAGCCCAATAACTTATCACAACAAACACCAAAAGTAGACTTATTGGGATTCAAGCGGAGTTTATACTTCCTCAAACACTAGAATAACTTCAACAAATGCTCAACATGTTCTTCTTCATTACTTGACTTAGCAATCATATCATCAACGTAAACTTCAATCTCTTTATGCATCATATCATGAAAAAGAGTGGTCATAGCTCTCTAGTATGTTGCACCAACATTCTTTAAACCGAAAGGCATCACTCTATAACAGAATGTTCACCAGGGTGTAATGAATGTGGTCTTCTCCATATCTCCAGGTTCCATCTTTATTTGATTATAACCGGAAAATTCATCCATAAATGAAAATACTTTGAATTTAGCTGTGTTGTCTACCAACATATCATTGTGTGGTAGAGGGGAATCATCTTTCGGACTAGCTTTATTCAAATCTCTATGATCAACGCACATGCGGACTTTTCCATCTGTCTTAGGAAAAATCACAATATTGGCCACCCACTGTGGATACTCAGAGGGTACAAGAAAACCAACATCAATATGCTTTTGCACTTCCTCTTTGATCTTAACTGCCATATCAGGATGAGTTATCCTCAACTTCTGCTTGATTGGCGGGCATTCTAGCTTCAACGACTATCTATGCTCCACAATCTCAGAATCCAAACAAGGCATGTCTTGATAGGTCCAAGCAAACACATCAGAATACTCTCGAAGAAGATCAATCAATCCCTTCTTAGCTTCTGGACACAGTTGAGACCCAATCTTGACTTCCTTCATATCATCCTCGGAACCCAGGTTGACTAATTCAATCTGCTTTTCAAAAGGCTGAATGGCTTTTTCCTTGTGCTCAAGTAAACGAGATAATTCATCATACATTTCTTCATCAGCATTCTCTTCCCCAGCTTCAAATACAGGAAAATCAGAGTTTGGAGAGGGAGTAAGATCATTTTATTCAATGGGTTTGAGAACCAACCTGCATAATGATTTGAGATTTTGATTTTAGAGAAGTGGAGTGCGATCAAATATTATGCAGATGGAAGATTTAATATTTATTTATGTTCTTTTGTGATTACCTTTTTCAGAAACGCAAAAAGTAAAAATAAAAAATCATAGATGTGGATGAATAAAATTGTATTTTATTCATGATAATCCGAAAAATGCCCAACAATGTTCACTTCTTCCTTAGGCATAGTTGTAAGACCCCAAATTTGACCCTAAGATCCCTCATGATATCTCATCATTTGCATTGGCTTTGGGATCACACCTTGGCATCCTCCTTACCCCTCATTCATTGGGTTTGCATTGGGAGAGGTCACCGAGCACATTTGATTGTATCATGCTTTGTTTTTCATTATTTACTAACCAAAATACCAGAAATATGTCTATGTATAGTTTACTTCTTTTATAGGTAGTGTGTGTGTTCACCTATGCTTCATCAAGCTCATATCTAGGGTTTGAGACCTTCAATGCAATGAGACTAACCAAGAGATGGTTCACGTTGACTCTATACTTAATATATGGATTTCCATGATCTTCATTTATCATTTTGATCAAGAATTCATCAAGAGTTTGAAACTTGTTTGCCTTGGAAGCCCTAATTCATCTTGGTATCTTGTGTGACTTCCTTAGCACGTTTCCTCAACATTTGATAAAATATTCCAAGGGATACTTCATATCACATCATCTTATGCATATATGATCCTCCATGAGTCCAAAAGATCAAGAGAATTTCAAGTTTGCAAGATGGTTCATGGTGGTTGACCAGAGAAAGTCAACTGGTCAAAACTGGGGTTCCCTAGACCCTATCTCCTACAATTTTTGTCATATCAAAAATGATTCTAAGAGAAACTTACTCCTTATGACATTCCAAACAACCTTTACGTTGAGGTCAAGATCTAGTTTTTCTTGGAAAGTTATTTTTTATGGGGAAAGATTATAGGTCATTTTGTTTGAACCCTAGTTAGGAGGTCAACTTCCAAGGACCATAACTTTTTCAATTTTTATGATATGAATTTCATTCAAGTATCATGATCAAATCAAAGATGTCCTATCCAACTTTGATTCTTTGAGAAGCTTCAAATTCAACTTGCAAGGGCATGTGCCATTACCATTGAACAAGAGATTTTCCTCAACTTCTAAAATGCATAACTCCTGCATGACAAATCCAAATGAGGTCAAATTTGTGACCAAATTGAAAAGGTTTGAAAGAGCTACAACTTTGATGAAGGAACTATTTCCATTTGAAGCTTATAGCAATGGTTATTCAATGTGGAAAAGCGAACATTTGGCTTGGTACTTAGAAAATTTTCATTTATGTTTGACTTTCCAAACTTCCACCTCAAAATTCATCATGATCCATGCTTCAAATGGAAAAGTGTTCAACATGAAAGTTGTTCCCCTCTATGTCGCCTTTCTAAAAAGTCCAAGATCATCATATTTGGCCAAGAATTGGATGACTTGCGTATGGCTTATCTTCAGAGCTCCATTTGGAGGAATCTCATGATCACATTCCAATTTCCATTGCATGATTACATGACACACTTTCAGCATTGCACATGATGAAATTTGGACCTGATTACATCATTTCATGGGCCTATCACACACCCATGCAACCATGCAAGTGAAGTTTTCTTTTTTTGGCATTTTGATGGAAGGGTGTGAAAACCAATTGCATAGCCTATAAATAAGGCCCCTCATGCTCAGAATTATGGACACCTTGCCCAAGCTCTGAACCTGCAATCCTAACCCTCACCGTTAGAGGACAAACTTGAAGGTTTTCAATTAAAAATCGAGTTTCTATTTCACTTCAATTTTGAAGTTGAAACTCCAAGAATTCAAGCCTTTCCTTGATCCAATTCAATCCTACAAGCTTCTGAAGTCAAGCCAAGGCCAATTGGAAGCAAGATCAACCAAGATTCAAGCTCCCTCAAAGGTGAATTTTCAGAAACTTCATCTCTTCGATTCTCTCTCAATTCTTCACCATTCTCTTTGATTATTGGTTGGATGAAGTCCTACCAATGTAGGAAATAAGATTGAGTTACTTTGAGGTCAAATTGAACCAACTCAGTTCATGATCCTCAAAATTCAAATCCCTGTATCTTTTTATATACTTGGAATTGTAGAAAATTGAGGTCAGGTTCAAGATCCTGAGCATTTTCTCTTTGAAATAGTATCCTTGTTTTTCATTTTCCATTGAGATGAAGTTGGACCAATCCGGTGGAGTCACCGGAGAGGATGACCAGAGCCCTAGCTCCGGTGGTGTGTTGGCACACCTCCTGGCCATATGATCATGTTGGAACATTTTAATCCCGACCTTTGGCTTGAATTACTATGCGTACATCACTTTGACTCGTTTCCACCATGGAATGCACGCGTGTGGCCATCAGATCTGACACCTCAATTAATGAGGGAGATTTGATGGTCCTTGTTTTTACTAATTTTCTTTTTATTTTTTGAATTTTCATTTAATCCTTTTATTCTATTTAATTCATATTAATTTCATTTTTAATCCAAAAATATGGGACTTCACCAAAAATCTTTAAATGTTTTTCTCTTTCATATTCCGAATTAAAATCATTTTTTTGGATTAATTTTGATATTTTTCATAAATTAAATGTTTTTATGCATATTTTTAATTGTTTAAAAATACTTCTGTCTTTTCAAAAATAGTGAACTTTTTTGTCTAAGGTCATATGACCTTGTTTAACCTAGGATAAATCCCTTGGCTATTTATTTGGTGTTTTGAAGGGAATTTAGGTTTTGACCAAATTAAAATGTATTTTAATTCACTTTTAATTGGATTTTTAATTGATTAAATGCTTAAAAATATTGTTGAGCCATTTTTATGGTCTTGTGATGTTAGACTTTCTGTTTGAGCCTTGGTCAAGGTTGATTTGACTTTTGTTGGATCAAAACCATTGGATTTAGGGGATTGATGAAATGTACATTTCATCTCCCAAAATGAATTAATGGTTTTGATTTGATAAAATCCTCCCTTGGTCAATTTCTATTTCTATCTTCCCCTCCCTCTTCATCTTCATCCTTATTGTTTCACCAATGACCTTGTGTCAGATGAAACAATACAAGTATGACTGAGATAGGTCCCTCCCTCTTGATCTTTTCTTTTAATGTGTAGTATGTTTTAGGAGTTTGGTTCTTCATACCAAATATCTAACATGCATTAACAACTAAATTTGTACTGCCCGACCTCAGATAGTTGTGACTTCTGCATTAGTCCAATTACGATTGCTTAATATAGAGCTAAATTTAACCCTAATGGCATAACATTCTATTAAGCGAGATTGTAAGTCTCCCATTCTTCATGGTATTGTATGGAGACTTGACCTTTTTTCCTTTCATGAAAGCTAGTGGCATACTTGTTGAATTATCCGAGTTGGAGCCCTTCTCATTGAATATGCCTTAGTTTAAGCATTCATACTTGTGAATGAATGGTTGAGTGTTTTCCAAAGAATGACTTAATCAATTAAAAATCACCACTAATACTTGATTAACTCTTAACTAACATTTGACTAATTATTATTAATGTTGTTTTACTTTTAAGTCATTTACTTTATGCAATTTAAATTTCAGTCATTTATCATTCGTTGTCATTTATCATTCATTGTCATTTACATTTCATTTAACTTATTTATTTTTATGTCATTTTCACTTTGCTCATTTGAGCCATATCTTGTGATTGTATATATTGTTTGTGTGTTTTGGTTTTGTTTATGGTCTTAGGACCTTAAAATACTTAATAACAACAAAAACCCTATAAAATATCCGGTGGACTGTTGATCTTGATCTGAACTCTTGGATTTAGAACTAGGAAACATTCCCTGTGCAAAAAGGACTTGGCCATTGCCAACATTTTGAGACCAAGGTATTGTGAAATGAGCCTTCATCTGATGCAAGCCTTGGATCTTGTTTGAATTCATCTGCTACTCTGCCTTTGTACTAATTGTTATTTTGACCTTCTGTTTGATGCTTTGCTTTGAGTTGATCAAGGAATATTTCATCTAATACATGACAAGACAAAGAAGACTACTAGCTTTTGGGATTGCTTTCTTGGATGTGGTTATCTTTATTTGATGCCTTGATCTTCATAATGCATGGATATAACTAACAACCTCATTCAAATCTTTGGCTTTTATGCCCTTTTACTTAAACTCTTAATTAAAAGAAATTCATCAACTCATTTGAAATTTTTACCACGAACTACAAGGTTTTGATCCCTCATTTTTATGTTGGTACGTAGGCAAAAGTTCGAAGGTCTTGTCAAACACAAAAATATAATCAATAAATTATTTCCTCATCCCCAGACTCTATTTTTCTCAAACATATTTTATACCAAAAACACATACACACCTAAAAAAGGGCTCCCTAGGAGTACCTAGGATACTTTGGATGCTAATAACTTCCCCCTATATAACCAACCCCCTTACCTGTAATCTATGGCATTTTATTAGTTTTGATTTGAAAACATTTTATCTTTGGGTTTTGTTCGTACTTTTTCCCTTTTCCTTTAGAAACAATAAAAGCGCGGTGGCGACTCTGGTTTTATTGATGTTAAGCTTATCCATAGCTTGATGGTCATGAAGTTACTGTACAGAAATTAAGTGGCGACTCTGCTGGGGAGTAGTCCTAAGTGGGTTTAGCTTACTTTGTTATGTGTATATATTTGTATATTTGATGTTCGTATATTTGTTGGTATGATATAATATGTCTGTTATGCTTGGTGATCTCTGAGTGGTGAGATAAGTTCTAACCCGAACTTGAGTGAAATTAATATAGGAGGATGGTATAGTCATGTTCAACTTGTATAGAGTATTCCTTAACAAGTTGGCTTGAGACCCATCTACTATGTGGAGACCCTTTTGTATTTACTAATGTCTCACAAGTTATTTGTGGTTAGGCATTACTTTCTCTGATTTGGGGTCCGAGAAGATGAGGACTGTAAGACCCCAAATTTGGCCCTAAGATCCCTCATGGCATCATAACATTGCATTTGCAAAGCCTCAAGGATCATGAGCATCGTGGCTCCTTCCCTTTGGGTAGGACCTCTTGTGAGTGGTTTGAGAGCACCAAGCATGCTTGAATTGTATATCATTTCTTTTCTCATTTTATTTACTAACCAAAAGCACAAAACTATGTCACTAACATCTTTTGTTTGTAGCTTGAGCAATCACAAGGTCTAAAGCTTCTAGGAGATCCTATGTGCATTGATATGGTAAAGAGGAGATGAAAGCAAGCATGGAAATGGTTCCCAAAGCTCTCATCCACCAAATATGCCTCCCAAGTGTCTCAATTCACCATTTTGATCAAAGCAAATCAAAGGGTTTGAGGCTTGTTTCCCAAGGAAATCCTAATTCATCTGTGTACCAATTGTGCCTTGCTCTTGAAGCAACCTCAACACATGGTCAAATAAAATCAAGGGAAGTTCATTAATTCATAATTTCATGCATATTTGAACTTATTTGAGTGCCCTCAATCATCAATTCATCAAGGTATGAGTTGTGGACTTGAGAAGTTGATCAGTTAATTCATCTGACTATCTTGAAATGCACTGAGACCTAACTTTTTACGTGTTGATCAAATGGAGATGACCCAAAGAGCACAATTGTTATTAAGGACAATATGAACAACGTTCATGTTCATCAAATTTTGATTTGAAGCTTGGAAGGTCATCTAACATTCCAAAACATTATTGGTCATTTTGACTGAAACCCTAATTTTGGGTCAATTTCCCAAGAACATAACTCATTAATTTTTCATGATTTTGGGATGCGACTTAATGAATTGGAAAGCTTATTGTGTCTAATTCAAATGTTATGTTGAGAAAAATTGCAAAATCTCAAAAGAAATACATGTGATAATGCAAAACATTATAGGTCACTTTGGGCCAAATGCATTGAAATGTGAAAAAGTCCAACTTCAAGTGCCAATAACGTCTTCATAAAAAATCCAAATGATGCAAAGTTTAAGTTCAAATTGATTGTCTTGAAAAGATATACAACTTTCATGTTGAAGATTTTATCATTTGGAGCTTGCATCATTAAGATAGAAGGGCTTGAACATTGGCCAAATTTGGAAACTTCACATATACATGTTTTGCACCCTACACTTCAAGCTCAAATTTCACTAATTTCTAAGGCCCAATTGGAATTTTGATCAACATAGAATTTATTCCTTATGCAACAAGCTTTCTAACGATTACTCACAAGGTAGCATTTGGAGTTTGGAAGCACCATTTTCGAAGACATGAAGAATTAAGTGCGTTTTGTGAAATTCAATTCAATTGCCATGCATGAGCTGATTACACTTGATGTACACGTCCGTTTGCCTTTCACATGAACTCAGCAGGTTATTTCAGCCTTCATTGGGCCTTCCACATGATCACACAAGCCCATGCAATGCAAGATCCATTTGCCATGTGTCGCATTACGCGAAAAACCGGCGGGAAAACAAGAACAACAGAGCCGCCACCGTGCGTTATTTATCCCAAAAGAGGGAAAGGAAACGCTCGAAGTAAACCTGGAAAAGACATGGTCTCGCGACCAAAGAGAGATGGGATCGGGAGTCGGTTATGCGAAGGGAAGGTATTAGCACCCCTACGCATTCGTCGTACTCGACGGGATCCATGCACAAAAGGAAGGATAAAGGTTGCTGAAACGCCGCTCAAACACAAACACTGGCTAAAAGAGACACAGAAAATAAAAGACACTAACTCGGCAGGATATCGCATCCTGGGCCTACATAGTCTGTCAGGAACAGACATCAGAGTCGACGTAGTTCGGACAGGGGGAAACGTGCTCGCTAGGATATCGCATCCTATGCATACGTATCTTCTTAGACTAAGAAGAATCAGAGCACTCGTAGCTCGGCTCGTAGCTCGGCTAACGCACGCCAAACAAAACCACACGGGAAATCGACTGCCAATCGCTGGACTTACATCAAACTCCACACAAACAGGCAAACATGGAAACCGAATGCCAATCGCTGGACTTACATCAGACTCCGAACCAACGAACACACACTGGAAACCAACTGCCAATCGCTGGACTTACGTCAGACTCCAACAAAGAAACTGGAAACCGAATGCCAATCGCTAGACTTACATCGGACTCCAACCAGAAAAGGAGAAACAACTCACACAAACAAAACAAAAGGGCGCCCGGAGAGATCAGCTCATCTCCTGCCTACGTACCTCATCTGGTATGAGGATCAGGGCGACGTAGTTCCCCTACGCAGGGACAAAGGACTAGCCTAACCAGATACAAAGGGAGACACTACTAGGGAGACTACGACTCGAGCCTAGCAGTTATCATGCATATCATCCCTAAGTTAAGGTTGCTATCTAACTTGCACAGGGAGCAAGCTATCCTAAACAACACAACAGTCATACAGAAGCACAAAATAAGCACACACACTATATATAAATAGAGGGGCTCAAACAAGGCTAGGCTTTAGTCAAGGGGTCATGTCAACCTCGACAAACAAGCCACTGTATCAGGGTGAGGTTAGCTCTTAACCCTAACATTGAGAGTTAGGGTGAAGCAGATGAAATAGGAAGTGAGGGGTGTGCCTCACAGCTCTTATCCCGGGCCTGGGAGAGCTTTAGACAAATGAAAGTGTGGGTTCAAAAAGTTGGAACCCTTCTACACTTATGACTGACTCAACATAGATCTTGGGTTAATATCCACAATGCATCAACATCAGTTGTGTGAGCAAAGGGATGACTCAACTGAATAGCAGGAGATGGATTGCACATCTCTTTTATCTGCCAATTGCCTCATAGAGGTCTTTTCCTGCTTGGCACAAAGATAAACAAACACAAGCATTGCCTCTTAAGGAGGGCTTCAGACAGGTGCCTGCCCAAGTAACAGGACAGGTCTTCTAGACTACATGGAGTTAGTGGAATTATACCTCAATGCTCAAGCTATCAAGCAAAGCAAAAGCAAGTTCACAATGAACTATAGCAACTAAGGTACCTGAAAACAATCCAACTTAGTCAGTACACAACTCAGACAAAAGTCAAACAGTTAATAACCAATGGTCAACAGTCAACTGTACATAAATAGACAGACAAGCATCAATGCACAAAGGTGCAAGCCACAAGGCCTAGGCTTAAGTCTCAAAGCCTACAAAACAAACTCAAGATTAGTCATCAACAAGCAATGGATCAACTCCAAATGAGTGAACATCACCAAGTATGGCAATTGTGCTTCTTAGCCTGAAACAAAGCTCAAAATGTGAGAGGCAAACCACTAGGACAAGGCCTAGGGTCAAAGAGGGAGCAATAATCCAAGACAGAACATGGAAATTGACAAGAATCAAGCTCAATCAATTAAGAACATCATCCAACAAGTCTCATGTTCATATCATACACCAATTTCATTTCACAAAGCAATCATGGCAAGGCATGCAAGTTCAAAGCTCATTGAAGCAAACAGAATGAACCAATCCACATCAACTCAAAAATGATTCAATAAATCTCAAGAAAAATGATGGCTAAACAGCACACATCACATGATCAACACACCAAAATTCAAGGCATTTGGACAAGTGTAAGCATGGCAAATAAATTCCATAAGGCAAGGCAAGGCAAAACAAGCTAAAATGAGGCACAATTTCATACATCAACTTCTCACAAGCCTCAAACAGAATCCAAACATGATAAATGCATCCAATCAAAGCCACAATAAACTTCAAAGTGTCTAGAATCCATGTACAAAATTTTAAGTTCATATGATAAACATCAAGCATTTCACAAATCATCTAAGTTCATGACTATCAAAAAGTCCACAAATGACAAGCCAGAAAGGAAAATCTCAAACAAATCACAAACCAATCCATAAATTCCACAAACATTCACAAGCAATCCTAACATCCAGAAGTAGCATCATGCAAAATTTCACATCAATTGGCATTGAATTGGCATGGTAAAGAAAATCCACAAGTTGAGCAAGCAATGGTGTGAGACACATTGTCACACCTACCTTAACCAGATCATAACTCATCAACCAGAAATGAGAAAAATGCAAACTCTATACCAAAATGACCATTAGGATGTCTATTTTAAGCATGCAAAATTTCACAATCATTGGATAAAATCTCATCATTTCACAATCAAAATGGCAAGGTAGGTCAAGAAAGCACATGTATACACATTCCCTAAGCAAAATAAAAATCCATGCGTGCACAATTTCTGGAAAAAATATCATAAAATACTAGACATGATGATGAACAATATGCAAAATATCTCATGTGAATTGGACAATTATTCATGAACTTATGAATTTTTGAATGAAGGAAAAAATTAAAAAAACATGTAAAAGCATGGATGAACATGGATAGCACAATGAAATAAAATGCCAAGGCCTGGTTTGGAAATGTTCTGAGCTAGAATCGAACCGTGTGCGTTTTTAAACTGAGCGCGTTTACAATGAAACACAATGTTTCATTAAAGCTGAGGTGGAAGCGCAATTGAATCCTGGCCAATCAAATAGCCACGCTGGTTCCATGCAACCAATGCATGGCAATAAACATCCAGACTCATGCAAACAGCGCGCAAATGGATCAAATAACTTTCTGGAAACGAAATTCTAGGGTTCTTCATGCGTGTTCATCCAGTTCATACACTCAAGAACAAAAGATCACAGAAATTCACAAACAGCATACCATTGCACTCGTCCTTGCACGTACATCAACAATCTAAACTCAATTCATCCTAATTCTTACTCACATGAATGGATCGAGCAAAATAAGTTTTGTACATCAATCTTAAAATCAGCATAACTTTCTTATTTCTTGATGGAAATCAATGAGACAAAGCTCAGCATACTCAGGGATCAAAGATCTACAAAATGCATATCATAATTTCATGAATTGTGAGGATCGATTCCTGACCTGAATTGAAGTGCAGAAGTGAAATCGAGGTTTTCAAGCCTTGTAATGTTGAAACAGTCACTCTCCAATGCTCATGTGGATGAATGGATGAAGAATTGAGTGTTGAACATGCACGATCTAGCTGGAATCTTCAATTGCCATTGATGAACACATGCTTCAACAGTTCCAAAAGCTGCTCGAAAATGGATGGATGTTGCCTCAATCTTGTTCAACTATGCTTATGAATGATGATTCAACCAAGAACAAGGCAATGGATTTGGAGAAATTTGCAGAAAAAGTGAGAGAAAAAGTTTGTGAAGAAAATGCAAAATGGATCTAGATCTGAGATTTTGATGTGTTAACCACATTTTCTGTTATGATTTGCAATATATATGGTCTGTTAATCATGTTTGCTAATCAAGATTAAGCAATGTAATTGGAATTAAGTGAAATGCAAGTGTTATGCAAATTAGCCAAAGCACCCTCATGCATGAAATGTAATGCTACAGTGCACGGTTTGCATGGGAAAATCACTTCAAATGTTGTTAGGAGGCAAATGCAAGTGAAAAAATGTAAAGCCAATGCCTATTTTTCAAATTAGATTTTTCCCTCCCAAATTCAAAAGGAAAATCCAAAATTTTTGTAATGGAAATGCATGATATGTAATGCATGTTTTGGATAGCTCATGTCAAAATGGGAATGTTGCAAAAAATCCCACTCCATTTGGCCTTGTGGTGTGAAAGTTATGCACTTGTGAAGTTCAAATTCCTTTGGCCATGATTGATCCATATCTCTTCAACCATACATGAGAAATTCATGTTCCTGGACTTTTTGGAAAGGTGAGAACAATATCTTCAACTTTCATGTTGGACAAAATTTCATTTGAAGCATGCTTGATGATGTAAACTTGAGGAGAAAACCTTTCCATTTTTGGCAATTTCAAATTACAGGTCACTTACTATTTTTGGAAACTTTTCATCTGACCTCAAATTCTTCATTGTTGATGTTTGAAATGTCAAATGAGACTTGTATGGACATGAATGAGGCCTCTCTAACCATCTCCCACCTTCAAATCCATGATTTCATGCACAGTTGACTTTGGTTGACTTTCTAGGGTTTCAGATGAATTTCAGCTTGATTGATGAGCTCTGGACATCCAACCTTTGGCCAAACCACTTTAAAATGATCCCTAGGTCACATGAACTTGATGAAACAATCCTAGGGCTTTGCTTAAATCGGAATTGCACTTGCTTGCTTGCTCAACTGGATCTCCTGACCAGTCTTGACTGATGAACTGATGACTTGGCAATGGACAATGCAATGCTATGCAGTGGACAATGCTAATGTTAATGACCTAACATGAAAATGTATGTACAAAATGGGGGGTGCAAATTTGAGGTGCTACACCATGCACACGAGTTAGCTCATGCATTCAGCTCTTTCCATCTATAAATACCTTGCCATAGCTCTTCAATTCTCCAACCTGAAGGCGCCTGAAATGCTGCAAGATTGAATCCCTAGCCATACCTAAAGGAACAACTCTATTTTTCTCCAAAAATTCAGATCTGAAATTCAATTGCATTTGGTTGAATATTCAGATCTAAAGTTCCTAGACCTTCATCATTTGATCTATTGAAGTTTCTGTTTGCAAACGGAACCAAAGAGAGTGACTCAATTCTTCACAATCCAAAGGTTTTGCTCCACTGAATTTTGCTTGGAATCTCATCATACTTTGCTCCATTTGCCTTGATATTGTGTTGTCTGAAGTCCTCTCTATAGAGGTATAATTATTGTGTGTTTAATTGTTGGAATCGAGCAAGTTCAATTGGACACCACCAAACTTCCATCTCTGATTTCTCTCTTAATAGGAATCTAGAGTGGAAGTGAGTGGCATAGGAGTGATGTACATCACTTCACCTTTCGAATGGTGCCTGGATCGTTCATTTTAGTAAGCATTTGAAACTCTGTGTTTTTTTGATCTTCATCGGAGCTCACCGGAGAAGACGGTGGTGCTGGCCACCATCTCATTGCCAGATCAATTGTGAGCCCTTGGATCTGATCTCCAGTTTATATCATAGCTGTAACACCCTTCTAAAATACCCCAAATATTTAATTAAAAATAATAAACATATAACAATCAGAGTAATTATGCCCTTCAAGGGTGTCACACACAATATTCCACGCTATTCAACAATATGACGGTCATGCTCTTTTATTTATTCAAAACATAAACATTTGCATAAATCGCAGCGGATAGAGATCTCCTCAATCATGTAAAACATGTAACATTCACATGTAAATTATTCAACAACATAAAACATCCCATCCCGATGTTACATCTATCAGAGCACGACCCACTAAGGAGACTACACTAGACTCCAAGCATTCGCTTCTACTCAACTCATTTCTCGTTACCTGAAAAATAGTTGTAAGGGTGAGTTCCTCAATCGATATAATAAGCATTATAGAATATAATGTCATGTTAAGTAATTTAACACATCAATCACCCTAATCACAACATACAATCGGTAACAGCACATCAGCTCAACATCATGCTCAACACCAATATAAAGCACAAGTATAATCTCAAATCATACTCTATAACAACACAAACACACGTATAATATTGGAATACATCCATTCATATTATACGCCATACATACATTATGCAATGAGACTCCACACATGCGGTACCGACTATTCTTGAACATATAGTTCAAGCTCACCGATCCCTCCAGATACGGCTACTAAGCTCACTAGTCCCACTCATTTGAGACCTAGTGACTCACTCACTAACTCCTCACCATGGGAATTAGCTACAGCCCCGAAGGCTAGACTATGCACACTAATCATCTAGCATGCAAACATCAACAACAAACCCACAATGGTTCACTCACTAATTCCTCACCATGGGAATTAGCTACAGCCCCGAAGGCTATGCTATGCACGCTAATCATCTAGCAATGCAGCATCAACAATAATTCACAATAGACATAAGCTCACACTCTAAGCTATACAACAGTCCATTCACAAATACATGCACAATATATACATTCATAGCATTATGCATATCATCATACATCATCAACACATGTATCAACACATCATTATCATGTCAATCAATTAAACACAGTATTAGCACACTCTACTAATACCTATACTGCTCAAAATAGTGGGAAATAATCCCTATTACATCATACGCCAACATAGGCCAACTCTCAATTATGTACACAACATTAAAAAGCCAATTTTTCCACTCTGCAACAGTGTTAACCGGTTAACGCCCTGGGTTAACCGGTTAACGCAGGCAAAAACACATTTTCTGGCAAAACGTAACAGTGTTAACCAGTTAACGCCCTGGGTTAACCGGTTAACGCAGGCAAAACAGCACATTTTCACAAATTATAACAGTGTTAACCGGTTAACGCCCTGGGTTAACCGGTTAACGCAGACAAAACAGCAGTTCCTGCGCTAACACAAAGCAGAATGCAGAATTCTCCGCATTTTCCGCCGTTGGAGGACTTCCGGACCTCCGATTCCGATTCCGTAAAAAGCTATACGTTCGGAATTTCACAACTAACCCAAACACAGATTCAATTACAGTTTAAATACAATTTATCCAATTCAATTCTTCAGCATCAACAATCCCAATTAGGGTCAAATTAACGGCTTATCACTACCCATCACATATTATCCCATAATACCCATTAATCGACGATAAACCCCCCTTACCTGAGTTAATTCGGCGAATCTTTGAGCTCCAAGCTTTTTTCTCTTCAACCTTCAGCCCTTGCTCTGTCTCTTTGCCCTTTTCCTCTTTCACGATCGTTTCTCTGTTTTCACGTAAAACCTTATTTTCCAAATGAAACTCTTTTTCCTTATTTCACACTTATATATTTTCCAATTTATATTATTATCCCAATAATAATAATAATTCAATAATTCCAAAAATCATAATAATAATAATCCAATTATCTAATTAAATTAATAAATATATTATTAACTTAATTTAAATAATTATCATATTATTATCGGGGTGTTACAACTCTCCCCCACTAAAAGAGTTTTCGTCCTCGAAAACATACCTCAAGCGAACAACTCTGGGTAAGACTCCTTCATCTTACTCTCCAGTTCCCAAGTCACATTGCCACCTGCTGGTCCTCCCCAAGCTACCTTCACCAAGGCAATCTCTTTACCCCGCAACCGCTTCAACTCTCGATCCTCAATCCTCATAGGTGATGTTTCAACAGTCAGGTTATCTCTCACCTGTACATCATCTACTTGGACTACATGCGACGGATCATGAATGTACCTCCTCAACTGAGACACATGAAAAACCTCATGCAAATTCGCAAGCGACGGCGGTAAAGCGACACGATAGGCTACCTCCCCTATCCTCTCCAAAATCTGATAAGGACCAATAAATCGAGGAGTCAACTTCTTCGACTTCAAAGCTCGACCAACACCAGTTATCGGAGTAACACGAAGAAACACATGATCTCCCTCTTGGAACTCAAGTGACTTCCTCCTCTTATCATGATAACTCTTCTGACGACTCTGAGCAATTCTCATCTTCTCCTGAATCATCTTAATCTTTTCTGTAGTCTGTTGAACAATCTCCGGTCCAACCACAGCACTCTCACCGGACTCATACCAACATAAAGGTGTCCGACATCTCCTACCATACAAAGCTTCAAACGGTGCCATACCAATGCTCGAATGAAAACTATTGTTGTAGGTAAACTCAATCAAAGGTAAATAACAATCCCAAGCACCTCCTTTTTCCAAAACACAAGCTCTCAAAAGATCCTCTAATGACTGAATCGTCCTCTCAGTCTGACCATCAGTCTGCGGATGATATGCAGAACTCAATCTCAGCTTAGTTCCCAAAGCCCTCTGCAAACCTTCCCAGAATTTCGATGTAAATCTAGGATCCCTGTCCGAAACAATACTCGACGGAATACCATGCAAACTTACAATCTTCTCAATATACAACTCGGCTAATCTCTCTAACGGATAATCCATTCTGATCGGAATGAAATGAGTCGACTTTGTCAATCTGTCAACAATCACCCAAATAGCTTCAAAATTCTTATTTGTCCTCGGCAAACCAGAAACAAAATCCATACTGATACTATCCCACTTCCACTCTGGAATAGCCAACGGTTGCATTAGCCCAGACGGCTTCTGATGCTCAATCTTCGACTTCTGACAAGTCAAACAGGAATAAGCAAAACTCGCAATTTCTCTTTTCATTCCCAGCCACCAAAATAACTTCTTCAAATCATGATACATCTTTGTAGCTCCCGGGTGAATACTCAAGCCACTACGATGTCCTTCCTCGAGAATACTTTTCTTAAGCTCAGTAACATCCGGAATACACACCCGACTACCAAATTTCAAAACACCATTCTCATCAACTCTGAATTCACCACCTTGGCCTTGATTCACTAAAGTCAACCTATCAACCAAAAGCATATCGGATTTCTGACCCTCTCTGATCTCATCCAGAATACCACTCGTTAACTTCAACATTCCCAATTTAACACTATTGTGAGTATTCTCACACACCAAACTCAAATCTCGAAACTGCTCAATTAAATCCAATTCCTTAACCATTAACATAGACATATGTAATGATTTCCGGCTCAACGCATCAGCTACTACATTTGCTTTACCCGGATGGTAATTCAAACCAAAGTCATAATCCTTCAGAAACTCTAACCATCTCCTCTGTCTCATATTCAGCTCTTTCTGATCAAACAAATACTTTAAACTTTTATGGTCACTGAAAACCTCAAATCTCGACCCGTACAAATAATGTCTCCATAACTTCAGAACAAATACCACAGCTGCCAAGTCTAAATCGTGCGTCGGATAGTTCCTCTCATGAACCCTCAGCTGTCTCGAAGCATAAGCTATAACCTGCTTATTCTGCATCAACACACCACCCAAACCCAACAATGAAGCATCACAGTAAACCTCAAATGGTTCCGACGAACTCGGTAATATCAGAATAGGAGCAGTAGTCAACCTTCTCTTTAATTCTTGGAAACCTTCTTCACATTTTGAGTCCCAAACAAACGCTTGCCCCTTTCTAGTCAACATTGTCAACGGTAACGCCAACTTAGAAAATCCCTCAATGAACTTCCTATAATAACCTGCAAGTCCAATAAAACTCCTTATCTCAGAAATTGACTTCGGAGCTTCCCACTTAGATACCGCTTCTATCTTAGAAGGATCAACAGCAACACCGCCTCTTGAAATCACATGACCAAGAAAACTAACCTCTTCTAACCAAAATTCACATTTGGACAATTTAGCAAATAACTTCTTTTCTCGTAGAACTTCTAAAACCACTCTCAAATGCTCAGCATGCTCTTCTTCAGATTTCGAATACACCAAAATGTCATCAATAAACACCACAACAAACTTATCTAGGTACGGATGGAAAATCCTATTCATATACTCCATAAATACTCCAGGCGCATTAGTCACACCAAAAGGCATTACAGAATACTCATGATGTCCATACCTTGTTCTGAAAGCAGTCTTCTGAATATCCTCAGTTTTCACACGTATCTGATGATACCCAGATCTCAAATCTATCTTGCTGAACACACTCGCACCAACCAACTGATCCATCAAATCGTCAATCCTCGGCAAAGGATACCGATTCTTGATCGTCACATTATTCAGTTGCCTGTAGTCCACACACAACCTCATAGTACCTTCTTTCTTCTTAACCAACAACACTGGTGCACCCCACGGTGACACACTCGGACGAATAAATTTCTTATCCAACAGATCTTCCAGCTGACTCTTCAATTCAGCTAACTCAACAGCAGACATACGGTACGGAGCCATCGATATCGGTCTAGTACCAGGTACCAAATCAATCGAGAACTCAACTTCACGCTCTGGCGGCAATTCATTCACTTCTTCCGGAAACACATCAGGAAAATCACACACCACTGCTAGATCGCCAATCACCAGTTTATCTTTAGCCTCCAGAGTCGCTAACAGCATAAACAACTCCGCCCCATCTGCTACTTCCTCATTCACCTGCTTGGCTGATAGAAACAAACTCTTTCCTTCTTCAATCTCAGGAAATATCACAGTCTTATCAAAACAATTGATAGAAACTCGGTTAAACACCAACCAGTTCATACCCAGAATAACATCAATCTGCACTAGTGGAAGACACACAAGGTCTATCCCAAAGTCTCTACCAAAAATACTCAAAGGACAATTCAAACAAACTGAAGTAGTAGTCACTGAACCCTTCGCAGGAGTATCAATCACCATACTTCCAAGCATCTCAGATATCTCTAACTTAAGTTTCACAGCACAATCCAAAGATATAAAGGAATGAGTAGCACCGGTGTCAATAATAGCTACAAGAGGAAAGCCATTAATATAACACGTACCTCGGATCAAACGATCATCTGCAGAAGTCTCAGAACCCGATAAAGCAAGGACCTTGCCTCCTGACTGATTCTCTTTCTTCGGCTTAGGACACTGTGGACTGATATGACCCAACTCTCCACAGTTGAAACAAGTTACAGTCTTCAACCGACACTCTGCAGCCAAATGACCACCTTTGCCACACTTGAAACACTTCATCTCAGCACTGGTACACTCATGGACACGATGTCCAGCCCGACCACATCTATAACACTTAGCAGGAGCACTAGAGTCTCCCCCACTAGGCCTCTTCATCCCACTCTGCTTCTGGAAACCTTTGCCAGCTGCATACGGTTTTCCACGATCATTCTGATTCTTGCCTTTCCTATCAACTCTCTGTTGATAGCTCTCTGCTCTGGCCTTGGAATCCTGTTCAAAAATCCTGCAACAGTCAACCAAGTCAGAAAACACTCTGATCCGCTGATATCCAATAGCCTGTTTGATCTCGGGACGCAACCCGTTCTCAAACTTCACACATTTCGAAAATTCCCCAGTAGCCTCATCATAGGGAGTGTAATACTTCTACAGCTCTGTGAACTTAGCAGCATACTCAGTAACAGACCTGTTACCCTGCTTCAATTCCAAAAACTCTATCTCTTTCTTTCCTCTGACATCCTCTGGAAAATACTTCCTCAGGAATCTCTCTCTGAACACAGCCCAAGTGATCTCAGCATTTCCAGCAGATTCCAACTCAGTGCGGGTAGCAACCCACCAATCATCAGCTTCCTCTGACAGCATATGCGTACCGAACCTGACCTTCTGGTTCTCGGCACACTCAGTCACTCGGAAGATCCTCTCTATCTCCTTCAACCACTTCTGAGCACCATCTGGGTCGTATGCTCCCTTGAACATTGGAGGATTGTTCTTCTGGAACTCACTCAGTTGACGAGCAGCTCCCATTCCCACAACATTCGGATTCCCTCCAAGTACTCCAGCTAGCATACCCAGAGCCTCAGCAATCGCAGCATCATCTCTACCTCTTCCAGTCATCTCTATTCTGAAAACCCAAACAAACTAAAACAATAAGTACTGATAGGGTTACACAACACCTATCCCGTACAGGGGAAACAGAATAATTACGACTCGACTCGACCGACTATGCTCTGATACCACTAATGTAACACCCTTCTAAAATACCCCAAATATTTAATTAAAAATAATAAACATATAACAATCAGAGTAATTATGCCCTTCAAGGGTGTCACACACAATATTCCACGCTATTCAACAATATGACGGTCATGCTCTTTTATTTATTCAAAACATAAACATTTGCATAAATCGCAGCGGATAGAGATCTCCTCAATCATGTAAAACATGTAACATTCACATGTAAATTATTCAACAACATAAAACATCCCATCCCGATGTTACATCTATCAGAGCACGACCCACTAAGGAGACTACACTAGACTCCAAGCATTCGCTTCTACTCAACTCATTTCTCGTTACCTGAAAAATAGTTGTAAGGGTGAGTTCCTCAATCGATATAATAAGCATTATAGAATATAATGTCATGTTAAGTAATTTAACACATCAATCACCCTAATCACAACATACAATCGGTAACAGCACATCAGCTCAACATCATGCTCAACACCAATATAAAGCACAAGTATAATCTCAAATCATACTCTATAACAACACAAACACACGTATAATATTGGAATACATCCATTCATATTATACGCCATACATACATTATGCAATGAGACTCCACACATGCGGTACCGACTATTCTTGAACATATAGTTCAAGCTCACCGATCCCTCCAGATACGGCTACTAAGCTCACTAGTCCCACTCATTTGAGACCTAGTGACTCACTCACTAATTCCTCACCATGGGAATTAGCTACAGCCCCGAAGGCTAGACTATGCACACTAATCATCTAGCATGCAAACATCAACAACAAACCCACAATGGTTCACTCACTAATTCCTCACCATGGGAATTAGCTACAGCCCCGAAGGCTATGCTATGCACGCTAATCATCTAGCAATGCAGCATCAACAACAATTCACAATAGACATAAGCTCACACTCTAAGCTATACAACAGTCCATTCACAAATACATGCACAATATATACATTCATAGCATTATGCATATCATCATACATCATCAACACATGTATCAACACATCATTATCATGTCAATCAATTAAACACAGTATTAGCACACTCTACTAATACCTATACTGCTCAAAACAGTGGGAAATAATCCCTATTACATCATACGCCAACATAGGCCAACTCTCAATTATGTACACAACATTAAAAAGCCAATTTTTCCACTCTGCAACAGTGTTAACCGGTTAACGCCCTGGGTTAACCGGTTAACGCAGGCAAAAACACATTTTCTGGCAAAACGTAACAGTGTTAACCGGTTAACGCCCTGGGTTAACCGGTTAACGCAGGCAAAACAGCACATTTTCACAAATTATAACAGTGTTAACCGGTTAACGCCCTGGGTTAACCGGTTAACGCAGACAAAACAGCAGTTCCTGCGCTAACACAAAGCAGAATGCAGAATTCTCCGCATTTTCCGCCGTTGGAGGACTTCCGGACCTCCGATTCCGATTCCGTAAAAAGCTATACGTTCGGAATTTCACAACTAACCCAAACACAGATTCAATTACAGTCTAAATACAATTTATCCAATTCAATTCTTCAGCATCAACAATCCCAATTAGGGTCAAATTAACGGCTTATCACTACCCATCACATATTATCCCATAATACCCATTAATCGACGATAAACCCCCCTTACCTGAGTTAATTCGGCGAATCTTTGAGCTCCAAGCTTTTTTCTCTTCAACCTTCAGCCCTTGCTCTGTCTCTTTGCCCTTTTCCTCTTTCACGATCGTTTCTCTGTTTTCACGTAAAACCTTATTTTCCAAATGAAACTCTTTTTCCTTATTTCACACTTATATATTTTCCAATTTATATTATTATCCCAATAATAATAATAATTCAATAATTCCAAAAATCATAATAATAATAATCCAATTATCTAATTAAATTAATAAATATATTATTAACTTAATTTAAATAATTATCATATTATTATCGGGGTGTTACAATAGCCATCAGATCTTATGACTTTATTTAATTCATTATGTTTCTCATTGACCTTGGACTATGGGACGCGCGCAGCTCATTGCCATTAGATCCTCCACGTCAATTAATGAGGATCCATCCAACACACGTGGTTTTTTCTAATTTCTGAATTTTCCATTTTATTTTTTAATTCCATCTCATTTTCAAAAATTCATATCTCTTTTATTATTGGTCCAAAAAATATGGGACCAATTTCATTATTTCTCTTTTAATTTCTAGTTTCTAAAAATGATTTTCATTTTATTTTATTTTATCATTTGCTATTTTTTAATATTTTTCTCTTTTCTGGTTATTTTTAATTCATTTTAAATAGTTTTTGATATTCAAAAATTACAAAAATATTTTCTCAACCTCTTTGAATGATGATGGATCTATGAAAAATATTCTCATCAATTTATTAATTGATTTGAGATTTATTTGAGATTTTAGTTCAATTAGGTTATTTTTCTTCATTTTTAATTGATTAAAAATAGTTTCTGACTTTTAAAAATGCTGAAATTTTTTGTCAAACTTTGTTTGACCTTGTTGAACTTGGGATAATTCACTTGGACTTTTTAAAGTTGATTTGAAGTTTGACCTTTCTTTAATATTTTAATTCAAGTTTATTTTCAAATATTAAAAATGCCAAAAATATTTTGTTTATTTCTTGACTTCCAATCTTCATCTCACTTCTGTTTTTTTTTATGGTTTGACCTTGATCTTCCCTATCTTTGGTCAACATTGATAGATTGGTACATTCCATTTCATCTAATGCACTTTATTTTCTTCATTTCCATTATCTTCTTCTTCTTCTTCTTTTCTTTTCTTTTTGATCAATGAGTTAAAGGTTGATAAGTTAGCATTGATTGGGGAGGTTTAATCTTCCTTGATTCAAATCTAATTCATCTTGATCAATTGATCAAGTGAATGGCTTTGCATTAAGGATAGATTGCTTTCTAAATCATGCAAAGGACTTAAACCAATACAAGATCATTTCTCATCTTCTTTTTGGCATGGCAAGTTGTTGGAACTTGGTTCACTAATCAAGACTTCTAACTTGTGTTGTTGCCTACATTATTATTGACCGGCCTTAGATAGTTGTGACTTCTACATAAGTCCAATTACGGTTGCTTAACATAGCGCTAAATTTGCCTTATGACACACTAACTACTAACACTAATCATTAACTATTAACATTTACTCTTTGCTCTTTACATTTATGCAATTTATTATTCTTTGTACATATTATTCATTTGCTTTTTTCCTTTTGCTCACTTGAGCACATGTTTATGTTAATGCAATTTTCCTTTTGCTCACTTGAGCATATAATTGTGTATATATCATTGTGTTTGTGTTTTGTTTTGATTGTTGTGGACCAAATGCAAAGAAATGAACAATTGGACTTAGACTTTAGCACTTTCCCTATGCAAATTTGGAGTCAAAGAGCAACTATGCATTGAGCCTTTAGAATGCTATAAAAGTCAAAGAGAAACTAGGCATTGGGCGTTTAGAGTGCTATAAATGTTGAAGAGGACTTTGAAAGGACCAATTTCTAAACTCCTTCTTATTCATTCTTTGTTTGTTGATAGAACTTTTTGATGTGTATGTTCTTGTGCTAGGAATTCCAACACTGAGCCAAATTAAGGAACCATTGCCATGAGCTTCTAAGAGAGAGAGGTCTAAGAGCCATTGAGGAACTTTCTAAGAGCTTAATTGATTGTGTGCTTGATTGCTTGAGCTTACTATTATTTTTCTTGCATATTCCAAAGGATGGGAGCTACTTGGGTCATCAATATGATCTCAAGAGAGGAACTCCATTAGTGGTCTTGTTCCTTATCCCCTACCTCTTGTATGATTAGGACTTTAGCCATTCTTCTTCTTCCCTCCATTCTAACCCAAGCCAAAACTCTTGTGCAAACATTTAACATTTGTTTTCAAACATTAGAAACCTAAGCCTTATGCTTTTGATTTTCAAAATTCCTCTTCATAACACTTATTTTGAATTGAACTCTTAAATCAACTTTGACCATATTTTGTACATACTTTTCATTGGTAAATATAACCCATTCAAAGGCCTTTTTGTGGTTTCAATGACCACTTTCTCAATCAAAACTTTTCATAACCTTTAGCTATTAGGTTTGAGTTATCCTTGAGGTAGATGTAATACTCACCTATATCCTTAGTGATGGACAATGAGTCTTCCATGCTTATTATAGGGTTAACCCCTCACTAGCATGTTGAAGCTATCCTCACATGGTGGATTTGTGGTTTTAGGTTGAGTTTTATCCCTTGGATAACAAAAGACCTTAAGGCTTTTGGACCAATCAATTCACTAACTCATTTTGAGATTTTTACCCCGAACTACGAGGTTTTGATCCTAATCTTTTTTAAGAAGGTACGTAGGCAATGGGTTCATCCATCCAAACACAAAATGTAAATAAACTTGTATATTCTCTCCTCATCTCTTCAATCATGTTTGCACAAATAAATTTTCACAAAAATACCAACCTTACAACCAATATGAGAAGGGCTCCCTAGGAGTACCTAGGATGTTTTGGGTGCTTAAAACCTTCCCATTGCATAACCAACCCCCTTACCCAAATCTCTGACATTTTTACTAGTTTTTGATTCGATAAAACTTTTAGGTTTTTGTTCGCTTTCTAACCATTCCTTTGGATAAATAGAAGTGCGGTGGCGACTCGACTTGTATGGTTTACCTTGGATTTAGTCAATATCTCTAATGGTAACGAATACCCCGCTACAGAAAAGTGGCGACTCTGCTGGGGAGGAGTTGCCTAGTCGGTTTTGCCTACTTTTCATATTGTGTTGTGTTGTATTGTATATTGTTTTGTGACATATTTTTTGTGCAATTTGGAATTACTGTATTGTATGTAATGATTGAATTGCTTGAATATTAATTCCTTGTATGCTTGGTGATCTTTGTGAGATGAGTTCTTCACCCGAACTCGAGTGCACTTAGGATAGGAGAATGGCATAGTCTTGTTGACTTGTGTGGAGTTATTCCTTAGCAAGTTGACTTGAAAGTCCATTCACTTGGTGGAGGTCATGTTGGAATCAATAATGTCACACAAGTAGTTGTGGTTAGACATTACTCTTTCCAATATAGACCTTAGAAGCCAAGAACCTTGGTTTACCAAGCCCATCTTGGCCTATTCTTAGGAAGTAGTGCGAAAGTCGTTCAAGTGTAAGATTTGATACAATTGTTACGCGATACTACACTCATAAGAGTCTCTCTTGAGAATATTTTTGGAATACGAGTAGTCGTTTCTACGATAATAACCGAAAGATGGGATGATGACTATGGGAACCTCTTGTAGAACATGTTTGGCAGGTTTAAACCCTAGTACACTCCCTTTGGGTGGTTCTTAACCGAGACTCCATGCTCGTGACTTGCAACAAACCCTTGATTCATGGTTGATCCGTTCCTGTATCCTTAATATCAATGGAACTTGGAGGTTGATAAGGTGTAAACCATAATCCACCAAAATGGATGATTGATATTAAGGATGACACGATCCATCCCATGACCTTTGTTTGGTGTGCTTTGCTTGATCCTTGAGTGTGATTGTTGCATCCATGCATTCATGCACCCATTAAGAGGTCTATTTTCAAATTTTCAGACATGGAAAGACAAAGAAGGAATACAAAGAAGTACAGTTTCAGACAGCCCGACTTGAAAAAGCTAAGGAATTTGACATCCTATGTATTATATCCTTTGGGTTTCAAAGCTTGTTTTGGGAAGCTTCTATCCATTCTGACTACTCAAGTGGATGAAGGTCTGATGAGTGTGTTGGTGCAGTTCTATGATCCCTTGTACCGTTGCTTCACTTTTCCGGATTTCCAGCTTTTGCCTACACTTGAGGAGTATGCCTACCTTGTGGGTATACCTATTCTAGACCAGTTGCCGTTCAGTGGCTTAGAGAGTATTCCTACTTCTCGAGAGATAGCTGATATGTTGCATATAGATGAATCTCTGGTTCGTGCACATATGACTACCAAAGGTGGAATTCAAGGTCTCCCTTCTGAGTTCCTCATTGCTCAAGCTACTATGTATGGGAAGGCCATGAGTGAGGATGCCTTTCAGGCCATATTTGTACTTCTCATCTATGGGCTAGTGTTATTCCCCAACATCGACAAGTTTGTGGACGTGAACGCTATTAGGATTTTCTCTACTCTTAATCCCGTTCCGACTCTGTTGGGTGACACTTACTTTTCTTTGCATATGAGGAATGAAAAGGATGGTGGTGCCATTGTGTGCTGTTTGCCTCTGCTATACAAGTGGTTTATTTCTCACTTGCCGCAGACAGTCGCCTTCAAGGAGAACAAAGGATGTCTACGGTGGTCCACGAGACTTATGTCTCTCACTAAGGATGATATCTTCTGGTACAACCGTGTGTATGATGGCGTGCAGATTATCGACTCTTGTGGTGAATTCTCCAATGTGCCTCTTCTTGGTACATGTGGTGGGATTAACTACAACCCTGTTTTGGCACGTCGTCAGCTTGGGTTCCCCCTAAAGGATAAACCCAATAACATTCTGTTAGAGGGTGTGTTCTTTCAGGAGGGTAAAGATTCCCAAGACTTGAAGTCCAAGATGGTCTGCGCTTGGCGCAAGATCCATAAGAAAGGAAGGAAGGAGCTGGGACCGAAGAACTGTATCGCTTTGGAGCCTTATACTTCTTGGGTTAGGAGGAGAGCTTCCGAGTACCTCATGCCTTACGAGTATCCAAGACCTACACCTTTGGTTGTGGTTGGGCCTTCAACCCTCCCTGACCAAGGAGTAGAGGAGTTGAGAGATAAAGACTGTTCACGTGCTTGGATCCGTGAACGAGAGGAATTGCTTCATCAAATCAAGGAGAAGGGTGCGTTGATAGAGTTCCTCGAGCATCAGGTGATTGATGATCCTAATGACGCATGGACTTTTCTGCTTCCTCAGTCTTCCATGTTTTGGAAGAGGAAGTATGATCGTCTCGCCAAAGAGAAGGCAGATATGGAGACAGCCTATGAGGAGGAGGTGAAGAGGCTTCGTGCATCTTATCTTCCGGTCTCTCGAGCTTTAGATGATTGTTTCTAGGAATCCATAGGATGATCATTTTCCTTCTCTCTTGTATTATATTTGGTTACCAATACTGTACTTATTTGGTGTAAAAACATTTCCCAGATATTATTGATGAGATATTTCCATATGTGATAAAAGTTTAATACTTCCAATATTTGCAAATAGAACTCTAAAGTTCCTCTGATATAAAAAAAAATCATATGCACAAGCATTGCATGCATCATACGCATAAGCAGGTTTTGCTCCAGGCTTTTTGTCCTATGGTCTAACTCTGTGTTCTTCATTTATTTTGAAGACAAGCTGACTCACCGGTACTACACCCGAGCCAACTCATTGAAACTGATGGATCATTTGGAACAAGAGAACCGCGAGCTGAAGGAGGAAGTAGCCAGATTGACTGCCCTGATGGAGTCATTCATGGCTGCCCAGAGCCAGTCTTCTCCGACACCCTCAACTCCTCCCCAGAGGACGGTCATATATGAGATCGTGACTTCTATTGTGCCTGCTGCAACTGCCGACTCTGCGCCATTTATCCCAGTCGTATTCCCGTGGGGAATGCCTGCCATTTTTGTACCAGAGGGTTTTGCTCCTACTCTTGCTTCTTTGCCGACATCTAGCCCGGTCCTTTCAGTGCCACCACCCGTTGTGCACACATTACCAAGAGTTGAAGATACCATCTACCATTCTGAACCATCTGAAGGTCCAGATGTTTATGAGAAGATGGATGACATGAAAGACCAATTCCTTGAGCTTCGCAGGGAACTGAAGATTCTGAGGGGGAATGACCTCTTTGGTAAAAGTGCTGCTGAGTTGTGCCTTGTGCCCAACGTGAAGATCCCTATTAAATTCAAAGTACCTGACTTTGAGACGTATAAGGGAAACACATGCCCTCTCAGCCATCTTGTGATGTACGTGCTCGCTAGGATATCGCATCCTATGCATACGTATCTTCTTAGACTAAGAAGAATCAGAGCACTCGTAGCTCGGCTCGTAGCTCGGCTAACGCACGCCAAACAAAACCACACGGAAAATCGACTGCCAATCGCTGGACTTACGTCAAACTCCACACAAACAGGCAAACATGGAAACCGAATGCCAATCGCTGGACTTACATCAGACTCCGAACCAACAAACACACACTGGAAACCAACTGCCAATCGCTGGACTTACGTCAGACTCCAACAAAGAAACTGGAAACCGAATGCCAATCACTGGACTTACATCGGACTCCAACCAGAAAAGGAGAAACAACTCACACAAACAAAACAAAAGGGCACCCAGAGAGATCAGCTCATCTCCTGCCTACGTACCTCATCTGGTATGAGGATCAGGGCGACGTAGTTCCCCTACGCAGGGACAAAGGACTAGCCTAACCAGATACAAAGGGAGACACTACTAGGGAGACTACGACTCGAGCCTAGCAGTTATCATGCATATCATCCTTAAGTTAAGGTTGCTATCTAACTTGCACAGGGAGCAAGCTATTCTAAACAGCACAACAGTCATACAAAAGCACAAAATAAGCACACACACTATATACAAACAGAGGGGCTCAAACAAGGCTAGGCTTTGGTCAAGGGGTCATGTCAACCTTGACAAACAAGCCACTGTATCAGGGTGAGGTTAGCTCTTAACCCTAACATTGAGAGTTAGGGTGAAGCAGATGAAATAGGAAGTGAGGGGTGTGCCTCACAGCTCTTATCCCGGGCCTGGGAGAGCTTTAGACAAATGAAAGTGTGGGTTCAAAAAGTTGGAACCCTTCTACACTTATGACTGACTCAACATAGATCTTGGGTTAATATCCACAATGCATCAACACCAGTTGTGTGAGCAAAGGGATGACTCAACTGAATAGCAGGAGATGGATTGCACATCTCTTTTATCTGCCAATTGCCTCATAGAGGTCTTTTCCTGCTTGGCACAAAGATAAACAAACACAACCATTGCCTCTTAAGGAGGGCTTCAGACAGGTGCCTGCCCAAGTAACAGGACCGGTCTTCCAGACTACATGGAGTTAGTGGAATTATACCTCAATGCTCAAGCTATCAAGCAAAGCAAAAGCAAGTTTACAATGAACTATAGCAACTAAGGTACCTGAAAACAATCCAACTTAGTCAGTACACAACTCAGACAAAAGTCAAACAGTTAATAACCAATGGTCAACAGTCAACTGTACATAAACAGACAGACAAGCATCAATGCACAAAGGTGCAAGCCACAAGGCCTAGGCTTAAGTCTCAAAGCCTACAAAACAAACTCAATATTAGTCATCAACAAGCAATGGATCAACTCCAAATGAGTGAACATCACCAAGTATGGCAATTGTGCTTCTTAGCCTGAAACAAAGCTCAAAATGTGAGAGGCAAACCACTAGGACAAGGCCTAGGGTCAAAGAGGGAGCAATAATCCAAGACAGAACATGAAAATTGACAAGAATCAAGCTCAATCAATTAAGAACATCATCCAACAAGTCTCATGTTCATATCATACACCAATTTCATTTCACAAAGCAATCATGGCAAGGCATGCAAGTTCAAAGCTCATTGAAGCAAACAGAATGAACCAATTCACATCAACTCAAAAATGATTCAATAAATCTCAAGAAAAATCATGGCTAAACAGCACACATCACATGATCAGCACACCAAAATTCAAGGCATTTGGACAAGTGGAAGCATGGCAAATAAATTCCATAAGGCAAGGCAAGGAAAAACAAGCTCAAATGAGGCACAATTTCATACATCAACTTCTCACAAGCCTAAAACAGAATCCAAACATGATAAATGCATCTAGTCAAAGCCACAATAAACTTCAAAGTGTCTAGAATCCATGTACAAAATTTTAAGTTCATATGATAAACATCAAGCATTTCACAAATCATCTAAGTTCATGACTATCAAAAAGTCCACAAATGACAAGCCAGAAAGGAAAATCTCAAACAAATCACAAACCAATCCATAAATTCCACAAACATTCACAAGCAATCCTAACATCCAGAAGTAGCATCATGCAAAATTTCACATCAATTGGCATTGAATTGGCATGGTAAAGAAAATCCACAAGTTGAGCAAGCAATGGTGTGACACACATTGTCACACCTACCTTAACCAGATCATAACTCATCAACCAGAAATGAGAAAAATGCAAACTCTATACCAAAATGACCATTAGGATGTCTATTTTAAGCATGCAAAATTTCACAATCATTGGACAAAATCTCATCATTTCACAATCAAAATGGCAAGGTAGGTCAAGAAAGCACATGTATACACATTCCCTAAGCAAAATAAAAATCCATGCGTGCACAATTTCTGGAAAAAATATCATAAAATACTAGACATGATGGTGAGCAATATGCAAAAAATCTCATATGAATTGGACAATTATTCATGAACTTATGAATTTTTGAATGAAGGAAAAAATTAAAAAAACATGTAAAAGCATGGATGAACATGGATATCACAATGAAATAAAATGCCAAGGCCTGGTTTGGAAATGTTCTGAGCTAGAATCGAACCGTGTGCATTTTTAAACTGAGCGCGTTTACAATGAAACACAGCGTTTCATTAAAGCTGAGGTGGAAGCGCAATTGAATCCTGGCCAATCAAATAGCCACGCTGGTTCCATGCAACCAATGCATGGCAATAAACATCCAGACTCATGCAAACAGCGCGCAAATGGATCAAATAACTTTCTGGAAACGAAATTCTAGGGTTCTTCATGCGTGTTCATCCAGTTCATACACTCAAGAACAAAAGTTCACCGAAATTCACAAACAGCATACCATTGCACTCGTCCTTGCACGTACATCAACAATCTAAACTCAATTCATCCTAATTCTTACTCACATGAACGGATCGAGCAAAATAAGTTTTGTACATCAATCTTAAAATCAGCATAACTTTCTTATTTCTTGATGGAAATCAATGAGACAAAGCTCAGCATACTCAGGGATCAAAGATCTACAAAATGCATATCATAATTTCATGAATTGTGAGGATCGATTCCTGACCTGAATTGAAGTGCAGAAGTGAAATCGAGGTTTTCAAGCCTTGTAATGTTGAAACAGTCACTCTCCAATGCTCATGTGGATGAATGGATGAAGAATTGAGTGTTGAACATGCACGATCTAGCTGGAATCTTCAATTGCCATTGATGAACACATGCTTCAACAGTTCCAAAAGCTGCTCGAAAATGGATGGATCTTGCCTCAATCTTGTTCAACTATGCTTATGAATGATGATTCAACCAAGAACAAGGCAATGGATTTGGAGAAATTTGCAGAAAAAGTGAGAGAAAAAGTTTGTGAAGAAAATGCAAAATGGATCTAGATCTGAGATTTTGATGTGTTAACCACATTTTCTATTATGATTTGCAATATATATGGTCTGTTAATCATGTTTGTTAATCAATATTAAGCAATGCAATTGGAATTAAGTGAAATGCAAGTGTTATGCAAATTAGCCAAAGCACCCTCATGCATGAAATGTAATGCTACAGTGCACGGTTTTCATGGGAAAATCACTTCAAATGTTGTTAGGAGGCAAATGCAAGTGAAAAAATGTAAAGCCAATGCCTATTTTTCAAATTAGATTTTTCCCTCCCAAATTCAAATGGAAAATCCAAAATTTTTGTAATGGAAATGCATGATATGTAATGCATGTTTTGGATAGCTCATGTCAAAATGGGAATGTTGCAAAAAATCCCACTCCATTTGGCCTTGTGGTGTGAAAGTTATGCACTTGTGAAGTTCAAATTCCTTTGGCCATGATTGATCCATATCTCTTCAACCATACATGAGAAATTCATGTTCATTGACTTTTTGGAAAGGTGAGAACAAGATCTTCAACTTTCATGTTGGACAAAGTTTCATTTGAAGCATGCTTGATGATGTAAACTTGAGGAGAAAACCTTTCCATTTTTGGCAATTTCAAATTACAGGTCACTTACTATTTTTGGAAACTTTTCATCTGACCTCAAATTCTTCATTGTTGATGTTTGAAATGTCAAATGAGACTTGTATGGACATGAATGAGGCCTCTCTAACCATCTCCCACCTTCAAATCCATGATTTCATGCACAGTTGACTTTGGTTGACTTTCTAGGGTTTCAGATGAATTTCAGCTTGACTGATGAGCTCTGGACATCCAACCTTTGGCCAAACCACTTTAAAATGATCCCTAGGTCACATGAACTTGATGAACCAATCCTAGAGATTTGCTTCAATAAGAATTGCACTTACTTGCTTGCTCAACTGGATCTCCTGACCAGTCTTGACTGATGAACTGATGACTTGGCAATGGACAATGCAATGCTATGCAGTGGACAATGCTAATGTTAATGACCTAACATGAAAATGTATGTACAAAATGGCGGGTGTAAATTTGAGGTGCTACAGATGCCCCTATTCAATCAACTGGGAACCCGAATGGACGAGAGCAACGGCTGTCAAACTTTCAGGGTAAACAGGGATTAAATACCAAGAACTGTAGAAATTTGCACACTGCAGGGATCCACCAACGGAAACGTCCACTAGGATCTGATATTTATCACTGGGGATTTTGATTTTCTCTCAAAGGTACAGCCACATCCAAACATCAAAAGACGATGAATGGGTACAGAAATCACAACTAGATGCCAACGGACAACTAGGAAAAACTCGACGTTTATCAAAACCAACGGAGAGGTAACAGACATCAACGGATGGCTGCGGGAAAAATACAACTAGATGTCAGCGGACAACTAGGAAAAACTCGACGTTTACCAAAACCAACGGAGAGGTGACCCTACTGGGACGACCAGGAAAAACTCGACGTTTACCAAAAGCAACGGAGAGGTAACAGACATCAACGGATGGTTGCGGGAAAAATACAACTAGATGTCAGCGGACAACTAGGAAAAACTCGACGTTTACCGAAACCAACGGGGAGGTAACCCTACTGGGGATGACCAGGAAAAACTCGACGTTTACCAAAACCAACGGAGAGGTGACCATACTGGGACGACCAGGAAAAACTCGACGTTTACCAAAACCAACGGAGAGGTAACAGACATCAACGGATGGCTGCGGGAAAAATACAACTAGATGTCAGCGGACAACTAGGAAAAACTCGACGTTTACCGAAACCAACGGAGAGGTAAATCTGAGGGGAAGGGTACAAGTATACGTCAACAGACGAATAGGAAAAACTCGATGTTTATCGAAACCAACGGAGAGGTAACTCTTCTGGGGAGAGAAAATATAACTCAACCAAACGTCAACGGATGCATAGGGAAAAACTCAACGTTTATCGACACCAACGGAGAGGAGAACACTCGGGGAATCAACAGACATTAACAAATGATCTGTGGGGAACAAGCAACTATACGTCAACGAACGAATAGGAAAAACTCAAAGTTTATCGAAACCAACGGAGAGGTAACTCACTGGGGATCAAAGTCACGACAGGGAGCAGACAGGAAGGAACACCGAGAATACCGGGTTGTAGGCATGAAACAGGTGACCGACCAAAGCGTGAATTGGTTTGTGTTCCAAAACACTCAACATCCTGAAGAGGGCTAGAAAAGCGATCTTGTTAAAGGATGGACATTCGATCCCACAAGGAATACGAATCTTACTCAGTTGGGGAAACAAACAAAGGGTTCAACCAAAGAGTGCATGAGATATATTATCTATAGCCGTCAAAACGTAGATAACATACTCGTACGGAAGATTATCCATAACCGGGTTGTAGGTTGTTAAAGGATAGATCGACCGAAAACGTGAATTGGTGTGTGTTCCAAATCACTCAACATCCTGAAGAGAGCGAAAGCAAACTTGTTAAAGGATGGACATTCGATTCCACAAGGAATACGAATCCTACTCGACTGGGAAGAACAACACTTCGACCAAGGAGCGCATGAGATATATCATTTATAGTCGTCAAAACATAGATAATATACTCGCATGGAAGACTATCCATAACCGGGTTGTAGGTTGTTAAATGGATAAATCGACCGACATCATCCTGAAGAGAGCGAAAGCAGACTTGTTAAAGGATGGACATTCGATTCCACAAGGAATACGAATCTTACTCGACTGGGAGGACAAAACTTCGACCAAAGAGCGCATGAGACATATTATCTATAGCCGTCAAAACGTAGATAATATACTCGCATGGAAGACTATCCATAACCGGGTTGTAGGTTGTTAAATGGATAAATCAACCGACAAAGAAAGGCATCAGCATACCAGGACCAGGTATGGAAAGATGACCAATCAAAAGGGGAAACCACAAACATTACCAGCGAACGGTGAATGAAAGAGGACCCGCTGGGGATAAAGTTGCTTACTCGGAGCAAATACCCACAATGAAGGGAAAAGGAATATCAATACCAAAAACTAGATAGTGATAACCGCAAAGAGGGGATTACATCTACCGGTTCGTAGGCAGAAAACCACAGAAAAGTAACCGTCATCGACTAGGATGAGCACAAGGGTTGACTCCACAACGGGGAGAAAAGAGGATTCACATCTACCGGTTAGTAGGTAAAAGCCAACAAACAGTCTGCTGAGAGACAGAGTGAGAAAAAAGGATTTACAACTACCGGGTAGTAGGTAGAAGACCGTAAAGATAGGACTTACAACTACCGGTTAGTAGGTAGAAGCCAACAAATTCCGCTAAGGAACAGAGTGAGAAAAGGATTTACAACTACCAGGTAGTAGGTAGAAGACCGCAAAATCCGCCAACAACCAGAACGAACCACAAAGATAGGACTTACAACTACCGGTTCGTAGGTAGAAGCCAACAAATTCCGCTAAGGAACAGAGTGAGAAAAGGATTTACAACTACCAGGTAGTAGGTAGAAGACCGCAAAATCCGCCAACAACCAGAACGAACCACAAAGGTTACCTCTGCTAGGGGATGAAAGTGGGATTTATAACTACCGGTTAGTAGGTAGAAAACCGCAAAGATAGGACTTACAACTACCGGTTAGTAGGTAGAAGCCACCAAACAGTCACAAGGAAGCCAGTTTAGGATCGATCCAAAAAGGCAGACTGAATCAAGACTCATCCTAATGAGGAAAGAACTCAATAGGGAAAACCCATCCCATTATGTGTGGGGAGGGAACGGAAACAACCGTCATCCACGAGGATATAACTCAGTGGGGAGCGCAGAAGGAAATGACAGACACTTTCTACTTAAGGGGTCGACTCTATATGGAGAGACCGGACACAACCACATCTGCTAGGGGAGAATCTACTGGGGAGATCTGTATCACCAATTAGCAGGAGACAACCATCAACAAATACACGGCAACAGATGCCCCATGAGTACCTGAATGTTAGGATTATGCATGTATGCATTATGCATGAGGAATGTATGATGAATGCTGACGATTAGACATGTTAACACACAAATCCAGGTGCTACTCTTCCAGAGGGAAGGCTAAGATCACCAGAGAGACAAGAAAACCTGTTGGAGATTGGGACATCAGGGAACAACAACATCCTGCAGGGGCGGAAGGCCACAAGAAGCTTTCGGAGGGATCATCAATCACAACCGGAGAGAAGAGTTCAATATACAGGAAGACACGCCACAACCACAACTCATGCTGGAGATCAGAGATACCAAGAAGCAACCAGATCTCTGATGAAGATAGATAGGCATTGATAAAGCTCATCATGCCAACAACTCCGCTGAGGAATCTATCCAAGGGAACGCCGGATTACTGGGATGTCAATCTACCAAGTACCGAATCTTCCAAAGAAAACCACCCATGCCGGGGAGAGGAGAAGACTGCTCTGTTGGAGAGACGAAAATTAAAGTCTTCAGTAAACACTCTGCTTGGGAACTGGCCCACAAAAGTGTTCCAACAGCAACCTTGCTGGGAATGCCCCACGGTAGGGCTTAAACAACACTCTACTGGGGGTACACCACAATAGGGATAACAGGGGGAGGAAGAAGGTTGCACTGCCGGGGATATGAAGATGAACAACTTCTACCAACACTGCACTGCGCAACCTCGCTGAGGAGGAACCATAGGAGCTACAGGAAAAAGATACAATTATGCTCGAGATACGAACAAATGTCTTACCTGTTGGTAATCATACCACCCTTGGGAGAGCACTGCGGATCTCCTAAGTATCCTTCCATCATTGTGAATGTTCACTTTGTTTAAGAACAATTTGTGAAAAATTTGTTTATTTTGAAAACAATGATACTTTATCAATTAAAACATGCAAAACATTTGTTGAGTTGAAACAAATAAGAGTGCAAATAATTGGATAAAAGCTCAAATTGATGTGATTGAATGGTAGTCTGCAAATGGCGAGACTCCATGGATCTGTACAAGTTTGAAATCGGTGATATATATTGGAGAGGGCTACATTGAACATAATGACCTTTCCTCTACCATTCCGAATTTCGATGTATCCGGAGCTTCAGTCGACGACGAATCGAGAATTCCTGGCGGATGACAGATGTAGAGCATAGTCTTGTCAAGATGCAGTTACTTGCCAAATCCCTAATTTTTGCCTAGATTGCCCCAGTGTGAGGTGATCAATCTAGCGGGATGCAAATTCTTTTTTTCCAATGTCTCTAACTTTTTTCTGGATCGCCCTTTCGGGTTTTCAATCCACCGAGACGCTCCTTTTTGCCTAAGTCGCCCTTTAGGGTGTTCGACTTAGCGAGCTGTTTTGCTTTTCTTTTTTATTTTAGGCGAAGTATTTCTTGACTGCATCGGAATTCACAGGACGAGTGAACTTCTTCATCCATTGTTGTGAGTGTCAAAGCACTGCCTGAAAAGGCTCTCTTGACAACATATGGACATTCATAGCTTGGGGTTCACTTGCCCCTGGAATCGGGCGCGAAAGACAAGACTTTCTTGAGCACAAGGTCACCTTCTCGGAACACACGAGGCTTGACCTTCTTATCGAATGCTCTCTTCACTCTCTGCTGATATAACTGACCATGCCACATGGCAGTTAATCTTTTCTTTTCGGTCAGATTCACTTGGTCGTAACGACTCTGAATCCATTCAGCACCAGCCAACTTGGGACTTTGAGGGTGCTATTTTTCTTTTGTTTCTTTCTTTCTTTTTCTTTCTTTTTGTTCTTTTTTGATTTCTTTTGATTTCTTTTGATTTTGCACCCTTCTCTTTCTTTCTTTTTTTGTTTTTTTTTTGTAATGCCCCAGTTGGCTGTTCTGCTGATTCTCGAGATGCAGCTGAGTGATCTTATTTTCTTGCTCAAGAAGTAGGGAAATCTTGTCAAGAATCCCTTCAACATCATCTTCTTCCGCTTCGAATACAGGGAATTCAAAATTGGGAGATGACGTCGGATCGTTATGTTCAATGGGTTCAAGAAACAACCTGCATAATGATTTTGATATGAAAAGCTTTTTGGAAATCAAACAAGACAATCGTTATGCAGATGAAAAGATTGTTTTTATTCTTGTTTTTAGGGTTTTTTGTGATCACCGATTTCATACAAAAAGCGAAAAGGGAAAACAAATGGAAAAACAAATGTTTTAACATGAATTTATTTGAATGAAAATATCATTGCACAAAATGTTGCCAACAATGTCATCACTTCTCCTTTTGGCATGGGAGAAGGGTTTTTAAACAAAGTGATTATTACTCTGACTTATGAACAACTGTAGGAACGCCCACAGTGACCCAATTGCGATAGATCCCACCAGGGATGACAAATGTCAGTATCCTTTGCATCAGCAGCTTCTGCTTTTGAACAACCCTCTTCGTTGAATACCTCAGAAGACAAGCCGGCGCCAGCCCGGGGCTTGTTATCTTCAAGCTTGATTACCATTGGGACCTAGGTCCTCGAAGCTCAGAATTCCTGATCTGATAAGGTCCTGCACCTTATTCTTTAGCTGAAAGCAGCTTTCCACATCGTGACCAGGAGCACCCGAATGATACACACAATGCTGATCAGGCCTATACCACCACCGAGGGTTGACGGGTATAGCCGGCGGGTCTCTGGGAGTAATCAAGTTCCGCTCTATCAAAGAGGGATACAACTCTGTGTACGACATAGGGATCGGATAAAAAATGATCTTCTTCCTCTCATTACTTGTACTAGCTTGATTACCATTGTGAGGCTGGTAAGCCTGCTGCTGAGGACGGTGTTGTTGATGCTGATATGACTGAGTTGGCCTTCTCTGTTGTTGAGGTTGAGTTGCTGGAATAGTCACAGCAGCAGCCTGACGATACTGTTCTCTGTCCACACTCCTCCGACGGTGCACAGCATTTGTTTCACTCTCTCCCCTTCTGGGTGCCCCAGAGGATGGCTTCTTGGAATTGGAAGAACTTGAAGAGCCAGGATCTTGTATCTTTCCTGATTTGATAAGACTCTCAGTCCTCTCCCCACAGACAACAACATCAGAAAAGCTACTGAACGGGCAACTCCCCAGGCGCTCCATGAACACACCCTGCAAGGTCCCGATGAACATATCAGTCAGCTCTCTCTCCAACATCGGAGGTTGTACTCTTGCGGCTAGCTCACGCCATCTCTGGGCATACTCTTTGAAGCTTTCACCAGTCTTCTGACACAAGCTCTGCAGTTGGGTTCGGCTCGGCGCCATATCCATGTTGTGCTTGTATTGTCTCAGAAAGGCTTCGCCCAGATCTTTCCAGCTTCTGACTGATTCTTTCTTCAGATCCATGTACCAGTCCAAAGACGCTCCAGATAAACTGTCTTGGAAAAAGTACATCCACATCTTCTCATCGTCAGTGTATGCTGAGATCTTTCTGTAATAAGCTTGTACATGAGTGCGAGGATAGGAAGTACCATTGTATTTGTCAAAGGACGGCGCCTTGAATTTGTAGGGGATCCTCAGCCCATCAACCAAACCCATATCGGTTACATCGAACCCCAGAGAGTTCTGACATTCCATAGCTCTTATTTTCTTAGCAAGGGCGTCAACTTTCCGATCCCTATCCTTAACTCTTCCAGCAACCTCATCATCTTCACTCAGCAGTGTGAACATGTCCTCTTGTCTATCAACAATCGGAGCAGGATGACGAACTGGAGCCCGGGTAGCTCTAGCATTGACAGTCTCTGCAGCAAGAGGCTATCCGTTAATTCTGATCCTCCTTAACTCATCCCCTACAGCATAATCATTGGCGGGAGCAGCAACATTGACATTCTCATGAACGGGTACGCCCACTGGTGCCGCGCGGTTGGACTGCGGAATCACGGTCTCTTGTCTCTGAACCAGGGCTCTAAGCTCTTCCTGACCTTGCGCAACCCCTTGCATCATCGCCATAAACTGGGCCATGTTCGCCCTCATCTCAGCCAACTCCGTCTGAACTTGGTCCATGTTTCTCTGATGGTTGAGTCTGGTTAAATAACGGTGCGGACGACGGTCAACAATCCTGTCTCAGTCAGGACCCAAAGTGAGAAGTCTCTCCCAAGCATGTCTGTAATGCAAGGATGGTATGTGCATGATATGCGTATGATGCGGATGCTATATTCTATCATGAATGATCCTGATAAAGGATATGCATATGCGGGTTAACTTTTTTCTTTATGCATTATTATTTTTTGAAAATAAACATGCTATGATGCAAATGATGGAGCCATGACTGGTCAGCTGGGTATCACGCGGCACAGGATCAAAGCTTCGGCCTGAACTCGGAACCACAAATCATCTAAAACCCAAAGTCATCTGAACCCAAGTCAACATCTGAGCAATTACCCTCACATTCAGCCCAGGGATCCGAAATAAACGGAACCCTCCGATAAATACCAGGATCAAACCTCCGGCGTCTCAAAATAAAGGTCCATAAATCCGACTTAACCATAATCACCATCACAGAATCACTGGCAGAAACTGTACTTGCAAGAATCAAACCCTCCCCTCACAGGTGAATTCTAACAAGGTCATCCTAAGGCGGACAATGGTCTCGACAATCGGGCGAAGATACTCAACGGGTTTGCCCTTTCGGGTGTGCCGTTGCAGCTCTCTTAAGATCGTCTCAACCAAAGATCCGGGAAAGATCGGTCACCGATGTCATCCGGCTGTGGTGACACGTCGCAACAACATGCTGATACAGCAAGTGAGGAAACGCGAGACCACGCTAATCCTAGGTGTATACTCGGGCCTGGGTTTTAGCCCCACTCAGAACACCCACCCCAAACAGAGGAACCAACCTGTACAGGATCAACACAATGATAGTATGATGCATGCAAACAGATATGCACATATATACAACATAATAAACATAAATGCAATAAATAGAGTAACACAAGCAACCTAAACCCTATCCTAGAGAGCGCTAGGAGAGACTCGCTTAGGGAAGATGGACCAACAAGAGGTCAACTTCTATTCCCCAACAGAGTCGCCAGCTGTCGCATTACGCGAAAAACCGGCGGGAAAACAAGAACAACAGAGCCGCCACCGTGCGTTATTTATCCCAAAAGAGGGAAAGGAAACGCTCGAAGTAAACCTGGAAAAGACATGGTCTCGCGACCAAAGTGAGATGGGATCGGGAGTCGGTTATGCGAAGGGAAGGTATTAGCACCCCTACGCATCCGTCGTACTCGACGGGATCCATGCACAAAAGGAAGGATAAAGGTTGCTGAAACGCTGCTCAAACACAAACGCTGGCTGAAAGAGACATAGAAAACAAAAGACACTAACTCGGCAGGATATCGCATCCTGGGCCTACGTAGTCTGTCAGGCACAGACATCAGAGTCGACGTAGTTCGGACAGGGGGAAACGTGCTCGCTAGGATATCGCATCCTATGCATACGTATCTTCTTGGACTAAGAAGAATCAGAGCACTCGTAGCTCGGCTAACGCACGCCAAACAAAACCACACGGGAAATCGACTGCGAATCGCTGGACTTACGTCAAACTCCACACAAACAGGCAAACATGGAAACCGAATGCCAATCGCTAGACTTACATCAGACTTCGAACCAACAAACACACACTGGAAACCAACTGCCAATCGCTGGACTTACGTCAGACTCCAACAAAGAAACTGGAAACCGAATGCCAATCGCTGGACTTACATCGGACTCCAACCAGAAAAGGAGAAACAACTCACACAAACAAAACAAAAGGGCGCCCGGAGAGATCATCTCATCTCCTGCCTACGTACCTCATCTGGTATGAGGATCAGGGCGACGTACTTCCCCTACGCAGGGACAAAGGACTAGCCTAACCAGATACAAAGGGAGACACTACTAGGGAGACTACGACTCGAGCCTAGCAGTTATCATGCATATCATCCCTAAGTTAAGGTTGCTATCTAACTTGCACAGGGAGCAAGCTATCCTAAACAACACAACAGTCATACAGAAGCACAAAATAAGCACACACACTATATACAAATAGAGGGGCTCAAACAAGGCTAGGCTTTAGTCAAGGGGTCATGTCAACCTCGACAAACAAGCCACTGTATCAGGGTGAGGTTAGCTCTTAACCCTAACATTGAGAGTTAGGGTGAAGCAAATGAAATAGGAAGTGAGGGGTGTGCCTCACAACTCTTATCCCGGGCCTGGGAGAGCTTTAGACAAATGAAAGTGTGGGTTCAGAAAGTTGGAACCCTTCTACACTTATGACTGACTCAACATAGATCTTGGGTTAATATCCACAATGCATCAACACCAGTTGTGTGAGCAAAGGGATGACTCAACTGAATAGCAGGAGATGGATTGCACATCTCTTTTATCTGCCAATTGCCTCATAGAGGTCTTTTCCTGCTTGGCACAAAGATAAACAAACACAAGCATTGCCTCTTAAGGAGGGCTTCAGACAGGTGCCTGCCCAAGTAACAGGACAGGTCTTCCAGACTACATGGAGTTAGTGGAATTATACCTCAATGCTCAAGCTATCAAGCAAAGCAAAAGCAAGTTCACAATGAACTATAGCAACTAAGGTACCTGAAAACAATCCAACTTAGTCAGTACACAACTCAGACAAAAGTCAAACAGTTAATAACCAATGGTCAACAGTCAACTGTACATAAACAGACAGACAAGCATCAATGCACAAAGGTGCAAGCCACAAGGCCTAGGCTTAAGTCTCAAAGCCTACAAAACAAACTCAATATTAGTCATCAACAAGCAATGGATCAACTCCAAATGAGTGAACATCACCAAGTATGGCAATTGTGCTTCTTAGCCTGAAACAAAGCTCAAAATGTGAGAGGCAAACCACTAGGACAAGGCCGAGGGTCAAAGAGGGAGCAATAATCCAAGACAGAACATGAAAATTGACAAGAATCAAGCTCAATCAATTAATAACATCATCCAACAAGTCTCATGTTCATATCATACACCAATTTCATTTCACAAAGCAATCATGGCAAGGCATGCAAGTTCAAAGCTCATTGAAGCAAACAGAATGAACCAATCCACATCAACTCAAAAATGATTCAATAAATCTCAAGAAAAATCATGGCTAAACAGCACACATCACATGATCAACACACCAAAATTCAAGGCATTTGGACAAGTGTAAGCATGGCAAATAAATTCCATAAGGCAAGGCAAGGCAAAACAAGCTAAAATGAGGCACAATTTCATACATCAACTTCTCACAAGCCTCAAACAGAATCCAAACATGATAAATGCATCCAATCAAAGCCACAATAAACTTCAAAGTGTCTAGAATCCATGTACAAAATTTTAAGTTCATATGATAAACATCAAGCATTTCACAAATCATCTAAGTTCATGACTATCAAAAAGTCCACAAATGACAAGCCAGAAAGGAAAATCTCAAACAAATCACAAACCAATCCATAAATTCCACAAACATTCACAAGCAATCCTAACATCCAGAAGTAGCATCATGCAAAATTTCACATCAATTGGCATTGAATTGGCATGGTAAAGAAAATCCACAAGTTGAGCAAGCAATGGTGTGACACACATTGTCACACCTACCTTAACCAGATCATAACTCATCAACCAGAAATGAGAAAAATGCAAACTCTATACCAAAATGACCATTAGGATGTCTATTTTAAGCATGCAAAATTTCACAATCATTGGATAAAATCTCATCATTTCACAATCAAAATGGCAAGGTAGGTCAAGAAAGCACATGTATACACATTCCCTAAGCAAAATAAAAATCCATGCATGCACAATTTCTGGAAAAAAATATCATAAAATACTAGACATGATGATGAACAATATGCAAAAAATCTCATGTGAATTGGACAATTATTCATGAACTTATGAATTTTTGAATGAAGGAAAAAATTAAAAAAACATGTAAAATCATGGATGAACATGGATAGCACAATGAAATAAAATGCCAAGGCCTGGTTTGGAAATGTTCTGAGCTAGAATCGAACCGTGTGCGTTTTTAAACTGAGCGCGTTTACAATGAAACACAATGTTTCATTAAAGCTGAGGTGGAAGCGCAATTGAATCCTGGCCAATCAAATAGCCACGCTGGTTCCATGCAACCAATGCATGGCAATAAACATCCAGACTCATGCAAACAGCGCGCAAATGGATCAAGTAACTTTCTGGAAACGAAATTCTAGGGTTCTTCATGCGTGTTCATCCAGTTCATACACTCAAGAACAAAAGTTCACAGAAATTCACAAACAGCATACCATTGCACTCGTCCTTGCACGTACCTCAACAATCTAAACTCAATTCATCCTAATTCTTACTCACATGAATGGATTGAGCAAAATAAGTTTTGTACATCAATCTTAAAATCAGCATAACTTTCTTATTTCTTGATGGAAATCAATGAGACAAAGCTCAGCATACTCAGGGATCAAAGATCTACAAAATGCATATCATAATTTCATGAATTGTGAGGATCGATTCCTGACCTGAATTGAAGTGCAGAAGTGAAATCGAGGTTTTCAAGCCTTGTAATATTGAAACAGTCACTCTCCAATGCTCATGTGGATGAATGGATGAAGAATTGAGTGTTGAACATGCACGATCTAGCTGGAATCTTCAATTGCCATTGATGAACACATGCTTCAACAGTTCCAAAAGCTGCTCGAAAATGGATGGATCTTGCCTCAATCTTGTTCAACTATGCTTATGAATCATGATTCAACCAAGAATAAGGCAATGGATTTGGAGAAATTTGCAGAAAGAGTGAGAGAAAAAGTTTGTGAAGAAAATGCAAAATGGATCTAGATCTGAGATTTTGATGTGTTAACCACATTTTCTGTTATGATTTGCAATATATATGGTCTGTTAATCATGTTTGCTAATCAAGATTAAGCAATGTAATTGGAATTAAGTGAAATGCAAGTGTTATGCAAATTAGCCAAAGCACCCTCATGCATGAAATGTAATGCTACAGTGCACGGTTTGCATGGGAAAATCACTTCAAATGTTGTTAGGAGGCAAATGCAAGTGAAAAAATGTAAAGCCAATGCCTATTTTTCAAATTAGATTTTTCCCTCCCAAATTCAAATGGAAAATCCAAAATTTTTGTAATGGAAATGCATGATATGTAATGCATGTTTTGGATAGCTCATGTCAAAATGGGAATGTTGCAAAAAATCCCACTCCATTTGGCCTTGTGGTGTGAAAGTTATGCACTTGTGAAGTTCAAATTCCTTTGGCCATTATTGATCCATATCTCTTCATCCATACATGAGAAATTCATGTTCTTGGACTTTTTGGAAAGGTGAGAACAATATCTTCAACTTTCATGTTGGACAAAATTTCATTTGAAGCATGCTTGATGATGTAAACTTGAGGAGAATACCTTTCCATTTTTGGCAATTTCAAATTACAGGTCACTTACTATTTTTGGAAACTTTTCATCTGACCTCAAATTCTTCATTGTTGATGTTTGAAATGTCAAATGAGACTTGTATGGACATGAATGAGGCCTCTCTAACCATCTCCCACCTTCAAATCCATGATTTCATGCATAGTTGACTTTGGTTGACTTTCTAGGGTTTCAGATGAATTTCAGCTTGACTGATGAGCTCTGGACATCCAACCTTTGGCCAAACCACTTTAAAATGATCCCTAGGTCACATGAACTTGATGAAACAATCCTAGGGCTTTGCTTCAATAGGAATTGCACTTGCTTGCTTGCTCAACTGGATCTCCTGACCAGTCTTGACTGATGAACTGATGACTTGGCAATGGACAATGCAATGCTATGCAGTGGACAATGCTAATGTTAATGACCTAACATGAAAATGTATGTACAAAATGGGGGGTGCAAATTTGAGGTGCTACACCATGCACACGAGTTAGCTCATGCATTCAGCTCTTTCCATCTATAAATACCTTGCCATAGCTCTTCAATTCTCCAACCTGAAGGCGCCTGAAATGCTGCAAGATTGAATCCCTAGCCATACCTAAAGGAACAACTCTATTTTTCTCCAAAAATTCAGATCTGAAATTCAATTGCATTTGGTTGAATATTCAGATCTAAAGTTCCTAGACCTTCATCATTTGATCTATTGAAGTTTCTGTTTGCAAACGGAACCAAAGAGAGTGACTCAATTCTTCACAATCCAAAGGTTTTGCTCCACTGAATTTTGCTTGGAATCTCATCATACTTTGCTCCATTTGCCTTGATATTGTGTTGTCTGAAGTCCTCTCTATAGAGGTATAATTATTGTGTGTTTAATTGTTGGAATCGAGCAAGTTCAGTTGGACACCACCAAACTTCCATCTCTGATTTCTCTCTTAATAGGAATCTAGAGTGGAAGTGAGTGGCATAGAAGTGATGTACATCACTTCACCTTTCGAATGGTGCCTGGATCGTTCATTTTAGTTAGCATTTGAAACTCTGTGTTTTTTTGATCTTCACCGGAGCTCACCGGAGAAGACGGTGGCGCTGGCCACCATCTCATTGCCAGATCAATTGTGAGCCCTTGGATCTGATCTCCAGTTTATATCATAGCCATCAGATCTTATGACTTTATTTAATTCATTATGTTTCTCATTGACCTTGGACTATGGGACGCGCGCAGCTCATTGCCATTAGATCCTCCACGTCAATTAATGAGGATCCATCCAACACACGTGGTTTTTTCTAATTTCTGAATTTTCCATTTTATTTTATAATTCCATCTCATTTTCAAAAATTCATATCTCTTTTATTATTGGTCCAAAAAATATGGGACCAATTTCATTATTTCTCTTTTAATTTCTAGTTTCTAAAAATGATTTTCATTTTATTTTATTTTATCATTTGCTATTTTTTAATATTTTTCTCTTTTCTAGTTATTTTTAATTCATTTTAAATAGTTTTTGATATTCAAAAAATACAAAAATATTTTCTCAACCTCTTTGAATGATGATGGATCTATGAAAAATATTCTCATCAATTTATTAATTGATTTGAGATTTATTTGAGATTTTAGTTCAATTAGGTTATTTTTCTTCATTTTTAATTGATTAAAAATAGTTTCTGGCTTTTAAAAATGCTGAAATTTTTTGTCAAACTTTGTTTGACCTTGTTGAACTTGGGATAATTCACTTGGACTTTTTAAAGTTTATTTGAAGTTTGACCTTTCTTTAATATTTTAATTCAAGTTTATTTTCAAATATTAAAAATGCCAAAAATATTTTGTTTATTTCTTGACTTCCAATCTTCATCTCACTTCTGTTTTTTTTTATGGTTTGACCTTGATCTTCCCTATATTTGGTCAACATTGATAGATTGGTACATTCCATTTCATCTAATGCACTTTATTTTCTTCATTTCCATTATCTTCTTCTTCTTCTTCTTTTCTTTTCTTTTTGATCAATGAGTTAAAGGTTGATAAGTTAGCATTGATTGGGGAGGTTTAATCTTCCTTGATTCAAATCTAATTCATCTTGATCAATTGATCAAGTGAATGGCTTTGCATTAAGGATAGATTGCTTTCTAAATGTTGAAGAGGACTTTGAAAGGACCAATTTCTAAACTCCTTCTTATTCATTCTTTGTTTGTTGATAGAACTTTTTGATGTGTGTGTTCTTGTGCTAGGAATTCCAACACTGAGCCAAATTAAGGAACCATTACCATGAGCTTCTAAGAGAGAGAGGTCTAAGAGCCATTGAGGAACTTTCCAAGAGCATAATTGATTGTGTGCTTGATTGCTTGAGCTTACTATTATTTTTCTTGCATATTCCAAAGGATGGGAGCTACTTGGGTCATCAATACGATCTCAAGAGCGGAACTCCATTAGTGGTCTTGTTTCTTATCCCCTATCTCTTGTATGATTAGGACTTTAGCCATTCTTCTTCTTCCCTCCACTCTAACCCAAGTCAAAACTCTTGTGCAAACATTTAACATTTGTTTTCAAACATTAGAAACCTAAGTCTTATGCTTTTGATTTTCAAAATTCCTGTTCATAACACTTGTTTTTAATTGAACTCTTAAATCAACTTTGACCATTTTTTGTACATACTTTTTATTGGTAAATATAACCCATTCAAAGGCCTTTTTGTGGTTTCAATGGCCACTTTCTTAATCAAAACTTTTCGTAACCTTTAGCTATTAGGTTTGAGTTATCCTTGAGGTAGATGTAATACTCACCTATATCCTTAGTGATAGACAATGAGTCTTCCATGCTTATTATAGGGTTAAACCCTCACTAGCATGTTGAAGCTATCCTCACATGGTGGATTTGTGGTTTTAGGTTGAGTTTTATCCCTTGGATAACAAAAGACCTTAAGGCTTTTGGACCAATCAATTCACCAACTCATTTTGAGATTTTTACCCCGAACTACGAGGTTTTGATCCTAATCTTTTTTAAGATGGTACGTAGGCAATGGGTTCATCCATCCAAACACAAAATGTAAATAAACTTGTATGTTCTCTCCTCATCTCTTCAATCATGTTTGCACAAATAAATTTTCACAAAAATACCAACCTTACAACCAATATGAGAAGGGCTCCCTAGGAGTACCTAGGATGTTTTGGGTGCTTAAAACCTTCCCATTGCATAACCAACCCCCTTACCCAAATCTCTGACATTTTTACTGGTTTTTGATGCGATAAATCTTTTAGGTTTTTGTTCGCTTTCTAACCATTCCTTTGGATAAATAGAAGTGCGATGGCGACTCGACTTGTATGGTTTACCTTGGATTTAGTCAATATCTCTAATGGTAACGAATACCCTGCTACAAGGACCGTAGATCATTTAACCCAACTTGGCCTATTTAGGATGTAATACGGAGGCTGTTCAGGTGAAGACCTGATAACAGTCGTTACACGATACTATACTCAGACGAGTTTCTCTTTAGAATATTATGGGTTGATGAGTGAGTTATCCTAACCTATAATATCTGATACATGGGATTAAGACTCTGGGAACTTTGATAGATTATGATCTACAGGTTTTTATCCTTAGTACACTCCTTTGGGATGGTTCTTAACCTGACTCCATGCCCGTGAATCATAACAAACCCTTTGATTCTTGGTTGATCTGATCAAGTCTTGTCAACGTCAATGGAACTTGGGTGTTGATAAGGTGAAAACCATAATTCACCAAAATGGATGATTGATCTTGACAATGACTTGATCCATCCCCTGACCCTTGTTTGTGCTTGCCTTGTGTGTGATCCCTTGTGTGCGATTGTTGCATTCATGCATACATGCGCATCATAGCATTCATCACAGAAAAATAAATTTCAAGGAACTGAGGTCTTGTTTGCAAATATTTTCAGACTATGGATTATGGACGAAGGAACACTAAGAAGTATAGTTTCAGATGTCCTGATTTGAAAGAGCTAAGGAAGTTGTCATCCTTTGTATTAGATCCCAATGGATTTCAAGCAATGTCATGGGAAGATTTTGTTTGTATTATCTACTGATGTGGTTGAAGGACTTCTGAGTGTTTTGGTTTAGTTCTATGACCCTCTCTACCGGGTCTTCACTTTTCCTCATTATCAGCTTGTCCTATGTTAGAGGAGTATGCCCATCTCTTGGGAATACCCGTATCGGACAAAGTACCTTTTAGTGGATTGGAGGAGAAAGGAGGTATTCTTGGGTTGACTTCTGAGTTCCTCATTGGTAAAGCTACTGTCTTTGCTCAAGCCGGTAGTATGGATGCTTTTGAAGCCGTCTTTGTATTGCTCATCTCTGGTCTAGCTTTGTTCCCTAACATTGACGATTTTGTTGATGTTAACGCCATTAGGATCTCCTTGATTGGGAACCCTATTCCTACTCTGTTAGGTGACATGTATTTCTCTTTGCATTTGAGGAATTCTAAAGGTGGTGGGACTATTGTGTGATGTGTTCCTCTTCTGTACAAGTGGTTTATTTTGCACTTACCTCAGACGCCTACTTTTTTGGAGAACAAGCAATGTCTACGGTGGTCTCAGAGACTTATGTCTCTCAATAATGATGATATTGTTTGGTACGATTCTGCATTGAGTATATTGAATATTACTGATACTTGTGGTGAATTCTCTAATGTGCCTCTCATTGGTACACAAAGAGGAATCAACAATAACCCTGCTTTGGCTCGTCGTCAACTTGGGTTCCCCTAGAGAGATAAACCTAATAACACTCAATTAAAAGGTCTTTTCTATCAAGAGGGTAAAGATCCCCAACATTTGAAGTAGAGGATGATACATGCTTGGCATAATGTGCATAGGAAGGGAAGATCCGAGCTTGGTATGCATAATTGTGTAGCTTTGGAAGCCTACACTATTTGGGTGAAGAAGAGAGCTTTGGAGATGAAGATGTTGTATGCTTGTGAAAGACTTGTGTCTTTGGTTATGGATGAGCCATCAACTCTCCCTAACCAAGATGTAGAGGAGTTGGAAGACGTACTCACCAAGATAAAGCAAGAAATAGATATGTGGGAAGAGTGGTTCCGTGCTTTAAACCAAAAGCATGAAGAGTTTCAACTTGAGTCGAAACACAAGGATGCACTTATTAAGATTCTTGAAGACCAAGCAATGAAGAGATAGAGAGATCCAGAGGGTCTATCTTCCTCTAGTATGCCGCAACCTTCTGGGGCTTGGAAGAAGATTGTTGATCAGCTAGTTCTTGAGAAGGCTCAGATAAGACATCCTTTGAGTACGAGATTTGATGCATCTGAAGGAAGTATGCACCCACAACTAGATCATCTGATACCATTGCTAAGGGATCCTTACGGTGATAGTTTCCTTTTCTCTTGTATTTGTACTTTGGTTTCTGAAATTGTACTCAGTGTAATCCTTCCAAATTTTATGAATAAAAATAGATTTTTATGGTCAATCAAATTGTTGTTATTGTTATTATATATATTTGCAAATAGAGTTTCATATGTTCTTGAAATTAAAATTAAAAAAAACATTGCATTTCATGCATCATTTGCATAGCAGGTTTTCCTCCGCTAAATGTCTTATCAGTTCTTCTTCTATGCATCAGCCAAGCTGACACATTGTTATAATACTCGCGTTAATCAACCAAGGATCATGGCGCATCTAGAGCAAGAGAATCGAGAGCTGAAGGATGGGATTGCCATATTAACGACACTATGGAATTTGTCATTGCTACACAGAACCAGTCATCACCAACTCCTGCAACTCCTCCCCAGAGGACTGTTATCTATGAGGTGACTACCTCAACTATTCCCGTTGTTGCTGTTAGTCAATTTATTCCCTCTATGCCTGCTAGATTCCATTAGGGGATGCCATCAAACTTTATGCCAGAAGGGTATGCACCGACATTTGTTTCCCTGTCCGCATCTAGCCTGGTCATGTCAGTGCCACCTCTTGTTGTTCACACTCTGCCTCGTGTTGAGGACATTATCTACCATCCCGAGCCGTCTGAGGGTTCAAATGTGTATGAGAAGATGGATGAGATGAAATATCAATTCCTCCAGTTGCGTAAAGAGTTGAAGACTTTGAGAGGAAAAGATTTGTTTGGAAATATTGCTGTTGAACTCTACTTGGTCCCCAATGTTAAGATCCCGGTGAAGTTCAAGGTCCCCGACTTTGAAAAGTATAAAGAGAATACTTGTCCGTTGAGCCATCTTATGATGTATGCCAGGAAAATGTCTACTCAAACTGATAATGATCAGTTGCTGATTCACTATTTCCAAGATAATTTGATTGGAGCTGCCTTGAGGTGGTATATGGTATTGAACAGTACAAGTGTTCGTACTTTCAACGAATTGGGCGAAGCATTTGTCAAGAAGTATAAGTATAATGTGGATATGGCGCCTGATAGAGACCAGTTAAGGTCTATGTCTCAAAAATAGAAGGAGACATTGAAAGAGTATGCCCAAAGATGGAGAGAGTTAGCTGCCCAGATTAGTCCACCTTTGGAAGAGAAAGAAATGACAAAGATCTTCTTGAAGACGATGAGTTTGTTTTATTACGAATGAGTGATTTTAAGTACCCCCAATGATTTTACCGAAATGGTAAATATGGGGATGAGGCTAAAAGAAGGAGTCCGTGAAGGACGTTTGTCTAAGGAAGAAGCATACTCCAGCAAGAAGTATGATAGGATTTTCTCCAAGAGGAAGGAGAGAGAAACTTTCAGTGTGTGTGGGGAGGCAGAGGAGGCCTCATGTCCGAAAAAGTTCTCAACCTCATCAACATCGACATCAAGTTTCATCAGTAATTCCTGTATTTTCCAACAACTCTAATTAATCAATTCCAATTCAGCAACAACAACATCAACAACAACCGCAACAAAGAACCAACTACAACAACAACAATAATCATTAACAAGATTTTGAAAGGAAGAAGGTCTCCTTTGACCCTATTCTCATGTCTTATGCTGAATTGTACCCATCATTGGTTCTCAAGAACCTCATTCAACCAAGAAATCCTCCACAGATTCCTGAGCCACTTCCATGGTGGTTCAAACCTGATTTACACTGTGCTTTTCACCAGGAAGCCCCTGGGCATGACATAGAGAACTTCTATCCATTGAAATATGAATCCCAAAAGCTTGTGAAGAGTGGTATGGTGTCCTTTGAGGACAGAGTGCCAAATGTGAAAGCCAATCCTTTGCCTACTCATGGTAATGCTACTGTCAACATGGTGTACGACTGTCCAGGGAATTTTTGAGTTTTTGATGTAAGACGTATCCGAAGATCATTGGTCGAAATGCATAGAACCTTGTGTTTAATCAGTGACTGTGAACATGACCATGATGGTTGTGTGATCTGCAATGTGAACCCCCGTGGGTGTATGGTTGTCAAGAGAGATATCTAGAAGTTGATGGATGAGAATGTAATCCAGATTCAACAGTCGAGGGACATAGATGATGTGAACGTAATTGTACTAGCGTTTAAGACCCCTGAGTGGGTTGTTATCCAGTTTGATAGCAGCAACAGTAATAATGTTAATAGATCGGTATCATTGTTGGTTATACGGTTAAAGGGTCCTATTCCGTATGCATCCGATAAAGTTGTGCCATATCAATACAATGCCACAATGATTAAGAATGGTGAAGAGGTTCCTCTACCAATTACAAATTTAGTGATGAATATTGCTGATATAGCGAAGGTGACCCATAGCGGTCGTTTGTTTGATCCAGTTTTTCCAAAAGAAATAGAAAATGTTCCTGCAAGTAAGAAAGTAGAGTTTCTAGTGGTGAATCCGGTTAGTACTTCAATGTGTCAGTCTGGCGAATCTAGCAAACTGAAGGCTAACGATGATGATGAAGTTTTAAATATGATTAAGAGAAGTGAGTTCAATGTTGTGGAGCAACTTCTCCAGACTCCATCAAAGATATGTGTGTTGTCATTGTTGATGAATTTTGAGGCACACAGAGAGGCACTGTAGAAAGTGCTAGAGTAGGCTTATGTTGAGCATGATGTGACTATGGATCAGTTTGACCACATAGTTGCCAACATTACTTCTTGTAATAATTTGAGTTTTTGTGATGAAGAGCTTCTTGAGGAAGGCAAAAATCACAATCTGGCATTGCATATTTCAATGATCTGTAAGGAGGACGCTCTGTCCAATGTGTTGGTTGACACTAAGTCATCTTTGAATGTGCTACCAAAATCAGCTTTATCAAGACTCTCCTATCAAGGCGCCCCAATGAGGTACAACTGCGTAATTGTCAAGGCGTTCGACGGTTCTCATAAAACTGTCATTGGTGAAGTGGACCTTCCAGTGAAGATTGGTCTGAGTGATTTCCAAATAACTTTCCAGGTAATGGATATCCACCCGGCCTACAGTTGCTTGTTGGGAAGACCATGGATTCATGAAGCTGGAGCGGTGACGTCTACTCTACACTAAAACCTGAAATTTGTGAAGAACGACAAGCTCGTCGTTGTTGGTGGAGAGAAGGCATTGTTGGTGATCCATCTGTCATCTTTCACTTATGATGATGCTAAGGAGGAGGTTGGGACGTCGTTCCAAGCCTTGCCCATTGCAGATGAAATAAAGAAAACTAGGGCACCCATATCTTCTTTAAAAGATGCACGAGAGGCTATTGAGGCTAGCAGCATTAAGAAATGGGGTCGTGTGGTAGAGATTGCCGAGAACAAGAATATGGCTGGATTGGGATTTCAACCAGGGTCGTTCAACATCAGAGCTGAAGTTGTGAAACCAATTTTCCATAGTGGAGGATTCATTCATGGGAATGATCAACACTCAGTTGCCATTATTAAAGACAGTGGTGATGAAGACGAAGCTTACGCCAACTTTACGACGCTTGGCTAGACTTGCAACAATTGGGTTGTTGTTGATGTTACTACTATTATTCATTGCTCTAAGTTATTTTTTTTTCATTTTTTTTAAGAAAAATCTTTCTCTTATGCCTAAGGGTGAAGTGAACATTGATGGGAATTTTTATCATCAATAAAAGAAAATTCAATTTATCCACATCTATGATGTTTTATTTTCACTTTTTGCTTTTTCTGAAGTAGGAGCTATGACGTCTAGTCTACACCAAAAACTGAAATTTATGAAGAACGAAAAGCTTGTCGTTGTTGGTGGAGAGAAAGCATTATTGGTGAGCCATCTGTCATCTTTTACATATGTTGATGCTGAGGAGGAGGTTGGAACACCATTCCAAGCCTTATCTATTACTGATGAAATGAAGAAAACTGGGGCACCCATGTTTTCTTTGAAAGATGCACAATAAGCCATTTTGACTGGCAGCATTGATAAATGGGGTCATATGGTAGAGATTGCTGAGAATAAGAATAGCGCTAGATTGGGATTTCAACAAGGGTCGTTCAATATCAGAACTGAAGTAATGCAACCAAGTTTCCGCAGTGGAGGGTTCATTCGTGAGAATGATCAATACTCAACTGTCGTGATTGAATATGATGGTGATGAAAACGAAGCTTGTGCCAACTTTGTGACGCGTGGCCAGACTTGAAACAATTGGGTTGTTGTTGGTGTTCCTACGGTTATTCATCGCTCTAAGTAATTTGTTTTCATTTATTTTAAAAAATAAAAATCCTTCTCCTATGCCTAAGAGAGAAGTGAACATTGTCGAGCATTTTCCTTATTATCATCAATAAAAGACAATTTTATTCATCCACATCTATGGTGTTTTATTTTTAATTTTTTTCTTTTTTGAATATGGTAATCACAAAAAACATAAAGAAATAATAATCTTTCGTATGCATAATATTTGGTCACACTCCACTTCTCTAAAATCAAAATATCAAATCATTATGCAGGTTGATTCTCAAACCCATTGAATACAATGATCATACTCCCTGTCCAAACTTTGATTTCCCTGTGTTTGAAGCTGAGGAAGAGAACGATAATGCAGAAATATCTGATGAATTATCTCATTTACTTGAGCACGAGGAAAAAGCCATTCAGCCGTTTGAAGAACATATTGAACTAGTCAACTTGGGATCCGATGTTGATGTGAAGGAAGTCAAGATTGGGTCTCAACTGTGTCCAGAAACTAAGAAGGGGTTGATTGATCTTCTTCGAGATTATTCTGATGGGTTTGCTTGGTCCTATCAAGACATGCCTGGTTTGGATTCTGAGATTGTGAAGCATAGATTTTCGTTGAAGCCAGAATGCCCACCGGTCAAGTAGAAGTTTAGGAGAATTCATCATGATATGGAAGTTAAGATTAAAGTGGAAGTGCAGAAGCAGATTGATATTGGTTTTCTTGTTACCTCCGAGTATCCGTAGTGGGTTGACATTATTGTTCCTGTTCCTAAGAAAGATGGAAAAGTCCACATGTGTGTTGATTATAAAGATTTGAACAAAGCTAATCCGAAAGATGATTTTACTTTGCCACACATTGATATGTTGGTAGACAATACAGCTAATTTCAAAGTCTTTTCGTTTATGGATGGATTTTCCGGTTATAATCAAATCAATATGGCACCTAAAGATATGAAGAAGACTACATTCATTACACCCTGGGGAACATTATATTATAGAGTGATGCTTTTCGGTTTAAAGAATGTTGGTGCAACGTACCAGAGAGCTATGACATCTTTTTTTCATGATATGATGCATAAAGAGATTGAAGTCTATGTTGATGATATGATTTCCAAATCAAGTGATGAAGAAGAACATGTTGAGCATTTGTTAAAGTTATTCCATCGTTTGAGGAAATATAAACTCCACTTGAATACCAATAAGTGTACTTTTGGTGTTCGTTCTGGTAAGTTGTTGGGCTTTATTGTTAGCGAGAATGGTATTGAAGTTGATCTTGCCAAGGTCAAAGCTATGCAAGAGAATCCTGCGCCCAAAACTGAGAAGGAAGTCAGAGGTTTTCTCGGTCGCTCGAACTATATCTCGAGATTTATATCACATATGACTGCTACGTGTGCGCCTATATTCAAGCTTCTTTAGAAAGATCAGTCTTGTGATTGGACCGAAGATTTCCAGAAAGCTTTTGATAGTATCAAAGAGTATCTGCTTGAGCCCCCGATTATGTCTCCACCTATTGAAGGAAGACCATTGATCATGTATTTGATTGTGCTTGAAGAGAGTATGGGTTGTGTTCTTGGTCAGCCAGATGAATCTGGAAAGAAAGAATATGCAATTTACTACCTCAGTAAGAAGTTCATCGGTTGTTCGACTCGGTACTCTACACTTGAAAAGACGTGGTGTGCATTAGCTTGGGCTGCTAAGCATCTGCGCTAGTATATGTTGAATCATACTACTTGGTTGATATATAAAATTGATCCAATGAAGTACATTTTTGAGAATCCTGCTTTAACTAGGAGGATTTCCTGTTGGGAGATGTTGTTATTTGAGTATGATATCAAATACCGATCTCAAAAAGCTATTAAGGGTGGTGTCTTGGCTGACCATTTAGCTCACCAACTAATTGAAGACTATCAGTCAGTGCAGTATGATTTTCCAGACGAAGAGATTTTGTACTTAAGAAGAAAGATTATGATGACCATTGCTTGAAGAAGGGCCAGAACTTGGTTTCCGTTGGGGCATGGTATTTGATGAAGCTATTAATTCATATGGTAATGGCATTGAGGAAGTGATTGTTACTCCTCAAGGAACTCATTTTCCGTTTACAGCTAGATTGACTTTCAAATGTAAAAATAATATGGATGAGTATGAAGCCTGCATTATAGGGCTTGAAGAGGCCATATCTCAGAATTAAGTATCTTGACGTCTATGGAGATTCAACTTTGGTTGTGAATTGGATCAAAGGTGAATGGGAGACAAATCAACCCGGTTTGATACCATATAGAGATTATGCGAGGAGGATTTCAACTTTCTTTACAAAAGTTGAGTTTCATCATATCTCTCAAGATGAAAATCGGATGGCAGATGCTCTTGCAACATTGGCTTCAATGATTGTGGTGAAATTTTGGAATGAAGTTCTCAATTTGACTGTTATGTGTCTTGATAGGCCAACTCATGTGGTTGATGTTGAATAAGTCAAAGATGAAAAGCCGTGGTAGTTTGATATAAAATGTTTCCTCCAAAGTCAGATTTAATTGCATGGGGCATCTTTGAAAGATAAGAAGACTTTGAGAAGATTAGCTGGCAACTTCTACCTAAATGGTGAGGTGCTTTATTTGGTGAGGTGCTTTATAAGAGAAACATCGATATGGTTTTGCTCAGATGTGTGGATAGACACGAAGCAGACTTATTGATGATAGAAGTCGATGAAGGTTCCTTTGGTACTCATTCCAATGGACATGTTATGGCTAAGAAGATGTTGAGAGCAGGTTACTATTAGATGACAATGGAATCTTACTGTTGCAAGTTTATGAAGAAATTCATAAGTGTCAAATTTATACAGATAAAATTCATGTTCCTCCAACACTGTTGAACATCATTTCCTCTGCATGGCCCTTCTCCATGTGGGGAATTGATATGATTGCCATGATTTAGCTTAAAGCTTCAAACGAACATCGTTTCATTCTGGTGGCTATTGATTACTTCACAAAATGGGTTGAAGCGGTATCGTATGCAAATGTAACCAAGCAAGTTGTTGTGAGGGTTATCAAGAACCAGATTATATGCCGGTATGGTGTGTCAAGTAAGATCATTACTGATAATGGATCGAACTTGAACAATAATATGGTGGAAGCACTTTGCAAAGATTTCAAGATTACACATCATAATTATTCTCCCTACAGACCTAAGATGAATGAGGTTGTTGAAGCTGCAAATAAGAACATTAAGAAGATCATTCAGAAGATGCTTGTAACATACAAAGACTGGCATGATATGTTCCCATTTTCTTTGCGTGGATATCGTACATCCATCCGCACTTCAACATGGGCAACCCCTTTCTCACTTGTTTATGGTATGGAAGTTGAGCTCCCAGTAAAGGTTGAGATCCTGTCACTGCGTGTGCTAATGGAAGCCAAGTTGACAGAAGCTAAGTGGTGTCAAGCCAGATATGATAAGTTGAATTTGATTGAAGAGAAAAGATTGACTGCCATGTGTCATGGTCAGTTATATCAGCAAAGGATGAAGAAAGCTTTTGATAAGAAGGTCAAGCCTCATGTCTTTAGAGAAGGTGACCTCGTGCTCAAGAAAATTTTATCTTTCAAACCTGATGTTAGGAGAAAATGGACTCCTAATTATGAAGGCCCATATGTTTTAAAGAGAGTCTTCTCAAGCGGTGCTTTGATTCTTACAACTATGGATGGTGAAGAGTTCACTCGTCCTATAAACACCGATGCAGTCAAGACATACTTCGCCTAAAAAGAAAAAAACAACTCACTAAGTTGAAAACTTGAGAGGGCGATCCATGCAAAAGTTAGAGACATAAAATAGAAATTCATCCCAGTATATTTAGTACCCCGTCTTGGTGAAATTTAGGCAAAAATTAGGGATTATGGCAAGCAACTGCATTCGGTTGGTCCTAATCATGGAGGCAGTGTTGAGCAGGTTATTTGTATTCAATGTAGCCCTTTTCCATATAAATTACCATTTTCAACTTTGTAAAAATCTATGGAGTTCGGTCATTCACATACAACCATTCTATTAAATAAAGTTGAGCCTTTTATCCAATTATTTATATTCTTATTTACTTCTGTCAAATAAAATTGAATTTTTATGATGATAATTTTGAAATAAATTAATGAATAAAAATTATTTTTCTTAAAAATAATAAAAAGAATCACTTTAAGAATAATCAATTTCAGCAAGGAATGTCAATAGCAATCTTAGAATAGGTAAGTGTTGAAGTGCAAAGCCTTGTTGGTCCTCCCCAAGAAGTTAGTTTGGTAACTTTTTATTCCCCAACAGTTTGTCAGTTATCCCCCGCTAAATTGGTGGGTCACATCCCCAGTGGAGTCGAGCTATTGATTGATCCCTTTATTTGGTTTCCATTAGCATATTTGTGTTGCATAACTTCGGCAGTCTTTCCCTTGGAATTGGTTTCTTTCACAATTCCTAAGGAGAATTTGATGATTTTTTAGGAATGTGATGATCTTGGTCATAGCATCCTCAATAATTTGCTTAGATCCCCGTGCAGAGTTTTACCTCTTGTATTCCCTGGTGGAGTTTATCTTCAGATATTGAAGATCCCTCGTTCTTGGCGGTTTTGGATTTTGAGCAGTATTTTGGTTTTGTCCCCTGCAGGTTTATCTCCCATTTGATATGGTGTTGACCTAAAATTCCCTATGGAGTGGACAATTTGGATCCTCAGCAAATCCTTTCTCTAATCCTCGACATGTTTGTTAATACTTCAGCAATGCTCATTCTCCCCGTGGAGTTTGCCGATTTTTGGTTGGAATCATGTTCTCCATGATTTCCCAGCCATGGCTAATTTGTGCTGAGCTAGATGATTTATTTTCATCCCTAGCATTTTCTTCATTTGATGTTTCCATCTTGTTGAGATTAGCCGAGTGTTGCAACAGTGATTCAAATCTTTGATATTTGTATCATTTGTGTTTTTTGTCAGCATAATCATCAATCATATACATGCATATTCATTATATATTTCATTATGCATTTTTATTGCATTTGATTTCATAATTCTGATCCCCTGCTTCAGTGATATCATTTACCTATGCAGATTTGGTGTGTCTGTCCTCCTTCGATTGTAGAGTGTCAACCCCTTAAGCAGAAAGAGTTTAACCTTTCTCATTTCCCCACTGAGTTATTTCCTCGTAGATGATTATTATTTTAGGTTCCACCCCAGTTAATTATCTGGATGTAACCACTCCCCTTAAGTTATATCCTAATTGTGTCGGGTCCTTGTTTGACCTTTTCTTTCTAGTTATTACCTAAATAGTTATTTTGGTCCCTTGAGAGTCTATTACTGATGACACTGAATTTCACTGTATTTTTGACTCCGATTTCGCATGCATTTTAGTTGTTTTATTATTATTTTGTTATGTTATTACTATGTTTTTCTTTTTTTTTCTTCAGGTTTTCAGTCTAATCAGAGCCCCAATCGAGAAAAGGAGTGAAAATGAGCTAAAAAGACTAAAAATCAGCATTTTGCAGTTGTGGCTCCCACTGTGGCTGGCGCCATGGGTCCAGCCATGACGTGTCGTAGTTCAACTTCCCTCAACTGCCACGTCTCCCACTACCTCCACTTGGGCGCCACAATTTACCCTTATGGCGGGCGCCATGGTGTTGTGGCGGGCGCCACAAGAATAAAGTTTTTCCCTCCCAATTTCAAACTGAAGGGCATCCTTGTAATTTCCATTATTTTCCTTGCCTATAAATAGAGACTCGATTTCATTTGTTTCATCATCCAAACTTAGAACAAACTTATTTACAATTAGGAATATATCCAGTATTGTAAAAGTGGTAATCGCTTCACATCGGAGTATTGCCACAACTGTGTAATCGAGTCTGTAATCGAGTTTGGAGCACTTTGGAAGGAAGTTAATCCTGCCGCCATTTTCATTTTCGTTTCGCACTTTATTCAACCCTCCGATTGGAGCAGGTTTTATTGCTTTACCTTTATCTACTTTACTTTCTCGCACTGTCTTTAGTTTCATTTATTTCTCGCACTCGCACTACTTTCATTTATTTCTCGCACTCACACTACTTTCATTTATTTCTCGCACTCGCACTACTTTCATTTATTTCCCGCACTCGCACTACTTTATTTATTTCTCGCACTCGCAATACTTTTATTTACTTCCCGCACTCGCACTACTTTTATTTACTTTCCGCACTCGCACTACTTTTATTTAAATTAAAATGCACCTTTACTTTACCATGTCTAGCTAAACCTATAAAGGTTAGAATGTAAGGATCGTAATTGAACCGATAATCTGTACAATTGTTCGTAGAAACACTTAAGGGTTGTTTTGTCTTTCAACCTAAGTTTTCCCGCACTTAATTTCCGTTGGGTAAGATTGAAAGTCGTCCAACGTCTTTCTAAACTTAGTCGTTTTTAACTATTTCAAAAACAGCGAAAGCGCTTTGATTAGTTCATTAGGAGTTTTTAACTTAAAAAGAGAAGTGATTTTAAAACTATTTTCGGACGCGTTTATAAGTTTAGAGTCTGGTTCGTGAGAACCTCTTTTGGTTAAGAAATCCATGTCAAAACACTTTTCAACTTAGTCAAGATACTATATTTCTTAAAAATAGGTTTACTACTCTAACGCAATGCGCGCCTTTTTATAAGTGACAATAAGAGGGTTTGATTAGGGAGTACAACTCGGTTCTGAATACGCGAAAGCGACAGTTCCCATTAAATTGGTTCTTTTCAAAGTAGGAAACACTGCCCATAAGCAATTCTATTAGCAAGTACTTGGATTATTAATTGATTATGTGAATTACATTCGAACCTGTCCTTATTAATTGAATTTTATTTAATACTTTATTTTTCATTGTGCACTCTTAAAACCCCTATTTTGATTACCTTAGATAAACACCGTAACAATAGATAACGATAGATTGACACTTGGTCTCTGTGGATTCGACAATCTTTTATATTACTCTGACGCGTTCGTATACTTGCGAAAAGCACGCATCAAGTTTTTGGCGCCATTGCCAGGGACCAATTTCGTCAAATTTCGTACCCTGTTGTTATATTGTTTAGACTTAGGTTATTACCCGCCGGTCAATGCGAAGAACTCGCAGCACCGGAAGCTTAGTATACCCTCTGGCGGAACCTGAACATTATGCTCGCGCACGTTTAGTTTTCCATAGAATTAGGAGAGCTATGGGCGAAGACCAAAATCATAGACCTCTTAAGGATTTCGCCCAACCATCCAACGAAGAACCTAGTTCTAGTATAGTAAACCCAACCATCCCAGCTAATAATTTCGAACTTAAACCCTCCCTGTTGCAACTAGTGCAACAAAGACAATTCGCAGGTCTTGCTACTGAGAATCCAAACCAACATTTAAAAATCTTTCTCCAATTAGCAGACACTTTTACAACCAATGGAGCTTCTCCTGAGGAAATCCGTTTAAGATTATTCCCTTTCTCCCTCAGAGATAAAGCCATATCATGGTTAGATTCCCTTCCACCCAATTCCATTACAACTTGGGATAACCTTAGAAAAGTATTCCTTGCTAGATACTTTCCCCCAAGTAAGACCACCGCTCTTCGAAATCACATAACCAGATTTACCCAAAACCAAGGAGAATCATTGTTCGAAGCTTGGGAGAGATATAAAGAGTTGTTAAGAGCATGCCCACATCATGGCTTAGAAAATTGGTTAATCATTCAGACCTTCTATAATGGACTTCACTATAACACTAAGATGACCATCGACGCTGCCGCAGGCGGTGCACTGATGAACAAACCTTATCCTGAAGCTAGTGCGCTCATCGAAGATATGGCTCAAAACCATCAATCATGGGGAGTTGAAGGAGCGATAGTTGAGAAGAAGGAAGCCCAAGGAGGAGTACATGAGTTAAGCTCTATAGACATGATGCAAGCTAAAATGGACGCATTAGCCCTCAAGGTGGAGCATATGTGCATAAACCCGAATACTGCAGTTGCAGTTTCTTCGGATTGTGAGATATGTGGAACCAAAGGACACCAATTTGCAGAATGCAGTATCTTAAATGAAACCCACTTTGAGCAAGTGAACTACACCCAAGGGAACCCATATTCAAACACCTATAACCCTAGATGGAGGAATCACCCGAACTTCTCCTATAAGAACAATAACCCTATCCAAAATAATGCACCTCCGAGACAACCAGGTTACCAAGCCCCAAAACCAAATCAACCTATGCAACCTGTGCCCCCAAAGCCGAGCCTTGAGAAAATTATGAAAATTTTTATCACTGCTCAAATCCAACAAAACAAAGAGTTCATGAACCAGAACATTCACGTTAATGAACTGATTACCCAGTTAGGAACCAAGGTTGACCAAATAGTTACTCACACTAAGATGCTTGAAACCCAGATCTCTCAGGTAGCTTTAAACCAAGCCCCCTAGACTACACCTAGAGGACAGTTCCCTGGACAACCTCAACAGAATCCAAGAGGACAAGCCAATGCCATTACCCTACGAAGTGGGAACGCTTATCATGAGCCACCAAACCCAAGATTGAGTGAACCCAAAACTTCTAAGGAATATACTGAACCCACAGACAAAGTAAAGGAACCAGAGGAATATGAAAAACAGGAAGGTCAAGATTAAGGAGAAGAACCTAAAGATAAAATGTATGTACCACCCCCGCCATATAAACCACCGATACCATATCCGCAAAGACTCAAACAAACCCAGATCAATAACCAGTATCAGAAATTTATTAAGGTTATAGAAAAACTTCACTTAGAAATCCCTTTCATAGAAGCCATCACCCAAATGACTTCTTATGCAAAGTTTCTCAAAGACATCCTTACCAACAAACGTAGACTCGACGATCTGAAGCCCTTGGAATGCAACTCTATTTCCGAGAATAAGTTAGCCAAAAAGGATAAAGATCCTGGAAATTTCTCCATTCCTTGTCTTTTGGGAAGTCATGTCATCGAAAAAGCTTTTCTAGACTTAGGAGCTAGTGTGAGCTTAATGCCTTTAGCAGTTTGTGAGAGGTTAAACTTAGGAGAATTACAACCTACTAAGATGTCACTTCAGTTAGCCGATAGATCTGTTAAGTATCTGATAGGCATATTAGAATATGCCCTTGTTAGGATAGGTCAGTTATTTATCCCTACTGATTTTGTTGTCATGGACATCAAAGAGGACAATGATATACCAATCCTTCTAGGTAGACCGTTCTTATCAACTGCAGGAGCCATAATAGATGTCAAGAGAGGAAAGTTGACCTTTGAGGTAGGTGACGAGAAGATAGAATTTATACTTTCAAAATTTCTTATGGCACCTGTGATGGGAGACGCATGTTATGCCATAGATATCATTGGTGAGTGTGTTAGGGAATTAGAACAAGAAGAAATCATAAAAACGATTAAGTTACCATCAACTCTCATACTGGAAGATGATGACTTTAGGAAGCCCTACATCGATGATAACCTTTACGAATGTTTATCCCTTACCCCAGATCCTATGCCATGCCCTAAGAAGCCAACCTTAGAACTTAAGGAACTGCCTAAGAACCTGAGATATGAGTTCCTCGATGAAGAGATGAATCGTCCAGTTATAGTCAGTGCTACCTTGAGCCAAGAGGAAATAGACCAAATCTTAGATGTTTTACGAAGATATCCCTCAGCCTTAGGATATAATATCTATAACTTGAAAGGTATAAGCCCATTTGTACGCATGCATCAGATTTCGCTCGAAAAAGATTCAATGCCCTCCAGAGAACATCAAAGAACAATAAACCCTATAATGAGTGATGTTGTTAAAAAAGAAGTTCTTAAGTTACTTGAGGCAGGTATAATATATCAGATCTCGGATAGTAAGTGGGTGAGCCCTGTGTATGTAGTACCTAAAAAGGGAGGCATCACAGTAGTGCAAAACGATAAAGGCGAACATGTAGCAAAACGGATAGAAGGAGGATGACGGATGTGAATAGACTATAGAAAGTTAAATAAAGCAACCAGGAAGGACCATTTCCCTTTACCATTTATAGACCAGATGTTGGAGCGTCTAGCCAGACACTCTTACTTCTGCTATCTAGATGGATACTCTGGATTCTTCCAAATACCTATCCACCCTGAAAATCAAGAAAAAACTACCTTTACATGCCCTTATGGAACTTTTGCCTATAGGCGAATGCCATTCGGTCTCTGTAATGCCCCAGCTACTTTCCAGCGCTGCATGATGTCAATCTTTGCAGATTACCTAGATGGTATCATGGAAGTATTTATGGATGATTTCTCAGTTTGCGGATTCGATTTCAACAATTGTCTTGCTAACCTTGAGAAAATCCTGGAAAGATGCGTGGCGGTGAACCTCGTGCTAAACTGGGAAAAGTGTCATTTCATGGTCACCGAAGGGATTGTTTTAGGACATATAGTTTCCGAAAAAGGTATTGAGGTAGATAGAGCTAAGATAGAAGTCATAGAGAACCTAAAACCATCCAAAACTATAAGAGAAGTCCGAAGTTTCCTTGGACATGCTGGATTCTACCGGCGTTTTATCAAGGACTTCTCCAAAATAACTAAACCTTTAACTGGCCTTTTAATGAAAGATGCTGAATTCATTTTCGATGGAAAATGTAATGAAGCATTTAATCTTTTAAAGCAAGCATTAATGTCAGCACCTATTATGCAACCCCCTGATTGGTCAGAACCTTTTGAGATAATGTGCGACGCTAGTGATTACGCTGTTTGAGCCGTTCTAGGACAAAGGAAAGATAAAAAATTACATGTGATATATTATGCCAGTAGAACCCTAGACGCTGCCCAACTTAACTACGCAACAACTGAAAAGGAATTATTCGCTGTAGTTTTCGCTATAGACAAATTTAGATCTTATCTAGTAGGAACCAAAATTATAGTTTACACCGATCATGCTGTCACTCGTTACCTATTAAGTAAAAAAGATGCCAAGCCCAGGTTACTCTGATGGATTCTGTTACTACAAGAGTTTGATTTAGATATCATAGATAAAAAAGGCACTGAAAATGTAGTAGCTGATCATCTCTCTAGGCTAGAACATCTGAAACTAGACTTAGTGCCCATAAATGATTATTTTGCCTATGATAGACTGATAGCTAGACTAGAAACCCTTGAAGATGATAGCCTAGGCCCTCATGAGCACTTCCAAAAATCCTTAGCAGTAAGTAACATGCCATGGTATGCAGACTTTGTTAATTACCTAGCTGCTGATATCATACCCCCTGATCTTGACTAGCACCGGAAGAAGAAGTTCTTCAACGATGTGAGAAACTTTTATTGGGACGAACCGCTTTTTTTCAAAAGGGGTAAAGACGACATTTTTCGTCGTTGTGTTCCAGAAGAGGAGGTAAAAAGTATAATTGAGTGATGCGGTGTTTCGCAAGTGTACGAACGCGTCAGAGTAATATAAAAGATTGTCGAATCCACAGAGACCAAGTGTCAATCTATCGTTATCTATTGTTATGGTGTTTATCAAAGGCAATCAAATAGGTCTTTTTGTAGTGTGTAATGAACAGTAAAGTGTTGAATAAAGATTAATTAATAAAGATAGGGTCGAATGTAATTCACGTAATTAATTGATAATCCAAGTACTTGCTAGTAGAGCTACTTATGGGCAGTGTTTCCTACTTTGAAAAGAACTAATTTAACAGGAACTGTCGCTTTCGTGTATTCAGAACCGAGTTGTACTCCCTAATCAAACCCTCTTATTGTCACTTATAAAAAGGCGCGCATTGCGTTAGAGTAGTAAACCTATTTTTAAGAAATATAGTATCTTGACTAAGTTGAAAAGTATTATAACCTGGATTTCTTAACCAAAAGAAGTTCTTACGAACCAGACTCTAAACTTATAAACGCGTCCGAAAATAGTTTTAAAATCTCTTTTCTTCTTAATGTTAAAATCTCCTAATGAACTAAACAAAGCGCTTTCGCTGTTTTTGAAATAGTTAAAAACAATTAAGTTTAAAAAGACGTTGGACGGCTTTCGATCTTACCCAACGAAATTGAAGTGCGGGAAAACTTAATTTGAACATTAAAATAGCCCTTAAGTATTTCTACGAACAATTGTACGGATTATCGGTTCAATTATGATCCTTACATTCTAACCTTATAAGTTTAGCTAGACATGGTAAAGTAAAAGTGCATTAAAATAAATAAAAGTAGTGCGAGTGCGGAAAGTAAATAAAAGTAGTGCGAGTGCGGAAAGTAAATAATTTAAAGCGAGTGCGAGGAAATAAATAAAAGTAAAACGAGTGCGAGGAAATAAATAAAGTAAAGCGAGTGCGAGGAAATAGATAATTTAAAGCGAGTGCGAGAAATAAATAAAGTAAAAGCGAGTGCGGGAAATAAATAAAATAAAAACGAGTGCGGGAAATAAATAAAGTAAAGGCGAGTGCGGGAAATAAATAAAGTAAAGACAAGTAATAAAAACCTGCTCCAATCGGAGGGCTGAGTAAATTGCGATGCGGAAAAGAAAATGGCGGCAGGATTAACTTCCTTCCAAAGTGCTCCAAACTCGATTACAGACTCTATCACGGACTTGATTACACGATTATGGTAACACTCCAATGCGAAGCGATTACCACTATAAAATACTGAATATATGCCTAAGTGAAACAAAGTTGCTCCTGAGTTTGCCTCTGCTCTAAGTTTGGATGATTGTAAAAGTGAATTCGCGTTTCTATTTATAGGCAAGTAAAAAGGTGGAATTGACTTGGATGCCCTTCAACTTAAAAATAGGAGGGAACCGTTTTTCCTCTTGTGGCGCCCGCCACAAGGCCATGGCGCCCGCCACAAGCACAATATGTGGCGCCATAGCGGAAGTAGTGGGAAAACGTGGGATTTGATGGAAGTTAAATTTGACACGTCATGGCTTGGTCTGTGGCGCCCGCCATTGGGTAGGCCATAAGAGCAAAATGCTGAATTTTAGGGTTTTTGGCTCTTTTTCGCTCCTTTTCTCGATCGGGGCTCCGATTAAAGTGAAAACCTGAAAACAAAGGAAAACATACCAATAACACAACAAAATGATAATAAAACAGCTAGAATGCATGCGAAATCGGAGTCGAAAATACGTAAATTTTAGTGTGATCAAACTCTCCCACACTTAAACCTTTGCTTGTCCTCAAGCAAAACATTAAACAGCTCATAAAAGAAAAACTGGTGTAAACAAGTGCTTCAGGTAAAAATTCTAAGTTCAAGTCGGGATGTAGTGATAGGTACTAACTGAGTGAACTAAGGGTATCATGATGACACTAATCCGCGAATACGGACATAAACTTCATTCCTATATTAACCAACCCATATTATCCCACAATACCTAGGCCTGCCTCTTCATCTTTTTTGTGTCCTTTTCATTCAGGCGCAATCACATTAAGCCCGTTATCCGTACATGCTTCATAGTAGAGTGACCTGTTAGTGATTATGATCAGAGCTTGGGGTTTCTGGCACATAAACATGTGTAAACCCTTTTATTGGACCCAATTGTAGTTGTGGGGGATCGTATCGTAATCCGCCCTACCGAGTTCAGTGCCAGATACCTCTGAACCAACTAGCAGTGGGTACTGCTTTTCTTTTTCTTTTTCTTTTTGTAGGAATTTTTTTCAATTCTTTGGTTTAAATGACTTTGTGAGGGTCACCTATACCGGAGTTGCCTTTTTGCTTTCTTTTATTTTTTTATTTTTTTCTGTATCATTCACTTATTTGCATCGGTCCCTTACGTAGAGGATACGTAGGCCGGAGCTGACTGCTGAGATAAACTACTAAGGACTTATACGGAAATGATGATTAAGGCCATGGTATATGGGGTTTCGGGAATGATTCCTATATTTACGAAGCTTATGGTGCTAAAACAGATACTGATGTTTCGCAAAGTTCTCCCAAGTCACCGCATCCTTACTCAAAACATGTCCTTAAAACCTGAAAACTTTCGAAATAACACTATTTTCTTTTGCAAAAAATTTTGGTGGGACTAAAGGTATGGGGAGGTAGGATTGTACTAAGGATCCACTATATTTGGTGACTCGTCAGACTCATGAATTATACTAAAAGGCAAAATAAACAACTAAAAGGATATAAACTATCTAAAAACAGCAAAGAAAAAGTGATAAACGAGAAAAGCAATAAAGAAAAGATGATAGAGTCTCCTCCCACACTTAAATCGAACATTGTCCCCAATGTTTCGAGATAAGATAAGGAAGAGTAACCTGGCAACCTATTGCTGACCACTAGTGCCCTCGCCATCCTGAGGTGGACGACGTGATCGGGTACGACGACGGTCTCTCTGATCCATCCTCGCTATCAGGGAATCCTGAGCGGTCCTCACCTCTCGAAGGTTACCTATAATGGAACCTTGAGTGGCTTCATTAGTGACATGTGTCTCTGGTGGTATTGTTGTTGACGGGCTTGTGAATCTGTGATCGTTTGCAGAGACTGTAGAACAGTGTCATAGGACCTGTTTGACCTCCGCTGCAATTCTTGCATGAAGTTCATATTATCCGTGATTTGTTGCTGGAGGGTAGAGAGTAGGTCGTCACGCCTTTGCTCTCTAGCCAGGTGGTCACGCCACATCTCCTCTGTAATATAGAAGCCAGGAGTGGTACCTGCAGAAGAAGAAGATGGTATGGTGTGTGGTGGTGAAGGATGATGGGGGGACACATGTGGTACGGGAGATCTCTCTCTCCGATCATATTCATCATCGGTGTCATGTCCCGCCTCATCAGGAATGTTAGGAGGAAGAGGACCCAAAACAGGTGGAGCATCTAAATCGTAGGTCCAATTCCTCTCATCACGTATATTTGTACGTCTAGTGCAAGGTAGAATAATAGATGGGATGGCTACACCATGAACCATTAGTGTATAACCTCCTTCTCTCCTTGAGCGGCACAATTTCATGTCTCTAAGAAATTTTAAGTTAATTGTGAGAGGAGGCAAGGGGTCTAGGGTAGCCATCTCATTGTTCAGGTTAAGTGCCCGAGCAATAGACGTAATCAATCCACCAAAATAAATTGGTCCCGCCTTATTCAGAGTTAAAATCATATGGGCGAGCATGAACGGAACCGAATTAATTCGCCTATTTGTGAGGCTTCCTTGCAAATATAGAAGCTCTCTAGCATTAACCTTATTTGGATTCTCCCGGCCAAAAATAATGCATGCCAACAGATATCTAAAAACTCTGATGGTCGGGTTATGGGTAGTTGAGGCAACAACTCCTTCAAAAGTGTTTATGGAAGTGTTTGATAAACACTCCCAGAAGGAAAATACCTCAACAGACCATTCGGAATCCAAAGGGGCCTCAAAAATAGCACCTTCCCCATGAGGGATCCCTAACAAGCTGGCTAGTTCGTCGGTACTGAATTGGTATTCAACAGCAAACATTCTAAATTTGACAGTACCAACTGTGCTAGCAGTGTTAGGGTTGACAATATAAATTAAGGAACTCAAAAAATCGATTGTCAACCGCTCATAGGTGGGTTCTTTGTTGATAAAGAAATTATGCAAACCTAAGTTGTCTAATAAATGGAAAATGCTATGGTAGATACCTAAAGTGTAGAGACAGTTTTCGTCAACATACCTTGTTGGGAGGATTTCCCGATTTTGCAACCGTTCAATAATTTTTCTTTGTCTCTCCCCCGGTTTCCCTCCTCGAAGAATGAATCCGTTAAACTCCATTTGAATGCTCTTGAAGAAGATGAAGTGGTTGGTGAAAAGGTTGGATTTTTACAAAATCCGACGGATGAAATTGAAAATGGAAAGTGGAATAATGATTTGTGTGGTGTGGTGGATAGGAAAGTATGAGCTTTTTGTGGGTTCAATGATGTTTTTCCAAGGTGAAAAAAATGGGTTTGGGAGGTTGTAAGTTGCAAAAATGGTGAAGAAAAGGGGTCTGCCCCGACCATTTACAGACTCTGTGGCGGGCGCCACAAGGCAAAATCTGGCTGGGCCAGATTTTGGTCCTTTGGTTTGGGCTTCTCTTGTCTTTTGGCTTTGAGGGGTCTGGATAGCATTTGTCTTGTGATTCTCCTAGTTTCTTTGACTTGCATAATTTTATAAAAGTAAAAACGAAAATAAAAAAGTGAAACTGAAACAAAAACAAAAACAGAAATTAAATATAAATAAATAACTGAAAAATTAAAATGCAAATAAAATAAATATAAAATATATATAGATAAAAATAGAAATACTAATGTATAGTAGTAGTTTATATAATATTCAAATGTGATAATATAAAATGAGTAATGCAAATACAAGAAATATATAAAAGAGAAATAAAATGAAACGAAATGGTGATATCAGGTAGTAGGGGTGTCGTCTGCCTGAGTGGATCCACGGAGCACGGCTATCTCCTGCCTGAGCTCTGCGATCTCCTGGTATAGACAATCGGCTTCAGTAGCATGGGTGAGATCAGACACTCCCATTTGTAAAGTTAGGTCAGCCATCTCCTGTCTAAGCGTTGTGATCTCTCTATGACACTCAACAATCTGGGTGCGTATGTCGGGTGTCTGCGATGAATGATTATTAGAGAAAACAGTGATTCTAGGAGATGATGGTGTAGGCGGGTATTTAGAAACGGGTGGCGATCTCGGTGCCTCGACGGTCTCTCCCTGGCCCTCTAGAGCATAACTCCAATTTGCTGGATCATGCACACTGGTCATCATAGGGTCTGGCAGTGTGAAAGAATGGATAGCCTCATTGTCGACTAGCAATCGGAACTGACATGGGTGGAAAGAGGCTCTCCTCATCAATCCTCTGGTCAAACAGAAATCGATGTCCATGGTAGTGTATCCACAGTAGGTCTGAAGATGCAACAGCTTGCGAGACAGACCTAAAGTGATAGCAATCTGTGTGATGATTCCACCAACATGGATTACTCCTTCGCTGGATCTGGAGATACCGCTGAGATTGTCTAATAAAAAGTTCCCACATGCTACTGGGCGAGACTGGGATGCACAAAATAATAGGAAGATCTCCTCTTCACTCAATAGTGCCTCTGCATCCGGTCTTCCTAGGAAGGAAAGTGTTAATATCATCTGAAAGTATCTGAAGGCGGGGTTATGTATGACATGAGACAGCTGCATAGGTGGATCCTGGCTTCCGCCACCTGATATATCACTCCAGAACTTGTCCACTTCCTTACCCAGGAAATATCCCATAGGTGTCTCTGGGATAGCATTAGGAGTAGTCTAGAAACCCAATAAGTCGCCGAACTCTTTCTGGCTGAAGGAGTACTCAACCCCGAAAAGCCTGAAAGCAGCATAACCATCTGGTCCAGAGTATGGGTCATAGTCGAATGAACTCAGGAACTCCAAAGTCAGGTTCCTATATGTGTTACTCAAATCATCAGCAAACTCGTCCCAGTGAAGCTGGTGGCTAAGGAATCAAATATTAGGATCGATACCCAGTGCCTCCATACAGTGCTGGTCAGGATAACATGTGGGTGCCATAGGGCGCTGATACAAAGCGATGTAACGCTCCCTCTGAGCATTATCTCTATAGGCCACATGCATGTCATCAAAATCCTGCATCCTGATAAAAGTTAAGAAAGTGATCCTGAAAATACAAACCATTCAAATCTTAATCTTAATGCAAAATATGATAAAATAAAATAAAAATAAAAATAAATGCGAAAAAGTAAAATGAAAGAAAAACCATGGGTTGCCTCCCACGCAGCGCTTGTTTAACGTCAATAGCTTGACGATTAGAATTTATACACCTGTAGTAGTAGGAATTGGTGGATCAATCAGGGTGTGGCTCGAGTAGTATGCTGGAATGTCTCTTCCTTCGTAGAGCTTCAGTCTTCGTCCATTTGCAATGAATGGACTACAGGTATCGTTCTTGATTTCTACGGCTCCGGATCTCAGAATCTTGGATACTTCAAAAGGACCAGTCCATCTTGAACGTAGCTTTCCAGGGAAGAGTCGCAACCTAGTGTTGAAAAGCAGAACAAAATCGCCTATATTGAAGTTTTTCTTTACTATTCTTTTGTCGTGATAGGCTTTTGTCCTCTCTTTATATGTTTTTGCATTCTCGTAGGCAGATTGCCTAAGCTCTTCTAATTTATGAATGTCTAGGGTACGCTTTTCTCCAGCGGCTAGGTAGTCTAAATTCAAAGTTTTAATGGCCCAATAGGCCTTATGCTCTAATTCGAATGGTAAGTGACAAGATTTTCCATAGACTAGTTGGTAAGGAGTAGTTCCTATAGGGGTTTTGAAAGCGGTTCTATAGGCCCATAATGCTTCTTGAAGCTTCTGAGACTAGTCTCTCCTAGAAATAGAAACAATTTTCTCTAGGATTTGTTTTATCTCCCTATTAGATACTTCTACTTGGCCACTAGTTTGTGGGTGGTACGGTGTTGCTACTCTATGCCTAACTCCATATTTTCTTAAAAGTTTGTCAAATATTCTCGATATAAAGTGTGATCCTCCATCGCTTATGACTAAACGTGGTGTTCCAAATCTAGGGAATATATAGTTTTTAAATAATTTGATTACTACCCTAGTGTCGTTTGTGGGTGCAGCTATAGCTTCAATCCACTTAGACACATAGTCTACGGTTACTAAGATATACCTGTTTCCTAAGGATGGTGGAAAAGGTCCCATGAAATCTATACCCCATACGTCAAAGAGTTCTACTTCCTGAATGTTTCTTAAGGGCATTTCATCTCGTCTTGAAATGTTTCCAGTGTGTTGGCATCTATCACATTTGACAATGCAAGCATAGACATCATGCCACATGGTAGGCCAGAATAGGCCAGCTTGAAGAATCTTGGCGTATGTCTTAGAGGTGCTCGCATGTCCACCATAGGGTGCAGAATGACAATGCTCGATAATACTATTTACCTCTTCTTCTGGAACGCAACGGAGAAAAATGCCATCTTTACCCCTTTTGAAAAGGAGCGGTTCGTCCCAATAGAAGTTTCTCACATCGTGGAAGAATTTCTTCTTGCGGTGGTAGTCAAGATCAGGGGGTACTATATCAGCAGCTAGGTAATTAACGAAATCTGCATACCAGGGTACGTTACTTATTGCTAAGGAATTTTGGGGGTGCTCATAAGGATCTAGGTTATTGTCTTCAATGGTTTCTACTCTAGCGATCAGTCTATCATAGGCGAAATCATCATTTATAGGTACTAGTTCAGGTTTTAGATGTTCTAGCCTAGAAAGGTGATCAGCTACTACATTTTCAGTGCCTTTTTTATCTCTTATGTCTAAATCAAACTCTTGTAGTAATAGAATCCATCGGAGTAATCTGGGCTTGGCATCTTTTTTACTTAATAGGTAACGAATTGCAGCATGATCGGTGTAAACAATAATTTTTGCTCCTACTAGATAAAATCTAAATTTGTCTATAGCGAAAACTACAGCGAGTAATTCTTTTTCAGTTGTTGCATAGTTAAGTTGGGAAGCATCTAGGGTTCTACTGGCATAATAAATGGCATGTAATTTTTTATCTTTCCTTTTCCCTAGAACGGCTCCAACTGCGTAATCACTAGCATCGCACATTATCTCAAAAGGTTTCGACCAATCAGGCGGTTTCATAATGGGTGCAGATACTAATGCTTGCTTTAAAAGATTAAATGCGTCATTACATTTTTCGTCGAAAATGAATTCAGCATCTTTCATTAAAAGTCCGGTTAAAGGTTTGGTTATTTTGGAGAAGTCCTTAATAAAACGCCGATAGAATCCAGCGTGTCCAAGAAAGCTTCGGACTTCTCTGATGGTTTTTGGTGGTTTTAGGTTTTCTATAACTTTTATTTTAGCTTTATCTACCTCTATACCTTTTTCGGAAACTATATGTCCTAAAACTATTTCTTCGGTTACCATGAAATGACATTTTTCCCAATTTAGCACGAGGTTCACCTCCACGCATCTCTCCAGGATTTTCTCAAGGTTAGCAAGGCAATCGTGGAAATCAAATCCTTAAAACCGAGAAATCGTCCATAAACACTTCCATGATCCCATCTAGGTAATCTGCGAAAATTGACATCATGCAGCGTTGGAAAGTAGTTGGGGCATTACAGAGGCCGAATGGCATTCGTTTGTAGGCAAAAGTTCCATAAGGGCATGTAAAGGTAGTTTTTTCTTGATCTTCGGGGTGAATAGGTATTTGGAAGAATCCAGAGTATCCATCTAGATAGCAGAAGTAAGAGTGTCTGGCTAGACGCTCCAACATCTGGTCTATAAATGGTAAAGGGAAATGGTCCTTCCTAGTTGCTTTATTTAATTTTCTATAATCTATACACATCCGCCATCCTCCTTCTAAACGTTTTGCTACATGTTTGCCTTTATCGTTTTGCACGACTGTGATGCCTCCCTTTATACGTACTACATGCACAGGGCTCACCCACTTACTATCCGAAATCTGGTAGATTATACCTGCCTCAAGTAACTTAAGAACTTCCTTTTTAACAACATCACTCATTATAGAGTTTATTCTTCTCTGATGTTCACTAGAGGGTTTTGAATCTTCTTCGAGCGAAATCCGATGCATGCATACGGATGGGCTTATACCTTTCAGGTCAGAGATATTATATCCTAAGGCTGATGGATATCTTCGTAAAACGTCTAAAAGTTGGTTCGTTTCTTCTTGGCTCAAGGTGGCACTAACTATAACTGGACGGTTCATCTTTTCATTAAGGAACTCATATCTCAGGTTCTTAGGCAGTTCCTTAAGTTCTAAGGTTGGTTTCTTAGGGCATGGCATAGGATCTGGGGTAAGGGATAAACATCCGTAAAGGTTATCATCGATGTAAGGTTCTTTAAAGTCATCATCTTCCTTTACGGGGGTTGATGGTAACTTAATTGTTTTTATAATTTCTTTTTGTTCTAATTCTCTAACACATTCATCAATGATATCTAAGGCATAACACGAGTCTCCCATCACAGGTGCCATAAGAAATTTCGAAAGTATAAATTCTATTTTCTTTTCGCCTACCTCAAATGTCAACTTTCCTTTCTTGACATCTATTATGGCTCCTGCAGTCGATAAGAATGGTCTACCTAGAAGGATTGGTATATCATTGTCCTCTTTGATGTCCATGACAACAAAATCAGTAGGGATAAATAACTGACCTATCCTAACAGGGACATCTTCTAAAATGCCTATCGGATATTTAACAGATCTATCGGCTAACTGAAGTGACATCTTAGTGGGTTGTAATTCTCCTAAGTTTAATCTCTCACAAACTGCTAAAGGCATTAGGCTCACACTAGCTCCTAAGTCTAGAAAAGCTTTTTCGATGACATGATTACCCAAAAGGCAAGCAATGGAGAAATTTCCAGGATCTTTATCTTTCTTTGCTAACTTGTCCTCGGAAATAGCATTACATTCCAAAGGCTTCGGATCGTCAAGTCTATGTTTGTTGGTAAGGATGTCTTTAAGAAACCTTGCATAAGAAGGTATTTGGGTGATGGCTTCTGTGAAAGGGATTTCTACATGAAGTTTTTCTATAACTTTAATAAATTTTTCATACTGTTTATTGATCTGGGTTTGTTTGAGTCTTTGCGGATATGGTATAGGTGGTTTATATGGCGGGGGTGGTACGTAAGTTGTATCAATAGGTTCTTCTCCTTTATCTCGACCTTCCTGGTTTTCAGATTCCTCTGGTTCCTTTACTTCGTCCGTGGGTTTGGTACATTCCTTAGAAGTTTCGGGTTCACTCAATCTAGGGTTCGGTGGCTTATCATAAGCGTTCCCACTTCGTAGGGTAATGGCATTGGCTTGTCCTCTCGGATTTTGTTGAGGTTGTCCAGGGAATTGTCCTCCAGGAGTAGTCTGAGGGGCTTGGTTTAAAGCTACCTAAGAGATCTAGGTTTCAAGCATTTTGGTATGAGTAACTATTTGGTCAACCTTGGTTCCTAACTGAGTAATCAATTCGTTAACATGAATGTTTTGGTTCATGAACTCCTTGTTTTGTTGGGTTTGAGCGGTGATAAAATTTTCCATAATTTTCTCAAGGCTCGGCTTTGGTGGCACAGGTTGCATAGGTTGATTTGATCTAGGGGCTTGATAACTAGGTCTCGGAGGTGCATTATTTTGAATACGGTTACTGTTTTTATAGGAGAAGTTCGGGTGATTCCTCCATCCAGGGTTATAGGAATTCGAGTATTGGTTCCCTTGGGTGTAGTTCACTTGCTCAGAGTTGGTTTCGTTTAATAGAATGCATTATACAGATTGGTGTCCTTTGGTTCCACATATCTCACAATCCGACGAAACTGCGGCTACAGTATTCGGGTTTATACACATATGCTCGACCTTGAGGGCTAATGCGTCCATCTTAGCTTGCATCATGTCTATAGAGCTTAGTTCATGCACTCTTCCTTGGGCTTCCTTCTTCTCAACTGTCGCTCGTTCGACTCCCCATGATTGATGGTTTTGAGCCATATCTTCGATGAGGGCACTAGCTTCAGGATAAGGTTTGTTCATCAGAGCACTGCCTGCGGCAGCGTCGATGGTCGTCTTTGTGTTGTAATGAAGTCCATTATAGAAGGTTTGAATGATTAACCAATTTTCTAAGCCATGATGTGGGCATGCTCGTAACAACTCTTTATATCTCTCCCAAGCTTCAAACAGCGATTCTCCTTGGTTTTGGGTAAATCTAGTTATATGGTTTCGTAGAACGGCGGTCTTACTCGGGGGAAAATATCTAGCAAGAAAAACTCTTCTAAGGTTATCCCAAGTCGTAATGGAATTGGGTGGAAGGGAATCTAACCATGATAGGGCTTTATCTCTGAGGGAAAAAGGGAATAATCTTAAACGTATTGCCTCAGGAGAAGCTCCATTAGTTTTGAAAGTGTCTGCTAATTGAAGAAATATTTTTAAATGCTAGTTAGGGTTCTCGGAAGCGAGACCCGCGAATTGTCTCTGTTGCACTAGTTGCAACAGGGATGGTTTAAGTTCAAAATTATTAGCTGGTATGGTTGGGTTTACTATACTAGAACTAGGTTCTTCGTTAGATGGTTGAGTGAAATCTTTAAGAGGTCTTTGGTTTTGATCTTCGGCCATAGCTCTCTTAATTCTATGAAAGAATAAACGTGCGCGAGCGTAACGTTCAGGTTCCGCCATAGGGTATACTAAGCTTAAACTTCCGGTGCTGCGAGTTCTTCGCATTGACCGGCGGGAAATAGCCTAAGTCTAAACGATATAACAACAGGAAAATGAAATTTGACGAAATTGGTCCCCGACAACGGCGCCAAAACCTTGATGCGGTGTTTCGCAAGTGTATGAACGCGTCAGAGTAACATAAAAGATTGTCGAATCCACAGAGACCAAGTGTCAATCTATCGTTATCTATTGTTATGGTGTTTATCAAAGGCAATCAAAAATAGGTGTTTTTGTAGTGTGCAATGAAAAGTAAAGTGTTGAATAAAGATTAATTAATAAAGACAGGGTCGAATGTAATTCACGTAATTAATTGTTAATCCAAGTACTTGCTAGTAGAGCTACTTATGGGCAGTGTTTCCTACTTTGAAAAGAACTAATTTAACAAGAACTGTCGCTTTCGCGTATTTAGAACCGAGTTGTACTCCCTAATAAAACCCTCTTATTGTTACTTATAAAAAGGCGCGCATTGTGTTAGAGTAGTAAACCTATTTTTAAGAAATATAGTTTCTTGACTAAGTTGAAATGTATTATAACCTGGATTTCTTAACCAAAAGAGGTTCTTACGAACCAGACTCTAAACTTATAAACACGTCTGAAAATAGTTTTAAAATCTCTTTTCTTCTTAATGTTAAAATCTCCTAATGAACTAAACAAAGCGCTTTCGCTGTTTTTGAAATAGTTAAAAACAATTAAGTTTAAAAAGACGTTGGACGGCTTTCGATCTTACCCAACGGAATTGAAGTGCGGGAAAACTTAATTTGAAAGTTAAAATAGCCCTTAAGTATTTGTACGAACAATTGTACGGATTATCGGTTCAATTATGATCCTTACATTCTAACCTTATAAATTTAGCTAGACATGGTAAAGTAAAAGTGCATTAAAATAAATAAAAGTAGTGCGAGTGCGGAAAGTAAATAATTTAAAGCGAGTGCGAGGAAATAAATAAAAGTAAAGCGAGTGCGAGGAAATAAATAAAGTAAAGCGAGTGCGAGGAAATAAATAATTTAAAGCGAGTGCGAGAAATAAATAAAGTAAAAGCGAGTGCGAGAAATAAATAAAATAAAAGCGAGTGCGGGAAATAATTAAAGTAAAGGCGAGTGCGGGAAATAAATAAAGTAAAGACAAGTAATAAAAACCTGCTCCAATCGGAGGGCTGAGTAAATTGCGATGCGGAAAAGAAAATGGCGGCAGGATTAACTTCCTTCCAAAGTGCTCCAAACTCGATTACAGACTCTATCACGGACTTGATTACACGATTGTGGTAACACTCCAATGCGAAGCGATTACCACTATAAAATACTGAATATATGCCTAAGTGAAACAAAGTTGCTCCTGAGTTTGCCTCTGCTCTAAGTTTGGATGATTGTAAAAGTGAATTCGCGTTTCTATTTATAGGCAAGTAAAAAGATGGAATTGACTTGGATGCCCTTCAACTTGAAAATAGGAGGGAACCGTTTTTCCTCTTGTGGCGCCCGCCACAAGGCCATGGCCCCCGCCACAAGCACAATATGGGGCGCCTTAGTGGAAGTAGTGGGAAAACATGGGAGTTGATGGAAGTTGAATTTGACACGTCATGGCTTGGTCTGTGGCGCCCGCCATTGGGTAGGCCATAAGAGCAAAATGCTGAATTTTAGGGTTTTTGGCTCTTTTTCGCTCCTTTTCTTGATCGGGGCTCCGATTAAAGTGAAGACCTGAAAACAAAGGAAAACATACCAATAACACAACAAAATGATAATAAAACAGCTAGAATGCATGTGAAATCGGAGTCGAAAATACGTAAATTTTAGTGTGATCATTGAGCATTGTTACTCTACACCCTATGGTGGACATGCGAGCACCTCTAAGACATACGCCAAGATTCTTCAAGCTGGCCTATTCTGGCCCACCATGTGGCGTGATGTCCATGCTTGCATTGGTAAATGTGATAGATGCCAACGCACGGGAAATAATTCAAGGCGTGACGAAATGCCTCTAAGAAACATTCAGGAAGTAGAACTCTTTGACGTTTGGGGTATAGATTTCATGGGACCTTTCCCACCATCCTTAGGAAACAAGTATATCTTAGTGGTTGTGGACTACGTGTCTAAGTGGATTGAAGCTATAGTTGCACCCACAAACTATACTAGGGTGGTGATCATGTTATTTAAGAACTATATATTCCCCCGATTTGGAACACCCCGTTTAGTCATAAGCGATGGAGGATCGCACTTCATATCGAGAATATTTGATAAACTTTTAAGTAAATATGGAGTTAGGCATAAAGTAGCAACACGATACCACCCACAGACTAGTGGCCAAGTAGAAGTATCCAATAGGGAGATAAAACAAATTCTAGAAAAAACTGTTTTAATATCTAGAAGAGACTGGTCTCAGAAGCTCCAAGAAGCATTATGGCCCTACCGAACCGCTTTCAAAACCCCTATAGGAACAACTCCCTACCAACTAGTCTATGGAAAATCCTATCATTTACCTTTAGAATTAGAGCATAAGGCCTATTGGGCCATTAAAACGTTGAATTTGGATTACCTGACCACTGGTGAAAAACGTATCCTTGACATCCACAAACTGGAAGAACTCAAGCAATCTGCCTATGAGAATGCCAAAATATACGAAGAGAGAACAAAAGCTTGGCATGACAAAAGAATTGTTAAGAAAGATTTCAATATAGGCGACCCTGTTCTCCTGTTCAACTCTAGGTTACGACTTTTCCCTGGGAAGTTACGCTCAAGAAGGACTGGCCCTTTCAAAGTATCTAAGATTCTGAGATCCGGAGCTGTAGAAATCAAGAACGAGACCTGTAGTCCATTCATTGTAAATGGGTAAAGACTAAAGCTCTACGAAGGAGGAGACATTCCGACAGACTACTCCAGCCACAGTCTGATAGATCCACCAATTCCTACGACAGATGTATAAGTTCTGATCGTTAAGCTAACGACATTAAACAAGCGCTGCTTGGGAGGCAACCCACGGTTTCTTATCTTGTTTTACTTATTTGCATTTATTTACTTTATTTTATTTTTTAATCATATTTTCGTCAGCACTAAATATCATCGGAGAGAGCAATCTCCCGTACCTCATGTGTCCCCCCATCACCCTTCACCACCACACACCGCACTATCTTCTTCTTTTGTAGGTTCTGCTCCTGGCTTCTATATTATAGAGGAGATGTGGCGCGACCACATGGCTAGAGAGCAGAGACGTGATGACCTACTCTCTACCATTCAGCAACAACTGGCGGACAACATGAGCTTCATGCAAGAATCGCAGCGGAAGACAGATAGATCCTATGAGACTGTTATACAGTCCCTGCTTGCGATCATAAACGAGCAATCCCGTCAGCAGCACTACCACCGCCAACATTCTGCACTGATAGAGGCCACTCAGGGTTCCATTTTAAGCAACCTTCGAGAGGTGAGGACTGCTCAGGATGCCTTATAGGCCAGGATGGATCAGAGAGACCGTCGTCGTAGCGGAACCCGTCGTCCACCTCAGGATGGCGAAGGTACCCGTGGTCAGCAGTAGGATGTCAGGTTACTCTCCCCTTATCTTATTTCGAAACATTGGGGACAATGTTCGATTTAAGTGTGGGAGGAGATTTTATCGCTTTCTATTTTTCTTTGTTGTTTTTAGTTAGATTGTTTATTTTTATTGCTTTTTAGTCGTTCACTTTGCTTCATTTTGCTTTTAGTTTGAGTGTTTTAGATAATGCATGATTCTGACGAGTCACCAGTACGGTGTATCTTTAGTACAGTCTAATCTCCCCATTCCTTTAGCCCTACCAAAAAAAATTTGCAAAAGAAAACGGTGTTACTCTGAAAGTTTTTGGGTTTTAAGACGGGTTTGAGTAAGGATGTGGTGACTTGGGAGAACTTTTTGAAACATCAGTATTGTTTTAGCACCATAAACTTCATGAATATAGGAATCACTCCCGAAACCCCATATACCATGGCCTTAATCATCATTTCAGTATAAGTCCTCAGTAGTTTATTCCAGCAGTCAGCTTCGGCCTACGCATCCTCTATGTAGGGTACCGATGAACATAAGTGAATGATCCAGTGAAATAAATAAATGAAAACAAAAGGAAACTCTGGTATAGGTGACCCTCACAAAGTCATTTAAACCAAAAAGTTGTAAAAATATGCTACAAAATAAAAATAAAAAGAAAAACTCACCCGCTGTTAGTTGGTTCAGAGGTATCTGGCGCTGGACTCGGTAGGGCGGATTACGATCTGATCCCCCACAACTGCAGTTGGGTCAAATAAAAGGGTTTACACAAATTTATGTGCCAGGAACCCCATGTTTGGATCATAATCACTAACAGGTCACTTTGCTATGAAGCATGTACGGATAACAGGCTTAATGTGATTGCGCCTGAATGAAAAGGACCCAAAAAGAGATGAAGAGGTAGGCCTAGGTATTGTGGGATAATATGGGTTGGTTAATATAGGAATGGAGTTTGTGTCCGTGTCTGCGGATAAGTGTCATCACAATACCCTTAGTTCACTCAGTTAGTACCTATCACTGCATCCCGACTTGAACTTAGAAGCCTTTCTAGCCCGAATCACTCGTTGACACCAGTTTTTCTTCTATGAGTTTTTTAGTGTTTTGCTTGAGGACAAGCAAGGGTTTAAGTGTGGGAGAATTTGATGACACTGAATTTCACCGTATTTTCGACTCCGATTTCGCATGCATTTTAGTTGTTTTATTATTATTTTATTATGTTATTACTATGTTTTTCTTTGTTTTTAAGTTTTCAGTCTAATCAGATCCCCGACCGAGAAAACGAGTGAAAATGAGCTAAAAAGACTAAAAATCAGCATTTTGCACTTGTGGCTCCCACTGTGGCTAGCGCCATGGGTCCAGCCATGACGTGTCATAGTTCAACTTCCCTCAACTGCCACGTCTCCCACTACCTCCACTTGGGCGCCACAATTTACCCTTATGGCGGGCGCCATGGTGTTGTGGCGAGCGCCACAAGAAGAAAGTTTTTCCCTCCCAATTTCAAACTGAAGGGCATCCTTGTCATTTCCAATATTTTCCTTGCCTATAAATAGAGACTCGACTTCATTTGTTTCATCATCCAAACATAGAACAAACTTAGTTACAATTAGGCATATATTCAGTATTGTAAAAGTCGTAATCGCTTCACATCGGAGTGTTGCCACAACTGTGTAATCGATTCTGTAATCGAGTTTGGAGCACTTTGAAAGGAAGTTAATCCTGCCGCTATTTTCATTTCCGTTTCGCACTTTATTCAACCCTCCGATTAGAGCGGGTTTTATTGCTTTACCTTTATCTACTTTACTTTCCCGCACTGTCTTTACTTTCATTTATTTCTTGCACTCTCACTACTTTCATTTATTTATCGCACTCACACTACTTTCATTTATTTCTCGCACTCGCACTACTTTCATTTATTTCCCGCACTCGCACTACTTTATTTATTTCTCGCACTCGCAATACTTTTATTTACTTTCCCGCACTCGCACTACTTTTATTTACTTTCCACACTCGCACTACTTTTATTTAAATTAAAATGCACCTTTACTTTACCATGTCTAGCTAAACCTATAAAGGTTAGAATGTAAGGATCGTAATTGAACCGATAATCCGTACAATTGTTCGTAGAAACACTTAAGGGTTGTTTTGTCTTTCAACCTAAGTTTTCCCGCACTTAATTTCCGTTGGGTAAGATCGAAAGTCGTCCAACGTCTTTTTTAAATTAGTCGTTTATAACTATTTCAAAAATAGCGAAAGCGCTTTGATTAGTTCATTAGGAGTTTTTAACTTAAAAATAAAAGTGATTTTAAAACTATTTTCGGACGCGTTTATAAGTTTAGAGTCTGGTTCGTGAGAACCTATTTTGGTTAAGAAATCCGGGTCAAAATACTTTTCAACTTAGTCAAGATACTATATTTCTTAAAAATAGGTTTACTACTCTAACGCAATGCGCGCCTTTTTATAAGTGACAATAAGAGGGTTTGATTAGGGAGTACAACTCGGTTCTGAATATGCGAAAGCGACAGTTCCCGTTAAATTGGTTCTTTTCAAAGTAGGAAACACTGCCCATAAGTAATTCTATTAGCGAGTACTTGGATTATTAATTGATTATGTGAATTACATTCGAACCTGTCCTTATTAATTGAATTTTATTTAATACTTTATATTTCATTGTGCACTCTTAAAACCCCTATTTCGATTACCTTAGATAAACACCATAACAATAGATAACGATAGATTGACACTTGGTCTCTGTGGATTCAACATTCTTTTATATTACTCTGACGCGTTCGTATACTTGCGAAAAGAACGCATCAATTACCCAGTAACTGGTGATATTCTTCTCAATGATTTAGTACTTTACTTTTGCCTAATACCGGGTAAAAGTAATCTATTTTCCTTTGTTTTCCCAAGCGGATTTGTTTTCACGGTTCCCCAGGCAATATATCCTTGATATGTCCATCCTAACCGATGATGGATATTCTTCTTTTTGTGGTTTTCTACCCAGAAAAAGGTGGTTATAATCCCTACTTGTATTCCTTAGAAAGTTAATCCTTGATATGTCCATCTTAACTGATGACGGATTTTCTTCTCTTAGTGGTCTTCTACCTAGTAACCGGTAGTTGTAAATCCTATTTTCCCCTTTGAGTCTATCCTTGATATGTTCATCCTAACTGGTGATAGATATTCTCTCTTTGGTATTCTATCCAGTAACTGATAGATATAATTCCTATTTTCTCCCCGACAGTCTAGCCTTGATACGTTCATCCTAACCGATGACGCATATTCTTCCTTTAAGTTATCCTTAATATGTTCACTTTAACCGGTGACGAATATTCTCTCCTTTTGGTCCTCTGCCCAGTAACCGGTTGTTGTAAATCCTATTTAATCTTTTTTCCCAACAGGTTATTCTTACCCTGTAACAGGTAACGAATACACCTCTTTCTCCTCAGCGAGTCATCCTTGATATGTTTGCCTTAACCGGTAACAAATGTCCCTCTATCAGAGTATATTATCTTCCAACCCAGTAACCAGTAATAGATAATCTCTGGTACTCCTGTGTTGAAGATCATTCATCCCCTGTTAAGTTTGAGTGCGTATTTCCTTAGTGGAATCACCTTTTTCCTGTTAGGTCTGAGTATTTCAGATTCTCTCTGATTTACCCATTTCCCCTGCAGAGTTTCCCTTATCCCCGACCGGGTCCTTCCGTTGATCTATTTTCATGGAAATTCCCCTCGTGTCTCCAGCAGTTTTTAAGTCGTAGCCTGGCCTACGCATAGCTTTTTATCCCCCTAGAGTCTCTGTCAACCCAGTGAGTGTTCCAAACGGAATGCAGTAGTACTCTTGTGGATTGTCAGTCTCTCCGAATTCTTTTCTTTGTGGCAATATATTCCCCACGAAGGTTATTTTAACATTCATATCATATGAATCATGAGGTCCTCTAGGGACCAAAATTTGTTTCTATATTTTGTTATTTAAGTCCATTCTACTGAGTCGATACAAAGATTCTAACCTTCACATCCTCAATCGAAATGTCCTTAAATAGGGGAAGCTGTAAGAACCCAGTTTTGACCCTAAGATCCTTCATGATATCTCATCATTTGCATTGGCTTTGGGATCACACCTTTTACATCCTCCTAACCCCTCATTCATTGGATTTGAATTGGGAGAGGTCACCAAGCACATTTGATTGTATCATGCTTTGTTTTTCATTATTTACTAACCAAAATACCAAAAATATGTCTATGTATAGTTTACTTCTTTTGTAGGTAGTGTGTGTGTTCACCTATGCCTCATCAAGCTCATATCTAGGGTTTAAGACCCACAATGCAATAAGACTAATCAAGAGATGGTTCACATTGACTATATACTTCATATATGGATTCCCATGATTTTCATTTATCATTTTGATCAAGAATTCATCAAGAGTTTGAAACTTGTTTTCCTTGGAAGCCCTAATTCATCTAGGTATCTTGTGTGGCTTCCTTAGCAAGTTTCCTCAACATTTGATCAAATATTCTAAGGGATACTTCATATCAAATCATCTTATGCATATATGATACTCCATGAGTCCAAAAGATCAAGATAATTTCAATTTTTCAAGATGGTTCATGGTAGTTGACCAGAGAAAGTCAACTGGTAAAAATAGGGGTTCCCTAGACCCTATCTCCTACATTTTTTGTCATATGAAAATGATTCCAAGGGCAACGTTACTACTTATGACATTCCAAACAACTTTCATGTTGAGGTCAAGAGCTAGTTTTTCTTGTAAAGTCATTTTTTATGGTGAAAGATTATAGGTCATTTTGTTTGAACCCTAGTTAGGAGGTCAACTTCCAAGGACCATAAATTGCTCACTTTTTATGAGATGAGACCATTCCAGTTTCACGATCAAATTCAATATGTCCTCTCCAACTTTTATTCTTTGATAAACTTCAAATTCAACTTGCAAGGGCATGTGCCAAGAGGAAACATTATAGGTCATTTTGGGCCATTACCATTGAACAAGAGATTTTCCTCAACTCCTAAAATGCATAACTCCTTCATGCCAAATCCAAATGAGGTCAAATATCTGACCAAATTAAAGAGATTTGAAATAGATACAACTTTTATGAAGGAATTTTTTCCATTTGAACCCCATAGCAAAAGTTATTCAAGGCAACTTTTATGAAATTAAAGTGTTTGATTTTCCATTTATGTTTGATTTTCCAAACTTCTACCTCAAAATTCATCATGATACAAGATTCAATTGGAAAAGTATTCAACATGAAAGTTTTACCCTTTGATCTCACATTTCTAAAAAGTCCAAGATCATCTCATTTGGCCAAGAATTGGATGACTGGTGCATGGCTTCTCTTCAAGGTTCCATTTGGATGAATCTCATTATCACATTCCAATTTCCATTGCATGATTACATGACTGATCTGTGAATTCGCAAGTGCACGAATCGCATCAAAGTAATATAAAAGAATATCGATCCCACAGAGACCAAATCGTCAATCTATCGATTACTATCGTTATGATGTTTATCTAAGGCGGTATAAAAGAGATATTGGGGGTTGCAAAATAACGGTAAATAATAAATGCAGGTAAAGACAGGTTGAACGTATCTCACGTCAGTTAAGTGATGTTTCGATTGTCTAAATAGAACAACTTATGAGGCAACATTTTCTACTCTTGAAAAGAATCCATTTAACAGGAACTGTCGCTTTCGCGTATTAAGAACCGAGTTTACCCTTAAATTAAGGCCTTTTATTGTCACTTATAAAAGGTGCGCAGAACGCTAAAGTAGTAAACTTATTTTTAAGAAATAAGACTCATAAACTTAGTTGAAAACTGATTTTGATTTGGAAAGTTTTACTCAAGGAGTTTCCTGATTTTAAATCTATCAACGCGTCCGAAAACAGTTTCAAAAATAGTTTTTCCTTAAAGTGATAAAAATTCCTAGTTAACTAAGCTAGGGTGCTTTCGCACTCCTTAAATAGTTAAAACTAACCAAGTTTGTTTCAGAAAACTCAAGTTAAAAATCAAAACAACCTTTAAAGTATTTTTACATATTCAATATGTGAAACATCTCTTTAACCGCGATCCTTATATTCTAACCTTTAAAAGATTTAGCCAGACATGGTAATTCCAACAAACACAACGATATTGATCATGATGAAAAGTTTTTTAAAATGTGAGGCATGAGGAACAAGTGAAGCGCGTAAAATAAATAATGTAAAACGAGACGGAAAATAAATAAAGTAAAGCGAGACGGAAAATAAATAAAATAAAGCATAGACAGAAAGTAAATAAAATAAAGCGAGACAAGTAAATAAATAAAGTAAAGCGTAGACAAAAAGTAAATAAAATAAAGCGAGACAATTAAATAAATAAAAAGCGATAAAATAAGAACCTGCTCCAAATGGAGGCTTTGATTCTGGTACAAGTAAAATAAACCTTCGACTCTGAAGATAAAGACGACAGCAACTCGAAGTTACCCAACTCAATCTCACTAAGGTGCGATAACCCCCCGTGTGACGGATTACCGTTTTACAAATGATAAATATAGGCTTAGTGTTGTAAACTAAGTTGGATGATTTGAAAATGAAATGGAACGAACTATTTATAGAGGATTTCAGCAGCTTGCAAAGACCATGGTACCCTCCAACTTCTCCTTAGTGAAAACGTGATTTCCAGAGGTGGTGCCCTCCATCCCTTCATGGCGCCCGCCATGTGTGTAAATGGGGAAGATCATGGGAACGTGGCGGTTACCTCCTAGTTGAGGGTTGATGACTCATGGCTTATCCTATAGCGGCCGCCATGTGCAACGCCATGTGTACAATATTCGCCGAAAAACCCTAATTTTAGGTCTTTTTGCTTCATTTCTTCCAAAAGAGTTCGAAAGAGCTAAATATCTGAAAATAACATAAAAGAGAGGATAATACAAACAAAATGATAATAAAGTCTTAATAAACATGTGAAATCCGAGTCAAAAAACGGTGTAATTCAGTGTGATAAATGACACACTTTATGCATTACACATTATGAAATTTGGACCTGATTACATCATTTCATGGGCCTATCACACACCCATGCAACCATGCAAGTGAATTTTTCTATTTTTGGAATTTTGATAGAAGGGTGTGAAAACCAATTGCATAGCCTATAAATAAGACCCCTCATACTCATAATTATGGACATCTTGCCCAAGCTTTGAACCTGCAATCCTAACCCTCACCATTAGTGGACAAACTTGAAGGTTTTCAATTGAAAATCGAGTTTCAATTTCACTTCAGTTTTGAATTTGAAACTCAAAGAATCCAAGCCTTTCCTTGATCCAATTCAACTCGTGCAAGCTTCTAAAGTCAAGCCAAGGCCAATTGGAAGCAAGATCAAGCAAGATTCAAGCTCCCTCGAAGGTAAATTTTCAAAAACTTCATCTCTTCGATTCTCTCTCAATTCTTCACCATTCTCTTTGATTTTTGGTTGACTGAAGTCCTAATAATGTAGGCAATAAGGTTGTGTTGCTTTTAGGTCAAATCAAAGCAACTCAGTTCATGATCCTCAAAATTCAAATCCCTGTATCTTTTTATATACTTGGAATTGGAGAAAATTGAAGCCAGATTCAAGATCCTGAGCATTTTCTCTTTGAAATAGTGTCCTTGTTTTTTATTTTCCATTGAGATGAAGTTGGACCAGTCTGGTGGAGGTCACTGGAGAAGATGACCGGAGCCCTAGCTCTGGTGGTGTGTTGGCACACCTCCTGGCCATCTGATCATGTTGGAACGTTTTAATCCTTGCCTTTGGTTTGAATTACCACGCGTAAATCACTTCGACTCGTGTCCACCATGGAAAGCGCATAAGTGGCCATCAGATCGGCCACCTCAATTAATGAGGGAGATCTGATGGCCCTTCTTTTTTCTAATTCTCTACTTATTTTCTGAATTTTCATTTAATCCTTTTATTTTGTTTAATTCATATCAATTTTATTTTTAATCCAAAATATATGGGACTTTGACCAAAAACCTTTAAATATTTTTATCTTTCATATTCTGAATTAAATTATTTTTTTGGATTAATTTTGATATTTTTCATGAATTAAATGTTTTTATGCATATTTTTAATTGTTTAAAAATATTTCTGACTTTTCAAAAATAGTGAAATTTTTTGTCTAAGGTCCTTTGACCTTGTTTGATCTAGGATAAATTCCTTGGCCATTTATTTGGTGTTTTTAACGTATTTTAGGTTTTGACCAAATTAAAATGTATTTTAATTCAATTTTAATTGGATTTTTAAGTTATTAAATGGTTAAAAATATTGTTGAGCCATTTTTATCGTCTTGTGATCTTTGACTTTCTGTTTGGGCCTTAGTCAAGGTTGATTTGACATTTGTTGGATCAAAACCATTGGATTTAGGGGATTGATGAAATGTACATTTCATCTTCCAAATGAATGAATGGTTTTGATTTGATAAAATCCTCCCTTGGTTAAGTTTTTCTATCTTCCCCTCCCTCTTCATCTTCATCCATATTCTTTCACATTCCCTCATTTGACCAATGAAATCTCTATTGTCATTAGGCTAATTGGTTCATCAATGACCTTGTGTTAGATGAACCAATACAAATATGATTGAGATAGGTCCCTCCCTCTTGATATTTTCTTTTAGTGTGTGGTATGTTTTAGGAGTTTGGTTCTTCATACCAAATCTCTAACATGCATTAACACCTAAATCTTTATTGCCCGGCCTTAGATAGTTGTGACTTCTGCATAAGTCCAATTATGATTTCTTAACATAGAACTAAATTTGACCCTAATGGCATCGCATTCTAGTAATTGAGATTGTAAGTCTCCCATTCTTCATGGTATTATGTTCAGACTTGACCTTTTTTCCTTTCATGAGAGCTAGTGGCATACTTGTTGAATTATCCGAGTTGGATCCCTTCTCATGGAAGATGTCTTGGTTTAAATATTTATACTTGTGAATGAATGGTTGGGTGTTCTCCAAAGAATGACTTAACCAATTAAAAATCACCACTAACACTTGATTAACTCTTAACTAACATTTGACTAATTCTTATTAATGCTTCTTTACTTTTAAGACATTTACTTTATGCAATTTAAATTTCAGTCATTTATCATTCATTGTCATTTACATTTCATTTAACTTATTTATGTTTATGTCATTTTCACTTTGCTCATTTGAGCCATATCTTGTGATTGTATATATTATTTGTATGTTTTGGTTTTGTTTGTCGTCTTAGGACCTTAAAATACTTAATAACAACAAAAACCCTAAAAAATATCTGGTGGACTATTGATCTTGATCTGAACTCTTGAACTTAGAACTATGCAACATTCCCTATGCAAAAAGGACTTGGCCAATGCCAACATTTTGAGACCAAGCTATTATGAAATGAGCCTTCATCTGATGTAAGCCTTGGATCTTGTTTGAATTCATCTATTACTCTGTCTTTGTACAAATTGTTATTTTTACCTTGTGTCTGATGCTTTGCTTTGAGTTGATTAAGGAATATTTCATTTGATACATGACAAGACAAAGAATACTACTGGCTTTTGGGATTGCTTGCTTGGATGTGGCTATCTTTATTTGATGCCTTGATCTTCTTAATGTCTGGATATTGCTAATTGCTCACTAATTATTGCTTGATTCAAAGTCCAAAGGGAAAGTGGGTTTTCCACATGACATTCTTGTTTGTTGGATTGCATCCCATTGGTCAGATTTTTTCAACTCTTAACTTTTAATTTTATGCTTAGGGTAGTCTCTTCATCTCCTCCCACTTATTAAATTTCAATATCTCTCCCTCTTTTCAAAAACCTTCTTTTCTTGTGAAATCAAGCTTAGACTTTGCTTAAATGATTAGAAACTTTGGCCTTATGCTAATGAATTTTCAAACTCTTTCTTAAATCAAACTTGTAAATAAACTTAACCATATTGACTTAAATTTCAAAAGACAAAAAGAACTAACAACCCCATTCAATATATTTGGCTTTTATGCCCTTTTACTTAAACTTTTGATTAAAAGCAATTCACCAACTCATTTGAAATTTTTACCACGAACTACGAGGTTTTGATCCCTCATTTTTATGTTGGTACGTAGGCACACGTCCGAAGGTCTTGTCAAACATAAAAATATAATCAATAAATTCTTTCCTCATCCCCACACTCTATTTTTCTCAAACATCTTTTATACCAAAAACACATATGCACATAAAAAGGGCTCCCTATGAGTACCTAAGATACTTTGGGTGCTAATACCTTCCCTCTGTGTAACCAACCCCCTTACCTATAATCTCTGGCATTTAAGTAGTTTTGATTTAAAAACTTCTTATCTTTGGGTTTTTTTCGTACTTTTCCCTTTTCCTTTGGAAACAATAAAAGCGCGGTGGCGACTCTGGTTTTATTGATGTTAAGCTTATCCATAGCTTGATGGTCATGAATTTACCTCTACAATAGAAGAAGGATTTTTCTTTAAAATAAATGAAAACAAATTACTTAGAGTGGTGAATAACAATAGGAATATCAACAGCAACCCAATTGGTGCAAGTCTGGCCGCGTGTCACAAAGTTGGCGCAAGCTTCGTCTTCATCACCACTGTCTTCAATAATGGCAACCGAGTGTTGATCATTCTCATGAATGAACCGTCCACTCCAGAAAATTGGTTGCATAACTTTGGCTCTGGTGTTGAATGGCCCTGGTTGAAATCCCAATTTGGCTTTGTTCTTGTTCTCGACAATCTCTACCACACGACCCCATTTTTCAGTGTTGCCAACCTGAATAGCTTCTTGGGCATCTTTCAAAGAAGACATGGGTGCCCCTGTTTTCTTCATTTCATTAGCAATAGATAAGGCCTGGAACGGCCTTCCAACCTCCTCCTCAGCATTAACATAAGTGAAAGATGATAGATGGCTTACCAACAATGCCTTCTCTCCACCAACAACGACAAGTTTTCCGTTCTTCATAAATTTCAGATTTTGGCAGAATAGACGTCACAACTCCTGCTTCATGAATCCATGGCCTTCCCAATATGCAACTGTAGGCCGGGTGGATTTCCATTACCTGGAAAGTAATTTAGAAATCACTCGGACCTATCTTCACCAATGACAGTCTTATAAGAAACGTCGATCGCTTTAACAATCACGTCGATGTACCTCATTGAGGCGCCTTGGTAAGAGTGTCTTGACAAAGTTGATTTTGGAAGTACATTCAAAGATGGCCCTGTATCAATGAACACATTAGACAAAGCGTCCTCCTTGCAGTTCATTGAAATATGAAATGCCAAATTGTGATTTCTGCCTTCCTCGGGAAGCTCTTTATCACAAAAACTCATATTATTACAATAAGTAATATTGGCAACTATGTGGTTAAACTGATCCATGGTCACATCATGCTCAACATAAGCCTGCTCTAGCACCTTCTACAATGCCTCCCTATGTGCTTCAGAATTCATCAGTAGTGACAACACGACGATCTTTGATGGAGTCTAGAGTAGCTTCTCTACAACATTTGTAGCGGTAAGTTCATGACCAAAGTCGCCACCGCGCTTTTATTGTTTCCTAAGGAAAAAGGAAAAGTTCGAACAAAACCCAAAGATAAGAAGTTTTCAAATATAAACTAATAAAATGCAAGAGATTACAAGTAAGGGGGTTAGTTACACAGAGGGAAGGTGTTAGCACCCAAAGTGTCCTAGGTACTCCTAGGGAGCCCTTTTTTATGTGTATATGTGTTTTGGAAGAAAAGATGTTTGCAATAAAATAAAGTGTGGGGATAAGAAAAGAATTTACTAATTATATTTTTGTGTTTGACAAGACCTTTAAACTTGTGCCTACGGACCAACTTCAAAGTGAGGGATCAAAAAATGAGGGATCAAAACCTCGTAGTTAATTTATGATTTATTAATCAGACTAGACTTGTTCCCACTTAAATATATTATTAATTTATTAATTATAAAAATGAGGGATCAAAACCTCATAGTTCGTGGTATCAATTTCAAAGTGAGTGAATTGCTTTTAACAAAAAAATTAAGTTAAAAAGAGGCATAAAAGGCCTAAAAGAGTTTGAATGAGTGTTAGTTCTTTTTGTCTTTTGAAATTTTAAGTCAAGTATGGTTAAGTTCATTTACAAGTTTGATTAAGAAAAAAAGTTTAAAAAATGCAATGACATAAGGCCAAAGTTTATAATTTGCAATAAAGTCTAAATTTAGAAAACACAAGTAAAGAAGACTTTGAAAGAGGGGAGAGATTTGAAATTTAAGAAGTGGGAGGAGATGAAGAGACTAATCCTAAGAAAAAATTTAAAATTTAAGAGTTGAAAAGATCTGACCAATAGGATGCAATCCAATAGACAAGAATGTCATATAGAAACCCACTTTTCCTTTGGATTTTAAAATCAAGCAATATCAATACACAAGTAGAAAGATGAAGAGCAAGGCATCAAATAAAGATAGCCACATCAAAGTTAGCAACTCCATAGTCTTCTTCATAATTTCCCATGCATTAGATGACATACTCCTTGAATGGCTCAGAAATAGGCATTAGACACAGGTTCAAAGTAACATTTGCATCAAGACCATGGAGCATATGAACTCAAAAGGGATCTTAATACTTGCACCAAATGAAAGTTCAATTCACAATGGCTTGGCTTCAGAAAAGTTGGCATTGGCCAAGTCCTTTTGCATAGGGAGTGTTGCCTAATTCTAAGTCCAAGTCTCAAATAAAATCCAACAGTAAACACAAACATTTTTTAGAGGTTTTTATTGTTTATTAAGTATCTTAAGGTCCTAAGACCACAAACACAAACAAGGTACACAAACAAATATATACAATCACAATATATACACAATACATGGCTCAAGTGAGCAAAGTAAAAATGGCATTAAAATAAACATGTTACATGATATGAATAATGGCAAATGATAAAAGGGCTTGAATTTAAAGTGTATAAGGTAAATGACTTGAAATTAAAAGTTAGTCAAATGTTAGTTGATTAGATGTTAGTATTGTTTTTGCTTTTCAATTGTTTAAGTTATTCTTTGGAGAACACTCAACCCTCTATTCACAAGCATGGATCCTTGAACCAAGACATCTTCCAAAGAAAGGGAAAAAGGCCAAGTTTCCACACAATACCATGTAAAGGGGGAGACTTACAATCTCACTTACTAAAATGCTATGTTTTTGGGTCAAAATTTAGCGCTATGTTAAGCAATCGTAATTAGACTTATGTAGAAGTCACAACTATCTGAGGCCAGGCAATAGAAATTTTAGTGTTAATGCATGTTAGAGATATGGTATAATGAACCATACAACTAAGACATACCACACTTAAAAAGAAAATGGCAAAAGGATGAACCTAATCTCATCCATACTTGTATTGGTCTATGAACCAACTAGCCTTAGGATATAGAGATATCATTGGTCAATGGAATGGATGGGTTAGAATGGGATTGAAGATGAAGAGGGAGGGGAAATGAGACAAACACAAATTGGTCATGGGAGGAATTTTATCAAATTAAAATCATTCATTCATTTTGGGAGATGAAATGTACATTTCATCAATCCCCTAAATTAAATGATTTTAATCCAACAAAGTCAAATCAACCTTGACCAAGGCCCAAACCTCATTTGGATTTGGGATGAAGGAGGTATGCATTTTAGAAGTTGAGGAAAATCACTTGTTCAATGGTATTGACCCAAAATGACCTATAATGTTTCCTCTTCGCACATGCATTTGCAAGTTGAATTTTCACTTCCTCCAAACATAAATGTTGAAGTTGACATATTTAATTTAATCATGCAACTTTAATGGATTTCATATCATACAAAATGAACAAGATATGATCTTGGGAAGTTGACCTCCAAATTAGGGTTTAGACAAAATCGTTCACCATACAAAATGACTTTCCAAGCAAACCTAGCTCTTGAATTCAACATGAAAGTTGTTTCTAATGTTATTTAGAGTAACTTTTCTCTTGGAATCATTTTTGTATGATATAAAGTGTAAGAGATAGGGTCTAGAGAACCCTAGTTTTGACTAGTTAAATTCCTCTGGTCACCCATCATGAACCAACTTGCTAGGTTGATATTATCTTGACTTTTGGGACTCATGGAGGATCATATATACCTAAGATGATGAAATGTGAAGTATCCCTTGAAACATTTGACCAATTGGTGAAGAAACTTGTTGAAGAAGTCACACAAGATACCCAGATGAATTAGGGCTTCCAAGGCAAACAAGCTTCAAACTCTTGATGATTTATTGATCAAAATAACATGTGAAGATCATGGGGCTCCATATATGATACTTAGAGCCAATGTAAACCATTTCTTGATTGAGCTCCTTGCATTGAGGGTCTTGAACCCTAGATATGAGCTTGATAGATCAAAGGTGAGCATACACACTACCTAGAAAAGCAGTTAAACTATACAATGACATATTTTTTGTATTTTGGTTAGTAAATAAAGAAAAATGAAGTATGATACAATCAAATGTGCTTGGTGACCTCTCCCAATGAATAAGGGGTAAGGAGGATGTCAAGGTGTGATCCCAATGTTAATGCATATGATGAGAATAACATGAGGGATCTTAAGGTCAAAATTGGGGTCTTACAACATTGAATTTTCTTCTTTTGATCAACTTTAGCACCTCATCATCATCTTAAGCCTTCAATTTGCTGAATTCATCAGATTGACACATTGGAGCACTAACCGGATTCACTACTGGAATCTCTGCTTTCTTACTTATTGCAACATCTTCTACTTCTTTTAGGAACACTAGATCGAACACACGACTGCTGCGTGTCACCTTTTCTATATCTACAATATTCACCACTGAGTATACGATTGGTAGAGGAACCTCTTGACCATTTTCAATCATAGTGGAGTTGTATTAATATGGTACAACTTTATCGGATGCATACAGAATGGGACTCGCTAACCGTATAACCAACGACAATACCGATCTATTAACACTATTACTGTTGCTGCTATCAAATTGAAAAACTACCCGTTCAGGGGTCTTAAAGACTTGTACAATTACATTCATATCATTTCCCAAATGACGAGACTAGAAAATCTGGATAAGTCCTTCATCCATCAATCTTTGAATATCCCTCTTGACAATAACACATCCACGAAGGTTCACACAACCATCATGGTCGTGCTCACACTCACTGACCAATGAAATATCTTTATGCATGGCCACTAAAGATCTTATGATATAGCGGTCATCATAAATCTTGAACTCACTAGGACACCCATCTACCATGTTGATAGGAGCGTTACCATGTGCAGGCAATGAATTGGCTTTAACATTCGGTGCTCTGTCCTCAAAGGACACCATACCACTCTTAACAAGCTTTTGGACCTCATACTTCAATGGATAGCATTTCTCTATATCATGGCCATGGGCTCCCTGGTGAAAAGCACAGTGTAAATCAGGTTTGAACCACCATGGAAGTGGCTCAGGAATTTGTGGAGGATTTCTTGGTTGGATTATATTTTTGAAGACCAATGACAGGTACAATTCTGCATAAGTCATAAGAATAGGGTCAAAGGAGACCTTCTTCCTCTCAAAGCTTTGCTGATGATTATTCTTGTTGTTGTTGGTTCTTTGTTGCGGTTGTTGTTGATGTTGTTGATGCTGAATAAGAACTGATTGATTGTTGGAATTATTGGAAAAAACCGGAATTACTGAGGAAACTTGATGGTGATGTTGACGGGGTTGAGAACACTTTCTGACATGGGGCCTCCTCTGCCTCCCCACTGATATTGGATTAGTTTCTCCTTCCTTCCTCTTGGAGAAACTCCCACCATATTTCTTGCTGGATGATGCTTCTTCCTTAGACAAACGTCCTTTACGAACTCCTTCTTCTAGCCTCATACCCATGTTTACCATTTCGGTAAAATCATTGGGGGCACTCGCAATCATACGTTCGTAATAAAATGAACTCAACATCTTCATCTTCATCATTTCTTTCTCTTCAAGAGGTGGACTTATCTGGGCAGCCAGCTCTCTCCATCTCTGTGCATACTCTTTCAATCTCTCCTTATCCTTCTGATACATAGACCTCAAATGGTCTCTCTTAGGCGCCATATCCATATTGTACTTGTACTGCTTGACAAAGGCCTCACCTAATTCGTTGAAAGTACGTACGCTTTCACTGTCCAAACCCATATACCATCTCAAAGAAGCCCCAGTCAAACTGTCTTGGAAATAGTGAATTAGCAACTGATCATTATCGGCCTGAGTAGACATTTTTATGGCGTACATCACAAGATGGCTCAACGGAAAAGTATTCCCTTTGTATTTTTCAAAGTCTGGGACCTTGACATTGGGGACCAGGAAGAGTTCATCATCACTCTTCCCAAATAAATATTTCCCTCTCAAAGTTTTCAACTCTTTACAAAGCTCGAGGAATTGATCTTTCATCTTATCCATCTTCTCATACACATCTGGACCCTCAGACGGCTGAGAGTGGTAGATAGTGTCCTTAAGACGAGGCAGAATGTGAACAACAGGAGGTGGCACTGACATGATCGAGCTAGATGACGGCAGAGAAACAAATATGGGCGCCTACCCTTCTGGCATAAAGTTTGGTGGCATCCCCCAAGGGAATCCAGCAGGCATAGAGGGAATAGATTGACTGGTAGCAGCAACAGGAACAGTTGAGGTAGCCACCTCAAAAATAACAGTCCTCTAGGGAGGAGTTGTAGGAGTTGGTGATGACTTGTTATGTGCCGCAATGACAGATTCCGTCAGCGTTGTTAATCTGGAAATCTCATCCTTCAGCTCTCGGATCTCTTGCTCTAGATGCTCCATGATCCTTGGTCGATTAGCACGACTATTATAACAGTGAGTCAGCTTGGCTAATGCACAGAAGAAGAACTGACAAGACATCTGACGGAAGAAAACCTGTTATGCAAATTATGCATGAAATGCAATGTTTTTAATTTGTTTAATTTCAAGGAACATCTGAAGTTCTATTTGCAAATATATAATAATAATAATAACAACAACAATTTGATTGACCATAAAATCTCTTTTTATTCATAAAATTTGGAAGGATTACACTGAGTACAATTTTAGAAACCAAAATACAAATATAAGAGAAAAGGAAACTATAATCCTAAAGATCCCTTAGCAACTACATCAGATGATCTGGATGTGGATGCGTACTTCCTTTGGATGCTTCGAATCTCATACTCAAAGGATGTCTTCATCTGAGCCTTCTCGAGACCTAATTGATCAACAATCTTTTTCCAAGCACCGGAAGGTTGAGGCATACTAGAGGAAGATATACCCTTTGGCTCTCTCTGTCTCTTCACTGCTCGATCTTCAAGAATCTCAATAAGTGCATCCTTGTCTTTCGACTCAAGTTGTAACTCTTCATGCTTTCGGCTCAAAGCATGGAATCGCTCTTCCCACATATCTTTCTCTTGCTTCATCTTGGTGAGTGCATCTTCCATCTCCTGTATATCTTGGTTAGGGAGAGTTGATGGCTCAACCACAACCAAAGACATAGGTCTTGTTGGTTCTAAGTGTTGGCAGCAATTTTGGTAAAACAAATAGTGTTCACAAGATGTTGCATGTGATGTCTTAACTTAAGATATCTATGTACCTGCTAGAGTTTAAAAACATAATTATGCAGGATTGTTTCAGGATGTTATACACGACGTCATAACATCTGATATTATGTACCTGCTGGAAATTATAAATGGAATTATGCAGGATTGTTCCAGGATGTCAGACTCGATGTCATGACATCCTGTACACAGAACATTCAGGGAGAATGTTATGTGTTTTGTGATTGCGCATTTAATGGCAATCTATGTATGATTGAAGATCTGATTTGCAGGCGCATTCAATCATTAATTACAACCTGATTTACTTATTTTCCAAGGAGATCTAACCAGCTGTCATGAGAAGATTTAATTGGAAAATAGTTTTAGGGTTTTCAAGATGTCCAAGCCCAGTTGAATGCTTCTATAAATAGGACATGGAAAACCTGATTTATTACACAACCAATATTGAGTGAAATATTGAGAGAATATAAGGGTTTATGTTGTTTAGTCGTGAGACTTGTAAGCCATTCAATTCATCCATAGATGATTGAATTGGTCTGAGTTGTGGGTTGTAATTTGTCACTCTAAGCTTCTAAGCAAGAGTGTATGTCTACTTGATCAAAGTTGTTAAGCAAGATAAAGTGTGTGTCTACTTGATCAAAGTTGTTAAGCAAGATCAAGTGTGTTTCTACTTTGTTGAAGATCAAGTGTGTGTCGACTTGATTGAAGATCAAGTGTGTGTAATTGAAAAGTGTGTTCTTTTCAGGGTAATTGTTGTTTAAAATCACAGGTGTGATTGAGGGGGAGTGAGTGGGTTCTCATATCTAAGAGTGCTTAGGTAGAAGTCGCACGGGTAGAGATTAGGTGAGAAAGACCGTAACTTGTTGAAGTGTACGGAGAGTCTTTTGAACTGATTCTATTTAGTGGATTTCCTTCCTGGCTTGGTAGCCCCCAGATGTAGGTGAGTTGGACCGAACTGGGTTAACAATTGCTTGTGTCTCTTGCATTACTGTTCTTTATCTTTATCTTGTTTGCATTACTCAGATATTAGTGTCGTGACATTACCTTCGACATCTCATATATGATACCAGAATTTCAATTGGTATCAGAGCAGGCATCCTGCTCTGGTTTTGGGTGAGATCTAGAGACAATACTTTCTGGTACTATGGAGAGAGATGAAGGATTTGTTCACAGGCCACCAGTTCTGAATGGATCTAACTATGACTATTGGAAACGTTGAATGGTAGCTTTCCTAAAATCTCTGGATAATAAGGCTTGGAAGGTTGTGTTAACAGGCTGGGTACATCCAGTAATTACTAAGGAAGGAGAAGCCACAGCTGACAAGAAGCCTGAAGAACAGTGGTCCAAGGAGGAGGATGATCTAGCCCTTGGAAATTCTAAAGCATTGAATGCCATATTCAATGGAGTAGACAATAATATCTTCAGGTTGGTAAACAACTGTGAAGTGGCTAAAGATGCTTGGGATATTCTCAAGACCACTCATGAAGGCACCTCTAGAGTGAAGATGTCTAGACTACAGCTGCTCATCTCCAAGTTTGAGAATTTAAGGATGAAAGAAGATGAAAATATTCATGAATTTCACATGAGTATCCTTGAAATTGCTAATGCCTCAGGAGCCCTGGGAGAGAAGATGTCAGATGAAAAATTAGTAAGAAAGATACTCAGGTCACTCCCAAAGAGATTTGCTATGAAGGTGACAGCCATAGAAGAGTCTCAAGACATCTCCAACATGAGAATTGATGAGCTAATTGGTTCCCTCCAAACATTTGAAATGGGAATGAATGATGGATCTGAAAGGAAAACCAAAAGCATAGCCTTCATATCAAACACAGAGGAGGAAAATAGTTAGGATGTTGATGAGGATCTCGCAAATGATGTAGCGATGCTGGGAAGACAGTTCAACAGACTGTTGAAAAAGATGGATGTAAGATCTAAGGTTAATGTCAAGAACATCTCATCTGACATCAACAATGCTGGAAGAAGAACAAAGTTAGATGATAAGCCCAAAGAAGGAAAATAAGTACAGTGCTATGAATGTGATGGGTATGGACACATTAGAACTGAATGTGGAACCTACCTCAAGAAGCAGAAGATGAGTCTTGTTGTCACTTGGTCTAATGAGAGTGAAACAGAAGAGTCTGCAAATTTGGTGACTGCCTTGACTGGAAGATGGGGTTCTGATGAAGACTCAAGTGATGATGAAGTAACCTTTGAAGAGTTGACCACTACCTACAGAAAGTTCTGTCACAAAAGTGCAGAGGTATGTAGACAGGTTGAAAGCCAGAAGAAGGTAATAACTCAACTTGAGAATGAGAAGGTAGAAAACTTAGAAACCATCTCCAAATTAAAAACAGAAGAAGTGGTTTTGAATGCCAAGCTAGATAAAAGTCAAAGCCAGAAGAAAGTGATAGTACAACTGGAGAATGAGAAGGCAGAGCATGTGGAAACCATCTACAAGTTGAAAATTGAAGTTATGTTCTTGAATTCTAAACTAGAAGAGATGACCAAGTATGTAAGAATGTTAAACAATGGATCTGATTCCTTAGACAAGATTCTCCAAACTGGACAAATAACAGGAGACAAATCTAGCATTGGGTATAATGGATCTAAGCCTGATTGCAGTTACACTGGTTGCAAACCTAAATCCAAACCTAAGTGCAGCCATATTAAAAGCAAACCTGAGATGTCACATCATATGTCATAGCATCAGAAGGAAAGACAGCAGAAAGGGAAACACCAAAGATGGAGATGCCATTATTGTGGAAAATTTGGCCACCTGAAGCCCTTCTGCTATAAGTTGTATGGTTATCATAGCCCTGTTCATCATCAGACTCACTATCAACCAAGACCCAAACAACACAAGCCTGTCAACAAGAAGCAATGGGTTCCTAAGACAAATGTTACAAGTCCAATAGCTCACACTCCCTTCAGAGTTTCAGCCAAAGTAGATTGGTACTTTGACAGTGGGTGCTCCAGACACATGACTGGAAACAAAGACCTGCTAACTGGCCTTCATCCTCATGCAATAAGCCATGTAACCTTTGGTGATGGAGCAAAGGGTGAAATCTAAGGGATAGGTAAGCTTGATTTCCCTGGAGTTCCTGAACTTGACAAGGTCCTACTTGTTAAAGGCTTGACTGCTAATCAAATAAGCATCAGTCAACTATGTGACCAAGGTCTAAATGTTAACTTCACTAAAACTGAATGTCTGATTACCAACAAAGAAAAGTGAAGTGATCATGAAAGGAGTCAAAACCAAAGACAACTGTTACATGTGGAGCTCTCAAATTGGTTACTCCTCAAAATGTACCTTAGTCAAAGAGAAAGGGATGAAGATGATTATATCTGCTAGAGGAACTCCCAAATTGAAAGTCTGTGGGAAATGCCAGACACGGATGTCACACCAGAAACTCAGACTTGACATCACTTCCAAAGCAGAAAAGCTCATGATGGCTCAAATAATAGGAGGTTGGATCAGATGGTTGAACATGTTGCTAGTCATATACAGTCTGAAGTTGGGAAGAGCTGTGTTAGACTTGGGCAACAAGTCAAGCAGATAGAAGGGCCTATGTGTCTATCTCAAAGCAAAAGTGCCAAGAACAATGTTGAGAAGATTGGGATGGAGAGTTAAAGGACACCTGCTCCTACACATTTGAAAGATGAAAATGGTGTTTATGTTGAATATTTAGCAGTTGGAAGTAGCTGTTCTCAACAGGGTTGGTTGAAACTACTAATGATTGCATACAATTTCACACACGATGTCATGACATTGTACTATGACAACCTAAATGCTACAACTATGTCTAAAAATCCTATTCAGCACAGTTGGACCAAGCACATTAACTTTTGTCATCACTCCATTAGAAAATTTGTGGAAGACAAATTCATAGCTCTAAATCATGAAATGCAATTAGCTGACAAATTTGCAAGGGGTTTGGATGATAATCAGTTTGAATATTCAAGAGGGAAATTGGGGATTTGGATTCTTGTGAATTTATGGCAATTAAAGTGGAGTGGAAAAGGTAATAAAAATATTGTCTTCCCACTTAAAAGAAAGAGCCACATTAATGATAAATCATTACCTAATATTGGAACTAGTATCTATGCTATTTCCACACGCTACCTAGACACAACCATTTCCATCTTCATCCAACTTCTCAGAAAACCTCTGCTAGGGCAAAGAGATTTTTTTCAAAAGTTCAACAAAATGTCTCAACATCCCTCATCCTCTGGTTCAAAACCCACTCATCAAGCAAGGACACCCTCCATGGAGTTTCTAGATGAAGACGTATTGGACGTTACTCCTCTTCGTGTGATTCCAGGCGACGCCCCTGGCCCTTCTTCCATGGCTGGAAGTAAACAAGGTAACATTCCTGAAAAATCTCCTCATAAGGATGACATGCACTTTACTGATCGTACCATTAGGAACCCAGTAACTATGATTCTAAATGAAGGCCATGCAGTCAAGGGTGTTTCTACCCCTCTGTCTAGAAGGGACCCCTCACCTGAGGTGGAACCCCAAACTGAAAAAGATGATGATTCATCTAGATCAGAGAAAGAAGTGGCTGCTGAGGGATTATGCTCTCTAGGTAAAACCTTGCCTAGTAAGAAACCAGCAAATGTGTCTCATAAAACTGCTGAGAATGTTATTGATCTGGAGGAAGAAAGTTATGAGGATAAAGATGACACCTTGGTTCATCATGTAAAACCAAGTGTTGCTGGGAAGTTGAAGACCAGAAAAGGGAAGATTGTAGCTGAAATGATGACAGTCAGAACTAGGAAGAAGACTGCTGGCGTAGGACCCTTCAAATCTTGGAGTAAAGTTGAGATTAAGAAGAGGAAGGTCAGAGAGAGTTCTAACTCTGATGATGATGTCGAAGACGATGTCTCAGACATCTCTCCTGCTAAAAGACACACTGTCAAGAAGTCTCCAGGAAAAGTTGCAGCTGTGCACTTAGATAACATCTCTTTCCATTTAGAAGATGGTGCTTCCAAGTGGAAGTTTGTCATTCAAAGGAGGGTTGCTGTTGAAAGGGAGCTAAGAAAAGAGGCTGTAGAGGTGAAGGAAGTCATGGAATTGATTAAGGCTGCTGGACTTATGAAAATTGTTGTTGGTTTGCCCCAATGTTTTGAAGGGTTAGTAAAAGAATTTGTTGTGAATATCCCAGAGGATATTTCTGAAAAGAATAGTAAGGAATTCTGCAAGGTTTTTGTAAGAGGTAGACGTGTGAGATTCTCCCCAACCATAATCAACAAGCTCCTAGGGAGAGGAACTGAAAGAGGTGTGGATTTAGAGGCTATAGACAATGAAGTTTGTAGGACTACTACTGTTGGCCAAGTTAAGGGGTGGCCTAGTAAGAAGCACCTATCAGCTATCAAGCTAACTGTCAAATATGCCATCTTACATAAGATTGGTTCAGCCAATCAGGTGCCTACTAATCATATCTCAACCATCTCTATTGGTCTTGGAAGAATCATTTATACTATTGGAACCAGGATAAACTTTGACTTTGGAAGGTTTATGTTTGATCAAATTGTCAGACATGCCTCTACTAATGTAGTGAAGCTGCTCATTGCCTTTCCATCCATCATCTGTGGAATTATCTTGAGCCAGCAACCAGGCATTCTCAACACAAGTGATATTCCCAGCAGAAGAAAACCTCCATTATCCATTCACTACAAGTTGTTTGAAGGAAGCCATGTCAATGATGTTGTCATGATATCTGCAAGAAAGGAGCCTACCTCTCAAGGTAGCTTGATTGATCAATTAAAGGAAACTTGTAAGGAGATGGATAATGGTATTAGGGTTGCCAAGGCAAAGAAAGAGGCTTTGGAGGTTCTTATTGGTAGCTTAGAGAAGGAAGAGATGGAGAAGGCTGGTGAGACCAAGGATTCAGATGTCAATACCTCAAGTGAGAGGTCCAATGCTCAATCTAGTGGCAACTCTGATTCTGAAGGTGAAGATGATGCCTCTTCCTCAAATTGAGTGGTAATGGTTCTCCTGAAATGAAGACTGTGTGTGTTGTGATGAAGACTGGGTTGGTGTGGCTATTGTGTGTGCTGTTATGAAAGCTGGTCCCCCTGCTGTTTCGATGCTGAAGAATTTGTTTTTTTTTCTGTTGAAATGTGTGTAATTTATGGCAGTCCTTACTGATGCCTTTATGTAATATTTGGGCTCTTAATGAGTTCCATGGATTTCTAATTATCTCAGCTATCATAACTGTGTATAATTGTGGTTTGTATCTCCTAACATTTATGTTTTAACATTTTATATGTTATAGCATCTGTTGTGACATTCTCTGCTAGGCTAATTGACATTTATTTTGTCTAATTGGTCACCTTTGGTCAATTTTTACTAAAAAGGGGGAGAAGTGTTGATGTGGAAGCAGTTAAATATGTGGAGATGTTGTGTTGGTGTAGCTGAACAGATGAACAGCTATTAGTGAAAGAGATGTGTTTGATGTAAAACAGAATGTTGTTCTGTTCTGTGATATTGGAAAAGATGTCTCATGTTCTGTGCAGCTGATGTTGGACGAGATGTCTGATGTGGTGCACAGGTGATGTTTGAGCAGATGTCAGAGGTGAATCTGACTGTTATAGGTGATGTGGTTACATGTGCTGTTATTATTAAAGGAGTTGTTTGTGTTGCACATATTTAGGGGGAGAAGTAGTACCCTTGTGCATTTGTGTGTTTTACTAGTTGCTTTTATAACTAGTAATTTTGTTTGCTTCTGCTGTTGCTTAAACTGTTGTTTAACTGCTGATAGTTTTTCTTGTCAACAAAAAAGACAGATATATGTTTTAGCAAAAAATTTCCAAAGGGGGAGTTTGTTAGTTCTAAGTGTTGGCAGCAATTTTGGTAAAACAAATAGTGTTCGAAAGATGTTGCATGTGATGTCTTAACTTAAGATATTTATGTACCTGCTGGAGATTTAAAACATAATTATGCAGTGTTGTTTCAGGATGTTATACATGATGTCATAACATCTGATATTATGTACCTGCTGGAAATTATAAATGGAATTATGCAGGATTGTTCCAGGATGTCAGACCCGATGTCATGACATCCTGTACACAGAACAGGGAAAATGTTATGTGTTTTGTGATTGCGTATTTAATGACAATCTATGTATGATTGAAGATCTAATTTGCAGGCGCATTCAATCATTAATTACAACCTGATTTACTTATTTTCCAAGGAGATCTAACCAGCTGTCATGAGAAGATTTAATTGGAAAATAGTTTTAGGGTTTTCAAGATGTCCAAGCCCAGCTGAATGCTTCTATAAATAAGACATGGAAAACCTGATTTGCTACACAACCAATACTGAGCGAAATATTGAGAGAATATAAGGGTTTGTGTCTTGTTTAGTCGTGACACTTGTAAGCCATTCAATTCATCCATAGATGATTGAATTGGTCTGAATTGTGGGTTGTAAATTGTCACTCTAAGCTTCTAAGTAAGAGTGCGTGTCTACTTGATCAAAGTTGTTAAGCAAGATCAAGTGTGTGTCTACTTGATCAAAGTTCTTAAGCAAGATCAAGTGTGTGTCTACTTGGTTGAAGATCAAGTGTGTGTCTACTTGATTGAAGATCAAGTGTGTGTAATTGAAAAGTGTGTTCTTTTCAGGGTAATTGTTGTTTATAATCACAGATGTGATTGAGGGGGAGTGAGTGGGTTCTCATATCTAAGAGTGCTTAGGTAGAAGTCGCACGGGTAGAGATTAGGTGAGAAAAACTGTAACTTGTTGAAGTGTACGGAGAGTCTTTAAACTGATTCTATTTAGTGGATTTACTTCCTTGCTTGGTAGCCCCCAGATGTAGGTGAGTTGGACCGAACTGGGTTAACAATTGCTTGTGTCTCTTGCATTACTATTCTTTATCTTTATCATGTTTGCATTACTCAGATATTAGTGTCGTGACATTACCTTCGACGTCTCATATCTGATACCAGAATTTTAGGTCTTTCACAGGCGTAAGGCATCTTCAGCTTCAAAGCCCTCTTCTTCACCCAAATAGTGTAAGCTTCCAAAGCTACACAGTTGCATGGACCAAGCTCAGATCTTCCTTTCCTGTGCATATTATGCCAAGCATGTATCATCCTTTTCTTCAAATGTTGAGGATCTTTACCCTATTGATAGAATATACCTTCTAACTGAGTGTTATTAGGTTTATCTCTCAAGGGGAACCCAAGTTAATGACGAGCCAAAGCAGGGTTGTAGTTGATTCCTCCTTGTGTACCAATGAGAGGCACATTAGAGAATTCACCACGACAATCAATAATGTCCAAGCTACTCAATACAGAATCATACCAAACAATATCATCATTAGTGAGAGACATAAGTCTCTGAGACCACCGTAGACATTGCTTGTTCTCCAAGAAAGCAGATGTATGAGGCAAGTGCGAAATAAACCACTTGTACAAAAGAGGAACACAACATACAATAGTCCCACCACCTTTAGAATTCCTCAAATGCAAAGAAAAACACATGTCACCCAACAGAGTCGGAACAAGATTCCTAATCAAGAAAATTAAAATGGTGTTAACATCAACAAAATCGTCAATGTTAGGGAACAAATCCAGACCATAGATGAGCAATACAAAGATAGCTTCAAAAGCATCCGTACTACCGACTTGAGCAAAGAAAGTAGCTTTACCGATAAGGAAATCAGAATTCAACCCAAGAATACCTCCTTTTTTCACCAAATGAGCATTAATCTCATACTTCTTCAGACAAGAGCTTCAGCTATGACATGAGATCTGGGAATCTCCTCCAATCCACTAAAAGGCACCTCGTTAGATATCGGTATTCCCAAAAGATGGGCATACTCCTCTAATGTAGGCACAAGCTGATAATCGGGAAAAGTGAAGCACCGGTAGAGAGGATCATAGAACTGGACCAAAACACTCAAGAGTCCTTCAACCACATCAGTATATAACACAAACAAGAGATTCCCATGACGTTGCTTAAAGTCTAAGGGATCTAATACAAAGTATGACAACTTCCTTAGCTCTTTCAAATTAGGACATCTGAAACTGTACTTCTTAGTGTTCCTTCGTCCATAATCCATGGTCTTAAAATATTTGCAAACAAGACCTCAGATCCTTGAAATTTATTTTTCTATGCTGAAAGTTATGATGCGCATGTATGCATGAATACAACAATCACAAACAAGGGATCACACACAAGGCAAACACAAACAAAGGTCTAGGGATGAATCAAGTCATCATCAAGATCAATCATCCATTTTGGTGGATTATGGTTTTCACCTAATCAACATCCATGTTAGATTGATATTGATGAGACTTGATCGGATCAACTGAGAATCAAAGGGTTTGTTGTGAGTCACGAGCATGGAGTCAGGTTAAGAACTTTCCCAAGGTAGTGTACTATGATAAAAACCTGTAGATCATGTTCTAAGAAGTTCCCAGAGTCTTAATCCCATCTATCAGATATTACAGGTTAGGATGACAGACTTATCAACCCATAATATTCTCAAGAGAAACTCGTCTGAGTGTAGTATCGTGTAACAACTGTTATCAGGTCTACACCTGAACAGTCTCTGCACCACATCCTAAATAGGCCAAGTTGGGTTAAATTTTCTACGGTCCTTAGCTTCTCGAACCCCAAATCAGAGAAAGTAGTACCTAACCACAAATAACTTGTGCGACATTAGTAACTCCAAAAGGGTTTCCACTGAGTAGATGGGTCTAAAGCCAACTTGTTAAGGACTACTCCACACAATTTGAACATGATTATACCATCCTCATATCTTAATTGCACTCAAGTTTGGTTTAGAACTTATCTCACCACTGAAAGATCACCAAGCACAACAGATAGATTATAACATACAAACAATATATACAAACATCAAATATACAAAATATATACACATAAAAAAATAGGCTAAACCCACTGAGGACTACTCCTCAGCAGATTCACCACTTAATATATGTAGCGGTAAATTCATGACCATCAAGCTACGGATAAGCTTAACGTCAATAAAACCAGAGCTGCCACCGCACTTTTATTGTTTCCAAAGGAAAAGGGAAAAGTACGAACAAAACCCAAAGATAACAAGTTTCCAAATCAAAACTAATAAAATGCCAGAGATTACAGGTAAGGGGGTTGGTTAAACAAAGGGAAGGTGTTAGCACCCAAAGTGTCCTATGTACTCCTAGGGAGCCCTTTTTTATGTGTGTATGTGTTTTTGGTATAAATGATGTTTGAGAAAAATAGAGTGTGGGGGATGAGAAAATAATTAATTGATTATATTTTTGTGTTTGACAAGACCTTCAGTCTTGTGTCTACGTACCAACATAAAAATAAGGGATCAAAACCTCGTAGTTTGGGGTAAAAATTTCAAAGAAGTTTGTGATTTGCTTTTAATAAAAGGTGTAATAAGAAAAAGTCACAAAAGGCCCAAAAGTTGATTTAAGAAAAAGTTTGAAAATTCATTGGCATAAGGCCAGGGTTTCTAATCATTAACACAAAGTCTAAGTTTAAATTCACAAGCAAAGAAAGTTTTGAAAAGAGGGAGAGATTTTGAAATTTAAGAAATGGGAGGATATGAAGAGGCTATCCTAAGCACAAAATTAAAATTTAAGAGTTGAAAAGATCTAACCAATGAGATGCAATCCAACAGATAAGAATGTCGTATAGAAACCCATTTTCCTTTGGACTTTAATCAAGCAATGATCAATAAGAAATGAACAATATCCATACATCATGAAGCTCAAGGCATTAAATAAAGATATCCACACCCAAGCAAGTAATCCCAAAAGCTAGCAGTCTTATTTGTCTTCTCATTTATTAGATGAAATATTCCTTGATCAACTTAGAGAAAAGCATCAGACACAAAATCAAAATAACAATTAAGTAGAAAGACATAGTAGCAGATGAATTCAAACAGATCCCCGGGCTTATATCAGATGTAGCCTCAGTCCACAATAGCTTAGTCTCAAAATGTTGGCATTGGCCAAGTCCTTTTTGCATAGGGAATGTTGCCTAATTCTAAGTCCAAGAGTTCAGATCAAGATCAACAGTCCACCAAATGTTTTTTTAGGGTTTTTTGTTGTTATTAGATGTTTTAAGGTCCTAAGACCAGAAACAAAACCAAAATACACAAACAATATATACAATCATAAGATATGGCTCAAATTAGCAAAGTGAAAATGACATAAACATAAACAAGTTAAATGAAATGGAAATGGAAATAAATGATAAATGATTGAAATTTAAATTGCATAAAGTAAATTACTTGAAATTAAAGCAATATTAACAAGTATTAGTCAAATGTTAGTCAAAGGTTAGTCAAGTGTTAGTGGTGTTTTTTAATGGATTAAGTCATTCTTTGGAGAACACTCAACCATTCATTCACAAGTATGAATCCTTAAACCATGACGTCTTTCATGAGAAGGGCTACAACTTGGATAATTCAATCATTATGCCACTAGCTCCCATGAAAGGAAACAATGTCAAGTCTCCACACAATGCAATGAAGAATGGGAGACTTACAATCTCACTTACTAGAATGCTATTCCATTAGGGTCAAATTTAACTCTATGCTAAGAAATCGTAATTAGACTTATGTAGAAGTCACAAGGATCTGAGGTCGGGCAATAAAACTTTAGGTGTTAATGCATGTTAGAGATTTGGTATGAAGAACCAAACTCCTAAAACATACCACACACTAAAAGAAAAGATCAAGAGGGAGGGACCTATCTCAGTCATACTTGTATTGGTTCATCTGACAAAAGGTCATTGATGAACCAATTAGCCTTGAGACATTAGAGATTTCATTGGTCAAATGAGGGAATGGGAAAGAATAGGAATGAAGATGAAGAGGGAGGGGAAAATAGAAACACAAATTGACCAAGGGAGGATTTTCATCAAATCAAAACCATCCATTCATTTTGGGAGATGAAATGTACATTTCATCAATCCCCTAAATCCAATGGTTTTGATCAAACAAAATTCAAATCAACCTTGACCAGGGCCTAAACAGAAAGTCAAACAACACAAGACCATAAAAGTGGCTCAACAATATTTTTAAACATTTAATCAATTAAAAGTGAATTAAAATACATTTTTATTTTGTCAAAACCTAATGTTCCTTCAAAACACCAAATAAATGGCCAAGGGATTTATCCTAGGTCAAACAAGGTCAAATTACCTTAGACAGAAAATTTCACTATTTTTGAAAAGTCAGAAGTATTTTTAAACAATTAAAAATATGCATAAAAACATTTAATTCATGAAAAATATCAAAATTAATCCAAAAAATAATTTTAATTCAGAATATGGAAGAGAAAAATATTTAAAGATTTTTGGTGAAAGTCCCATATTTTTTGGATTAAAAATAAAATTAATATGAATTAAACAAATTAAAAGGATTAAATGAAAATTCATAAAATAAAAAGAAATTAGAAAAAACAAGGGTCATCAGATCTCCCTCATTAATTAAGGAGGCATATTTGATGGCCACACACGCGCTATCCACGATGCACCTCAGTCAAAGCATCACAGGCGTGGTAATTCAAAGTAGTGACTAAGATTAAAACATTTGAACCTGATCTGATGGTTATGAGGCATACCAACACACCACCGGAGCTAGGGCTCCAGTCTTCTTCTCCGGTGGACCTCACCGGACTGGTCCACCATCAACCACCACAAAAATGAAAAACAAGGACATGGATTTAAAGGAAAAATGCTCAAAAGCTCGAATTTGGCCTCAATTTTCTCCAATTCCAAGTATATAAAAAGATACAGGGATTTGAATATTGCGGATCATGAAAGTCGCTTCGATTTGACCTCAAAGCAACTCAATCTTGTTGTCTACACTGGTACGACTTCAGCAACCAAAAATCGAAGAGAATGGTGAAGAATTGAGAGAGAATCGAAGAGATGAAGTTTCTGAAAAATCACCTTCGAGAGAGCTTGAAATATGCTTGATCTTGCTTCCAATTGGCCTTGGCTTGGCTTCAGATGCTTGCAGGAAGTGAATTGAATCAATGAAGGGCTTGGATTCTTGGAGTTTCAACTTCAAAACAGAAGTGAAATAAAAACTCGATTTTAAATTGAAAACCTTCAATTTTATCCTCTAATGGTTAGGGTTAGGGTTGCAAGATCAAAGCTTTGGCAAGCTGTCCCCAATTCTGAGCAAGATGGGTTGTGTTTATAGGCTATGCACTTGCTTTCTAAACACTTCCATCAAAATGCCTAAAATAGTAATCTCACTTGCATTGATGCATGGGTGTGTGATAGGATCATTAAATGATGCCAAACGATCCAATATTCGATGATATCCAACCTGAAATGATGTCACATAGCCATGCATAAAGGAAATGAAATTTGACCATAAATCTTACCAAATGGAACCTTATGAAGAACTATGTGCAAGTCCCTTAATCTTGGTCCAAATGAGGTGACATTGGACTTTTCGGAAAGGTGAGATCAAGGGGAACAACTTCCATGTTGAACACTTTTCCATTTAAAGCTCGGATCATGATGAAATTTGAGGTGGAAGTTTGGAAAATCAAGCATAAATGAAAATATCTAAGTACCAAGTCAAATTTTCACTTCTTACACCTTGAATAATGTTTTCTACGGTCTTTCAACCCTCTTCAATTTGGTCACAAATTTGACCTCATTTGGATTTGGCATGAAAGAATTATGCATTTTAGAAGTTGAGGAAAATCTCTTGTTCAATGGTAATGGCCCAAAGTGACCTATAATGTTTCCTCTTGGAACATGCATTTGCAAGTTGAATTTTAATTTTCTCAAATAATCAAAGTTGGAGAGGACATCTTTAAATTGATCATGAAACTTGGATGGCCTTTATCTCATAAAAATTGAGCAAGTTATGATCCTTGGAAGTTAACCTCCTAACTAGGGTTCATACAAAATTACCTATAATATTTCATCATAAAAAATGACTTTAAAAGAAAAAATAGATCTTTACCTCAACATGAAAGTTGTTTGGAATGTCATAAGGAGTAACGTTTTTCTTGGAATCATTTTCATATGACAAAGTGTTTAGGAGATAGGATCTAGGGAACCCCAGTTTTTACCAGTTGACTTTCTCTGGTCAACCACCATAAACCATCTTGCAAACTTGAATTTCTCTTGATATCTTGGACTCATGGAGGATAATATATGTATACGATGATGTATAATGAAGTATCCCTTGGAATATTTGATCAAATGATGAAGAAACTTGCTTAGGAAGTCACACAAGATACCCAGATGAATTAGGGCTTCCAAGGCAAACAAGCTTCAAACTCATTAAGAATTATTGATCAAAATGATAAATGACGATCATGGGGATCCATATATGATGTATATAGTCAATTTGAACCATCTCTTGATTGATCTCCTTGTATTGAGGGTTTCAAACCCTAGTTGTGAGCTTGATGAGGCATAGGTGAACACACACACTACCTACAAAAGGGACAAAGCTACACATTGGCATATTTTGGTATTTGGGTTAGTAAAAAAATAAAAGAAAAGTATGATACAATAAAATGTTCTTGATGATCTCTTCCAATGCAAACCCAATGAATGAGGGGTAAGGAGGATGCCAAGGTGTGATCCTAAAGCCAATGCAAATGATGAGATAGCATGAGGGATATTAGGGTCAAAATTGGGGTCTTACACATGCGCTGAGACACTTTTGTACTTCCTCCTTTATATTCATATCCATGTCAGGACAAGTCCTTCTTAGCTTTTGCTTCACAAGAGGACAGTCTTCTTTGAGGGGTAGAGGATGGACACGATGTCAGTATCAAGACCGGGCATGTCTTGGTAGGACTATGCAAACACATCCATGTAGTCTTGTAAGAGTTTGACCAACTTTCTCTTAACTTCTTCTTGTAGAGATGAGCCTACTCTAACCTCTTTGGCTTATTTTTTTGTTCTGAGATTCATTACTTATACCGACTCTTTGTGTGGTTAAATGACCTTCGACTCTAGCCGGAATAACGACTCTGTTATGGTCCAAGGATCACAACTCCTTCAATTCTCAACATTTTTAATGCCCCTTTTTGCATATGACTCTTATCAACATCCCCTAAAACCTTTATTTACATGACAAAATCCAATTAGGCTTGTAGGATCATCAAAAGTTTAGAGACATTATAGGTCATTTGTGAACTTAGTGAAATTTGACCTATTTTCAAGTGAGTTTTTGCCAACTTTCAAAGATCATAACTTCTTAAATTTTCAACATTTGGATATGATTCTTCTTTCATAATGTTATTTGTGATACCATCTACAAGTTTTCTTCAAGAACCAAGGTCAAATTATGCTTGGAAGGCCATGGAATTCATTCGGACATTATAGGTAATTTTCAGCCATGAAGTTCTCAAATTTTTCTAAGTTATGGAACCAATATTTTATGCCAACTTCAACATGTCATAACTTTATTCTCAAACATCTAAATGAAACCTTTCTTGGCACATTATAATCTTGGCCATGATTTTAACACATTGCAAAAACAATGGGATCAAAAAGCCTCTTGAGTAGGATGTCCCATTGAGTTGAACATGGTGACTTGAAACTGCAAAAATCACCATAGCCCGAAATTTGATCATGACTAAACTCAATTCCATGACAAATTATCAAGTGTTGATGGATTGCAAGTCACACTTTCCACACATCATTTGGCTGAGTGTTGATGGATTCCAAATTATCAAGAGGTTAATTGACACTCAATACGCAACATTTGGCTGAGTTTTGATGGATTATAAGTCACACTTTCCACGCATTCTGAGCAAATTAGTTTTGCATGAATTGAGCATTGTTTGGCACGTATGAGATCAACAAATTCTTTCCTATAAATAGAGGAACCTTCTGCATTCATTTCCAAGCTTTTGAGAGCCAAGAAACCCCTGCTACAACTTGAAGTTTTTCTAGAAAATTCAACTATCGTGTTTCTGAGTTTCAGCCTGTTTCAATCCATTTTCTTGATTTTATTATCTCCATCGGCATCCTCTGAAAATTTTGCAACAATTCCCAAGCTTTGGGACCTTCTGAATTTCTTCAACCAGATCGAGCTTCATTAACTTCTGATCACCATCTAGACAAGGTAGTTATGAGCATCATTTAAACTCAAACAAGTTACCATAATGTAGTCCTTCATTCTCTGATGCTTTCCCCTAACTTATCTGGTGTTTATTGATTATGTTTATTATTTAATTTTAATTTTCGTGTTTTGCTTGTTTCTGAAACTTCTTTTAAATTCCCTTTGCTTAGTTCACATAAATGAATTTGAGGCATGAGGTTGAATTCGGGATGAGAAGAGGATCACAATGGTGGTGGTCTCGTGTCCTGAAGTTACCAAATGATGAAACTCTGGTCAGAACTCACCAGAGAAGACAATCGGAGTATTTCTCATGTGGTATGATTTTGGACCAGGCACGTTGACAGTTTGAAATGTTTTGATTGGTTAAATTCAAACTGGATCCTGTGTTTAGTTTTCAGCGTGTTCCATCGTGTTTCTTTGCATTTGGAGTGTTAGATTTATCACGTCAATTAATGAGGCGTGATCCAAAGCTCCTGGTGTTTTCTGATTTTAATTATTTTTGTTTTATTATTTTAAATTGCTTTTTGTTTAAAAATTCATAGTAATTTCATTTTTTATCCAAAAAATCTCAAAATAATTTCTAAAGTTCTCTTTTATTTTTCTTCATCTGATTTCTTATTTTTTTCACATTTTATTTCATTGATTTTCTATTTTTCATGAGTTTTCTCTTTTCTCCTTTCTTTTTAATTAGTTTAAAAACACTTTTCTGCATTTTAAAACTCTGAAAATTTTATTATATGTTTCTCATTTTATTTCCAACCTTCCATAATTTTCTGAGCATTTATTTGGTGTTTTGAAGGATTTTGTGGATTTTCCATTTTATTTCCATTTTTAAAATCATTTAAAAATACCTTTAATGCATTTTTATTTCATTTAATTGCATTTTTAATTTGTTTGACCTTGTGAACTTCTGTTGGCGTTTGATCATGATGATTTTGACTTCAAGTCTCATCAAACTCGATGGATCTTGGATGTTGATGGGGTGAAAAACCTAATCCACCAAAATGGATGATTGATTTTGCAGATGACTTGATCAAATTTGTGATTCAATTTGGGTGTGACCTCTTTTGTCCCCTTTCACCTTCACCCCTTTCTTTTCTTTTGGTCAATTGGATGGATTTGTGTCCATCTTGTTCATGATATGTGGATTGGTGCTTGATGAACTTTCATCATTTCAAATTTACCTTCTAAGTGATCATGACTCATTTAAGATACTTTGGATTGATGCATAAGTTTGTCCTAAGTGTCATAAAATGTGGATTCAAGTAATGGACTATCCTTCTAGCCTTTGTGCTTGATCATCCCCTTTAATTTTCTTTTCTTGTGTGGCATATCTTTAGGTGAATGATTTACATATCATTTCTCTAGCATGTATTAACACAAACATTATTATTGACCGGCCTCAGATAGTCATGACTTCTACATAAGTCCAACCATGATTGCTTAACATAACGCTAAATTTGTCCCAAAAGCTAATGGCATTTTTATTATTCTATTTGTTTCCTTTCGTCAATTTCTAGGAAAAAAATATTAAGTTCTAATGACATGATGTAACAGTAAAGTTATTGATACGAATTGTTGGTGCACAAGATGAAGAAGATGAAGATGAATGAATATGGAGAGAGAAGAGAGATAAAATATATCTAACTAACTTTTAAAAGAAATTTTGTTTATTGCACTCACTATAAAACTATGTTACACATTTGGTTTATATACACAAATAACAATGTCACGTAGGCAAAAATGTTAACTTACACTAGATAGATTAAGCTTAACGAAACATCCCTCGGAAACTAAAACAACTTCTGAACTATGAATTATAGCTAATACCATCCCTTAATTCATATCCAGTTAATTAAACTCTACAACACCAATTTTATCCCTCAGGTGGATAAAGTGTTCAATCTTCACAGTTTTAGACAACACATCTACAATTTTCTTCTAAGTACTACAATGCACAACTTCTAGCACTCTATTCTGAACTTTATTCCTTAGAAAATGAAACTTCGTATCAATATGTTTTATTCTTTCATACATCACTGGGTTCTTGAAAGGTTTATGTTTTTAATCATAAGCTTCACATGCTTGTTCACTTTGATCTTCAGATCCTGCAACATATTCATAAGCCAAATAGCTTGACACGCAGACAAAGCACCTGCAATGTACTCATCTTCACATGTTGACAGTGCAACCACTGGTTACTTCTTGGAGCACCAAGAGATAAGACCTCCCAGATACTTGAAGAAATATTCAAAAGTACTTCTTCTGATAACTCTATCTCCACACCAATCAGAATCTGAATAACACATCAGTTCTGATTCAGACTTAACACTAGAAGGGAATAACACTCCATACTTCGGAGTCTTTTTAATGTACCTCGGAATCCTGACAACAATTTGGTAATGTGACCACTTTGGTTTGTTCATAAACCGACTTACCATTCCAACTACATAACAAATGTTAGGTCTGGTGTTACAAATATATCTCAATGAGTCAACCAACTATTTAAAAATTGTAGCATCTACATCATCACCCTCAACATCATAATCCAATATGATTCATTTTAGTAGGTGTGGTTGCAGTCTTACAATTTTTCAGTTCGAATCTCTTCAGAGGTTCAAGTTCATACTTCAAATGATGCAAAATGAGACCCGTCTAGAGTAAATAAATCTCCATTAGTGAAAAATATACCATATTTATCATATCAATCATCTTAAACTCATTCATCATCACCTTCTTGAACTTCATTATCTCATCTGAACAGCTTCCTATCAGTAATATGTCATCAACATAGAGACACGCCAGAATCATATTACCTTCAGAAGTATGTTGAACATAAATGCCATACTCCATCTCACACTTTCTGAATACTTGGAGCTTAAAAATGAATCAATTTTCATATTCAAAGCTCGAGGAGCTTGTTTCAGTCCATACAACGCTTTATGTAACATGTACACCATTCCTTCCTGATTCCCTTTCATAAATTCGGGAGGTTATGACACATATACCTCTTCTTGTAATGGACCGTTCAGAAATGAAAATTTCACATCCAAATGCATCAGAGCCCAATTTATATTTGCAACTATAATAATCACCAGTCTGATTGTTTCATGTCTAGCTACAGGCACACACACTTCAAAGTAATCTAACTCAAATTTATGTAGAAATCCTCTTGCTACTAACCTTCCTTTTTGTTTTCCAATTGATCCATCTAGCTTTAGTTTCATATTGAAAACCCATTTGACGCTGGTGGATTTCATATTCTTTGGAAACTCAGTCAACTCACTAGTCTTGTTTCTTTCTATAACCTTAAGTTCTTCTTCCATGGCCTTCAACCACACTTTCTTCTTGAGAGCTTCTTCAATACTAATTGGTTCATAATCTACTAACATGGAACACTGAATGACTTCTCCCTCAGAGTCTACTTATGTATCTTATAACATGTTAAACTCTGCAAATCTCATTGGTATTTGTTTGACCACCTCCAAATCTCCTCAGTATCAGATGCTTGACCACCTCCAAAATTTGGACCACCTTCAAAAGCTCCACCTTCAGAAGATTGACCTCCTATAGATTCTTGACCACCAGAGTCTGGATCATCATCAAAATATGGATCATAATAATATTCACCTTTAGAGTCAGAATCATTTTCATAGTCACCTTCAGAATCATCTTCTGATTCTTACTCATCTTTTAGAACCTTCTGATTCTGAAGTATATTCAAAAATTAACTCAAGTGTTGGTGTAACGGTAAATTCATGACCATCAAGCTACGGATAAGCTTGACGTTAATAAAACCAAAGTCACAACCGTGCTTTTATTGTTTTCAAAGGAAAAGTGAAAAGTACGAACAAAACCCAAAGATAAGAAGTTTTCAAATCAAAACTAATAAAATGCTAAAGATTACAGGTAAGGGGGTTGGTTACACAAAGGGAAGGTGTTAGCACCCAAAGTATCCTAGGTACTCCTAGGGAGCCCTTTTTTATGTGTGCATATGTGTTTGGTATAAACGATGTTTGATAAAAATAGAGTGTGGGGATGAGAAAAGAATTCATTTATTATATTTTTGTGTTTGACAAGACCTTCGGTCGTATGTCTACGTACCAACATAAAAATGAGAGATCAAAACCCGGTAGTTCACGGTAAAAATTTCATATAAGTTGGTGAATTGATTTTAACAAAAAATAATAAGAAAAGGCACAAAGGGCCAAAAATTTGAATGGATTTGTTAGTTCTTTTTGTCTTTTGAAATTTAAGTCAATATAGTTAAGTGTACTTACAAATTTGATTTAAGAAAGAGTTTGAAAATTCAATGGCATAAGGCCAAAGTTTCTAATCATTAAAACATGTCTAAGTTTGAAATCACAAGCAAAGAAAGTTTTTGAAAAGGGGGAGAGATTTTGAAATTAAATAAGTGGGAGGAGATGAAGAGACTACCCTATGCAAAAATTTAAAAGTTAAGAGTTGAAAAGATATGACCAATAGGATGCAATTCAATAGACAAGAATGTCATATAGAAATCCATTTTCATTTGGACTTTCATCAAGTAATAATCAATAAGCAATGAGCAATATCCAGACATCATGAAGATCAAGGCATCAAATAAAGATAGCCACATCCAGGCAAGCAATTACAATAGCTAGTATTCCTCATTGTCTTCCGATGTATCAGATGAAATATTCCTTGATCAACTCAGAACAAAACATCAGACACAAGAGCAAAATAATAATTAAGCTCAAAGACAGAGTAGAAAATGAACCCAGGAATCCCCAAGTCTGGCATCAGATGAAGGAACATTTCAAAATAGCTCAGTCTCAAAATTTTGGCATTGGCCAAGTCCTTTTAGCATAGGGAATGTTGCCTAATATGAAGTCCATAAGTTCAGATCAAGTACAACAGTCCACCAAATGTTTTTTAGGGTTTTTCTTGTTATTAAATGGTTTAAGGCCCTAAGACCATAAATAAAAACCAAAAGCAAACAACCAATATATACAATCACAAGATATGGCTCAAATAAGAAAAGTGAAAAGGACTTGAAACATAAACAAGTTATATGGAATGTAAATGGCAATGGATGATAAATGACTGAAATTTAAATTACATAATAGTAAATGACTTGAAAGTAAAGAAATATTAACAAGAGTTAGTCAAATGTTAGTCAAAAGTTTTTCAAGAGCTAATGGTGTTTTTATAATTGATTAAGTCATTCTTTATAGAACATACAACCATTCATTCACAAGTATGAATCCTTAAACCAATATATCTTCCATGAGAAGGGCTCCAACATGGATAATTCAACATGTATGCCACTAGCTCCCATGAAAGGAAAAAAGTTCAAGTCTCCACACAATGCCATGAATAATGGGAGGATTACAATATCACTTAGTAGAATGCTATTCCTTGAGGGTCAAATTTAGCTTTATGTTAAGCAATCATAATTGGACTTATGTAGAAGTCACAACTATCTGAGGTCGGGCAATAAAAATTTAGGTGTTAATACATGTTAGAGATTTGGTATGAAGAATCAAACTCCTAAAACATACCACACACTAAAAGATAAAAAAAGATCAAGAGGGAGGGACCTATCTCAGTCATACTCGTATTGATTCATCTGACACAAGGTCATTGATGAACCATTTAGCATTTAGACATTAGATATTTCATTGCTCAAATGAGGGAATGGGGAAGAATAGGGATGGAGATGAAAAGGGAGGGGAAGATAGAAACACAAATTGATCATGGGAGGAATTTCATTAAATCAGAACCATCCATTCATTTTGGGAGATGAAATGTAGATTTCATCAATCCCCTAAATACAATGGTTTTGATCCAGCAAAAGTCAATCAACCTTGAACAAGGCCCAAATAGAAAGTCAAACATCACAAGACCATAAAAATTAATCAACAACATTTTTAAACATTTAATTAATTAAAAATCAATTTAAAAATGAATTAAAATACAATTTAATTTGGTCAAAACCTAAAATCCCTTCAAAACACCAAATAAATAGCCAAGAGATTTATCCTAGGCCAAACAAGGTCAAAGGACCTTAGACAAAAAAATTCATTACTTTTAAAATGTCAAAAGTATATTTAAACAATTAAAAATATGCACAAAAACATTTAACTCGTGAAAAATACCAAAATTGATCCATTTTTTTTTTAATTCAGAATATGGAAGAGAAAAATATTTAAAGATTTTTGGTGAAAATCCTATACTTTTTGGATAAAAAATGAAGTTTCTATGAATTAAATAATATAAGTGGATTAAATGGAAATTCAGAAAATACAAAAAAAAAACAAGGGCCATCAGATCTCCCTCATTAATTGAGGTGGCATATCTGATGGCCAAGCGCGACGTTCCATGATGCACTACAGTCAACGCGTTGCAAACTTGGTATTTAAAAGCAAGGGACCAAATTAAAATGTGAGATGATGATCAAAGGGTTCTCGACATGCCAAAACACCACCGGAGCTAGGGCTCCGGTCATCTTCTCCGATGGACCTCACCAGACTGGTTCACCATAAACCAAACGGAAAATGAAAAGTGAGAACATGTTTTTGAAGGAAAAATGCTCAGGAGCACGAATCTGGCCTCCATTTCTTTCAATTCCAAGTATATTGAAATATACATGGATTTGAAATTTGAGGTTTATGATCTGAGGTACTTCGGTTTGACCTCAAAGCAACTCAATCTTGTTGCCTACATTGGTAGGACTTCAGCCAACCAAAAATCAAAGAGAATGGTGAATAATTGAGAGAGAATTGAAGATAGAAATTTTATGAAAATTCACCTTCGAGTAGCTTGAATCTGGCTTGATATTGCTTCCTAATGGCCTTGGCTCGACTCCAGAAGCTTGTAGGAAGTGAATTAGATCAAAGACGGGCTTGGATTCTTGGAGTTTCAATCTCAAAATAGAAGGAGATTTGAAACTCGATTTCAAGTGAAATCTTTAAGTTGATCCTTTAATGGAGGTTAGGGAGGCAATGGTTCAAAGCTTAGGCAAGCAGGGATCCCCTTTCTGATTACAATGGCCTTGTATTTATAGTGTATAAAGTTGCTTTTCACACACTTTGAAAATTTTCCAATTTTAGCACCTTTGGTCCATGGATGCATGAGCAATTATTTGGGCCTAAGGAAAGATGCAATCCAACTCCAGTTCATGCACATTGAGTACTGAAACCATAACATGTAAGCATGCAATAGGAAATGGTTATTTGAATTCAAATTTTATCAAAATAAACCTATGAAAGGAACCATGCGCAAGTCCCTCAATCTTGGTCCAAATGAGGTGATCTTGGACTTTTCAGAAAGGTATGATCAAGGGGAACAACTTTCATGTTGAACATATTTTCATTTGAATCTTGGATCATGATGCATTTTGAGGTGAAAGTTTGGAAAATCAAACATAATTGAAATTTTTCTAAGTACCAAGTCAAATGTTCACTTCATCCACCTTGAATAACTTTTTCTATGGGCTTCAAGTGGAAAACGTTCCTTCGTCAAAGTTGTATGCCATTCAAACCTCTTTAATTTGGTCATAAAGTTGACCTCATTTGGATTTGACATGAAGGAGTTATGCATTTTAGAAGTTGAGGAAAATTGTTTGTTCAATGGTAATGGCCCAAAATGACCTATAATTTTGCTCTTGGCACATGCCCTTGCAAGTTAAATTTGAAGTTTCCCACAGAATCATAGTTCATGAAGACATCTTTAATTTAATAATGAAACTTGGATGGCCTCCATATCATAAAAATTGAGCAAGTTATGATCTTTGGAAGTTGGCATCCTAACTAGGGCACAAACAAAATGACCTATATTCTTTCACCATAAACAATTACTTTCCAAGAAAACTAGATCTTGACCTCAACATGAAAGTTGTTTGGAATGTCATAAGGAGTAACTGCGATCTTGGAATCATTTTAATATGAAAAAAATTGTAGTAGATAGGGTCTAGGGGAACCCTAATTTTGACTAGTTGACTTTCTCTAGTCAACCACCTTGAACCATCTTGCAAACTTGAAGTTTTCTTGATCTTTTGGACTCATGGAGAATCATATATGCATAAGATTATGTAATATGAAGTATCCCTTGAAGTATTTGATCCATTGCTGAAGAAACTTGCTTAGTAAGTCAAACAAGATACCTATTTGAATTAGGGCTTCCAAGGCAAACAAGCTTCAAACTCTTAATGATTTCTTGATAAAAATGATAAGTGAAGACAATAGGGATCCATATATGATGTCTAGAATGTTAACCATATCTTAGTTGATCTCCTTGTACTGAGGGTCTCAAACCCTAGTTGTGAGCTTGATGAGGCATGGGTGGAAGCACACACTACCTACAAAAGAAACAAAACTATACATAGTAATATTTTTTGTATTTTGGTTAGTAAACAATGAAACCCAAAGTATGATACAATAAAATGTGCTTGGTGATCTCTCCCAATTCAAACCCAATGAATGAGGTATAAGGAAGATGTCAAGGTGTGATCCCAAAGCCAATGCAAATGATGAGATAACATGAGGGGTCTTAGGGTCAAAATTAGGGTCTTACAGCTGCCCCTATTTAAGGACATTTTAACTGAGGATGTCAAAGTTAAAATCTTCGTATTAACTTAATAGAATGGACTTAAATAACAACACATAGAAACAAATTTTGGTCCCTAAGAGACCTCATGATGCATATGGTATGTATGTAAAAATAGTCTTTGTTGGGAATAAATTGCCACAAATGTAAAGAATCCGGGGAGACTGAAAGTCCATATGAGCATAATGCATTCCATAAGGAAAACTCACTAGGGAGACAGAGACTCTAAGGGGATAAGAAGTTGTGCATAGGCCAGGCTATGACTTAAAACTATTGGAGACACAAGGGGAATTCCTCTGAAAATAAATCAATGGAAGGACTTGGCCTGAAGATGAGGGAAATCTGCAGGGGATAGGAATAGATCAGAACAAAACTGAAATATTCAAACCAAACAGGGGATGGCGATTCCACTAGGGAAATATGCACTCAAAATCAACTGGGGAAAGAATGAACTTCAACACAGGAGTACTGGAGATATATTACCTATTACCGGTTGCTGGGTAGAAAGAAAATACGCTCCGACAAAGGGGCATCCGTTACCGATTAGGGTAAACATATCAAGGATGACTCGCTAAGGAGAAAGAGGTGTATTTGTTACCTGTTACTGGGTAAGAATAACCTACTGGGGAGAAAAGATCAAATAGGATTTACAACTACCGATTACTGGGTAGAAGACCAAAGAGAGAGTATTCGTCACCTGATTAAAGTGAACATATCAAGGATAAACTCAGAGGATTAATATTTGACATCGGTTAGGATGAACATATCAAGGATAGATCGCCTGGAGAAAGAGGAAGAATATCTGTTACCGGTTAGGGTAAACATATCAAGGATAAACTGTCGGAGAGAAATAGGAATTATATCTATCAGTTACTGGATAGAATACTAAAGAGAGAATATCTGTCACCGGTTAGGATGAACATATCAAGGATAAACTCAACAAGGGAAAGTAAGAATTACAACTACCAGTTACTGGGAAGAAGACCAAAAAGGGAGAGAAAATCTGTCACCGGTTAAAGTGAACATATCAAGGATAGACTCTCTGGAGAATAAGATAGGGATTACAACTACCTTTTTATTGGGCAGAAAACCACAAAAGGAAGGATATCTATCATCGGTTAGGATGAAGATATCAAGGATAAACTACCTGGGGAAACATAAACAAGAATCCGCTAGGGAAAATAAAAGAAGTAGATTACATTTTATCGGGTATTGGGCAAACGTAAAGTACTCAAAATCGAGAAGAACATTATCGGTTACTGGGTAATAAACTCTCAGGGGACCAAAATATCTATCTAGGTAAAAACTAGAAAGAAACGGTCAAACTAAGACTCAACCCAATGAGGATCTAACTCAATGGGAGTGGTTTCATCCAGATAATTAACTAGGGAGGAAATGAAATAATAATCATTCACGAGGAAATAACTCGATGGGGAAATGAGAAAGGTTAAACTCTTTCTACTTAAGGGGCTGACACTCTATAATTGAAGGAGGACAGACACACCAAATATGCATGGGGAGATAATATCACCAAGGCAGGGGATCAGAAGAAAAATCAACGCGATAAAATGCACATTGAAATATCTGAAGTTGTGTTTTATGCATGTAGATGCATGAGCATGTGTGTAAATATGCTGACAAACGAGCATAAAGGATACAAACAACGAAGATTTGAATCACTACTGTAACACTCGGCTAATCTCAACAAGATGGAAACACCAACTGGAGAAAATGCTAAGGATGAAAGTAAATCATCTAACTCTGCACAAATAAGCTCTGGCTGGAAAAATCATGGAGAACATGATTCCAAACAATCACGGCGAACTCTACACGGAAAGAGCACTGCTGAATGATGATCAACCAAACATGCCGAGGATAGAGAAAGGATCTGCTAAGGATCAAATTGTCAATACTATAGGGAATTTTAAGTCAACACTATATAAAATGGGAGACAACCTTGTAGGGTACAAAATCAAATACTGCTCCGAATCAAATACTGCCGGGAGAGAGGGAACTTATATCAAAAGATAAACTTCACCGTGGAATAAAAGAGGTAAAAATTTGCACGGGGGTTTAAGAGAAATGTTGGGGATGTTATGACCAAGACTATCACATTCCTCAATACTTATTGGACGCTTCTTAGAAATTGTGAAATAAACCAATTCCAAGGCAAAGATAAATGGATCTGATTCGCACAATGGGGAAACTGCCAAAGTTATGCAACACAATCAAAATGCAAAATGGAAACCAAATAATGGTTCTCGATCTATAGAGTCCAATCATAAAGCACAAACTGGGAGGACACAAAATATGAGCACCTCGGTTGGGGAATATGAATTTGCAAAGGGGACCGATCATCAGCTCAACTGGAGATGAGACCTGTCGTCTCTACTAGGGATGATGAAATATTCATGGAGAGACTCATCAACTAAGCTAGCAATAAATGACGAACTATTGGGGAAAAAGTTACCTAAACCGACTGCTCAGGGAAGACCAACAATGCTACACACTTCAAGACTTACCTGTTCTCAGATTGCTGTTGACATTCCTGACTAAAATCGATTATTCCTAAAGTGATTATTTTTATGATTTTAAGAAAAATAATTATCCATTAATTTATTTCAAAATTATCATCATAAAAATTCAATTTTATTTAGCATAAGTAAATAAGAATAGAAATAATTGGATAAAAGCTCAACTTTATTTAATAGAATGGTAGTCCGTAAATGACAAGACTCCATAGATATTTACAAAGTTTGAAAATGGTAATTTACATGGAAAAGGGCTACATTGAATACAGTGATCATTATTCTCCCTATCAACTTCAATATCCATTGTGCTTGTCTTTAGTTGAGAATGATGAATCGGAACCAAATGACTTGCTCAAAACTGTTTTCATGATTAGGAACAAACGGATGCAATTACTTGCCGTAATCCCTAACTTTTGCCTAGATTTCCCGAAGCTGGGGTACTCAATCTACCGAGATGAATTTTCTGTTTTATGTCTCTATTTTTTGCCTGGATCGCCCTTTTGGGTTTTCAATCCACCGAGACGCTCATTTTTGCCTAAGCCGCCCTTTCGGGTTTTCAACTTAGCGAGTTGTTCTTTTTTCTTTTTAGGCGAAGTATTTCTTGACTGCATCAACGTTCACAGGACGAGTGAACTCTTCACCATCCATAGTTGTAAGAATCAAAGCACCGCCTGAGAAGGCTCTCTTAACAACATATGGGCCTTCATAATTTGGAGTCCATTTTCCCCTGGCATCGGGTTTGAAAGATAGAATCTTCTTGAGCATGAGGTCACCTTCTCTAAACACACAAGGCTTGACCTTTTTATCAAATGCTTTCTTCATTCTCTGTTGATACAACTGACCATGACACATGGCAGTCAATCTCTTCTCTTCAATTAAATTCAGTTGGTCATATCTGTAGCACCTCAAATTTGCCCTCCTCATTCATGCATTCATTTTTTAGGTCATTTAACATTTCATATTGCATTTGATCATGTCAATCAGAATTAGCTCCAAGAGGATGTCATCCAAGTCACTTTGTGGGTTCTATCTGAAGGATCAAGCTTAATGGGCTCAGTACAGTTCAAAATTCAACTATGAAGCCAAAAGTCAATTGTTGGTCAACTAAAGGTGAAATGGCCAGGGAATGACTTGAGTTACTTCCAACATGTTCAAATAGGGTCTATTCATCATTCAAAACATTAATCTTGAAGGAGCAAAAGTTTGTTCATGAGCTATCATCTGCAAAGAACCAATTCCCTCTCATATAAACCCTAAGATTGTTCTGCAAAGCCAACGGTGCAATTCAATTTCAATCGATCTCTCCAATCAGTAGGTATGTCATGTCTTGATGTGTGGATCCTTACCCCTGACTTTGAGTTTTGATACCCTTTTAATGCATTTGTTTGACAAGAGGTTTAGGCCTCCTACCCTTGGTTGCTTTTTGTGAGCTTTTTGTGAACTTTAATGGCATGATTCATGTGATTCTCTGTTTGGTGCAACTCTTGATTGCACTCCATCTTATTTCTCTAACCTATTTGTTGAGTTTTTTTGTGAGGGCTCACATGAATCTTGAAGAGATAGCTGGCTTGGTATTCCACTTTATTTGTGGGATACCATTTGGAGATTTATTCTGATTGCTTTGCTGACTTGTTTTCTTTGATGGTGCTAACCTGAGAGATCTCTGGGTTTCTTATTTCTTTAGTTACTGTTACTTCGGACCTTTGTCCGTGTGATAGATCTCTTGATCACTTTTACATATTTTCCCGTATTTTACCGCTTTCTTAGCTGGAAGACCTCGATAGGAGGCAATGTTTTTGTGTGTTTACTTTTGTGCCCAAAGACCTCCAAGAAGAGGCACCAGTGCTAAAGACCTCCATGAAGAGGCAATTGACGGATAAAAGGGATTAGTAGTCAATCCCCCGTTATTCAGTGTGTCGTTCTTTAAGATCACACTACGTGTCAATGCTTCAGAACAAAAGCCCAAGATCTTTTGTCCGGTCAGTCAGTGGAGAGGGTTCCACCTTTCTGAATCCCCACTTTTTGTCATGAGCTCACCCTGTCCAGGGTTAAGAGCTATGAGGTCTTATCCTCATTACCCGCTTGATCTGCTCACCCTGACGTTCAATGTCAGTGGTTAAGAGCCCATTTGATTACCTTTCCATGGCTTGTTTGTCGAGGTTGATATGACCCCTCTTGACTAAAGCCCTACCCACGTATGTTTGAGCCCCCTTGTTGGCGTGTTTATTTTATGCATGTTTGTTTTTGTATGGTGTGATCGTCTCCCCATAGGATTGCTAGGCTTCGTATAGTCTCTCGTTTGCATGTCAATTAAGGTAGCACGGTTCCTTCGTCTAGGACTTCCTTTTTGCATGAGCATTCTTAAAACAAACAAACTCATTGATTTTTATTCTCCTAAGAACACATTAACTCCTTTACTACAGGTGAGTAAGTCTCCAAAGGTCGAGCATCCGGTAGATTGTGTAGTAACGTCATTCATCACAAAAAACAAACAAAAATAGGTTAGCCGAGCTATAGTGCTCTGATTCTCAATCCTTCTTGAGATACGTATGCAGCAGGGTAGGGCCTGTGCGAGCAATAACTCTTTCTTTTCCCTACTTTGATTTTCTCTCTTTCACATCGCATATAGGAATTTTTATACACACACTTTAGACATAAATAGCGAGCGTGGATCCTGTGGAGTACCACAGACGTGAAGGGGTGCGATAACCTTCCCTTCATGTAACCGGCCCCCTTACTCAGTTTTCTTTGGTTCGAGACTTTGTTTTATCCGTTCCCTCTTGGTTATGCAGTACTACCTTTCCCTCCTCTTGGGATAAAAGTACATAGCTGGCGACTCTACTCTTTTTTCCTCATCACCTCTTTTTGCGTTTGTACTTGGATTCGGGAAATCCGGGGAGCGACAGCTGGCGACTCTGCTGGGGATTTATTTTCCCTAGTGGGCCTTTCCTAGCGTTTGTTTGTTTATTGTCTATTGTGTGTTATTTATTTATTCCTTTTCATACTTATCTGCTTGCATTGCATCCTATGTGAGCTTTATTGTTTCATGAATACTGTGGTGGTGTGTATCTGTTTCGCTGTTGGGTGGGAGTCACAAGAGGTAAAAGGCCCAATACACAGGATATGAGTAAACTTTAGGACACCTAGGAATAGAGTGATTCATGGGAAGCGGGTGGTATGGCGCCACTTAGCGGAACATGGTATCACGAGCAGTTCAGATTCTGATGGGGTATTATCGTTGCATACACATGGTGTGCATATGGTGATATTCTTGAAAGAATTGTTTATCCTGCGTTTCTCTTGACCTTACCCTGGCCTAGATTACACCCGTGAGTGGGGCGGGAATGAATCATTTACAGGTACTGATGGTGACGCGTTCTGGTGTTGACTTTTGTTTGGTTCTCGTTGGTGACCGTTGGTTCTGAAGTTTGGGTTCTAAGTTGATGACCATGTTCTATGGTTCCCGGTTCCGAATTCATGCTGAAGTTCTGATCCTGTTCCTTGTGATACACAGCCAACCATCCATTGTTTCATCATTTTGCATCATAGCATGTTTACTTTCAAAAAAATAATGCATAAAAAATAAAAAAAGTTAACCCGCATATGCATATCATTTTTTAGGTTTATTCAGGAGTCTGTTCACACCGAGAGATGGCTGCCATTCCAGAGTTGAAGAGGAAGACTTGCACCTACAGCTTCTACCGTGAGCCGTTGACATCTTTGGAAGAATTGGGTAATCTCGTGACCGACCGTAATCAGAAAGTTTTTGATGATCAGTATGGGGATATCTTGGCATTGTTGAAGATGGTAGTTGATCCGGTACCTCTGCAGACTCTCTTACAGTTCTATGATCCGGAGTTTCGTTGCTTTACTTTTCAGGACTACCAGTTAGCACCCACTCTTGAAGAGTATTCCATCCTTATGAATGTCCGAATCAAAATTCGAGTACCTTTCTTGGATGTGCCAAAGGAGGTGGATTTCAAAGTTGTCGCTAAGGCTCTTTACTTGAGCATCAAGGAAGTGAGCGATAATTGGAAACCAAGCGGTGATGTTGTGGGCTTATCCTTGAAGTTCTTGGTAAGAATGGATAAGGAAGAAGCAAAGAAAGGAAATTGGGTGGCTTTCAACGCTCAGTTGGCTGTCATGATTTATGGAGTTATTTTGTTCCCTAGTATGCCTAGTTTCGCGGACCTGGCAGCAATCACTATTTTCATTGGAGGAAACCCGGTGCCTACCTTGTTAGCTGACACCTATTATGCGATACACAGCAGGCATGGTAAGTGTGGAGCTATCAGGTGTTGTCTCCCGTTGCTACTCAAGTGGTTCTTGTCTTTTCTACCAACCAATGGACCGTTTGTGGATACTCAGAATACTCACAAATGGACTCAGAGGATCATGTCGCTTACATCTTATGATATCAAGTGGCAAGCTTATAGGATTAATGTGCGCAACGTCATTATGAGTTGTGGAGAGTTTCGCAATGTTCCACTCATAGGAACTAGGGGTTGTATCAACTACAACCCGGTTCTTTCTCTCCGTTAGTTGGGTTTTGTCATGAACGAAAGGCCGCAAGATGTCGAGATAGCTGAAAGTGTGTACTTTGAGAAACGGAGTGATCCGGCAAGATTGGAGCAAGTGGGAAGAGCTTGGGAGAATATTGGTATAAAAGATGGATCTGTTTTAGGAAGGAAGTTTGCAATTGCTATGCCTGCTTACACTGAGTGGATCAAGGAAAGAGTTGGAACTTTGTTGCTACCATATGACCGGATGGAACCATTACAGGAGCAACCGCCTTTGATCCTTTCTGAGAATGTGCCTGCTGAGTATTACAAACAAGCCTTAATGGAGAATCTCCAGTTGAAAGAAAATGAACAAGAGATCCAAATGGAGCTTTACAAAGCAAAAGCTGATAGGCTGAATTTGGCTCATAAACTCAAAGGAGTGCAAGGTGAAAGTGCTAGTAGATCGAGAAACAAAAAGAGGTCCTATGATGAGATAGAAACAATGTTGGATGAAGAACACCTCGAATGCTTGAGATTACAAAAAGCGGAAGCCAATTACAAAAAGAAGATACGAGACTTGGAAAAACAGCTTAAGGACAAAGATACTAAGTTGAAGAAAGAGGTAGATCTGAGGCATGCAGCAGAGAGCCAGCTCCGAGGAAGTGACATCCGTGCATCTCATTTCCTAGAGGAAGTTGTTGAACTCAGGGTGAAACTGAAAGAGAAGCTCACCCCTCTACCTGAGTGTTCAGAGTGTGACCGATTGATGGATCAATGTCAGTATTTGAAGACTCTCATTCCTGAAGGATGACTTTCCTAGTTTGTCTTGTTGTTATTTTGAGAATCACCTCCAGGATTGTTGGATGGGATTCCTTGTTCTACACTGATGAACTGAATCTTTGCTTGAACTATATTTGTATGAATCTTATTTCTTATGCCTATGGATGAGATTATTGATGTCTCACTTTTGCTTGCCGTCTAGTGTATGTTGCTTCTTTGTTGTTTATGTTCCGCTTACGAGTATAGGTTGCCATTTTTCAAAGGTGGACGAGACTCTTGAATACCTGAGAAATGATAAAACATAGCATACGCATCATACGCATCATATACATATCATTCTTGCATCATTACAGGTGTTCTGGAAGAGGATTTCTCATTCTGGTTCCCGTTTCAGGCAGGATTGTTGAGCATCGTCCGCACCGTTACGCAACAAGGCAGAATCAACAGAAGATCATGGATCAAGTTCAAGCAGAACTAGCTGAGATGAGGACCAACATGGCCCAGTTCATGAATATGATGCAAGGGTGATCGCTTGACTGTGTGAGTCAAGAATGGGATACAAACTGCAAGTGCACAGTTCTATCGCGTAGTTTTAAAAGATATCGATCCCACAGGGACTTATGAATCGATATACCGTTATCTAAGGTCACTACGTAAAGCTAAGGTGAAAAATGTTTGATTGTTTTGGGAAAAAAACTAAAAGCTAAACTAAGATCTAGATTAAATATTAATAAAACGGATATCGGTATGTAGTTCGTCAAAACTAGGGAATCAAGTCTTTGTCGGTTTCTTGGTTTTAAAATAAATCGTTTCAGTTAACTTTATTGGTTAAAGGTTTTATCTCAAACTCTCGCTCTGTTGAATAAACCATGATTTTATATTAATGTAGCTGTCACTTATAATTAAGTCAAAAACCATATTTTGAAAGCAATAAAGTTGCAGAAACTCTTTTTAAGAAAACACTGACCGTTTTAAACACCCTTATCTCAAACTCTCGCTCTGTTGACTTAGGTTATACAATTAAATCCAAATGCTTAACTCTCGTCCTCACATTCAATCTTTAAAAATACTTTTGGAAAAGGTCAGAATTTAATTAACTCTAAAACTTGCTCTCGCCCTGATCTAGAATTAATGCCTAACTTACACTGTCCAGTTAAAACCTCAAACTCTCGCTCTATTGATTTTAACTTCTTTATGTCCTTTACTTTTGTAAAAAATCTTGTTATTAAACCTGTAAGCTGAGACCGTAAAAAGATTGATTTCAATTTTAAGTTTAAATAGACCGACTCAGTCTTGATCCCTTATTCTGCTTACTTTACATACCGATATCTAGGCGAATTAGCCAGACATGCTAAATAAACAAGAATACATATCATGCATAAACAGACTCATTCCAGGCAGATAATATAGATAAATAATGAAACAAAATATTAAATAATGATTAAAGAACCTGAATGCGTAATACAATAGTCTTGAACACTCCACCACAAGCCGGTAGGATTTGTTCTTCGAGTCTTCAATTAAACAATAAATTAAGCCAAGGAAATAAAACTAGAATCTAACGTAAGGTTAGATCCGATAAAAAGTTGCACAATAGTTTCCGGTGTAGAAACTATTATGCGAAAAATATCTAAATGCTAAAAAGGGAAAGGTAGATTGCAAGGGAAAAAGAATGTAGAACTTGCAAAAGAAATAAAATAAACAATGTTAAGTGCTGGAAAAAAAAAATAAGCAAAAGGCGTAAAAAGAAAGAAAATTGGCAAAGCTTCGGCAATGTGAGCGTGGAAAAACCGAGGAACCCTTTTAGGTTTTTGAGGTAGCTATTTATATTGGTGCTGGTAACTGCTTTCCGTTTCCCAAGTTCTTCAACGTGGCTAAATGCACGGCGTGGATATAGGACACAAACTCCTCAACGTCTCTTCTTCAAGTCTTCTGAGGGCGTTACTTGCGCCAAAAAAGTAGTGGAACGGTGTGACGCTCGTCACACCATGTGTGACGTCCGTCACAAGGTTGTTTTGCGTGACGCTCGTCACACACCCTGTGACGTCCGTCACAGGCACAGCATTGGTGACTTGTGCGCTTTGGGCTGGGCTTTGGCATTTGGTTCCTTTTCTCTCCTTTTTGCACCTCCTTTTCTTCCATTTTCACTTGTTCTTCAAAATAGACTACCTGAGACAAATAGGAAGAAAATACCACGTAATATCTCATAAAATGCAGTAAACCGAAATAAATAGTCATAGAATTTAATGGAATTAAGTCCTAAAATATGATATAATTTCGTGTTATCAAACTCCCCCATACTTAGATCTTTGCTTGTCCTCAAGCAAAATTCAGCATAGAAATCGTTTTCAAAATCTTAGCCAGGCGAAGTTTCAAAACACACATCAATTCGTAATAGGTTGCAAGTGGATTTTGTTTAGAAGCAGCTTGAGTTTAATCTTGGCATCAACAACTACCGTTACAACTTAGATAACCCTACCTTATGCAAATCAGTTCAAGTAATGCCATTATAGCTATCCTAGTTCCTTTACTTTTATTTCACCCGCTTTCATTCTAGCGAAATCACATTAAGCCCTTTATCTTTTTCGCGCACATAGTGGAGTAACCGGTTAGTGATTATGATCCGCTTTTAGCTAGAAGTTCTGGTACATAAGTCGGATAACTTCGTTATTCAGTCCATTGCGAATTATGGGGGATTGAACCGTAGTCCGCCCTACCGAGTTCAGTACCAGATACCTACTGAACCAACTCATAATGGATTTTTCATATTGTGTTTTTGCATGATCTGCAGCCTTTAGATTAAATGATCTGGTAAGGATCACCTAATTTAATCAGTGCATTTCCTGATATATTCATATATTTTATGTTACTTTGGGGATCATTCACTTATATTCATCGGCTCTCCACGTAGTTTGCTATTAAGATGGTGCTGACTTCTCGTATAAACTACTCGGGGTTATTATAAAACTAAAAGTTCGAGGAATCGGTATAATAGGTACTTATCCTGATCTAGCATGTTGAGGTTCTCAGAGCGTTGTTATGGTAATGATTTTTTTGTCTTGATTTCACTCAAGTTTTATAAAGTAAGCAACCTTTATACTTATTGGGTGTGTTAAAATTTTTTTGTTATGGCTTAAGAAAATTGAGGGGAATAGATAATAGAAATTTTTCACATTAGGGACTTAACTTAAAATAAATCTATATTAAATTTTTTTTTTTTTTTTTCAGATAATAAGAAAGGGAAATAACAATGAAAGGGAAGGTAACATACTTGAAAAATGGAAATGGAAGTAACAAGTTTTCCCCCCCATACTTAAATTAAACATTGTCCCCAATGTTTTAAGGAAATGAAATACAATATGGAAAGGAAAAAGAAACTACAACTAAGGTTGTCTTCCGCCTCTGGTTCTTGGACCTGGTGATCTCTGACGTAAGTCTGAGTTGTCGAACCTGCTGAACAACTCAGTAAACCGCTGGTCGGTTATGGCATTCCGAGCATCCTGTTGCTGTTGCATTTGACGCATCATCTGCAGCATTTCGACATTCTGTGCCTGCATACCATCGATAGCATCCATAATGTCGTCGTTGGTTGCAGGCCTTCTTCGTCGACGATGTTGGGAGGATGGGCCGGTTGCAGTACTGGAAGGGTTGAGCGGGACTGACTGTTGTATAGGCGGATGATCACCTTGTTCCATTTCTTCAAACTCATCTGTTTGCGGGTTTGTTTGTGAAGGCTCGGTGGTTTCAGGAGCGTTTAGATCGTAGAGGTGGCGGTCGGGGTTTGTGACATCAGTGAGGGCAGTATTTGGTAGAACCACGCTTGGGACTGCCTGGTTGTTCACCATAAGATAATATCCTCCGCCTACTCTGTTCTTAATCAAGCGGCTGGATCGACAGTAGCTGATATCCATAGATAGGTGAGGTAGGGATTCTAAAGTTTGGAGTTTATCCCCTAGGTTTAGGCCAAGTGCTATGGTGGTGATTAATCCACCAATTATAAAAGGTTGCCTGCCTCTAGCACATAAGGTGCGGATATGATGAAAGAGAAAGGAGGCGGCGTTTACCTGAGTATCTGGTTCGAAGACGCACTGGAGGAAAAATAGTTCCTTTGAGTTGACCTTGCTGTTGTTTGGCCTTCCAAAAATTGTGTTTTGCAAAATGCGGATAAAGTACCGGATAGTGGGGTTATGTATATGGGAGAGAAGGAGCTCTTCCCAGTTGTAGGTATCTATACCGGAAATTTTCTTAAAAAGGCCAAAAACGCCAACTGTGTTCCAGTTTGAGGTTGGAGGGATTCTGGCGTGCAGCAGACCTTCTGTGGGAAATTGTAGCATGGTACTCAATTGGTTTTGGGTTAAGGAGTACTCGGTGTTGAACATCCGGAAGGTTGCGGTACCGGTTAGAAATTCGTCTTCACCGGCGGGAGTGGTGTAGTCGTATGAACTTAAGAATTCTAAGGTTAGGGATGGGTAGGTGGGTTGATTATGAGTGCAAAGGAAGGTTAAGTTGGCTTGACGGAGCATCCATTCGATACCTTGGAGTAGGCCTAATTGTTGTAAACAGGTTAAATCGGGGTACCTGGTGGAAGCGACGCCTCGCTGTTGGAAACGCTCGAATTGCTCCCTCTGATAATTGTCATCTACGGATCGGAAGATGATAGTTCCGAAATTCTGATTTCCCGCCATTGTGATGAATTTTGAAGGGGTGATTTGGAAAGAAAAAAAGAAATGTATTTGATAGGAGAGAATTGTTTTGTGGTGAATGAAGGAAGGTTTGGTGGGTATTTATAGGAGAAGAATTTGGAAGGTGGAAAGAAAAAGTGGTTGAAAAGTAATTAAGTGTGGTTAAATGAAAAATGAATGGGGAAAGTAAAAAGTTAAAGGTGTAACGTTCGTCTCCAACGGCTCCTTAACGTTCACTAGTCTGAGGAGTGTTACGCTCGTCACAGGGGTGTGACGCTCGTAACAGGCAATAGGCATGCCGTCCGTCACAAGATGTGTGACGCTCGTCACACATTCCTTTTTGGAAAGGCCTCAGTAGCGCTTCACAGAATTACTTTGGTTGGTGAATTTATTAGTTTTGTTTCGCTTATGATCAGTTTAGTCTGCAGTTTAATTTATTGTGCACGCTTAATCTGCTTTGTATAGTAATAATTCATAGGTAGCAACAGTAGAGCATAATAGCTATTGCATAATAAAATTAAATAAACAGCTTCAATAAAAATGATCATAATGTAATACAGGAAAGGAAAACAAAACATGAATTCAAATAACATTAATAAATAATCTAACTTAAAACTAAATAACTTAGAAAAATAACTAAACTCTATCCCTCTGTACGATCTCTGGCCGGAGGAGCAAAAGAGTTAACATGATGTAGCAACTCGTGGAACTGATTCGTCATACTGCTCATGTATCCTAGAACTTCTTGTCTCATGTTAGTAAATTCTCCTCTGAGGGCGTCTTGTTCTGACATCAAAGCTTCAATGGCGGTGTTATAATCAGTTCCGGGCATATGATGTCGGAGGTCAGGTATGGCTGATTCTTCGGTCGGAACAGGCTGAGGAGGAGGGTCAATATCATAATAGCCGGATGGTGTCTGAGGGTCAGATTCAGCATGAGGGATCTGGTCAACATAATTCTCATAGTCATTACAAATTTCATAATCCTGGATGGATTCAGTGGATCTAGCAGGAGTTGGGGTTTCATTCAGGTTATAGAGCCAGTTCCTTTGGTTATGAACACTAGTCCTAGGATCGGGCATGGTGAATAGGCAGAGAACCTGGTTATCAATAATAAGCTCAAACTCATCAGTCCCTAGGTTTGCTATAAACATAGTGTTGAAGAGGAAAGGTATACTCATAGTAGTAATGCCACCAAAAGGGCTAAGGTCAAGCATAGGCTGACGTAATCCAATAGCATTACCTATCATAGTTATCAAACCGCCTATTCTAATGGGTGCTCTCTCATCCTGGATAAGGTGGTCCAAATTAGCTAACATAAAAGTGGCACCGTTTACTGGACGGTTCTGGGAAGCACAAAATATGATGAAGAGTTCATCACGTGAAACTGAAGTACTATTTGGCTTCTTCCCAAATAAAGTGTGGGTCAGGATCTTATGGAAATAGCGAAAGGTCGGGTTGTGTATGTTTCCAGAGAGAAACTCATGTTCTTCGGGCTCATCATTTCCAGTCAGCCTACCCCAAAAGTGTTCAAGCTCTCTATATTCAAAAAGTTCTTCCTGGCTTACAGTGAATGTATCAAAGGAGGTAGGGAAACCCAAAAGGTTGGTGAAGTCTCTAATATTAAATTGGTACTCCATATTGAACATTCTGAACTGGATAAAACCTCTGCTAATTCCTTTTCCATGGCTGGGTAGATAGATTAATGAGCTAAGGAATTCTAGTGTGAGTCTTCGGTAGGTGGTGAAATGTCTCAGGATAGGGGAGGTCTCCCATCCTATCTGATTCAGCAAATACAGGACACTCTGTCTCAGTCCAAGGGCAGTCATAGCCCAATCATCAGCATATAAACTAGGTAGCATCTCTCTAGCGGCTAGTTCTTCAAACTTTTGTTTCTGAGCCATTCCTCTGAACTTGATACCCATACGATCAATATGTCCCATCTGGTTAGTGTTAGCTAGAGAAAAGAAAACATGAGTTTAAGTCAGGATTTGGCCAAATGCCGAAAGAAGAAAAATTATTATTGTTATTTATATATATTTTTTTTTCTTTTTTGGATAAATCAAGAATGAATACTAAACAGAAATTAAAAGAATAATTAAGAAAGAAATAGGGAAATGATAATAATAGAATAATAAAATAACAAATAATTGGTGGGTTGTCTCCCACTAAGCGCTTTGTTTAAATGTCGCAAGCTCGACAAAGAAACTGTTAAATATAATCTATAGGTCCTGGGGGCGTTTCGTCTAAGTGCAGGATTTGCGAATCCTCGTTGGTTTCCGCAAAGTGATAGTGTTTCAGACGTTGCCCGTTTACGGTGAACGGTTCTGTAGATTTTCCTTTTATTTCTACCGCTCCACTGGGAAAGACTTTAGTGATATGAAAAGGCCCTGACCATCTGGATCGTAGTTTTCCCGGGAATAACTTTAGTCTAGAGTTAAATAAAAGTACTGCGTCGCCTTGCTTGAAGATTTTCCTTGATATACACTTGTCATGCCATTGTTTTGTTCTTTCTTTATAGATTCTGGCATTTTCATAGGCGTCTCTTCTGAGTTCCTCTAATTCGTTTATGTCAAGGATTCTCTTTTCACCGGCGGCTTTATAATTCAAATTTAGATTTCTAATAGCCCAATAGGCTTTATGTTCTAATTCTACCGGGAGGTGACAGGATTTTCCATAAATGAGCTTAAATGGGGTCGTCCCTATGGGGGTTTTATAAACAGTTCGGTATGCCCACAAAGCTTCTGGTAATTTCAATGACCAATCTTTCCTTGAAGTGGCGACCGTTTTTTCTAGTATTTGCTTGATTTCTCTGTTAGATACTTCCACTTGTCCACTGGTTTGAGGGTGGTAAGGTGTCGCTATCCTATGTCTTACTCCGTATTTAAGTAGTAGTTTTTCGAGTACTTTGGATATAAAGTGCGATCCACCATCACTGACTACTATTCTTGGGATGCCAAATCTCGGAAATATTATATTCTTAAAGAGTCTAGTTACTACTCGGGTGTCGTTTGTTGGGGAAGCTATAGCTTCGATCCATTTTGATACGTAGTCGACTGCCACGAGTATGTATTTGTTACCGAAAGAGGATGGGAAAGGTCCCATGAAGTCTATCCCCCACACGTCAAAAATCTCTACTTCCAAAATACCTTTTTGCGGCATCTCGTCACGTCTAGATATGTTTCCCGTGCGTTGACATCTGTCACATTCCTTAATAGCCGCATGTACGTCCTTCCATATAGTTGGCCAATAAAAGCCAGCTTGTAGGATTTTAGAGCAGGTCTTGGATGTACTTGTGTGTCCACCATAAGGAGCGGAGTGGCAGTGTTGGATTATATTTTCTACCTCTTCTTCGGGTATACATCGACGGAAAATACCATCGGGGCCTCTTTTGAAAAGTAAGGGATCATCCCAGTAATAGTGTTTTATGTCGTAGAAGAATCGTTTCTTCTGCTGGTAAGATAAAGTAGGTGGTACTATTCCGGCAGCTAAATAATTGACTAGATCAGCGTACCATGGTGTGGCAGCTATAGCTAAGGTGGTTTCTACTTGCATGTCGGAGTTGTTCTCTTCCAAAGTAGCTATAAGTTTGTCATACGAGAAATCATCATTAATTGATGTTCTTTCCGGTTCAAGGTTCCCAAGTCTAGAGAGATGGTCTGCTACTACGTTTTCAGTTCCTTTCTTGTCCTTGATTTCTAAGTCGAATTCTTTTAGCAACAAGATCCATCTTAGGAGTCTAGGTTTAGCGTCCTTTTTTGTTAAAAGGTACCTGATAGCAGCGTGATCGGTGTAAACTATTATTTTGGCTCCTACCAAGTAAGAACGAAATTTATCTAGCGCAAATACCACTGCTAGGAGTTCTTTCTCGGTAGTGGCGTAATTCATTTGCGCTTCATCCAGGGTTCTGCTTGCGTAATATATAACGTGAAGCTTTTTATCCTTTCTTTGTCCTAAAACAGCACCTACAGCATAATCACTGGCATCGCACATTATTTCGAATGGTTCATTCCAGTCTGGTGTCTGCATTATGGGTGCTGAGATCAATGCTTGTTTAAGAGTTTGAAATGCTTTTAAACAGTTATCGTCGAATATGAATTCAGCATCTTTCATTAACAGTCCGATTAGAGGTTTAGTTATCTTAGAGAAGTCTTTGATGAATCGTCGGTAAAAACCGGCGTGTCCTAAAAAGCTTCGTACTTCCCTCACGGTTCTTGGGGGTTGAAGATTTTCGATTACCTCTATTTTGGCTTTGTCTACTTCAATTCCTCTGTTCGAGATGATGTGTCCTAAAACAATTCCTTCTTGTACCATAAAGTGGCACTTTTCCCAGTTAAGTACTAAGTTTACTTTCACACATCGCTCAAGGACTCTTTCTAGGTTTTCAAGGCATTCTTCGAAACTTTGTCCGTATATAGAAAAGTCATCCATGAATACTTCCATGATGTTTTCGAGAAAGTCGGCGAAAATTGCCATCATGCATCTTTGAAAGGTTGCAGGGGCATTACACAGACCAAACGGCATTCGTCTATAAGCGAAGGTACCAAAAGGGCATGTGAACGTTGTCTTTTCTTGGTCATCCGGGTGAATTGGTATTTGAAAGAAGCCTGAATAACCGTCTAGATAACAGAAATGTGAATGTTTTGCTAATCGTTCTAACATTTGGTCAATGAATGGTAAAGGGAAATGATCTTTTCGGGTTGCTTTGTTTAGTTTCCTATAATCAATGCACATTCTCCATCCCGATTCGATTCGTTTAGTTATAGTTTCTCCTTTTTCGTTTTCAATAACGGTTATGCCTCCTTTCTTTGGTACAACGTGTACAGGGCTAACCCATTGCTATCAGATATAGGATATATAATACCTGCTTCCAATAACTTGGTTATTTCTTTCTTTACTACCTCACTCAGGATCGGATTTAGTCTTCTCTGGTGTTCCCTAGAGGTTTTACAGTCTTCTTCTAACATGATGCGGTGCATACAAATAGAAGGGCTTATTCCTTTAAGATCGGTGATGTGGTATCCTAGTGCGGTTAGGTATTTCCTTAAGATATGTAAGAGTTTTTCTGTTTCGAGTCTTCCTAGATCTGCATTAACTATCACAGGTCGTTCAAGTTCTAAGTCTAGGAATTCATATCTCAGATTTTTGGGAAGTGTTTTCAGGTCAGGGGTTGGTTTGTTAAGACATTGCGTAGGGTCCGGTGTTATTGCTAAACATTGGTTAGATTTGTCCTCTAAAAGATAGTCTGATGATTTGTCTTCTCCTAACTCTGCTTCTTTTATGCATTCATCGATGATATCCATGAAGTAACATGTATCTTCTATTGCAGGTGCTTTCAAGAATTGGGACAGAATGAATTCAATTTTCTTTCACCTACTTCGAAGGTGAGTCGTCCTCGTTTTACGTCTATGATTGCACCGGCAGTTGCTAAGAACGGTCTTCCTAGTATAATAGGCGTAGTATCATCTTCTCTAATGTCCATAATTGTAAAGTCAGTGGGAATGTAAAACTGACCTATGCGTACGGGAACGTTTTCAAGGATTCCTACAGGATATTTGATGGAACGATCTGCTAGTTGCACAGACATTTTGGTTGGTCTTAATTCTCCCATTTCCAGTTTCTTACATATGGATAAAGGCATAACGCTAATTCCGGCTCCTAAATCGCATAAAGCTTTGTCGATGACAAATTTTCCTATGTGACAGGGTATAGAGAAACTACCCGGATCCTTGAGTTTAGGAGGCATGTTTTGGATTATAGCGCTACATTCGGCAGGGAGTGTAACAGTTTCGCTATCCTCAAGTTTCCTCTTATTAGAAAGGATTTCTTTTAAGAATTTAGCATATGAGGGCATCTGCGTAATAGCTTCGGTGAACGGAATTGTAACGTTTAATTGTTTAAGGAGGTCAACAAATTTTCTAAATTGGCCCGCATCTTTGGTTTTAACAAGCCTTTGAGGGTAAGGGATAGGTGGTTTGTAAGGTGGTGGAGGTACATAAGGTTCCTTCTTTTCTAGGGTTTCCTTATTACTCTCTTCCTTTTCCTTAGGTTCACTTTCCTCAGTTGATTTCTTAGGGTTTTGGTTTTCTATCCTTGGATCAGACGGTCCTTCCACTTCCGTTCCACTTCTTAATATAATTGCATGAGCTTGGCTTCTCGGATTAGGTTGGGGTTGTCCAGGGAATGTACCAGTTGGGGCAGCAGTAGGTGCTTGTTGTTGAGCTACTTGAGATATTTGTGTTTCCAGCATTTTGTTATGGGTAGCCAAGGCATCTACTTTGCTTGCTAGTTGTTTAAGTTGTTCGCCAGTGTGTATGTTCTGGTTTAAGAAATCTTTATTGGTTTGTTGTTGGGAAGCTATAAAGTTTTCCATCATGATTTCCAAGTTGGATTTTCTAGGGGTATTATTGTTAGGCATGGATGGATTTGGTTTCTGATATCCCGGAGGTATAGATGGGGCTTGATTTGGAGACTGTCCAGGTGCGTATAAAGCATTATTACTCTTATATGAAAAGTTTGGATGGTTCTTCCAATTGGGTTATAGGTATTCGAATAGGGGCTTCCTTGAGCATAGTTCACTTGCTCTGCTTGGATTCCAGTCAAGAGTTGACAGTCCGTAGGAGTGTGGCCTTGGATTCCGCAGACCTCGCAATTCTGAGTTATAGCAACCACGGCGGCTGGAGGTGATACGTTTAAACTTTCAATTTTCTGGACCAAAGCATCCACTTTTGCATTAACGTGGTCAAGGTTACTTATCTCGTACATGCCAGTTTTCGTTTGAGGTTTTTCCACCGTTGTTCGTTCGGTTCCCCACTGATAGTGGTTTTGGGCCATGCTCTCGATAAGCTGGTAGGCATCAGCATAAGGTTTGTTCATTAGTGCACCACCTGCAGCGGCGTCTATTGTTAACCTTGTGTTGTATAAGAGACCATTATAAAATGTGTGAATTACTAACCAGTCTTCCAAACCATGGTGTGGGCAAAGTCTCATCATGTCTTTGTATCTTTCCCATGCTTCGAAAAGAGACTCGTTGTCTTTCTGTTTAAATTCGTTTATCTGGGCTCTTAACATAGCTGTTTTGCTTGGCGGAAAATATCGGGCAAGAAAAACTTTCTTCAACTCGTTCCAGGTGGTGACTGAGTTGGAAGGGAGAGATTGAAGCCATCTTCTAGCGCTATCTCTTAATGAGAAAGGAAAAAGACGAAGTCGAATTGCCTCTGAAGTGACACCATTAGCTTTAACAGTATCGGCGTATTGGACAAATACGGATAAATGAAGGTTTGGATCTTCGGTAAGATTTCCAGAGAATTGGTTTTGTTGCACAGCCTGCAACAGCGAAGGTTTAAGTTCGAAGTTGTTTGCTTCGATTGCGGGCGGAGCAATACTTGAATGCGGCTCATCTTGCGATGGAGCGGCGTAATCTCTAAGAGCACGAGCTGGTTCTGCCATCTCGGTTAAAGAAGGAAGATCTTTGAGATGAGGAAAGTCTATAGGAGGGAGATTGTTTGCAGCACGATATTCCCGAATTCGTCGTAAGACTCAAAGATATAGCTCGATATCGTTGATTCGTAAATAGAGCGGTTCGCCTTGTGAGCGAGTGCGTGGCATACAAATCAATGAAAGAAAGAATAGAAGAAAGAGAAACCTTAGTCTCTACAGCGTAACGGAAGAGTTACGATATCGATTAAATAAAAGTCCCCGGCAACGGCGCCAAAAACTTGATGCTCGACTGTGTGAGTCGAGAATGGGATACAAACTGCAAGTGCACAGTTCTATCGCGTAGTTTTAAAAGATATCGATCCCACAGGGACTTATGAATCGATATACCGTTATCTAAGGTCACTACGTAAAGCTAAGGTGAAAAATGTTTGATTGTTTGGGGAAAAAAACTAAAAGCTAAACTAAGATCTAGATTAAATATTAATAAAACGGATATCGGTATGTAGTTCGTCAAAACTAGGGAATCAAGTCTTTGTCGGTTTCTTGGTTTTAAAATAAATCGTTTCAGTTAACTTTATTGGTTAAAGGTTTTATCTCAAACTCTCGCTCTGTTGAATAAACCATGATTTTATATTAATGTAGCTGTCACTTATAATTAAGTCAAAAACCATATTTTGAAAGCAATAAAGTTGCAGAAACTCTTTTTAAGAAAACACTGACCGTTTTAAACACCCTTATCTCAAACTCTCGCTCTGTTGACTTAGGTTATACAATTAAATCCAAATGCTTAACTCTCGTCCTCACATTCAATCTTTAAAAATACTTTTTGGAAAAGGTCAGAATTTAATTAACTCTAAAACTTGCTCTCGCCCTGATCTAGAATTAATGCCTAACTTACACTGTCCAGTTAAAACCTCAAACTCTCGCTCTATTGATTTTAACTTCTTTATGTCCTTTACTTTTGTAAAAAATCTTGTTATTAAACCTGTAAGCTGAGACCGTAAAAAGATTGATTTCAATTTTAAGTTTAAATAGACCGACTCAGTCTTGATCCCTTATTCTGCTTACTTTACATACTGATATCTAGGCGAATTAGCCAGACATGCTAAATAAACAAGAATACATATCATGCATAAACAGACTCATTCCAGGCAGATAATATAGATAAATAATGAAACAAAATATTAAATAATGATTAAAGAACCTGAATGCGTAATACAATAGTCTTGAACACTCCACCACAAGCCGGTAGGATTTGTTCTTCGAGTCTTCAATTAAACAATAAATTAAGCCAAGGAAATAAAACTAGAATCTAACGTAAGGTTAGATCCGATAAAAAGTTGCACAATAGTTTCCGGTGTAGAAACTATTATGCGAAAAATATCTAAATGCTAAAAAGGGAAAGGTAGATTGCAAGGGAAAAAGAATGTAGAACTTGCAAAAGAAATAAAATAAACAATGTTAAGTGCTGGAAAAAAAAATAAGCAAAAGGCGTAAAAAGAAAGAAAATTGGCAAAGCTTCGGCAATGTGAGCGTGGAAAAACCGAGGAACCCTTTTAGGTTTTTGAGGTAGCTATTTATATTGGTGCTGGTAACTGCTTTCCGTTTCCCAAGTTCTTCAACGTGGCTAAATGCACGGCGTGGATATAGGACACAAACTCCTCAACGTCTCTTCTTCAAGTCTTCTGAGGGCGTTACTTGCGCCAAAAAAGTAGTGGAACGGTGTGACGCTCGTCACACCATGTGTGACGTCCGTCACAAGGTTGTTTTGCGTGACGCTCGTCACACACCCTGTGACGTCCGTCACAGGCACAGCATTGGTGACTTGTGCGCTTTGGGCTGGGCTTTGGCATTTGGTTCCTTTTCTCTCCTTTTTGCACCTCCTTTTCTTCCATTTTCACTTGTTCTTCAAAATAGACTACCTGAGACAAATAGGAAGAAAATACCACGTAATATCTCATAAAATGCAGTAAACCGAAATAAATAGTCATAGAATTTAATGGAATTAAGTCCTAAAATATGATATAATTTCGTGTTATCAAAGGGGTAGTGCAAGGGCAAGAGGAACTTCGAGCCTTGGCCCAGAGACAAGAAACTATGATTCCCCCTGTCGGTCAGAATCCTCCAGAAGGAGCCCCTGTCGATGACGCTGTTGTTACCAACCCTGTCAACAACCATGCTACTGGTGACGAACTGCGTGGTATTAGAATCAATGGACAACCCATCGTTACAGAGGCTGCTAATGCTCGAGCGGCACGTGCCCCAGTTCACCATCCTTCTCATTTGGTTGACAAGCAAGAAGATATGTTCACTATTACCAGTGATGATGATGAATTTGGAAAGGCGGAAGAGAGAGATAGAAAGGTCGATGCCCTTGCTGAAAAGATTCGCGCCATGGAGTTCCAGAATTCTTTAGGTTTTGATGTTTCTAATATGGGTTTAGTTGATAGGTTGAGGATCCCGTACAAGTTCAAAGTGCCATCTTTCGACAAGTACAATGGCACTTCTTGTCCCCGAACTCATGTGCAAGCTTACTACCGGAAGATATCCGCTTATACTGATGATGAAAAAATGTGGATGTACTTTTTCGAAGACAGCTTGTCTGGAGCATCTTTGGATTGGTACATGGTCTTGAAAAAAGAATCTGTCAGAAGCTGGAGAGAGTTAGGTGAAGCTTTTCTGAGGCAGTACAAGCATAACATGGACATGGCTCCGAGCAGAACCCAGTTGCATTGTTTGTTTCAAAAGACTGGTGAGAGTTTCAAGGAATACGCCCAGAGGTGGCGCGAGCTAGCTGCGAGAGTACAACCTCCGATGTTGGAGAGAGAATTGACTGATATGTTCATTGGAACCCTGCAAGGTGTATTCATGGATCGTATGGGAAGTTGCCCATTTGGTAGTTTTTCGGATGTTGTGATTTGCGGAGAAAGAACTGAAAGTCTTATCAAAGTGGGAAAAATCCAAGACCCTGGTTCTTCAAGTTCTTCAAGTGCTAAGAAACCACTTTCAGGGGCACCCAGAAGGAGAGAGGGTGAGACAAATGCTATATATAATCAGAGAAATGGAAACAGAGGACAACAATACCGTCAAGTTGCTGCTGTGACTATTCCAGCAACCCAACCTCAACAACAACAAAGAGGACAACCACAACAACAACAGGAACGCCCATTCCAACCAAGACAAAGAATGTCAGATCGTCATTTTGATCCGTTGCCAATGACTTATGCTGAATTACTCCCTGAACTGCTCAGGTTAAAGTTTGTTGAACTTCGCACTATGGCTCCATTAACAAGGATTCCCGCTGGTTATGATGCTAATGTCCGTTGTGATTTTCATTCTGGTGCGCCAGGGCACCACATCGAGAATTGTCGGGCTTTCCACCATAAAGTTCAGGATTTGATTGATGCCAAGACGATTAGCTTTGCTCCTACTCCGAGTGTGGTGAGTAATCATATGCCTCAGCATGGAGGGCCCAGAGTAAACAGTGTGGAAGATGGGGAAAATTTGGACTTGGTAGTCGATGTTAATGACGTTCAGACTTCGTTATTTATAGTGAAGGAACGTCTTCTTAGAGGGGGAGTATTCCCGGGATGTGACGAGAATTGTTCAGATTGTGGTAATCATGAAAACGACTGTGTGAAATTGAAAGAAGGTATCCAGGAATTGATGAATGAAGGTTTTTTATAGTTTGATCGAGTAGTGAAAGATCGTGAAGAGGTATCGACTGTTACCATTTACTTTACACCGTCAGAAGGTCCTGTACGTGCTCCAAGAACTACTAGTGCGCCTATGACTATTGGTACTCTTGTGACCGTAGCTGCGCCTGTGACCATATCTGCTCCGGTGACTATTGGTGTTCCCGCGATTATTAATACTCTAGTAACTATCAATACTCCTACCATCATTGCTGCTTCTAGTGGAAGACTTTTTAAGAATAGTAGAGTAATTCCGTGGCAATATGACAATGCTTCTTGCAGAAATAGAAGACCTGAGAATCAGACCAGATCAGTAAATTAGACTCCAGTAACAGTTGGTTCGGCTGTGGGTAATATGGGAGGACTCGGAGGATTTACGAGGAGTGGTCGTTTGTTTGCACCACAGGTTCCGAAGGATAACAATGCTGAGGCTCTTGCTAGAACAAAAGGAAAACAAGTTGTGGTTGATGAAGAACCAGTGCGAAAGGAAGTGCCCGAGAATTCTTTTGAGAAGGACGTGGAGGAATTTATGAGAATTATCAAGAAGAGTGATTACAAGATCGTGGATCAGTTGAACCAGACACCGTCAAAAATCTTTATTCTCTCTCTATTAATGTGTTCTGAGGCACATCGTGACGCCCTGTTAAAAATATTGAATATGGCTTATGTGCCCCAAGAGATTTCTGTTAACCAGCTCGAAGGTGTTATTGCAAATGTTAACATGAGACATGGTTTGGGATTCACGGATCTAGACTTGACACCTGAGGGTCGCAATCACAATAGAGCTCTGATCCGCTATCGCACGCGGATCAAAACGAGTAGTTTTTCAAAAATGTAGTTTAGCGACAAATTGACTCGGATTATCGTTCTCACAAGGATTCTTGAATGAATTAACCAATGATAGTAACGATTAATGGAGTTTTGGTTGGTTTAGGATTCAATTAAAAAAATAGATTAAAATAAGTGATTATTGAAATAAGCTGTAGCAACAATTTACTAATTCGGTTTTTGCCTATCATCGACTATCGTAATTCCAACCGCTGATTAACTATTCCTATTCGATTATAATATCAACTGACAAGCGCAATTGATAGTATAAGTTGTATGTTCCTATTATCCGAATTAAGCAAACGGGATTAAGTTTCATGAATTAAGCAAACATGAATTAAACGGACTCGATAACGAATTAAGCAAACGAAATCGTGACTATAGTTAGGATCACACAATCAATCAGATTAAATCAATATAGCATATGTAAATCGGATTAAGCAAACAAAATACATATGTTAATATTGAAAGGAATAAAAAACCGGAATAAGAATTACTAAAATCTCAAGGTATCGGAACCTGAATACAGCAAATTGTTTGGATCGATTAGTTCTTCATGAGAATTCTTGCCAAAGCTTTCTAGTATTTCGTGAATAATCCTTCTTCCCTAATGTTATGCGGCTTCTAGGTATATGGAAAACAAGGAATTTGGTTTACAATCCAACTGGATCGAAAACATAACCCAAGCCCAAAACTAATGACCCAAAACTTAAATAAAACTAATGCTGCAACTTCAACTACTTTTCTGCCCCTGCTACAGTATGATTCAGCTCTCGACTTCTGAACAAAAGTTGTAGATCTTTTACTCAGCTTTCCATCGACTGGTAGCACGTCTCAATCCGATACTCCTAGCTCAAGATATGATTTTTCTCGCGAAAGCTGCTAATGCTGAAAATTAAATACGAAAATTAAATAAGTGCAAAAATAACATAAATTATGAAAACACATTAAAACATAAAAATAATCAAAGCAAACCGAAGAAATGCTTGAGTACAAACATGAAAGAACGTGCATCAAGATGCACTGATCAAATTCCCCCACACTTGAACTTTTGCACTCCGAGCAAAATGAAAAACAAAACACAGACATATCAACGGTTACTCATTCTAGGCTACAAGTCATCTTTGGTTAAGTTTGCTTCGATAAGTACTAATCTTGCACACTAAGGATATCGTAGGAACACTAATCCACAATTGTGCATTCATAAACCTCCTGAATACACAAATCAACTTGAATCATGTTATTATGTTAAAGCCTAACTTACTCATCCTTCTTTTTGCTCTTTTTCATTCAGGCGCAATCACATTAAGCCCGTTATCTCCACACACCCATAGCAAGGCGACCGGTTAGTGGTTCTGATCCTTTTTACACGGGATTCTAGTACCTACGTGGCACAACCTTTTGCTTATTCAGTTGTAGTTGCGGGGGATCCGACCGTAATCCGCCCTACCAAGTTCAGCACCAAAAACCGCTGAACCAACTACAAAAGAGTCTTATTTCCAACTTTTTTTTAAGGTTCCACAACTGTTGGGTTAAGTGACCGAGTGAAGGTCACCAAACTTAGAAGGTGCATTCCTTTATTTTTTTTCTCTTTTTTTTTCTTTTTCGGAACACTCACTTATATTCATCGGTTTGCCTGCGTAGAGTGTGTGTGAGATGGTGCTGACTGCTGAAATAAACTATTCAAGAGATGTCAGAGAATGAGAATTTAAGGCTATGTCATAATAAAAATTCAACTCAATTTCCATATGCAGGAGACTTACGGTGTTAAAACAATACCGATCTTGTGAATTTTTCCCAAGTCTCCGCAAACTCGACCTCAAATTATTCTATAGCCTAAAACTTTCAACAAAAATGCAATTTTTTTAGAAACAAAACAAAAACAAAACAAAACAAAACAAAGAACAAAAACAAAGAAAATAAAGTATTCCCTCCCCCACACTTAAAATATGCATTGTCCTCAATGAAATTAACAAACATAAAATAAGAGAGAGAAAAGAGAGGAAAGAACACACCCGAGTAGTCAAGGAGGATATGTGATCACATAAGCAGCCTTTCCCAAAGAGATATATTCTACATTTTCTTCTTCCAAAATGGGGTTGTCATGGAATAGCTTTGGTAATGTCCATTGAACTTGAAATTTTTATTAGTATCTTCGCCTTTTATTCCAGGATCAAAGAATCTTCTAAAAGTAAAAGTGTCAAATGGACACGTGAAGGTGATCTGATCTGGAATGTCAGCCAATGTCCAACCAAATGCCTTTTTATGCTTCCTTAAAACCTGCAAAAGCTTATTTTCTTGATCAAAATCAAGGTTAGAAGAAATTATAGCCGATAGTTTTTCATTCATCTCTAAATAAGCATATTTCATATTTTCAGGAAGTTGCTTCAGCTCGAGGGAAGGTGGCTGCTCAATAGAAGGAGTGTTTAGGGCAGCCGGGATGTCAAGAGCTTTATCTACATGAACAACTTTATTTGCAACCTCAACTGCAGTAAGAATATCAACTTGCAAGGCAGCCTCAATTTCAGCACAAACAGAGCAAATTTTAGTTTCAGTACAAATATCACAAGAATAAACATCATCAAAACCAGACAATGATGGAAAATCAGATGCAAACAAATCACTACAAGTATAATCAACAATTTCAGAAATCAAATCTATTTGAAAAACAGAATGTTCTTCCAAGGGTTGTTGGTTTGATCCTTGAGCTTGTTGCATGGCATTCACCAAAGTGGCAAGCTGCCCAATCCGTGTTTGCAAAGTATTTAAAGTAGAATCTACTTGTTGTTGAAACTGGAGATTATTTGCATCCATTTGTTTGACAATATCTTCTAGTGAAGCTCCAGAAGGTGCAGAGTACACAACCTCAAATTCCTTCAGATGCTCATGCGGATCCTCACCTGCAAGACCACTAAACCTTGGAAACAAGTGTATTAAACCAGATTTCAATTCAAAAGGAACCGAAACATCATAATATTCAATACAAAAGTCATTATAATTAACATCAGGAGCAGCAAACTGCCTTAATGTTCTTTGATCATCCATGTAATAAAAAAACACAGAAATACCAACTATGTCCGAAATAGACAAAAACTAATAGAAAGAAGAAAAACGATTAAAATAAATTCAGAAAAATACAAAAACACCAAACTTAATCTAATGACGTGAAATAAAAATTTTGAGATATTTTTTGGATTTTTTCGACACTATGAAAACAGTAAAAAATTAATTAAAAATAGAAAAACAAGGAATTTGACAAATTTTCTGCTTCCAGTAGGCAAAAAACTTATACAATCAAACACAAATTTTCCAAAAACCAGTTTTTTCTGACTCTAGACGCAACTCTGAACGCGAAACTGTAGAAAAATTTGAAAAAATAACAGGAAATTGCAAAACAACAAAACACACAATACTTAAAACTAAACTATTGGTTAATTCGACAAGAATCCCCGGCAACGGCGCCAATTTGATCCGCTGTCGCACGCGGATCAAAACGAGTAGTTTTTCAAAAATGTAGTTTAGCGAAAAATTGACTCGGATTATCGTTCTCACAAGGATTCTCGAATGAATTAACCAATGATAGTAACGATTAATGGAGTTTTGGTTGGTTTAGGATTCAATTAAAAAAATAGATTAAAATAAGTGATTATTGAAATAAGTTGTAGCAACAATTTACTGATTCGGTCTTTGGCTATCATCGACTATCGTAATTCCAACCGCAGATTAACTATTCCTATTCGATTATAATATCAACTGACAAGCGTAATTGATAGTATAAGTTGTATGTTCCTATTATCTGAATTAAGCAAACGGGATTAAGTTTCATGAATTAAGCAAATATGAATTAAACGGACTCGATAATGAATTAAGCAAACGAAATCGTGACTATAGTTAGGATCACATAATCAATCGGATTAAATCAATATAGCATATGTAAATCGAATTAAGCAAACAAAATACATATGTTAATATTGAAAGGAATAAAAAACCTGAATAAGAATTACTAAAATCTCAAGGTATCGAAACCCGAATACAGCAAATTGTTTGGATCGATTAGTTCTTCATGAGAATTCTTGCCAAAGCTTTCTAGTATTTCGTGAATAATCCTTCTTCCCTAATTTTATGCGGCTGCTAGGTATATGGAAAACAAGGAATTTGGTTTACAATCCAACTGGATCGAAAACATAACTCAAGCCCAAAACTAATGACCCAAAACTTAAATAAAACTAATGCTGCAACTTCAACGACTTTTCTGGCCCTGCTACAATATGATTCAGCTCTCTACTTCTGAACATAAGTTGTAGATCTTTTTCTTAGCTTTCCATCGACTGGTAGCACGTCTCAATCCGATACTCCTAGCTCAAGATATGATTTTTCTCGCGAAAGCTGATAATGCTGAAAATTAAATAACTGCAAAAATAACATAAATTATGAAAACACATTAAAACATAAAAATAATTAAAGCAAACCGAAGAAATGCTTGAGTACAAACATGAAAGAACGTGCATCAAAATGCACTAATCAAGCTCTACATATCACGATGGAATGCAAAGGCGCGGTTTTGTCGCATTTTTTGGTTGATACCGGTTCTTCTTTGAATGTGTTGCCCAAAAAGGCTCTGAGTAAGCTTGATGACGAAGGGGTTGTTCTCACACCAAGTGATCTTGTTGTCCATGCTTTTGATGGATCCAAGCAATCAGTTTGTGGTGAAGTCACGTTGCCTGTGAAAATCGGCCCGGAAGTGTTTAATATTGTCTTCTATGTGATGGATATTCAACCAGCATATAGTTGTCTGTTGGGGCGCCCCTGGATACATGGAGCCGGAGCAGTTTCTTCGACTCTCCACCAAAAGCTAAAATATGTGCGGGATGGTCAGGTTGTGACCGTGTGTGGCGAAGAGGACATCTTCGTGAGCCATTTATCCTCCTTCAAATATGTGGAGATGGATGGTGAAATTCATGAAACTCTATGTCAAGCTTTTGAGACTGTCAGTATTGAGAAGGTGGCTTTTGTTGAACAGAAGAAACCAGGTACCTCGATTGCATCCTATAAACAAGCTCTGGAGGTCATTTGTTCAGGTAACGCGGAAGGCTGGGGCAAGGTGATTGATGTGCCCGTAAAAGAAGACTTGTTTGGCATTGGTTATCAGCCTTTTCAATCATCAGAGCAGGGTGTCCAGAATCAGAAAGGGCCGTGTACTTTCACTAGTGTTGGATTGATGAATCACGGGGATGTCTTTGCAACTGGCAATGAAGACGGTGACAGTGATTGTGATATGGATAATTGGGTGCGCCCGTGTGCTCTAGGGGAGAAGATCAAAGACTGGACTGCTGAAGAAATAGTCCAAGTTACTCTTCAGACCGAGTAATTTTCTTTTGTTTTTCATTTTGCATGAAAGCCCTACGCTCGGCCCAAGGCGTAGTGGTTCATTGTAGGGCCAGATCATGTTTTGAATTTTCAATGATTATCATCAATAAAGGACGTTTTGCAATCAAATTTGTGCTCACTGTCTTTCTGTTTTTACTTTCATTTTCAAAACAATAAAAATGGCAATATTTTTTTGTTTTTTGTGACTTCCTTGAACTCTTTTCTAAAATAAAGCATGAAACATCGTTCGTGCAGAATTGATCTTGCGGATTCCATTAAAAACAGTTCTGTTATGGCTCAGTACGACTTTGATAATCCCATTTACCAAGCCGAAGAGGAGAGTGAAGAAGATTGTGAACTCCCCAAAGAATTGGCCAGACTATTGAAACAGGAGGAAAGGGTCATTCAACCTCATCAGGAAGAGTTGGAAGTCATTAACCTTGGTACTGAGGATGCAAAGAAAGAGATCAAGATAGGGGCTGCTTTAGAGGAAAAGGTCAAGAGAGGGCTGATTGAAATGCTGCGAGAATACGTCGATGTCTTTGCATGGTCGTATCAAGATATGCCTGGTTTGGATACAAATATTGTGGTGCACAGGCTACCTCTCAGAGAAGATTGTCCTTCGGTAAAGCAGAAGCTTCGCAGAACTAGTCCTGATATGGCTGTCAAGATCAAGGAGGAGGTTCAGAAACAGTTGGATGCAGGTTTTCTAGCAGTTACCAATTATCCCCCTTGGGTGGCCAACATCGTACCCGTGCCGAAGAAGGATGGTAAAGTCAGGATGTGTGTCGATTACCGAGATTTAAACAGAGCCAGTCCGAAAGATGACTTCCCATTATCTCAGATTGATGTATTGGTCGACAACACTGCTCAGTCCTCGGTTTCCTCTTTCATGGATGGATTTTCAGGCTATAATCAGATCAAGATGGCGCCAGAAGACATGGAGAAGACGACATTCATTACACCTTGGGGCACGTTCTGTTATAAGGTAATGCCATTTGGGTTGAAGAACGCTGGTGCTACCTACCAAAGAGCTATGACGACTCTCTTTCATGACATGATGCACAAAGAAATTGAAGTGTACGTGGATGATATGATTGCGAAGTCTCAGACAGAAGAGGAGCACTTGGTAAACTTGTAAAAGTTGTTTGAAAGATTGAAAAAGTTCAAACTGAGGCTGAATCCAAACAAGTGTACGTTTGGAGTGAGATCTAGAAAGCTGTTAGGTTTCATTATCAGTAAGAAAGGGATTGAGGTTGATCCAGTGAAAGTAAAAGCTATTCAAGAAATGCCTGAACCAAGAACGGAAAAACAGGTTCGTGGGTTTTAGGGAGGCTGAACTACATTGCACGGTTCATATCTCACCTAACAGCTACGTGCGAACCGATATTTAAATTGCTAAGAAAAGATTAAGCAATCAGGTGGAACAATGACTGTCAAAAAGCTTTTGATAAGATAAAAGAATATTTGCAGAAACCTCCAATTCTTATACCTCCAGTTCCTGGGAGGCCCCTGATAATGTACCTTTCAGTAACAGAGAATTCGATGGGGTGTGTATTGGGACAGCATGACGAGTCTGGTCGAAAAGAGCATGCAATATACTACCTTAGCAAAAATTTTACCGACTGTGAACACAAGATATTCGCTGCTCGAGAAAACTTGCTGCGCTTTGGCATGGGCTGCTCGCCGACTAAGGCAGTATATGTTGAACCATACTACCTTGTTGATTTCTAAGATGGACCCAGTAAAGTATATCTTTGAAAAGCCGGCTCTTATCGGACGAGTGGCTCGTTGGCAGATGATTTTGACAGAGTATGATATCCAGTACACGTCGCAAAAGGCCATCAAGGGTAGTATTCTGTCCGATTACCTTGTCGAGCAACCAATTGATGACTATCAGCCGATGATGTTTGAATTCCCCGATGAAGATATCATGTACTTAAAGATGAAAGATTGTGAAGAGCCTCTTGTCGAGGAAGGACCGGATCCCGATGACAAGTGGACACTGATGTTTGATGGGGCGGTAAATAAGAATGGAAATGGTGTTGGGGCAGTACTCATTAATCCTAAAGGTGCACACATACCTTTTTCCGCCAGATTGACTTTTGAAGTAACCAACAACGAAGCTGAGTACGAGGCCTGTATCATGGGGATTGAGGAAGCCATCGACCTAAGGATCAAAATTATGGACATTTATGGAGATTCTGCTCTAGTGATTAACCAAGTCAATGGAGACTGGAATACTCATCAGCCGCATTTGATTCCTTATAGAGATTACACCAGAAGGATCCTGACTTTCTTCAAGACAGTAAAGTTGTATCATGTACCCCGAGATGAAAATCAAATGGCTAATTCCTTAGCCACATTGTCTTTCATGATTAAAGTCCATTGGCAGAATCATGTGCCGCACGTTGCTGTGAATCGACTCGAGAGGCCTGCGTATGTGTTTGCAGCCGAGTCCGTTATTGATGAGAAGCCATGGTTTATGATATTAAGAATTTCCTCAAAAGCCAAGAGTATCCTGAAGGAGCGTCAAAGAATGACAAGAAGACACTGAGAAGGCTAGCTAGAAACTTTTACTTGAACAAGGATGATGTGTTGTACAAGAGGAGCTTTGACATGGTTCTGCTCAGATGCGTGGTTAGACACGAAGCAGACATGTTAATGCAGGAAGTACACGAGGGATCTTTCGGTACCCATGCTGGTGGTCATGCAATGGCCAAGAAGTTGTTAAGAGCCGGTTATTATTGGATAACCATGGAATCTGATTGTTTCAAATACGCTCGGAAGTGCCACAAATGTCAGATCTATGCAGATAAAGTGCATGTACCACCAAACCCTCTGAATATTATGAATTCTCCTTGGCCATTCGCGATGTGGGGCATCGATATGATTGGAAAGATTGAACCTACTGCTTCTAATGGACACCGCTTCATCCTAGTCGCGATTGATTACTTTACCAAGTGGGTGGAAGCAGCTTCCTATGCCAATGTTACCAGACAAGTGGTTGCTCGATTCATTAAGAAAGAAATTATCTGTCGTTATGGGGTTCCCGAGAGAATCATCATTGATAATGGTTCGAATCTCAATAACAAGATGATGAAAGAGCTTTGCAAAGACTTTAAGATCGAACACCACAATTCTTCTCCTTACAGACCAAAGATGAATGGTGTTGTAGAGGCGGCAAACAAGAACATTAAGAAGATTGTGCAAAAGATGGTTCTGACGTACAAGGATTGGCATGAGATGTTGCCTTTCGCTTTGCATGGGTATCGTACCTCAGTGCGTACGTCAACCGGGGCAACTCCGTTTTCACTTGTGTATGGCATGGAGGCAGTCTTGCCAATGGAAGTTGAAATCCCTTCTTTGAGGGTGATGATGGATGTAAAACTTGACGAGGCTGAGTGGGTTCAAGCCAGGTTTGATAAGTTAAATTTAATTGAGGAAAAGCGATTAGCAGCTGTGTGCCATGGACAACTATACCAGAGAAGGAAGAAGAAGGCCTTTGATCGGAAAATGCGTCCTCGAAGCTATCAGATAGGTGACTTAGTTTTGAAGAGGATCCTTCCTCCTGGTACAGATAACAGGGGCAAATGGACTCCGAATTATGAAGGTCCATATGTTGTTAAAAAGGTCTTTTCTGGTGGAGCCTTGATGCTTACAACTATGGACGGTGAAGATTTTTCGTCTCTTGTGAATTCAGATGTAGTCAAAAAATACTTCGCATAAACTGACCCGCTGGACAAAGAAAGAAAGTTCAGGTAAAAAAGGGCATCCCGGCGAACCAAGAGAAAAATAAAAGAAAAAGGTTCGGGCAAAAGTTAGGGATAAAGAGTAAAAATAATATGTACACCCGGTAAGTCGAAAACCTGCAAAGGCGGCTTAGGCAAAAATGGGTATCCCGGTGGATTGAAAACCTGAAAAGGCGGTCCAGGAAAAAGAGGGATTAAAGCGAAGACTATAGTCTAAGTTATCTATACTTCATCGCATTTCAGTGTCTACCATCTAGAAGGATATGATCGGTCCAATCACTCTTCTCAGAAAGCGAAGAATTTGGGGGAAAGTGAAGATCTATGAGTCATAACAGAATTGGAAAATAGTGAAATGCCGTGTTCACATTGCAAATAGGATAGTTTATTTTCTCTTTTGGCGCAATTACCTCTTCCTAGGAATTGCTTCCTGATGTATTTGCCTTTATAGGCCATTTTCAATCAATAAAAGTCGTTATTCAGTCAAATTGCTCTCTTGTTTTTTATTTTTACTGTTTTGTTTGCAAAAAACGTCCGAATTTTTGATAAACATGGCATCTAAAAACATGAAGGCTAGACAATGACGTACAGAAAGATAAAACATCTGAAAATCATTTTGAATGTTGAGTACACTTGAGTATATTTTGTTCATACGATCCCCTGGGGCATGTATGTACTGCCGTTTCGCAGGTCACTATCTTTGATTGATGGCTAAAGCAGATGAGCCAAAGTTTGTTCGAAGGAAGACCCTGTTGTTTCAACACTGTCTAGTCACGTAAGAAGTTGGGTCGTCTAAGTCGAGTTCAGAATCTGTTTCCCCAGCATGATCGAGAGGTTGATGTTTTCCCAACAAGTGACTCCCCAGTTGAGTTGGTTTCTCTACCGTTCCGAGAATGTCAGTTCAGTAAGTATCCTCAGTAGAATTGTTGTATCTCCCCACAGAGTTGGAAGATCGAATCAGGAATTGTGTGCTTAGTAAAGTGATCATTTGCTTTCCCAGCAGGAGTATTCCTCCCTTTGCATCTTGCATGTAGTAATCATCATTTGCATTCGCATTCTCAAATCGCGTAGCATTTCCATTCAGTATGGAGCATTACGCCATGGAAAACTCAAACATATGCATACATGTATTAATCCAGGTTGGATCATATCTCCGGAAGAGACGGATAGTAGCACATTTGCAGTAGTTGCTCTTGGCAACATTCAAAATCGATAATCCCAGTGAGATTTATTTTCTCACCAGTCCGTGAAAGGAAAGCCTGATTCTCTCCCCAGTTTAGTCCCTAGCAAGTGTCTGCCTTATTTTGACATATGTAAATGTTATCCTCGCGATACCGGTAAGTGTCGTATTGATCCCTGTAAATGTCTGTGCTTTTCTTTGATGTCGGTGAACATCATATTTCGATGTCGGTAAACGTCGAATTCCAATCTTTGGCCATCAGTAAATGGCATGCCTCTCATGGTGTCTACAAAAAAATCGTTCTGTCAACACCCGTGTGTGTCCTTTCCTTTCTTTGGTGTCGGTAAACATCATTGTTCGATGTCGGTAAACATCAGCCGCTTGTTAACCATCGGTAAATGGTTTGGTCGTTTAAGATTCCCCAGCAGATTCGCTATCCGTAAATATCGAGTGTTTCATTTTCGCCATCGGTAAATGGTTTCGTTTCATAAGTGTATTCTTTCTTTGGTGTCGGTAGACATCATTGTTCGATGTCGGTAAACATCGAGTTCCTTCCCAGTCATCGGTAAATGTCTGGTCTTGTTTCACTTATAAACATCCTTGTTCGATGTCGGTAAACATCGAGTTCCTTCCCAGTCATCGGTAAATGTCTGGTCGTGTAGCGCTTTCTTTGACATCGGTAAATGTCTGGTCTTGTTTCACTTATAAACATCCTTGTTCGATGTCGGTAAACATCGAGTTCCTTCCCAGTCATCGGTAAATGTCTGGTCGTGTAGCGCTTTCTTTGACATCGGTAAATGTCTGGTCTTGTTTCACTTGTAAACATGTTGTTCCTCCCCAGTGAAGCCGACATCGGTAAATGGCCTCGCTTTCCTTGATATCGGTAAATATCAAATCGGTTTTGAAGCCGCCATCGGTAAATGGCCTCGCTTTCCTTGATATCGGTAAATATCAATTTTATTTTGAAGCCGCCATCGGTAAATGGCCTCGCTTTCCTTGATATCGGTAAATATCAAATTTTATTTTGAAGCCGCCATCGGTAAATGGCCTCGCTTTCCTTGATATTGGTAAATATCAAATCGGTTTTGAAGCAGCCATCGGTAAATGGCCTCGCTTTCTTTGATATCGGTAAGTATCAAATCTGTTTTGAAGCCGCCATCGGTAAATGGCCTCGCTTTCCTCACTTCGTCACCTACAGAGTGCAAATTCTCCGGTTCTTTTGGTATTCAATCCCTGTTTACCTTGAAAGTCTGATAGCCGCTGCCTTCATCCGTTCAGGTTCACAATTAATTGAATATGGGCAGCTGTAGCACCTCAAATTTGCCCTCCTCATTCATGCATTCATTTTTTAGGTCATTTAACATTTCATATTGCATTTCATCATGTCAATCAGCATTAGCTCCAAGAGGATGTCATCCAAGTCACTTTGTGGGTTCTATCTGAAGGATCAAGCTTAATGGGCTCAATACAGTTCAAAGTTCAACTGTGAAGCCAAAAGTCAACTATTGGTCAATTGAAGGTGAAATGGCCAGGGAATGACTTGAGTTACTTCCAACATGTTCAAATAGGGTCTATTCATCATTCAAAATGTTAATCTTGAAGGAGAAAAAGTTTGTTCATGAGTTGTCATGCTCGCTAGGCGAGCAGAATGGGTCACCTAGCGAGTCCCAAGAAAAGCCACCAGAATCACCTGCACTCAGAGGAATTTCCTGAACTGTCATGCTCGCTAGGCGAAGCCCACGCGTTTTGAAAAAAAAATAAATATATTATATATATTAATATTATATATATATATATATATATATTATATATATATATATATATATATATATATATATATATATATAAAACGAAAATAAATAAATAAATAAAATATAATAGAAAAATCTTGGACTTGGACCTCTCTCATTTGAGCCCACAAAGCCACGAAAATCAAGTTATAAATCCTGAAATTTCAGTAAAGGAAAAAGAAAAAAAAGGGAGAATTGGTGAAACCTGAAAACACTCTGAGGTTTCCTTGGAACAAAACCCTAGAGAGATTCTAACTAATTCAAATCAACCTCCAGAGACTGAAGGGAACTCATCTGCAAAGAACCAACTCCCTCTCATATAAACCCTAAGATTGTTCTGCAAAGCCAACGGTGCAATTCAATTTCAATCGATCTCTCCAATCAGTAGGTATGTCATGTCTTGATGTGTGGATCCTTACCCCTGACTTTGAGTTTTGATACCCTTTTAATGCATTTGTTTGACAAGAGGTTTAGGCCTCCTACCCTTGGTTGCTTTTTGTGAGCTTTTTGTGAACTTTAATGGCATGATTCATGTGATTCTCTGTTTGGTGCAACTCTTGATTGCACTCCATCTTGTTTCTCTAACCTGTTTGTTGAGTTTTTTTGTGAGGGCTCACATGACTCTTGAAGAGATAGCTGGCTTGGTATTCCACTTTATTTGTGGGATACCATTTGGAGATTTACTCTGATTGCTTTGCTGACTTGTTTTCTTTGATGGTGCTAGCCTGAGAGATCTCTGGGTTTCTTATTTCTTTAGTTACTGTTACTTTGGACCTTTGTCAGTGTGGTAGATCTCTTGATCCCTTTTACATATTTTCCCGTATTTTACCGCTTTCTTAGCTGGAAGACCTCGATAGGAGGCAATGTTTTTGTGTGTTTACTTTTGTGCCCAAAGACCTCCAAGAAGAGGCACCAGTGCTAAAGACCTCCATGAAGAGGCAATTGACGAATAAAAGGGATTAGTAGTCAATCCCCCGTTATTCAGTGTGTCGTTCTTTAAGATCACACTACGTGTCAATGCTTCAGAACAAAAGCCCAAGATCTTTTGTCCGGTCAGTCAGTGGAGAGGGTTCCACCTTTCTGAATCCCCATTTTTTGTCATGAGCTCACCCTGTCCAGGGTTAAGAGCTATGAGGTCTTATCCTCATTACCTGCTTGATCTGCTCACCCTGACGTTCAATGTCAGTGGTTAAGAGCCCATTTGATTACCTTTCCATGGCTTGTTTGTCGAGGTTGATATGACCCCTCTTGACTAAAGCCCTACCCATGTATGTTTGAGCCCCCTTGTTGGCGTGTTTATTTTATGCATGTTTGTTTTTGTATGGTGTGATCGTCTCCCCATAGGATTGTTAGGCTTCGTATAGTCTCTCGTTTGCATGTCAATTAAGGTAGCACGGTTCCTTCGTCTAGGACTTCCTTTTTGCATGAGCATTCCTAAAACAAACAAACTCATTGATTTTTCTTCTCCTAAGAACACGTTAACTCCTTCTACTACAGGTGAGTAAGTCTCCAAAGGTCGAGCATCCGGTAGATTGTGTAGTAACATCATTCATCATAAAAAACAAACAAAAATAGGTTAGCCGAGCTACAGTGCTTTGATTCTCAATCCTTCTTGAGATACGTATGCAGCAGGGTAGGGCCTGTGCGAGCAATAACTCTTTCTTTTCCCTACTTTGATTTTCTCTCTTTCACATCGCATATAGGACTTTTTATACACACACTTTAGACATAAATAGAGAGCGTGGATCCTGTGGAGTACCACAGACGTGAAGGGGTGCGATAACCTTCCCTTCATGTAACCGGCCCCCTTACTCAGTTTTCTTTGGTTCGAGACTTTGTTTTATCCGTTCCCTCTTGGTTATGCAGTACTACATTTCCCTCCTCTTGGGATACAAGTACATAGCTGGCGACTCTACTCTTTTTTCCTCGCCACCTCTTTTCGCGTTTGTACTTGGATTCGGGAAATCCGGGGAGCGATAATATCTAGTTTGGCACCATTCAGCTTCTGTCAACTTGGCTTCCATCAAGACACGCAATGATGGGATCTCAACCTCCACGGGGAGCACAACTTCCATATCATAGACAAGAGATAAAGGGGTTTCCCCTGTTGAAGTGCGGATGGATGTACGGTACACATGTAAAGCAAATGGGAGCATCTCATGCCAGTCTTTGTATGTTACAACCATCTTCTGAATGATCTTCTTTGTTCTTGTTTGCAGCTTCAACATCCCCATTCATCTTAGGTCTGTAGGGATAAGAATTATGATGTGCAATCTTGAAGTCTTTGCAAAGAGCTTCCACCATATTATTATTCAAATTCGATCCATTATCAGTAATGGTCTTACTTTGCACACCATAACGGTATATAATTTGGTTCTTGATAAACCTTACAACAACTTGTTTGGTTATATTTGTGTATGATGCCGCTTCAACCCACTTTGTGAAGTAGTCAATAGCCACAAGAATGAAATAATGCACATTCAAAGCTTTCGGCTCATTCATACCAATCATATCAATTCCCCACATGGAGAAGGGCCATGGAGAGGAAATGACATTTAACAGTGTCGGAGGAACATGAATCTTATCTGCATAAATTTGACACTTGTGGCATTTCTTCACAAACTTGCAACAATCAGATTCCATTGTCAGCCAATAGTAACCTGCTCTCAACATCTTCTTTGCCATAGCATGTCTATTGGAATGGGTACCAAAGGAACGTTCATGGACTTCAGTCATCAATAGTCTGCTTCGTGTCTATCCACTCATCTGAGTAAAACCATATCGAAGTTTCTCTTATAAAGCACATCACGATTCAGGTAGAAATTATCGGCTAATCTTCTCAAAGACTTCTTATCTTTCAAAGATGCCCCAAATTGGTACATTTGACTTTGGAGGAAACACTTGATATTAAAATACCAAGGCTTTTCATCTTTGACTTCTTCAACAGCAAACACATGAGTTGGCCTATCAAGACGCACCACAGTCAAATTGGGAACTTCATTCCAAAATTTTACCATGATCATTGAAGCCAACATTGCAAGAGAATCTTCCATACGGGTTTCATCTCGAGGGATATGATGAAACTCAACCTTTATAAAGAAAGTTGAAATCCTCCTCGCGTAGTCTCTATATTGTATTGAACCGGGTTGATTCGTCTCCCATTCACATTTGATATGATTCACAACCAAAGTTGAATCTCCACAGACGTCAAGATATTTTATTTTGAGATCAATGGCCTCTTCAAGCCCCATAATGCAAGCTTCATATTCAGACATATTGTTTGTACACTTGAAAGTTAATCTAGGTGTAAACGGAAAATGGGTGCCTTGAGGAGTAATAATCACTTCCCTAATGCCATTACCATACGAATTAACAGCTCCATCAAATACCATGCCCCAACGGGAACCAGGTTATGGCCCTTCTTCAAGCAATGGTTCAACACAATCTTTCAACTTCAAGTACAAAATCTCTTCGTCAAGAAAATCATATTATACTGTCTGGTAATCTTTAATAGGTTAGTGAGCCAAATGGTCAACCAAGATACTAACCTTAGTTGCTTTTTGAGATCAATATTCAATATCATATTCGGATAACAACATCTTCCAACGGGAAATCTCTCAGTTAAAACAGGCTTCTCAAAAATGTACTTGATTGGATCCATTTTGGATATCAACCAAGTAGTATGATTCAACATATATTGGCACAGACGCTTAGCAGCCCAAGCCAATGGGCAACATATCTTCTCAAGCATAGAATATCGAGTCTCGCAGTCAGTGAACTTCTTACTGAGGTAGTAAATTGCATACTCATTCTTTCCAAATTCATCTTGCTGACCAAGAAAATATCCCATACTCTCTTCAAGCACAGTCATATACATGATCAACATTCTTCCTTCAACAGGCGAAGACAAAATCGGAGGCTCAAGCAGATACTCTTTGATACTATCAAAAGCTTTCTGGAAATCCTCGATCCAATCACAAGACTGATCTTTTCGAAGAATTTTGAATATAGGCACACATGTGGCAGTCATATGTGATATAAATCTTGAGCTATAGTTCAAGCGGACAAGAAATCCTCTAACTTGCTTCTCAGTTTTGGGTGCAAACATCTCTTGTATTGCTTTAACCTTGGAAGGATCAACTTCAATACCATTCTCACTGACAATGAAACCCAATAACTTACCAGAGCGAACACCAAAAGTACACTTATTGGGATTCAAGTGGAGTTTATATTTCCTCAAATGCTAGAATAACTTCAATAAATACTCAACATGTTCTTCTTCATCCCTTGATTTTGAAATCATATCATCAACATAAACTTCAATCTCTTTATGCATCATATCATGAAAAAGAGTGGTCATAGCTCTCTGGTATGTTGCACCAGCATTCTTTAGACCGAAATGCATCACTCCATAACAGAATGTTCCCTAGGGTGTAATGAATATGGTCTTCTCCATATCTTAAGGTGCCATCTTGATTTGATTATAACCAGAAAATCCATCCATAAACGAAAAGACTTTGAATTTAGTTATATTGTCCACCAACATATCAATGTGTGGCAGAGGAAAATCATCCTTCGGACTAGATTTATTCAAATCTCTATAATCAACACACATGCAGACTTTTCCATCCTTCTTAAGAACATGCATAATATTGGCCACCCATTGTGGATACTTGGAGGTAACAAGAAAACCAACATCAATCTGCTTCTGCACTTCTTCTTTGATCTTTACTACCATATCAGGATGAGTTCTTCTCAACTTCTATTGACCGACGAACATTATGGATTCAACGGCAATCTATGCTCCACAATCTCAAAATCCAACCCAGGCATATCTTGATAGAACCAAGCAAACACATCAGAATAATCTCGAAGAAGATCAATCAACCCCTTCTTAGCTTCTGGACACAATTGAGACCCAATCTTGACTTCCTCAACATCATCCTCGGAACCCAAGTTGACCAATTCAATTTTCTCTTTAAACGGTTTAATGGCATTTTCCTCATGCTCAAGTAAACGAGATAATTCATCAGATACTTCTTCATCATCAATCTCTTCCTCAATTTCAAACACAGGGAAATCAAAGTTTGGAGAGGGAGTAGGATCATTGTATTCATTGGGTTTGAGAACCAACCTGCATAATGATTTGATTTTTGATTTTAGAGAAGTGGAGTGCGGACAAATATTATGCAGATGGAAGATTATTATTTATGTTTTTTGTGATTACCATTTTCAGAAAAAGCAAAAAGTAAAAATAAAACATCATAGATGTGGATGAATAAAATTGTATTTTATTGATGATAATAATAAAAATGCCCAACAATGTTCACTTCTCCTTAGGTAAAGGAGAAGGATTTTTCTTAAAACAATAGAACACAAATTACTTAGAAAGGTGAATGACAATAGGAACATCAACAGCAACCCAATTGTTGCAAGTCTGGCCATGCGTCACAAAGTTGGCGCAAGCTTCGTCTTCATCATCACAGTCTTCAATAATGGCAGCTGAGTGTTGATCATTCTCGTGAATGAACCCTCCACTACTAAAAATTGATTGCATAACTTTGGCTTTGGTGTTGAACGGCCCTGGTTGAAATCCTAGTTCGGCTCTTTTCTTGTTCTCGGCGATCTCGACAACACGACCCCACTTGTCAATGCTGCCAGCTTGAATAGCCTCTTGTGCATCTTTCAAAGAAGACATGGGTGCCCCAATTTTCTTTAACTCATCAGTAATAGATAAGGCTTGGAACAGCATTCCAACCTCCTATTCAGCATCAACATATGTGAAAGATGACAAATGGCTCACTAACAATGTCTTCCCTCCACTAACAACAATGAGCTTATCGTTCTTCACAAATTTCAATTTTTGGTGTAGAGTAGACGTCACTGCTCCAGCTTCATGAATCCATGGCCTTCCCAACAAGAAACTGTAGGCCGGGTGGATATCCATTACCTGGAAAGTAATCTGGAAATCGCTCTAACCTATCTTAATCGGAAGGTTCACTTCTCCAATGACGGTCTTACACAAACCGTCGAAGGCTTTGACAATTACGCTGATATACCTCATCGGGGCGCCTTGGTAGGAGAGTCTTGACAAAGTTGATTTTGGCAACACATTCAATGATGACCCTGTATCAACCCACACATTGGACAAAGCGTCCTCCTTGCAATTCATCGAAATATGCAGTGCCAAATTATGATTTATGCCTTCCTCGGGAAGCTCTTCATCACAAAAAATAAAATTGTTACAAGAAGTAATGTTTCAAACTATGTGGTCAAACTGATCCACGGTAACATCGTGTTCAACATAAGACTGTTCCAACACTTTATGCAATGGCTCCCTGTGCGCTTCAGAATTCATCAGTAGTGACAGCACGAAGATCTTTGACGGAGTCTAGAGCAACTACTCTGCAACATTGAATTCCCTCCTCTTGATTAGCCTTAACACCTCGTCATCATCATTAGTCTTCAACTTGCTGGACTCACCATACTGACACGTTGGAGCACTATATGGATTCTCTACTAGAATCTTTGCCTTCTTACTTGCCGACATATCTTCTACTATCTTTGGAAATACTGGACCGAACACACGACCGCTACGGGTCACCTTTGCAATATCTGCAACGTTTACCACTGAGTCTGCAACTGGTAGAAGAATCTCTTGACCATTTTCTATCATAGTGGCATTGTATTGATATGGCACAACTTTATCGGATGAGTAGGGGACATGGTCCGCTAACCGTATAACTAATGGTGATACCGACCTATTGACACTATTGATGTTGCTACTATCAAACTGAATGACTACCCGCTCATGGGTTTTGACTACTGGTACAATTACATTCACATCATCTCCCATATCCCTTGACTGTTGAATCTGGATTACATTCTCATCCATCAATTTCTGGATATACCTCTTAACAACCATACACCCACGGGGGTTCACGCTACAGATGACACAACCATCATGGTCATGTTCACAATCACATATTAAACACAAAGTCTTATGCATCTTCACCATAGATCTTCGGATACGTCTCACATCAAAAACTCGGAAATTCCCTGAGCAGTCGTCCACCATGTTGACATAAGTGTTACCATGAACAGGCAACGGATTGGCTTTCATATTTGGCGTTTTGTCCTCAAAGGACACCATACCACTCTTCACAAGCTTCTGAACTTCATATTTTAGAGGATAGAAATTCTCTATATCATGGCCAGTGGCTCCCTGGTGAAAATTACAATGAAGATCAGGCTTGAACCACCATGGTAGTGGCTTAGGAATTTACGGAGGATTTCTTGGCTGGATGAGATTTTTGAGGACCAATGACGGGTATAACTCTGCATACGTCATAGGAATAGGGTCAAAGGAGGCCTTCTTCCTCTCAAAATTTTGCTGGTGATGATTTTTGTTGTTGTTGTTGTTGGTTCTTTATTGTGGTTGTTGCTGAATTGGAACTGATTGATTAGAATTGTTGGAAAAAACCAAAATTATTAAGGAAAATTGATGTTGATGTTTACGAGGTTGAGAACTCTTTATGACATGAGGCCTCCTCTGCCTCCCCACTGATACATAAATAGTTTCTCCTTCCTTCCTCTTGGAGAAATTCCCACCATATTTCTCGCTAATTGATGCTTCTTCTTTAGACAAACGTCCTTCACGGGCTCCTTCTTCTAGCCTCATCCCCATGTTTACCATTTCGGTAAAATCATTGGGGGCACTTCCAATCATGTGTTCATAATAAAACGAACTCAACGTCTTTAAGAAGATCTTCGTCATTTCCTTCTCTTCAAGAGGTGGACTTATCTTGGCAACTAACACCCTCCATCTCTAGGCATATTCTTTAAATGTCTCTTTATCCTTCTGAGACATAGACCTCAATTGGTCTCTATCAGGCGCCATATCTACATTATACTTATATTGCTTGACAAAGGCCTCGCCTAAGTCATTGAAAGTACAGATGCTTACACTGTCCAAACCCATGTACCACCTCAAGGCAGCTCTAGTTAAATTGTCTTGGAAATAGTGAATCGACAACTGATCATTATCAGTATCAATAGATATTTTTATGGCGTACATAACAAGATGGCTCAGCGGGAAAGTATTCCCTTTGTACTTTTCAAAGTCTAGGACCTTGAATCTCACCGGGATCTTAACATTGGGGACCAAGCAGAGTTCAACAGCACTCTTCCCAAATAAGTCTTTCCCTCTCAGAGTCTTCAACTCTTTGCACAACTCGAGGAATTGATCTTTCATCTCATCTATCTTCTCATACACACCCGGACCTTCAGACGACTTAGAGTGGTAGATAGTGTCCTCAACATGAGGAAGAGTGTGAATAACCGAAGGTGGCACTGACATAACTAGGCTAGATACCGGCAGAGAAATAAACGTGGGCGCATACCCTTCTGGCACAAAATTTGGTGGCATTCCTCAAGGGAACCCAGCAGGCATAGAAGGAATGGATTGATTGGCAGCAACAATAGGAACAATTGAGGTAGCAACCTCAGAAATGACAGTCCTTTGAGGAGGAGGAGTTGCAGGAGTTGGTGATGACTGATTTTGGGCAGCAATCACAGATTCCATCAGCGATGTTAACCTGGCTCGTCCTTCAGCTCTCGGTTCTCTTGCTCTAGATGCTTCATGATCTTCGGTTGATTAACGCGAGTATTATAGCGGTGAGTCAGGTTGAATAATGCACAAAAGAAGAACTGATAAGACATCTGGCGGAAGAAAACCTGTTGTGTAAATGATGCATGAAATGCAATGTTTTTTATTGTTTTTTTTTATTTCAAGGAACATATGAAGTCTTATTTTCAAATATATATTCAAATAATAATAATAATAATAATAATAATAATTGGATAAAATCTCTTTTTATTCATAAAATTTAGAAAGATTACACTGAGTACAATTTCAGAAACCAAAGTACAAATACAAGAGCAAAGGAAACTATCATCCTAAGGATCCCTAGCAATTGCATCAGATGATCTGGCTACAGGTGCATACTTCCTTCAGATGCATCGAATCTCAGACTCAAAGGATGTCTTCCTCTGAGCATTCTAAAAAACTACCTAATCAACAATCTTCTTCCAAGCACCGGAAGGTTGAGGCATGCTAGAGGAAGATGAACCATCTGGATCTCTCTGTCTCTTCATTGCTCGGTCTTCAAGAATCTCAATAGGCGCATCCTTGTCTTTCGACTCAAGCAGCAACTCTTCATGCTTTCAGCTCAAAGCATGGAACCGCTCTTCCCACATATGTTTCTCTTGCTTCATCTTAGTGAGTGAATTTTCTAACTCCTCTACATCTTGGTTAGGGAGAGTTGATGCTCAGCCATAACCAAGACATAGGTCTTTCACAAGCGTACGAGATCTTGAGCTCCAAAGCTCTCTTCTTCACCCCACATAATGTAAGCTTCCAAAGCTACACAGTTGCACGGACCAAGCTCGGGTCTTCCTTTCCTATACACATTATGCCACGCATGTATCATCCTCTGCTTCAAATGTTGGGGATCTTTACCCTCTTGATATAATAAACCCTCTAACTGAACATTATTAGGCTTATCTCTCAAGGGGAACCCAAGTTGACAACAAGCCAAAGCAGGGTTGTAGTTGATTCCTTCTTGTGTACCAATGAGAGGCACATTAGAGAATTCACCACAACTATCAATAATGTCCAAGCTACTCAATACAGAATCATACCAAACAATATCATCATTAGTGAGAGACATAAGTCTCTGAGACCACCGTAGACATTGCTTGTTCTCCAAAAAAGCAGGGGTCTGAGGCAAGTGTGAAATAAACCACTTGTACAGAAGAGGAACACAACACACAATAGTCCCACCACCTTTAGAATTCCTCAAATACAAAGAGAAATACATGTCACCCAACAGAATAGGAACAGGATTCCCAATCAAGAAAATCCTAAAGGCGTTGACATCACCAAAATCGTCAATGTTAGGGAACATGGCTAAACCATGGATGAGCAATACAAAGATGGCTTCAAAAGCATCTATGCTATCGGCTTGAGGAAAAATAGTATCTCTTCCAATGAGGAACTCAGAAGTCAACCTAGGAATACCTCCTTTATTCACCAAATGAGCATCAATCTCAAATTTCTTTAGATGAAGAGCTTCAGCTATTATGTGAGATCTGGGAATCTCCTCCAATCCACTAAAAGGTACTTTGTCAGATATAGGTATTCCCAAGAGATGGACATACTCCTCTAACGTAGGTACAAGCTGATAATCGGGAAAAGTGAAGCACTGTTAGAGAGGATCATAGAACTGAATCAAAACACTCAGAAGTCCTTCAACCACATCAGTACATAACACAAAAAAAAAGCTTCCCATGACGTTGCTTGAAGTCCAAGGGATATAATACAAAGGATGACAACTTCTTTATCTCTTTTAAATCAAGACATCTGAAACTGTACTTCTTAGTGTTCCTTCGTCCATAATCCATGGTTTGAATAGATTTGCAAACAAGACCTCAGTTTCCTTGAAATTTACTTTTCTGTGATGAATGTTATGATGTGTGTGTATGCATGAATGCAACAATCACAAACAAGGGATCACACACAAGGCAAACACAACCAAAGGTCAAGGGGTGGATCAAGTCATCATCAAGATCAATCATCTATTTTTGTGGACTATGGTTTTCACCTTATCAACACCCAAGTTCCATTGATATTGATGAGACTTGATCGGATCAACCGAGAATCAAAGGGTTTGTTGTGAGTCATGAGCATGGAATCAAGTTAAGAACCATCCCAAACGAGTGTACCAAGGATAAAAAGCTGTAGATCATATTCTAAAAAGTTATAGTCTTAATCCCATCTATCGGATATTTCTAGGTTAGGATGACTGACTCATCTACCCATAATATTCTCAAGAGAAACTCGTCTGAGTGTAGTATTGCGTAACAACTGTTATCAGGTCTACACCTGAACAATCTCCACACTACGTCCTAAATAGGCCATGTTACGTTAAATGTTCTACGGTCGTCAGCTTCTATGACCCCAAATCAGAGAAAGTAATGTCTATCCACAAATAACTTGTGTGACATCAATAACTCCAAAAGGGTATCCACTGAGTAGATGGATCTCAAGCCAACTTGTTAAGGACTACTCCACACAAGTTGAACATTAATATACCATCCTCCTATCTTAATTGCACTCAAGTTTGGGTTAGAACTTATCTCACCACTCAGAGATCACCAAGCACAACAGACATATTATATCACACAAAGAATATACAAACATCAAATATACAAATATATACACATAAAAAATTAGGCTAAACCCACTGAGGAATACTCCCCAGCAGAGTCGCCATTTAATTTTTGTAGCGGTAAATTCATGACCATCAAGCTATGGATAATATTAACGTCAATAAAACCAGAGTCGCCACCGCGCTTTTATTGTTTCCAAAGGAAAAGGGAAAAGTACGAACAAAACCCAAAGATAAGAAGTTTTCAAATCAAAACTAATAAATTCCAGAGATTACAGGTAAGGGAGTTGGTTACACACAGGGAAGGTGTTAGCATCCAAAGTATCCTAGGGACTCCTAGGGAGCCCTTTTTTATGTATGCATATGTGTTTGGTATAAATGATGTTTGATAAAAATAGAGCGTGGGGATGAGAAAAGAATTCATTGACTATATTTTTGTGTTTGACAAGACCTTCGGTCTTATGCCTACGTACCAATATAAAAATGAGAGATTAAAATCTCGTAGTTCGTGGTAAAAATTTCAAATAAGTTGGTGAATTGCTTTTAACAAAAATTAATAAGAAAAGGCAGAAAGGGCCAAAAATTTAAATGGATTTGTTAGTTCTTTTTGTCTTTTGAAATTTAAGTCAATATAGTTAAGTTTATTTACAAATTTGATTTAAGAAAATGTTTGAAAATTCAATGGCATAAGACCAAAGTTTCTAATCATTAAAACATGTCTAACTTTGAAATCATAAGCAGAGAAAGTTTTTGAAAAGGGGGAGAGATTTTGAAATTAAAGAAGTGGGAGGAGATGAAGAGACTACCCTAAGCAAAAATTTAAAAGTTAAGAGTTGAAAAGATATGACCAATGGGATGCAATCCAACAGACAAGAATGTCATATAGAACCCCATTTTCCTTTGGACTTTCATCAAGTAATAATCAATAAGAAATGAGAAATATCCATACATCATGAAGATCAAGGCATCAAATAAAGATAGCCACATCCAGGCAAGCAATTACAATAACTAGCAGTCCTCATTGTGTTCCCATGTATCAGATGAAATATTCCTTGATCAACTCAGAACAAAACATCAGACACAAGATCAAAATAACAATTAAGCTCAAAGGCAGAGTAGCGGATGAACTCAGGAAATCCCCAAGTCTTGCATCAGATGAAGGCACAGTTCAAAATAGCTCAGTCTCAAAATGTTGGCATTGGCCAAGTCCTTTTAGCATAGGTAATGTTGCCTAATACTAAGTCCATAAGTTCAAATCAAGTTCAACAGTCCACCAAATATTTTTTAGGGTTGTTCTTGTTATTAAATGTTTTAAGGTCCTAAGACCACAAACAAAAACGAAAAGCAAACAAACAATATATACAATCACAAGATATGGCTCAAATGAGCAAAGTGAAAGGACTTGAAACATAAACAAGTTATATGGAATGTAAATGGCAATGGATGATAAATGACTGAAATTAAAATTGCATAATAGTAAATGACTTGAATGTAAAGTAATATTAACAAGAGTTAGTCAAATGTTAGTCAAAAGTTTGTCAAGAGCTAATGGTGTTTTTTTAATTAATTAAGTCATTCTTTGGAGAATACTCAACCATTCATTCACAAGTATGAATCCTTAAACCAAGACATCTTCCATGAGAAGGGCTCCAACTTGGAAAATTCGACAAGTATGCCACTAGCTCCCATGAAAGGAAAAAAGTTCAAGTCTCCATACAATTCCATGAAGAATGGGAGACCTACAATCTCACTTACTAGAATGATATGCCTTGAGGGTCAAATTTAGCTCTATGTTAAGCAATCGTAATTGAACTTATGAAGAAGTCACAACTATCTGAGACTGGGAAATAAAAACTTAGGTGTTAATGCATGTTAGAGATTTGGTATGAAGAATCAAACTCCTAAAACATACCACACACTAAAAGAAAAAAAAATATCAAGAGGGAAGGGCATATCTCATCCATACTTGTATTGATTCATCTGACACAAGGTCATTGATGAACCAATTAGCCTTTAAACATTAGAGATTTCATTGGTCAAATGAGGGAATGGAGAAGAATAGGGATGAATATGAAGAGGGAGGGGAAGATAGAAACACAAATTGATCATGGTAGGAATTTCATTAAATCAAAACCATCCATTCATTTTGGGAGATGAAATGTACATTTCATCAATCCCCTAAATCCAATGGTTTTGATCCAACAAAAGTCAAATCAACCTTGACCAAGGCCCAAATAGAAAGTCAAACATCACAAGACCCTAAAAATAACTCAACAACATTTTTAAACATTTAATCAATTAAAAATCAATTTTAAAATGAATTAAAATACAATTTATTTGGTCAAAACCTAAAATCCCTTCAAAACACCAAATAATTGGCCAAGGGATTTATCCTAGGTCAAACAAGGTCAAAGGACCTTAGACAAAAAAATTCACTATTTGTTAAAAGACAGAAGTATTTTTAAACAATTAAAAAATATGCACAAAAACATTTAATTCATGAAAAATACCAAAATTAATCCAAAAAATAATTTTAACTCAGAATATGGAAGACGAAATATTTAAAGATTTTTGGTGAAAATCCCATATATTTTGGATAAAAAATGAAATTTCTATGAATTAAATAAAATAAGTGGATTAAATGGAAATTCATAAAATACAAAAAAACAAGGGCCATTAGATCTCCCTCATTAATTGACGTGACAGATCTGATGGCCAAGCGCGCGCGTTCCATGATGCACTGTAGTCAACGCATTGCAAACTTGGTATTTAAAAGAAAGAGACCGGATTAAAACGTGAGATGATGATCAAAGGGTTTTGGATATGCCAACACACCACCGGAGCTAGGGCTTCGGTCATCTTCTCCGGTGGATCTCACCGGACTGGTCCACCATAACCCAAATGGAAAATGAAAAATGAGTACATGTTTTTGAAGGAAAAACGCTTAGGAGCACGAATCTGACCTCCATTTCTTCCAATTCCATGTATATTAAAAGATACATGGATTTGAAATTTGAGGTTCATGATCTGAGTTGCTTTGATTTGACCTCAAAGCAACTCAATCTTGTTGCCTACATTGGTAGGACTTCAGCCAACCAAAAGTCAAAGAGAATGGTAAAGAATTGAGAGAGAATCAAAGAGAGAATGTTTCTGAAAAATCACCTTCAAGTAGCTTGAATCTGGCTTGATCTTGTTCCAATTGGCCTTGGTTCGACTCTAGAAGCTTGCAGGAAGTGAATTAGATTAAAGAAGGCCTTGGATTCTTGGGGTTTCTATCTCAAAACAGAAGGAGATTTGAAACTCTATTTCAAGTGAAATCTTCAAGTTTATCCTTTAATGGAGGTTAGGGAGACAATGGTTCAAAGCTTGGGCAATCAGGGATCCCCTTTCTGATCACAATGGCCTTGTATTTATAGTGTATCAAATTGCTTTTCACACACTTTGAAAATTTTCCAATTTTAACAACTTTGATGCATGGAAGCATGGGAAATGATTTGGGCCTAAGGAATGATGCAATCCAACTCTAATTTGTGCATAATGAGTACTGAAACCATAACATGTAAGCATGCAATAGAAAATGGTTATTTAGATTCAAATTTTACCAAAACAAACCTATGAAAGGAACCATGCGTAATTTCCCAAATCTTAGTCCAAATGAGGTTATATTAAGTGTTTTGGAAATATGAGATCAAGGGAATTAACTTTCATGTTGAACACTTTTCCATTTAAAGCATGGAGCATGATGAAATTTGAGGTGGAAGTTTGGAAAATCAAACATAATTGAAATATTTCGAAGTACCAAGTCAAATGTTCACTTCTTCCACCTTTAATAACTTTTGCTATGTGCTTCAAATGAAAAACATTCCTTCATAAAAGTTATAGCTCTTTCAAAATTATATAATTTTGTCATAAATTTGAACTCATTTGGATTTGACATGAAGGAGTTATGCATTTTAGAAGTTGAGGAAAATTGCTTGTTCAATGGTAATGGCCCAAAATGACCTATAATGTTTTCTCTTGGCACATGCCCTTGCAAGTTAAATTTGAAGTTTCCAAAAGAAACAAAGTTGGAGAATACATCTTGAATTTAATCATTAAACTTGGATGTCCTCCATCTCATAAAAATTGAGCAAGTTATGGTCTTTGGAAGTTGACATCCTAACTAGGGCACAAATAAAATGACCTATAGTCGTTCAACATAAAAAATGACTTTCCAAGCAAAACTAGCTCTTAACCTCAACATGAAAGTTGTTTGTAATGTCATAAGTAGTAACTTTTATCTTGGAATTATTTTCATATTACAAAAGTTGTAAGAGATAGGGTCTAGGGAACCCCAGTTTTGACTAGATGAATTAGGGCTTCCAAGGCCAACAAGCTTCAAAATCTTGAATTAGGGCTTCCAAGGCCAACAAGCTTCAAAATCTTGATGATTTCTTGATAAAAATGATAATTCAAGATAATAGGAATCTATATATGATGTCTAGAACCAATGTGAACCATCTCTTGGTTGATCTCCTTGTATTGAGGGTCTCAAACCCTAGTTGTGAGCTTGATGAGGCATGGGTGGAAGCACACACTACCTACAAAAGAAACAAAACTATACATAAACATATTTTTTGTATTTTGGTTAGTAAACAATGGAAAACAAAGTATGATACAATCAAATTTGCTTGACAATCTCTCCCAATGCAAACCCAATGAATGGGGGATAAGGAAGATTTCAAGGTGTGATCCAAAGCCAATGTAAATGATGAGATAACATGAGGGATCTTAGGGTCAAAATTGGGGTCTTACAGTTGACACTACACTATAGATAGATTAAGACTTACTTCAAACCCTCGCTTTTGGTTCCTTCACAGTGACATCTCTGCTGACTTCAACCTTATTAGTGATTGGACAATAAAGCTTATACGCACATATACTGTGGTACCCAATCATCAACGTTATTTTACTTATATCATCCAACTTCTTTCTAGTAGAACCTGAAGCATGTTTGTAACAAACAAAACCAAATACTATGAAATGACTCACACTTTACTTATCACCAGTCTACTTCTCAAAAGGAACAATTTCCTTTAACTTCTTTGTTTGACACATGTTAAGCACATATGCTGCAGTGGCAACAGCTTCTCCCTACAAGGTGTGAGACAACTTCTTCTCCTTTAGCATGCTCCTTGTCATATCAAGCAAAATTCAATTTCTTCTTTCAGCAAGACCATTGTGTTAAGGAGTGTATGGAGCAGTCACCTCATGCTCAATTCCATTCCCCTCACAGAACTTTGTGAACTCTGTAGAATTATACTCACCTCCACCATCAGTTCTGAGAATGTTTAGGTTCTGACCACTCTATTTTTTAGCCTTCACCTTGAACTTCTAAAACTCAGTAAGCACTTCATGCTTAAACTTGATGAGTGTTACCCGTGTCATTCTTGTGAACTCACCCAGAAATGACACAAAGTATTTGTTTCCTCCAAGTGAATGTACTTCAAATGATCCATATATATCAAAATATACTACTCCCAAAGCATGCTTTGCTCTTGGGGCTACTTCTGATGCAAATGGAAATCTAGATTGCTTGCCCTTCATGCGTATCTTGTAACACCCTTCTAAATACCCCAATTATTTAATTAAAACAACAACAATTAAATCATACATATCAGAGTAAATATTGTCACTCAAGGGTGTCACATAACAACTTCTTCACATAATTCAACATAAAAGCAGTCATACTCAATTTTATTCGACATAAAAACTCTTTAATAATACGCAGCGGATAAAATATTTCAACATCTGTAATATCTTAAGATTAACATTCATTCAACAGAGAAAACATCCCGTCCCGATGTTACATCTATCAGAGCATGACCCTCTAACCACACTAGACTTCAAGCACTAGCTTCTATTCGACTCACTGCCCGTTACCTGAAAAATATAGCTGTAAGGGTGAGTTCCTCAATCGATATAACAAATATTATAAATCATCATGTTATGTTAAGTAACTTTACACGTTAATCACCCACATGTTATCATACACACGGTAACAGCATATTCAACTCAACATCATATTCAAACACAACGTAAAAGCAACCCAATAACAACATAAAATGCAACTCAATGAGACTCGACTCTTTATGCATGTGGTACCATTTGGAGTAAAACTCCCAACTTAAAATCATTGCCAGTTTAGTGGGCATCAAGGCATAAGCCTTCAACTTTCAACTTAAATTTTGCCAATCCAGGCCAACGTGGTGTGAGCAAAAGCCCCATAATTTTGCCAATCCAGGCCAACGTGGTGTGAGACAAAGCTCCGACTTAATGCATATGAATGTATATGGCATGTACGACATTGCAACTTCAACAACATAATAACAACAGCAACACAACAGCTTTTCCACAAAACAACTTAAAATCAACTTTGGCTCATCAGCCTACAACTTGGTATTTTCAACGAAGCAACTTATATTCAACTTTGGCTCATCAGCCTACAACTCAGTATTTTCCACAAAACAACTACAAAAATCAACTTTTCAACATCATTGCATCAACATTTCACAACATAAACTTAATAAATTCATTCATCACAACTAACTAAAATGGTTAAATCACCAATCACGTTTTCAACATAAAAATCAACTATTTTCCCACACTGCAACATACTATATCAAATTCTTCCACAGCTCAAAACTCACAGGTCGGCGCAAAGACTCTGCTCAACTGGAGGGAGTCGGCGCAAAGACCCCTTGCGTCGACGCATGGGGTCGACGCTTAAGTCACGGATCGGCGCCAAAATGCCTTGCGTCGACGCATGCAGTCGGCGCATGCCCCACGGGTCAGCGCACGCCGACCCTATGGTCGACCGCTCGCGTGCAGACTCAGATTTTTCTGAGTTATTCCTAGGTGTAGCGGTGTATTCGTCGCTATATGATCTATTGGTTAAATCATAAGCTAAGAGATACATGAAATTTTTCGAGTCGCCACCGCACTTTTATTTATCCAAAGGATTGGCTAAAAAGCGAACAAAAGCCTAAGAAGTTTTACACGTAGAAAACTAATAAAAAGATCAGAGAGTCTGGGTAAGGGGTAAATTACGCAATGGGAAGGTGTTAGGCACCCACTACGTCCTAGGTACTCCTAGGGAGCCCTTTTCACACTTGTTATGCTAAATTATTATTTGTTATGACATAAAGATTGTGCAAACATGATTGGGATGATGAGAAAAGAATATACATTTTTATTATTTTTGGGTTCGAACGGATGAACCCGTTGCCTACGTACCTTCCATCAAAGGTAAGGATCAGAACGCCGTAGTTCGGCTAAAAGATTTCCAAAAGTGGGTTAGGTTCAATTTTAAACACAAACCCTAGGTCTTACGTTATCCACGGGAGAAAACTCAACCTTATACAAACAACAACGTCCACCATGTGAGAACAGCTTCAACTGGCCAGAGAGGGGTTAACCCTATAATAGGCGAGGAAGACTTACAATTCAATCACTAAAGACAGAAGGTGAGATTAACATCAACCACTAAGATAAATCAAACCTATAGCTCATGTATGAAAAGATTAATGGACAAAGCCAAAACAAGTGAATGAGTGGAGTTACTGATTATGATTATGAAAATGAAGTCAAAATATGATTAAGATCAATTCAAATAAGTATTATGAAATGAAGTTTGGAAAAAGGTCAAGGACTTGAGTCCAGGTTTTTAGTTAGAAAAACATGAAGATGTTTGCACAACACTTATGTCAAGTTTTAAAAGATAAAGTGTGAAAAGGTTCTAAGACGTAATGAATGATGAATGGATGAAGGATGGATAGTAAAACTTCTTAGAAGGTTCACTTCTTGAAATCATATAGCAGATGATTCAAGTGTGTCCTTTGGAATAGCAATTAATTATAATAAACAAACAAAGCAAAGGCGAATATCGGATGCCAATCAATGGTCTTATACCAATCTCCTAAAACAGAATGGGATGTCAGATGCCACTCAATGGACTTACACTAATCTCCACAGGCAAAGAAATAAAAGCGGATACCGGATACCAATAGATGGATTTACACCAGTCTCCTAAAACAGAACGGGATATCAGATGCCACTCAATGGTCTTACACTAATCTCCTCAAAAGAAAAACAAAGATGAAACATGGAAGTCAACTGCCAATTTATCTGGACTTAGGTTAACTCCACAGTATGGTCCTAGGACATCCAATGCCACATCACAGGGACTTACAATGGATCCTCACATACAAGAACAAAAGCAATAACATGATCACAGGAATGCAAATGCCAACTTACAGGGACTTATAATTGCAACCTCTCTCACAAACAGATGAACAAACTATGATCACAGGAAAGCAGATGCCAACTTACAGGGACTTATAACTGCAACCTCACATACAAATCAAACAGATCAAATTATGATCACAGGACAACAGATGCCAACTCACAGGGACTTATAACTGTATCCTCACATACAAACAGATAAACAAAAAATATGAGTGACCAATGAGGTCTTACACTCTATCCTTCCATATCACAGGAGCAAATGCCAAAGCAATGGACTTACAATTGTCCTCCATGGGCAAACAACAATGATAGCATCACAAAACAGATGAGATGATCATGCATTAATGGCAATTGATGATGATGATAAATGCATAGCATACAGGCAAGCAAGTGCATATGAAGCAATCAATCAATCAATGAATAACAAACAGCACACTCTATAGCCAAAACAATGGGGCTCACACAAGAGGGTTTGACTTTAAAAGTCCACTGTAATAGGTAAATGTCGCTCTTAACCTGGCCATTGAGGGGCTCAGGTGAAGCAGATGAAAAGGAGATGAGGGGTGTGCCTCATTGCTTCAATCTCAAATCAGAGAGAGCATAAAAGAAAGTGTGGGAGTTCAGAAAGTAGGAACTCTCTCCACATTATTGACTCGATTAGATCTTGGGTATTTATCTCAATGCTTCAACCAGGTACTGGGAGCAAAGAGAGGACACACTGAATAGTGGGGGATAGATTTCTTATCCCTACCTTCCACCAATTGCCTTACTTGAAGGACTTTTCCTGCTTAGGACAAATATAAACAAACACAGGCATTGCCTCTTAAGGAGGACTTCAGACAGTTTGCCCGGTCAAATAACAGACCGGGTCTCCAGACTACATGAAGAAGAAGTAATTATACCTCAAAGCAAATGCTAAAAAGCAAAGCAAGCAAGTTCAGAGAACTTAGGCAACTAAAGTACCTGAAAAAGTCAAACTCATTAGTAAACAAGTCAATAATCAAAGAGAAATGAACCAAAAGTCAACCTCAGAGGGATCAATTGTGCTAGGCACAAAGACTCAATCATATGAGTCACCTACAAAACAAGTGTTAGCACATGATAAACAAACCAACTCAATCAAAATTGAAAGGTCTTTGGGGCATTGGTGCTCAACCTGAAACAGATGAACTTAACATAAGCTTAGAAGACCACTAGGACTAGCCTAGGGTCAAAGATGAAAGAAAAAGTCAAGGCAGCAAGAAAAGTCAACCCAAACCAAGTTTAATCATTCAAGAAGCATTCTCAATTGGATTCATAATCATATCATGCATCATGGTCATTTCATACACAAATGAATGCAAAGCATGGCAAGAGAAGCATACAAAAGTCAACAGCAAAGACTTCATTCAAAAGTCAACTCAAACAATCTCAAAAATTATGAAATAAACCACACTCGATCCTAACATCTAACATGGTATACATGTGAAATTTCATGGCATTTGGATGAGAGGAAGGCAGTCAAGTAAAATCATGAAGTCAAACCAAATTCAATTAAGCATGGTGAAAGTCAACAAGCATGGGTCAACTTCAAAAAATCATATCAATTTGAAAACAGAAGAGAAATGAATGAGATTAACACCCATGCAAAGCTTGAGATGTCTAGTTATCACATATGAAATTTCATGATCATACAATAAGATTTGAGAATTTCACAAAAGATTTGGCAAGGCATAGCACAAAAAGTCAACAAATGACCAAGCATGGAAGAAAATTCTCAATCAAATGGAAAACAGCAAGATTAATTCCAAGAAAATTCATACACAAACTAGACATGTGATATATGATTCATGCAAAATTTAGGATCATTTGGAGGCCAGGAAGTGTGTGAACAAAAATCATGAAAAGACATATCATTCATGTGGCATCAAATGTAACACATAACTTCAAAAATTCATATCCAGCAAACCACAAATGGGAAATCCACAAACTCTATATGGAAACAAAGGTCAATGTGTCTAGTTTTACCACAAAAAGTTTCAAGGGCATTGGATGCAACATGACAATTTCACAAAAGGAATGGCACAATGTATCATTTAAGCATACATGTTGGGAAAACAATTATCATTAAAAATCCAGCCAATGGAAAATTAATTAAAATTCACAATAAAATAGAGGACACATTCATGAACATGATGGAAAAAATTGCATGATTTTTGGATAAAAATTGAGAGAGAAATTAATTGTTGAAGTTGGATGAAATTTGAGGCAAGCATGAACAAAATGCATGGCAAGATGGGTCAAACTAAGGTCAACCGATGGCAAACTTGTAATTCAGCATGCCACTTATCAAAACGACTGTGTTTAAGCAGGGGAAATGAAATGTTCCCATTGGCTGATGGCCAATGGAACAGTACTCGGACCAATCAAGGCTTAAAATTCTGGGTTTTAAAACCCTTAGGGTTTATGCAGCAACAGCCATGGCATTCATGCGAGTTCATCATCATAAAACAATTCCAAGCAGAAAAACTCAAACATCATGGCATTAACACTCATGCAGCATCATAACACCAACCAACAGGACATGATTCATGTGGATTTCTGGGCAGGTTTTAGGGTTCAACACAACAGTGCATATGTTCATCACCTTCATATAATCAAAATTTCGAAATGCCCAGAATCAAAAAATGAGCATAGCAATAGCATCAGCACACATCAAGCATCACAAATGTAGCATCCAATCTCACTAACTCATCCTAAGCAAGGCAAATCGAGTGAAAATAGGTTTGAACACACAAAATAAAATCCAGATTTCTCCATCATAACACAACCATTTCAAGCAAGGCATAGTTCATTGGAATCAGCATAATCAGAGCTACCTAAAACATATCATGGCATGGCAAATGATTGAAGTCGAAACCTTACTTGTTTTGAAGAAAAATGAGAAACAGTGATGGATTGATGTTGTTGTGCTGAAACAGATCCCCTTTATGCTTGATGTTGATGGATTCTTGAAGAAACTTGGCTTGAACCACTCAAATCTAGATTGAACCAACACTTGCCATGGTTGAAGCTTGAAGAAAAACAGAACACGAGCTGCTATTACAGTTGATGAATGGTGCTGCAAAATGCTTCCAAAGGTTGTCCAAGTGATGAAGGAAGCAAGAATGGCTCGTGGTCTTTGAAGCTTGGAGCAGAAAAATTCAAATCGAGCAAAATGCGAAATGAGAGAAAAGAGTTTTTTCTGTGCTTGGAGGCTGTGTCTAGGGTTGAATGGACAGAAAATGAAGTTATATATGTGGTGATTAGTGTGTGTGTTAGTTGATTAATTGAGTGGTAATCCAAAATTAGCTTAATGAAGTGTGTTTGCTAATTAGCTTAAATGAGGGTGTTTTGGTCAATTGGGATTTTCACCCTTGTGCATGAAAATGGTGTGTGAAGTAATATGGACGTGAACAGTGCTCAAAACAGAGTTATGTATTGATACAAAAGCCCCTGCATCGATACATAGAACATTTTTAACAGTATGGATCGATACATAACTCGTATGTATCGATACATAGCAGTTTTTAACAGTATGCATCGATACATAACTTGTTTGTATCAATACATAGCGTTTTTTAACAGTATGCATCGATACATAACTTGTTTGTATCAATACATAGTGTTTTTTAACAGTATGCATCGATACATAACTTGTTTGTATCAATACATAGTGTTTTTTAACAGTATGCATCGACACATAACTCGTGTGCATCGATACATAACATTTTTTTGCCTTGCATGCATCGATACGAAACTCGTGTGCATCGATACATGGAAAATTTGCCATGCACCCTCGGTGGTAATTTGACCATATCTCCTCAACCGTTCATCCGATTCTCACGATCTTGGACTTTTTGGAAATGGGAGAGAAAGATCTACAACTTTCATGTTCAACAAAATTCCATTTGAAGATTTTTTGGTGACGTGAAGTTGAGTTGAAGTTGTTCCAAAAACTTGCCATTTTTTGGAAACTTGAAACCATAGGTCATTTTTCCTTTCGGAAACTTTTGGTATGACCTCAAATCCTCCAATGTGAGTATTTGAAATGTCAAATGAGACTTGTTTGAACATGAATGGAGTATTTCTAATCACTTCCCACCTCCAAATCCACAATTGACTTTGCAGTTGACTGGGTAGGGCTTCCGTGCTTCAGCTGTAAGTAACATGGTTAGATGACAATATTTTTGTACTTTTGGTTAGTAAACAAAATGAAAAGCAATGATATACAAATGCAAAGTATGCTTGGTGATCAAGAAACAAACCCACAAGGCGATCTACCCACTAGGAGGGGACTAAGGCATGCAAATGATCCTTGAGGCCATGATATGATATGATATGGGCCATGAGGGATCTTAGGGCCCAAAATTGGGGTCTTACACTAGGGTTCTACCAGCTTCTGCTTGTCCGGTTTTTCCGGCCGTTTCCTCATCTGAAACCACCTCTAGAAACACAATTTGTCTTGTAAATTGGTAACGCCGATTCAAGTTTTTGGTTGGGATTCTTACCCTAGTCTAACATTCAAGACTCACACAACTACCGATTCAATTTACAGATTTTTAACACCGTTTAACCAACATCAATTTCAGCATATACAGTTCCAATTAGGGTTAGACCAACGGCTTATCACTACCCATTACATGTTAATCGATAATACCCATTAAACGACGATAAACCCCCCTTACCTGAGATAATCCGGCAATTCTCTAAGCTTTAGCTTTTCCGTTCCTCAACCGTGCTTTTCGGCTCTTTGCCCTTTTTCCTCTTCTCTGCAGCTTCTCTGAGTTTCACGTGAAATTTCTTTGTTAAGAATGAAACCCTTTTCTTTATTCCCACTTATATATATATATTCCAAATATTATTATTCCCAAATAATAATAATAATAATAATAATAATAATAATAATAATAATCCAATAATCCAATTTATTTAATTAAATTAATAATTATATTATCAACTTAATTAAATAATTCTTTTTTTCTTTATTTGGGGTGTTACAACTCTCCCCCACTAAAAGAGTTTTCGTCCTCGAAAACATACCTCAAGCAAATAACTCTGGATAGGACTCTTTCATCTGACTCTCCAGCTCCCAAGTCACATTGCCACCTGCTGGTCCTCCCCAAGCTACCTTCACTAAGGCAATCTCTTTACCCCGCAACTGCTTCAACTCTCGATCTTCAATCCTCATAGGCGATGTTTCAACAGTCAGGTTATCTCTCACCTGTACATCATCTACTTGGATCACATGCGACGGATCATGAATATACCTCCTCAACTGAGACACATGAAAAACCTCATGCAAATTCGCAAGTGACGGCGGTAAAGCGATACGATAGGCTACTTCTCCGATCCTCTCCAAAATCTGATAAGGACCAATAAATCGCGGTGTCAACTTCTTCGACTTCAAAGCTCGACCAACACCAGTTATCGGAGTGACACGAAGAAACACATGATCCCCCTCTTGGAACTCAAGTGACTTCCTCCTCTTATCATGATAACTCTTCTGACGACTCTGAGCAATTCTCATCTTCTCCTGAATCATCTTAATCTTTTCCGTAGTTTGTTGAATAATCTCCGGTCCAATCACAGCACTCTCACCGGACTCATACCAACATAACGGTGTCCGACATCTCCTACCATACAAAGCTTCAAACGGTGCCATACCAATACTCGAATGAAAACTATTGTTGTAGGTAAACTCAATCAAAGGCAAATAACAATCCCAAGCACCTCCCTTTTCCAAAACACAAGCTCTCAAAAGATCCTCTAATGACTGAATCGTCCTCTCAGTCTGACCATCAGTCTGCGGATGATATGCAGAACTCAATCTCAGCTTAGTTCCTAAAGCTCTCTGCAAATCTTCCCAGAATTTCGATGTAAATCTAGGATCTCTGTCCGAAACAATACTCGACGGAATACCATGCAGACTTACAATCTTCTCAATATACAACTCAGCCAATTTCTCTAACGGATAATCCATTCTGATCGGAATGAAATGAGCCGACTTCGTCAATCTATCAACAATCACCCAAATAGCCTCAAAATTCTTACTTGTTCTCGGTAAACCAGAAACAAAATCCATACTGATACTATCCCACTTCCACTCTGGAATAGCCAACGGTTGCATTAGCCCAGACGGCTTCTGATGCTCAATCTTCGACTTCTGACAAGTCAAACAGGAATACACAAAACTTGCAATTTCTCTTTTCATTCCCGGCCACCAAAATAGCCTTTTCAAATCATGATACATCTTCGTAGCTCCAGGGTGAATACTCAACCCACTACGATGTCCTTCTTCCAGAATACTCTTCTTAAGTTCGGTAACATCCGGAACGCACACCCGACTACCAAATCTCAAAACGTCATTCTCATCAATTCTGAATTCGCCACCTTGACCTTGGTTCACTAGAGTCAACTTATCAACCAAAAGCATATCAGATTTCTGACCCTTTCTGATCTCATCCAGAATACCACTTGTTAACTTCAACATTCCCAATTTAACACTATTGTGAGTACTCTCACACACCAAACTCAAGTCTCTAAACTGCTCAATTAAATCCAATTCCTTAACCATTAGCATAGACATATGTAATGATTTCCGACTCAATGCATCAGCCACTACATTTGCTTTACCCGGATGGTAATTCAAACCAAAGTCATAATCCTTCAGAAACTCTAACCATCTCCTCTGTCTCATATTCAGCTCTTTCTGATCAAACAAATACTTTAAACTTTTATGGTCACTGAAAACTTCAAATCTTGACCCATACAAGTAATGTCTCCATAACTTCAGAACAAACACCACAGCCGCCAACTCTAAATCGTGCGTCGGATAATTCCTCTCATGAATCCTCAGCTGTCTTGAAGCATAAGCTATAACCTGCTTATTCTGCATCAACACGCCACCCAAACCCAACAATGAAGCATCACAGTAAACTTCAAATGGTTCCGACGAACTCGGTAATGTCAGAATAGGAGCAGTAGTCAACCTTCTCTTTAACTCTTGGAAACCTTCTTCACATTTTGAGTCCCAAACAAATGCTTGCCCCTTTCTAGTCAACATCGTCAACGGTAACGCCAACTTAGAAAATCCCTCAATGAACTTCCTATAATAACCAGCCAAACCAAGGAAACTTCGAATCTCGGCAACAGACTTCGGAGCTTCCCACTTAGATACCGCTTCTATCTTAGAAGGATCAACAGCAACACCACCTCTTGAAATTACATGACCAAGAAAACTAACCTCTTCTAACCAAAATTCACATTTAGAGAGTTTAGCAAATAGCTTCTTTTCTCGGAGAACTTCTAAAACCACTCTCAAATGCTCAGCATGCTCTTCTTCCGATTTCGAATACACCAAAATATCATCAATAAATACCACAACAAACTTGTCTAGGTACGGATGGAAAATCCTATTCATGTACTCCATAAATACTCCAGGCGCATTAGTCACACCAAAAGGCATTACAGAATACTCATAATGTCCATACCTTGTCCTGAAAGCAGTCTTCTTAATATCCTCAGTCTTCACACGTATCTGATGATACCCAGATCTCAAATCTATCTTGCTGAACACACTCGCACCAACCAATTGATCCATCAAATCATCAATCCTCGGCAAAGGATACCGATTCTTGATCGTCACTTTATTCAGTTGTCTGTAATCCACACACAACCTCATAGTACCTTCTTTCTTCTTAACCAACAGCACTGGCGCACCCCACGGTGACACACTCGGACGAATAAATTTCTTATCCAACAGATCTTCCAACTGACTCTTCAATTCAGTTAACTCAACAGCAGACATACGGTACGGAGCCATCGATATCGGCCTAGTACCAGGTACCAAATCAATCGAGAACTCAACTTCGCGTTCTGGTGGTAATTCATTCAACTTCGCGTACCAAATCAATACGAATCTTGCTCAGTTGGGGAAAATCAACAAAGGATTCCAACTAAAGAGTGCATGAGATATATTATTCATTACCGGCAAACCGTGAATAATATACTCGCATGGAAGATTATCCACAACCGTTTACTGGGTTAAAAAAGGATAAATCAACCGAACAGAAAGGCATCGGGATACCAAAGAGGTATATAATGATAACCCATCAAAAGGAGCAACAGACATTACCAACAGAAAGGGTAAATGAAAGGCGAACTGCTGAGGATAAATTGCAAGCATCCGGCAATTATCGACAGAAGACTAGCTGGGGATGCACTGGTAAACAACCAATGATCCGGGGAACAAATCACTAGCATACGGTGAAAAGACCCACTGGGGATAAAATTGCTAGCATACGGCAATTATCCACAAAAAACTTGCTGAGGATATAAGTGCTGATCTGAGCAACTTATACAAGCAAAGGAAAATCATCATCAAATATTGGATGAAGATAACCACAAAATTAGGGTTTACATCTACCGAATACGGGGTAGAAGACCAACAATTCCGCGTGGGGATAGAACAAATCACAAATCCGCACGGGAAACCAAAATAGGGTTTATAACAAACCACAAACTGCTGAAGAGCAGAAAAATAGGATTTACAACTACCGGGTAGTAGGTAGAAAACCAAAAACTCTGGCTGGAGAATAAAAGGTGTATAACCACAAATTCTGTCAAGAAAGCCAGGAAAAGATAGGACTTACAACTACCGGTTACTGGGTAGAGGCCCAAAAACATTCCGCTGGGGAACAACCCACTGGGAAGCACAAGATATCTGACAAATAGCCGATTCGGGAATGATCCGAAAAGACAGACTGAATAAAGACACGTCCTAATGAGGATATAACTCAAATAGGAAAATCCATCCCAATATATGTGTTGGGAGGATACGGAAGAAACCGTCATCCACGAGGATATATCTCAGTGGGGAACTGCAGAAGGAAAAACAATATTTTCTGCTTATGGGGCTGACTCTATATGGAGAGATTTTAAACACCCGACATCTGCTTGGGGAGATCTGTAAAGAGATCTATATCACCATAGCAGGAGACACGACAAACAAAAGATATATGGCAAGAAATGCAACATGAATATCTGAATGTTTATGAATATGCATGAATATGCGTGATTTATGTTTGATGAATGCTGACAAAACAGACAATTCTAACACAAACAGGTTCAGGAACAAACATCCGGTATTATACTTCCAGGGGAAAAACCAGCTGGAAAACCAATCTGCGGAGATCCATATGCTGTAAAGCAAAGATCTGCAGGTACTGCTGAAGAAGCAGAGAATCAGAGATATCAGGGAACAACCCAATCAAGGTACAGAAAGTCACAACGGGCAAAACAGCCACCAAGACAAATCTGTAGGGGAACAGGAGAAATCCCATAGTATATGCAGGGGATCCCAGTGTCAACTGAGAAACAAAAGGGTGCGTAAGCACGAACAAGAACTGCTGTAGAAGCAAATCCACATAACTCCACTGGGGAACAACCCACTGAGGGAGAATGATATCATCCAAATAGAATCCAATCTGCATAAGCAACTCTATTGGGGAAAACTGTCGGCTACTCTCTTGGGAACAAACCACTGAGGGAGGACAGGTCAAACAAGTAGATTCTGCAACGAACCGCTTCACTTGGGGAGAAAATACATAGCAAACTGATCACAACACGTAGATTCTGCAATATAAGCCACTCTACTGGGGATCACAAACAGTCAGGAAATCAATCCGTTCACTGGAGGCAAAAGCCATCATCCAACCATATCGGGGGATTGAAGGAGTATTCAACAGGCAAAACTGCCACAACAAACACTCTGCAGACTAAGCTGAGGAAAAGATGATTGCAATACTGGGATGTCAACCCAAACAACCACTGAGTAGGAAAATAAATCCTGCTCTGCCGGAGAGAATAACTCTGGTGGAGAGATAGCAACAATTCCACAGACGACTTCGCCGGGGAGAGGTAAAGTACCGGGTATCAAACCACTGACCTACCGAGTCTTCAAAAGAAAGCGAACGTGCTGAGGAAACAGACAAATCCTGCTGGCACACTGTATGGGGAGAAGAGGTAACAACTCCACTTGCAACCCTGGTGGGGATATTAATAACAGCTCTACTCGCAACTCCGAGGGGAGTATCAATCAACAGCTACACTCATGACTGTGCTGAGGAGACAAATAAAGTCTGGGGATATGACCCACTGGATAAAGTGACGGGGCACCAAGATGACAAACCATCAACCGCCGAAACTTCTACAAGAAAACACCCATGCTAGGGGGAAAACTGCTGCTGGAGAAACGAAGTCTTCAACAACAAATCACTTGTTACTGTACTGGGGAACAGCCCCAACAACAACTCTGCTTGAGGAACAACCCCAACAAAGATCTGAAGAAAGAAGATACCACCAAACCAGGAATATGAACGAATGTCTTACCTGTTGGAATCATGCCACCCTCGGGAGAGCACTGAGATATTCTTGAGTATCCTTTCAATCTTGTGAATGTTCACTTTGTTTAAACAAAAATTTTGCAAAATTTGATTTGTTTAAAACAATGACATTTTATCAATTTAAAACATGCAAAACATTTGTTGAATTGAAACAAATAAGAGTGCAAATAATTGGATAAAAAGCTCGAATTGATTTGATAGAACGGTAGTCTGCAAATGGCAAGACTCCATAGATCTGTACAAATTTGAAATCAGTGATATATATTGGAAGAGGGCTACATTGAACATAATGATCCTTTCTCTACCAATTTGAATCTCGATGTATCCGAAGCTTCAGTTGACGACGAATCGAGAATCTTTTGACGAAATGACGACTGATGAACAGAAAGTCTTGTCAGGATGCAGTTACTTGCCAAATCCCTAATTTTTGCCTAGATTGCCCCAGAGTGAGGTACTCAGTCTAGCGGGATGCAAATATATTCTTTTTTCAAGTCTCTAATTTTTGCCTGGATTACCCTTGCGGGTTCTCCACCGAGACGCTCATTTTTGCCTAAGCCGCCCTTTCGGGTTTTCAACCTAGCGAGCTATTCTGTTTTTTTTTTTTCTTTTTTTTTTTTTTTTTTTTTTTTTTTTTTTTTTTTTTCATTTGCATATACTTTTTTTTTTTTAGGCAAAGTATCTCTTAACTGCATCTGAATTCACAGGACGAGTGAAATCCTCCCCATCCATTGTTGTAAGCATCAAAGCTCCGCCTGAAAAGGCTCTCTTAACAACATATGGACCCTCGTAGTTTGGAGTCCACTTGCCCCTGGAATCGGGCGCGAAAGACAAAACTTTCTTGAGCACGAGGTCACCTTCTCGGAACACGCGAGGCTTGACCTTCTTGTCGAATGCTTTCTTCATTCTTTGCTGATATAACTGACCATGGCACATGGCAGTTAATCGCTTTTCTTCAATCAAATTCAGTTGGTCGTAACGACTCTGAATCCGTTCAGCATCAGTCAACTAGGGACTTGAGGGTATAATTTTTTCTTTTTTCCTTTGGAAAAATTTTGAAAATTTTTCCTGTTTTTGATTTTTCTTTCTTTTTCACCCTCTTTCCTTTTTTTTTTTTTTTGTTTTTTTTTTTTTTTTGTTTTTTTTTTTTTTGATTGCATTTGCAGTGCAGTGCCCCAGTTTGACTGTTTTGCTGATTCTCGTGATACAGCTGAATGAGCTCCTTTGGTGCTCAAGAAGGCGGGTAATCTCGTCAGGAATCCCCTTCAACATCATCTTCCTTTTTTCGAATACAAAGAATTCAAGATTGGGAGATGGCGTTGGATCATTATGTTCAATGGGTTTAGAAATCCCTGCATAATGATTCTGGATAATGAAAAGCTTTTGAATTTAACAAGCAAATCATTTATGCAGATGAAAAAGCTGTTTTTTTTGTTTTCAGGGTTTTTTGTGATCACTGATTTCATGCAAAAGCAAAAAGTGAAAACAAATGGAAAAACAAATGTTTGACAATGCATTAATTGAATGAAACATCATTGTATTAAAATGCTGCCAACAATGTCATCACTTCTCCTTTTGGCATGGGAGAAGGGTTTCAAACAAAGTGAACAAATCACGCTGACTTATGAATGACCGTAGGAACATCCACAGCGACCCAATTGTGGCAGACACCACCAGGAATGATGAAATTGTTCAGATCTTCTGCATACTCTTCCAAGATAGCAGCAGTTTCTTCTGCAGGTTGATCAGCGTGAATGAATCCTCCACTGGTGAACAGACCTTGCTCATTGAATGCCCCAGAACCAAAGCCAATGCCAGCCCGGGAACGGTTATCTTCAAGTTCAAGCACTTTCCCTAATCCAGCAACTGCACCACATTCAATGGCCAGCTTTGCATCACGGTAGGAAGTGAATGAAGGAGACTTCTTCTCGATTGGTTTATCAATAGATAAAGCTTGAAACTGAGTTCCAACTTCATCCTCTGCATCAATGTACGAGAAAGAAGACAAATTACTGACCAGGAGAGCCTTTTCTCCCCCTACTACAACCAATTTCTTGTTTTTCACAAACTTCAGCTTTTGGTGTAGGGTGGATGTCACGGCGCCAGCCTCGTGAATCCATGGTCTGCCCAAGAGACAGCTGTATGATGGGTGAATATCCATAACTTGAAAAGTGATCTGGAAATCACTTGGTCCAATCTTGATTGGGAGGTCAACTTCCCCAATCACGGTCTTACGCGACCCATCAAAAGCTTTAACAACAACCCCACTCTGCCTCATAGGAGGACCTTGATATGACAATCGTGAGAGTGTGGATTTTGGCAATACATTAAGGGACGATCCAGTGTCCACCAGTACATTGGACATTGCATCAGATTTGCAATTCATCGAGATGTGTAAAGCCATGTTGTGGTCTCTTCCCTCCTCAGGGAGATCAGCGTCACAAAAGCTCAGAGTGTTGCAAGCGGTAATGTTTGCAACAATACTATCAAATTGTTCCAAGGTGACGTCGTGATCGACATATGCCAGGTCCAAGACTTTCTGCAGAGACTCCCTATGAGGCTCTGAATTTAGCAATAGAGAAAGAATAGAAATCTTGGAGGGCGTGTGTAGAAGCTGGTCTACAATATTATACTCGCTCTTTCTGATGAGCCTCAGCATCTCATCAGATTCTTCATCAACAATGCCACTCGGGCCAACTGAAGAAATGGGAGTCTTTTGTACGGAGGAGGAAGGTTGGGCAACATCAAGTGCCGGATTCTGAACATTCACAGCATTCCCTACAGGGCGCTCAACAGATTCAGAAGAAACAGCCGGAGCTTTGGCAGGTGCAGAAAACACACGACCGCTTCGGGTCAACCCACTAACATCAGCGATAGTGGTCACGGAAGTTGAAGGCAAAGGAACCTCTACTCCATCCTGGACAGCGACAGGATTGTACCGGAAAGGTACAGCTTTATCAGAAGAATACGGCACAGGGCCGGCTGGCTTGATAATCAGAGAAGGGGAAGCCTTGGGCTTGTTGCTATTGTACCGAATAACAACGGGCTCTGGAAGCTTGAACACCGGGGAGATGACACTCACTTCGGGCTCAACTGTATCCACATTGCGATTCTGGAGAATCTCAATGGTACCTTCATTCAACATCATTTGCAATTCCTTGCGAACCTGGTCACAACCCAAGCGGTTAACAGAACAGACACGGCACTGGTCATGGTTATGCTCCAAATGACTGTGCTGACACAGCATCTTATGTAATCCAACCAATGACTGCCGGATATGACTGATGTACTTAACCTTGTACTTCCCAAGGTCTTCCTGAATCATATTCACAGACTTCCCATGCGAAGGCAATGGGTTCCTGGTAACATTTGGATTGGAGTCTTCAAAACTCAAAATTCCGCTTCTCATAAGGTCTTGAACCTTATTCTTCAGCGGGAAACAGTTCTCAACGTTGTGGCCCGGAGCACCGGAATGGTAGACACAATGCTGGTCTGGTTTGTACCACCATTGCGGATTTGCAGGAATAGCAGGAGGATCCCTGGGCGAAACCAACTTCCTCTCCAACAAGGAGGGATAAAGCTCTGTATATGTCATCGGAATCGGGTCGAAGCTGACCTTCTTCCTATCATAGTTCACATTAGCCTGATTGGTTGTACTTCCACGAGGCTGGTAAGCCTGTTGCTGTGGACGCTGCTGTTGCTGTTGATATTGCGGTTGTGGATATTGCTGCTGATGCTGATACTGCTGAGCACTATCCTTGAATACAGGCGCCACACTAGCCACCTGATGCTGATGTCCGGCACGATGTGCAGGCTTCCTCTGAACAGAGGGTCTTCGATGCTTGGGTTGAGACTGCACAGCATGGGCTTCACCTTCTTTCCTCTTAAACGCTCCATACCGTTTAGAGGAAGAACCATCATCTTTAGCTAATCGTCCTTCACGGACACCTTCTTCAAGACGCATCCCCATATTCACCATCTCGGTGAAATCAGAGGGAGCGCTGGCCACCATTCTCTCATAGTAAAATGACCCAAGAGTTTTCAGAAAAATCTTGGTCATCTCTTTCTCTTCTAATGGTGGAGTGATCTGAGCTGCCAGCTCACGCCATCTCTGGGCGTACTCCTTGAACGTCTCTTTGTCCTTTTGTGACATAGACCTGAGTTGATCTCTGTCAGGCGCCATGTCAACGTTGTATTTATATTGCTTGACGAAAGCTTCGCCAAGGTCATTGAAAGAGCGGATGTTGACGCTGTCTAGGCTCATGTACCAACGGAGAGCAGCACCAGACAAACTGTCTTGGAAGTAGTGGATCAAGAGTTGATCGTTGTCCGTCTGCGTGGACATCTTTCTGGCATACATGACCAGATGTGCCAAAGGACAAGTGTCACCTTTATACTTTTCAAAGTCTGGGACCTTGAATTTAACTGGTATTTTCACACCGGGAACTAGACAAAGTTCGGCTGCTGACTTACCGAAGAGATCTTTGCCTCTAAGAGTTCTCAATTCCTTTCTCAGCTCGAGGAATTGATCGTTCATTGCATCCATTTTCTCATGTACATCTGAGCCCTCAGACGCTTCAGAGTGATAAATGGTGTCGTCTACCCTAGGCATGGTATGCACGACAGGAGGAACAGGTATAGGGACCGGGCTAGATGCCGGCATTTGAACGAAGGTTGGAGCTGGCAGATCGGGCATAAAGCCGGGAGGCATCCCCCAAGGAAAACCGGGAGGCATGGCATTTGGCTGATGGGCACTAACAGGCACTGATGATGTAGCTACCTCTGATATAACTGTCCGCTGAACCGGAGTTGCTGGCTGTTGAGGAGCAGGCTGATTCTGGGCAGCAAGAAGTTGCTCCATCAGAGCGCCAAGTCTGGCGACTTCATCTCTCAAGCTCTGGTTCTCTTGTTCCAATTGCTCCATAATCCTTGCAGAGTTGACCCTCGTATAATACCGGTGAGTCAGCTTGTCTTCAAAATAAATGAAGAGCAGATGTTAGAACCGGAAGACCAGAAACAAAGGAGTACCTGTTTATGCAAGAATGATGCATGCAATGCTTGTGCAAATGCTTTGATTTTCAAGGAACCCTTAGGGTATTCATTTGCAATATTTTGAATTTTAAACATTTTTGATTGCTTATGGAAAATATTTCATTCAAAATATTAAGACAAAGAAGTACAGCATTCTTTTAATTCATTACAAAGAGAAAAGGTAAATGACATCCTATGGATCCCTATTAGCTCGGGATGCTGGAAGACGAGAAGTGTACAACTTCTTGATCTCTCTCTCATAGGCGGCCTCCATATCAGCTTTCTCCTTTGCAAGTTGGTCATACTTCCTCTTCCAGAATTTGGATGACTGAGGAAGCAGAGAAGTCCAAGTGTCGTTCGGATCATCGATCACTCGGTGCTCGAGAAATTCAATCATATCATCTTTCTCCTTGAGCTGCTGCAGCAATTCCTCTCTCTCGCGGATCCAGGCACGCGAAAGGTCTTCTTCTCTCAACTCCTCTACACGTTGGGTAGGGAGGGTTGAAGGCCCAGCCACATCCAACAGTGTAGGTCTCGGATGATCGTACGGCATCAAGTAGGTAGCAGCCCTCTGTCTGACCCAAGAGGTATATGGCTCCAAAGCAATGCAATTCTTTGGACCCAATTCATTCCTACTCTTTATGCGAATATCGCGCCAAGCGCGGACAAATCTGGCTTTCAGGCCTTGGGGATCTTTACCTTCCTGAAAGAATACACCTTCTAACAGAATGTTATGGGGTTTATCCTTTAGGGGGAACCCAAGCTGACGACGTGCAAGCGTAGGGTTGTAGGTAATCCCACCACATGTACCAAGAAGAGGCACATTGGGGAATTCCCCACAAGAATTAATGATCTGGACGGTATCGTACACGCGATCATACCAGGTGATATCATCATTGGTGAGGGACATGAGTCTCTGAGACCACCGTAGACATCCCTTGTTCTCCTTGAAAGCAACTGTCTGCGGCAAGTGCGAAATAAACCACTTGTACAGCAGGGGTAGACAGCAGACAATAACTCCTCCATTCTTCATATTCCTCAAATGCATAGAGACATATGCATCACCCAACAAGGTCGGAACCGGATTAAGAACTGAAAAGATCCTAATGGCATTCATATCGACGAACTTGTCGAAGTTGGGAAACAGCACCAATCCATAGATGAGCAACACAAATAGAGCCTCAAAGGCATCCTCACTCATGGCCTTCCCATAGAAAATGGCTTGAGCAATAAGGAACTCGGAGGGAAAACCCTGAATTCCGCCTTTGATAATCAGATTAGCTCTAATCAGATCTTCATCTATGTGCAACAAGCTGGAAATCTCTCGAGCAGATGGAATACTCTCTAAGCCACTGAACGGCACTTGATCCAGAATAGGAATCCCAATAAGGTGAGAGTATTCTTCCAAAGTTGGCAACAACTGGAAGTCCGGAAATAAGAAGCAATGATAGAGCGGATCATAGAACTGAGCAAGAGTGCTCATCAATCCCTCATCCACTTGAGTAGTCAGCAACGGCAGAAGCTTCCCATAGCGAGCCTTGAAACCCAAGGGATCTAATACATACGATGTCAGATTCCTTAACTCTTTGACATCAGGCTGCTTAAAGCTGTACTTCTTTGTATGCCTTTTTGGTCTTTCCATGTCTGAAAATTTTGCAAATAACCCTTTAAGTTCCTTGAAAATTTTCTTTTTTGATGACATGAATGCGGATGAAATGCGTGAATGCATGAATGCAACAAACACACTCAAGGATCAAGCAAAGCACACCAAACAAAGGTCGTGGGAAAGCTCTATGTATCCCTAATATCAATCATCCATTTTGGTGGATTTAGGTTTTCACCTTATCGACACCCAAGTTCCATTGATATTAACGGTACATGAACCGGTTCAGACATTCTTAATATCAACCAGCCGCTTTGATGGATTTTAGGTTTTACACCTGATCCGGGATCCATTGATATTAACAATGTTTTGAACGACTCAACCACGAATCACGGGTTTGTTGAGAGTCACGAGCATGGAGTCTCGGTTAAGAACCACCCAAAGGGAGTGTACTAGGGTTTAAACCTGCCAGACATGTTCTATCAGAGGTTCCCCATAATCATCGTTCCATCTTTCGAATATTATCGGAGGAACGAATACTCGTATTCCAAGAATATTCTCAAGAGAAACTCTTATGAGTGTAGTATCGCGTAACAATCGTATCAGAACTGACATCTGAACGACCTCCGCACTACGGTCCTAAAAATAGGCCAAGATGGGTTTGGTAAACTAAGGTCCTTGGCTTCTACGGCACATGATTGAAAGAATAATGCCCAACCACAAATAACTTGTGTGACATTATTAGTTCAACATGACCTCCACCAAGTGAATGGACTCGCAAGTCAACTGGCTAAGGACTACTCCACACCAGTCAACAAGGCTATGCCATTCTCCTATCCTAGAGAGCACTCGAGTTCGGGTACAGAACTCATCTCACAGATCACCAAAGCAAACAGCAATTGTATATCAAGCAATTCACACATTACAATCAATACAGTCATCCCAAATTGTACAAAAATATGTCATATAAACAATAACAATATAGCACAACAAGGGTGAAAAGTAGGCAATACAACCAGGGGTTCTGGTGAGATATCCCCAGCAGAGTCGCCACTTTTCTGTAGCGGTGTATTCGTCGCTATATGATCTATTGGTTAAATCATAAGCTAAGAGATACATGAAATTTTTCGAGTCGCCACCGCACTTTTATTTATCCAAAGGATTGGCTAAAAAGCGAACAAAAGCCTAAGAAGTTTTACACGTAGAAAACTAATAAAAAGATCAGAGAGTCTGGGTAAGGGGTAAATTACGCAATGGGAAGGTGTTAGGCACCCACTACGTCCTAGGTACTCCTAGGGAGCCCTTTTCACACTTGTTATGCTAAATTATTATTTGTTATGACATAAAGATTGTGCAAACATGATTGGGATGATGAGAAAAGAATATACATTTTTATTATTTTGGGTTCGAACGGATGAACCCGTTGCCTACGTACCTTCCATCAAAGGTAAGGATCAGAACGCCGTAGTTCGGCTAAAAGATTTCCAAAAGTGGGTTAGGTTCAATTTTAAACACAAACCCTAGGTCTTACGTTATCCACGGGAGAAAACTCAACCTTATACAAACAACAACGTCCACCATGTGAGAACAGCTTCAACTGGCCAGAGAGGGGTTAACCCTATAATAGGCGAGGAAGACTTACAATTCAATCACTAAAGACAGAAGGTGAGATTAACATCAACCACTAAGATAAATCAAACCTATAGCTCATGTATGAAAAGATTAATGGACAAAGCCAAAACAAGTGAATGAGTGGAGTTACTGATTATGATTATGAAAATGAAGTCAAAATATGATTAAGATCAATTCAAATAAGTATTATGAAATGAAGTTTGGAAAAAGGTCAAGGACTTGAGTCCAGGTTTTTAGTTAGAAAAACATGAAGATGTTTGCACAACACTTATGTCAAGTTTTAAAAGATAAAGTGTGAAAAGGTTCTAAGACGTAATGAATGATGAATGGATGAAGGATGGATAGTAAAACTTCTTAGAAGGTTCACTTCTTGAAATCATATAGCAGATGATTCAAGTGTGTCCTTTGGAATAGCAATTAATTATAATAAACAAACAAAGCAAAGGCGAATATCGGATGCCAATCAATGGTCTTATACCAATCTCCTAAAACAGAATGGGATGTCAGATGCCACTCAATGGACTTACACTAATCTCCACAGGCAAAGAAATAAAAGCGGATACCGGATACCAATAGATGGATTTACACCAGTCTCCTAAAACAGAACGGGATATCAGATGCCACTCAATGGTCTTACACTAATCTCCTCAAAAGAAAAACAAAGATGAAACATGGAAGTCAACTGCCAATTTATCTGGACTTAGGTTAACTCCACAGTATGGTCCTAGGACATCCAATGCCACATCACAGGGACTTACAATGGATCCTCACATACAAGAACAAAAGCAATAACATGATCACAGGAATGCAAATGCCAACTTACAGGGACTTATAATTGCAACCTCTCTCACAAACAGATGAACAAACTATGATCACAGGAAAGCAGATGCCAACTTACAGGGACTTATAACTGCAACCTCACATACAAATCAAACAGATCAAATTATGATCACAGGACAACAGATGCCAACTCACAGGGACTTATAACTGTATCCTCACATACAAACAGATAAACAAAAATATGAGTGACCAATGAGGTCTTACACTCTATCCTTCCATATCACAGGAGCAAATGCCAAAGCAATGGACTTACAATTGTCCTCCATGGGCAAACAACAATGATAGCATCACAAAACAGATGAGATGATCATGCATTAATGGCAATTGATGATGATGATAAATGCATAGCATACAGGCAAGCAAGTGCATATGAAGCAATCAATCAATCAATGAATAACAAACAGCACACTCTATAGCCAAAACAATGGGGCTCACACAAGAGGGTTTGACTTTAAAAGTCCACTGTAATAGGTAAATGTCGCTCTTAACCTGGCCATTGAGGGGCTCAGGTGAAGCAGATGAAAAGGAGATGAGGGGTGTGCCTCATTGCTTCAATCTCAAATCAGAGAGAGCATAAAAGAAAGTGTGGGAGTTCAGAAAGTAGGAACTCTCTCCACATTATTGACTCGATTAGATCTTGGGTATTTATCTCAATGCTTCAACCAGGTACTGGGAGCAAAGAGAGGACACACTGAATAGTGGGGGATAGATTTCTTATCCCTACCTTCCACCAATTGCCTTACTTGAAGGACTTTTCCTGCTTAGGACAAATATAAACAAACACAGGCATTGCCTCTTAAGGAGGACTTCAGACAGTTTGCCCGGTCAAATAACAGACCGGGTCTCCAGACTACATGAAGAAGAAGTAATTATACCTCAAAGCAAATGCTAAAAAGCAAAGCAAGCAAGTTCAGAGAACTTAGGCAACTAAAGTACCTGAAAAAGTCAAACTCATTAGTAAACAAGTCAATAATCAAAGAGAAATGAACCAAAAGTCAACCTCAGAGGGATCAATTGTGCTAGGCACAAAGACTCAATCATATGAGTCACCTACAAAACAAGTGTTAGCACATGATAAACAAACCAACTCAATCAAAATTGAAAGGTCTTTGGGGCATTGGTGCTCAACCTGAAACAGATGAACTTAACATAAGCTTAGAAGACCACTAGGACTAGCCTAGGGTCAAAGATGAAAGAAAAAGTCAAGGCAGCAAGAAAAGTCAACCCAAACCAAGTTTAATCATTCAAGAAGCATTCTCAATTGGATTCATAATCATATCATGCATCATGGTCATTTCATACACAAATGAATGCAAAGCATGGCAAGAGAAGCATACAAAAGTCAACAGCAAAGACTTCATTCAAAAGTCAACTCAAACAATCTCAAAATTATGAAATAAACCACACTCGATCCTAACATCTAACATGGTATACATGTGAAATTTCATGGCATTTGGATGAGAGGAAGGCAGTCAAGTAAAATCATGAAGTCAAACCAAATTCAATTAAGCATGGTGAAAGTCAACAAGCATGGGTCAACTTCAAAAAATCATATCAATTTGAAAACAGAAGAGAAATGAATGAGATTAACACCCATGCAAAGCTTGAGATGTCTAGTTATCACATATGAAATTTCATGATCATACAATAAGATTTGAGAATTTCACAAAAGATTTGGCAAGGCATAGCACAAAAAGTCAACAAATGACCAAGCATGGAAGAAAATTCTCAATCAAATGGAAAACAGCAAGATTAATTCCAAGAAAATTCATACACAAACTAGACATGTGATATATGATTCATGCAAAATTTAGGATCATTTGGAGGCCAGGAAGTGTGTGAACAAAAATCATGAAAAGACATATCATTCATGTGGCATCAAATGTAACACATAACTTCAAAAATTCATATCCAGCAAACCACAAATGGGAAATCCACAAACTCTATATGGAAACAAAGGTCAATGTGTCTAGTTTTACCACAAAAAGTTTCAAGGGCATTGGATGCAACATGACAATTTCACAAAGGAATGGCACAATGTATCATTTAAGCATACATGTTGGGAAAACAATTATCATTAAAAATCCAGCCAATGGAAAATTAATTAAAATTCACAATAAAATAGAGGACACATTCATGAACATGATGGAAAAAATTGCATGATTTTTGGATAAAAATTGAGAGAGAAATTAATTGTTGAAGTTGGATGAAATTTGAGGCAAGCATGAACAAAATGCATGGCAAGATGGGTCAAACTAAGGTCAACCGATGGCAAACTTGTAATTCAGCATGCCACTTATCAAAACGACTGTGTTTAAGCAGGGGAAATGAAATGTTCCCATTGGCTGATGGCCAATGGAACAGTACTCGGACCAATCAAGGCTTAAAATTCTGGGTTTTAAAACCCTTAGGGTTTATGCAGCAACAGCCATGGCATTCATGCGAGTTCATCATCATAAAACAATTCCAAGCAGAAAAACTCAAACATCATGGCATTAACACTCATGCAGCATCATAACACCAACCAACAGGACATGATTCATGTGGATTTCTGGGCAGGTTTTAGGGTTCAACACAACAGTGCATATGTTCATCACCTTCATATAATCAAAATTTCGAAATGCCCAGAATCAAAAAATGAGCATAGCAATAGCATCAGCACACATCAAGCATCACAAATGTAGCATCCAATCTCACTAACTCATCCTAAGCAAGGCAAATCGAGTGAAAATAGGTTTGAACACACAAAATAAAATCCAGATTTCTCCATCATAACACAACCATTTCAAGCAAGGCATAGTTCATTGGAATCAGCATAATCAGAGCTACCTAAAACATATCATGGCATGGCAAATGATTGAAGTCGAAACCTTACTTGTTTTGAAGAAAAATGAGAAACAGTGATGGATTGATGTTGTTGTGCTGAAACAGATCCCCTTTATGCTTGATGTTGATGGATTCTTGAAGAAACTTGGCTTGAACCACTCAAATCTAGATTGAACCAACACTTGCCATGGTTGAAGCTTGAAGAAAAACAGAACACGAGCTGCTATTACAGTTGATGAATGGTGCTGCAAAATGCTTCCAAAGGTTGTCCAAGTGATGAAGGAAGCAAGAATGGCTCGTGGTCTTTGAAGCTTGGAGCAGAAAAATTCAAATCGAGCAAAATGCGAAATGAGAGAAAGAGTTTTTTCTGTGCTTGGAGGCTGTGTCTAGGGTTGAATGGACAGAAAATGAAGTTATATATGTGGTGATTAGTGTGTGTGTTAGTTGATTAATTGAGTGGTAATCCAAAATTAGCTTAATGAAGTGTGTTTGCTAATTAGCTTAAATGAGGGTGTTTTGGTCAATTGGGATTTTCACCCTTGTGCATGAAAATGGTGTGTGAAGTAATATGGACGTGAACAGTGCTCAAAACAGAGTTATGTATTGATACAAAAGCCCCTGCATCGATACATAGAACATTTTTAACAGTATGGATCGATACATAACTCGTATGTATCGATACATAGCAGTTTTTAACAGTATGCATCGATACATAACTTGTTTGTATCAATACATAGCGTTTTTTAACAGTATGCATCGATACATAACTTGTTTGTATCAATACATAGTGTTTTTTAACAGTATGCATCGATACATAACTTGTTTGTATCAATACATAGTGTTTTTTAACAGTATGCATCGACACATAACTCGTGTGCATCGATACATAACATTTTTTTGCCTTGCATGCATCGATACGAAACTCGTGTGCATCGATACATGGAAAATTTGCCATGCACCCTCGGTGGTAATTTGACCATATCTCCTCAACCGTTCATCCGATTCTCACGATCTTGGACTTTTTGGAAATGGGAGAGAAAGATCTACAACTTTCATGTTCAACAAAATTCCATTTGAAGATTTTTTGGTGACGTGAAGTTGAGTTGAAGTTGTTCCAAAAACTTGCCATTTTTTGGAAACTTGAAACCATAGGTCATTTTTCCTTTCGGAAACTTTTGGTATGACCTCAAATCCTCCAATGTGAGTATTTGAAATGTCAAATGAGACTTGTTTGAACATGAATGGAGTATTTCTAATCACTTCCCACCTCCAAATCCACAATTGACTTTGCAGTTGACTGGGTAGGGCTTCCGTGCTTCAGCTGTAAGTAACATGGTTAGATGACAATATTTTTGTACTTTTGGTTAGTAAACAAAATGAAAAGCAATGATATACAAATGCAAAGTATGCTTGGTGATCAAGAAACAAACCCACAAGGCGATCTACCCACTAGGAGGGGACTAAGGCATGCAAATGATCCTTGAGGCCATGATATGATATGATATGGGCCATGAGGGATCTTAGGGCCCAAATTGGGGTCTTACACTAGGGTTCTACCAGCTTCTGCTTGTCCGGTTTTTCCGGCCGTTTCCTCATCTGAAACCACCTCTAGAAACACAATTTGTCTTGTAAATTGGTAACGCCGATTCAAGTTTTTGGTTGGGATTCTTACCCTAGTCTAACATTCAAGACTCACACAACTACCGATTCAATTTACAGATTTTTAACACCGTTTAACCAACATCAATTTCAGCATATACAGTTCCAATTAGGGTTAGACCAACGGCTTATCACTACCCATTACATGTTAATCGATAATACCCATTAAACGACGATAAACCCCCCTTACCTGAGATAATCCGGCAATTCTCTAAGCTTTAGCTTTTCCGTTCCTCAACCGTGCTTTTCGGCTCTTTGCCCTTTTTCCTCTTCTCTGCAGCTTCTCTGAGTTTCACGTGAAATTTCTTTGTTAAGAATGAAACCCTTTTCTTTATTCCCACTTATATATATATATTCCAAATATTATTATTCCCAAATAATAATAATAATAATAATAATAATAATAATAATAATCCAATAATCCAATTTATTTAATTAAATTAATAATTATATTATCAACTTAATTAAATAATTCTTTTTTTCTTTATTTGGGGTGTTACAACTCTCCCCCACTAAAAGAGTTTTCGTCCTCGAAAACATACCTCAAGCAAATAACTCTGGATAGGACTCTTTCATCTGACTCTCCAGCTCCCAAGTCACATTGCCACCTGCTGGTCCTCCCCAAGCTACCTTCACTAAGGCAATCTCTTTACCCCGCAACTGCTTCAACTCTCGATCTTCAATCCTCATAGGCGATGTTTCAACAGTCAGGTTATCTCTCACCTGTACATCATCTACTTGGATCACATGCGACGGATCATGAATATACCTCCTCAACTGAGACACATGAAAAACCTCATGCAAATTCGCAAGTGACGGCGGTAAAGCGATACGATAGGCTACTTCTCCGATCCTCTCCAAAATCTGATAAGGACCAATAAATCGCGGTGTCAACTTCTTCGACTTCAAAGCTCGACCAACACCAGTTATCGGAGTGACACGAAGAAACACATGATCCCCCTCTTGGAACTCAAGTGACTTCCTCCTCTTATCATGATAACTCTTCTGACGACTCTGAGCAATTCTCATCTTCTCCTGAATCATCTTAATCTTTTCCGTAGTTTGTTGAATAATCTCCGGTCCAATCACAGCACTCTCACCGGACTCATACCAACATAACGGTGTCCGACATCTCCTACCATACAAAGCTTCAAACGGTGCCATACCAATACTCGAATGAAAACTATTGTTGTAGGTAAACTCAATCAAAGGCAAATAACAATCCCAAGCACCTCCCTTTTCCAAAACACAAGCTCTCAAAAGATCCTCTAATGACTGAATCGTCCTCTCAGTCTGACCATCAGTCTGCGGATGATATGCAGAACTCAATCTCAGCTTAGTTCCTAAAGCTCTCTGCAAATCTTCCCAGAATTTCGATGTAAATCTAGGATCTCTGTCCGAAACAATACTCGACGGAATACCATGCAGACTTACAATCTTCTCAATATACAACTCAGCCAATTTCTCTAACGGATAATCCATTCTGATCGGAATGAAATGAGCCGACTTCGTCAATCTATCAACAATCACCCAAATAGCCTCAAAATTCTTACTTGTTCTCGGTAAACCAGAAACAAAATCCATACTGATACTATCCCACTTCCACTCTGGAATAGCCAACGGTTGCATTAGCCCAGACGGCTTCTGATGCTCAATCTTCGACTTCTGACAAGTCAAACAGGAATACACAAAACTTGCAATTTCTCTTTTCATTCCCGGCCACCAAAATAGCCTTTTCAAATCATGATACATCTTCGTAGCTCCAGGGTGAATACTCAACCCACTACGATGTCCTTCTTCCAGAATACTCTTCTTAAGTTCGGTAACATCCGGAACGCACACCCGACTACCAAATCTCAAAACGTCATTCTCATCAATTCTGAATTCGCCACCTTGACCTTGGTTCACTAGAGTCAACTTATCAACCAAAAGCATATCAGATTTCTGACCCTTTCTGATCTCATCCAGAATACCACTTGTTAACTTCAACATTCCCAATTTAACACTATTGTGAGTACTCTCACACACCAAACTCAAGTCTCTAAACTGCTCAATTAAATCCAATTCCTTAACCATTAGCATAGACATATGTAATGATTTCCGACTCAATGCATCAGCCACTACATTTGCTTTACCCGGATGGTAATTCAAACCAAAGTCATAATCCTTCAGAAACTCTAACCATCTCCTCTGTCTCATATTCAGCTCTTTCTGATCAAACAAATACTTTAAACTTTTATGGTCACTGAAAACTTCAAATCTTGACCCATACAAGTAATGTCTCCATAACTTCAGAACAAACACCACAGCCGCCAACTCTAAATCGTGCGTCGGATAATTCCTCTCATGAATCCTCAGCTGTCTTGAAGCATAAGCTATAACCTGCTTATTCTGCATCAACACGCCACCCAAACCCAACAATGAAGCATCACAGTAAACTTCAAATGGTTCCGACGAACTCGGTAATGTCAGAATAGGAGCAGTAGTCAACCTTCTCTTTAACTCTTGGAAACCTTCTTCACATTTTGAGTCCCAAACAAATGCTTGCCCCTTTCTAGTCAACATCGTCAACGGTAACGCCAACTTAGAAAATCCCTCAATGAACTTCCTATAATAACCAGCCAAACCCAGGAAACTTCGAATCTCGGCAACAGACTTCGGAGCTTCCCACTTAGATACCGCTTCTATCTTAGAAGGATCAACAGCAACACCACCTCTTGAAATTACATGACCAAGAAAACTAACCTCTTCTAACCAAAATTCACATTTAGAGAGTTTAGCAAATAGCTTCTTTTCTCGGAGAACTTCTAAAACCACTCTCAAATGCTCAGCATGCTCTTCTTCCGATTTCGAATACACCAAAATATCATCAATAAATACCACAACAAACTTGTCTAGGTACGGATGGAAAATCCTATTCATGTACTCCATAAATACTCCAGGCGCATTAGTCACACCAAAAGGCATTACAGAATACTCATAATGTCCATACCTTGTCCTGAAAGCAGTCTTCTTAATATCCTCAGTCTTCACACGTATCTGATGATACCCAGATCTCAAATCTATCTTGCTGAACACACTCGCACCAACCAATTGATCCATCAAATCATCAATCCTCGGCAAAGGATACCGATTCTTGATCGTCACTTTATTCAGTTGTCTGTAATCCACACACAACCTCATAGTACCTTCTTTCTTCTTAACCAACAGCACTGGCGCACCCCACGGTGACACACTCGGACGAATAAATTTCTTATCCAACAGATCTTCCAACTGACTCTTCAATTCAGTTAACTCAACAGCAGACATACGGTACGGAGCCATCGATATCGGCCTAGTACCAGGTACCAAATCAATCGAGAACTCAACTTCGCGTTCTGGTGGTAATTCATTCACCTCTTCAGGAAACACATCAGGAAAATCACGCACCACGGCTAGATCACAAATCACCATCTTATCCTTGGCCTCTAAAGTTGCTAACAGCATAAACAACTCTGCCCCATCAGCTACTTCTTCATTCACCTGCCTTGCTGATAGAAACAAACTCTTTCCTTCCTCAATCTCAGGAAAGACTACCGTCTTATCAAAACAATTGATAGAAACTCGGTTAAACACCAACCAGTTCATACCCAGAATAACATCAATCTGCACTAGTGGAAGACACACTAGGTCCATCCCAAAGTCTCTACCAAAAATACTCAAAGGACAATTTAAACAAACCGAAGTAGTAGTCACTGAACCCTTCGCAGGAGTATCAATTACCATACTTCCAAACATCTCAGATATCTCTAACTTAAGTTTCACAGCACAATCCAAAGATATAAAGGAATGAGTCGCACCTGTGTCAATAATAGCTACAAGAGGAAAGCCATTAATATAACACGTACCTCGGATCAAACGATCCTCTGCAGAAGTCTCAAAACCCGATAAAGCAAAGACCTTGCCTCCTGACTGATTCCCTTTCTTCGGCTTCTGACACTGACTTCCAATATGCCCTTCTTCGCCACAATTAAAACAAATCACTTCCTTGTGCTTGCAATCAGCTATTGCATGCCCAGTCTTACCACAGCGAAAACACCTCTTCACTTCAGCAGTACATACATTACTCTTATGACCAGCCTGACCACATTTGAAGCAAACTATACCAGTAGGAGCACCTCCCCTACTAGTCCTCTGAGCCGGAGCAGCTACTTGTTTCCCTTTTCCAGCTGGAACATCATACGGCTTGCCACGGTTTTGATGTTGCTTGCCTCTGCGGTCACTGACAATCTTGTAATGAGCATTATTGTCCTCTTCAAATATCCTGCAGCTATCAACCAACTCAGTAAAAATGCGTATCTTCTGATACCCAACAGCCTTCTTAATTTCAGAGCGCAATCCATTTTCAAACTTGATGCACTTTGAAAATTCAGCACCAGCACCAGTGTAATGAGGATAAAATTTGGACAACTCCACAAATTTCGCAGCATAATCCGTGACAGACATGTTTCCTTGCTTCAGCTCAAGGAATTCAATCTCCTTCTTACCACGGACATCCTCTGGATAATACTTCCTCATAAATTCCCTACGGAATACATCCCAAGTAACGACTTCACCTGCCGCGGTCAACCTCTCGTGAGTCTCTAGCCACCAGTCATCAGCTTCGACTGCTAGCATGTGAGTACCATACCGAACCTTCTGAGCTGGAGTACAATCCATAACACGGAAGATTCTCTCAATCTCTTTCAACCATCCCAAAGCTGCATCTGGATCATGCTTCCCTTTAAACACCGGCGGATTCTCTCTCTGAAAAGTCGCCAAGCTACGTGATCCAGCATCTCCACCAGCATTTGGCAAGTTCTGCACCGCTTGTGCCATTGCTTGCATTGCGGCAGCCATTGCAGCGTCATTCCTTCCAGCCATTTCAACTTATCAATGCAACACAACTTAAAGTTAGATTGGTAACAATACACAATTGTTAGACAAAACGACACGACAACTGGCCGGACGGACCGACCTGCTCTGATACCACTAATGTAACACCCTTCTAAATACCCCAATTATTTAATTAAAACAACAACAATTAAATCATACATATCAGAGTAAATATTGTCACTCAAGGGTGTCACATAACAACTTCTTCACATAATTCAACATAAAAGCAGTCATACTCAATTTTATTCGACATAAAAACTCTTTAATAATACGCAGCGGATAAAATATTTCAACATCTGTAATATCTTAAGATTAACATTCATTCAACAGAGAAAACATCCCGTCCCGATGTTACATCTATCAGAGCATGACCCTCTAACCACACTAGACTTCAAGCACTAGCTTCTATTCGACTCACTGCCCGTTACCTGAAAAATATAGCTGTAAGGGTGAGTTCCTCAATCGATATAACAAATATTATAAATCATCATGTTATGTTAAGTAACTTTACACGTTAATCACCCACATGTTATCATACACACGGTAACAGCATATTCAACTCAACATCATATTCAAACACAACGTAAAAGCAACCCAATAACAACATAAAATGCAACTCAATGAGACTCGACTCTTTATGCATGTGGTACCATTTGGAGTAAAACTCCCAACTTAAAATCATTGCCAGTTTAGTGGGCATCAAGGCATAAGCCTTCAACTTTCAACTTAAATTTTGCCAATCCAGGCCAACGTGGTGTGAGCAAAAGCCCCATAATTTTGCCAATCCAGGCCAACGTGGTGTGAGACAAAGCTCCGACTTAATGCATATGAATGTATATGGCATGTACGACATTGCAACTTCAACAACATAATAACAACAGCAACACAACAGCTTTTCCACAAAACAACTTAAAATCAACTTTGGCTCATCAGCCTACAACTTGGTATTTTCAACGAAGCAACTTATATTCAACTTTGGCTCATCAGCCTACAACTCAGTATTTTCCACAAAACAACTACAAAAATCAACTTTTCAACATCATTGCATCAACATTTCACAACATAAACTTAATAAATTCATTCATCACAACTAACTAAAATGGTTAAATCACCAATCACGTTTTCAACATAAAAATCAACTATTTTCCCACACTGCAACATACTATATCAAATTCTTCCACAGCTCAAAACTCACAGGTCGGCGCAAAGACTCTGCTCAACTGGAGGGAGTCGGCGCAAAGACCCCTTGCGTCGACGCATGGGGTCGACGCTTAAGTCACGGATCGGCGCCAAAATGCCTTGCGTCGACGCATGCAGTCGGCGCATGCCCCACGGGTCAGCGCACGCCGACCCTATGGTCGACCGCTCGCGTGCAGACTCAGATTTTTCTGAGTTATTCCTAGGGTTCTACCAGCTTCTGCTTGTCCGGTTTTTCCGGCCGTTTCCTCATCTGAAACCACCTCTAGAAACACAATTTGTCTTGTAAATTGGTAACGCCGATTCAAGTTTTTGGTTGGGATTCTTACCCTAGTCTAACATTCAAGACTCACACAACTACCGATTCAATTTACAGATTTTTAACACCGTTTAACCAACATCAATTTCAGCATATACAGTTCCAATTAGGGTTAGACCAACGGCTTATCACTACCCATTACATGTTAATCGATAATACCCATTAAACGACGATAAACCCCCCTTACCTGAGATAATCCGGCAATTCTCTAAGCTTTAGCTTTTCCGTTCCTCAACCGTGCTTTTCGGCTCTTTGCCCTTTTTCCTCTTCTCTGCAGCTTCTCTGAGTTTCACGTGAAATTTCTTTGTTAAGAATGAAACCCTTTTCTTTATTCCCACTTATATATATATATTCCAAATATTATTATTCCCAAATAATAATAATAATAATAATAATAATAATAATCCAATAATCCAATTTATTTAATTAAATTAATAATTATATTATCAACTTAATTAAATAATTCTTTTTTTCTTTATTTGGGGTGTTACATATCTCACATGACTTCTCAGGCTTCACAATCTTCGGAATGCCATATACCAACTACTTAGAATTCAAATGCCCTAAGCTTCTGAAATTAAGATGCCCCAATCTCTTGTTGAACAGATCACTCTCACCTTCAGCTCCTTCTGCACTAAGGAATTTAGTTTCAGCTGTCTCCACATTCACCTTGAATGTTCTATTTCTTTCCTGCTCAGATTTCATAATTAGCTTCTGATCAGATCATACAACTTTAAGAGATTGCTCTTCATAGTAACTGAGAAACTTTTCTCAATGAGCTGACCTACACTCATCAGATTGCTCTTCATGCCAAGAAAATACCAAACATCCTTGATTAGAACAGTTTTACCATTCTTCACCTTGACTTTGACATTTCCCTTACATACAGTGTTAAGGTATTTATCATCAGCACATCTGATCTTTATCCTCTTTCTAGAGTCAAAATCAATCAACCATTATTTGTTTCCAGTTAGGGTATTTGAGCAGCCATTGTCCATATACCACCAGTCTACCAAATGGACACCAGCAGATTCATAAGACATCAATAGCACAGGTTCATCATCAGAATCTCTTCTGGATATGTTTGCTTCTTCTAATTTCCTTTCGTTGTTAGACCAACAATCAGCAGCAAAGTGGCCAAACTTCTTATGACAATGACAATAGATTTGAACATTCTTTTTGTCAAACTTTTCCTTCCCCTTCTGATGTTTCTTCTCATTAGAATTGGAGGTTTTTGACTTCTGAAAACCACCACCATGTTTCTTCTTGGCTTCTGACCAAGATTACTTCTGACTATTTTTCCCATAAGACGCCTTTAGAGCATGCTCTACCTCTCTTTCAGAGATTCTCTCAATCAGACGCAACTCTTGTGCCTCTAGACTGCTCTACAGCTCTTCAATCCTCATGGTACTTAGGTCTTTAGAATGTTCAATTGCTACAACAATGTAATCAAATTGAGGAGTAAGAGATCTCAATACCTTCTCAATGATTACTTGTTCTGGCAAAGTTTCTCCACAAGATTTCATCTCATTGGTGATCAGAATCACTCTAGAGATGTAATCAAGTATCTTCTCATTGTCCTTCATGTTGAGATTCTCATACTGCTTACGTAGAGGTTGAAGTTTCACCTTCTTCACTGATGCATCACCGTTGTAACACCGTACTAGTGGGTCCCACGTAACCTTCATCGTCGTCGAATCATTGGTTTTATCAAACACGTTCGCATTCACAGACTGATGGATGTAGAACAACACATTTTGATCTTTCTTCCTCGTTTCTCTTTGCGTGTTCTTTATGCCTATGTCGCATCCGCCACAATCAGAACATAATCGTCGTTGACGAGATCAAGAACGTCTTGAGCGTCAAACAACACACGCATCCGAATCGACCATCGATTCCAATTCTTTCCATCAAATACTAGAAGCTTTGTATTCAAGCTACCGTTTCTGCCTTTCATCTTCGATTTTATGCATTGAGACTCACACAGATCTCACCAAACACTCGTGTTTCCCAATCCTGCAAAATCAAGAAATGCGATTTTGTTATGATTCCAATCGTGATTTCAACGTGAATTCAAGAAATGAAATCAACCACACACGCATCATCGCACACTCATATTTCCCTGTGAATCTAACTGGAGCTCTAGATATTAATTGTTGGTGCACAAGATGAAGAAGATGAAGATGGAGAGAGAAGAGAGAGAAAATAGATCTAACTAACTTTTAAGAGAAACTTTGTTGATTGCATTCACTATAAAATTATGTTACACGTTTGGTTTATATACACAATCATTAATGCCACATGGGCGAAAATGATAACTTACACTAACTAGATTAAGCTTATCAAAAGTTAATACTACACCCCAGAAACTAAAACAACTTCTAAACTATGAATTATATCTAACAACAAATCTGAGTCAACATATGTAAATAAAAACAGATACATTGTTTAAACTGCGAGAACCCCCACAAATTAAATAGTGTATCAGTTTTTAACTATATATACTAATTCAGATTTGTATCAATTATCTTATTGTCATGCTATATCACCAGAATTTAATTTTTTTTAATCATAAATTAAAAGAATGAGTCAAATAAGATTAAAAAAAATGAAATTAAGAAACTAATTAAAGAAGTAAAACATGTATTTAGTCTATATTAAAAATTTGTATAATAAACCGAAAATATTGCAGTACTTTCAAAACACGTGAAATTAGAATAATTTGATATATGGAATTATGCGTGGAAGTGTTTGATAGGAATACGTAAATTAACGTGGGAATCATTATTGCTTTGAAGTATTTGTGTGTGCTATTATCACAAACACGATGTAATGTTATACGATTCCATTATCTATAGAGACGACAAAATAGATGAAGTTAATTTCTTTTTGTCGAAATAAAGTTATGGTCGTTAATCAGTTTCATTGAAAGTTTGATTCTTATTTTTTATTTATGTTAAATCAGTTCTTTAACATGAAGAGTGAAAGAGACACTCAATTTTTTATGATCTGTTTATTTGAGCGCGTATTTTTATAGTATTATATATTTTAATTACAAGAAAATTAAAAAAATTAAAATATTTGCATGACAATTTAATTTAAATAAAATATTATAAAAAATATATTTTAAATGTTTTATTATATAGTTTTTTTTATTAAAATTTAAGTTTAATTAGAGTTTTGATCTTTCTATTTTATTCATCATTTTTAAAATTTTAACAAGTTCTCTCGTACTTTTGTATTTAAAATTTTAACGAATTCTCTCGTACTTTTGTAATTAAAATTATCTATGATATTATATTTTAAATGATAAATATTTTATGAAATATGATAAACTATTGTATATAAATATATTATAGAATTTAATATATAAAAATATAAATTAAAATAAAAAATTTATCATTTTTTTATTAAAAAATATAAAAGATAACCAATTGAACTTAAAATAGAAAAATTAATTTTATAAATCAAGTTTGAAGGTCAAAATTTAGTCTAAAATTTGAAAATATCATTTCAATTTGAAACCTATGTGACTTAAATTATTTTAAAATTATTATTAGTAAATATTTATGTTATTAGATGTTAAAATTACTTTTTAATATATATAAATAATTTATAAATAATTTATAAATAATTTTCTTATTTTTAAAAAAATTCTCATAAAAATTATTTTTAAAGATACAATCAAAAATCAAAATTTTAAAATTTAGTTTAGTTGATTTAGGCTATTTTCAATATCTTTGGATGTAGTTGTCAAGGAACAGGATCTAAAGAGATGGGTTTATGGGAATAGAAAGAAGAACTAGTGTCTCAGCTTTGACAAGTTGGAATTGGTGATTGTTAACTAAATGAATGAGAAAGATAGAGTTGTACTGAAAGGGAAATAGTTTGAAAGATATTCGGTGGGTTTGGTGTATAACTATAATTAACAATATCCATGTGGGGGAGGTGAACCGAAAAAATTGGCACATTTTAATACTCCCTCCCTCCCTTTCTTTTAAGCGTCTGTTTTTTTTTTTTAATTTTTTTTTAAGTGTCATTTGTAGTATTAATTGTATTTTTGTCAAAATTACTCTTAAATAATTATTACAGAAAAAAAACGAATTTAATAAATAGTTAAGGGAATTATAAATAAAAGGAGAATTATTGTTGAAAAAATAACAATAATGATTAACTTTTTTGATATGTATAAAAAATAAAAAACCGACATTTAAAAAGGAACGGAATGAGTATTTCAAAGTTTAAATAGTTTTTTTTTCTACTTTTATAAGTTGACATATTTTTATGTTTAATCTTTAATACAATTTTAAATAATCCTTAAATATTAAAATCATTTTGATTTTAATTTCTAAAATAAAAATCCACACGAAAAATGGTAGAAAATGTAAAGATTTTAAATCCTATAAAAAATTCAAAGAAAAATCTATAGAAAACCTATTGATTTAAATTTTAAGGACAAAAAAAATTTAACATTTAAGAATTATTTTTAAAAGAATTTAATAATTAAAATTAAAAAACACGTCAACTTAAAAAAAAAAAAAAAACTACTTAAATCTCCTTTTAAATATGGAGTATTTGCTTAGAACTCTGGTAAACTTGCATTTCCATTAAAAGTATAATTGGTTGAAATAAGTGAGTAGTTATGTATTACTTATTACAAATTGTTGTATCAAATCCAAATAATCTGTAATTATAATTAGTGATATCAAATCCACAAGAAATAAAAGAAAGATAAAAGACCGGAACATGTGCAAATTTATTTATATAGTTTGAGCCAATCGGTCTATTTAAAGGAAGAAAGTAACTATCTGATTTATTATATTTTTGAGAATTGTTAAAAAAAATTACGACAAAAGTGTTGAAAACATATCCTATTTTCTTTCCAAATGTATGCAAATATCTCTAACTCTCTATATATGAATTACAAAAATCTGCGATATTTAGAAGTGTTTCTAAATCATCTTAAATACCTCAAAAGGTTCATAAATTCTAAGATGTCAATCATAGGAATTTCTACCCTAGTTTTTTTCTTTAAGATTGCCATCTTCTTCATTGATCTTTCAAACTACATTTTTAAGGTTGTTCCTTTAAAAGATTGAAAAGGACATATATTCATAATTAGTTAAGCCCAATAATATCCATAATGGTCCAAAACAGGTTGATAAAATATTAAAAATATTTTATAATATCATTTATAATAATTTAGAATATCTTAGGATATATATTATTATCATATTTAATAGTATTGTTATTATCATATTCTAACATAAAAACCATCAAAGAATGGATATGTGAACCAAAAGGACTAAGCTACCTGACTGCCACCGTCTGTCAGACTTTGGTTGAAACTGCTAACTTCTGACTGGCTGACAGTGGCACCACTGCGGCTCCCCCATCTAGGCACCTTTGGCGTATTGCGTCGACCTTTATGATGTTTTTGGCTTTTTGATTTCTCACAATCATGAAACATATTTTATTTCTTTTCATCATTCATGATTTTAAGGAATATTACTACAATTCTTCATATTTTGTTTCTCTTCATCACTCATGATTTTAAGGAATACAACTACAATTCTTCATATTTACTTTAAATATCTTCATGTATCGCTCTACAGGATACATCCATGCTAAATAAACTGGACCAAAAATTTGATTTCTCTGACTAGATGAACAAGTGAACCATAATGTCAAAAAATGATAGAGGAAAATACATCTCCAATTGACAATATTATTGCAGCCTCATCTTCTATTTCATCTAATTTGTGAAATCAAGAACTTTATTACATATAGCATTGAAGAATAAGCACAATCTGGTTATAGTTACTCTTAACTTTTTTAGAAGGATGTCACGGATAGGCATTGGTAGAAGTTGTTGCATCAAGACATGATAATCATGAGATTTTAAGGCAATTAAATTGAGACTTTCATTAATACAAGTTTCTTGATGTTTAAAGAGTAACCTTGGAAACTTTGATACCATGCAGACATTCACAAAAACTTTTCTTTTCCTTTTTAGATAGAGTGTGACATGTTGAAGGCAAATAAGATCTTTTGCCTCTATCTTCTGGAGTCAATTGTTGTCGTATACCCATCTCCACCATATATAAACACGAATTTTTATTATCTTTAGTTTTTCCGAGAGTGTTTAAAGGTGTTCCTATCAAACTATCACACACATCTTACCATATGCATCATCAGAATAACATTGCACTATATCCAAATTACCATATGCAGGAAAGTCGTTAATTGTGCAAAATAACATTGCACAAATCTTAAACTTTTCACCAGAATATGCATCATCAACGTCAATACCTTTATCCCACAAAACTTTTAAATCCTCAATTAATGGACTTAGATAAACATCTATGTAATTTCCAAGTTGTCTTGGTCTATAAATCATCATACTTAACATCATACACTTGTACTTCGTGCACAACCAATGAGATATGTTATAAATCATGAGAAGAAAAGGCCACGAAGAATGGTTAGTACTCAGATTACCAAAGGGGTTCATTCCATTTGTGGTAAGCCCAAGCCTAAGATTTCTTGGCTCAAGACCAAAATTCAGACATAATATCTTCTTGGCCTCATAATAACTATCTAGAAAATTGTTATCTTCTGGTAGCATTTGTTTCAACAAATCAAGCAATTATGTGCAAATTTTATCCGACCACCCACCTTTTGCCTCTAGATTAAAAAGTTTTAACAATGCAAAAAATCGAATAAAATTTTCGCACCCCTTATATAGAGGAGCATCTTTGTCGTTACATAAAGTATCATAAATATGTACTTTCATATAAGATGGTTCTCCAATATCACATATCATATCTTCTAGTCGATCATTCATATCCATTTGTGACGTCGCATTTCGATTATTATCCACTTCTTCATGACACATCCATGTTGTATACTTTTGACATATTCAATCATAATATAGGTGATGTACTAATTCGTTCTTTGACCGTTTTTTGATATTCCTGCAAACAACACAAGGACAATAAAAGATACCATTTTTGTCAGCAACATTTTTTTGGAAAATTCTAGGAATTCAAGAACTTCATTCTCATACACCGAACCTAATCTATCAGGATTTATGTGAATGACACACCAATGCTACACACACAACACCCTAATATGATTATATGCATATAATCTAAATAAAAAATGAACATGACAACATGAACAAAATGGCAACACCTAAAGCATATTCACAAAATTGCAACATGAAGATGGCAAGATGGAAACATGGAAACACCTAAAGTGTTTTCACAAAATCAGAATAAAACATGAATAATACACATGACAATGTCAATGTCGAAAGCATTGATTCTTGAAATGCAACAAAAGTCAGCATCATTTATCATTCTGAAGCATCAGAGAGAGAGAGAGAGAGAGAGAGAGAGAGAATGGAAAATAACCTTAGCGAAGAACATAAACATTCAGAAGCGTCAGAGAGAGAATGTTAACATACCATAATTTGAAGATGATGTTGATTTCATTTCCAAAAATGATATCTATTTCCAGAAATGAATGAAGATGGTGAATATTTCGCTATCGTTGTCGTCTCATTCACTAGGGAACCCTTGTGTGATATGAACAAAATGGAGTACATGTTATGTTTTAATTTTATGGGAAATAACTTCACAACGGTTGTGTAGTGGTAAATTCATGACCATTAAGCTATGGATAAACTTAACATCAATAAAACCAGGGTCACCACCGCGCTTTTATTGTTTCCAAAGGAAAAAGGAAAGGTACGAACAAAACCCAAAGATAAGAAGTTTTCAAATCAAAACTAATAAAATGCCAGAGATTACATGTAAGGGGTTAGTTACATAAAGGGAACGTGTTAACATCCAAAGTGTCCTAGGTACTCCTAGGGAGCCCTTTTTTATTTGTGTATGTGTTTTTGGTATAAAAGATGTTTGAAACAAATAGAGTGTGGGGATGAGAAAATAATTCATTAATTATACTTTTGTGTTTGACAAGACCTTCGGACTTGCGCCTACGTACCAACATAAAAATGAGGGATTAAAACCTCGTAGTTCGTGGTAACAATTTCAAAATGAGTGGGTTGCTTTTAATCAAAAATTTAAGTTAAAAGAGGCACAAAGGGCCCAAAAGTTTGAATGAGTGTTAGTTCTTTTTGTCTTTTGAAATTTTAAGTCAATATGGTTAAGTTCATTTACAAGTTTGATTAAGAAAATAGTTTAAAAATGCGATGACATAAGGCCAAAGTTTCTAATTTGCAATAAAGTCTGAGTTTGAAATCACAAGCAAAGAAAGTTTTTGAAAAGGGGGAGAGAATTTTTAAATTTAAGAAGTGGGGGAAGATGAAGAGACTAATCCTAAGAATAAAATTAAAAGTTAAGAGTTGAAAAGATCTGACCAATGGGATGTAATCCAACAGACAAGAATGTCATATAGAAAACCCACTTTCCCTTTGGACTTTGAGTCAAGCAATAATCAGCAAGCAATTAGCAACATGAAGATCAAGGAATCAAATAAAGATGGCTACATCCAAGCAAGCAAATCCATAGCTAACAGTCTTCTTTGTCTTCTCATGTATCAGATGAAATACTCATTGATCAACTCAGAATAAGACATTAAACACCAGATCAAAATAAAAGTTACATCAAGACCATGGAGCATATGAACTCAAGGGGATCCAAATACTTGCATTAGATGAAAACCCAAATCACAATAACTTGGTCTCGGAAATAATGGCATTGACCAAGTCCTTTTGCATATGGAATGTTGCTTAGTTCTAAGTCCAAAAGCTCGGATTAAACCTAATAGTCCACACAAACATTTTTTTAGTGTTTTTGTTATTTATTAAGTATTTTAAGGTCCTAAGACCACAAACACAAACAAAATACACAAACAAATATATACAATCACAATATATGACTCAAATCAGCAAAGTGAAAATGACATAAACATAAACAAGTTAAATGATATGAAAATGGCAATGAATGGTAAATGACTTGAAATTAAATTGCATAAAGTAAATGACTTGAAAGTAAAGCAAAGTTAATAATAGTTAGTGTTAGTCAAAGTTAATTAGATGTTAGTGAAGTTTTGCTTTTTTATTAATTAAGTCATTCTTTGGAGAACAGTCAACCATCTATTCACAAGCATGGATCCTTGAACCAAGACATCTTCCAAAGGTAGGAAAAAAGTCCAAGTTTCCACACAATACCATTAAAGATTGGAGACTTACAATCTCACTTAATAGAATGATATGCCTTGAGGGTCAAATTTAGCTCTATGTTAAGCAATCGTAATTGGACTTATGTAGAAGTCACAACTATCTGAGGTCGAGCAATAAAAATTTAGGTGATAATGCATGTTATAGATTTGGTATAATGAACCAAACTCCTAAAACATACCACACACTAAAAGAAAAGAGATCAAAGGAGGGACTTATCTCATCCATACTTGTATTGGTTCATCTGACACAAAGTCATTGATGAACCAATTAGCCTTAGGATATTGAGACTTCATGGGTCAATGGGAGGGATGAGAAATAATGGGATTAAAAATGAAGGGGGGGGGGGGGGGGGAGATGAGAGAAACACAAATTGTTCATGGGAGAAATTTTATCAAATTAAAATCATTCATTCATTTTGGGAGATGAAATGTACATTTCATCAATCCCCTAAATCCAATGATTTTAACTCAACAAAAGTCAAATCAACCTTGACCAAGGCCCAAACACATAGTCAAACATCACAAATCAATAAAAATGACTCAACATAATTTCTATACAATTAATCAATTAAAAATCAAACTAAAAATGCATTTAAATTCAATTTAATTTGGTCAAAACCTAAAATCTCTTCAAAACACCAAATAAATGGCCAAGAGATTTATCCTAGGTCAAACAAGGTCAGAGGACCTTAGACAAAAAATTTCATGATTTTTGAAAAGTCAAAAGTATTTTTAAACAATTAAAAATATGCACAAAAACAATTAATTCATGAAAAATATCAAAATTAATCCAAAAAATAATTTTAAATCAGAAAAGGAAAGAGGAAAATATTTAAAGATTTTTGGTGAAAGTCCCATATTTTTTGGATTAAAAATGAAATTAATATGAATTAATCAAAATAAATGGATCAAACATAAAATCAGAAATTAAAATAAAATTCAAAAAATAAGGGCCATCAGATCTCCCTCATTATTTGAGGTGGCAGATCTAATGGCCACGGGCGCGCTGTCTAAGATGCACCAAGTCAAATGCGCTGCAACAATGGTAATTAGAACCACTGGCTAAGATTAAAACATTTTGAATGGATCTGATGGCTGAGAGGCGTGACAACACACCACCGGAGCTAGGGCTCCGATCTTCTTCTCCGGTGGACCTCACCGGATTGGTCCACCATCAACCATCACTAAAATAAAAAACAAGGACATGAATTCAAAGAAAAAATGCTTAGGAGCTCGAATCTGGCCTCAATTTTCTTCAATTCCAAGTATATAAAAAGATACAGGGATTTGAATTTTGAGGATTATGAACTGAGTTGCTTCGATTTGACCTCAAAGCAACTCAATCTTCTTACCTACATTAGTAGGACTTCAGCCAACCAAAAATCACAAAGAATATTGAAGAATTAAGGGAGAATAGAAGAGATGAAAATTTTGGAAAATTACCTTCAAGGGAGCTTCAACCTTGCTTGATCTTGATTCCAATTGTGCTAGGCTTTGTTTCAGAAACTTGTAGGAAGTGATTAAGATCAGAAAATGGTCTGGACTCTTGGAGTTTCAATCTCAAAACAGAATGAGATTTGAAGCTCGACTTTCAAATGAAAATCTTCAAGATTATCCTTTAACGGTGAGGGTTTGGATTGCAGGTTCAAAGCTTGGGCATGAGGTCCTCAATTCTGAGCAATGAGGGTTGTATTTATAGGCCATGAGATTCATTTCCACACACTTCCAAAAATTGCCAATTTTAGCAATTCACCTTGCATGCTTGCATGGGCGTGTGATAGGCCCATCAAGTGATATATTCAGGTCCAAAAATGAGTAAGAATCATGCTGAAATCATATCATGTGGTCATGCACTTGTGTTTGAAATGTGGAAGTGAAAATCATCCAAATGGTAGCTCACATTGCACCCATGTGCAAGTTCTTCATTCTTTGGCTAAATAAGGTGATCTTGGACTGTTTGGAAAGGTGAGATCATGGGGGAACAACTTTCATGTTGAATTTTTTTTCATTTGAAGCTTGGATCATGATGAAGTTTGAGGTGGAAGTTTGGGAAATCAAACATATTTGAAAATTTTCCAAGTACCAAGTCAAATGTTCACTTCTTCCATCTTGAATAACTTTTGCTATGGACTTCAAATGGAAAAAGTCCCTTCATAAAATTTGTATCTCTTTAAAAACTCTTAAATTTGGTCACAAATTTGACCTCATTTGGATTTGGTATGAAGGAGATATGCATTTTAGAAGTTGAGGAAAATCACTTGTTCAATGGTAATGGTCCAAAGTGACCTATAAGTTTCCTCTTGCACATGCATTTGCAAGTTGAATTTGAACTTCATCCAAACATAAAAGATGAAGTAGACATATTGAATTATATCATTGAATTTTAATATCTTTCATCTCATAAACATTGAGCAAGTTATGGTCTTGGGAAGTTGACCTCCTAACTAGGGTTTAGACAAAATGACCTATAATATTTCACCATAAAAAATGACTTTCCAAGCAAAACTAGATCTTTACCTCAACATGGAAGTTGTTTGGAATGTCATTTTGAGTAACTTTACACTTGGAATCATTTTGATATGATAAATATTGTAGGAGATAGGATCTAGGGAACCCCAGTTTTGACTTGTTGACTTTCTCTGGCCAACCACCATGAACCATCTTGCTAGCTTGATATTCTCTTAACTTTTGGGACTCATGAAGGATAATATATGTGTAATATGATGTAATATGAAGTATCCTTAAACTATTTGATCAAATGTTGATGAAACTTGTTGAAGAAGTCACACAAGATACCCAGATGAATTAGGGTTTTCAAGGCAAACAAACTTCAAACTCTTGATGATTTCTTAATCAAAATGATATGTGAAGATCAAAGTGATCCATATATTATGTCTAGAACCAATGTGAATCATTTCTTGATTGATCTCCTTTGCATTGAGGGTCTTAAACCCTAGGTATGAGCTTGATATAACATGGGTGAACACACACACTACCTACAAAAGTAACAAACTATACATTGACATGTTTTTGGTATTTGGGTTAGTAAATAATGAAAAGAAAAGTATGATATAATCAAAAGTGCTTGGTGACCTCTCCCAATGCAATCTCAATGAATGAGGGGTAAGGAGAATGCCAATGTGTGATTCCAATGCTAATGCAAATGATGAGATAGCATGAGGGAACTTAGGGTCAAAATTGGGGTCTTACAGGTTGCAAGCTTCAACCGTAGTGAAATATGGAACATATAACCATAGTTGAATGAAAAACCCGTAGTTGTTATATTTTAAAATTTTAAATAACAATAAATGTGAAAAGACGTGCGCTTATTTTTATTGAAAAAATGGAAAAATATTGATGCTGAGATTCGAAGCTTGTCATCCAAGTTTTATGACCACGGTTATTTTCAAGAACCCTGATGAAAAGTTTCTTAATAAAATTAAAAAAACATGCGCGTAAAAAATTTGATATGACTACGGTGGAAAAATGGTCGTTGTAATATTGTGTCACCGAAGATATATTTTCTAGTAGTGCCCCTAATGAAGAACTTTGATCCTTCGTGTTCCACTTCTCACAAATCATAACCATTCCCACCTTTTAGATAGAAATTGAAGACATAATTCACAACTTTACCATCAAACTCGATAAGCTAGATAAGCTAATATTGAGTAGGAAAATGAGGTTATTTTAATAAAAGAAGAACTAATGTATAAACTTTGACAAAACCTAATTTGTGATTGTCAACTTTATTAAGAAAGATAGAGTTGTATTGAAAGGGAATTATTTTGAAAAATATTTGGTGAGTTTGATGGAAAAAATTATAATGAACAATATCCATATGGAGAAGGTGAATAAAAAAACTTTGCACAATTTTATACCATAATAGATAGAGGAGGGAATTCTTGCTTGCAAGTCTTGCAAAATACCATTCTTACCAAAGATGTGAGTTTAAAGGGTAAGTGATTAGTGTCACACCTTGAAAAAATAATACGACACTCGCGAAGCACAATCGCACGCTCGCTGGATGGACTAAAAGAGTCGCCACCAAACTTTATTTATTCCCAAAGAGGAAAAGAGAAAATATAGATAAAACCCCTAAAAGAACAACAATGAGTATGGTCATCGCAATAATAAATTAGTTCCTCTCACGTCCATTATACTCAACGGGGACCGTTTGGTTAGTTGTGCGCGTTAGTGTTATCTTAGAAATCTTAGGCTTTTCGAGTTATTGAAGGGAAAAAGAATAGGACAAATCTTAGGTTTTTTCTTAGATACACTCATTTTTCTTAGGAAGTATTTGAACAAGTCATGCAAGTCATTATTTTATTTGAGTAGAAAACCAAGTCATATTCATTCAGGATCTTTTTCACACTACATTTCCTCAAGTCACTTTTACAAGTCCATATCAAATACATCAAGAAAAAACCCTAGTCTAAAATCTATAGTTGACTTTGGTCAACTGTTTACTTTTTGATTAACTAGTTGAACAAAGTCAACCATTCATCCCTAAGTCATCATTTGATCTTCAAGCCTTGGTATCTGTGATCATATCCATTTGCCATGCCATGATCCGTAAAAACACATATGACACCATTAGATCACCAAGCGTAACTTTGTTCAATGCATATCACTTCTTAACACAAGATCAAACCAAGCAAGTCATGAATAATTGAAGCCCAAACATTCATTGTTATTACTCATCTTAATTTATTGAAAACATAACATTATCTAATTAGTCAATAACCTCAATTTAACTAATACATAACATGGCCATTTAGTTCCTAACATGTTAGCCAATTCATTCAAAGTTCCATAACCCAATTGCACACACCATTCCAACAACAACACAACCTAACTAACATAACCCAAGCATTAAGTGTATAACATTCATAAGCAATAAACATTTCTACAAGGATACACACCATGCACCATTTAATTAACACATTCCATATTTCACTAATCCAAACAGTTAAGTGAATGACATAATAGAAAAAAAAACTTAAAACAATTCCATATGCAGCTCTTTTGTTTCTAACAACTCAAACATACCAATTTGAAAATTTCACCAACATAAAAACCCAAAACTTTGAACTTGCAACATTTTTCTAACAGAGGGAAATAAAGACTCCACTGGGCCATATTTTTAACGGCATAATTAACATACATATCCCAAACAGCAACAAATAAGTATAACAGAGAAAAACTTAAAACACATCCCACCTGCACTTTACAAGTATATAAACCCTAAACCCTTAAGAATGTAATATATATATATATATAATATATAGATATATATATATATATATATATATATATATATATATATATAATATATATATATTATATATTATATATATAATTATATATATATATATATATATATAAAATATGTTATCTAAAAACTGAACAAGCAGTAGAAATTAAGAAAAAACTAAAACAAAAAACGAAATATATAAAAAATTATACAAGCAGTATCACTAATAAAAGGCAATGTTTCACAGACAAAGCATAGTACCGAAATTATATATATATATATATATATATATATATATATATATATATATATATATATATATATATATATATATATATATATATATATATATATATATATATATATATATATATATATATATATATATTATATATAATATATTATATATATATATATATATATATATATATATCATTTTAGGATTTTAAAATTTTCTTCTAAAGTTCTATAAAATCCCATGTTTATTTTAGAAAAAAAATAAACACTAAAAAATAATAAAAATAATAATACCATTAATCCTATTTAATTATTTTAAATACTTTGATAAAATGCAAAAATAAAACGACACAAAATAAATAATGATAGTAGGCGAATATTCAAAAGCATGTGTGGTAATTACTATGGTTTTGTGATAGTAGACGATTATTCGAGATTTTGTTTGGTCATCTTTTTGCATAGTAAAGATGAGATTTTTTCAGCTTTCACACAATTTGTAAGGTTATCCCAAAATAAGATGAATTTTAAAATAGTTGTTATCCGAAGCGATTATGAAGGTAAGTTTGAAAACCGTCTCTTTGAGAATTATTGTGATAAACATGACATTGAGCATAATTTTTCCGCTTCAAGAACTCCACAACAAAACGGTGTTGTGGAGCGCAAGAATCATGTTTTAAAGGAGTTGACTAGAACTATGCTCAATGAGGGTAGTCTACCTAAGTATTTTTGGGCCAATGCAATTAGCACGATATGTTAGAAAAAAAACTCCTTCTGAACTACTAATGGGTAGAAAACCAAATTTATCGCATCTTCACGTTTTTTGATGCAAATGTTTTGTTTTAAATAATGGAAAGGATAATCTTTGAGATTTTGTCATGAAAATCGATGAAGGTATCTTCCTTGGATACTCTCAATCAAAAAAAGCTTATAGGGTTTATAACAAAACATTACTTATTGTTGAAGAGTTAGTACATGTCACTTTTGATGAAGCTTATCCGAGAAATATCGGGAAAGGTGTTTCTTTTCATGATGTAGGTGTATCTTCATAAGACATTCTCAAAGAACCCGAAAAAGGAATTCATCAGCCTAAAGCGGTGGAACATGAGAAAGAAGAAGATAACAATTATGAAAAGGAGAAGGTTAAAAGTCCAGTTGTAGTGGACAATCTTCCTTTGGCTTGGAGAACCTCCAAGGATCATCCAATCGTCAACATACTTGGAGACATTACCAAAGGTGTGACAACACGCTCCGAGATAAGTAATTTTTGTTATCACTTTGCATTTGTTTCATAAGTTGAACCTAAAAACGCAAAAAATGATTTACTTGATGAGTATTGGCTTATGGCCATGCAAGATGGATTAAACTAGTTTAAAAGAAATGATGTATGGGACCTTGTCCCTCATCCGCAAGATCATCAAGTTATTGGCACTAAGTGGGTTTTTAGAAATAAACTCGACGAAAATGGAGTGATAATTAGGAACAAAGCTCGACTAGTGGCTTAAGGTTATAACCAAGAAGAGGGCATTGATTACGAGGAAACTTATGCTCTAGTTGCTCGCCTCGAGGCTATATGCCTTTTACTATCGTATGTTTGCTTCAAAGATTTCAAGTTATTTCAAATGCACGTGAAAAATGATTCCTTTAATGAATATATTAATAAGGAAATGTATGTTTCACAAACTTCCGGTTTTAAAAATCATGAGTATCCTAATCATGTTTATAAACTAAAATGAGCTTTCTATGGTTTCAAACAAGCCCCCAGGGCTTGACATGAGCGACTTAGTAAGTTATTAATCGATCAAGGATACTCTAGAGGGGAGGTAGATACTACACTTTTCATTAAAAGTCAAGAAAAAAATACTCTTATAGTTCAAGTTTATGTTGATGATATCATCTTTGGTTCCACTAACATGCAATTAGTCAATGAGTTTTCTAACCTAATGTAGGGTGAGTCTGAGATGAGTCTCATGGGGAGTTGAACTACTTTCTCGGTCTTCAAATCAAACAACTCAATGAAGGGTCATTTTTGTGGCAAACAAAATACTGCAACAAATTGCTTAAAATTTTTGGTATGGAAGATGCAAAATCAATTGACACTCCAATGCCCACAAATGAAAACTTTGAAAAAGATGAAATGGTAAAGATGTTGATGTCAAGAAGTATAGATGAATGATTGGACCTCTTCTATATCTTACTGCATCTAGGTCGGACATCATGTTTAGTGTGTGTATATATGCTCGTTATCAATCGGCTCCTAATGAATCACATTTAAAAGCCGTAAAATGCATCCTTAGATATTTTTGTGGTGCATCTAACTATTGGCTTTGGTATTGTCATACCCCAAAAATTTCCTTCTCCTTTTTACTTTTCATCTAACCTTTGACTTGAGATTCATCTGCACTCATTCATGTGCATCCTTCATTCATGTTAACACTTTCTAATAAGCATCATAGGTTCAAAGCTTGTGGTTAGTAAACACGAGGATTTTGCTTGAGGATTGTGGTATTGCTCATCATTTGGAATAAGAAGGTGAAACCCTAATTTCTTGACCTTTGGAATCTTGATTCATGAACTCCACCATTTGATATTCATTTATGCATCCAAACCCTAATTTTTGACTTTACAAGTCTTTGACCTCATAAGCTTTGATTTGATCATCCAAACCCTATTTCTTGACTTTACAATTTGTTGGGAGGTTGATTGTGGAACTTTGTGCTTAGTTTGAGGATCTTGATTAGATGATGTGCATCATGAATCCCCAATCAGGGATAACCGGTACTTGTGTGCCATGTTGGTTGACTTTTGGACTTGTGATTAACCAAAACCCTAATTCTTGGTTGTTGGCACCTAATGGGTCATGTGGATTGTATCTTGGTATTGCAAGTATGGATGGACAACCATGAAAGTTGAATTTTGATTGGTCAATCTCTTTATGTGACTTTGGTCATTGCATTAGTCCATCTTTTGGTTTGGATCCAAGTCATGCATTATGTTTCATTCAGGATTTATGTCCAAAATTCAAGGTTCTTAATCAAAACTCAGTTTTCTTTTCATTTCAAGGGTTTATTGTCTTTATCCAACATACCAATTCAAGGTCCATGTTTAAGTTCAAGGCCAAGTTTCATTCATTTTTGCTTGAGGGAAGCTATTTGAGCAAGTAATAAAAGTCATGTTTTTATTTAAGAAGAAACCAAGTTTTATCCATATCAAGAAACTTATCCACATTACAAGTCATAAAGTCCATACAACTACATAAAGAAAACCTTAGTCTAAAACCTACCGTTGACTTTGGTCAACTATTTACTTTTTGGTCAATTAGTTGACCAAAGTCAACCACCTATTCCTAAGTCCTAATCACCGTGATCTCTTCTTACCTAAACCACCTCATCTTGATCTTCAAGCCCATATCCTTTTGATTCAAGCCTTACTATCACTCCATGACCCAATCTCCATGTCAACCAAGTCCTATAATTCACATTTGACACAATTAGATCACCAAGCATAATTTTGTTCAATGCACATCATACTTTTAACACAAAATCAACACAAAGCAATTCACTTGTTTTTCATTACTACCACTAACCTTTTTAAACATGAAAGAACCTAACATTACAATTACCAATTAATTAACCTTAATGTAACTAACTAATGCATAAACACTGCCATGGTTAATCAATTCATTAACATTAATTTAGGTTGATTTTCACAACTAACAGAAAGTGCATCATAGGTTAGCAGTCCACATTAATCCAAGCATTCAAGAGAATAGTAATTCTTCATTCAAACTTTCCATACACAGTCCATTAATTCAACCTTCAAAGGATTAGCAATCAAATAATTCCATAACACAGTTCCACACCACATACTAATTCCCTAACAGCACGATTATAACATATATTCCAAGCAGCTAGACGAAAGTGTATAACATAACATTCAAACCAATTTCAACCTGCATATTTTTTAACAGAACAAAAATTGGGTTCCACTGCAATTAACAAAATTTGGTGAAAACATAATTCTAACAGAACCGTAATTGCACAACTGAATTTTATCACATTCACTCTTTAATTCTCACAAAGCCCTTTATGATTCCTCATCAAAACATTCTCTCTTCAATCGCCGGAGAGCCATCGCGTTGGAGCATCGATTTAGCAAGTTTTCGTCTGCCTCTTGGTTACCTTATCGAAATGACTCTCTTGAACACATTCATGCTTCGACTCGTCCCGATTACAAAAGGCTGAAGACCTAGGCTTCGATATATATTTGATTTGGTAAGGATGAACGGCGAATCGATTTTAGGAGGATTCTCACGGATTTGAATTTACTCATAGCATTTGAACCTTTGAAACGAGAGTGAGAGAATGTGATTCAGTGAATGAAGCGAAGGTGCATCAATGCTTCAACAAAGAGATATGTTAGCTTGGATCCGGAGTCGTTTTTGCTCATGGTTTTCGTTGAAGTTTTGAAATAAGAGTGAAGAAACGTGAAATCAAAGATGGATATGTGTTTGCTTGGATTCACGTTCGGCTGATTGGAGTTTGGGCTTGAGGCCCTAGCTGGCCCAAGCTTCTTTCCAATTCACACCCCTTCAATAATGTTCATACACCCTTGCCTCCTCCATTTTCAGATTAATTCCATTTTTATTTGGTTTTAATTATTTTAATTGATTTTGCATAATTTTTAATTTCTGATTTTTTTTTATATTTTTGTCCATGAAACCAATTTGTTAGAATTAATATTAGGTTAGCTTAATATTTTTGATCGTATAATGTAATTAGATTTAATTAAGATTAATTAGATTTAACTAGTTTTAATTAGGTTTTGATTTTAGAAATTAATTCCATGTTGATCAATTTTTGTATATTGACATTGTTACCCCTAGGGTTTAGAAAACTCTTGATATGCACGCTCCTTTAGTTTAGGGCTTGTAGATTCAATTAGCAAGTATTTGACTAATTAATTCATTATATTCATTGTAAATATTTCAACTGATCTTTTTCATTCCCATTGATAGTGTTGATCAAAGTTTACTTTGATCAACCAAATCCTTTGATATGTGCTCAATTCCCCAAGTCTGTCCAAGTGATCAAAAGACCCTTAATCACTTGATAGTGTAAGTCCCTTGCATTGAATATTTACTGGAGCTCTGGAGCTCAGGATAAGATTCAAATTCAAGTTCAAGATTTCAAGTCAGTACAAGTCATTCACATTGCAGGCAGAGTAGACTACTGTTTAAGCACAATAAAGGTGTATTAATACTTGTCAATCATGATTCAAGTTGTGTGTCACGAGCCTTAAGCAATATAAAAGGGATGAGAGAGAGCATTCTTATCCTTATTCTGAATATCTTTGGGTACGGGACGAATGACTCAGTTGCTCAAAGTATTCACCTATATTCATAGGCTTTAGTATAATTCTAATCAAATGATTGTCAAGTATCTTTCTCCAGAAGCAACACTGCATCATCAGGATTAACAAGATTTCTCTTCAGCAACTTGCAATTCTATTTCAACTACACTCTCCTTTTGGGATCCACTGTCATACTCCCCTTCTTGATATCCATATATCTTTTTGGTTTCATCACATCATGGTCACACACCCATCTCCTAATAAATTGCTTCATGCATTTCATATATAGTTACAGACTTTGGTATCTTCTCCCCTTTGCCTATACAGTTACAGACTTTGGCATCCTTTATTCCTTCCCTATGAAGTACATTCTTTGGCGAGCTCTTTTTTGTCCTATAGAGTTACAGACTATAGCGACCTTGCATTTCCTTAAAGAGTTATAGACCTTGGAAAATCCCTATTTCATTATTCCTATACAGTTACAGACTTTGGCACTGTTTCATTTGCTTATAAAGTTACATACTTTGGCGCTCTTTCATTCTGCCTTATAGGGTTACAGACTCTGGAACTCATTTCCTTTTTCCTTGTGTAGTTATAGACCACGAAACATCTTTGCGCTCATGCCTTATAGAGTTACAGGCTCTAGAAATATTTTTCCTTGCCCTATAGAGTTGCATACTCTGGCAATTTCTTTATGCTCGATAGAGTTACAGACTCTGGTACATCCTCTCTTTGCCTTGTAGAGTTACAGACTCTAATAATCATTCATTCTGCCTTATCGAGTTACAAACTCTGGCATTCGTGTTTTCTTGCCTTGTATAGTTACAGACTATAACACACCCATGCATCTAGACATTTAGAGTTATAGACTCTAACAATCTTTTTCTTGTCCCTGTAGAGTTACTGCCTTATTGAGTTACAGACTCTAGAAATCACCTATTTTATACCCTATTGAGTTACAGACTCTAGATATCTCTCATCCCTCCTTGCAAGGTTACAAACCTTGGCAAACATCTTTCCTTACCTTGTAGAGTCACAAACTCTGGTAGAATCCTTGGTTCAGACTATGTTTTCACTATTCAAACAACACTTTCTCTTTTGTCACCTAGGGATAATTACCATACATTGGTTAGTGTCATACTCTTGTTATTCAAGCAATTTACCTAGCCTTTTGGCAACCAAATAAACTATTTCTTTCTTTGTTCCACATTAGTTCCATGAACTACAAAGCTCTAACTTTTTCATTGCACGGTGAGAATAGATAGGCACGAGGATTCAAATCCTCCGCGAGCATATTTATTCTTTACCCATTCACTCACCTTCCATCATTCAACATTCAATCCCTTCATTCATCCATGTGATATATTGTTCTCTTTGAACCAAATACAATCTCTCTTTGAGTTCCATGCATACTTTTGGGCCAGCGACCAATGTCTGCCTCTGAACCAAGAACATTTCCCTTGTTTACTTACTTTGCAGCCTTATATAGGCAATACCCTTTGTTTTTGGCTTGACGCTAGTTTTATCTTGGGTTTAGACATACCTACCTTATAGGTTCAAACAACATTACCCTTTGGTTCAAACTATGTCTTTATCACTCTTCTTTCATCTCCCAACATTAGTTCTATGAACTACAGAGTTCTGAATTCCTTATTGCATTAAAAGGATATGTAGGCACGAGGGCCCTAATCCTCACCGAGCACTCTATCTATTCCATCCTTTTTCCTTTATCCTTTCATGAGTAATCTTTAGATAATAACACCCATTCGAGGATAGAACAAGAAAATGGTTCCTGTTGAGTATAACGGATGTGAGGGGTGTTAATACCTTCCTATTGCATAATCGACTTCTTTACCCATTTTCTCCCCCCTTCGGGTTTTATCGATGTTTTCCCTTTCCTTCGAGAATAAATAAAGTTCTGATGGCGACTTTGTTGTATCTTTGAGTGTGTGATGCGATCGGGTATTTTTCGCGCAACTTCAGGTATTCCAAGGGAAGTGATTGTAATTTGGTTGTTTAGACTGACTCCAATTTTTACAATTGCAAATCAGATAAGAAAAGTACTATTAGAAGTTTCCAAATGTTTTCAAATTTCTTAGTAAGTTGTCATAGCAAGAAATAGGTTTTCGTTGCTTTTTCAACTGCCGAGGCGGAATACATCGCAGCTGGTAGTTGTTGTGCTCAAATATTGTGTCTCAAACAATAACTACTTGATTTTGATATTAAACTACAATGTATTCCTATTATATGAGACAATACTAGTGAAATCTAACCAAAAATACACTGTTACACTCTTGCACTAAATATATTTAGATATGCCACTGTAGTACCCCAAAAATTGCCCCCCATTTTTATTTTTTATCTGAATTTTGGTTTAAGATTCATCATCCTACATTCATCTGTCCCTATTCACATGTGCAAGCATCTCCGTAGATTCAATGTTTTATTTGGCTTGATCCTAAATCCTAATTCAGGAGGTGCACCATATCCCAGCCCTTGTTGATCTCACTTGATCCTAAACCCTAATTCTAGGGGCATATGGGTTGAGTTTGATTTGACACTAGTTCACTTAACCTCTCATCTTAATTGCAAACCCTAGGTCTGTGATCCCTTGTTGTTTGTCTAATCATTTGTTGAACTTGTGTTTTTCCAAATAGTTTTAACTTGAGCCTAAACCCTAATTCTCAACCATTGAGACCATGGGGGTTGCAACCCTTGTTTCTTGATTCATTGGTACTTGTATGATCATCCTTGTTCATATGACTTTCCTAGTGACACTAGTTTGAACATGAAACCATAGTTTGAGGGTCTCATCATTATGGCTTACTTGATGATCCTTTTGTTCATATGATTTGCTCACCATGTGCAAGAAGAGTCTGAATTTTGTTCAAAATGGGGCTGCCATGACTTTGGAGCTATTCCTAGGCAGTTTGACAATGGACTTCTCAGATCAAGTTGATGAACAAACTGAGAATGAGACTTAAGATGGATGTAATCCTGAATGTAGTTGTAGGTATTCTGCCATTTTCTCCCCGAGAACATTATCTCTTACCACATTTGAGACCCGATCAAGGAAATTAGAACGTAAAGCAACCGCAAACCAGCAAAGGGATCAATGATGAAGAAGGGAGATGTCCTTGATATAATCCAATCCCAATGTCTTATGCTCATATGTTGTCTATACTGATCAATGTTGGGGAAATTGGGCCTAAAAGTGATCAAGCCTTCCAAGTTTCTTTACCATCCCAAGCATGATCCTAAGGTTATATGTGGATATTATGTAAGAGACATGGGCATTCCACAGAGGATTATCATGGTTACAAGAGCAAGGTCCTAGATTTCATCAATCATAAGTTGTTATGTTTCACGCCTGCGACACTATCAAGGACAAGTTTGAATAAGGGTCTTACTCTTTAGATGCCAGTTCCTCCCTCTGTTGTCCAATCTGTTGCTCAGTACCAGTATCAAGGATTTCGACCTGCAAACTTTGGAATACCTTTTTCCTATCTAGGGGAATCTTCCACCTCTATTACATCTCAATATGCTTACCTTGGGGAACCCTATGCTCTAGATCCTTGTTCCAACCTTCAGGGTTGTGGGACTTTTTCCAACCCCCACGATTGTTGATCTTTTACCAACTTTCCTAGTTCATAGATCCTTATTCCAACTGTAAGACCCTAATTTTGTCCCTAAGATCCCTCATGGCATCATAACATTGCATTTGCATTGCCTCAAGGATCCATAACATCTTGGTTCCCTTTATCCTTGGGTGGGACTTCTTGAGAGTGGTTTGAGATCACCAAGCATGCTTGAATTGTATATCATTGATTTTCTTATTTTGTTTACTAACCAAAAGCACAAAAATATGTCACTAACATCTTTTGTTTGTAGCTTGAGCAATCACAAGGTCAAGAGCTTCAAAGAGATCACTTATGCAATGGTAAGGTCAAGAGGAGATGATAGCAAGCATGGTAATGGTTCCCAAAGCTCTCATCCATCAAATATGCCTCCCTAGCATCTCAATTCATCATTTTGATCAAAGCAAGTCAAAGGGTTTGAGGTTGGTTCCCCAAAGAAACCCTAATTCATCTGTGCACCACAATGCCTTGCTCCTGAAGCAACCTCAGCCCATGATTAAATACAATCAAGGTAAGTTCTTTAATTCATCATTTCATGCATACTTGAACTTATTTGAGTGTCCTTAATCATCAATTCATCAAGATATGAGGCATGGACTTGAGAAGTTGATCAGTTAGTTCATCTGACTATTTTGAAATGCACTGAGACCTAACTTTTTATGTGTTAGTCCAATGGAGATGATTACAAAATAAAAAATGTTCTTAAGGCCAATATGAATAACTTTCATGTTCATCAAAAATTTATTTTAAGCTTGGAAGGCCATCTCCCATTCCAATACATTATAGGTCATTTTGACTGAAACCCTAATTTTAGGTCAGCTTCCCAAGGACATAACTCATTCATTTTTTATGATTTTGAGGTGGTATAAAATGCATTGGAAAGCTTAAAATGTCTACTTCAAATGTTATGTTGGACAAAATTTCAAAATCTTAAAGGAAATACATGTGATAATGCAAGACATTATAGGTCCTTTTGGGTCAAATGCATTAAAAGGCAAACAAAGTACAACTTCAAGTGCCCATAACGCTTTCATAAAAAATCCAAATGATACAAAATTTAAGTCCATTTTTATTGTCTTGAAAAGATCTACAACTTTGATGTTGGAAGTTTGTTCATTTGAGGCTTGCATCATCAAAACATAGGGGCTTGGAAATTGGCCAAATTTAGAAACCTTGCTTTGACATGTTTTGCACCTTGCACTTTAAACTCCAATTTCATTAATTTTCCACACTTCAAATGGATTTTTGTCCAACATAACAATTGTTCCTTACATCAAGACTTTTCCAACCATTAATCACATGATCATGTTTGGATTTGGCAAATGGCATTTTCGAAGAAGGGAATATTTTGGTGCATTTATGGAAACTTGATTCAAACATCATGCATAATCCAATTACATCATATCTCCACGTCCAAAACCAATATGCTGATGTTAAGCTTGCCAAATCAATTAGATTTGGGCCCTCCATGCGCCTGTACAGGCCCATGCATGGAGGCCCTCTTCATTCATGCACATGAAATTTTCATGCATTGCCTTTGCTAATTGCTATATATAGAGCTATTCAGCCTCACTCTTCCTCAACCTAATGGCACCAGAAATGCTGCACAACTGAAACCATAACCAATACCAAAGAAGCTATCTCACTTTCTTTCAAATTTTTCAGATCCAAAATTCAACTACATCCGGTTGAATCCTTGGATCTAAAGCTTCTGAACCTTCATCATTCATCTCATTGATCTTCTGTTTTGGCAAAGAAAGCAAGGAATCAAGCTCTAGTTTCCAGAAATCAAGCTTACTATTCAACTGGTATTTTCTTCGAATCTCATCATCCATTGACCTATTTGCTTGGATCTTGTGTTGGCTGAAGTCCTCTCAATAGAGGCATCATGATTATGCATTTAATTTTTGAAATCCATTGAGTTCATGATGTACACCACAGAACTTCCATCTCTGATTTCTCTCAATATAGAGATCTAGAGTGGAATTGAGTGGCATAGGGATGATGTACATCATCCCAACTTTCTAAAGAGGTATGGATTGAGCATTTTGGTTGCCTTTTGGATCTCTGCAATTTTGGCCGGAAAATCCAAGCTCACCGGAGAGGAAGGTGGCTCCGGTGGCCGTCTCATTGCCAGATGCATTGTGGACCCTTGGATTTATTTTCCAGATTTGATCTTGGCCTTTGATTGTTATGACTTTTATTTAATCTATGTGTGGTTGCATTGACTTGGTCCTATGATCCGTGCGCATACCATTGCCTTCAGATCATCCACGTCATTTAATGAAGGGAGATCTAACGCGCCAGGATTTTCCACATTTTCTAATTTCTGATTTTATTTTGTTTATTCCCTTTTATTTCAAAAATCAATATCTCTCTCATTTTTAATCCAAAAATTATGGGACCAATTGCATTAGTCTCCAAATAAATTCTAGTTTCTATTTCTGATTTTTAATATTTTTTATTTCATCATTTTTATTCCCTTTTATTTCAAAAATCAATATCTCTCTCTGATTTTATTTTGTTTATTCCCTTTTATTTCAAAAATCAATATCTCTCTCATTTTTAATCCAAAAATTATGGGACCAATTGCATTAGTCTCCAAATAAATTCTAGTTTCTATTTCTGATTTTTAATGCCATTTGCCTTTTGCTCACTTGAGCACATAATTGTGTATATACTTTTGTGCTTGTGTTTTTGTTTTGATTGTTGTGGACCAAATGCAAATAAGTGGACTTAGATTCTAGGACTTTCCCTATGCAAATTTGGAGTCAAAGAGCAACTAGGCATTGGGCCTTTAGAGTGCTATAAAAAGTCAAAGAGCAACTAGGCATTGAGCCTTTAGAATGCTTAAGTTTGAAGATGAACATTGAAAGGACCATATTCTAAAATCCCTCTTGTCCATTCTTTGATTGTGTTATAGAACCTTTTGATGTGTGTTTTCTTGTGCTAGGAGTTCCAACTTGAGCTTAATTGAAGGACCATTGCCATGCTCATCCAAAGTGAAAGACACAAGACACATTGAGGAACTCTTAAGAGGATTGTTTGATGATTGCTTATACTTTATTGTGATTGCTTATTCCAAAGGATGGGAGCTACTTGGATCATCTATATGATCTCAAGAGAGGAACTCCATTGTGGTTTTGTTTCTTCATCCTTTCTCTTTTTGCTCTACTTAGGACTTAGCCATTCTTCTTCTTCTCTCCACTCTAACCCAAGCCAAAACGTTTTGTGCAAACATTTAACTATTGTTTTCAAACATTAGAAACCTAAGCCTTATGCTTTTGATTTTCAAACTTTCTTTTCATAACACTTATTTTGAATTGAATCTTTAAGTAAGCTTTGACTATTTTGTATATACTTCTAATTGGTAAATATAACTCATTCAAGTGTCTTTTGTGGTTCCAATGGCCACTTTCTTAATCAAAATCTTTCATAACCTTTAGCTATTAGGTTTGAGTTATCCTCGTGGTAGATGTAATACTCACCTATATCCTTAGTGATGGACAATGAGCCTTCCATGCTTATTATAGGGTTAACCCCTCACTAGCATGTTGAAGCTATCCTCACATGGTGGATTTGTGGTTTGATTGAGTTTTCTCCCATTGATAACAAAAGACCTTAAGGCTTGTGGATCAATCAATTCACCAACTCATTTTGAGATTTTTACCCCGAACTACGAGGTTTTGATCCTAATTTTTTTATAAGATGGTACGTAGGCAATGGGTTTATCCATCCAAACACAAAATGTAAATAAACTTGTACATTCTCCTCTCATCTCTTCAATCATGTCTGCACAAACAAATTTTTCACAAAACAACAACCTTGCAACAAATATGAAAAGGGCTCCCTAGGAGTACCTAGGATGTTTTGGATGCCTAACACCTTCCCATTACATAACCAACCCCCTTACCCAAATCTCTGTTTTCTTTTACTAGTTTTTGTTAAAACTATTAGGTTTTTGTTCGCTTTCTAACCATTCCTTTGGATAAATAGAAGTGTGGTGGCGACTCGACTTGTATGATTTACCTTGGATTTAGTCAATATCTCTAATGGTAACGAATACCCCGCTACAGAAAAGTGGCGACTCTGCTGGGGATCTTTGCACAGTGGGTTTTGCCTACTTTTCATACTTGTTGTATTGTATTGTATTGTGACATATTTTTGTGCAAGTTGGGATTACTGTATTGTATGTAATGATTGATTTGCTTGATATTAATTCCTTGTATGCTTGGTGATCTTTGTGAGATGAGTTCTATACCCGGACTCGAGTGCACTTAGGATAGGAGAATGACATAGTCTTGTTGACTTGTGTGGAGTTATTCCTTAGCAAGTTGACTTGCAAGTCCATTCACTTGGTGGAGGTCATGTTGGGATCAATAATGTCACACAAGTAAGTTGTGGTTAGACATTACTCTTTCCAATATAGACCTTAGAAGCCAAGGACCTTAGTTTACCAAGCCCATCTTGGCCTATTCTTAGGATGTAGTGCGAAAGTCGTTCAAGTGTAAGATTTGATACGATTGTTACGCGATACTACACTCATAAGAGTCTCTCTTGAGAATATTTTTGGAATACGAGTAGTCGTTTCTCCGATAATATCCGAAAGATGGGATGATGACTATGTGAACCTCTTGTAGAACATGTTTGGCAGGTTTAAACCCTAGTACATTCCCTTTGGGTGGTTCTTAACCGAGACCCCATGCTCGTGACTTGCAACAAACCCTTGATTCATGGTTGATACGTTCATGTATCCTTAATATCAATGGAACTTGGGTGTTGATAAGGTGTAAACCATAATCCACCAAAATGGATGATTGATATTAGGGATAATATGATCCATCCCATGACCTTTGTTTGGTGTGCTTTGCTTGATCCTTGAGTGTGATTGTTGCATTCATGCATTCATGCACTCATTTGCATCCATATCATCATTAATGAAGAAATTTATCAAGGAACTTAAGGGGTTTATTTGCAAATTTTCAGACATGGAAAGACAAAGAAGGAATACAAAGAAGTACAGTTTCAGACAACCAGATTTGAAAGAGCTAAGGAACTTGACATCCTATGTATTAGATCCTTTGGGTTTCAAAGCTCGTTTTGGGAAGCTTCTTCCTCTTCTGACTACTCAGGTGGACGAAGGGTTGATGAGTGTATTGGTACAGTTTAATGATCCTTTGTATCGTTGCTTCACGTTTCCGGATTTCCAGCTTTTACCTACACTTGAGGAGTATGCCTACCTTGTGGGTATACCGATTCTAGACCAGTTGCTGTTCAGTGGCTTGGAGAGTATTCCTACTTCTCAAGAGATAGCAGACATGTTGCACATAGATGAATCTCTGGTTGGTGCTCATATGACTACCAAAGGTGGAATTTAAGGTCTCCCTTCTGAGTTCCTCATTGCTCAAGCTACTGTATATGGGAAGGCCATGAGTGAGGATGCCTTTGAAGCCATATTTGTACTTCTCATCTATAGATTAGTGTTGTTCCCCAACATCGACAAGTTTGTGGATGTGAATGCTATTAGGATTTTCTCTACTCTTAATCCCGTTCCGACTCTGTTGGGTGATACATATTTCTCTTTGCATCTGAGGAATGCAAAGGGTGGTGGTGCCATTGTGTGTTGTTTGCCTCTGTTGTATAAGTGGTTTATTTATCACTTACCGCAAACGGTCGCCTTCAAGGAGAACAAGGGATGTCTACGGTGGTCCACGAGACTTATGACTCTCACTAATGATGATATCTCTTGGTACAACCATGTGTATTATGGTGTGAAGATCATTGACTCTTGTGGTGAATTCTCCAATGTACCTCTTCTTGGTACATGTGGTGGGATTAACTACAACCCTGTTTTGGCACGTCGTCAGCTTGGGTTCCTCCTAAAGGATAAACCCAATAACATTTTGTTAGAGGGTGTGTTCTTTCAGGAGGGTAAAGATCCCCAAGGCTTGAAGGGCAGAATGGTCCGCGCTTGGCGCAAGATTCATAGGAAAGGAAGGAAAGAGTTGGGTCCTAAGAATTGTGTTGCTATGGAGCCTTACACTGCTTGGGTTAGGAAGAGAGCGTCTGAGTATCTCATGCCGTACGAGTATCCAAGACCTACACCTTTGGTTATAGTTGGGCCTTAAACCCTCCCTAACCAAGGAGTAGAGGAGTTGAGAGACGAAGACCGTTCACGTGCTTGGATCCGTGAACGAGAAGAGTTGCTTCAGCAGATCAAGGAGAAGGATGCTTTGATAGAGTTCCTCGAACACCAGGTTATTGATGATTCTGATGATGCATGGACTTCTCTACTTCTTCAGTCTTCCAAGTTTTGGAAAAGGAAGTACGATCGACTCGCCAAGGAGAAGGCAGATATGGAGGCAGCCTACGAGAGGGAGGTGAAGAGGCTTCGTGCATCCTATCTTCCTGTGTCCCTAGCTTTGGATGATTGTTTCTAGGGATCCATAGGATGATTATTTTCCTTCTCTCTTGTATATGATTGACAATGTTGTACTTCTTTTCCCCGATATTATTTGATGAGCTACTTCCATATGTGATAAATGTTTAATATTTCCAAAAATTTGCAAATAGAACCCTAAAAGTTCCTTTGAAAATAAAAGAAAAATCATATGCACAAGCATTGCATGCATCATGTGCATAAGCAGGTTTTGTTCCTGGCTTCTTGTCCTGTGGTCTAACTCTGTGTTCTTCATTTATTTTGAAGACAAGTTGACTCACCGGTACTATACCAAAGCCAACATTTCAAGACTGATGGATCATCTGGAACAAGAGAACCGCGAGCTGAAAGAGGAAGTGGCCAGATTAAGTGCCTTGATGAAAGAGGAAGACCGTGCGTCCCGCCGGTAACCAGCACCAGGTGGCTCATATAACACCTGTCTTCAGAGATAATCAGCAGTACCAGCAACATAACACCAATCAGCAACCACATCCGCAATATCAACATCAGCAGCACCGACCGCAGCAACAGGCCTACCAGCCTCGAAACGGTAATCAAACCATCACGAGTTACGAGAGGAAAAGGGTCACCTTCGATCCTATTCCAATGACGTATGCAGAATTATATCCCTCTTTGTTAGAGAGAAAGTTGATTACTCCGAGAGACCCACCGGTTATACCTGTTAACCCCCAGTGGTGGTATAAGCCCGAGTTACAATGTGTTTACCATTCTGGTGCTCCCGGCCACGACGTGGAAAATTGTTACCCTTTGAAGACCAAGGTTCAAGACCTTGTGAGGTGTGGCATTCTGTGTTTCGAGGACGTAGGTCCTAATGTGAAGAAGAACCCATTGCTTGAGCATGGGAAATCTGTCAACATGGTCCAGGGCTGCCCTGGCAAGTACGAAGTCAAATATGTCAGTCATATTCGACAGTCTCTGGTCGAGATGCATCGTTTGCTATGTGAGTATAGTCATTATGAGCATGACCATGATAGATGCCGAGTTTGTTCTGTTAATCAAAGAGGTTGTCGCCAGGTGCGCAAAGATGTTCAGGAAATGCTGGATGAAGGAGTTATTGAGATCCTTCAAAACAGAAATGTTGACGAGGATGAGCCCGAAGTCAATGTGATTTCTCCAGTGTTTCGGATCCCCGAACCTGTTATCATCAAATATGATGGTAGCAAGCAGAAGGTTTCTCCTGCCTTGACCATCAAGCCGGCCGGACCAGTACCATACTCTTCTGAAAAGGCGATTCCCTATCGCTACAATGCTGTTGCGGTAGAAAATGGGAAAGAAGTGTCCTTACCATCTTCCTTTGTTGTTAACATTGCAGATGTTAGTGGTTTGACCCGCAGTGGTCGTGTGTTTTCAGCACCTCCAAAACCCTAAGCTAGTACTGATTCTGTTGAACGTCCGATGAGGAATGCAGTGAGCACTCCGAATCCGGCTCCTGTTGTTAAGCCCTCCTCTACATTGATAACTCCTGCTTCTGTTGGCCCAAGCGACAATGTGAAAGAAGACTATGATGAGATGTTGAGGCTCATCAAGAGAAGCGAGTACAATGTTGTAGACCAGATTCTACAAACGCCATCCAAAATATCGGTGTTATCCTTGCTGTTGAATTCAGAACCACACTGAGAGGCTTTGCAGAAGGTTTTGGATGTGGCATATGTAGATCATGATGTCACGATAGAATAATTCGATAGCATTGTTGCAAACATTACCGCTTGTAACAACCTGAGTTTCTGTGACTCTGATCTCCCCGAGGAGGGAAGAGACCACAACTTGGCATTACATATATCTACGAACTGCAAAGACGACGCCATGTCCAATGTGCTGGTGGACACTGGGTCATCACTGAACGTATTGCCAAAATCCACTCTCTCGAAACTGTCATATCAAGGGTCTCCCATGAGGCAGAGTGGAGTAGTTGTGAAGGCTTTCGATGGGTCTCGCAAAACTGTGATAGGGGAAGTTGATCTCCCAATCAAGATCGGACCAAGTGATTTCCAGATTACCTTCCAGGTTATGGACATTCACCCATCGTATAGCTGTCTCTTAGGCAGACCATGGATTCACGAGGCAGGCGCCGTGACATCCACCCTACACCAGAAACTGAAATTTGTAAAGAATAAGAAACTGGTGGTGGTAGGGGGAGAAAAGGCTCTCCTGGTTAGTCACTTGTCTTCCTTCTCATACATAGATGCTGAAGATGAAGTTGGAACTCCGTTCCAAGCTTTATCTATTGCCGAACCTATTGAGAAGAAAACTCCTTCATTTGCTTCCTATAAAGATGCAAAGTTGGCCATTGAGTGTGGTGCAACTGCTGGTTTAGGGAAGATGATTAAGCTAGAAGACAACAAGTCTTAGGATGGCATAGGTTATTCGTCTGGGGTTTTCAACACGTAAGGGTTGTTCAAGAGTGGAGGTTCATCCACACCAGTCAAGATGAAGAAGCTGCTGCCATTCTGGAAGAGGACGAAGAGGATTCTGGCAACTTCGTCATCCCTGGGGGAATCTGCAATAATTAGGTCCCTGTGGATATTCCAATAGTTATCCATAAGTCAAAGTAATGTTCATTGTGTTCAGAAAACCCTCCTCCCATGCCAAAAGGAGGAGTGATGACATTGTTGGCGCCTTAATACAATGATATTTTCATTCAATAAATTCATGTTAAATGTTTGTTTTTCCAATTATTTTCCCTTTTCGCTTTTTTGCATGAAATTGGTGATCACATAAAACCTAAAAAATAGAGTAAAATCAATCTTTTCATCTGCATAATGATTGCCTTGTTTGAATTCTAAAGCTTTTCATATCCAAAATCATTATGCAGGTTGGTCAAACCCATTGAACATAATGATCCAACACCATCTCCCAATTTTGAGTTCCCTGTATTTGAGGCAGAAGAAGATGATGTTGAAGAGATTCCTGATGAGATTACCCGTTTACTTGAGCATGAAGAGAAGATCATTCAGCCGCATCTTGAGAATCAGGAAACGGTCAACTTGGGGTATGAGGATTGTGTGCGAGAAGTGAAGATTGGGGCACTCCTGGAAGAATCTGTTAAAAAGGGGTTGATTGAATTGCTACGAGAACATTTCGACGTCTTTTCTTGGTCGTATGAAGACATGCCAGGTCTAGATACTGATATTGTGCAACATTTCCTACCCTTGAAGCCTGAGTGCGTGCCTGTGAAGAAGAAGCTCAGAAGAACTCATCTTGATATGGCAATAAAGATCAAAGAGGAGGTTCAGAAGCAAATTGATGCAGGGTTTCTGGTGACTTCTACATATCCTCAATGGGTGGCCAATATTGTGCCCGTGCCTAAGAAAGATGGAAAAGTCCGGATGTGTGTGGACTGTAGAGACTTGAATAAAAGCTAGTCCGAAAGATGATTTCCCTCTACCAGATATTGATATGTTGGTAGATAACACAGCTAAATTCAATGTCTTCTCATTTATGGACGGATTTTCCGGATATAATCGGATCAAAATGGCACCCGAGGATATGGAGAAGACAACATTCATCACACCTTGGGGAACATTCTGTTATCGAGTGATGCCCTTTGGGTTGAAGAACGCCGGAGCCACGTATCAAAGAGCTATGACCACCTTGTTTCATGATATGATGCACAAGGAGATTGAGGTGTATGTTGATGATATGATTGCTAAGTCAAGGACGGAAGTTGAACATGTAAAGCACTTGTTGAAGCTTTTTCAGCGTTTGAGGAAGTACAAGCTTCGTCTGAATCCCAACAAGTGTACATTTGGAGTCCGTTCCGGCAAGTTATTGGGTTTTATTGTCAGTGAAAGAGGTATGGAGGTTGATCCTGCAAAGGTCAAAGCAATACAAGAGATGCCTGCGCCCAAAACTGAGAAGAAAGTCCGAGGTTTTCTTGGCCGCTTGAATTATATTTCCATATTCATATCCCACATGACTGCCACATGTGCGCCGATATTCAAGCTCCTCCGAAAAGATCAGTCTCATGATTGGACCGAGGATTGCCAGAAAGCTTTTGACAGTATTAAAGAGTATTTGTCCGAACCTCCGATTCTATCTCCACCTGTGGAAGGGAGACCTTTGATTATGTACTTAACAGTTCTTGAAGACTCAATGGGTTGTGTCCTTGGTCAGCAAGACGAATCAGGGAAGAAAGAATATGCCATCTACTACCTGAGCAAGAAGTTCACTGATTGTGAGTCTCGATACTCGATGCTTGAGAAGACATGTTGTGCTTTGGCTTGGGCTACTAAGCGCTTACGCCAGTATATGATAAATCATACGACTTGGTTGATATCCAGAATGGATCCAATTAAGTATATCTTCGAGAAGCCCACTTTAACAGGGAGAATTGCCCGTTGGCAAATGTTGTTATCTGAGTATGATATTGAGTATCGAGCTAAGAAGGCTATTAAAGGTAGTATCTTGGCTGACCACTTGGCACATCAGCCGATCGAGGATTATCAGTCAGTTCAGTATGATTTTCCGGATGAGGAGATTCTAGATTTGAAAATGAAAGATTGTGATGAGCCTACACTCGATGAAGGGCCAGAGCCCGGTTCCAGATGGAGAATGGTGTTTGATGGCGCTGTAAATCAGTATGGAAATGGTATTGGGGCAGTGATTATTATTCCTCAGGGCACACATATTCCTTTTACAGCAAGGCTAACTTTCAAATGCACGAATAATATGGCTGAGTATGAGGCCTGCATTATGGGATTGGAGGAATGCATTGATCTAAGGATCAAGCATCTTGATGTTTATGGTGATTCGGCCCTCGTTGTCAATCAAATTAAAGGTGAACGGGAAACGAATCAGCCTGGTCTCATCCCATATAGGGATTATGCGAGGAGGATTTCAACGTTCTTTACTGAGGTTGACTTCCATCATATTCCTCGAGATGAGAATCGGATGGCAGATGCTCTTGCTACACTTGCTTTAATGATTATGGTTAAACTTTGGAATGAAGTCCCTAATATCACTGTAATGCGCTTGGACAAACCAGCTCATGTGTTTGCGGTAGAAGAGGTGAAAGACGATAAGCCATGGTATCATGATATCAAGTGCTTCCTTCAGAACCAGGTTTATCCGCCTGGGGCATCTGTGAAAGATAGGAAGACTTTGAGGATATTATCAGGAAGTTTCTACCTCAATGGCAATGTGCTTTATAAGAGAAATTTTGACATGGTGCTGCTCAGATGCGTGGATAGACACGAAGCAGACCTGTTGATGACTGAGGTCCATGAGGGTTCATTTGGTACTCATTCTAACGGACATGCCATGGCTAGAAAGATGTTGAGAGCAGGCTACTATTGGCTGACAATGGAGTCTGACTGCTGCAAATATATGAAGAAATGCCACAAGTGTCAGATTTATGCGGATAAGATCCATATTCCCCCGACACTTTTGAATGTGATCTCATCACCTTGGCCTTTCTCCATGTGGGGAATTGACATGATTGGCATGATAGAGCCAAAAGCATCCAACGGACACATATTTATTCTCGTAGCAATTGATTACTTCACCAAGTGGGTTGAAGCGGCATCGTATGCAAACGTGACCAGGCAGGTGGTCGTGAAGTTTATCAAGAATCAACTCATAAGCCGTTATGGTGTGCCAGATAAGATCATTACTGATAATGGATCTAACTTGAACAACAAAATGATGAAAGAGCTGTATAGTGAGTTCAAGATCGCCCATCATAATTCTCCTCCTTACAGACCCAAGATGAATGGGGCTGTTGAAGCTGCTAATAAGAATATCAAGAAGATTTTCCAGAAGATGGTTATCACGTATAAGGATTGGCATGAGATGTTGCCATTTGCTTTACATGGATATCGTACGTCTGTCCGCACTTCAATAGGGGCAACCCCTTTCTCTCTTGTCTATGGCATGAAGGCTATACTCCCAGTAGAGGTGGAGATCCCATCAATGAGAGTCTTGATGGGAGCCAAGTTGACTGATGCTGAATGGGTTCAGAGCCGTTATGACCAGCTGAACTTGATAGAAGAAAAGAGATTGACTGCCATGTGCCATGGTCAGTTATATCAGCAGAGAATGAAGAAAGCTTTTGATAGGAAGGTCAAGCCTCGTGTGTTCCGAGAAGGTAACCTTGTGCTCAAGAAAGTCTTGTCTTTCGCGCCCGAATCCAGGGGCAAGTGGACTCCAAACTATGAAGGTCCATATGTTGTTAAGAGAGCCTTTTCAGGCGGTGCTTTGATGCTAACAACTATGGATGGGGAGGATTTCACTCGTCCTGTGAATTCAGATGCAGTCAAGAAATACTTCGCCTAGAAATAAAAACAGAATAGCTCGCTAAGTTGAAAACCCGAAAGGGCGGTTTAGGCAAAAAAAAGCGTCTCGATGGATTGAAAAAACGAAAGGGCGGTCCAGGCAAAAGTTAGAGACATGAAAAAGAGGAATATATGTATCCCACTAGATTGAGTACCTCATCCTGGGGCAATCTAGGCAAAAAAAAATTAGGGATTTGGCAAGTAACTGCATCCTGACAAGACTTTGTTCTACAACTGTCACCCGTTAGAGATTCTTGCTCATTCGTCATCAACCGAAGCTTCAAATACATCGGATTCAAAATTGGTGGAGAAATGGTCATTATGTTCAATGTAGCCCTTTTCCAATATATATCACCAATTTCAAACTTGTATAGATCTATGGAGTCTTGCCATTTGCAGACTACCATTCCATCAAATAAATTTGAGCCTTTTATCCAATTATTTGCACTCTTATTTGTTCTCATTCAACAAATGTTTTGCATGTTTTAAATTGAGAAAATATCATTGTTTTGAAGAAACAAATTTTTCATAACTTATTTTTAAACAAAGTGAACATTCACAATGACAAAAGAATACTTAGGAGATCCTCAGCGCTTTCCCAAGGATGGTATGATCTCCAACAGGGTAAGACATTTGTTCATATTCCTGGCATGACTGTATCTTCTTCCTCCGGAGCCTTTTGTGGTTTATCCTACTGAGTGGAATGCTTGTTGAGATATTCACCACTCTCCCCTTTAGCGGAGTAGCAATCTTTTCTCCTCAGCAGATGTGATCTCCTTGAAGGGTACGGTACTTGGTGGTTGATCCCCATAATCCCTTTACCTCCTCGGATGGATTCCCCAGTAGAGTTGCTTATGCGGAAGATTTTATCTGTGCAATAAACTCCTGTCCCCAGCCGGATTGACCGATGATTCATCCCCTGCAGAGATTTTGTTGCTTCCTGGTATCTCTGATCCCCGGCAGATTGGATACTCTCCGGTGAATCTGGCTTTCTCTCTTGAGATGTAGTACTGGATGTTTGTACTCCTTGAAACTGTTTGTGTTAGAAATGTCTGTCTGTCAGCATTCATCATACATAAATCATGCATGTGTGCATATAATTTTCAAACATTCGGATATTCATATTACATTTTTTGGCCATATGTCTTTGTTTGTTATTCCTCTGCTAGTTGGTAATACATTCCCCAAGCAGATGTTGGTGTCTGATCCCTCAATGTAGAGTCAGCCCATTAAGCAGAAAGTGTTTATCTTTCCTTCCGCATTCCTCACTGAGTTATATCCTCGTGGACAACGGTTGTTTTTGCTTCCTCCCAACACATATATTGGGATGGGTTCCCCTATTGAGTTATATCCTCACTAGGACGAGTTTTGATTTAGTTTGCCTCTTTGATTTGATCCTAAATTGTCCTCTTGAGACTGTTTCTTGTGTTTCTCCGCGGTATAAATGAATAATTGCTCAGTAATCGGTAATCATTCATGTTATCCTCGGCGGAGTCTGTGGTTTTCTACCCTTATACTGGTAGCTGTAAACCCTATTTCCCCCCCTTTGCAGAGTTAACCTTCTTGTTCATCCTAATCGATGACGGTTACTCTTCCGTGGTTTTTCTACCCAGTATCCGGTAGATGTAATCCCCTCCTTGACGGTTATCATTATCCAATATTCGGTGGTGATATTCCCTCATTCTTTTGGATAATTGCTCTGATTAGGCAATTTTATCCCCAGCAAGCCCTCTTTCATTTACCGGTTGTCGGTAATGTTGGTTGCTCACCTTGAATGGTCATCATTATATACCTAGTTTCGGTATCCCGATGCCTTTCTCTGTCGGTCGATCTATCCTTTATTAACCAGTAACCGATTGTGGATAATCTTCCATGCGAGTGTATTGTCTATGTTCTGACAGTAATAGATAATTTATCTCATGCACTCTTTGGTCGAAGCCTTTTGTGTTTCCCCAGTTGAGTAAGATTCGTATCCCTGTTTCGGAATCGAATGTTCATCCCATAATCGAGTTTGCTTTTTGCCCTCTTTTTGGATGATGAGTGTTTTGGGAACATTCCCCAATTCACGCTTTGGCTGGTCACCTATTATATGCCCAGTAACCGGCATCCCTGGTGTTCCTTCCTTCTGCTCCCTATTATGACTTTTTTGTCCCCTGTGGAGTCAGATTTTCCTGAGTTTGAAATATACCTTTTTAGGTCTTCCTCAGATGATTTGGTTGATTGATATCTCTCACCCTTATACCGGTCTTAGATACTCATTCTTCCCGAGCATGTTGTTCTCTCACCCTTATACCGGTGTTCAGATCACACGTCTCTTTGAGCTTATTACCCAGTAACTGATAATACCTCACCCCGTTGTTTCCCTAGGAGATTTCTGTTGGGATCTTCCTCAGTTGAGTCCTTAGGGGACATCCCCACCTGAGTCCAGATTTTCATCCGAAGTATCCATTGCGGATAATTTTTGGATGTATTGGCATATTCCCCAATACATGCATTTTCGAGTCGGCTCGAGTCCTTCCATTGATTTATTTCATGGATTCTCTCCGTGTCTCTCAGTAAGTCTCAAGTCGCGACCTGCTCACGCATTTTCACCTTTTACTCCCCCAGAGTCTCTGTCTCCCTAGTGAGTGTATTACTCCTTTGGATTTTTAGTTTCTCCGGATTTCTTTTTCTTTTGTGGACGCATATCCCCATAGAGTTTTGCCATTTGCATGCATACATCTGCATCATGAGGTCTCTTAGGGACCAAAATTCGTCTCTTTGTTATTATTTAAGCATATTCTACCCCGTCGAGACGAAGATTTTAACCTTCACTTCTCCGACTAGAATGACCTTAAATAGGGGCATCTGTAAAACCCTAATTTTGTCCCTAAGATCCCTCATGGCATCATAACATTGCATTTGCATTGCCTCAAGGATCCCTAGCATCTTGGTTCCCTTTACCCTTGGGTGGGACTTCTTGAGAGTGGTTTGAGATCACCAAGCATGCTTGAATTGTATATCATTGCTTTTCTTATTTTGTTTACTAACCAAAAGCACAAAAATATGTCACTAACATCTTTTGTTTGTAGCTTGAGCAATCACAAGGTCAAGAGCTTCAAAGAGATCACTTATGTAATGGTAAGGTCAAGAGAAGATGATAACAAGCATGGTAATGGTTCCCAAAGCTCTAATCCATCAAATATGCCTCCCTAGCATCTCAATTCATCATTTTGATCAAAGCAAGTCAAAGGGTTTGAGGTTGGTTCCCCAAAGAAACCCTAATTCATCTGTGCACCACAATGCCTTTCTCCTGAAGCAACCTCAGCCCATGATCAAATACAATCAAGGGAAGTTCTTTAATTCATCATATCATGCATACTTGAACTTATTTGAGTGTCCTCAATCATCAATTCATCAAGATATGAGGCATGGACTTGAGAAGTTGATCAGTCAATTCATCTCACTATTTTGAAATGCATTGAGACCTAACTTTTTATGTGTTGGTCCAATGGAGATGATTACAAAAGCAAAAATGTTCTTAAGGACAATATGAACAACTTTAATATTCATCAAAAATTGATTTGAAGCTTGGAAGGCCATCTCCCATTCCAATACATTATAGGTCATTTTGACTGAAACCCTAATTTTGGGTCAGCTTCCCAAGGACATAACTCATTCATTTTTTATGATTTTAAGGTGGGATCAAATGCATTGGAAAGCTTAAAATGTCTAATTCAAATGTTATGTTGGACAAAATTTCAAAATATCAAAGGCAATACATGTGATAATGCAAGACATTATAGGTCCTTTTGGGTCAAATGCATTAAAAGGCAAAAAAAGTACAATTTCAAGTGCCTATAACTCTTTCATAAAAAATCCAAATGATGCAAAATTTAAGTCCATTTAGATTTTCTTGAAAACCTCTACAACTTTTATGTTTGAAGGTTTTTCATTTGAGGCTTGCATCATCAAAACATAGGGGCTTGAAAATTGGCCAAATTTAGAAACCTTGCTTTGACATGTTTTGCACCTTGCACTTTAAACTCCAATTTCATAAATTTCCACACTTCAAATGGATTTTTTTCCAACATAACAATTGTTCCTTACATCAAGACCTTTCCAACCATTACTCACATGATCATGTTTGGATTTGGCAAATGGCATTTTCGAAGAAGGGAATATTTTGGTGCATTTATGGAAACTTGATTCAAACTTCATGCATAATCCAATTACATCATATCTCCATGTCCAAAACCAATATGCTGATGTTAAACTTGCCAAATCAATTAGATTTGGACCCTCCATGCGCCTGTACAGGCCCATGCATGGAGGTCCTCTTCATTCATGCACATGAAATTTTCATGCATTGCCAATTGCTATATATATAGCTGTTCAGCCTCACTCTTCCTCAACCTAATGGCGCCAGAAATGCTGCACAACTGAAACCATAACCAATACCAAAGAAGCTATCTCACTTTCTTTCAAATTTTTCAGATCCAAAATTCAACTACACCCGGTTGAATCCTTGGATCTAAAGCTTCTGAACCTTCATCATTCATCTCATTGATCTTCTGTTTTGGCAAAGAAAGCAAGGAATCAAGCTCTAGTTTCCAGAAATCAAGCTTACTCTTCAACTGGTATTTTCTTCGAATCTCATCATCCATTGACCTATTTGCTTGGATCTTGTGTTGGCTGAAGTCCTCTCAATAGAGGCATCATGATTATGCATTTAATTTTTGAAATCCATTGAGTTCATGATGAACACCACAGAACTTCCATCTCTGATTTCTCTCAATATAGAGATCTAGAGTGGAATTGAGTGGCATAGGGATGATGTACATCATCCCAGCTTTCTAAAGAGGTATGGATCGTGCATTTTGGTTGCCTTTTGGATCTCTGCAATTTTGGCCGGAAAATCCAAGCTCACCGGAGAAGAAGGTGGCTCCGGTGGCCGTCCCATTGCCAGATGCATTGTGGACCCTGGGATTCATTTTCCATATTTGATCTTGGCCTTTGATTGTTATGACTTTTATTTAATCTATGTGTGGTTGCATTGACTTGGTCCTATGATGCGCGCGCATGCCATTGCCTTCAGATCATCCACGTCATTTAATGAAAGGAGATCTAACGCGCCAAGATTTTCCACATTTTCTAATTTCTGATTTTATTTTGTTTATTCCCTTTTATTTCAAAAATCAATATCTCTCTCATTTTTAATCCAAAAATTATGGGACCAATTGTATTAGTCTCCAAATAAATTCTAGTTTCTATTTCTGATTTTTAATATTTTTTATTTCATCATTTGATATTTTTTGTGAATTTTCTCTTTTCTGGTTATTTTTAATTCATTTTAAATAGTTTTTGATATTCAAAAAATACAAAAATATTTTCCTAACCTATTTGAATGATGATGGATCTATGAAAAATATTCTCATCTATTTTTAAATTGATTTGAGATTTATTTGAGATTTTAGTTCAATTAGGTTATTTTTATTCATTTTTAATTGATTAAAAATAGTTTCTGACTTTTAAAAATGCTGAAATTTTTTGTCAAACTTTGTTTGACCTTGTTGAACTTGGGATAAATCACTTGGACCTTTCAAGGTTGATTTGAAGTGATTTTGAAGTTTGACCTTTCTTTTATTTTTAATTCAAGTTTATTTTAATATTAAAAATGCCAAAAAAATATTTTGCTTATTGTTTGATTTCCAATCTTCATCTCATTTCTGATTTATCATTGTTTGACTTTGACTTTCAATATCATTTGGTCAATACATATGGATTGGTACATCTTATTTCACTTTATGCATTTTGATCTTTCCATTTTCATTATCCATTCTCCATCTCCTTCTTCTTCTTATTTTCTTTTTGATCAATGAGTTAAAGGTTGATAAGTTAGCATTGATTAGGGAGACTTAATCTTCCTTGATCCCAATCTAATTCATCTTGATCAATTGATCAAGTGAATGGCTTTGCATTAAGGATAGGTTGTTTTCTAAATCATGCAAAAGGCTTAAACCAATACAAGATCAATTCTCTTTTTCTTTTTGGCATGACAAGTTGTTGGAACTTGGTTCACTAATCAAGACTTCTAACTTGTGTTGTTGCCTACATTATTATTGACCGGCCTCAGATAGTTGTGACTTCTACATAAGTCCAATTACGATTGCTTAACATAGCGCTAAATTGGCCTTATGGCACACTAACTACTAACACTAACCATTAACAATTAACATTTACCTTTTGCTCTTTACTTTTATGCAATTTACTATTCTTGCACATATTATCCATTTGCTTTTCTCTTTGCTCACTTGAGCCCATGTTTATGTTAATGCCATTTGCCTTTTGCTCACTTGAGCACATAAATGTGTATATACTTTTCTGCTTGTGTTTTTGTTTTGATTGTTGTGGACCAAATGCAAAGAAATGGACTTAGATTCTAGGACTTTCCCTATGCAAATTTGGAGTCAAAGAGCAACTAGGCGTTGGGCCTTTAGAGTGCTATAAAAAGTCAAAGAGCAACTAGGCGTTGAGCCTTTAGAATGCTTAAGTTTGAAGATGAACATTGAAAGGACCATATTCTAAACTCCCTCTTGTCCATTCTTTGATTGTGTTATAGAACCTTTTGATGTGTGTTTTCTTGTGCTAGGAGTTCCAACTTGAGCTTAATTGAAGGACCATTGCCATGCTCATCCAAAGTGAAAGACACAAGACACATTGAGGAACTCTTAAGAGGATTGTTTGATGATTGCTTATACTTTATTGTGATTGCTTATTCCAAAGGATGGGAGCTACCTGGATCATCTATATGATCTCAAGAGAGGAACTCCATTGTGGTTTTGTTTCTTCATCCTTTCTCTTTTTGCTCTACTTAGGACTTAGCCATTCTTCTTCTTCTCTCCACTCTAACCCAAGCCAAAACTTTTTGTGCAAACATTTAACTATTGTTTTCAAACATTAGAAACCTAAGCCTTATGCTTTTGATTTTCAAACTTTCTTTTCATAACACTTATTTTGAATTGAATCTTTAAGTAAGCTTTGACTATTTTGTATATACTTCTAATTGGTAAATATAACCCATTCAAGTGTCTTTTGTGGTTCCAATGGCCACTTTCTTAATCAAAATCTTTCATAACCTTTAGCTATTAGGTTTGAGTTATCCTTGTGGTAGATGTAATACTCACCTATATCCTTAGTGATGGACAATGAGCCTTCCATGCTTATTATAGGGTTAACCCCTCACTAGCATGTTGAAGCTATCCTCACATGGTGGATTTGTGGTTTGATTGAGTTTTCTCCCTTTTATAACAAAAGACCTTAAGGCTTGTGGATCAATCAATTCACCAACTCATTTTTGAGATTTTTACCCCGAACTACGAGATTTTGATCCTAATCTTTTTATAAGATGGTATGTAGACAATGGGTTTATCCATCGAAACACAAAATGTAAATAAACTTGTACATTCTCCTCTCATCTCTTCAATCATGTTTGCACAAACAAAATTTTCACAAAACAACAACCTTGCAACAAATATGAAAAGGGCTCCCTAGGAGTACCTAGGATGTTTTGGGTGCCTAACACCTTCCCATTACATAACCAACCCCCTTACCCAGATCTCTGTTTTCTTTTACTAGTTTTTGTTAAAACTATTAGGTTTTTGTTCGCTTTCTAACCATTCCTTTGGATAAATAGAAGTGCGGTGGCGACTCGACTTGTATGATTTACCTTGGATTTAGTCAATATCTCTAATGGTAAAGAATACCCCGCTACACCAACCTTCAGGGTTGTGGGACTTTTTCCAACCTCCACGATTGTTGATCTTTTTCTAACTTTCCTGGTTGATAGATCCTTTTTCCAACCTTCAGGGTTATTGTCCCGTGTCTCCTACCTCCATAATTGTAGATCTTGTTCCAATATTTGTGATTGTTGACCTTTTGCTAATCTTCGTGGTTGCTAACCTCTTTTCCTAATCTGCAAGATTATGGTTATTTTTTCAATCATCATGATCATTGATTCATTTTTCCAACCTTCATGGTTGTGGACCTTTTGTTTCCAACCTTTACGGTTGATGATACCCTTTTTTCGACCTCTATGATTGTTAATATTTTTCCAGCCTTTATGGTTGTTGACTCTTGTTTCTAACCTCTATGGGTGTTGACTTTTTTCCAGCCTTCCAGGTGGCTAGCTTGTTTCCAATCTCTATGATTGTTGCTTTGCCTCCAGCATTTGTGTTGATGATTTATGACCAATTTGACATCCTGATAAGATTCAATCTTGAAATCCAGAACCAGAGATTACCTCCAATTCCCTTTCTATATAGCATACACACTTTCATTCATCATGAATAAATAGTTCTATTACATACATCACAAATTTCCGTTTGCAGCTGATCTATCTCCCCCAGCGGAATACTTTATTCAATCCCCCAACAGCTTGAGCCAACACAAGTTTACCTACTGGTTCATATTCTTAATGCATTCATACATCCTTTTCATACATTCATTTATCAATGGGATTTTTTTTGGATATTTATGTATTAAATCCTCTTCTACCTTGAATACCCGAAAAGCTAACGCAATTCACACTTTCAGGTTTAAGATGATTAACTAGGGCCAACTGTAATACCCTAAAATTTGCCCCCCATTTTTACTTTTTATCTGACTTTTGGTTTTAGATTCATCAGCATACATTCATCTATCCCCATTAACATGTGAAAGCATCCTCATAGATTCAAAGGTTTATTTGGCTTGATGCTAAACCTTAATTCAGAAAGTGCACCATGTCCTAGCCCTTGTTGATCTCACTTGATCATAAACCCTAAATCTAGGGGCATAGGGGTTGATTTTGCTTTGGCACTTGTTCACTTAAACTCTCACCTTGATTGCAAACCCTAGGTCTTTGATCACTTATTGTTTGTCTAATCAATTTTTGACCTTGTGTTTTACCGAATAGTTTTGACTTGAACCATTGGGACCATGGGGGTTGCAACCACTATTTATTGATTCACTGGTACTTGTCTGATCATCCTTGTTCATATGATTGGCCTAATGACACTAGTTTGAACATGAAACCCTAGTTTGAGGGGCTCGTCATTATGGCTTGCTTGATGATCCTTTTGATCCACGTGCTTTATTTTAACCAAGTTCATTCATACTTTTGGTACTTTGATTCATTGTTTATAGTGTATTCCATTAGAAAATTCATAATGCATTGATTCATACTATGGCATTCCTAATTCATGATTTCATACATAATCCCTTAGTCCATTAATATAGTTTAGATCAATTCATTCCAATTCATAATACATGTTTCAAAAAAAAGCATTTCAAATGTGGATTTTGGTGGGAAATGTATTTATTTTCATAAAATAAAAGATCCATTTCATACACATGTCCATTTCATTGTGTAACACCTCAAAATTTGCCCTCCTCTCTTGGGACTAGCTTAGCATATTACATTTCATTTTGTAAGACATTAGGCATTACATCTTTGCATATCATGTGAGAATAAACAAGTCATCCTCCTAAGTCTTTCTCAGAAGATAGAAAGGTTGATAGATTCATGCGTGAGGGTCTTATTGAATTGGTCAATCACCTGGGGGTTTGTGCTTCAATTAGGGTTTTATTGGTTCCTCAAGGAGGTTGAGTATTATCTTGGTTGAAAGGATATGTCACTATCATCATGGTCTTATCATCCTCAAGGGGTTCATTGTTCCTGATCATGTTCTTTAGGATTAGGGTTTTGACCTCTGGTCAACCCTAATCAGTTGCCTTCTACCAGTCAGGGATTTTCAAGGAGATGAGGTATTCTATAGAGATGGGGATCATATGATTTTATTGAGCTTGTATAAGCTAGGGTTTCATTTTTGGAGCCATTTCATCAAGTGGTTAAGGCTCAGGCTGATCAGGGCACTTCTAAGTCATCTGTCAAACAGAAAGTCAACTGAGGGCTAGGAGGTGGAGAAATGAGTTTCAACATCTCATTCATGTTCAAGAGAGGCTTGTTCATCATTTCAAATGCATATCTTGAAGAATTTGAGGTCAGATCAAAAATTTCCAAAAATGGAAAGTGACCTATAATTGAAAGTTTCCAAAAATGGAAAGTTTTTTATTCAAATTCAACTTGATCTTGCATCATCAAAGAAGCTTCAAATGAATTGTTTCCCAACATGAAAGTTGAAGATCTCTCTCTCTCTCTCCCATTTCCAAAAAGTCCAAGATCATGAATTTATGATGAATGGTTGAGGAGATATGACTAAATCATTGCCAAGGGTGCATGGAACTTCAAAAGGGCATAACTTTTGATTCATAACTCCAAATTTGGTGGTTCTTTTTGTACTTTGCTTCTCATGACATGAAGTTTCCAAATCATTCATCACATTGCATGAAATTTGAACATATGATCACTTGCTTTTTCAAGTCAATTTTGGAGGGAATTTGGAAAATTAAAAAATGGTGCATCATGAGAACTTTCTACCATTGCTAATGTGTTTAAAAGATGATTTTGAGTGAAAATGATCAGCCTCTTGTTACTGTTCACGTGTGCATGCTTCATGCACCATGCAATTTTCAAGTTTTGGTCATAACACCTTATTTTCATTAATTTCAACTAAACATGATTAACTTTTAATTAAATTGAGATTAGGACATCATATAAATAGAAACCCTAACAGAATTTGAGATTAACTTGATCATTTCACCATTTCTAGATCTAAGAAATTTTTGCCTCCATTTTTTGTTCTCTGGCTTTGATATAGTGCAGATCAAGCTTTGGATTGTTGAATTCGTATGGAAATCAAGTGTGCAAGTTCAAGAACTCAAGAATGGCAAATGCAAATTGAGCTAGATCTACACGTTTCCAAGCTTCAAATTCTTCATCAAACATCATCACAAGTATTCTGGATTGGATTTGGATCATTGCAAGCCTTGGATCATGCGTTTTCAAGGAGCTATTCTTCAAGAGGTCACTTTTTCGATCCTCTTAATTCACTGTTTTATATGCATAATCTTGTAGACCTCTCTTTGCTGATGATTCTGGTGGAAATTTCGTGTGATTTGGTTAAAAATTGAGTGAGTTATGAGTGATTCAAGTTTGACATGTGAAAATTATTTTGCTTGATTCTCTTAATTGATGATGAATTAGCATGAATTAGTGGTTGATCTATGTTCCTCATGATGTAACCGTTCCAATGATGTAAAAAAATTTGAAATCTGAAAAAATCTAGAAAATCTGGAAAATTGGTCATGAACTTTATGCTGTTCATCTTCATCTTCGTGAGGAAGATGAAGATCTTCATCTTAGCGACGACATAGTGACGACTTAGCGTCCAACCTGGTTCACTAGGGTTCTTGATGAAGAACGCGCCCGGGCCTTGTTTGATCCGTTGGTTCTCACTTCGATCCCTGGCGCTTGCGTTTTTGAGTTTATTTTTATTTTTTTCAGTTACACGCTTCGACTCCTGGTGGTAGCATAATTTCAAATTAAGTCCTCATTTTCTATTTTCCCTCCATTTTCCTTATGAATGATCATTTTGATTTCCAATCTTTTTTGCCAACTTTAAAAATCCATAACTAATTGAAAAATCATCCAATTAATCCTATTCTTTTTGCAAAATGATCCTTGGAATGTATAGAATTTTTTGAAGTTGATTTCATGATTTTACACTTCCTGGATTTTGAATTGTATTGGATTATGTGAATATGTATGCATATGTGACCTTGCCTTACTCTTTCTATTGTGAAATGCTTGATATTGATCCAATTGCTACCAAATTTTGCATGACGATTCTTGACATGATAATTGACATTTTGGTTTTGGTTTGACATTTTTCCCATGCTCCATTTCTGTTTTGTGTACATGTTAACATGGTGTGACAATTTGTGTCACACAATTGGATGATCAACTTGTGCAATTTCATTTCCATATCAAATGATCTTTGATGCTTCTGATTTTTTGTATTATGATCATGTTAGATGTGTAGAATGCTCATAATTCTTTCCAGAATTATTTGAATCATTTCTGTTTTGATTTAGATTTTTCGTTCTCAATGTCCATTTGGATGCTTTAAAATTTTCTTTGACTTCCCTTGCACATGAAATGCCTTTGCTTGATGATTTTGTTTTGGTCCTTTTTAGGACATGTTAATATGTATTTGAAGTTGCATTGTGTTGAATTTCAGCTCCTGTTTTGAATTTTTTCTTCACCTTTGACCCTAGGCTTTGACCTAGTGGTATGTACTTACATGTGAGCTTTGAATTTCAGGATCGAGCACTTAATCTCCATGGTTGATGATACTTCATCATTTAAATGTTGATATTTGCTATTGATTGCTAACATTTATTTGTTTTGTAGGCTTTGAGGATAATTCACTTGTGTTTGCCTTATGGCTTATATGTTGTACATTGGGATTGTCTGTTTGCTGTTAACTGTTGTCTGAATTCTGTACTGATTGGTTTAGTTGTTTCCACAGGTACCTAAGTTGCTTTAAGTTCATTTCAACTTTGCTTTGCTTTGCTTGTGGTTGGCATACCACTTAGGTATAAATCCTGATCTTCATGTAGTCTGGAAGACCTGTCATGTTACTTTGGCAGGCACCTGTCTGAAGCCCTCCTTAAGAGGCAATGTTTGTGGTTGTTTATCTTTGTGCCTTGTACATTTAAAGACCTCCTAAGTGAAGAGGCATTGGCAGATAAAAGGGATGTGCAATCCATCCCCTGCTATTCAGTTGTGTCATTCATCCTGCTCACACCATGTGTTGATGCACTTTGAATAAAAACTCAAAATCTTGTTGTGTCAAGTCATGTGGAATAGAGTCCCACATTCTGGACTCCCACACTTTCATTGTCTGAAGCTCTCCCAGGCCAGGGATAAAAGCTATGAGGCACAACCCTCATTCCCATTTCATCTGCTTCACCCTAACTCTCAATGTTAGGGTTAAGAGCTCAAAATACCCATTTCCAGTTGGCTTGTTTGTCAAGGTCGATATGACCCCTTGACTAAAGCCCAACCTTGCTTGAGCCCCCTTGGTTGTGTATAGTGTGTGCTATTTGCTTTTGATGTTTATCTGTTTTGCTTCTCATCTCCTTTCTGTAGGAGTCGTATGATCAACTTTTGAGGAAGTTGACGTACGTAGAGATAGACTTGAGTTGACTCACTGCCTGTGTGAGTCAAACTCTTGTTAGAAACCTCAACCTAGGACTATTGTGGATTGCATGACAACTTTTAGGGTCGAGTCAGTCTCCCTTTTAGTTGTTATTTCCCGGTCTCTGATTAGGATAGAAATTTCTCCCCTGTTAAGGGGAACTACGTTTCCCTGATTCTCATACCAGATGAGGTACATAGGCAGGAGATCGTGCGAGATCTCTCCGGGCACCCTTTTTCTTTTTGTGTGTGTTTGCTGGACAACTAGCAGGCTCGAGTACCAGACTCCCTGTTAGCTTGTTTGTTCAACCTTTGTGTTTCTTTTGACGATTCAGCGTCCGGTTAGCGTTTGCTTGTTTGGAGTCTGACGTAAGTCCAGCGATTGGCGGTCGGTTTCCTGTGTGTGTTTGCTTGTTTGGAGTCTGACGTAAGTCCAGCGATTGGCAGTCGGTTTCCTGTGTGTTTTTGTTTGGAGTCTGATGTAAGTCCAGCGATTGGAAGTCGATTTCCTGTGTGTTTGTGTGCTTGGAGTCTGATATAAGTCCAGCGATTGACATTCGGTTTCCTGTCTGTATTTGTGTGTTTGTTTTGGCGTCTCAACGTCTGTGCGTGTGTTTTGTTTCGGCGTGCGTTAGCCGAACTACGGTAGCTCTGATTCTCATTCCAGATGAGATACGTAGGCATAGGATGCAATATCCTAGCGAGCCCGTTTCCCATTTCCCCGAACTACGTCGACTTTGATGTTTGTGTCTGACAAACTACGTAGGCCCAGGATGCGACATCCTGCCGAGTCAGCTTCCGTCTTCTTCCATCTGTGTTGTATTCCAGTGTGTGTGCATTCTTTTTGAGCAGTTATTCAGCAACCTTATTATATTCTCTTAAGCGTGGATCCCGTCGAGTACGACGGACATGAGGGGTGCTAATAACTTCCCCTTGCGTAACCGACTCCCGATCCTTGCAATCTCCGGTCGTAAGACCATTTCCTTTCCAGGTTTACTTCGAGCGTTTCCTTTCCCTCTTTTGGGATAAATAACGCACGTTGGCGGCTCTGTTTGTTTGCTTCTCCCACCGGTTGTTTTTCGTGGATGCGACAGCTGGCGACTCTGCTGGGGATTAAAGAAGTTGACCTCCTGCTGGTCCATCTTCCCTAAGTGAGTCAATCCTAGCGCTCTCTAGGATAGTTTTGGTTGTTTGTGCTGCTTTATTTATTGCATTTATGATGATTATTATACTGTGTATATATTTGCATATATGTTTGCATGCATCATACTATCATCGTGCTGACTCTATACAGGTTGGTTCCTTGATTTGGGGTGGGTGTTCTGAGTGGGGCTAAAACCCAGGCCCGAGTATACACCTAGGATTAGTGTGGTCTCATGTTGCCTCTCATGTTAGGTCAACATGTTTTTGGCGACGTGACATACCACAAGCCGGACGAGGTTCATTTGAGAGTGCTTTTCCTTTGTGGAGTATCCACTTTGGTTGAGTCACTTCATCTGGGCTGTTGACTTCGGTGACCGATCTTTCTCGGATCTTTGGTTTAGACGATCTTATGAGAGCTGCAGCGGCACACCCGAAAGGGCAAACCCGTTGAGTATCTTATCCGATTGTCGAGACCATTATCCGCCTTAGGATGACCTGATTAGAATTCACCTGTGAGGGGGGGGGGGGGTTGATTCTTGCAGATGCATGTTCTGATGGTGACTTTCTGTTGGTGACTGATGGTTCAGTTCTTGATCAAAGTTCTATTTATAAGTCGGATTTATGGATTTATTTCTGAGTCGCCTGAATGCTGTCCGCGGTATTTATCAGTGGGGATCCGTTTATTTCAGGATTCCCTGGGCTAAGTCAGATAGTGTGGTGGTTATCATTTCAGTGGGTTTCTGATGATGATGGTGATGTATCCTTCAGTTCCGTTTATTTCGGAACTCCTGAGTTGGATTTATGGTTACATATTCCCTAGATGGTTGTGATCAGTTCAGAGACCGTGATCCAGTGCAGTGGATGTTCAGATGACTTGGAGGATGGCACAATGCATTGCATTCATACATCAACATCATTCACATTTTGCATTTATCTGCATCTAACTCATGTTTATCCATATGCAGAGCACGTTCTTGATTGAGATCCTGGTTGAGAGACTTCTTTGTTCCAGACATGAGGACCGGCTTGAAAGGCGATGTTGTCTACAGTTTCTTCGACCCAGAGATTGGTGTGCTGAGAGATATGATAGCATTGATTACACCTGACCATGTGGGGATGTTTCGTGAGGCATATGGTGGTATTCTGAAGTTGGTTCTCAGGCTTACAGACAGTGATAAGAGCGTCATCCATACTCTTCTCCAGTTTTATGACCCGGGTTTGAGGTGCTTTGTTTTTCCGGATTACTTGTTGGGACCTTTGATGGAAGACTATTCCAGCATCTTGGACATTCAGATTAGAGATCAGATTCCATTCTATGTCACTAAGGGAGAACCTAATATTGCTGAGATTTCTCGTGCTCTTTATTTGAGCACGGAGGTGACCAAGGGGGGTTTGAAGAAGAAGGGAAAGTTGCCCGATTTTCATCTGAGTTTCTTGGAGGCTAAGGCCATGGAGCAAGCTAGTATGGGTAACTGGAGGGCTGTTTGTGCTTTGATTGCTGTGAGCATCTATGGAATCATCCTGTTTCCTAACCAGAAGAACTTTGTGGACATTAATGCCATCCGATTGTTTGTGTAGAGGAATCCCATTCCTACCCTGGTTGGGGATGTTTATTACTCGGTCCATAATCGGAATGAGAAGCGGCGTGGGGGATTGATCCGATGTTGTGCTCAGCTGTTGTACAAATGGTTCATGGGGTATTTGCCTTCTCGAGGTGCCTTTGTCTTTCTTGATCCTACTGTCAAGTGGTCAATCAGGTTGATGGGTTTGCGAGCCAAGGATATAGCTTGGACTCACAATGGTATGGCTGGACGAGATTTCATTTACAGTTGCAGAAGTCTTCCCAATGTGCCTCTTATAGGAGTTCAAGGTTGCATTAATTACAACCCGGTGCTTCTTAGGAGACAAATGGGATTTGTTGTGGAGGGTCCTCCTCTCGGGCGAGAGATTCAGGAGTCTTTCTACTTCCCAATTGAGGGTAATCAACCAAAGTTGAGGCAAGTGTCTGATGAGTGGCGTGACATTCAGAGGAAAGGCAAGGTTCCTTTTGGTAAGGTTAATAACAGGTCTTTTCCTTCGTTTGATGATTGGCTTAGGAAGAGGATTGAGCTCACACATCTACCATTTCCTGGAGGTGATCCTTGGTGTCCTATGATTGAGGGGCCACGTTCTTCTGTCAGCATGGAAGAGTTCCTTGAGATGAAGAAAGCCAGAGATCAGCTGCAAGCAGAGAAGACTGAATTGGAGATGAGTGTTGCTAGGATTCAGATGGCTAATCAGGAAATCAAAGGGAAAATGGAAGACCAGGATAAGAGACATGCCATGGAGGTGAAGCGCTTTGAGATAGACACTGCCTATTACCGCAAGATCAGCCAAGCGTTGGAGTCGTCTACAAAGGAGCATAACCTTACCAAGGAGAAGCTAGCTAGAGATTCGAAGGTTATTGAAGATGAGAAGAGGAGAAAGATCTTTGTGAAGAATCAGAGAGATGCCAGAGTCAGAGTCCTTATCGCCGAGTGGGAAGTAAAGCTGAAGATTAAGGAAGAAGAGAACACGAAGATTATTGCTGAGAGAGATCACTATCTTGCTGAGAGGGATCATTATTTCCGACAGATGAAGATTCACCAGAAGGAGATAGAGAGATTGCAGCAGGAGAACACTGAGCTTAGGTTCGCTGTGAAGTTTACCAAGATGGTAGATGATGCGGAGCCTTCTGTGGGGCCTTCTTCAGTGTAGCCTTTTGTTATCATTTGTGTGGATTACCGTCAGGCCTGTTGATGGAATTCACTTGCTTATATTTTCTTTCTGTTTCTAGAGAATTGTATTTGATTTGTATCAGACTTGATGTATGACTCTTGCACGTATGGTGCACTTTTGATATGCAATGGTTGTTTTCATTCAGTGATTGGTCTTCAAGCTTTATTTGCTTTGCCATTGCTTCACGCACATAGCACACACATGGTTGGGGTGATATCTTTTCTAAATCATAAATTCTCTGATCCGTATGATGAAACCAGATGATTGATGTCAGAATATTGCTGCCGAATTATTATCTGTCTCGATGAAACCAGGATCGAAAGACAGAGTGTTCCTCATATGGATAGACATTGCATTCATGCATAATCATAATAACTTGTCTTCTATTTTGCAGGTATCAGTTTCTAACGTGCTTGATTGTTTCAGGAATCATTGCTCGCGCACGTAGAATCATTCCTTTACACGCAGCACGTCCGCACAGATATCCTACTAGACACAACACATCCAGGCTGATGGATCTACCCAACGCAGATATTCTCGAGCTGAAGGAGAAAATGAATGAACTGATCAATGTCATGCAAGGGTTTTCCGTGGGACAAAAAGCACTTGCTGATAAAGTGGAGAAGCTCGAGCGGGCTTCAGCTGCCAACAGTGGTATCAATTTAGAGGGTGGCTCCAACCATGGCCTTGGTGGTTCCAGGGATGGGGGAGATCTTGGAAAAAGGACAACTGATGGTGTAGTGACTAACAATGGGGGTGGTTTTGGTGTTGCCACAGGCGGTAGACCGGGTCCAATGGGCAATAATATGAAGGACAGTCTATTTCCTCCTTTCTTTGGGGCTGAGGAGGATAGAGAGGAAGACAGAGAAGCAGATCAGTTCTCCATGCTGAATGAACAGTTCGGGCAATACGGTGTTCAACCACCAAACAAAGAAATTCAGGTGCTGGCAGAGAAAATCAGGGCTCTTGAAAGTTATGCTATTCTGGGAGTTGTCAATATGTCAAATATGGGGCTGGTTGAGGGGATTGTGATCCCGCAGAAGTTTAAAGCGCCTGCGTTTGACAAGTATAATGGGAGTTCTTGCCCGGAAACTCATCTCCAGGCTTTTGTCCGAAAGATCAAAAGCTTTAGATGTACTTCTTCCAGGACAGTCTGTCTGGGGGGTCTTTGGAATGGTACACCAAGCTGAGGTCGTCTGATATCAAGAGCTGGCAGGATCTTGGTGATGCATTCTTTAAACAATACCAGTTCAATGCTGATATGGCTCCTAGTCGTACCCAGCTGCAGGGTATGTCTCAGAAGCCTAATGAGGGGTTTAAAGAATATACACAGAGGTGGAGGGAGCTGGCTGCCCGAGTCCAACCTCCTTTGGTGGAAAGAGAAATGTCAGACTTGTTCATGGGTACCCTTCAGGGGACATTTGCAGAGAGGATGGTGGGATGCCCGGTTACCAATTTTGCTGATATAGTGGTGGCCGGAGAAAGAATCAAAAGTTGGTTGAAGATGGGGAAAATCCAGGGTAGTGCTTCGTCGTCTGGATCGAAGAAGCCCTTTGGGAATGGTCAAAGAAAGAAGGAGGGTGATACCAGTGCTGTGTATGCTCAGAGGGGTCAGAGTAGGGATCGTTACTACCAGCACACTGCTGCGGTAACCATTCCTGCTGATACACAACAACAGCAACAGCAACAACCGCAACAACAACGACAGCCATTTCAACAGAGACCGCAGAGGGCCGGGTACCAGGTAAAAGGACGAATGAATGATCGTCAATTCGATAGACCACCTGTGACCTACTCATTCTTGCTGAAGAAGTTGAAGGATTTGGGGTTGGTCCAGCTGAGGACGTTGGCACCGTTGAGACCTGATCAGAGGCCGGCCAGCTTTGATGAGAACGCCAAGTGCGAATTCCACTCTGGTGCCCCTGGACACAATGTAGAAAATTGTAAAGCTTTTAAGCATGTGGTCCAGGACTTGGTGGATTCTAAGGCAATCAATTTTGCTCCATCTCCAAACGTTAATGCTAATCCCATGCCCGCGTATGGTCAAATGAGGGTGAATGCAATCTCTGAGGGTAAGAGAACTGTTGGGCTGATGAGTGTAGATCAGTTGAAGACTCCGATGGCTGAGGTCAAGAGGCAACTGTTGAAGAATGGGGTCTTTCCGGGCTGCGATGATTGTTGTGCTGCGTGCACCGTTATTCCCAATGGGTGCGTATTGTTGAGGGAGGCTATCCAGAGGCTGATGGATGAGGGAAGCCTCAGATTTGAAAAGATTGATTCGGAGAAGGAGGATGTCTCTACCATAACCATCTATTTCGACCCGGTTGATTTGTCAACGCTGGCAGATGCGGCTCCAGTTACTATCACGGTACCTGGGCCTATTCCTTATGACAAAGATGACGCCGTGCCGTGGCATTATGGCGGAGAGGTCTACTGTAATGGGGAAAAGTTGGATGATCAAACTGCAGGTGAAACCACCGTTTCAAAGGTGGATAATGCCGGACCCAGTGGTTTCACTCGCAGTGGAAGGTTGTTTGCACCGGATACTTTGAGGAATGGGGATGGAGAGAGAGAAAAGAAGGATAAGGCCGAGGCTTTAGCCAGGGCAAGAGGGAAGCAGGTAGTGAGCGAGGGTACTCCTGTGGTGACACCGGCGCCTGGTGGGTCGGTGAGAGAACTTGATGATGAAGCTGAAGAATTTCTAAGGATCATCAAGAAGTCAGAGTATAAGCTTGTTGACCATCTGCAGCAAACCCCATCCAAGATCTCAATCTTGTCATTGTTGCTAAGCTCCGAAGGGCATAGGGAGGCTTTGCTGAAAATACTGAAGAGAGCCCATGTTCCCCAGGAAATCACAATCAATCAGTTGGAGACGGTGGTGTCTAACGTCAATGCCAGTCATGGGCTGGGTTTCACTGACCTTGATCTAACTGTGGATGGGAGGAATCATAATAGGGCATTACACATTGCCATGGAGTGTAAAGGGGCAGTGCTTTCGCACGTCTTGGTGGATACCGGCTCGTCGCTCAATGTGCTGCCAAAGAAGGCCTTGGCGAAACTGGATTGCGAAGGGTTGATCTTGACGCCCACAGACCTGATAGTTAGAGCTTTTGATGGCTCAAAGCGGGCTGTGTTTGGAGATGTGGAGCTCCCGGTGAAGATCGGGCCCGAGGTGTTTAAGTCCGTATTTTATGTCATGGATATTCAGCCGGCATACAGTTGCCTGTTAGGTCGCCCATGGATTCATGCTGCTGGGGCAGTGACTTCAACTTTGCACCAAAAATTGAAGTATATATGGGACGGGCAGGTCGTCACGGTTTGTGGAGAGGACATCTTTGTCAGCCACCTATCATCGTTCAAATATGTTGAAATGGACGGTGAGATATGGGAAACGCCAAGTCAAGCATTCGAAACCGTTAAGGTGGAGAGTGCTCTTTTTGCCAAAGAAGAGGAAAAGTCGTCCATTTCTTCGTATAAGCAGGCCGCTGAGGTGGTGAAGAGTGGAGAAGCTCCAGGTTGGGGGAAGATGATGGACATCGCCGCCAAGAAAGATAGATTTGGAGTGGGTTACCAGCCGGGCCGAGGCTCGTCTGGACAGAGCAGAGGACATCGTCTGTCATTCACATTCACCAGTGCTGGAATGCTGGATCCAGATCACATCTGTATGGTGGGTGAAGAAGTTGACAGTGACTGTGAGATAGATCAATGGATAAAGCCGTGCGTACCAGGGATGGAAGTCCAGAACTGGAAGGCCGAAAAGATCATCACTGTCACTCTACATGAAGAGTAATATTTCCTGTTTTTTAATTTTATTTGCATGAAAGCCATACGTTTTGCCCGAAACGTAATGGTTCATTGTAAGGGCCACCTCATATTTCATTTTGCAAAGTTTGCATCATTAATAAAAGGATGTTTTTCATTAAAAGCGGTGTTCCCTGTTTTTCAGTTATTTTTTCAGTTTAAAAACAAAAATAAAAATGGCAATGTTTGTTTTCATTTTTTTGCATTTTTATTTGCTTTGCTCCGGTTCTAAAGCAATGCATGAATCAACATTCATGCAGATGCGATCTTTCTCCGGATCTCATTGATAACAATCCTGTTACACCCTCATATGACTTCGACAATCCGATCTATCATGCCGAAGAAGAAGGCGAGGAAGATTGTGAACTGCCGGAGGAATTAGCCAGGTTGTTAAAACAAGAGGAGAAGGTGATTCAGCCGCACGAGGAACAGGTAGAGGTTGTGAATCTGGGTACCGAGGAGGTCAGGAAAGAAGTGAAGATCGGGGCCGCTTTGGAGAAAAATGTCAAGAGCAGAATGGTAGCCTTGTTGAAGGAGTATGTCGACATCTTTGCCTGGTCTTATCAAGATATGCCAGGGTTGGATACTGATATTGTTATGCACAAGCTACCGTTGAGAGCAGATTTTCCTCCAGTGAAGCAGAAGTTGCGCAGAACTCGACCTGAGATGGCAATGAAAATTAAAGAGGAGGTTCAGAAGCAGTTGGATGCTGGTTTCCTCGCTGTCACCAATTATCCGCCTTGGGTCGCAAATATTGTGCCGGTCCCGAAGAAGGATGGGAAGGTGAGAATGTGTGTGGACTACCGGGATTTGAACAGAGTTAGCTCGAAGGATGATTTCCCACTACCTCACATCGATGTGTTGGTAGATAATACAACTCAGTTCTCGGTGTTTTCCTTCATGGATGGCTTTTCTGGCTATAATCAAATCAAAATGTTGCCAGATGATATGGAAAAAACAACGTTCATCACACCGTGGGGCACTTTTTGTTATAAGGTGATGCCATTTGGTCTCAAGCACGCCGGTGCTACCTATCAGAGGGCCATGGTGACTTTGTTTCATGATATGATTCATCATGAAATCGAACGCTATGTTGATGACATGATAGCAAAGTCCCAAATGGAAGAGGGGCATTTGGTGGACCTGGCCAAGTTGTTTGACCGGTTGAGACAGTTCAGACTGAGGTTGAATCCGAACAAGTGCACTTTCGGAGTGCGGTCCGGTAAATTGCTGGGGTTTATTGTAAGCGAAAGAGGAATCGAGGTTGATCCTGCTAAAGTAAAAGCAATACAAGAAATGCCTGAACCGAGAACAGAGAAGGAGGTTCGTGGTTTCTTAGGAAGATTGAACTACATTTCACGGTTCATATCTCACCTAACAGCCACGTGTGAACCTATATTCAAGTTATTGAGAAAAGATCAAACGGTCAGGTGGAATAATGATTGCCAAGCGGCATTTGAAAAGATAAAAGAGTATTTGTAGGAGCCTCCGATTCTGATGCCTCCTATGGAAGGACGACCGCTAATCCTGTACTTGACGGTCCTCGAGGGGTCTATGGGGTGGGTACTGGGGCAGCATGACGAGTCTGGTTGAAAAGAGCATGCCATATACTACCTTAGCAAAAAGTTTATCGACTGTGAAACAAGATATTCACTGCTTGAGAAAACATGTTGTGCTTTGGTCTGGGCTGCTCGCCGACTGAGGCAGTATATGCTGGTTCATACCACTTTATTGATTTCCAAGATGGATCCAATCAAGTATATTTTTGAGAAGCCAGCATTGACCGGACGAGTTGCGAGATGGAAAATGATTTTGACCGAATAAATATCCAGTATACCTCTCAGAAAGCAATCAAGGGGAGTGTATTGTCTGATTACCTCGCCCAGCAACCCATTAAGGATTATCAACCAATGAAGTTTGAATTCCCTGATGAGGACATCATGTTTCTCAAATCGAAAGATTGTGAGGAATCGATCCCGGAGGAGGGACCTGACCCTGAATCCGAATGGATTCTGATGTTTGATGGGGCTGTTAACGTGAATGGTAGCGGAGTTGGTGCTGTTTTGGTAACGCCGAAAGGGTCCCACATTCCTTTTGCTGCCCGGCTAACATTTGAGTGCACCAACAACGTGGCTGAATACGAAGCTTGTATCTTGGGGATTGAAAAGGCGATTGATTTGCGGATCAAGAACCTTGTTATATATGGAGATTCAGCTTTGGTCGTAAACCAGGTTAACGGAAAATGGTATACGCATCAATCTCATTTAGTTCCATACCGGGATTATACGAGGAGATTATTGACGTTTTTCACCAAGGTGAAATTGCATCATGTGCCTAGAGAAGAGAACCATTTGGCAGATGCTTTGGCTACTCTGGCCGCCTTGATTAAGGTGCAGTGGTGGAATCAGTTCCCTAGCATTGAGGTGAGACGTCTGGATAGACCGGCTTATGTGTTTGCTGTTGACACAACACCTGATGATGAGAAGCCGTGGTATTACGATATCAAGCGCTATCTGGAAACTCAAGAATATCCTGAGGGAGCATCCAAAAAGGACCGAAAGACTCTGAGGAGGTTGGCCATGGTGTTCTACTTGAACAAGGATGGGGTTTTGTATAAGAGGATTTTCGATTGGGTTTTGCTCAGATGTGTTGATGATAAAGAAGCAAGCCAATTGATGAAAGAGGTTCACGAAGGGTCGTTTGGTACCCATGCCAGTGGGAATGCGATGGTGAAAAAGCTGCTGAGAGCCGGGTATTATTGGATGACAATGGAGGCCCAATGTTTCAATTTCGTGCGGAAATGTCATAAATGTCAGATTTATGCTGATAAGGTGCATGTGCCTCCGAACCCGTTGAGCTTGATGTCGTCTCCATGGCCGTTTGCTATGTGGGGCATTGATATGATCGGGAAGATTGAGCCTACAGCTTCGAATGGGCACCGATTCATATTAGTGGCTATTGATTACTTCACCAAGTGGGTGGAAGCAGCCTCTTATGCAAACGTGACGAAGCAGGTCATGGCCAGGTTCCTGAAGAGAGACATCATTTGCAGATATGGGGTTTCCGAGAGAATCATTACTGATAATGGTTCTAATTTGAACAATAAGATGATGGCGGAACTGTGCCGGGAGTTCAAGATTGAGCATCACAATTCTTCTCCTTATTGTCCGAAGATGAATGGGGCAGTCGAGGCAGCCAATAAGAATATCAAGAAGATTGTGCAGAAGATGGTCGTGACCTATAAGGATTGGCACGAGATGTTGCCGTTTGCATTGCATGGGTATCGAACCTCGGTGCGTACGTCTACTGGGGCAACGCCTTTCTCGTTGGTATATGGAATGGAAGCCGTGCTACCAGTTGAGGTTCAGATTCCCTCTTTGAGAGTCCTGATGAACGTGAAATTGCAAGAGGCCGAATGGGTAAGGACTCGGTATGAGGAGTTGAGCCTGATTGAGGAGAAGAGGTTGGCGGCCATCTGTCATGGGCAGTTGTACCAGCAGCGGATGAAGCGTGATTTTGACCGGAAGGTACGACCTCGTGTGTATCATGTGGGAGATCTGGTGCTGAAAAGGATCCTTCCTCCTCAAAACGATCGTAGGGGCAAATGGACACCCAATTATGAAGGTCCGTTCGTGGTCAAGAAGGTTTTCTCTGGCGGAGCCTTGTTGTTGACGACCATGGACGGTGAGGATTTTCCGTCCCCTGTGAATGCGGACGCAGTTAAAAAATACTTCGTATAAAGAGACCCGCTGGACGAGAAGAATAAAACAGTCCAGGCAAAAATGGGCATCCCGGCGAACCAGAAAAAAAAAAGGTTCGGGCAAAAATTAGGGATAAAAAAGAGAAAAACTGTACACCCGGCAAGTCGAAAACCTGAAAGGGCGGCTTGGGCAAAAAAGGGTATCCCGGTGGACTGAAAACCCGAAAGGGCGGTCTAGGCAAAAGAGGGATTGAAACGAACAATTGCGTCTAGCATGATCGTTTACTTTGGTTAAGACACCATGGATGATCCCCAGTAGGGATCGATAGGAAGCGTCTTGTTCAGAAGGCAGAAGGTGCGGAGAGTCTGAGGACATATGGGATGTAACCGAGTTGGAACTCGATGAGATCACAGGTTCACATTGCCATTAGGATAGATTTTTCCTTTTGTACGCAATTGCCTCTTTTCAGGAATTGCTTCCTTTGTATTGCTCACTTTTGAGCCACACTTTTTCAATCAATAAAATGCATATTCAGTCAAATAATTTTGTTTTTGTTTTTCATTACCGCTTTGATTGCGAAAACATCCGTTTATTTTGATAAAGAATCTTTCCATTTTAAGACATACAGGTCCCTTCCAATGCATGTTTATGAGATTGAAAACTTGAAATCTTATTCGGAAGGTTGAGTGACCTAGGTGTTGAAACTTTGGCACGCTTGGGGCACGTTTTATCTAACAATCTCTTTTGCAGGTGCTGTTAGATATTTTCAGTCACTTGCAGGTTGTGATGTGAAGCCTTTTTGACAAAGGATCCCCGTGGAGTCCAATCAGGGGCAAGGGATGGAGGAACGGTGAAAAGACAGCGTGAACGTACGACGATCCTGGAGGATTAATCAAGAAGACTCTTCAAAGTCTGAGGACTGGAAAGTTTGTGTGAATCCAGGGAGTTCGATCTCCGTGGAGTACGGAGAAGGCGAGAATACAAGGTGATGAATCAGAAAAGTCCAGACGAGTCTGGGAGCTCTCAAAAGTGGAAAGCTGACACTGGATTTGGATGTTGAATACCAGAGTTCGACGAGTCGACGGGTGTTCTGTGCCGGACTTTCTTTGTTTCCCCAAGCAGAGTTGGGATTGTTACCTCCCCAGCAGATTCAAGGTCTGTGTCTTCCCTAGCAGGGTCGGGATGGTTATATCTCCATCAGGTTTGAGATCGGTGTTTCCTTAGCAGCCAGACCTGAAGGTTACTATTTCTCCAGCAGAGGTGTCTGTTGGTAGCTATTTCCCCTAGCATGGCGGAGCTTGTTAGTCCCCCAGCAAGTCAAAGGTTGTTGTTTTCCCCGCAGAGCGCGTTGGTGGTTTCTTCCCCAGCGAAGTCCCCAAGTGGATCGAGCTCAGTGGAGGTCATCCCTATTGAGGGTTGTCCTTTCCCCAGCAGGGTGGAGATTGGAGTGTTGTCGAGTTCCTCAGCAGAGTGCCTCGAGCTCCCCAGAAGAGTCCCTTGAGGGGGATACTTTTTATGCATTCATCATGTAGATAAGTATAGCATATTGCATACCTAATTGCGTAGCATTTCCATAGTTATTGAGCATTACGCTGAAACAAAACATGCATCATCATTGCAAGCATAAGCTAGTCTCAAGCCGTGGTTACCGTTTGAGATTTGGTTTCGCCAGTTGGTGAAGATGCTACTCAAGCCGTGGTTACCATTTGAGGAGTGGTTTCGCTAGTTGGAAGATCAACATCAGCATTGCAAGCATCAGTTACTCAAGCTGTGGTTACCGCCTGAGAATCAGTTTCGTCGGATGGTGAAGATGTTACTCCGAGGAGTTTAACATCGTGGCGTTGGGTCAACCGTATTCCCCAGTAGTGCAATACTGGAGGAGATTTCTGTCGTGCGAGATAGAAGTTGGAAGATGTTACTCTGAGGAGTTCGGCATCATGACGTTGGAGCAACAGTGTTCCCCAGTAGTGCGATATTGGTGGAAACTTTTCCGTCGGGCGAAGATGGAAATGAAGATCAAAGAACGTTACGCGATTAGCGCGAAGATACATTTCAAATGGATAAAAGGGAAGTGTTGTGGCATTTTCTGGAGAATGGGGTTCAAACGGAGATTGGAGTTGAAGATTATATCCGGGATGAGGTCCTCAGGGTTGTCTTCTGATCATGTGTCACCTTAGACTTTGGCTGAGGCCAACAGAAGTTGTTATGGGTGTCTTCTGAGGAAGAAATGCACATGTTACCTTCCTGTTGTGAAGGTGTACCCTCTGATATGTCGCCATCAGAGTGGTGTTGTGGTGTTATTTCTGGCGTTGCCAGCAGAATTATCACAAGGAAATGGAGAGCGGGGTTCAAATGGAGAGAAGGAGATGCTGGGCATTTTCTGGAGAGCGGGGTCCAAATGGAGAAAGGGAGACACATGGTGTTTTCTGGAGAGCGGGGTTCACAATGGCGATCGTGAGTTATCGTCAGGCGACGGGGGTTCAAATGGAGACTGTGGTTCATTGTTTGGCAAACAAGAATACTGTGAAGTTGTCGGGGTTCAAATGCGGTGATCCGGGATCATCCGCGCGAAAAAAATATTTGTTCGGGGTTCAAGAAAAGCAAAAAAAAAATCATCATCAATCAGAAAGTTTAGGGGTTCAAGAAAAAGCAATAAATAAATAATAATAATCCCCAGCGGATGCGGCGTTCAGGCCATGGTTATTCCTGTGTTACCATTTATTTTGGTATCCAGGTCAACATTCTTTTTGGTGTTCAGGCCGACTGTCTCCGTGCCAGACGAATTTTTCTTTCAAGATCACTTCTTTGCCGATTCTGACAGGCACTGTTAATTATTTCCCATCAGAGTGCAAATTGTTCGTCTGTTCTTGGTATTCAGTCACTCTTCACCCTGATCATCTGAAAGTCGAGGCTATTCATATCGACAAGTTCACAATGGATTGAATAGGGGCAGCTGTAACACCTCAAAATTTGCCCTCCTCTCTTGGGACTAGCTTAGCATATTGCATTTCATTTTGTAAGACATTAGGCATTACATCTTTGCATATCATGTGAGAATAAACAAGTCATCCTCCTAAGTCTTTCTCAGAAGATAGAAAGGTTGATAGATTCATGCCTGAGGGTCTTATTGAATTGGTCAATCACCTGGGGGTTTGTGCTTCAATTAGGGTTTTATTGGTTCCTCAAGGAGGTTGAGTATTATCTTGGTTGAAAGGATATGTCACTACCATCATGGTCTTATCATCCTCAAGGGGTTCATTGTTCCTGATCATGTTCTTTAGGATTAGGGTTTTGACCTCTGGTCAACCCTAATCAGTTGCCTTCTACCAGTCAGGGATTTTCAAGAAGATGAGGTATTCTATTGAGATGGGGATCATATGATTTTATTGAACTTGTATAAGCTAGGGTTTCATTTTGGAGCCATTTCATCAAGTGGTTAAGGCTCAGGCTGATCAGGGCATTTCTAAGTCATCTGTCAAATAGAAAGTCAACAGAAAGTCAACTGAGGGCTAGGAGGTGGAGAAATGAGTTTCAACATCTCATTCATGTTCAAGAGAGGCTTGTTCATCATTTCAAATGCCTATCTTGAAGAATTTGAGGTCAGATAAAAAATTTCCAAAAATGGAAAGTGACCTATAATTGAAAGTTTCCAAAAATGGAAAGTTTTTGATTCAAATTCAACTTGATCTTGCATCATCAAATAAGCTTCAAATGAATCTTTTCCCAACATGAAAGTTGAAGATCTATCTCTCCCATTTCCAAAAAGTCCAAGATCATGAATTTATGATGAATGGTGGAGGAGATATGACTAAATCATTGCCAAGGGTGCATGGAACTTCAAAAGGACATAACTTTTGATTCATAACTCCAAATTTGGTGGTTCTTTTTGTACTTTGCTTCTCATGACATGAAGTTTCCAAATCATTCATCATATTGCATGAAATTTGAACATATGATCACTTGCTTTTTCAAGTCAATTTTGGAGGGAATTTGGAAAATTTAGAAATGGTGCATCATGAGAACTTTCTACCATTGCCAATGTGTTTAAAAGATGATTTTGAGTGAAAATGATCAGCCTCTTGTTACTGTTCACGTGTGCATGCTTCATGCACCATGCAATTTTCAAGTTTTGGTCATAACACCTAATTTTCATTAATTTCAACTAAACATGATTAACTTTTAATTAAATTGAGATTAGGACATCATATAAATAGAAACCCTAACAGAATTTGAGATTAACTTGATCATTTCACCATTTCTAGATCTAAGAAATTTTTGCCTCCATTTTTTTCTCTCAAGCATAATTCAAATTTTTTTCACATAACATTGCAATATTCTTCCACATTCTTGTTCTCTGGCTTTGATATAGTGCAGATCAAGCTTTGGATTGTTGAATTCGTATGGAAATCAAGTGTGCAAGTTCAAGAACTCAAGAATGGCAAATGCAAATTGAGCTAGATCTACACGTTTCCAAGCTTCAAATTCTTCATCAAACATCATCACAAGTATTCTGGATTGGATTTGGATCATTGCAAGCCTTGGATCGTGCGTTTTCAAGGAGCTGTTCTTCAAGAGGTCACTTTTTCGATCCTCTTAATTCACTGTTTTATATGCATAATCTTGTAGATCTCTCTTTGCTGATGATTCTGGTAGAAATTTCGTGTGATTTGGTTAAAATTGAGTGAGTTATGAGTGATTCAAGTTTGACATGTGAAAATTATTTTGCTCGATTCTCTAAATTGATGATGAATTAGCATGAATTAGTGGTTGATCTATGTTCCTCATGATGTAACCGTTCCAATGATGTAAAAAATTTTGAAATCTGAAAAAATCTGGAAAATCTGGAAAATTGGTCATGAACTTCATGCTGTTCATCTTCATCTTCGTGAGGAAGATGAAGATCTTCATCTTAGCGACGGCATAGTGACGGCTTAGCGTCCAACCTGGTTCGCTAGGGTTCTTGATGAAGAACGTTTGATCCGTTGGTTCTCACTTTGATCCCTGGTGCTTGCGTTTTTGAGTTTATTTTTATTTTTTTCAGTTACACGCTTCGAATCCTGGTAGTAGCATAATTTCAAATTAAGTCCTCATTTTCTATTTTCCCTCCATTTTCCTTATGAATGATCATTTTGATTTCCAATCTTTTTTGCCAACTTTAAAAATCCATAACTAATTGAAAAATCATCCAATTAATCCCATTCTTTTTGCAAAATGATCCTTGGAATGTATAGAATATTTTGATGTTGATTTCATGATTTTACACTTCCTGGATTTTGAATTGTATTGGATTATGTGAATATGTATGCATATGTGACCTTGCCTTACTCTTTATATTGTGAAATGCTTGATATTGATCCAATTGCTACCAAATTTTGCATGATGATTCTTGACATGATAATTGACATTTTGGTTTTGGTTTGACATTTTTCCCATGCTCCATTTCTGTTTTGTGTACATGTTAACATGGTGTGACAATTTGTGTCACACAATTGGATGATCAACTTGTGCAATTTCATTTCCATATCAAATGATCTTTGATGCTTCTGATTTTTTGTATGATGATCATGTTAGATGTGTAGAATGCTCATACTTTTTTCCAGAATTATTTGAATCATTTCTGTTTTGATTTGGAGTTTTCATTCTCAATGTCCATTTGGATGCTTTGAAATTGTCTTTGACTTCCCTTGCACATGAAATGCCTTTGCTTGATGATTTTGTTTTGGTCCTTTTTAGGACATGTTAATATGTGTTTGAAGTTGCATTACGTTGAATTTCAGCTCCTGTTTTGAATTTTTTCTTCACCTTTGACCCTAGGCTTTGACCTAGTGGTATGTACTTACATGTGAGCTTTGAATTTCAGGATCGAGCACTTAATCTCCATGGTTGATGATACTTCATCATTTAAATGTTGATATTTGCTATTGATTGCTAACATTTGTTTGTTTTGTAGGCTTTGAGAATAATTCACTTGTGTTTGCCTTATGGCTTATATGTTGTACATTGGGATTGTCTGTTTGCTGTTGACTGTTGTCTGAATTCTGTACTGATTGGTTTAGTTGTTTCCACAGGTACCTAAGTTGCTTTAAGTTCATTTGAACTTTGCTTTGCTTTGCTTGTGGTTGGCATACCACTTAGGTATAATTCCTGATCTTCATGTAGTCTGGAAGACCTGTCATGTTACTTTGGCAGACACCTGTCTGAAACCTTCCTTAAGAGGCAATGTTTGTGGTTGTTTATCTTTGTGCCTTGTACATTCAAAGACCTCCTAAGTGAAGAGGCATTGGCAGATAAAAGGGATGTGAAATCCATCCCCTGCTATTCAGTTGTGTCATTCATCCTGCTCACACCATGTGTTGATGAACTTTGAATAAAAACTCAAAATCTTGTTGTGTCAAGTCATGTGAAATAGAGTCCCACATTCTGGACTCCCACACTTTCATTGTCTGAAGCTCTCCCAGGCCAGGGATAAGAGCTATGAGGCACACCCCTCATTCCCATTTCATCTGCTTCACCCTAACTCTCAATGTTAGGGTTAAGAGCTCAAAATACCCATTTCCAGTTGGCTTGTTTGTCAAGGTCGATATGACCCCTTGACTAAAGCCCAACCTTGCTTGAGTCCCCTTGGTTGTGTATAGTGTGTGTTATTTTCTTTTGATGTTTATCTGTTTTGCTTCTCATCTCCTTTCTGTAGGAGTCGTATGATCAACTTTTGAGGAAGTTGACGTACGTAGACATAGACTTGAGTTGACTCACTGCCTGTGTGAGTCAAACTCTTGTTAGAAACCTCAACCTTGGACTATTGTGGATTGCATGACAACTTTTAGGGTCGAGTCAGTCTCCCTTTTAGTTGTTATTTCCCGGTCTCTGATTAGGATAGAAATTTCTCCCCTGTTAAGGGGAACTACGTTGCCCTGATCCTCATACCAGATGAGGTACGTAGGCAGGAGATCGTGCGAGATCTCTCCGGGCACCCTTTTTTTGTGTGTGTGTTTGCTGGACAGCTAGCAGGCTCGAGTACCAGACTCACTGTTAGCTTGTTTGTTCAACCTTTGTGTTTCTTTTGACGATTCAGCGTCCGGTTAGCGTTTGCTTGTTTGGAGTCTGACGTAAGTCCAGCGATTGGCGGTCGGTTTTCTGTGTGTGTTTGCTTCTTTGGAGTCTGACGTAAGTCCAGCGATTGGCAGTCGGTTTCCTGTGTGTTTTTGTTTGGAGTCTGATGTAAGTCCAGTGATTGGAAGTCGATTTCCTGTGTGTTTGTGTGCTTGGAGTCTGATATAAGTCCAGCGATTGGCATTCGGTTTCCTGTCTGTGTTTGTGTGTTTGTTTTGGCGTCTCAACGTTTGTGCGTGTGTTTTGTTTCGGCGTGCGTTAGCTGAACTACGGTAGCTCTGATTCTCATTCCAGATGAGATACGTAGGCATAGGATGCGATATCCTAGCGAGCCCGTTTCCCATTTCCCCGAACCACGTCGACTCTGATGTTTGTGTCTGACAAACTACGTAGGCCCAGGATGCGACATCCTGCCGAGTCAGCTTCCGTCTTCTTCCATCTGTGTTGTATTCCAGTGTGTGTGCATTCTTTTTGAGCAGTTATTCAGCAGCCTTATTATATTCTCTTGAGCGTGGATCCCGTCGAGTACGACGGACGTGAGGGGTGCTAATACCTTCCCCTTGCGTAACCGACTCCCGATCCTTGCAATCTTCGGTCGTAAGACCATTTCCTTTCCAGGTTTACTTCGAGCGTTTCCTTTCCCTCTTTTGGGATAAATAACGCACGGTGGCGGCTCTGTTTGTTTGCTTCTTCCGCCGGTTGTTTTTCGCGGATGCGACACATTGCATTTACATCATTTTTACAAAAATACAAGAAAAATTACAACTTTTGACCAAAGATGACTTTGGTCAACAATTGACTTTTTGGTCAACATTGACCAAAGTCAACACACTTTTTCTAAAATCCTAAACTTCATAATCTTCACTCTTCATTCTTCATTCTCCATTTTCATTCATGTTCCATCCAAGTTGCTTCATGTGCAAGCAAGCTTTGTTTTTACTTTTAAACATGGCCATGAAGTTTTCAATTATGTAAAGTCCATACAACATCTACACAACTCATATGCTTTAGTTTGAGTTTGATTTCCAATTTTTATTCTTCATGCTCTTTCTAAAATATGTGTGCCTCTCCACCTACAATAACAAGACCAACCATTTAGTTCAAAGACTTCAAACATGACCCATGAACAATTCAATCCAAACATCCAAGTAGCATGCTAAATTGAACCGTTTTGATGCATAGCCAAAATAGTTCATGAGAAGAGGTGGTAATGTTCATGTTAGGCATCCCTGCATCAAACACCAACCACGTGAACACTTCCAGACCACCCATTGAAGTTTCATGGCACTCATACATACATGACATGTTAGTAGCCCTAACCTGCAACAACATACAATAAATAACAACATTTGTAGCCCAACATCCTTGGCTTCACTCATTCTGCAGCAGGTCACAGGAGTAAGCATCAATAGAATCACAAGATAATGTAGTTCAATAGCATAGCAATGCACGAGATAGCCACCAAATACACCAAAGCAGACATGTTCCAAATGAAGCATCAGTTCACTAGATAACTTTCAAACCAAGTAATATCAAACCTACAAGAAGCCTGCATAAAATCGTGAGATAACCGTCCATTCTTTTTAACCTACTTTCTAACTAACATTTACCCAACTAACATAATAGCAAGTTGGTGTTAAAATTGACTGCAGTAGAGGGATAGTTCCAACAGGGTTTGACAAACAATTAGGTCACAATGCATTTTTTGTTTAGCTACAGCAGGGAATTAATCCTATTTGATTCAACTAATTCTAACATATTTTAACTTCACTAACATTTTGTTTCCTATAATGTTTCAAAATTGCTTGTTCAATGGCAATGGCCCAAAATGACCTATAATGTTTCCTCTTGGCACATGCTCTTGCAAGTTGAATTTGCCATTTCTCAAAGAATAAAAGTTGTAGAAGACATCTTGAAATTAATCATGAAACTTGTATGGATTTCATATCATAAAAATGGAGCAAGTTGTGATTCTTCGAAGTTGACCTCCTAATTAGGGCACAAACAAAATGACCTATAATCTTTCACCATAAAAAATGACTTTCCAAGCAAACCTAGTTCTTGATGTCAACATGAAAGTTGTTTGGAATATCATAAGGAGTAACGTTTCTCTTTGAATCATTTTCATATGACAAAAATTGTAGGAATAGGGTCTAGGGAACCCCAATTTTGACTAGTTGACTTTCTCTGGTCAACTTCTTTGGACCAACTTGCAAACTTGAAATTATCTTGATCTTTGGGACACATGGAGGATCATATATGCATAAGATGAAGTATAATAAAGTATCCCTTTATATATTTGACCAAATGTTGAAGACACTTGTTAAGGAAGTCACACAAGATACCAAGATGAATTAGGGCTTCCCAAGAAAACAAGCTTCAAACTCTTGATGAATTCTTGATCAAAATAATAAATTAAGAACATGGGGGTCAATTTATGATGTTTAAAACCATTGTGAACCATCTATTTATTGATCTCTTTGCATTGGGGGGTCTCAAACCCTAGTTGTGAGCTTGATGAGGCATTGGTGGATGCACACACTACCTACAGAAGAAACAAAGCTATGCATGGATATGTTTAGACATATTTTTGGTACTTTGGTTTGTAAACAAAGAAAAAACAAAGTATGATACAATCAAATATGCTTCGTGATCTCTCATAATGCAAACCCAATGACTGAGGAATAAGGAGGATGCCAAGGTGTGATCCGAAAGCCAATGCACATGATGAGATATCATGAGGGATATTATGGTCAAAATTGGGGTCTTACACCATGGACCTTTTGGACACTTTTCACTTTACTCTTGATGAACTTCTAAGCTTATCTTGTTTATTGTTCATTGCATTATACCTCTGCCTATTGCATTTGTCGCGGCTGGAAAAATCACAGAGTTGCCACCATCCTTTATTTGTTCCAAAGGAACATAAAAAATAATGATAAAACCTATAAACTAAGGGTGAGATGTCAGGTTCTGGAGTCGATTAAGTAAGGGGAAGGTGTCAGGAACCCCTTACATCCATTGTACTCAATGTGATCCTCCTTTAACTCAAAGGTTAGTGTGTGGTTAAATATATTTGCTTGATTATCGATTAATTATTAACTATTTACTATATTTATAGAAAATATCTTTACATAAACAGACGGGATACCCAAAAAGATTTTTATAACCGTACTCGCTAGAGTTTATAACTTTGTGCCTACGTACCTTCGCATTAGGAGAAAGATCAGAGTACCATAGTTCTTCTTAATAATATTGGTTGGTTGGTTATTTTTATCCCTTAAAAGTTTTTCACGCATCGGGGTGGAGAAATATTCAATTTTTAAAAATGCCTTAATACACTAGGGTAGAGGTCTTACAATGTGAAATGTGTTGAATTTGTTTTTATCCCTTTATTACTTGCAAAAAATAGTATTTAATTTATTTAAGACTGTAAAGTAGAGGTCATAATTAGGTATTAGACATAACCCTTTATCCCGATTTTATCCCCGACTTAACCCTTGAAAACCTTAGAGTGTTATCCCATACTATATCCCACATCCTTATAATTTTGAACATGTAATTTAATTTAAATAGGAAAAATAAATTAAATAAAATTTAATAAGGTATATCCCTTATCCCGATTTTACCCCTAATTTTCATGCCTTAAATCCCTAGAGATTATCCATGATTTTATCCCCAGTTTCTTGATTTAATTAACCCTAATATAAGTAATATAAATCCTTAATCAATTAAATTTAAATGTTATAATTAATAGAATTAACCCTAATTCATTTAATTAAATTAAAACCTAAATCCTAAATGAAATAGTTAAATAATTACTAATTTAATTCTAAAAATTAATAAATTAAATATTAAGATTGATTAAAATTACAATTATTAATTAATTGGACTAATTATAAAGTTCTTTAAGTTAATAAAAAATTAATAAAATTAATTAGTTCAAAAAACAAGGAGGGGGGTATATTTTGAACTGGATTAGTAATGGGTCACTAAATGGGGGGTGAGGATAGCAATGAGAGGAAGGCCCATTAGGGTCTGGGCCCAACTGTCCCTAAGGTCTACCTAGGAGAGTCCATGATTGACTCTCAACTAGGGCGTTAGATCAATTGACTGATGAGTCAACATGATCAAGCAAGGATCGTTGGATGAGATGACTATGTAAGTAAGCCAATCGAAGGGACGGGATATGAGGTCAACTGGTGGACCGGGGTGTACCTGACCGCGTCAGATCAGTCAAAGGTTAGCTCATCTGAAGGCCCTATGGTGGCCACGTGGGGGAATCCAGGGATGTTTGGGGGACGTATTTAAATCAATTTCTCCTCAGACCACCCTCATTTTTCTTCTTTCACTCTCTCTCTTATTCCTCTCTCTCTCTCTCTCTCTCTCTCTCTCTCTCTCTCTCTTCGCTCCACTCTCTCTTCTGACCACCCTTATCTGCCTTCCATCTGCAACCCTTTTCAGTTTTAGATTGAAGTTCAACCAAAAACTTCAAACCTTCATCAAAACCTTCAACCTCATCCCCATCCCTAGAACCCCATCCCCACCTTCATATTTGGGTTCCTCATATGAACCATAGTACCTTAACCCAGGAACCCTAACCGGGTTCGGATGAACCCCCAAAAATACTAAGGGTCTACAAAGAATCCTAATCTTTTCCCAGATGAACCTTATGGTTCATCACATGAACCCTAACCCTATATAAGAACCCTAACCCTAAAAATCTCCAAAAACACCAACTTTTCCCAAATCAAACCTTAATCCAAGGAAGATTCTTAGATCGACCTTTCCCAAATCCCAATCAAACCCTCAATCTTTCGAAATTAAACCCAAAATTTTCTAACCTTAATCCCTTTCAGTTACCCCAAAATCAACATTAACAATCACAACAATCTAGAACAACAATTGGCAATAAAATGATGCATTTAAATTTAATGGAAGTTCAGAGACCAACCCATAAGGAGGAGAAATTCTCAAGTATAAAGGTAAAATAACTCTTCCTAATCTCCTTTGATTCTACTATTCTTTTATGTCTCCTATCTAACTTCTTCTTTTTCTTTGTTTGATGCGAGGTCCTTCTGGATCTTGATATAGGCCAAGCTTAGAGAAATTACGGTTTCAATGTGAAACCCTAATCCTAATTTGGTTCAAGCTTTAGTGAAAGGATCGGGATTGCAGCAGCAAAAGTATTTTCCTTAGGGTTTTTCGTTGTCCCTTCTTCTCTCAGATTTCTCAATATTTATAGATTAGTTTAAGTTTTAGGACTTTAATTTGATTGATTAGTTTATGGATTTTTAGGATTTTATTGTAATTAGATTAATTGATTTAGTAAATTCATATTGATTTTAAACGTATTTGATTTAGATTGATTTTGTGTGAAAATAGAATTAAGGTTTAGGGGATTTATAATGTATATGGTCTGGGTCTGATTTGTAATTCATAATTTTAATGTATTTGAAATCATAAATGACAATATTTGATTGAACTTGAAATCTACAAGTTTTGATTCATTGCTGATTTGTCTCTGTGTAAAGTTAGGTTTCCCGCGTGAGGAAGAATATCGTGAACTTGGGTTTGGATCTTGGGTGGCGGAACCGGATCTTGCTTACCCAGTTGAATCATGGGCTTGCTTGGGTCACGCTTGACCTAATTTGGAAAGGGCCCAGTTTGGGCCAATACATTTTTGACCCAAAACAAACATCCAATAACATTAATGTATAAAAGATAAAAAAATAAAACAAAATTAAAACTAAAACCGGTTAAATGCCCTCTCAAATATTTAATAATCTAATTAATTTATTAAATTAATCAAAAAACAAATAATAACCTAAATTACTCATATTTTTTAATCTAAACTTGATAAAATCCAATTAACATTACTACTATATAATTAATCTGTCGAATTGAATAATGAAACTTAAACTAATAGTCTCAAGAATAATAGTCTTAGAAATTTATTAATATCACTAACAAAATCCAATTAAATTAACTTACTAATATTAACCCATGATTAATTGATAAACCATAATTAGTCTAACAATTCAAAACATAAACTAAACAAAAAATAATTTTACTAACCTTAATCAAAACCTAATTGATTTAAGGATCATTCTTTAAACAAATAACTAAACACCTAATTAATCCTAATCAAAAGAGAAACCAACAACCCTTTATGATATTATTAGCCTGTTAATGATTCGATCATGGTAGGAAAAGAAAAAAAAGGTATCCTTTGAATTTTCAGGTCATTGGGGTTGATTGGCAAGGGCTGTGGGCATGCTAAAATATGTTAAAAGAAGAAAGAAAAGGTGGTCAAAATTCGGGGTAGGATAGCTGCCCCTATTTAATCAGCTTCAATCCGAGACGATGATGACGATGAGCCTTCATCTTCTCATGGTGGAGATGGTTAAATATAGAGAGAACCCCCTAGTTTTGATCACGACACTAGTGGATCCTGGAATGAGCAAGGATTTCTCAATCCTTGGTGCATTGATGGGTAGGCAAACTGATCCATAGTGAAACCCCGATGTTACTTTGTTGGTTAATTTCAGCCTGTATGGGTGAAATTTGTGTATGATTCCCATTGATCATCTGACCGCATTCTGGAATCGGGTAAAAGTCTAATGATACCCAAATCATTATGGATGAAACCCCTTAATAAAGTTCTTGTGAAACCCCTCTGATGGATCCCTTTGGTGAAACTAATGATAAAACCCTTTTGATTAAATCCCCTGGTGTATTTGAAGGAACGTACCCCTTGTGTGGGATAGGTTAATAAGCTGGGAAAGTGAGACGTGAAGATATGCTCACTAGTTGACGATGATCATTCAGGATGATCGACTACTGGATAGATTCCTTTGAGGACTTACAGTGAATGAGCTTGCTAGGGAAATCTTTTGTTGAGAAAGTACTTTTGAGAGTGTTACTTACTAGGAAGGCCAATCAGCATTCCTACATGGGGAAATGTATTTGGTATAGCTGAGGATTGGACCTCTAAGAATGGTCACAAATCCTATGCCATGTATTATGTATGCAAGTTCATGTGTATGCATATTTTAAATTGATGTATGTTTTATGCATGATGCAGTTTTTTGTCTGACGTCCCTTAAGATTTTGATATGTCCATGGAACAGGCCCTGATGCTCTTGATATCTGAGAGTATGCAATATGACTTTTTTTTAAAAGGAAGAAACTTTTATACTAGTTAGATCGTGAATGTTGATTTATGGACCCCATGTTTGGCTTCAGAGGAAAAGTTGGAAGCATATGGTCCCTTTGACGTTTTTCGAAATCGAAGTAAAATATATTTTCTCTTGAAATCCCTTTTTATTATGCCCAATGTTTCAATGTATTATTCATAAATAATTGACATTTTATAATAAAGCCGAAATATTGAAAATCAAAAGAATAAACTTAAAAGTATTTTTAAACAATTAAAAACAAATACAAAATCAATTAAATCATGAAAAATATTAATAATGATCCAAAAAATAATTTTAATTCAAAATATGAAAGAGGAAATTATTTGAAAATTTTGGGTGAAACTCTCATATTTTTTGGATCAATATTAAAGTTAATATGAATTAATGAAAATAAAAGGATTAAAATTAAAATCAGAAAATAGCAAAAATGTGGACCACTTGATCTCCCTCATTAATTGAGGTGGCAGATCAAGTGGTCCTCAACGCGCGTTCCACAATGGACATTAGTCAATGCGCTGCAGGGATGGTATTTAAAACCAACGCACGAGATTAAAATGTTTTGCAAGGATCCTATGGTGTGAGAGATGCCAACACACCGCCGGAGCTGTAACTCAAGTCTTCTTCTCCGGTGGACCTCACCGGACTGGTCCACTCTCAACCATCACCAAAATAAAAAAGGAGGACATGATCTGAAAGAAAAATTGGCGTAGAGCACGAATCTGACCTCAATTTCAACTAACTCCACATATATAGAAAGATATGAGGAGTTCAATTTTGAGGTGTGTCAACTGAGTTGCTTCGATTTGACCTTGAAGCAACTCAATCTTCTTGCCTACATTGGAAGGACTTCAGACAACCAAAGGTCCAGAGAATTGAGTAGAATTGACTGAGAATCGAAGAGATGAAGTTTTCTGAAAATTACCTTCAATGCTATGCAGTTCTTGATGTTGCTTGCTCCAAACACGATTTGATCACACTTGAGGAGCTTGCAGGAAGTGATTAGAGAGGTTGCAAGGCTATGGATCCTGGAGTTCTTGAATCTCCAACAGTTGAGATTCAAACTCAAATTTCAAATTGAAATTTCTCAGGTTTTCCTTTAGATTGAGAGGGTTTCAATGGGGGGAAAAGCTGGCGCGCAAAGTGTTATTCAAATGAGCTCAGAAGCCTTCTATTTATAGCCAAAGGGAATGATATTTGCACACTTCAAAATTTATCCAAAATTGGCAATGTGGATGGCACGAGTGCATGGGCATCTACAGGCCCATGATGCAATGCATAAAGGTCCAAAATCAATCAAGTTGACATCTGAATGAAGCTTCAATGGCAAGGCAATGTGAACTGAAGTTTGCACATTTGATTCTTTCCATTGATGCAACCCTGTTAAAGCCATGCGCAGACCTAGCAATATTTGTCAAAAATGAATGAACTCGGGTACTTTGGAAAGCACGGATCAAGGGGAACAAGTTTGATGTTGAACACATTTCCATTTGGAGCTTGGAACATGGAGAATTTTGAGGTGGAAGTTTGGAAATTTCAACATGTTGAAATTTTTTCTAAGTGTAAAGCCATATATCTCAATATTCCACCTTACTTAACTTTTTATGTGAGCTTCAAATGAGAAAAGTGTCTTCATCAAAGTTGTATCGCTTTCAAATAAATTCAAAATGGTCACCAATTTCATGGCATTTGGATTTAGAATGATAGAGTTATGCATTTTTGAAGTTTGGAAAAATCACTTGTTCAACGGTATAGGTAAAAAATGACCTATAATGTAACCTCATATCACATGCTCATAAAAGTTGAATTAGCTCCCACTACAAACATAAACGTTGAAGTATATATCTTGAATTTGATTGTACAACTTGGAAATCTTTAATATCATAAAAATTGACCAAGTTATGGCCTTGGGAAGTTGACTTTCAAATTAGGGTTTAAACAAAATGACCTATAATGTTTCATCATAGAAAATGATTTTCCAAGCGAAACTAGCTCTAGGTCTCAACATGAGAGTTGTTTGGAATGTCATTCAGAGTACCTTGGATCCTGGAATCATATTCGTATTCTGAAAATTGTAGGAGATAGGGTCTAGGGAGACCTAGTTTTGATCAGATGAATTCATCTGGCCAACCACCATAAACCAACTTGCTAACCTTCAATTCTTTGGACTTTCTTGGCTCATGGTAGATTATATATGCATAATATTATGAATTTTGAAGTGCCCCTTGAGAAATTTGATCAATTGGTGAGATAGCTTGTTGGAGAAGTTACTCAAAATACCCAGTCAAACTAGGGTTTCCAAGGCAAATCACCCTCAAACTCTTGAAGAATACTTGATCAATATAAATGTAAAGATCATTGAAACTCATATATGATGCTTGTAACCATTCTTGGATCAATCCGTGGTTGTGATCTTTGGTCATGAGGGTCTCAAACCCTAGATGTGAACTTGATAGATCAATGAAGATCATGCCCTGACTTCAAAAGGGTTAGACAAATGCAAAGACATATTTTTGGTATTTTGGTTAGTAAAAATGATAAAATACAAGCATGATACAATCACATGGTGCTTGGTGATCTCTCCCAAAACAAACCTAATGAGGGGTAAGGAGGATGCCAAGGTATGATCCCAATGCTAATGCATATGATGAAATTGCATGAGGGATCTTAGGGTCAAAATTGGGGTCTTACAGCTGCCCCTATTTAAGGACATTCTAACTGAGGAGGCGAAGGTTAAAATCTTCATGTCGACTCAGTAGAATGGGCTTAAATAACAACATATAGAAATAAATTTTGGTCCCTAAGAGACCTCATGATGCATATGATATGAATGTAAAAGTTAATGCTCTGTGGGGAAATATTTCCACAAAGGAAAAGAAATCAGGGAGACCGAAAATCCACAGGAGCATAATGCGTTCCATAAGGAAAAATCGCTGGGAAGACAGAGACTCTGGCGGAAAAAGGGTTATGCGTAGGCCAGGCTACGACTTAAAACTGCTGGGGGATTCGAGGAATTCCATATAAAATGGAAAGACTGAGACGGGGTACAACAACTTTTGCAAGGGATGCGAGTAAGTCAGGATAAAACTGAAGTACTTGAATCATGCAGGGAAAGCGATTTCACTAAGGAAACGCGCACTCAACTCAACTGGGGAAGAAATAAACTTCAATACAGGAAGAGCAGAAATCTATTATCTACTACTGTTACTGGGTGAGGAGATAATAAAGATCTGACAGAGAGGACATCCGTCATCGTTTAGGATGAACATATCAAGGATGACTCGCTGAGGATTTCCAAGAGGGAGTATTCATTATCGGTTACTGGGTAAGAATAACCTTGCTGGGGAAAACTACAGGAAAATAGGATTTACAACTACCAGTTACTGGGCAGAAGACCAAAGATGAGAATACCCGTCATTGGTTAGGATGAACATATCAAGGATATACTCAATAGGGAAGAAAATCTGTCACCGGTTAAGATGAACATATCAAGGATAAACTTGCTTGGGACTGTCAAGGAGGATACCCGTCATCGGTTAAGATGAACATATCAAGCATATACAAACTGAACAACAAGAAATAGGGATTACATCTATCGAATGCTGGATAGAAGACCATCAAAGAGAAAATCCGTCACCGGTTAGGATGAACATATCAAGGATAGACTCTGTGAGGGGAGAAAATAGGAATTACATCTATCAGTTACTGGATAGAATACCATCAGAGAGTATCCTTCACTAGTTAAAGTGAACATATCACAGATAAACTCTGTGGGAAAATATAGGGTTTACAACTACCGGTTACTGGGTAGAATACCACAAGGAGAAGGAAATCCGCCATCGGTTAGGATGAACATATCAAGGATTAACTCTCTTGGGAACAAAATAGGGATTGCAACTACCTTTTTACTAGGTAGAATACCATGGATGAGAATATTCTTCATCGGTTAGGATGAACATATCAAGGATAGACTCATGCAGGGGAAAGAAAGATACCCGTCACCGGTTAGGGTGAACATATCAAGGATATACTTCCTGGGGAATCAGAAACAAATGAATCTACTAGGGATTCCACTGCTGGGAAAATTGGGATACTTTTACTAGGTATTGAGCAAGAAGTAACAAACTGCCAACTAAGAAGAATATTACCAGTTACTGGGTAATAAGCTCTTAGGAGACTCAAAGCATCTACCTAGGTAAGAGCTAGAAAGAAACAGTCAATCAAGACTCAACCCAATGAGGACATAACTCAAGGGGAGTGATTCCATCCAGATAATCAACTGGGAAGGAAACTGAAATAATAATCATCCACGAGGAAACAAATTTAGTGGGGAAGAGGAGAAAGGTTAAAGTCTTTCTGCCTAAAGGGCCGACCTTCTATAATTGAAAGAGGACAGACACCGAACTTGTATGGGGATAAAGTACCGCCATAACATAGAATGAGAATCTCAAACCAACAAATTAATCAAATATGATGATGCAAATATGCAATTATGAAATTATATGAATGTATATGTATATGTATATATGACGATTATGCTGACAAAACGATTACAAAGGAAGAAAGGTGTCGCAAAGAATTTGAATCATCAGTACAATCCTCGGTCAATCCGCAAAAAAAGGGAGATAACTGCTGGAGAACAGAGAGATCAACATCTCAAAGGCTTAAATCTAGCCGAGAAAGAAGATTTGCTGAGGAGAGGAAATATTGTCAAGTCTGCATGGAATTTTAAGTCAACGCCATATCAAATGGGAGATAACCATACAGAGGATAAACATAAATAGCTGCTCAGAAACCAGGAGGAAACTCTGACTGGGATCAAGTCAGATGGCGACTGGTGGGGAAACCAACGCGATCCACTGGGGAAAACATCTTACTCTGCTGAAGATCAACCCTGTTGAGGGAAGAGAATCGAAACTCCGTTGGGGAAATACAGAAACTCTGTCGGGGAAATAACACGCTGCAAGGTACTGAATCAACCAACTCAGCTGGGGAAAAGAATCGAAACTCAACTGGGGGATCAAAACACTCTGCAGGGGAACCTGATCAACAAAATCGATTGGGGATCAAAACACTCTGTAGGGGAACCTTACTTAACTTTTAATGTGAGCTTCAAATGAGAATAATGTCTTCATAAAAGTTGTAGCTCTTTAAAATAACTTCAAAATGGTCACCAATTTCATGGAATTTGGATTTATAATGATAGAGTTATGCATTTTTGAAGTTTGGAAAAATCACTTGTTCAATGGTATATAGGTCAAAAATGACCTATAATGTAACCTCATATCACATGCTCATAAAAGTTGAATTATCTCCCACTCCAAACATAAAAGTTGAAGTATATATCTTGAATTTTATTTTTCTACTTATAAATATTTCATCTCATAAAATTTGAGCAAGTTATGGCCTTGGGAAGTTGACTTTCAAATTAGGGTTTAGATAAAATGACCTATAATGTTTCATCATAGAAAATGATTTTAAAAGAAAAACTAGCTCTATGTCTCAACATGAAAGTTGTTTGGAATGAAATTTAGAGTAACTTTTCTCTTGGAAGCATTTTCATGTGGTGAAAAGTGTAGGAGATAAGGTCTAGGGAGACCCAGTTTTTATTAGATGAATTCATTTGGCCAACCACCATCAACCAACTTGCTAACCTTCAATTCTTTAGAATTTCTTGGATTATGATAGATCATATATGCATAAGATGATGAAGTTTGAAGTGTCCCTTGAGAAATTTGATCAATTGGTGAGATAGCTTGTTGGAGAAGTAACTCTAAATACCCAGTCAAACTAGGGTTTCCAAGGAAAATCACCCTCAAACTCTTGAAGAATACTTGATCAATATAAAATCTAAAGATCATTGGAACTCATATATGATGCTTGTAACCATTCTTGGATCAATCCATGGTTGTGCTCTTTGGTCATGAGGGTCTCAAACCCTATATGTGAACTTGATAGATCAATGGAGATCATGCCCTGCTTCAAAAGGGTTGGGCAAATGCAAAGACATATTTTTGGTATTTTGGTTAGTAAAAATGATAAAATACAAGCATGATACAATCACATGGTGCTTGGTGATCTCTCCCAAAACAAACCCAATGAGGGGTAAGGAGGATGCCAAGGTATGATCCCAATGCTAATGCATATGATGAAATTGCATGAGGGATCTTAGGGTTAAAATTGGGGTCTTACAAAGCGATAGCCTTCTTATGACAAATCTTTTGAATTGATCTACTCTAGGCATAATCGTCATCAAAGACCACACGGGATGAGAGCCCGAGTGTCCAAGACAGGATAATCACTTACTTAAGCTTATTACTTTTTCCACAAGCCTGGGCTTTAGCTTCACACCTTTGAAAATCACAACCAATATGATATGACAGGAATAATAATATAATAAAGAATAAAGTAAATAAATAAATAGATAACAACAATAAAGGAAAGAAAATACACAAAGAAATAAGCAGAACCCTAAAACCCAAGGTTAGGATGGACTCTCATTAGGGAAAGTATTAAGAACTCCCCAGTCAAGGCTTCATCTGTAGCGGATGGAAAAATGACAAAGTCGCCACCATCCTTTATTCGTTCATAAGGAACAGGAAAATAATGATAAAACCTATAAACTAAGGGTGAGATGCTAGGTTCGAGAGTCGATTAAGTAATGGGAAGGTGTCACACACCCGTTACCTCCATTGTACTCAATGGGATCCTTCTTTAATTCTATGGTTAATGTGTGTTTAAAGATGTTTGCTTGATTATCGATTAGTTATTAATTATTTACTATATTTACAAAAAATATCTTTACTTAAATAGATGGGAGACCCAAAAAGATTTTTATAACCGTACCCGTTAAAGTTTACAACTTTGTGCCTACGTACCATTGCATTAGGTGAAAGATCAAAGTATCGTAGTTCTTATTAAAAATGTTGGTTGGTTGGTTGTTTTTATCCCTAAAAAATTTCTCACGCTTCGGGGTAGAGAAATATTCAATTTTGAAAGATGCCTCAATACACTAGGGTAGAGGTCTTATAATGTGAATCGTGTTCAATTTATTTTTTGTCTCTTTATTACTTGTAAAAAAAGTATTCAATTTATTTAAGACAATAAACTAGAGGTCATAATTAGGTATTAGACAAAACCCTTTATCTCGATTTTATCCCCGATTTAACCCTTGAAAACCTTAGAGTTTTATCTAATATTGTATCCCACATTCTTATCCCATTTAATTTTGAACATGTAATTTATTTAATTAGGAAAAATAAATTAAATAAGATGTAATAATTAATTAAATATGAATGTTATAATTAATAGAATTAACCCTAATTCATTTAATTAAATTAAACCATAAATCCTAAATGAAATAGTTAGATAATTATTAATTTAATTCTAAAAATTAATAAATTAAATATTATGATTGATTGAAATTACAATTATTAATTAATTGGACTAATTATAAAGTTCTTTAAGTTAATCAAAAATTAATAAAATTAATTAGTGAAAAAAACAAAAGGGGGGGGGGGTATGTTTTGAATTGGGATTAGTAATGGGCCACTAAATGGGGGGTGAGGATAACAATGAGAGGGAGGGCCATTAGGGCCTAAGCCTAAGTTGTCCATAAGGGTCCACCCATGAGAGTACATGATTAACTCTCAATTGGGGCGTTAGATTAGTTGACTGATGAGTCAACATGATCAAGCTAGGAGCGTTGGATGAGATGACTATGGAAGTAAGTCAATCGAAGGGACGTGATGTAAGGTCAACTGATGGACCAGGGTGTATCTGACTGCGTCAGATGAGTCAAAGGTCAACTCATCTAAAGGACCTATGGGGGGCCACATGGGGGAATCCAGGGAAGTATGGGGGACGTATTTAAATCAATTTCTCCTTAGACCACCCTCATTTTTATTCTTTCACTCTCTCTCTTCTTCCCCCCCCCCCTTTCTCTACTCCTTGCTCCACTCAATCTCCAGACTACTCTTCTCTGCCTTCCACCACCCTTTCATGTTTCCAGTTGAAGTTCAACCGAAAGCTTCAGCCTTAATCCTTGGCCGATTCATATATCAGCCTTTCCCAAATCCCAATCAAACCCTCAATCCTTCGAAATTAACCCCAAACTTTTCTAACCCTAATCCCTTTTGGTTGACCCAAAATCAACATTAACAGTCACAACAATCCATAACAACAATTGGCAATAAAACGATGCATTTAAATTTAATGGATGTTCAGAGACCAACCCACACGGAGGAGAAATTCCCTAGTAAAAAGGTAAAATAACTCTTCTCGATCTCCTTTGATTCTACTGTTCTTTTCTATTTCCTTTCTAACTTCTTCTTTTTATTTGTTTGATTCGAGGTCCTTCTGGATCGTGATAGAGACTAAGCTTAGAGAAAATTAGGGTTTCAACGTGAAACCCTAATCCTACTTTGATTCAAGGTTTAGTGAAATGATCAGGATTGTAGCAGTAGAAGTATTTTCCTTAGGGTTTTTCATTGTCCCTTCTTCTCTCATATTTCTCAGTATTTATAGATTAGTTTAAGTTTTAGGACTTTAATTTGATTGATTAAATTATGGATTTTTAGGATTTTATTATAATTAGATTAATCGATTTAGGAAATTCATATTTGATTTGAAATGTATTTGATTTAGATTGGTTTTGTGTGATAATAAAATTAGGGTTTAGGGGATTTGTAATGTATATGGTCTGGGTCTGATTTGTAATTCATAATTTTAGTGTATTTGAAATCATAAATGACAATATTCAATTGAACTTAAAGTTTGCAAGTTTTGATTCATTGTTGATTTGTCTCTGTGCAAAGTTAGGGTTCTTGCGTGAGGAAAAAGATGGCGGACTTGGGTTTGGATCTTGGGTGGTGTACCGGTGTCATGCTTACCTGGTTGAATTATGGGCTTAGGTCACGCTTGACCTAATTTGGAAAGGCCTGATTTGGGCCAAGTCATTTTTGACCCAGAACAAACATCCAATAAAAGTATTGTATAAAAGATAAAAAATAAAACAAAATTAAAACTAAAACCGGTTAAATGCCCTCTCAAATATTTAATAATCTAATTAATCTATTAAATTAATTAGAAAACAAATAATAACCTAAATTAATCATATTTTTTAATCTAAACTTGAGAAAATCTAATTTACATTACTACTATCTAATTAATCTGTCAAATTGAATAATGAAACTTAAACTAATAATCTCAAGAATAATAATCTTATTAATTTATTAATCTCACTAACAAAATCCAATTAAATTAAGTTACTAATATTAACTCATGCTTAATTGATAAAACCTATTTAGTCTAACAATTCAAAACTTAAACTAAACAAAAAATAATTTTACTAACCTTAATCAAAACCTAATTGATTCAAGGATCATTCTTTAAACAAAGAACTAAATACCTAATTAATCCTAATCAAAAGAGAACCAACAATCCTTTATGATATCATTAGCCTGTTAATAATCCTATCATGGTAAGAAAAGTAAAAAATGTCTCCTTTGACTTTTCAGGTCACTGGGGTTGACTGGCAAAGGCTTTGGGCATGTTAAAATTTTGTTAAAAGAAGAAAGAAAAGGTGGTCAAAATTTGGGGTACAATAAAATTCATCTATTTAGATAACACACATTAGCACACATATGGTTTTCTCTTGTGCCACCTAACAATGAGACATAAGGAAGTACACTTTGCACCCACATGAATTTCTCTTGGGCTACCTAACAATAAGACCCTAGGTTAGTCTGTATCTGATCAAGCATTATTTTTTATCCATCTCTTTCCCTCTGATGTATCTTGATCAAATTATATTTGATAAACTAGAACCTACAACCTTGTGCACATTCCCTATGTCATTCTCAAGTGACCATGAGTCCCTTGATCACTTGTGGGACTTGTATCTGTTACTTTGGAGCTTTTAGCCTCTCAAAAAGTACAAGATCTCAAGCACCAGTCAGGCATCAACAATTTGCCTCATCCCCATAGACCATCTCTGAGAACTTGTTTCAAACAACTTGTCTGACATTTGTTAATACCTTAGGATTGTCATTAATTTTGTAAAACAAATAATGTAATCATCTCTATTGTTTTAATATGTTGGGTTGAAGAAGTTCAACATCTGGACCAACATGTCATGTACGATGTCACGACATCATGCCTGTGACATCGTACATGTGTAGAAAACTGAATTAATTAATTCAGTATATATTCTGGGATTAGTGAGGATATTTGGTGAATATCCTAACTCCCATGTGGAGGTCTTAAAGACTCAATCAGAATATATATATAGGCTCCAAATATGGAGATATATATGGAGAGATTTTAGGAACTAAAAGATTGAAGACCTTATTTGTAGCAGAAATTTTCTGCTAGCTTTGTAACAGCAAAGAAGAAGTTTGCTGCGATTTCTGAAGGCCCAAATCCAGTTGGGTGATTAGGTTATAAATAGCATATTGTAACCTAGTATTTGTAAGCCTCTTAGAATGAAAAATTAGGGGTGTGTGTGAGGTAAACCTCCCAACCTGTGGGAAGGTTACCATGTGTTTCTCAGTGTTCAAAGCTGAGAGTATTTGTAACTCAAAGCCTGTAGGTAAGAGTTGTTTGTTCTTGAATGAAGTTGTGAAGCAAGTTTAAGTTGTTTAGCATTACATTGTATTTGTAGTGATAGGAATGGAAACAGGAGGTTTCTATCTAGGAGTTCCTAGGTATAGATTGCATTGGGTAGGGATTAAGTGAAGAGTTATAAACGGGGGAGTTTAACTCTGAATTAATACTGCTGATAGTGGATCTTCTTCCTGGCTTAGTATGCCCCCAGAGTAGGTGATGTTGCACCGAACTGGGTTAACAATTTCCTGTGTTTGTTTACCTTCTGCATGTTATAATCCTGTCTGCCATAACTCAGCTTGTATTTCAGTCTGCTTATCAAGATAATAACAGACCTGATACATAGCCTTCTGTTTGAATGTCAATCAGAATGTTTGACATTCATCATTAACAACATATACTGAATAATAGGCAGGTTGGTTTTTCTGCTTCAGTTCAGTATTTATTTCAGTCTGGTTATCAAGAGGATAACAGACCTGGGCAATGGATCATTGTGAAACTGTCAAACTGGATGTCTTGACAGTTAGTCATGTATGTTGATACTGAAGTAGAGACTGGTTAGTCTTTTGCAGTACAACAAATTTAGCACAGTCGGTTTTCAGGGACATAACTGAATCAGCAAAAGGTTTATGTTCTGGTTGTCAAACTGAATGTTGTAACATTCATTCCTGACAGCATGTGCTGAATTGTAGGATGATTAGTTTTTCTGTTTCAGTAATTTTCTCAGGCTAAAATCCAGGAAACTAACAACTGAACTACATGTAACGAACCTAACAAATGGCCTATTTGTTAGCACCCTAATAAGAGGAAATTAGATTAACTTGTTCAACCTTTATCTTAGGAAATACAAGTACAAGGCCAGCAAACTGGATTAATGTAACAGATGATGTCCAAATCACTATTGAGACATCTTGCTGATAACTGTGTAGGAAAGTAACAGAAGTTAGAGCTATGGTTGAATTTGTATAACTGTCTTGCTGTATTAGTTACAATGTTGGATCAGATGTCATGACTTGGAGTAGAACATCTGAATTCTGACTACGCCAGAATTTCAAATGGTATCAGAGCAGGCATCCTGTTCTATTTCTGGATGAGATCCATGGGTGATACTTTATGGTATCTTGCAAGGAGTTATGTTAGTACTGATGTTGGAACCTGTGGAAGGTTCTGTGGTTTCCCTGAATGGTCCCTTGAAGTAGGTGGATGGACTATTCATAACGGGAACTGTGTGTACCTGTCTCCGGAGGTTGGCAATTGGCCCTTGTGTGGGACAACTGTACTAGTATTGAATCATATTCAAACTTGGTATGTTCTTGGAGGCTGATCTGGTGAAGTGTGTGTTCATAGGTTGAGTTGTATTATGAATTCCGCTGCATAATACCTGGCAAAACTCAAACTCTGATGTAATTTCCCCTCATGTGGATGAAAGGTTGTTGTATTCAAGATTTCATCATAACCTACTGAGGATGTCAAAGATACTTGAGTCTCCTCAAGTCCACTCATCATGGTAAGAATCACCTGATCACTGATTAGTTTACTCCCTTGGGTAGTGTATATGAAGACCTTGAAGACTTTCAAGGAGGGTTTGTTCCAAGCAGGTGGAACTAATGTTCTATGTTATGTTAGAACATGTTGTTCAACAAGTATGCACCTACTGGTTGAAGAGCAGATGGTTTTAGGCGTCAAACAAAGAGATACTTTTGTTTGGAACCTACTCCTGACCTGGAAGAGGAGACATCTGTGTGTGCTAAGTTGACAAGGGTAGGGTCAACTGTGTGTGTGCTCAAGAAGGTCACTTTTAGAAGTCTGATCTCTAGAAGTGGAGCTGGTTGAGATGTGACATTGTGCAATTTCCTGCCGATTGTCTTATTCCTGTAGATTGATCAAGGTTGGATAGTTGTGCCCTGAAGTACTATGTTGTGTTGGAAGACAAGTCTCCTGGATGTTAGAAGTCAATGATGGGGTAACCTGATTGCAATTTCTTCTAAGAGGTTTGGGACCATGAATCTTGTTATTCAAACACCATGCTCTGAAGTGGCAGTTCTTTTAAGAAGGGAGAATATGAAGATTCATAGGATGGTTGAGGTAGTATGCTCTGGCAATGCATATCTACTATTGACTGGTGTTGTTTTCTTCACTAGTACTTATGTTCAACTGGAGTCTGATTGGTATGATTGAAGTATGTATAAGTATAACTCATAGAGTTATTTGCCACTGGTAGGGATGGTGTATGTCATGTTGAGACATTTGTGTACAATGGATGGATATTGGTGTGGAGTTTCCATGATTGTTAATTTGAGGGGGAGTTTTGGTTAACCTCCTCACGTTTGGTCAGCCTAGGGTCTGGTTGGCTGTTGACCTGTGTCACATGGGTTCTGGTTATTGTGTCACACATTTGCAAGGAAGGATTCATATCTCTCATTTCTAAGGGTGAATCTAATCTGGAAAGATTCTCAAATCTATTGAGGTGCTTGCAAGCAGAAGATGTTGACACAAGAAGAGTATTTTCAAAGTATTCTTATGGTGGAAGTATCTGAAAGGATAATTGGGAAAAGAGTTAAGATCAATGTCTACTTGTGCCAAGTACAAGTATTTAATTGATTATCCTTGGAGCTCCAGATAACTAATGTTCTTAAAGATATTGGAACATCTCATCTTCAAGATCCTGTGCAGAATCACATGAAGGATGGTACATTGGTTTATGATCTATCTCTTTGGTGGCAGCAAGAGCATATGATCTCTGAAAAGGTCTCCTGGCAAGAAACATGTTCAGCCTTGGTGTGTACAAGAAGAAGAAGACATCATAGTCTTGATGGTGGTTACTTGGATCAGTTTATTTCTGATCTAGGTAAGGAAGTGCATTGGCTAATGCACACTGTGGAGTTAAGAACAAGTGGCAACATTCTTGATATCATGGAAACAGCCTTGCTTTAGGAAGTGGAATCCTTGGTATAGCTGAAGGGTTAGTCTCTAACTGGTCCTTCTGAAGACTCATGCATTAGAGTGTCTGATGTCTTTGGAGAAGAAGCAGGAATTCATCAAGGTGTGAGCTTGGATGACTTAACTGCAAACCTGCAGGATGGAGGTTGTTTACTCAAACTTGGTTCCACAATCAAGTCTATGAGAGCATTGAACTCTTGTTCTATGTAGGGAGGAAGTTCTTTCAAGTGGCAGAAGAAGGAGCTGAATTCAACAGCTAAATGTTAAAACACAATGTTGTGACATTTGGTTCAACATCAGAATCTTAGTCGGTGAAGTGGCACATCAACTTAAGATAGAAGGGTCTATAGAGTTGTAGATTGGGTACTTCAAAAATATCGTTCTCATTGCAGTTCTTTGGAGTTGCTAGATGGAGAAGATGTTACATGTTCATGTCTTAGAGAATCTAAGTTTTGTTTAACATGTAGCTTGAAGTTCAAGTCTCACTTGGAAGGTCAGAATATCTTTGGGAGAAGTCTGATAAACTTGGAGAGGTCAAAAAGTGACATTTGACTTTTTCATATGAGGATTCATGAAGGAGGTAATCAACCAGTGGCATTTGGTCTATCTCAGAAGTGAGTTCGAAGAATCAAGATAATCAACATATGGCAGCTGATTATTCTTGAGGAAAGTCTGAGACAAATTACTTTTGAGCAGAAAAGTAGTAAGTTGAAGACAAAAGGAGGTGTTTTCTATTCATCTCTTGGAGCTTGTGGTAGCAGTTCTAAGCTATCTATGGAAGATTATATCTTGTAATGGGACGAGAATGTATATGTCCCAATTTGTGTCTGGTTTCTTTTGGATTAAGCTGGTGACTCAGTGATATCTGAAGATTATCAGAGGGTGTTCTTTGTTATGTTGTGAGGATGTCCTAACTAATGTTAGAACATTTTGTGAAGTGGTTTTCTGTTCTGGTTAGAAGAGAGATTGACACAGAGTGTGGATGTGTTCAACCAAGAGGGTTGAACAGAGAGTGTGCTCTTGAAGACATGAAGATGCGTCTTGTGTTTTCCATTCATCAAGTGGTCTGGGTTCTTCTTGAATCAGGAAGTTTGTAAAGGTCCAACTTTGGGGTGATGGATATGCTCATGTGTGATCTCCAAGTTTCAAGAGGAGAGTTGGTTGTTCATGACAGGGGGAGTTTTGTCGTTGCGCTGCAAGTAATCATCAAGCTTGTGGTCTATGTGTTCTCAGATAACTGGGTATGGCACCTTGTTAGTTATTAGGAAGATGTGGTGGATGTCAAGGCTGAGTGAGCAGAAGAATGTCCGACCGGATGTCATGACATTTCCTTGGACAATGCTGTTATTTCCTTCTGAATCTTAACGTCATGAGGAAATATGGATGTGGTGTGTCTAATTATGATAAATTAGAATAAGCCTGATTATTACAGTTGTGTGGTACAGGGGGAGTAACCATCTACTGGTGTTTGTGATTTTGGCTTTGGGGGTGCCAGATGTCAAGTTTCTACTAGAGGTACGAAAGTGGTCTTAGGAAATGTTGATAGGAAGAATACTTGAAGAATGCAGGCAAAAGCCACGTTGAATGTTAAGACATCGCGTGCAACGTGTCTGACTGCATATATGGAATAGTCTCCATGCACTGGAACTGTTGTTTTGGAAAAGAAACAGTCAAGAGCTATAAAAGGTATTCAAAGATAGTCTGAGATTTTGTTGGTGATTCTCTGACTGTTTCTCAGCAAATATTAATGAATCTTGACCAAGCATTTATTCCTACCGTTAATTCCTAAGCACGGGCTGGACTATTTAAAGGATGTAACAGCACTCCTCTTCTCACAAGAGAAACATTCCATTCCCTCTAAACCATGGGGTATGTTAAGGTTTGGGCAAACTGCGCCTGGATCTGGTTTTGTGAAGGGTTCATTTACAAATGTTTAGCTAAAAAGGGGGAGAGAAATATTATCCTGAGAATATACCGGAAGCAAGCAAGCAAGCAAAATGTGGTAGCAAGCAGAAGTTGGCTTCAGGCACTAAAGTCACTAACTTTGTATACTTCTTGTGTCTTGTGATCTGAGTTAAGAGGACAGTTGTGTCTTGTGATCTGAGTTACATTATCTATGTATTCAGCATTACATGTTCTTCAGGAAGCTCTACCGTTGAGGGGAAGGGTTCTGATGCAACTGATTCTTGTAGCTCTACTTCCTCATGTACACCAACTTTGGTGTTTATGGTGGTGGAGATAATGACAGAGGCTTATTTGTTTTAGCTAAAATTTGCCAAAGGGGGAGATTGTTAATACCTTAGGATTAGAATTAATTTTGTAAAGCAAATAATGTAATCATCTCTGTTGTTTTAATATGTTGGGTTGAAGAAGTTCAACATCTGGACCAACATGTCATGTACGATGTCACGACATCATGCCTGTGACATCGTACATGTGTAGAAAACTGAATTAATTAATTTAGTATATATTCTGGGATTAGTGAGGATATTTGGTGAATATCCTAACTCCCATGTGGAGGTCTTAAAGACTCAATCAGAATATATATAGGCTTCAAATATGGAGATATATATGGAGAGATTTTAGGAACTAAAAGATTGAAGACCTTATTTGTAGCAGAAATTTTCTGCTAGCTTTGTAACAGCAAAGAAGAAGTTTGCTGCGATTTCTGAAGGCCCAAATCCAGTTGGGTGATTAGGTTATAAATAGCATATTGTAACCTAGTATTTGTAAGCCTCTTAGAATGTAAAATTAGGGGTGTGTGTGAGGTAAACCTCCCAACCTGTGGGAAGGTTACCATGTATTTCTCAGTGTTCAAAGCTGAGAGTATTTGTAACTCAAAGCCTGTAGGTAAGAGTTGTTTGTTCTTGAATGAAGCTGTGAAGCAAGTTCAAGTTGTTTAACATTACATTGTATTTGTAGTGATAGGAATGGAAACGGGAGGTTTCTATCTAGGAGTTCCTAGGTATAGATTGCATTGGGTAGGGATTAAGTGAAGAGTTGTAAACGGGGGAGTTTAACTCTGAATTAATACTGCTGATAGTGGATCTTCTTCCTGGCTTGGTATGCCCCCAGAGTAGGTGATGTTGCACCGAACTGGGTTAACAATTTCCTGTGTTTGTTTACCTTCTGCATGTTATAATCCTGTCTGCCATAACTCAGCTTGTAATTCAGTCTGCTTATCAAGATAATAACAGACCTGATACATAGCCTTCTGTTTGAATGTCAATCAGAATGTTTGACATTCATCATTAACAACATATACTGAATAATAGGCAGGTTGGTTTTTCTACTTCAGTTCAGTATTTATTTCAGTCTGGTTATCAAGAGGATAACAGACCTGGGCAAAGGATCATTGTGAAACTGTCAAACTGGATGTCTTGACAGTTAGTCATGTATGTTGATACTGAAGTAGATACTGGTTAGTCTTTTGCAGTACAACAAATTTAGCACAGTCGGTTTTCAGGGACATAACTGAATCAACAAAAGGTTTATGTTCTGGTTGTCAAACTGAATGTTGTAACATTCATTCCTGACAGCATGTGCTGAATTGTAGGATGATTAGTTTTTCTGTTTCAGTAATTTTCTCAGGCTAAAATCCAGGAAACTAACAACTGAACTACATGTAACGAACCTAACAAATAGCCTATTTGTTAGCACCCTAATAAGAGGAAATTAGATTAACTTGTTCAACCTTTATCTTAGGAAATACAAGTACAAGGCCAGCAAACTGGATTAATGTAACAGATGATGTCCAAATCACTATTGAGACATCTTGCTGATAACTGTGTAGGAAAGTAACAGAAGTTAGAGCTATGGTTGAATTTGTATAACTGTCTTGCTGTATTAGTTACAATGTTGGATCAGATGTCATGACTTGGAGTAGAACATCTGAATTCTGATTACGCCAGAATTTCAAATGGTATCAGAGCAGGCATCCTGTTCTATTTCTGGATGAGATCCATGGGTGATACTTTATGGTATCTTGCAAGGAGTTATGTTAGTACTGATGTTGGAACCTGTGGAAGGTTCTGTGGTTTCCCTGAATGGTCCCTTGAAGTAGGTGGATGGACTATTCATAACGGGAACTGTGTGTACCTGTCTCCGGAGGTTGGCAATTGGCCCTTGTGTGGGACAGTTGTACTAGTATTGAATCATATTCAAACTTGGTATGTTCTTGGAGGCTGATCTGGTGAAGTGTGTGTTCATAGGTTGAGTTGTATTATGAATTCCGCTGCATAATACCTGGCAAAACTCAAACTCTTATGTAATTTCCCCTCATGTGGATGAAAGGCTGCTGTATTCAAGATTTCATCATAACCTACTGAGGATGTCAAAGATACTTGAGTCTCCTCAAGTCCACTCATCATGGTAAGAATCACCTGATCACTGATTAGTTTACTCCCTTGGGTAGTGTATATGAAGACCTTGAAGACTTTCAAGGAGGGTTTGTTCCAAGCAGGTGGAACTAATGTTCTATGTTATGTTAGAACATGTTGTTCAACAAGTATGCACCTACTGGTTGAAGAGCAGATGGTTTTAGGCGTCAAGCAAAGAGATACTTTTGTTTGGAACCTACTCTTGACCTGGAAGAGGAGACATCTGTGTGTGCTAAGTTGACAAGGGTAGGGTCAACTGTGTGTTTGCACAAGAAGGTCACTTTTAGAAGTCTGATCTCTAGAAGTGGAGCTGGTTGAGATGTGACATTGTGCAATTTTCTGCCGATTGTCTTATTCCTGTAGATTGATCAGGGTTGGATAGTTGTGCCCTGAAGTACTATGTTGTGTTGGAAGACAAGTCTCCTGGATGTTAGAAGTCAATGATGGGGTAACCTGATTTCTATTTCTTCTAAGAGGTTTGGGACCATGAATCTTGTTATTCAAACACCATGCTCTGAAGTGGCAGTTCTTTTAAGAAGGGAGAATATGAAGATTCAGAGGTTGGTTGAGGTAGTATGCTCTGGCAATGCATATCTACTATTGACTGGTGTTGTTTTCTTCACTAGTACTTATGTTCAGCTGGAGTCTGATTGGTGTGATTGAAGTATGTATAGGTATAACTCATAGAGTTATTTGCCACTGGTAGGGATGGTGTATGTCATGTTGAGATATTTGTGTACAATGCATGGATATTGGTGTGGAGTTTCCATGATTGTTAATTTGAGGGGGAGTTTTGGTTAACCTCCTCACGTTTGGTCAGCCTAGGGTCTGGTTGGCTGTTGACCTGTGTCACATGGGTTCTGGTTATTGTGTGACACATTTGCAAGGAAGGATTCATATCTCTCATTCCTAAGGGTGAATCTAATCTGGAAAGATTCTCAAATCTATTGAGGTGCTTGCAAGCAGAAGATGTTGACACAAGAAGAGTATTTTCAAAGTATTCTTATGGTGGAAGTATCTGAAAGGATAATTGGGAAAGGAGTTAAGATCAATGTCTACTTGTGCCAAGTACAAGTATTTAATTGATTATCCTTGGAGCTCCAGATAACTGATGTTCTTAAAGATGTTGGAACATCTCATCTTCAAGATCCTGTGCAGAATCACATGAAGGATAGTACATTGGTTTATGATCTATCTCTTTGGTGGCAGCAAGAGCATATGATCTCTGAAAAGGTTTCCGGGTAATAAACATATTCAGCCTTGGTGTGTACAAGAAGAAGAAGACATCATAGTCTTGATGGTGGTTACTTGGATCAGTTTATTTCTGATCTAGGTAAGGAAGTGCATTGGCTAATGCACACTGTGGAGTTAAGAACAAGTGGCAACATTCTTGACATCATGGAAACAACCTTGCTTTAGGAAGTGGAATCCTTGGTATAGCTGAAGGGTTAGTCTCTCACTGGTCCTTCTCAAGACTCATGCATTAGAGTGTCTGATGTCTTTGGAGAAGAAGCAGGAATTCATCAAGGTGTGAGCTTGGATGACTTAACTGCAAACCTGTAGGATGGAGGTTGTTTACTCAAACTTGGTTCCACAATCAAGTCTATGAGAGCATTGAACTCTTGTTCTGTGTAGGGAGGAAGTTCTTTCAAGTGGCAGAAGAAGGAGCTGAATTCAACAGCTAAATGTTAAAACACAATGTTGTGACATTTGGTTCAACATCAGAATCTTAGTTGGTGAAGTGGCACATCAACTTAAGATAGAAGGGTCTACAGAGTTGTAGATTGGGTACTTCAAAAAGATCGTTCTCATTGCAGTTCTTTGGAGTTGCTGGATGGAGAAGATGTTACATGTTCATGTCTTAGAGAATCTAAGTTTTGTTTAACATGTAGCTTGAAGTTCAAGTCTCACTTGGAAGGTCAGAATATCTTTGGGAGAAGTCTGATAAACTTGGAGAGGTCAAAAAGTGGCATTTGACTTTTTCATATGAGGATTCATGAAGGAGGTAATCAACCAGTGGCATTTGGTCTATCTCATAATTGAGTTCGAAGAATCAAGATAATTAACATATGGCAGCTGATTATTCTTGAGGAAAGTCTGAGACAAATTACCTTTGAGCAGAAAAGTAGTAAGTTGAAGACAAAAGGAGGTGTTTTCTATTCATCTCTTGGAGCTTGTGGTAGGATTTCTAAGCTATCTATGGAAGATTTTCTCTTGTAATGGGATGAGAATGTATTTGTCCCAATTTGTGTCTGGTTTCTTTTGGATTAAGCTGGTGACTCAGTGATATCTGAAGATTATTAGAGGGTGTTCTTTGTTATGTTGTGAGGATGTCCTAACTAATGTTAGAACATTTTGTGAAGTGGTTTTCTGTTCTGGTTAGAAGAGAGATTGACACAGAGTGTGGATGTGTTCAACCAAGAGGGTTGAACAGAGGGTGTGCTCTTGAAGACATGAAGATGCGTCTTGTGTTTTCCATTCATCAAGTGGTCTGGGTTCTTCTTGAATCATGAAGTTTGTAAAGGTCAAACTTTGGGGTGTTGGATATGCTCATGTGTGATCTCCAAGTTTCAAGATGAGAGTTGGTTGTTCATGACAGGGGGAGTTCTGTCGTTGCGCTGCAAGTAATCGTCAAGCTTGTGGTCTATGTGTTCTCAGATAACTGGGTATGGCACCTTGTTAGTTATTAGGAAGATGTGGTGGATGTCAAGGCTGAGTGAGCAGAAGAATGTCCGACCGGATGTCATGACATTGCCTTGGACAATGTTGTTATTTCCTTCTGAATCTTAAAGTCATGAGGAAATATGGATGTGGTGTGTCTAATTATGATAAATTAGAATAAGCCTGATTGTTACAGTTGTGTGGTACAGGGGGAGTAACCATCTACTGGTGTTTGTGATTTTGGCTTTGGGGGTGCCAGATGTCAAGTTTCTACTAGAGGTACGAAAGTGGTCTTAGGAAATGTTGATAGGAAGAATACTTGAAGAATGCAGGAAAAAGCCACGTTGAATGTTAAGACATCGCGTGCAACGTGTCTGACTGCATATATGGAATAGTCTCCATGCACTAGAACTGTTGTTTTGTAAAAGAAACAGTCAAGAGCTATAAAAGGTATTCAAAGATAGTTTGAGATTTTGTTGGTGATTCTCTGACTGTTTCTCAGTAAATATTAATGAATCTTGACCAAGCATTTATTCCTACCGTTAATTCCTAAGCACGGGCTGGACTATTTAAAGGATGTAACAACACTCCTCTTCTCACAAGAGAAACATTCCATTCCCTCTAAACCATGGGGTATGTTAAGGTGTGGGCAAACTGCGCCTGGATCTGGTTTTGTGAAGGGTTCATTTACAAATGATTAGCTAAAAAGGGGGAAAGAAATATTATCCTGAGAATATACCAGAAGCAAGCAAGCAAGAAAAATGTGGTAGCAAGCAGAAGTTGGCTTCAGGCACTAAAGTCACTAACTGTGTATACCTCTTGTGTCTTGTGATCTGAGTTAAGAGGACAGTTGTGTCTTGTGATCTGAGTTACATTATCTATGTACTCAGCATTACATGTTCTTCAGGAAGCTCTACCGTTGAGGGGAAGGGTTCTGATGCAACTGATTCTTGTACCTCTACTTCGTCATGTACACCAACTTTGGTGTTTGTGGTGGTGGAGATAATGACAAAGGCTTATTTGTTTTAGCTAAAATTTGCCAAAGGGGGAGATTGTTAATACCTTAGGATTGGCATTAAATTTGTAAAACAAATAACGTAATCATCTCTGTTGTTTTAATATGTTGGGTTGAAGAAGTTCAACATCTGGACCAACATGTCATGTACGATGTCACGACATCATGCCTGTGACATCGTACATGTGTAGAAAACTGAATTAATTAATTCAGTATATATTCTGGGATTAGTGAGGATATTTGGTGAATATCCTAACTCCCATGTGGAGGTCTTAAAGACTCAATCAGAATATATATAGGCTCCAAATATGGAGATATATATGGAGAGATTTTAGGAATTAAAAGATTGAAGACCTTATTTGTAGCAGAAAGTTTCTGCTGGCTTTGTAACAGCAAAGAAGAAGTTTGTTGTGATTTCTGAAGGCCCAAATCCAGTTGGGTGATTAGGTTATAAATAGCATATTGTAACCTAGTATTTGTAAGCCTCTTAGAATGAAAAATTAGGGGTGTGTATGAGGTAAACCTCCCAACCTGTGGGAAGGTTACCATGTGTTTCTCAGTGTTCAAAGCTGAGAGTATTTGTAACTCATAGCCTGTAGGTAAGAGTTGTTTGTTCTTGAATGAAGCTGTGAAGCAAGTTCAAGTTGTTTAACATTACATTGTATTTGTAGTGATAGGAATGGAAACGGGAGGTTTCTATCTAGGAGTTCCTAGGTATAGATTGCATTGGGTAGGGATTAAGTGAAGAGTTGTAAACGGGGGAGTTTAACTCGGAATTAATACTGCTGATAGTGGATTTTCTTCCTGGCTTGGTATGCCCCCAGAGTAGGTGATGTTGCACCGAACTGGGTTAACAATTTCCTGTGTTTGTTTACCTTTTGCATGTTATAATCCTGTCTGCCATAACGCAGCTTGTATTTCAGTCTGCTTATCAAGATAATAACAGACCTGATACATAGCCTTCTGTTTGAATGTCAATCAGAATGTTTTGACATTCATCATTAACAACATGTACTGAATAATAGGCAGGTTGGTTTTTCTGCTTCAGTTCAGTATTTATTTCAGTCTGGTTATCAAGAGGATAACAGACCTGGTCAAAGGATCATTGTGAAACTGTCAAACTGGATGTCTTGACAGTTAGTCATCTATGCTGATACTGAAGTAGAGACTGGTTAGTTGTAACACCCCGATGAAATAAGGATAATTAATTAATTTAAATTAATATAATATTTATTAATTTAATTGATTAATTGGATTTTAGTATTTGAAATTATTATTATTGGGTCATTATTTTATTTTATTGGAATAAAAGTTGGAAGTTAGAAAAAGGTCCCATTTAGTAAAAAGGTTCCATTTGGTAAAAAGAGTATTTTTCACGTGAAAAGGGAAAAGAGACAGAAAAGTGGAAAAAGGAAAAAGGGCAAAGAGCCAGAGAACGAAGGTTGAAGGAAGGAAAAGCTTGGAGCTCAGAGATTGCCGGATTAACTCAGGTAAGGGGGGTTTATCGTCGTTTGATGGGTCTTATGGGATAACATGTAATGGGTAGTGATAAACCATGGATTTTGACTCTGATTTGAATGATACAATGCAGAAAGTGTGAAATATTTGATGAACGAATTTGGATGATAATTGACGAAAATTCGTAGGAATTAGAGGTAGTAAGGTTAGCGATTTGGGAAGCCGAATGTGTATGATCTGTAATTGATAAAACGAACGAACAGGTATGAAAATTGAACTGTAGAAGGTTGGGATTGTAGAGATCTCGTAGCAGAGAAAACCCATAGCAGACCTGGAAAACTGGATTCTGGTCATACGCGTATGGCACTAGGCAATACGCGTATGGGATGGCTTAGAAAAGGGGGTTTTGGCGTTGGTACGCGCCATACGCGTGTGATGCGCGTATTCCATGAGTGGTACGCGTATGGGGTATACCATACGCGTATGAGTGAAAAAGATGATGTTTTGAACGTGAAATTGTCTCTGTTGGTACGCGTATGAGGATGTAGTACGCGTAGCATACGCGTATGGGAATGGGCAATACGCATATGGACTTGGTCAGGAATGGGCAATACGCGTATGGGCATAGGCAATACGCGTATGGGCAGACTTGTGGTTTTTCTGAACTATTGTTGTGCAGTTTTTGGTTGTTTAGGCTGAGTGATGTGACTTAGCTGATGTATGACGTAGTAGGGATCATTTCCCGTTGTTTTGAGTAGTATAGGTATTAGTAGAGTGTGCTAATACTGTGTTTGAGTATGCGGCATGATATGATATGCTTGTGTGATAAAATATTGATGATGTGTGATGATATGCATGATACTGTGAATGTACCAGTTATGTGTGCATTTGTGAATAGACTGTTGTATGGCTTAGAGTGTGAGCATATGTCTATTCTTGATTTGTTGTTGATGATGTAGCATTGCTAGGTGATTAGCATGCATATTGTGGCCTTGATGGTGGTAGCTAATTCCCATGGTGAGGAATTAGTGAGTAAATCATTTTGATTGTTGTTGATGTTTGCATGCTAGGTGATTAGCGTGCATAGCATAGCCCTTGGGGTGGTAGCTAATTCCCATGGTGAGGAATTAGTGAGTGAGTCGCTATGTCTCAAATGAGTGGGACTAGTGAGCTTGGTAGCCGTGCCTGGATTTGGACGGTGAGGTTGAACTATATGTTCACAAATAGTCGGTACCGCATGCATGGAGTCTCATTGCATAATATACGTATGGCGTATAATATGAATGGATGTATTCCAATATTATACGTGTGTTTTGTTGGTTGTGAGTATTACGTTGAGTTGATGTGCTATTACTGAATATATGTTTGGATTAGGGTGATGAAGTGTGTTAAAATTACTTAACATGACATGATATTTGATAATACTTATTATATCGATTGAAGGACTCACCCTTACAATTGTTTTTCAGGTAACGAGCAGTGATTGAGTAGGAGCTAGTACTTGGAGTCTAGAGTAGTTCCTTAGTGGGTCATGCTCTGATAGATGTAACATCGGGAAGGGATGTTTTAAATGTTTTACTGTTGGTTGTGAACCATTTTACATGTAATGTGTTACATGTTTTGATTGATTTGATTTATATCCGCTGCGATTTATGCAAATGTTCATTTGATTAAATAAAGAGCATGACTGTTATTTTGGAACATGGTGTGAAGTGATTATGTGACACCCTTAACTGCATAATTACTCTGATGTTGTATTTTGATATTTAATTAAATTATTGGGGTATTTTAGAAGGGTGTTACATTAGTGGTATCAGAGCATAGCCGGTCGAGTCGAGTCGTAATTATTATGTTCCCCTGTACGGGATAGGTGTTGTGTAACCCTATCAGTACTTATTGTTTTAGCTTGTTGGGTTTTCAGAATAGAGATGGCTGGAAGAGGTAGAGATTATGCTGCGATTGCTGAGGCTCTGGGTATGCTAGCTGGAGTACTTGGAGGGAATCCGAATGTTGTGGGAATGGGAGCTGCTCGTCAACTGAGTGAGTTCCAGAAGAACAATCCTCCAATGTTCAAGGGAGCATACGATCCAGATGGTGCTCAGAAGTGGTTGAAGGAGATCGAGAGAATCTTCCGAGTGACTGAGTGTGCCGATAATCAGAAGGTCAGGTTCGGTACGCATATGCTGTCAGAGGAAGCAGATGATTGGTGGGTTGCTACCCGCACTGAGTTGGAAGCTGCTGGGAATGCTGAGATAACTTGGGCTGTGTTCAGAGAGAGATTTCTGAGGAAGTACTTTCCAGAGGATGTCAGAGGAAAGAAAGAGATAGAGTTCTTAGAATTGAAGCAGGGTAACCGGTCTGTTACTGAGTATGCTGCTAAGTTCACAGAGCTGTCGAAGTATTACACTCCCTATAACGAGGCTACTGGGGAATTTTCAAAGTGTGTGAAGTTTGAGAACGGGTTGCGTCCCGAGATCAAGCAGGCTATTGGGTATCAGCGGATCAGGGTGTTTTCTGATTTGGTTGACTGTTGCAGGATTTTTGAACAGGATTCCAAGGCCAGAGCGGAGAGCTATCAGCAGAGGGTGGATAGGAAAGGTAAGAATCAGATTGATCGTGGGAAACCGTATGCAGCTGGCAAAGGTTTCCAGAGACAGAGTGGGATGAAGAGGCCTAGTGGGGGAGACTCTAGTGCCCCTGCTAAGTGTTACAGATGTGGTCAGGCTGGGCATCGTATCCATGAATGTACCAGTAATGAGAAGAAGTGTTTCAAGTGTGGAAAAGGTGGTCACTTGGCTGCAGACTGCCGGTTGAAGACTGTGACTTGTTTCAACTGTGGAGAGTTGGGTCATATTAGCCCACAGTGTCCTAAGCCGAAGAAGGAGAATCAGTCGGGAGGCAAGGTCTTTGCTTTATCGGGTTCTGAGACTTCTGCAGATGATCGTTTGATCCGAGGTACGTGTTATATTAATGGCTTTCCTCTTGTAGCTATTATTGACACCGGTGCTACTCATTCCTTTATATCTTTGGATTGTGCTGTGAAACTTAAGTTAGAGATATCTGAGATGCGTGGTAGTATGGTGATTGATACTCCTGCGAAGGGTTCAGTGACTACTACTTCGGTTTGTTTGAATTGTCCTTTGAGTATTTTTGGTAGAGACTTTGGAGTGGACCTAGTGTGTCTTCCACTAGTGCAGATTGATGTTATTCTGGGTATGAACTGGTTGGTGTGTAACCGAGTCTATATCAACTGTTTTGATAAGACTGTGATCTTTCCTGAGATTGAGGAAGGAAAGAGTTTGTTTCTATCAGCGAGACAGGTAGATGAGGCAGTAGCAGATGGGGCAGAGTTGTTTATGCTGTTAGCGACTTTGGAGGCTAAAGATAAACTGGTGATGTGCGATCTAGCTGTGGTGTGTGATTTTCCTGATGTGTTTCCTGAAGAAGTGAATGAATTACCGCCAGAGCGTGAAGTTGAGTTCTCGATTGATTTGGTACCGGGTACTAGGCCGATATCGATGGCTCCGTACCGTATGTCTGCTGTTGAGTTAACTGAATTGAAGAGTCAGCTAGAAGATCTATTGGATAAGAAATTTATTCGTCCGAGTGTGTCACCGTGGGGTGCACCAGTATTGTTGGTTAAGAAGAAAGAAGGTACTATGAGGTTGTGTGTGGACTACAGGCAACTGAATAAAGTGACGATCAAGAATCGGTATCCTTTGCCGAGAATTGATGATTTGATGGATCAGTTGGTTGGTGCGAGTGTGTTCAGCAAAATAGATTTGAGATCAGGGTATCATCAGATACGTGTGAAGACTGAGGATATTCAGAAGACTGCTTTCAGAACAAGGTATGGACATTATGAGTATTCTGTAATGCCTTTTGGTGTGACTAATGCGCCTGGAGTATTTATGGAGTATATGAATAGGATTTTCCATCCGTACCTAGACAAGTTTGTTGTGGTGTTTATTGATGATATTTTGGTGTATTCGAAATCTGAAGAAGAGCATGCTGAGCATTTGAGAGTGGTTTTAGGAGTTCTACGAGAAAAGAAGTTATTTGCTAAATTGTCCAAGTGTGAATTTTGGTTAGAAGAGGTTAGTTTTCTTGGTCATGTGATTTCAAGAGGTGGTGTTGCTGTTGATCCTTCTAAGATAGAAGCGGTATCTAAGTGGGAAGCTCCGAAGTCAGTTTCCGAGATAAGGAGTTTTCTTGGACTTGCAGGTTATTATAGGAAATTCATTGAGGGATTTTCTAAGTTGGCGTTACCGTTGACGATGTTGACTAGAAAGGGGCAAGCTTTTGTTTGGGATTCAAAATGTGAAGAAGGTTTCCAAGAGTTAAAGAGAAGGTTGACTACTGCTCCTATTCTGATATTACCGAGTTCGTCGGAACCATTTGAGGTTTACTGTGATGCTTCATTGTTGGGTTTGGGTGGTGTGTTGATGCAGAACAAGCAGGTTATATCTTATGCTTCGAGACAATTGAGGGTTCATGAGAGGAACTATCCGACACACGACTTAGAGTTGGCAGCTGTGGTATTTGTTCTGAAGTTATGGAGGCATTACTTGTACGGGTCAAGATTTGAGGTTTTCAGTGACCATAAAAGTTTAAAGTATTTGTTTGATCAGAAAGAGCTGAATATGAGACAGAGGAGATGGTTAGAGTTTCTGAAGGATTATGACTTTGGTTTGAATTACCATCCGGGTAAAGCAAACGTAGTGGCTGATGCATTGAGTCGGAAATCATTGCATATGTCTCTGTTAATGGTTAAGGAATTGGATTTAATTGAGCAGTTTAGAGACTTGAGTTTGGTGTGTGAGAGTACTCACAATAGTGTTAAATTGGGAATGTTGAAATTAACGAGTGGTATTCTGGATGAGATTAGAGAGGGTCAGAAATCCGATGTGCTTTTGGTTGATAAGTTGACTCTAGTGAATCAAGGTCAAGGTGGTGAATTCAGAGTTGATGAGAATGGTGTTTTGAAATTTGGTAATCGGGTGTGTATTCCGGATGTTACCGAACTGAAGAAGAGTATTCTTGAGGAAGGACATCGTAGTGGCCTGAGTATTCATCCTGGGGCTACGAAGATGTATCATGATTTGAAAAAGTTATTTTGGTGGCCGGGAATGAAAAGAGAAATTGCGAGTTTTGTTTATTCTTGTTTGACTTGTCAGAAGTCGAAGGTAGAGCATCAGAAGCCGTCTGGGCTAATGCAACCGTTGGCTATTCCAGAGTGGAAGTGGGATAGTATCAGTATGGATTTTGTTTCTGGTTTACCGAGGACAAGTAAGAATTTTGAAGCTATTTGGGTGATTGTTGATAGATTGACGAAATCGGCTCATTTCATTCCGATCAGAATGGATTATCCGTTAGAGAGATTAGCCGAGTTGTATATTGAGAAGATTGTAAGTTTGCATGGTATTCCGTCGAGTATTGTTTCGGACAGAGATCCTAGATTTACATCGAAGTTCTGGGAAGGTTTGCAGAGGGCTTTGGGAACCAAGTTGAGATTGAGTTCTGCATATCATCCGCAGACTGATGGTCAGACTGAGAGGACGATTCAGTCACTAGAGGATCTTTTGAGGGTTTGTGTTTTGGAAAAGGGAGGTGCTTGGGATTGTTATTTGCCTTTGATTGAGTTTACCTACAACAATAGTTTTCACTCGAGCATTGGTATGGCACCGTTTGAAGCTTTGTATGGTAGGAGATGTCGGACACCTTTATGTTGGTATGAATCCGGTGAGAGTGTTGTGGTTGGACCGGAGATTGTTCAACAAACTACGGAAAAGATTAAGATGATTCAGGAGAAGATGAGAATTGCTCAGAGTCGTCAGAAGAGTTATCACGACAAGAGGAGGAAGTCACTTGAGTTCCAAGAGGGAGATCATGTGTTTCTTCGTGTTACTCCGATAACTGGGGTTGGTCGAGCTTTGAAGTCGAAGAAGTTGACACCTCGATTTATTGGTCCTTATCAGATTTTGGAGAGGATAGGGGAGGTAGCCTATCGTATCGCTTTACCGCCGTCACTTGCGAATTTGCATGAGGTTTTTCATGTGTCTCAGTTGAGGAGGTACATTCATGATCCGTCGCATGTAGTCCAAGTAGATGATGTCCAGGTGAGAGATAACCTGACTGTTGAAACATCACCTATGAGGATCGAGGATCGAGGGTTGAAGCAGTTGCGGGGTAAAGAGATTGCTTTGGTAAAGGTAGCTTGGGGAGGACCAGCAGGTGGCAATGTGACTTGGGAACTTGAGAGTCAGATGAAGGAGTCTTATCCTGAGATATTCACTTGAGGTATGTTTTCGAGGACGAAAACTCTTTTAGTGGGGGAGAGTTGTAACACCCCGATGAAATAAGGATAATTAATTAATTTAAATTAATATAATATTTATTAATTTAATTGATTAATTGGATTTTAGTATTTGAAATTATTATTATTGGGTCATTATTTTATTTTATTGGAATAAAAGTTGGAAGTTAGAAAAAGGTCCCATTTAGTAAAAAGGTTCCATTTGGTAAAAAGAGTATTTTTCACGTGAAAAGGGAAAAGAGACAGAAAAGTGGAAAAAGGAAAAAGGGCAAAGAGCCAGAGAACGAAGGTTGAAGGAAGGAAAAGCTTGGAGCTCAGAGATTGCCGGATTAACTCAGGTAAGGGGGGTTTATCGTCGTTTGATGGGTCTTATGGGATAACATGTAATGGGTAGTGATAAACCATGGATTTTGACTCTGATTTGAATGATACAATGCAGAAAGTGTGAAATATTTGATGAACGAATTTGGATGATAATTGACGAAAATTCGTAGGAATTAGAGGTAGTAAGGTTAGCGATTTGGGAAGCCGAATGTGTATGATCTGTAATTGATAAAACGAACGAACAGGTATGAAAATTGAACTGTAGAAGGTTGGGATTGTAGAGATCTCGTAGCAGAGAAAACCCATAGCAGACCTGGAAAACTGGATTCTGGTCATACGCGTATGGCACTAGGCAATACGCGTATGGGATGGCTTAGAAAAGGGGGTTTTGGCGTTGGTACGCGCCATACGCGTGTGATGCGCGTATTCCATGAGTGGTACGCGTATGGGGTATACCATACGCGTATGAGTGAAAAAGATGATGTTTTGAACGTGAAATTGTCTCTGTTGGTACGCGTATGAGGATGTAGTACGCGTAGCATACGCGTATGGGAATGGGCAATACGCGTATGGACTTGGTCAGGAATGGGCAATACGCGTATGGGCATAGGCAATACGCGTATGGGCAGACTTGTGGTTTTTCTGAACTGTTGTTGTGCAGTTTTTGGTTATTTAGGCTGAGTGATGTGACTTAGCTGATGTATGACGTAGTAGGGATCATTTCCCGTTGTTTTGAGTAGTATAGGTATTAGTAGAGTGTGCTAATACTGTGTTTGAGTATGCGGCATGATATGATATGCTTGTGTGATAAAATATTGATGATGTGTGATGATATGCATGATACTGTGAATGTACCAGTTATGTGTGCATTTGTGAATAGACTGTTGTATGGCTTAGAGTGTGAGCATATGTCTATTCTTGATTTGTTGTTGATGATGTAGCATTGCTAGGTGATTAGCATGCATATTGTGGCCTTGATGGTGGTAGCTAATTCCCATGGTGAGGAATTAGTGAGTAAATCATTTTGATTGTTGTTGATGTTTGTATGCTAGGTGATTAGCGTGCATAGCATAGCCCTTGGGGTGGTAGCTAATTCCCATGGTGAGGAATTAGTGAGTGAGTCGCTATGTCTCAAATGAGTGGGACTAGTGAGCTTGGTAGCCGTGCCTGGATTTGGACGGTGAGGTTGAACTATATGTTCACAAATAGTCGGTACCGCATGCATGGAGTCTCATTGCATAATATATGTATGGCGTATAATATGAATGGATGTATTCCAATATTATACGTGTGTTTGTGTTGGTGTTGAGTATTACGTTGAGTTGATGTGCTATTACTGAATATATGTTTGGATTAGGGTGATGAAGTGTGTTAAAATTACTTAACATGACATGATATTTGATAATACTTATTATATCGATTGAAGGACTCACCCTTACAATTGTTTTTCAGGTAACGAGCAGTGATTGAGTAGGAGCTAGTACTTGGAGTCTAGAGTAGTTCCTTAGTGGGTCATGCTCTGATAGATGTAACATCGGGAAGGGATGTTTTAAATGTTTTACTGTTGGTTGTGAACCATTTTACATGTAATGTGTTACATGTTTTGATTGATTTGATTTATATCCGCTGCGATTTATGCAAATGTTCATTTGATTAAATAAAGAGCATGACTGTTATTTTGGAACATGGTGTGAAGTGATTATGTGACACCCTTAACTGCATAATTACTCTGATGTTGTATTTTGATATTTAATTAAATTATTGGGGTATTTTAGAAGGGTGTTACATTAGTCTTTTGCAGTACAACAAATTAAGCACAGTCGGTTTTCAGGGACATAACTGAATCAGCATGAGGTTTATGTTCTGGTTGTCAAACTGAATGTTGTAACATTCATTCCTGACAGCATGTGCTGAATTGTAGGATGATTAGTTTTTCTGTTTCAGTAATTTTCTCAGGCTATAATCCAGGAAACTAACAACTGAACTACATGTAACGAACCTAACAAATAGCCTATTTGTTAGCACCCTAATAAGTGGAAATTAGATTAACTTGTTCAACCTTTATTTTAGGAAATACAAGTACAAGGCCAGCAAACTGGATTAATGTAACAGATGATGTCCAAATAACTATTGAGACATCTTGCTGATAACTGTGTAGGAAAGTAACAGAAGTTAGAGCTATGGTTGAATTTGTATAACTGTCTTGCTGTATTAGTTACAATGTTGGATCAGATGTCATGACTTGGAGTAGAACATCTGAATTCTGACTACACCAGAATTTCAACATTGACAAAGATTCCATGCCATGAGCCTTAAGAAATAGACAAGGGGTGAGAGGGAGAATTCCTATCCTCATTCTAAATATTTTGGGTACGGGACGAATGACCTAGTTTCTCAGAGTATTCACCTTTATTCATAGACTTTAGTGCAATTCCCGTCAATTCAGTATCAAGTCTGAAACTAGCCCCGTGGCTCCTCTTTTCAGATTCTTTTGCTTTAAACACCAATACAACTTCCTTTTGGGTCGGCAACTTCATTGTTATATACCTCAAAATTTTGAAACACCTCTATGGTTAACCCCCTTTTCTTTCTTAGTTTAAACACCATACTCCTTGTTTTTCTCTCTTTGGTTTAAACACTACAACTTTGGGTTGACACCTCAGTGGTTATACACCTCCCTTATGAAGGTGTGAAAAACACAAGAAATAGGGGGTTTGAATTGGGTTTTACAAGCAAAAGATTTTTCCAAAACAAAAACACCATTAACAAGTCTAATAATGAAAAGATAAAAACATAGAGATTTTTAACCTGGTTCGCTTGAAACTCAAAGCTAATCCAGTCCATCCGCCAAGATGATTTGCCTTATACACAAGGGCTTAATCCACAATAATCAACAAGTTACAATAAACACAAAGAATAATCTTCTTTGTATTCTCAAGGATCCAACTAAACCTTAGTCTCCAATGCATGCTTATATTGTGTAAGCATGTGACCGTTGAAGGGCAAAATAGGGAAAGCTCCTTGAGTGGCTATCCTCAGTTGGATGAGAAAGGAATGATACCATGTACTGTCCTTTCACCCATAAATTCAGTGAAAAGTGTGATTAATAGTATAGTCTTTGCCCACGAAATCAGGTTGTGGAAAGGTTGTTCTATTTTTACTGTGTAGTATTTGATCACGTTCCCATTTTGATCTTATCTTCAGATTCATTGGCTTTTGATAAAAGATGATTGAAGCATGAAGTGAAGAAGTATAGAGCTAGATTCAAAAACTTCATAACCTTGGGTTAGAACCTTGACAGCGTCAATAGTTTTGCTTAAGTTCTTTATTATCTTCAAAATCTTTAGAGTCTTCAGAATCCTCAGTCAGAACCTTGATAACTTCAATTTCCTGTCTTGAGATCTCCAGAATCTTCAGCTATATAACACAACTTCAAAAGCTTGCCATTCTTTAAAAGTTTGGTGAATAAAGTCACGTCCAGAAGCAAGAACTGAGAAAATATTGCAGCAGGAATATAAAGTCACCTCGAAAGCTTCTGAATGGTGAAATAACACAGAAGCAGAAAGAACATTGCAGTAGCAATATTGACGTCTTTCAGAACTTCTGATTGCAACACAAAAATGAAAAGTTCAGAAACTAATGATGTTGCACATTATATGATCAGAATCAGAACTGGTTGTTAAAGCTACACAATAACAAACCATTAGGGCACCAAAATTGTTCTCACACAAATACAATATTGTTATCATCAAAACTCAAGGTCTGGATGCATAACCAAATATTGTTCTAACAATCTCCCCCTTTTTGATGATGACAAAACATGTATTTTGATGAACAATTTTGTACAGGGTAATCATAGAAGAATACATCTTACAGAAGCACAAAGCTCCCCCTGAGATGTATAGTCTTATAAATATAAACTCATAATGAAAGAACACTTTCCTGGTTTACCTTTTGATGTACCAAAGTGAATATTTAGTGAGAATATGGTTTATCTTCATAAGTTAGTTGATGTTGTGTAGAACACTGGTTGATAACATCATCCTTTTTATAGGCTTTACTTTAGAATCTTTTCTTTAGAAAACCTTACTTCAGAAACTTATTTTCCTTGAAGGATAAGGTTTTCAGAACCTTAATTTTCAGAAGTAGTACCTTCAGAACCATTTTGATTCTTGAGAGTTAACAGAAGAATGATTTTCAGAAGTAGCATCTTCAGAACCATTTTGATTCTTGAGAGTTAACAGAAGAATTATTTTTAGAAGTAGCATCTTCAGAACCATTATGAGTGTTGAGAATTAACAGAAGCATGATTTTCAGAAGTAACATCTTCGGAACCATTCTGATTCTTGAGAATTATCCCTACCCAAAACACTTAATAAACTTTTCTCTAAGTATTTGTGAATAGAAACATTCAAGAATTGTTTGGGTCTTTACTTAGGAAATTAGATATCAAAATAAACACTTAATTCTTCCCCTTTAGAATGTTATGATTTCTCCCCCTTTGTCATCAATCAAAAAGATAAAAGATAAAAAAATAAAAAGAAGCAAAACATTTTTCATTGATTAAAAATGCAAGTAGGAAGGGCAGAGTACAACGAAAAGACACAAAAGAAAAATTGGAAAAAAGTTAAAGTAAAATCTATGGATTCTGGGGAGGAGGTGAAGGAGGAGGAGGAAGTCTTGACTGAATCAGCTGAAACATTAGATCTTGCTTATCCAGACGCTCGTTGACCTTTTCATTATTAGCCTTAATTTTCTCGATTGTTCTCAAAAGAGAAACTGGAATGGGCTGAGAAGCAGAAGCTTCTGAGACAAATATCTGATTTGGAGCTTCTTCCATAGCAGAGTCTTGAGGTTCACGAGCAGCAAATTCAATGTGTTGAACAATTTTGTTCCAGAGCTTCTTCTTCTTCTTCCATGGCTTCTGGAGAGGCCTCCTTGCTTTCAGGTGCAGGAAGGCATAATTAGGAATTCCTCAGCTTCCATAATTCTATTAAGGGTACGAACCCATAACAAAATTTGCTTTCATCTAGAGTGTACCCAAGATCCTTCATCTTGGTAATCTTGGAGTTCATCCAGCTTTTATAGGCTTCCCAAACTGAATCACTTGCAGCAGGGTTTGCAAAAGAATGACTGTCAGACATTGCTTTCTCCAAACGCCTCTTAGATTCAGAATCAAAATCTGTTAGAAACTTACTAAGGTCAGGAGAGGATTGTGTTGGTATTTTTGGATATTTAATGGCGAGTTTGATTCTGGACTCATCAAAGTCAAGACCAAAGACGACAGTTTGTGTTGGTTGAATAATGGGAGGTGATTTCTGGTTCGAATTCAAACATTCCTTCAGGAGTGCCGTCAGAAAAACTTCTTATAGGATATGCTCTAGGTGTTGTGAAATTTGGATTACTTGGTTGGGGAGCAAAAATAGTTGGTGGTGATGAGATGGGTGTAGGTTGTAACTGCGGAGAAGATAATGGCGGTGGTATAGATTGTTGTTCTAAAACAGGAGCAGAAACTAGAGGAGTTTTGGTGACAGATGTTGCTAAAGTTGGAGTAGATTTTGGTGGTGGAATTTCTATGACAGGTGTTGATATTTGTGGATTTATTTCTTGTGGATGTATTGGAATTGGTTCAGAAATGGTAGATTGAGATGAAGGTGTAATTGGTAAGATTCTAGACGATATTGAAATAGAATCTAAAGAAATGTCAGCAGAAGGAAACTTACTAGAAACTCTTGAAGATTGAAGGACCCCAAACATATCCTTCAGAATCATGGCTTTTTGGCACTCACTTAGACGCACCTCATCTTTGTCCTGAAAGATATCAATATTCTTCTTCTTCTGAGCCCTAGAAGATCCTTCGCCTTTGAACTCTTTCTTCCTTGTTTCATGGACATCTGGGTAAGTTTTTGGAAGGTTAAAAGGATTCACCAATGGGTCAATTCCATCCTTCAGACAACTTTCCAGATAAGCCATCAGAATCTGTGGAGGATCAAATTTGGTGAAGATAGGGTAGTCATCAATTGGATTTCTTGTACCACATATATCATCCTTGGTCAGATTGATTTTTGGTCTTCGAAAATTGGAGATAAGACCCATACTCTTCAGATTCTTCCCCAGAAGACTGTCCCAGCGTCCTTTACCAATTCTTCTATTAAGCCACTGACTAGAAGATCATCCACCACACCGCTTTCTACCAGAATATCTGAAATCAATCTGCCATTGGGAATGAACATGCTTCAGGCCTTCTTGGATGATCCACCAGTTATGGATTCTCTTATAGAATCCCTTATGAACTTGAACAGAAGTGATGACAATCCCAACTTAACACCCTTTTCCATAAGAAATAGCATAATTTTCTGACGAGTGTTGATGTAGCCAGAACTATTTGTACTTGGCGTGTGATTGATGGACCCCAAAATGATCTTGAACCACATCCTTAAGTTACTTGTTAAGTCCTTGGCATTAAGACCCTTTTCATCAACAAAGTTTATCCCTTCTTTAAATATGACAGGAGAGATATCATCATATCTCTTAGCAGTGATGGTTGCACTGTGAACCCTTTTTACTTTTCCATCATGACCAATAAGGTCCACAATGGACTTCTTAGTGATGAAAATCTTCCTATTCATGACATAAGAGGTTATGGTTTCCCTTTCAACTGTAGCATGAACCCATAATTGTTTTACCAACACAAGGTAAACTGGGTCTGTGAGTGTCTCAAATAAGGTGTTCCATCCTTGAACATTCAACATCTCCATGAAATCAAAACCGTTATCCTTTAGGTTTTTGAAATCTACTATGGTTTCACACAAAACTGTTAGCTCATTGACTGAAGTGTGGAGAGTTAACTTTGGGATTCATTCCAACGAGTTGCTTTCAGTTGCCTTTGAAGTTTGTTCAGCCATTGATGATTGTTGTTATTCAGCCATTGATTTTTTAGGAGGATGAAGATGATGATGTAGAACAGTTGAAGAGAGAGAAGAGAGGTTGTTTGAGGTTTGAAAAACTTGAAAGTGTTGGAGAATTGTGTGCCTAGTGTGAAAATGAGAGTGAAATGGGTCTAAATATAATCTTTTTCGCAATGATGACAAAAAGGAGTACGCAGTCATGGGGGGAAGTGTAAAGGTTTAGACCTAATTCCAAGAATTGTTAAACCCAATGTGTCACACTTTTATCACGCAAACTCAAAAAGTGGGACAACTATCTCCACTAATAACCATACAAAATCAAATGACCAGAAAATCATTAAATATAGTAACTGTTCAGAATAAGGAAGACAAATTGATAAGATTTCTTCTGATTAAAACCTTTCTGATTCATGAAAACTTCCTTACTTCAGAAAGCTTCATGTTTCAGAGTCAGAAAGAAAAACAATCTCATAATCTAATCTATAGTTCAAAAGACTTAACATTTTGAATCATATCTTTTTATTCTAGACACGGTTTCATAAATAGATTTTTCATAATGAATATGAATTTATCTTCAGCAAGGGGTTTTATAAAGATATTAGTCCATTGATGGTCTATATCAACAGATTTTAAATGAAAAAATCTCTTTTAACCATAGTCACCTAAAAAGTGATGTTTTATTTCAATATGCTTAGTCCTAGAATGCAAGATAGGATTCTTTGATAAACAGATAGCAGGAGTATTATCACAGAGAATAGGAATGTTACTCTCAGATATGTGATAATCTTCTAGCTGACTCTTCAATCAGAGTATCTGAGTGATGCATCCAGAAGCTGCAATGCATTCAACTCTAGCTGTTGATAGCGCATCTATTGACTATCTCTTTATGGACCATGAGATGAAGTTATCTCCCAGAAATTGGTAACTTCCAAAAGTAATTTTTCTTTCAATTCTATCTCCAGCATAGTCAGTGTCACAATAGCCTACTAATTTATACTCACTTGATATTCTATAAAATAAACCAAGATTAGTAGTACCTTTCAGATACCTAAAGATTCTCTTAACATCAGTTAAGTGAGTTTCCCTAGGATCTGATTGGAAACGAGCATATAAGCAGACACTAAATAAGATATCAGGTCTAGAAGCTGTTAGATATAGAAGAGAACCTATCATACCTCTAAAAGGCTTCTGATTTACCTTACTGCTCACCTCTTCTTTCTCCAGAATGCACGTAGAATACATTGGAGTCTTGGCTAGCTTACATTCTGATAAGTTAAATTTCTTCAGAAGCTCCTTTGTATATTTTCTTTGATGAATATATGTGCCTTCTGGTCTTTGATCAATTTGGACTCCCAGCAAGAACTTTAGTTCTTCCATCAGACTCATTTCGAATTCTGCATGCATAGACTTAGCAAAATCCTTGCACACCGACGCATTAGCAGAACCAAAAATAATATCATCAACATATATTTACACAACCAGAATTTCATTCTTGAAGGTTTTGCAAAAGAGAGTTGTGTCCACTTTCCCTCTAGTAAAATCATTTTCCAACAGAAAGTTGCTTAGTCTATCATATCAAGCTCTGGAAGTTTGGTTTAGACCATACAAAGACTTTTTCAGTTTAAAAACAAAATCAGAATTTTGAGAGCTTTCAAAACTAGGAGGTTGATGCACATAAACTTCTTCAGAAATATAACCATTTAGGAATGCACTTTTAACATCCATCTGATAAAGTATGATGTTATGATTGATTGCAAAAGAAATTAAAAGACGAATAGACTCTAACCTGGAAACTAGAGAAAAGGTTTTTTGTATAGTTTATACCTTATTATTGCCTATAACCTTGTGGTACTAATCGAGCTTTGTTTCTGACAATTTCGCCTTTCTCATTCCACTTGTTTCTAAAAACCCATCTGATTCCAATGACATGGAAGCCTTTTAGTTTCTAAACAAGATCCCAAACGTTGTTTCAGGTGAATTGATTAAGTTTATGTTGCATGGATATAATCCATTCATTATCTAGAAGAGTTTTATCAATGGATGTGGGTTCTATCAGAGACACCAAACCTAGAAGAGTCTCTTCAGAAGGTCTATATGAAGATCTAGTTATGACTGGAGAATTCTTGTCTACCAGAATCAATTCTTTAGAATAAAGAAGTTATTGATCTACTCTTGTTCTGACGATTTGGATCAACGATTTCTTCTAGTTAAGTCGTTTCTTTAGATTGTTTGGCTTTTCCTTCTGAGTCTTTTTTCCAGAGACAATATCTTTGGATTCTGAAAGGTTGATCTTCAGATCTGCAAATTTCTCAACTAGATTCGACTTTTCACGCTCAAGCTTATCATTGAATCTAACATGAATTGATTCTTCAACAATTCGTGTTCCTGTATTAAAGATGCTGCAGCGTTTAGACGTTCAAAATATCCTAAAAGTAAACACTTATGTGCCTTAGAATCAAACTTGTCAAGATTCTCTTTAGTGTTTAACATAAAGCATTCACATCAAAAAGGATGAAAGTAAGAAATGTTTGGATTTCTGTTCTTCCACAATTCATAAGGAGTCTTACCCAGAATAGGTCGGATAGAAATCTTGTTCTAAATATAACACACTGTGTTAACTACTTCTGCCCAGAAATGCTTAGCCATATTAGTTTCTTAGATCATGGTGCGACCCATTTCTTGCAACGTCCTATTCTTCCTTTCTACAGTTCCATTTTGCTGTGGAGTTCTAGGACAAAATAAATCGTGGGAAATACCATTTGAATCAAAAATATTTTCAAAAAGTTTATTTTCAAATTCGCCACAATGATCACTTCTGACTTTGACTAGTTTGCAATTCATTTCTGTCTGCACTAGTGAGCAGAAGGTAGAAAACCAAAGTGTGACTAGTTTATTTTCAAATTTTGCCTGTCATGTGTCGCGAGCATCCACTGTCCAGGTACCATGACTAGTGTCTCAGCTGAGCTATTAAGGATGTCTGCAACATAAATGATTTTATCCTTAGGTACCCATTTTTTGGGTCCTCTTTTGTTAGTTTTCCCAAAGTTTCTCACAACTTTGGGTCTTTTAGCAGAAGGATAATCATGAGGTATTTGTGAATTATACTTAGGTTTCAGAACGAACTTCCTATCCTTAGTATGATTTTGTGTCTGTGCAGAAATATCAGACTCAGTAACAGCCGACACAAAATGCACATAAAGAGGTTTTGGTTTGACCTTCTGACGTTCATCAGGTTTTGTAGTTTCTTTACAACCTACACCTTTCTTTCCATTTCTGCTAACTCCATAGATCAAGGAAGCCATTTTGGTTATATCTATGCTTTTAGCCAGAAAGTATTGGAATGCTCTGTCACATCTGATGACGCAATCAGTACCAAAAGCTTCTGAACTTATTTCCTCCTTTAGTTTTGAAATTTTTCTTTTCAAAGCAGAGTTATTACTTTCTAAAGAAAATAATTTTTCATTTAGAGAGGAAATATCATTCTCAAGCTCTTTCTGAGTTTCAGTAGCAGTTACTTAGACTTGTTTAAGGTCCTTGTGTTTACTTTGAAGACTCTGGTACTTTTCCAGCATTTCAGAAAGACAAATTTCAATATCAAAACGAGATAGGAATGATATCACGTACTTCCCTTTCTCCCAAAAATTCAGTGACAAGTGTGATGAATAGTACAATCCTTTCCCACAAAATTAGGTAATGGAAATATTTTTCGATTTTTACTATGTACTATTTGATCACGTTCCCATTTCGATCTTATCTTAAGATTCACTGGCTTCTAATAAAAGATGATTGAAGCATGAAGTAAAGAAGTAGAGAGCTAGATTCAGAAACTTCAGAACCTCAGGTCAGAACCTTGACAATTTCAGTAGTCTGGCTTGAGTTCTTCAGTATCTTCAGAATCTTTAGAGTCTTCAGAATCCTCAGTCAGAACCTTGATAACTTCAATTTTCTATGTTGAGATCTCCAGAATCTTCATCTATATAACACAACTTCATAAGCTTGCCATTCTTTAGAAGTTTGGTGATTAGAGTCATGTCCAAAAGCAAGAATTCAGAGAACATTGCAGCAACAATATAAAGTCTCCTCAAAATATTCTGATGGGTGAAATAACAGAGAAGCAGAAAGAACATTGCAGTAGCAATATTGACGTCTTTTAGAACTGTTATTGTAGCACAAAAGAGGAGTTAGAATGCAAAGTTCAGAAACTGATGATGTTGCACATCATATGATCAGAATCAGGACCGATTGTTAAAACTACACAATAACAAACCATTAGGGTACCAAAATTGTTCTAACACAAATACAACATTTTTATCATCAAAACTCAAGGTATAGATGCAAAACCAAATCTTGTTCTAACACCTTCTTGGTTTAAACACCATTTCTTTATCATGTCAGTCCCAGTGCTTTGATTAGATCCTTGTCATATTAGTCTCAGTTCCTTGACATGTTCCTGCTTTCTTTACTTACCATGTCAGTCCCCATACATCGGTAAGCTATTTTCTAGTTTAAACATCACAACTTTGGGACACACCTTTATGGTTAACCCCCTTCCTTTTGGTTGACACCTTCAGTGGTTATATACCATTTTTCTTGGTTTAAACACCACTAGCTTTTCTCTTTGGTTTGAACACCGCAACTTTGGGTTGACTCCTTCAGTGGTTATACACATCTTTCCTTGGTTTTGACTCCACAATCCCTTTCTTGGTTTAAACACCACAATCTCTTTCCTTTAGTTTAAACACCGCTTCAGTCAACTTCTAGATCTTTTCTAGTTTAAACACCACCGACAACATTTCTCTTTTCTCAGTTTTTATCCTCCGAAATATGAACCTAAAACTTCTTTATTGCACTATAAGGATACATAGGCACGAGGATACGAATCCTTGGCGAGCACTTTTCTTTTCTTTTCCCCTTTCTCTCTCTGGTTCCACAAACTACGAGGCTCTGAATTTCTCATTCCACTATGAGAGTATGCATGCCCGAGGGCCTCGATCCTTCTCGAGCACTCTCTTTCTAACCCATTTTCTATTTTGCAGGTACATGAAGATAACAACACCCATCCAAGCAAGATAATTCAAAACGGTTCCCATCGAGTACCGTGGATGTGAGGGGTGCTAATACGTTTCCCTTGCAAAACTGACTTCCTTACCCGTTTCTCTGTTCCTCTCGGGTTTTATCGATATTTCCCCTCCCTATTTTGGGATAAATAAAGTTTGATGGCGACTCTATTGTATGTTTGACCCTGAGACGCGATCAGGTACATTTTCGTCCAGTTTCAGTCACCACTTCCTACGTGACCATGTTGAAAAAGGAGATGTCGTATTTGAGCATGTTTATAGAAAAAATCAACTTGCAGATATATTTAGAAAACCTCTTACGACTGAACCATATTTCAACATTCAAAGGGAATTAGGCATACTTTCCTAAATATGATTTGTTACATACAATTTGTATAGTTTTTCTCTAACTTTCTATGGAAGTTCAATCACATATGAGTGCGTCCTTTATCAATTCACACGTGAGGTAATATTATTCCATTTTATTTCTTTTAAAGTAAGTCTTTTACTTTTGCATGTTGTCTATGTACCAAGTGCTTTATAAACTTGATGTATGAAATATTTCATGAATGTTCACTTCCAAAAATTAAAATTGATGTATTTTAATTTATGAGCTTATAGTGACTTCATGTTATTCTTCTTCCGTACTTGAAATATGTTCTTTGTGTATAGGCATGCTATCGATTATTAGTTCTTGCATAATATATGTGAGATTGTTGTTAATATATTCCTGCATGAAATATGTTTGAACATGTTATAATGTCAATAAAAATCTTGTAGCGTGTCATTGTTACGATAATTTTTTATTTATTTGAGTGGTGATAAATCTAAATAATCGCCTTGCTTGAGAACATGTGTATGCAACATTCAGGAGCACCAAAGGTAAATGTCACATAAACGTGTCGCTTTTGAAGCAACTCAGGAGTTTTTGATTGCATTGTATCCTTCATCTTTCATGTTTATTATATATGTTATTTGGCATAATTTGTGGCAACTATGTTATATTGTTGCTTAAATTGCTTTTATTTATGTTTAGGCATTTTCAATATTTATACCATTCTATGTGAGTGTTGTTTTATTGATGATTTTATCTTTGCAAACACCTATGTGTGTTATATTAAGATACTTCTCATGGATTGCTTTGTCTCTTTTTGATGTTGTCAAACGGGGGGGGGGGGGAGCATCTGCAAGATGAAGTTGGCATGCATACATTCAGGGGGAGCCTTCATGAAGACACGAAACATATTGTCTCAGGTTTTGCCATCATAAAAAAAGGGGAGTATGTGAGTGTAACTTCCCATTAGATGTATTTTGTATAAGGTCAAAACTAGGATACTTTAGCGTTTGTGTATATTGGACGGTATCCTCTGATTCTAAATGTGCATCTTAGCATTAGGAAGCATAAAAACATTTTGGACATGGATGGAAATGGTTTAGAAAAGGTTTCATGCATTAAAAATAAGTTTTCATGTGAGAAACAGGTCTATGTGTCGACACATACATGCTATGAATAGACACATGTGGATCATTTTTAAAGGTTGTAGCTTATGTTTGATGTGTCGATGCATAGAGCATTTCAGGTCGACACATGAAAGAAAAAATTATTCTTTGAGGCGACACATACGAGTTATGAGTCGACTCATGTAAGTCATTTTTAAAGCATGTAGCTTCTATTTGATGTGCCGCCTGTATGAGTCGACACATGCATCGAATGTGTCGACACATGAATTATATAGGTCGACATATGCATTAAATATCTTGAAAATTTTGTATTTTTTATAAACCTATTGCATTCCTATTTGCCTCCAACTTGCACATAAATATATACTTCATACATATATCATTTCAACACATGAAACCAGGAATATACAACGAGCTCTCTTAATCTTCAACCTACGTTCTATGCATACACACAAACAAACTACACATAACCATTTTTTGTTTGGGTGCCATCTAGAATCAGTTTTGATAACGGCCAATTTAGGTTGTTAAATTGTAAATTGGGTTGAGGATCTTTGGGGGTTTCAAATAAGAAAACCAAGCTAGGGTTTTCCTTCAAGATCAATTGGGGATTTGAAGGTTTTGGATAAGTTTATGCAAGTTGGATTCTTTTGAGTGGAAGCCTTGAATAATGGCGGTTTCTTACAAAGGAGTAACGTGAGACAGTGGATCATCTTGGGAAATCTTGGGTGACAATAATTCACAATTTGGATTCGATCGAGCGAAAGCTTTGAAGAACGGGGGTTGCTTGCAAGGGAGTAGCGTGAGATGGTGGATCAATTTGTATTGTTGGGTGACTTGATCAAAATCATATTAAGGGAAGAGAAAGTGTTAGAATCAACATCAAACATAGAGTTTGTAGGGTTGTATTTCTACATTTCTCTTGTAAATGACTTTTGCAAAGTCAGGTTAAATTTCATTATCTCAATTTGAGTTCGAATTGAGGGCAAACGTACCCATAGCGAGGCTGATTGGAGAACTACCTAAACTTAATCCTTGTGTCCCCTCTCTCTCTCTCTCTCTCTCCCTCTCTCTCTCTCTCTTTCTCTCTTTCTCTCTTTCTATCTATCTATCCATCTCTTTTCCTTTTCATTTGTAAATTATTTAATCCATCGATTGTGCGATCAATATGTTCAGTTAATTTTTTTTATAACATTTTGAAAAAAGTTTTTTTTGAGTTGATCACAATATATTAGATTGTGGTTGGATTTCAAAATCAGAAAAATTATACAAAATTCTAAAAGAAAGTGATTGCACACAAGGTGTTCGATAATTTGTCTCAATTGTATTTTTTTTGTCTTTTGTCATTTGAAATAGACTTTACTATTAGTGTAGAATTCAAGTGATTGTTGTTAAAAGTATTATGAATATTTTTTTCTCATTATCATAACTTGATTCTATATATGCATATCTGGACTTTTAGATAGAGGTTGTGTTTAGAGGATTCGATCCGGGTCACTTCCGCTAGTTGTTAAAATTTTCAAAATAGTTTTCTGTAAGTTTTTTTTTAAACTTGGGATCTAATCACCCCCCTCTAGATAAGTCGCCTTTGTCTAATAGAGAAACTCTTTGTAATTGTGTATATTGTACTTAGTCTAAACAATTATTTCAGCATGCTTCTTGTTTTCATTTGTCAAAATTGCTAAGGAGGAAAGAGGGAACCACTTCAGAGGTGGACATGCAAAGATTAAGCCAAACTCACATGTAGGAAGATGAAATTCGAAAGCTAAGTTATACCTATATTTTAAGTTAATGTGATGAGAAAATTCGAGTTTGGGATGTTATCAAGTTTTTTTTTTTGTTTTAGACAAGAAGCTGTGTTATAAATAGTTTGACTAAGTTGACATGGATTATACAAAGTTTCAAAGTAAGTTTTAAAATCTTGAATTTCCTTGATATGCATACCTCAAATTTTCTTTCCTTTATTCTACAAGGTGGAAAAAACATACATTAAAAGTTGAAGGAGATTCGGATGATTCACGTAAATATAAAACATATAATCCGACCACCACTCTTCAAATTCTTTGTGCAGAAGCAGGAGGTTTAAAACTCAAATGTGATTAAAGAGGATTACTTTGGTTTAGTAATTTAAACAATCCCGATAATATTCTTCCGTCAGAGGCATTTTTTACCCAGTAAATGTATTATTTCTGGCTGTAGAGGGATCTGGGTAGAAATTGGCTAAGACCAAACTGTGTAGCCACCAGGTTGGGTTGGTAACTGATAAGCCCTAGACCACCTTTACTTATTGAAATCCTAGTAGACAAGATGATAGGTTTAAGAAAGGACATCCAAGTATCGAGTACTTCAGATTCATGCTCAGGAGAAGAGGTTGGGAATTCACTTTTGAACTAGTTGGGTCCATGACTTCGATTAAGAAATGGAGCCATGGAGGGAACAAATGTAGCATAATCGGCATTGTAGGTAGCAGGTGTAGCGCGAAAATCACGATGAGAGAAAACTCATGAAATTTAATTCATAAACCTTGTTCTCAAATACACATGATATAGTATGAGAATAACAAGGGAGGAACTCCTCCACCTTTTCAAGTTTTGAAGAAGATCTATGGAATGGATCTAGAAAATCATGGGTGTTATTTGAAACAGAAAGGGTATAAGTACCTGAGAATCCCAAATCTTTTCATTTTCTTTCTCCATTGGAGGTTCATGAACATAATTTATGCCATTATTAAGAGTGGGTTGATGAAGAGTAAAATCATTTGCGGTTAGGGTTGAAATTTGGCTGTTTGGAGTTGACGCCATTTTTACGGAGGTTAGAGAAGCTTGAAGAGTTGAAGAAGGCGGAAGTTGCTAAGTTTTAAGAGAAGAGAAATGAAAAGGGAAAAACGAAAAAGAGGTGAAGAGGTATATATAAGTGAAAACTTTTCCGTTTTTCTCTCCTAAAAAGTGGACAAGTACGATTTTAAATTTGGACACTTGGCACGCTGAATGAAAAAAGGTCTAAACAAATTAAATTTCTTTCATTGGAATTTAAAGATTGTGGCCCACAACGACCTAGGAAGTTGGAATGTGATGATGATCTTTGTCTAGTAGAGAAACCTTTTGTACATGTGTATATTGTACTTAGTCTAAACAATTATTTCATTCTTGTTTTCATTTGTCAAAATTTCTAAGGAGGAAAGAGGGAACGACTTCGGAGGTGGATGCGTAAAGGTTAAGCCAAACTCACATGTAGGTAATGGAGGAAATTTAGGAAGATCAAATTCGAAAGCTATGTTATATCTATCTTTTAAGTTGATGTTATGAGAAAATTCGAGTTTTGGACAAGAAGTTGCATTATAAATAGTTCGACTAAGTTATACCTATCTTTTAAGTTGATGTTATCAATTTTTTTTTTAGATATGAAGTTGCGTTAAAAATAGTTCGATTAAATTGACATGGATTATCCAAAGCTTATTACAATGAGAATTTATATTCAGTTCGGTAACATTCAAATATCTAACTTTCAATCACTAACATTTTTTTCTTTGTATTTTTTCTACACAAATTATTCTTGAGATTTTTCAAATTTAATCTCTTAAATGAATCATACTCGTGATTATTTATTTAAAATATTACCAACATTCTTTATAAACATGTTAAATGATTTTCTGAATTTGTGATAAATATATTTATATTGTAAGTGCACTTTTTTTTATATAAAAAAAAAGGCTTATTAACCGACGCACATTATAGAAACATAGAGAACATGTGCTAGACAAGTTTATACAGTTCTTAAAATCACATGGCCACCTCATAATCAAAACTATAATTGCTTCAACCACTTGGATTGGAAGGATTCCTTTTGCCACTCGCTTGTCGTGCTTTTGCTTCTCTCTCTACATCGTATATCGACATACCGTACAAGGCTCATTCATTTTGCATTTGTTTTTCTTTTCCTTTTTTATTTATTATAATTTTCTAAAATTTTTACTATCGAAAGAATCAGGAAATAAAAGGGCTAATAAACTACTTGTTCCATTCATATGGTTAGGTGGGTTGTCCATTTTGCAGATTTCATTGTTGTCTCAATAGAAAACCTGGGTCCAAAATATTTCTTGTTTGGTGTCTATAGGGACGGACTCACATGTCTTCTGAAAAGGTGAAACATGTGCTCCCTCAACTTCTAAAATTTATATCAATTATTCTATATTTTTTAGTTTTGCATTTTATGATAGTAATAAATTTGCACCCTCAATGTATGTTTTGCAATTTCTTGGTAACATAATTTCATCTTTTTTATATATTTTGTAGAGGTTAAATAATATATATATATATATATATATATATATATATATATATATATATATATATTTACTCTCTCATTCTCTTCTAATTAATAAAAAAATATTAAATTGCACTTACTCTTAATTTGAAAACATTCTTAGAGTATTAGAAGAAGCAGCAAAAAGCTGCATGGTGGAAGCATGAAGAGTGTATGAAGTCATGCATGGTTTAGTCATATTTAGAGCATTATGTAGCTAAGTACGCATGAGATAATAAACATCATGTAACTGAACATGCATTCTTAGAGTTTTCTATGTATCTCTATATATATTCCTTCATTTGATCATCTATAATCAACTCAAGTTACACAAAGTGCAAATGAAGTTCACAATTACTATTTTAGCATGGTATTATTAGAAATGTATGATCCCTTCCGCTTTCCAATCTCTTTAACTATCTAACTATTTTCTGTTACGTCTCTCTCTCTCTTCTCAATTGTATTTTCTTCCTCTGCCATGACTGAGTCTTCGAATGATACCCCAACCTCTTTGCCGAGAACTGAGATGCCAAGCTTTCCGGTTCTCGCAACTGATTCATCTTCCTCTTTACATCATTTGGTCCCAAAATCTCCATCAAATTGTAGGAGAATAACTACTTACTTTAGAATCAACAAGTTAAGGGTGTGCTGAATCCACAAGTTCCGCAGCAATACAAAATAGAGCTTGATCGTCTTCATGGTAATCTCTCATATGACTACGAGGCATGGATAGTCCAAGGTCAAATTATCTTCACTTGGCATTTGTCCACCATTTCTGAATCGATGTTTCCTCGTGTGTTGTCATGCAAACTTGCCTTTGAAGTATGTGATAGAATCCACAAATACTTCCATGCTCACATGAAAGATCGTTTTCGACAATTTCAAATTGAGTTGAAATCCATCAAGAAAGGTAACCACTCGGTCACTAAATTTGTGTTACGTGTTAAAGTTATTGCTAACTCATTAGTGGCTATTGTGTTGGAAATTGTTTTGCAATATTAGTTCCAAAATGACAAAAGAGTTTTATTAGTGCTCAGAATTTTAGTTATTGTTTTGTTTGAATTTTGAATTCAATTTTCATATCTTTTCATGAAATAGTGTCATATATGAAACATTGTGTTTTATGGTGAAATGGTGTTGTTTCATCAAAGGTTGCAAACTTTTGAAACAACATCCATATCTCCTATAAATATATGATTCTATTCAGAAAAATAACACAAGGACTAAAAACGTATTTCTCTTCCAAAATTCCAGAAAAATCTTCCTTGCATTTCGGGTTCTTCACTTGTCTTGTGCAGACTCGAAATTAAGGCTGATATTATCCTGAGTGTTCTTGCATTTTCCAACTCTAAGACATAATAAAAGAGTGCTTGAAATACTTTTAAGGAAAGTGATTCTCAATCACGATTCAGTCCTGGATCCATTTAATTTTACCGAATTTTCTAACAATCTTAAAAGTATTAATAACATAATGGCTTCAGACGCTGCTGTTTCAAGCATCAAAGTGATGAACCAGGATCTTGTCAAGTTAGATCGATTTGATGGAACAAATTACATAAGATGGCAAGACAAGATGACATTCCTATTAACTGCCCTGAAGGTTCACTATGTTCTTGATCCCGACCTACAACCAATACCTGAACCAACAGAAAATGATTCGGAAGAACTCAAGAAGGAGCGCAAGAAACGCAAGGAGGACGAACTGCTTTGCCGTGGACACATTCTGAATACTTTATCTGATCGTCTCTACGACCTCTACACAGACAATCCATCGGCAACAGAAATATGGAAGGCACTAGAATTCAAGTTCAAGGCTGAAGAGGAAGGTTCGAAGAAGTTCTTAATATCTAAATATTTCGATTTTAAATTCTTAGATTCTAAGCTCATTCTTCCCCAAGTGCATGAATTGCAAGTTCTGGTCAATAAAATAAAGGCAGTAAAAATAGACATCCTTGAGACCTTCCAAGTCGGTGCAATTATTGCAAAATTACCACCTTCATGGAAAGGCTACCGAAAAAAATTGTTGCACAGTTCCGAGGACTTCTCCTTGGAGAAAATTCAGAAACATCTTCGAATCGAGGAGGAATCGAAGGAGAGGGAGAAATCAGAACCCCCTACTCATTTCAAAACAAACGTTGTGACCAACAAGGGAAAGAAGAGACATGATGGCATGAAGAGTCATCTTGGACCAAAGAAAGAACATAACAAGTTCAAGAACTCTGGCGGTCATAAAGGTCCAAATAACGGATGTTTCGTATGCGGTAAACCTGGACACTATGCTCGAGATTGCAGACAAAATAAAGCAAAAAATGAGATCAATGCAATTCGATCAGATGATGACATAATTGCTACAGTGAGCAAAATTATGGCAATCAAAGGAAAAGTTCAAGGTTGGTGGTATGACACTTGTGCTACGGTGCATGTTACTTATGACAAGGCTGCATTCAAAACCTATTCTGAAGCAATTGATGGACAAGAGGTACAAATGGGAAATGAAGTCCGCTCTAAAGTTGTTGGAACCGGTTCGGTCGAACTTAACTTCACTTCTGGAAAGAAAGTTACACTTGTAAATGTGCTTCATGTTCCAGACATGAATAGGAATCTTGTTAGTGGGGATTTATTGGGAAAACCGGGTATTAAATCTGTATATGAATCGGGCAAACTTATTTTGACCCGTAATGGTGTATTCATTGGAAAAGGATATTCCGCAGAGGGAATGATCAAACTATGTACTAATGATAATATTATTAATGAAATTTTTAATTCCGCTTACATGCTTGATTCCATTTCTTTATGGCATAATAGATTAGCACATTGTGGTATTAGTTCTATGAAGAGACTAATTAAATTTGGACTAATTTCATGTAATATAAAGGATTTCAAAAAATATGAATTATGTGTTGAATCAAAAATGATTAAGAAGCCTTTCAAAAGTGTTGAAAGGAAAACGAAATTACTTGATCTTGTGCACTCAGATTTGTGCGAATTTAATGGCATGTTGACATGTGGAGGGAATAGATACTTTATTACATTCATAGACGATTCCTCTAGATACACTCATGTATATCTCTTAAAGCATAAAGATGATGCATTTAATGCCTTTAAGACTTATAAAGCAGAAGTCGAAAATCAATTAAATAAAAGTATAAAGGTCCTTAGAAGTGATAAGGGCGGCGAATACTTTTCAATTGAATTTGATACATTCTATGAAGAGCACGGTATAATACATGAATGTTCGACACCACGAACACCGCAACAAAATGGCATGGCAGAAAGAAAGAATCGAACATATCAAGAGATGATGAATGCCATGTTGATGCATTCTAAATTACCCCTTAACTTGTGGGGTGAGGCATTATTGTCCGTCTGTCATATAATCAATAGAATTCCGTTAAAGAAAACTGGTATATCTCCATATGAGTCATGGAAAGGCAGAGCGCCAAATATCGGTTACTTTAAAGTGTGGGGGTGTGTGGCATACTACAAAAACATGGACCCTAAAAGAACCAAGTTGGGTCCTCGAGGAATAAGATGTGCTTTTGTAGGATATGCACAACACAGTAAAGCATATAGACTCTTAAATCTAGAATCTAATGTAATTGTTGAATCCCGAGATGTAGAATTCTTTGAAAACCTTATCACAAAGGATAAAGGATCGGAGTCGACCACTAATAAAGAATCTCATGAAGATAACTCTTCTCGGATTGTAGAAATACAAACTGAAAGCACTCCTATAATCATTGAACCACAACCCGAGCCTAGGATAAGCAAGAGAATTCGGAAAACAAAGAATCTAGGACCAGATGAGATTGATTCTCAATCTATTTCCTTTTATCTTGTTGAGGGAAATTGTAAGAACTTTGTTCAACGCATTCCGATTATTCTTCAAGTGGAAGATGATCCAAAAACTTATAAGGAAGCAATAACTTCAAGGGACTCCACTTTTTGGAAAGATGCTATCCAAGATGAAATGGATTCAATTGTATCAAACCACACTTGGAAACTTGTTGACTTACCTAAGGGATCAAGGCCCATTGGATGCAAGTGGGTGTTTAAGAAGAAATACCATAGCGATGGTACTCTAAACACTTATAAAGCCAAATTAGTGGCAAAAGGATTTAGACAGAAAGAAGGCATAGATTACTTCGACACATACGCACCAGTAGCAAGAACAACTACTATTAGATTGTTGTTTGCCTTAGCATCTTTGAATGATCTTATAATCCATCAGATGGATGTTAAAACAGCGTTCCTAAATGGAGATCTCCATGAGGAAATCTACATGGAACAACCGGAAGGCTACCTGCTTCCTGGAAATGAACAAAAGGTGTGTAAACTTATCAAATCCTTATACGGACTAAAACAAGCACCAAAACAGTGGCATCAAGAATTTGACTTTGTAATACTCTCAAATGGATTTATTCCTAATTCTTGTGACAAGTGTTTATACACAAAGACGTGCAAAACCACTGTAATATTCCTTTGTCTCTATGTCGACGATATGTTGATCATTAGTAATGATTTAAAAGGAATCTTAGAAACAAAGAAGTTTCTAACATCCACTTTCAAGATGAAAGATCTTGGACTTGTTGACACAATTTTAGGGATCAAGGTTAAGCGAAATAGTGGGGGTTATGAACTTAGTCAAACCCACTATATTGAGAAAATGCTTGATAAGTTTAAACATCTAAACTTTAAGGAAGTAACCACTCCATTTGATCATGCCAACTGTAACACCCCGATAAAATAAGATAATTATTTAATTTAAGTTAATAATATATTTATTAATTTAATTAAATAATTGGAATATTATTATTGGAATTATTATTATTGGGTTATTATTTTATTGGAATAAAAGCTGGAATTTAGAAAAGGTCCCATTTAGTAAAAAGGTTTATTTTTTCACGTGAAAAGGAAAAAGGGACAGAAAAGTGGAAAAGGGCAAAGAGAGCCAGAGAACAAGGGTTGAAGGGAGGAAGAGCTTGAAGCTGAAGGATTGCCGGATTAACTCAGGTAAGGGGGGTTTATCGTCGTTTAATGGGTATTATGGGATAACATGTCGTGAGTAGTGATAAACCATTGATTTGACTCTGATTAGAATGATGCATGATGAAATTGTGAACCTTTGGATGAACGAAATTTGGATTATAATTGAAGGGAATTCGTAGGAATTAGATGTAATAATGTTAGATATTGGTGAAATTGAATAGGGTATGATTCGTGTTAGATGATATGAACGATTACTGTGTAAAATTGGATTGTAGGAGGTTGGAATTGGGAGATCTCGTAGCAGAGAAAACCATAGCAGATCTGGAAATCTGGTTTCTGGTCATACGCGTATGGCACTAGGCAATACGCGTATGAGATGGTCTGGTACGCGTATGGCACTAGGCAATACGCGTATGGATGAGGAAGATGATGTTTTGAACGTGGTTTGGTCTCTGTTGGTACGCGTATGAGGAAGTGGTACGCGTAGCATACACGTATGAGACAGGTGATACGCGTATGGGATTGGCTGAGAAATGGGCCATACGCGTATGGGACTAGGCAGTACGCGTATGGGCAGAATTGTGATTTTTCTGTGCTGTTGTTGTGCAGTTTTTGGTTGTTCAGCTGAGTAATGTAATTTAGCTGATGTATGATAGAGTAGGGATCATTTCCCGTTGTTTTGAGTAGTATAGGTATTAGTAGAGTGTGCTAATGCTGTGATTGACTATGTGGTATGACATGATATGATTATGTGGTGAATATGTTGATGATGTATGATGATATGCATAATGTTGTGAATGTATCTATCATGTATGAAATTATGAATGGACTGTTTATGGCTTAGAGTGTGAGCATATGTCCATTATGGATGATTGTTGATGTTTGCATGACTAAGTGATTTAGCTTGCATAGTGTGGCCTTTATGGTGGTAGCTAATTCCCATGGTGAGGAATTAGTGAGTTAGTATTGTGGATTGTTGTTGATGTTTGCATGCTAGGTGATTAGCGTGCATATCATAGCCCTTGGGGTGGTAGCTAATTCCCATGGTGAGGAATTAGTGAGTGAGTCACTAGGTCTCAAATGAGTGGGACTAGTGAGCTTGGTAGCCGTATCTGGATTTGATCGGTGAGGTTGAACTATATGTTCACGAATAGTCGGTACCGCATGCATGGAGTCTCATTGCATAATGTATGTATGGCGTATAATATGAATGGATGTATTCCAATATTATACGGGTGTTGTGTGTTTGTGTTGAGTATGATTATGATATTGAGTTGATGTTGCTGTTGCTGAATGTGTGATCTGATTAGGGTGATGAGATGTGTTAATTTACTTAGCATTACATGATATTTTATAATGCTTATTATATCGATTGAGGAACTCACCCTTACAACCATGTTTTCAGGTAACGAGCAGTGATTGAGTAGAAGCTAGTCCTTGGAGTCTAGTGTAGTTCCTTAGTGGGTCATGCTCTGGTAGATGTAACATCGGGATGGGATGTTTTAAATGTTTATTGTTGGTTGTGAACCAGTTTACATGTAATATGCTACATGTTTTGAATGATCGATTTGATCTCTATCCGCTGCGTATTGTGCGATGCTTTATGTTTTTTTAATAATGAGCATGACTAAATATTATGGTGAATGGTGTGAAGTAATTGTGTGACACCCTTAATTGCATATTTACTCTGATTGATATATTGCTATTTTAATTAAATATTTGGGGTATTTTAGAAGGGTGTTACACCAACAAACTTCAAAAGCATAATGGAAGATCAGTGGCTCAATTGGAATATGCAAGTGCAATAGGGTGTCTAATGTACCTAATGCAATGTACCAGACCCGACATATCATTTGCAGTCAGTAAAATGAGTCGATTTACTAGTAATCCAAGTAATGAACATTTGAAGGCAATTACAAGGATTTTTGGCTATCTACTGAAAACCAAGGACCTTGGTCTTCACTATGGAAGGTTCCCTGCCATATTAGAAGGATACACTGATGCGAGTTGGATATCTAATATTGGAGACCATAAATCTACAACTGGATGGATATTTACACTTGCTGGTGGAGCAATTTCTTGGAAGAGCAAGAAACAAACATGCATTACACTTTCAACCATGGAATCAGAGTTCGTGGCTCTCGCTTCCGCCGGTCAAGAAGCGGAATGGTTGAGGGATCTTCTGTTGGAAGTTCCATTGGCTAAAGACAATGTCTCAAAAGTGATGATACATTGCGATAGCCAAGCCACATTAGCAAGAGCATTCAGCGAAGTGTATAATGGAAAGTCTAGACATATAGGACTTAGACATTCGTTCGTAAGAAAATTGATTAAGGATGGAATCATTTCACTCACCTACATACGAACATGCTATAACTTAGCAGATCCGTTTACTAAGCCACTGGCCAGAGACTTAGTACGAACAACCTCGAGAGGAATGGGGTTGAAACTCCTTAAATAAAAGTTCCGACAGCGGCAGCAACCCAATCTTATGTTAATAAAACATTAACTTCAAGATTCAATGGGTAACAACAAGTCGTTGAATTGGATGTAAGTCAAGAATTTGGGAAATAAGGTTGACTGTGTTGAATTGAGGGTTGAGGTTTCCAAAACCTCTTAATGAAGTTCATTAACGAAGAAGAGTATCTATTGGAAAGGATGCTATATGAACCTCACCTATGTGAATTTTGAGATAGTGCCGTCTCAAAGTGAGAGTTGGAGTTTCTCTCATGAAAAATTCATGAAAAGGATAGCATATGGCCATAAATAAGTGCTAAGCGAGATATGTAAAGGAAGAACCTTTAAAGAGTGTGTGTAAGGTAACGCCGGTCTGATCCCTTGGATTAATGGTTTAAAAGCTTTGCTACCAAACATTCCGATTAAACTTTGCGTTATCCTCACTAAGGTTAAGTTTAAAATCGAAAGATACCTAACTGTATTAACACTTTTTATATTTCACTATCTGGAATGATTTTTTCATTATTAGAACTAGTGGGGGATTGTTGGAAATTGTTTTGCAATATTAGTTCCAAAATGACAAAAGAGTTTTATTAGTGCTCAAAATTTTAGTTATTGTTTTGTTTGAATTTTGAATTCAATTTTCATATCTTTTCATGAAATAGTGTCATATATGAAACATTGTGTTTTATGGTGAAATGGTGTTGTTTCATCAAAGGTTGCAAACTTTTGAAACAACATCCATATCTCCTATAAATATATGATTCTATTCAGAAAAATAACACAAGAACTAAAAACGTATTTCTCTTCCAAAATTCCAGAAAAATCTTCCTTGCATTTCGGGTTCTTCACTTGTCTTGTGCAGACTCGAAATTAAGGCTGATATTATCCTGAGTGTTCTTGCATTTTCCAACTCTAAGACATAATAAAAGAGTGCTTGAAATACTTTTAAGGAAAGTGATTCTCAATCACGATTTAGTTCTGGATCCATTTAATTTTACCGAATTTTTTAACATATTGGTGATGTTGTATCTGAGCAAGATCACGTTGACTCAATTCTTGATGGATTATCGGAAGAGTATAACTCTTTTGTTATGCAAATGTATGTCATGGCTAAGCTACCAATATTGTATGATGTAGAGGCTCAACTTTATGTCAAAGAAGCACAACTTGACAAGTTCGGGCAGGAACTTGATATGACAACTGCTATTGCTAATATAGTGCATGCAAATGATCAAACAATTGGTGTGTGTGATAATATGGCAAAGACTAAAGGTCAAGGCCGTATGTCCTGAAGTCATGGGCGTGGTAGAAGTCGCTTCTCACCTAGAACAAGACCACATGTCAGCAATGTGGAAAAACTGGTCATGACGTGGTTGATTGCTGGCATACGTTTTATGAGTCATTTACACCAAATGAACACAAGTTAGTTGAACTTCTAGATGAATCCTCTGACAAATCTGTAGCTTCTACCCCTGCACTCCAAGCAATTGCTCTGATGGCTTCAACTAGTTCATATTCTCTTTATAAGGAACTTGAGAGTCAAGCATTGTTCGAGAATTTAGGTGCTTCCCGCTGTCATATTCTAATTTTTAACCCTAAGATCTCATATATCATCTGCATCCTTGTATACAAACAAGATCACATATTTGTCCTCTCCCTCTCATTTCTTGGGTTTGTCTTGTGCAGGGAGCATCAAGAACCTCATTGTTGGCGTTTTACTTTTGTGTTTATATGTTCATTGTTTATCTAACCACTAATCAAAATAGCAAAAATATGTTTTGTTTCCTTCAACTTTATTGTGCAAGTTAGGGCTTGTCATCAAGAGCATCAACCAGGATTCCTCAACTAGGGTTTGTGTGACTCCTCAAGTCAAAAGTGTGTTCAAACATTGATTATTGTAAGACCCCAATTTTGTCCTTAAGATCCCTCATGGCATCATATCATATCATATCATTGCCTCAAGGATCATTGTGCACCTTGCCTGCATCCCTGTGGGTGGGCTATCTTTTGAGTGTGGTTCTTGATCACCAAGCATGTTTTGCATATGTATATCATTGCTTTTCATTTTATCACTAACCAAAAGTACAAAAATATGTCATCTAACCTTGTTACTTGCAGATGAAGCAATCAACAGTCAAGATAGTAAATGCATCCATTGAGCAACAAATGGTGGCCATTCTTGAGAATTTGGACACCATGATCATTCATAAGAGTTCATATGATCCATGGCATCATTTTGAATCAAGATCTAAAGTGGAAGAGGCTTGAATTTCATCTGAGCATAGCTAGGTCAACTGAAACCCTAGAAGAGTCAACACAAGTCAACTGTGCATTCAATCATGGATTTGAAGGTGGGAGATGGTTAGAGAGACCTCATTCATGTCCATACAGGTCTCATTTGACATTTCAAACATCAACAATGGAGAATTTGAGGTCAGATAAAAACTTTCCAAAAATAGTAAGTGACCTATAATTTCAAACTGCCAAAAATGGAAAGGTCTTCTCCTCAAGTTTACATCCTCAAGAAAGCTTCAAATGGAAATTTGTCCAACATGAAAGTTGAAGATCTTGCTCTCACCTTTCCAAAAAGTCCAAGAACATCCATTTCTCATGTATGGTTAAGAAATTATGGATCAATCATTGCCAAGAAATTTTAAACTTCAAGAAGGCATAACTTTTAAACCAAAAGGTCAAATGGAGTGGTTCTTTTTGGAACATTTATCTCTTGATCTCTACTATCATAATCATGCATCACATTTCATCAATTCTCATCACAAATTTTTTGGATTTTTCACTTGAATGTCATTTGAATTTTGGAGGGAAATATCCAAATTCAAAAATATGCATTGCCTTCACTTCCCACCATTGGCATTTGATTTAAAATCACATTTGAGGTGCATTTCAAGCAAGCCACGAGCACTGTTCCATTGCCTTGCATTGCATAAGGGTGTTTTGGCCAATTTGCATAAACACTCCCATTTCCTTAATTCATTTGGCATTTGATTAGAGCTTAAGCTAAACATGATTAACAGATGGTATATAATCATAATCCTAACAGAAAATCATAAGAACAACTTCACAATTTCAGATCTGAAGATTCTCTCTCAACTTTCTCTCAACTTTTTCATCGATTTTCTTCATATCCTTTGCATTGTTCTTGTTCTGTTCATCATCCGCAAGCATTATTGAAGATTGTTGAAGCAAGATCTTGAAGAATTCAGCAAGAATCGAGACTGTTGAACCTTGATGCACATCCATGGCAGCTGAAATTTCTGGATAAATCAAGCATTGTTGAGCTATTCTTTCTCATCCATTCATTCATTCAAGTGTTGAGGAAGATCTGTTTCAGCTTTTCCAAGCCTAGATTGCACGATTTTGCTTTTGTTTCTCCAACAAGGTCAGAATTCGAATCTTATAATTCATGAAATTATGATATGCATCTTGTAGAGCCTTCAATGATGGTCATGTTGAACTTTAGATCCATTAATTTCATGCAATATTGAAGTAGTTATGTTGATTTTAATTTTGACATGTTGAACTTCTTTTGCTCGATCCATGCGTATTGTGTAGAATTAGGTCAAATTAATGCTGGATTGTTGATGTGTGATGTGAGATGAATCCATTGGTATGCGTTTCATGAATTTCTGTGATGATTTGTTCTTGATGATGATGAACACGATGAACACATGATGAATGTTAGGTTTTCCATTTTCCAGATCGTGTTTGATCTCCTAGCGCGCTGAATGCATGTGTTTTAGTTGTTAGTGGACATGTATTGGTCCAAGTGCCGGCTTCTGATTGGCCAGCGTTTCAATTAAATGAAACGCAACATTTAACCTGGCGCCTCAATTCAAAATCGCCTTCACTTCGATTCCAGGCGGAGGCACTTCCATTTAGGCATTTGCATTTTATTTCATTTCTTCATGTATCCATGCCATGCCTTGTTCATATGATTTTTAATTTTTTCTCTTCACTAAAAAATCCATAACTCCATGAATAATCATCCAATTAACATGAGATTTTTTTCACCTTATTCCTCATGATGTCTACTATTTTTTGATGATTTTTCCAGAATTTGTGCTTGGTTGGATTTTAAATTTGCCTAGGGATTGTTCATGCATATGCTATCTTGTACCTTGCTTACCATTTTCTTTGTGAAATGATGATGGTTGATCCAATGAATGTGAAAATTGACATGCTGAAACTAGACATCCTAATGGTCATTTTGGTATAGAGTTTGCATTTTTCTCATTTCTGGTTGTTGAGATATGATTTGATTAATGTAGGTGTGACAATGTGTGTCACACCTTGGTTTGCTTGGTTTGCTGATTTTCTTTACCATGCCAAATAAATGCTAAATGATGTGATTTTTTGCATGATGCTACTTCTGGATGTTAGGATTGATCATGAATGTTTATAGAATTTTTGGATCCATTTCCCATTTGTTTGATATTTTCTTTGATGGTTGGTCATGTTTGGACTTTTGATGAGTGTTGAACTTTCATGATTTGTGAAATGCTTATGCCTTATCATATGGACTTGAAATTTTGCACATGTTTTCTAGACACATTGAAGTTTATTGTGGCTTTGGTTTGAGTCATTTATCATTTGTCATCTCTGTTTTAGGATTGCCTTAAGTTGATACATCAATTTGTGCCTCCTTTGAGCTTGCTTGTGCTTACATTGCCTTATGGAATTTATTTGCCATGCTTATACTTGTCCAAATGCCATGATTTTTGGTGTTTTGATCATCTGATGTGTCCTGTTTAGCCATGATTTTTCTTGAGATTTATTGAGCCTTTGTTGAATTAATATGCCTTTGTTCATTCTGTTGCTCCTATGAGCTTTCAACTTGCATGCTTTGCCTTATGTGCTTTATGAAATGAAATTGGTTGATGCTATTGATATGAGACCACTTGGACATTGTTCTTGATTGATTAAGCTTGATTCTTGTCAATTTTCATGTTCTGTTTTGGATTATTTCTCCTTCTTTGACCCTAGGCCTTGTCCTAGTGGTTTGCTTCTCATGTTTGAGCTTGTTTTCAGGTTAAGAAGTACATGGCCATAAGGGGATTAATTCACATTGCTTGAGTTGGTTCATTTGATTGATATTGACTAACCATGACTTGTTTTGTAGGATGCTCTTAGCTCATTTGAGTTGAGCTTGTGCCTTGCACATTGTGGCCTGGCTTGTTTGATTGTGTATTGTCTGTTGACTGTTGGATTATCTGTTTGACTTTTTGAGTTGTATACTGATTGAGTTGGATTGTTTTCAGGTACATTAGTTGCTTAAGTTCATTTTGAACTTGCTTGGTTGCTTAACCACTTAGGTATAACATCTCTTCTTCATGTAGTCTGGAAGACCTGGCTTGTTATGTGGCCAGGCACCTGTCTGAAGTCCTCCTTAAGAGGCAATGCTTGTGATTGTTTATCTTTGTCCCCAAGCAGGAAAAGTCCTTTGATAAGGCAATTGGTAGATAAAAGAGATGTGTAGTCCATCTCCTACTATTCAGTGTGTCATCCCTTTGCTCACATTACATGTTGATGCATTATGGATCTTAACCCAAGATCTATAGAGTCATTCACTTGTGGAGAGAGTTCCAACTTTCTGAACTCCCACACCTTCTATCATTAGAAGCTCTCCCTGACCAGGGATAAGAGCATGAGGCACACCCCTCATATCCTTTTCATCTGCTTCACCTTAACTCTCAATGTTAAGGTTAAGAGCACCACTTACCCCATTCCAGTTGACTTTAAAGTCTAACCCTTGCTTGAGCCTAATTGCTTGTATATAGTGTGTGCTAACTGAATCATTGATTGCTTATTGGTTCATCTGTACATGTTTGCTTGTTTGCCTTTGTGCATTTATCATCATTAATTGTTCATTATTGCATGATCATCATTTCATATCTTTGTGACACATCTTTGTTATCCGTTGAGGAATCAACTGTAAGTCCATTCATTGGCCATTGTTCCTATGATTTGGAAGGGATTGAGTGTAAGACCATTTCATTGGCCACTTATGTCCTCTTTGCTTAGTGCTTTTGTTTGTTTGTTGTATGTGAGGATGCAATTGTAAGTCCATATTGTTGGCATTTGTGCTCCCATGATCATCTGTTGGAGATTGGAATAAGTCCATTTATTGGCATCTGATATCCATGTTTTGTTTTGCTTTAGGAGATTGGAATAAGTCCATTTATTGGCATCTGATGTCCTTGTTTTGTTTTGCTTTGGGAGATTGGAGTAAGCCCATATATTGGCATCTGGTATCCTTGTCTGTTTGGTTCTTTGGAGATTGGTATAAGTCCAGTTGATTGGCATCCGGGATCCACCCTTTTGTTTGTTTTGCTTTAGGAGGTTGGAATAAGTCCATTTATTGGCATCTGACATCCCTGTTTGTTTTAGGAGACTGGTGTAAATCCATTGATTGGTATCCGGTATCCGCCTTTGTTTGTGAGATTGGTATAAGTCCATTTATTGGCATCCGATATCATTGTTTTGTTTTAGGAGATTGGTGTAAATCTATTGATTGGTATCCGGTATCCACCTTTGTTTGTGAGATTGGTGTAAGTCCATTGATTGGCATCCGGTATCGCCTTGCTTTGTTCATTTGCTTATTTGCATTGTTGCCTCATTCCAAAGGACACACTTGAATCATCTTCTATATGATTTCAAGAGGTGAACTTCTAGGAAGTTTTACACTCCTTCATCCACATCCTTTTGTTTCCAAAAACTCCCTTTTCACATTGTTAATTCAAAACTTTGAACTATTGTGCAAACATCTTCATGTCTTTTCAAATTAGAAACCTGGACCCTAAGTCCTTGACTGTTCAAACTCCATTTCATAACATTTCCTTGAATTGAATTCTAATAATACTTTGACCATAAAATTTTGAACTTCATTAACCTTAATTCCAAGCCAAATTACCATGCGTTTTGGACTTAAACACATTTAACCAAGTCTCTAATTGACTCTTAAAACACATGATTTCGTTGAGTTTTGATGGACTGCAAGTGACATTTTTCTCACTTCATGATCAAATTCGTTTTGCACGAATTAAGCTTGATTTCTCACGTAGTTGGATCCAAACACATTCCCTATAAATAGACGAAGCTACTGAATTCATTCCCAAGCTTTTGAGAGCCAAGAAACCCCTGTTTCAATCTGAAATTTTTCCAGAAAATTCAATTATCGCATTTTGAATTTCAGCTTGTTTCAATTCAATTTCTTGATTCCATTAGCTCCTCTAGTCTTTTCTGAATATTTTTCAACATTCCCCAAGCTCTAAGACCTTCTGAAGTGACCAGACCTGACCGAGCTTCATTATCTTCTGATCACCATTTGGACGAGGTAGTTATGAGCATCATTTGAACTCAAACAAGTTACCATAATGTAGTCCTTCACTCTCTGATGCTTTCCCCTAACTTATTTGGAGTTGATTGATTGTGTTCATCATTTAATTTAATTTTTCTAGGCTTGCTTGCTTCTGAAACTTCTCTAAGATTCCCCATTCTCAGTTTAGATAAACGAATTTGGAGCATGAGGTTGAATTTGGCGTCAGACAGAGATCAACTTCGGACTATGTCCCAAACATACAAGGAAACTTTCAAGGAATATGCACAAAGATGGCGTGAGGTTGCCGCCCAGATTTGTTCTCCTCTCGAAGAAAGCGAAATGACTAAGATCTACTTGAAGACTCTAAGTTCTTTCTACTATAAATGAATGATAGTGAGTGCACCAAGTGATTTCACTGACACGGTGAATATGGGGATGCGTCTCGAGGAAGGTGTCCGTGAGGGAAGATTGGTTAAGGAAGGTGTTTCACCTAGCGGTGTCAAAAAGTTTGGAGTTGAGTTCCCTGAGAAGAAAGAGAAAGATGTCAGTGTGGTGGTACACAGAAGACCAAGACAGAGATATCAACAATAACATATTGCAGCAATTACTCCAGTTCTCAACTCAGCAGCGGTAACTCCAGCCTACCAACCACATTTCTTACAACAATCTCAACCACAAGTTCAATAACGACAATAACAACCATAATTTACACAACAACAACCTCAATACATTCAGCAGAATATCCCGCAACCACAACAACGGCCTCAGCAACAGGCCTGCCCATAATACAATAATAATCAAGTTCAAAGAAGGCCGTAATTCGATCTGATACCTATGACTTACGCGTAACTATTCCCATCTTTGGTCGACAATAAGCACATTGAAACCCGACCTCCTCCCCTTATTCTAGAGAAACTTCCATATTGGTACAAAGCTGACCAGTTTAGCGCATACCACCAAGGGGCATCCAGAAAAAATTTAGAAGACTGTTATGGCTTGAAGTATGATGTCCAAAGATTGATCAAAAGCGACATTTTATCTTTCAGAGATGTCAACCCAAATGTACAAGTCAATCCCCTACCTCAACATGGAGGAGCTTCTATCAACATAGTGGAAGGTTGTCCTATCACCTTCAGGGTTTATGACGTACGCTTCTTAGAAGGAGATCTTGTTGAGATGCACCATGAATTGGGTGAGCTCATCCATATAACACCACATAACTATGCGGCTTTCAGACTTTGTCGTATAACACTTTGTGGTCTCTGTATTGCAAGGGAATTTTTGCAAAGAGAAATAGACAACGAGATTATCCGAGTTGATAGGGACCTGAACTTCAATCAAGTCAACATTGTACAAGATGACCCTTTACCCCAACCTGAGGAATCTCCTATCAATATGGTTGAAGGTTGTCAGGGTAATTACCAAGTCTACAATGTGAGATTCGTGAGAGGATCTTTGGTTAGGATGCACCGAAGTTTGTTTCGTCTTGCTTTTGTTCTATCACATGATTATACCGCCTGTGAAGTTTGTTCAATAAACCCACGCGCATGTCCCTTTGTACGAAAAGATATCCAAAAATTGTTGGATGCAAGAACTATCATTGTTGCCTATCCCAAAAATCTCGAGAACGATGTCAATGTTATAATCCCTCTGTTTAACATTCCCAAACCCTTGGAGATTACATTCGATAGTCACAACTCTATGATTTCTCCTTTGGTTACAAGTACCAAGCTACCATGATCAAAGATGGAAAGGAGGTTCCTTTGCCCTATATGTCTTTCGTCGTTAACATGGTCGATGTAGGTGGGTTCATGAGAAACGGGCGTGTATTCGCTACGGTACCGTTAAGAAATGTTGAAGCTTCAGTAGGGAAAAAATGTAAGTTGAGGCGCCGATTGTGAATAATAAACCTGATGTTGTGGGAGAGTCTAGTGGGGATAATATCAATTCACAATTTTATGAGGTTTTGAGATGATCAAGAAGAGTGAATACAAAATTATAGATCAGCTCCTAGAAACCCCTTCCAAGATATCTGTTTTATCCCTGCTGATGAGTTATGAGGCTCATAGGAAGGCTTTACAAAAGGTTCTTGAGAAAGCTTATGTCGACCATGACGTAACGATTGACCAATTTGACAACATCGTCGCTAACATATCTGCCTGTAATAATTTGAGTTTCACTCATGAAGAACCCTCATTAGAAGGCAAGAATCACAACATGGCTTTGCATATTTCCATGAATTTCCTTACTAACTCTTTATCTGGTGTGTTGGTGGACACGAGTCCCTCACTCAGTATCATGCCAAAATCAACCTTGTCTAGATTCACTTTTTAAGGAGCTCCTATGAGACCTAGTGGGGTTATTGTTAAATCTTTTGACGGCTCCAGAAAGACTGTCATTGGCGAGGTGGATCTCCCCATGACCATTGGCCCACATACCTTTCAAGTCACCTTTCAAGTGATGGATATCCGTGCTTCTTAAAGTTGTTTGTTAAGTCGCCCGTGAATCCCTAGGACAATGGATGTCACTTTAACTCTTCACCATAGGCTCAAGTTTGTAAGGAAGGGGAAGTTGATCATAGTATGCAGAGAAGAAGCTTTAGTAGTGAGTCACTTATTGTCATTTTCTTTTGTCGATGCCAAGGACGAGGTTGGAACCCAATTTCAGACACTATCTATTACTGACAAGAATGTACAAGAAAATGGAGCTTCCTTTCATCCCTTCAACGATGCACGACAGTTAGTCAAAGATGGTTTAGCAGGTGGATGGGGACAAGTTGTGAGTCTCCCTGAAAACAAATTTCGTGAAGGCCTTGGCTTCTCGCCTACATCTTCAAAGGTTTCTCAACAAGACACGGTTCTTGTTCCTATTCAAGAGACTTTCCGAAGTGGAGGATTCATCGACCCTACTCAACCTGAAACAAATGTTTTCCTTAAAGAGATTCCCGAAGAGGATGCACAAAGCTTCGTGATGCACGAGATGGTCTGCCAAAATTGGATAGTCATTGACGTTCCTACCATTGTTCATGTTTCTAAGTAATATTTTGTCGTTATTTCAAGCAAAAAATAAATTTGTTCGTTCTGCCCAAGATGAAAGAGTATTTTGTTGGCCTTAGTTTCAAGTTCCCATTATAATGAATAAAAATGTTCATTTTGTCTTCCATTTTATTTTACCTTTTGCGTCTCGAATAAATGGTAACCTAAAATAAAACAAAAAAAAATCACTTTCAATATCTGCATGTAAATTCCATTCTTTATTTTATCCTAAAAAAACAAGCATAAATCATGTGCGCAAATTAATCAATGTCACACCCATTGAAAGCAATGACCCTATGTCATATCCCAACTTTGATTTCCCCGTATTTGAGGCCGAAGAAGAAAGTGATGAAGAGATTCCATATGAGATCTCTCAGCTACTTGAGCAAGAAGAAAAGGCCATTCAGCCTCACAAAGAGCCAATAGAAGTGATTAACTTGGGTTTCGAAGAAGAGAGAAAGGAGGTCAAGATTGGGGCATCGCTTGTCCTGAATGTCAAGGAGAGAATGGTAGATCTTCTCAGAAAATATACAGATGTGTTTGCTTGGTCTTATCAGGACATGCCAGGTCTTGATACTGATATTGTGGGGCATCATTTACCGTTGAAATCAGAATATCCACCAGTCAAACAAAAATTAAGAAGAACACACCCAAACATGGCTCTCAAGATCAAAGGAGAGGTTCAGAAGCAGATTGATGTCGGTTTTCTTGTTACATTTGAGTATCCTCAATGGTTGGCCAACGTAGTGCCTGTCCCAAAGAAAGATGGTAAAGTTCGAATGTGTGTCAACTATAGAGATCTGAACAAGGCCAGTCCAAAGGATGATTTCCCTTTGCCTCATATTGAGATGTTGGTAGAAAGCACTGCCAAATTCAAGGTCTTTCCTTTCATGGATGGATTCTCTAGCTACAATCAGATCAGAATGGCGCCCGAAGATTGGGAGTAAACATCATTTATTACACCTTGGGGAATATTTTGCTATAGAGTGAGGCCTTTCGGTTTGAAGAATGTTGGTGCAACCTATGAACGATCGATGACAACGCTCTTTCATGACATGATGCACAACCAAATTGAGGTCTATGTGGATGACATGATTGTTAAGTCCAAGACTGAAGAAGAGGATGTTGAGTATTTATTAAAGTTGTTTCAACGTATGAGGGAGTACAAACTCCACCTAAATCTCAACAAATGTACTTTTGGTGTCCGTTCAGGAAAGCTCTTAGGCTTCATTGTCAGTCAGCAAGGTATTGAGGTGGACCTTGATAAAATCAGAGTCATTCAAGAAATACCCGCACCTAAAACAGAGAAACAATTCAGAGGATTCCTCGGACATTTAAATTACATCTCCCAATTTATATCTCACATGACTGTTACTTTTGGGCCAATTTTCAAGCTTCTTCGCAAAGATCAAGGTTGTGTGTGGGCTGAAGATTGCCATAAAGCTTTTGATAGTATCAAAGAGTACCTGTTGGAGACTCCTATTCTGATTCCTCCAATGCAAGGAATACATTTGGTTATGTATTTGACGATACTAGAAGATTCCATGGGTTGTGTTCTCAGTCAACAATGTGAAACTGGAAGAAAGGAGGATGCCATTTACTATTCGGGTAAGAAATTCACAGATTATGAGTCTCGATACTCTATGCTCGAAAATACTTATGTTTTAGCTTGGGTTGCCCGTCGTCTCTGCCAATATATGCTCAATCATACTACTTGGTTGATCTCCAAAATGGATCCAATCAAGTACATATTTAAAAAGCCTGCTTTAACTGAAAGAATTTCTCGTTGGCAGATGTTGTTGTCAGAATACGATATTGAGTACCATACCAAAAAGGGAATAAAAGGAAGTATCTTGGATGACCATTTAGCTCACCAGCCAATGGACGACTATCAATCCATTCAATTTGACTTCCCTACGGATGTAATGTACTTAAAAGCGAAAGATTATGATGAACCGTCGCCAAGTGAAGGGCCATATCCAGAATCCCGTAGGGGCTTGATATTTGATGGAGATGTTAATGCTTTTGGAAATGGAATTGGGGCATTCATTGTCACTCCTCAAGGTTATCATATGCCATTTACTACAAGATTAACATTCACTTGTACGAACAACGTGGAAGAGTATGAAGCATGCATGATGGGTCTTGAAGAGGCTATCGACTTGAGAATCAAAAATTATGGATGTATATGGAGATTCAGCTTTGGTGATTAATCAGATCAAAGGAGAGTGGGAAACCCGTCAGCCTGGTTTGATTCCTTATAAAGATTATGAGAGAAGATTGTCAACTTTCTTCAACCAAATTGAATTTCATCATATACCTCGTAAGGAGAATCAGATAGTCGATGCTCTGGAAAATTTATCCTCCATGACTATTTTGAATCGGTGGAATGATGTGCCCATAATAAATGTTATTCGGCTTGACAGACCTGCTCATGTTTTCGCTGCAGAAGAGGTCATTGATGACAAACCATGGGATCATGATATTAATTGCTTTATTTAAAGACAAGAGTACCCACATGGGGAATCAAAAAAAGATAATAATATCTTAGAAGGTTGGCTGGTACCTTATGTAAGTCCCCAATTTTGACCCTAAGATTCCTCATGCTAGCTCATCATTTACATTGGCTTTGGGATCACACCTTGGCATCCTCCTTACCCCTCATCCATTGGGTTTACATTGGGAGAGATCACCAAGCACATTTTATTTTATCATACTTTATTTTATCACACCTCAAAATTCATCATGATCCAAGCTTCAAATGGAAAAGTGTTCAACATTAAAGTTTTTCCCCTTGATTTCACCTTTCCAAATCATCCAAGATGACTTCATTTGTACAAGAATTGAGGGACTTGCGCATGAATACTTTTCATGGATTATTTTGGAAACTTTTGAATTCATTTCCCAATTACCATTACATGGGTTCATGATATGATCTCAGCATAGTTTGTGCATGAATTTGGAATCAATGCAATCATAATTTTGGGCCTAATGCATGTCCATGCAACCATTCACATCACATTACTAGTTTTGGACAAATTATGGAAAGGTTGTTGAAAAGTATATCTTCGGCAAATATTTTTATATCGTATCCACAGAGATTGGTTGATATTACCGCCGTTCTATAATCCAAATGTTGTAAGTTTAAAAAGTAACAAGGTTGTTTTGATTGGAAAGTTATCTTGTGAGTAAATGTCACTAAAAAACAGTAAAATAGTTTTAATCTAATATAAAAGCTTGGCAAGATTGGAGTTCACTATTTCAAATGTTTATGCTTCCTTATGATAACTATATAGATTTAAGATTATTGATGATGTTCAAGTATCCTCTCAAAGTCATTTATGTCTAAATGATATTGTGATAATCACTATATTGATCCTTAGACGATCTCTCCACCTGACTATCAATATAGCAATCTTTAATGTTTAATACCAAAGAAGAGTAATGAATAAATCTATCTCTACAACTTATTCACTACTTGAAAATCTGTTTTATGTCAAGACTCAAATAATCTCTCTCGACAACTACTCAAATCTGGTTTTCAACTTAGGGCAAAAACAGTATTCAATACATCAACAATCTTTGAAATATATATAAATCAAATGGAATACATAAACATATGAGAATAGCTACTACCTCCAATCTTGACAAAAGGGAGTTTAGCTCCTCATCATCATTGTTCAAAAGCAGAAAGTTAAAGAAGAAAAACTCTGTTTTTCTCTCTTACAAAAATCTCAATGTGTGAATGATAATGAATGAATGAATTTTTCTCTCTAAAAAGAGTTGACATTTCCTTAATTGATCATTTCCATCCAAAGAAGAAAAGCTATCCCAAGGCAGACACCAAAATGGCAAAACCAGCTGGCCTCCAAAACAACACTTTTGACCCAAAAATCAGTTTGCTGGATTCGCAAGGTTCGCTGTAACACCCCGATAAAAATAAGATAATTATTTAATTTAAGTTAATATTATATTTATTAATTTAATTAAAATAATTGGAATTATTGGACTATTATTATTATTATTATTGGAATAATAATTATTGGAAAATATATAAGTTGGAAATAAGGAAAAAGAGTTCCATTTTTTGGTAAAGAGGGTTTTACGTGAAAAGCAGAGAAACGGCTGAAAAGAGGAAAAGGGCAAAGAGCAGAGCAATAGGAAAAAGGTTGGAGAAGAGAAAAGCTTGAAGCTTAAAGATTCGCCGGATTAATTCAGGTAAGGGGGGTTTATCGTCGTTTAAAAGTGTGTAATTACATCAAAACTTGGTAAAAGGGACCAATAAAATGATATAAAAAGTAGTACCAATTGGTCCCTAACAACTCTCCCCAACTTAGCATTTTGTTTGTCCCTAAACAATTGTTTCCACCCTTACAACCAAAGCAATGACACAAAAGATTGAAACAAGGATTTACCAAGGACATTCAAATGGTTCAAAAGCGTTTGGCATTTTCTCAATTCTAGACAAAACATGAATAAGGGAAATGGTAAAGTGCAAAAATCATTCCAAGGAATTCAAAGCCATATATGTCAAAATTGAATCAAACTTACACACACATCATACTAATGATGAATAACATGAAGGGTTACTTTCACTCATCCAAGCAATTAAATCAACAATAACTCAAATCATGCGGTTATCACAACAAGTACCAAATCATGTGAAAAATGAGAATCAAGAGGTCTTTCAAGGTTGTAATGTGGCTTAGGTTACAAGAAAGGATATGATTAAGAGAATTCAACCAAATTGCTTATCCTAAGGGAGCATTCTCAAACATTTAACTCTACACAATTTCCCTTTCTTTGATCCCTATCTTTTTCTTTTTCTTTTTCTTTTCAAATCCACACAACCATGAGCATTTTCTTTGCTTTTTTTTTTTATTCTTTTTTTTTTCTTTGCTCTATGGTTTCAAGGGTGATTTCTTTTTCTTGTTTCTTTTCAAATTTTCACCCTTTCATAAGAAACTCACTTTTCCAAGTTTCTAATCACTTCTCATTTTACTCTCCCCAACTTAGGTTTCAAAACCAAATTTATTAAATAATGCTCCCTACTTAGAAATAAGCACAAGGCAAAATTTGCAACAACTCGATTTGATGTTTCAATTGACACGAAAGAAATTAGGATTCATTTATTCCACAATTTTCAATTGATTTTTCAATGATTAATAAAATGAATCCTAAAATAAGCTCAAAGGGGTTTAACTAAGGATTATTCCTCACAAGGTTAGTTGATTCAGGTTTTTTGGTCAAGTGGTTTCTCTCACAAACAATGCCTCTATCATTTTCAAAATTTTCACACAAAAATAGATTGATGCATGATTTAGCATGATAAGAATGAGTTAAAATAATGCTTGGTTTCCCGCTTTTTAGTGTACAATGGAAAGCTTCCTCACAAATGGTTAAGTCCTATTTTGATTAAAAAATGACATAAATTTCAATGAGTTTATGATATGAAATTTGCACATACCCTCAAACTACTCATGTTAAGTCTAGAAAGCGATAAAGTGTACCTTGAAATACCGACACTACTTCTTATCATCACCATTCGAAGTGTCCTATGCTTCTTTCTTTGCGATCATTTCTCGGTTGCTTTAAGCTTGACTTAAGAGTAAGAACAATTTAACAGAAATGTTGGTAAACCAATTTGATTAAAAACACACTTAAATCTCAAATAGTATTCATGCAATTATCAAGACAAACTCTAAAATTCAACAAACTCCTCAATCTTCCTTCAACTCATCGCCATGGGTTACACCACCTCCTGCACCCCCCAAAAAAAATTGGCCTGCCCTCAGGCCACTTAGCATAATCAACAAAATCCTCCTAGGAATGGAATGGAGAGGAGAAGTTTTAAAATTTGGAGGTTTGGAAGTGGAGCAACGAGGTTGTTGAAAGAATCTCCTAAGTTTGTGAAAATAGGAATGAAACGAAAATGACATAAAACAAAAGTTTTTTTTTTTCAGTTCGCGGGGCGAACTGAAGGAAATTTAAAAAAAAATTAGTTCTGCCATTCACTGTTCGCGGGGCGAACTGAAGCTGTGAATTCAGTTCGCGGGGCGAACGGTAAAAAACAGAACCCAATTTTTTTCAAAATTTAACACAGCAGAAACTCACACAGCAGAAAAAAAATTAAAATGCAGACTTACAATGTTGGGTTGCCTCCCAACAAGCGCTTTGTTTAACGTTGTTTAGAGCTCGACGGTCCACTGATTAGCCCCGTTTAAATAGAGACACGATACCCACATCACGATTTACGTCGCCACTATGGTAGACTTTGAGTCTCTGACCATTTACAGCCTAACTCTCTTGTGACTTTGGATCCTCGATCACAATGGCTCCAATAATTGCGCACCTTTTTGACAACGAACGGTCCTGACCATTTTGACTTCAACTTACCAGGGAATAACTTCAACCTTGATTTGAAATGCAATACCATTTGTCCGACATGAAACTCCTTGTGACAGACTTTTCCATCATGGTATTTCTCTTCGATTGCATCATTTCGGAAAGAATCATGCTTGTCATTTGGATGCTTCATAGCTTCAAAAAGATTAAAGGTCACCTCTTCGTCTTGCACTCTCACCTTCATTAGTCCATCATCTATGTCAATCATCATCCGGGCTGTTTTCATAAAAGGTCTTCCAAGAATTAGGGGCACATCACGGTGTTCATCCATCTCTACTATTACGAAGTCCACCGGAAACAAGAATTTGTCCACTTTCACTAACATGTCTTTAGCAATTCCGTATGGTGAGGTGGTAGACTTGTCGGCTAGTTGTAGAGTCATTCTCGTCGATTTAATCTCAACATTCCCCAATCTTTTAACAATGGAGAGGGGGATTAAATTTATACTAGAACCCAAGTCAATCAAACCATTTCCAATGTATGTGCTTCCAATGGTTACCGGTAGGACAACTCGGCCCGGATCGGACTCCTTCCTTGGGAGAGTCTTTTGGATGATGGCACTACACCGTGCATCAAGCAATATGGTTTCGTCTTCCACGTGTCTCCTTTTCTTTGTAAGAATTTCCTTCATAAACTTAGCATACCGGGGCATTTGTTCTAATGCATCAGCAAATGGAATGTTGATTTGGAGTTGTTTGAAGATGTCCATGAACCGTGCATAGTGTCTAGCATTATCCTTCTTTGACGGTGCGTGCGGATATGGTAGATGTTGAACTGGAATGACATTCACTCCTTTGTCTCCTTTTTTCTTCTTCCTTGGTTCGATTTCCTTATTCATTTCCGCTTCACACTGCTGTTCCTCCATCAATTGTTGGTTCTGCTGTCTTCGCGGCGCGAAGGGAGATCGCGGTGCAAACTGAACAGTTTCTGCCACTTTCTCCTTTTCCAGTACAGCATCCATATCATTCTCTACTATAATTTCCTCACTTTTTTCACCTGTCAACTCTCTACCACTTCTAGTAAATATTGCTTTACAATGCTCCTTTGGATTGGTTTGAGTGTTAGTGGAGAAAGAGGATCCCGCAGTTTGTTCCGCCAATTGTTTCGCAAGTTGGCCTACTTGAGCTTCCAGATTTTTAATTGCTGCTTCGTTACTCTTCTGATTTGCCATGGAAGCTTGCATGAATTGTTGAAGAGTATCCTCTAACTTGGAACTTCCTCCTTGCGTCTGTTGTCCTTGAGAATTTGGATGTTGGTAAGGACTCTGCTGCTGAAAATTTTGATTGTTGAACCTTGATGGTTGGTAACCTTGATTGTTCCTTTGATAGCCTTGATTTTGATTGTTCACATAGCTCACTTTTTCTAGCGGAGGGCAAAAACCAGTAGGATGATCTCCTTGACATAACTCGCAACATGCTACTTGATGTCGAACTTGAGAACTTTGAATCTCCTTCATTTGCTGTGGAAGCTTGGCCATTTGCTGAGTAAGCAACTCCACTTGTTGAGAGAGTAGCTTGTTTTGAGCAAGAATGGCGTCATTGGTATTTAACTCAACAACTCCCAGTTTACGTTGTGAAGGACTACGGTCATGTTGACTTTGACGATCATTGAGTGTCATCCGGTCAATAATGACGTTAGCTTCTTCTGCAGTCTTTGACATAAGAGAGCCACCCGCGATAGCATCCAAAAGTGTTCTGTGAGTTGATTGGAGCCCATTAAGAAAAATATGGATTTGAGTGAGCTCATCAAAACCATGACCCTTGCATTTTCTCAACATTGACTTGAACCTTTCCCAAGCCTCATTTAAAGATTCGTTGCTTCCTTGAGTGAATACCGCAATAGCCGTTTTGGCTACCATAAATCGGGATTGAGGGAAATATCTTTCTAAGAACTTTTCTTCTAACAAATTCCAATCCGTCATCACTCTTGCTGCTTGATCAAGGTACCACTCTTTTGCCTTTCCCACTAAGGAGTGTGGGAACATCCTCTTGAATAATGCTTCTTCACCCGCCTCATCTATCCCTGTAGAACCCGCAATCTCATAGAATTTGATGAGATGGGTATACGGATCTTCATGATCCATTCCGGTGAATGGATTTGCATAGAGAAGTTGGAGGATTCCGGTCTTCATCTCCGTATTTCTTCCTCCACGGGCAAATTGAGCATTCCTTCTTGGACTATTAGCGGACATTTCGGTACGATTATCATCCGCCATGTTTCCTTCGCAAGCTTCTACAACCACTTCTTCGATCGGAACAAGTGCGGAAGTAGATGCTTCTTCTCTCCGGTTCCTCTCTTCGGCTAGTTTCCTTCTTCTTCGAGTTTTGCTATTGAGCTTCCGAAGTGTTCTTTCAATTTCAGGATCGAATTGAAGTGGCTCTTCGGTTACTTTTCCTCGCATACACTAGAATCTACAAAACTAACAAACCAAGTGAAACAAAAGAGGGATAGTAATAAATGTAACACAACTTAAAACAGAGAATTATTGCAATGCTTGTAATATCGACACCAATCCCCGGCAACGGCGCCAATTTGTTGAAAAGTATATCTTCGGCAAATATTTTTATATCGTATCCACAGAGATTGGTTGATATTACCGCCGTTCTATAATCCAAATGTTGTAAGTTTAAAAAGTAACAAGGTTGTGTTGGTTGGAAAGTTATCTTGTGAGTAAATGTCACTAAAAAACAGTAAAATAGTTTTAATCTAATATAAAAGCTTGGCAAGATTGGAGTTCACTATTTCAAATGTTTATGCTTCCTTATGATAACTATATAGATTTAAGATTATTGATGATGTTCAAGTATCCTCTCAAAGTCATTTATGTCTAAATGATATTGTGATAATCACTATATTGATCCTTAGACGATCTCTCCACCTGACTATCAATATAGCAATCTTTAATGTTTAATACCAAAGAAGAGTAATGAATAAATCTATCTCTACAACTTATTCACTACTTGAAAATCTGTTTTATGTCAAGACTCAAATAATCTCTCTCGACAACTACTCAAATCTGGTTTTCAACTTAGGGCAAAAACAGTATTCAATACATCAACAATCTTTGAAATATATATAAATCAAATGGAATACATAAACATATGAGAATAGCTACTACCTCCAATCTTGACAAAAGGGAGTTTAGCTCCTCATCATCATTGTTCAAAAGCAGAAAGTTAAAGAAGAAAAACTTTGTTTTTCTCTCTTACAAAAATCTCAATGTGTGAATGATAATGAATGAATGAATTTTTCTCTCTAAAAAGAGTTGACATTTCCTTAATTGATCATTTCCATCCAAAGAAGAAAAGCTATCCCAAGGCAGACACCAAAATGGCAAAACCAGCTGGCCTCCAAAACAACACTTTTGACCCAAAAATCAGTTTGCTGGATTCGCAAGGTTCGCTGTAACACCCCGATAAAAATAAGATAATTATTTAATTTAAGTTAATATTATATTTATTAATTTAATTAAAATAATTGGAATTATTGGACTATTATTATTATTATTATTGGAATAATAATTATTGGAAAATATATAAGTTGGAAATAAGGAAAAAGAGTTCCATTTTTTGGTAAAGAGGGTTTTACGTGAAAAGCAGAGAAACGGCTGAAAAGAGGAAAAGGGAAAAGAGCAGAGCAATAGGAAGAAGGTTGGAGAAGAGAAAAGCTTGAAGCTTAAAGATTCGCCGGATTAATTCAGGTAAGGGGGGTTTATCGTCGTTTAATGGGTATTATAGATTAACATGTAATGGGTAGTGATAAACCGTTGAATTGACCCTAATTGGGATGATGAGTGCTGAAAATTTGTGATGAATAAACTGTGTTTAAGCTGTGATTGAATCGGTAATTGTGTGAGTCGTGATTCCCCGAGCGTATCGCTTTTTACGGAATTGGAATCGGAGGTCCGGAAGTCCTCCAACGGCGGAAAATGCGGAGAATTCTGCATTCTGCTTCGTGTTAGCGCAGGAACAGCTTTCTGTCTTGCGTTAACCGGTTAACCCAGGGCGTTAACCGGTTAACACTGTTGTGAGTTGTGGAAATATTGTTGTTCTGCCTGCGTTAACCGGTTAACCCAGGGCGTTAACCGGTTAACACTGTTGAGTTTTGCCAGAAAGCGTGTTCTGTCTGCGTTAACCGGTTAACCCAGGCGTTAACCGGTTAACACTGTGGAAAAGAGAAAAAATTGATAATTGAATCTTGTGTACGTTTTGGAATGGAATTATATAGTACTTAGTTTATGTCAAAGTTGATTATAAGTTGATTATGTTGAAAACATTGTTGTGTTGCTATTATTATCCTGTTGTCGGAATTTAAAGTCGTGTATGTCAAAGTTGATTATAAGTTGATTATGTTGAAGACATTGTTGTGTTGCTATTGTTATCATGTTGTCGGAATTCATATGCATTAAGTCGGAGCTTTGCTCACACCACGTTGGCCTGGATTGGCAAAAGTTGAAAGTTGAAGGCTTAAGCCTTGATGCCTCGTTAAATTGGCAAATTTTAAGTTGGGAGTTTTACTCCAAATGGTACCACATGCATGACGAGTCGAGTCTCCTTAGAGTTGCATTTTGTTGGTTTGTTGTATGAGTATTTAACTTAATTGAGCAGTGGTGCTTGTGTTGATATTGAGTATGACGTTGAGTTGATGTGCCGTTACTGAATGTGTGATGTGATTAGGGTGATTAATGTGTCAAATTACTTAACATGACATGATATTTTATAATGCTTTTTATATCGATTGAGGAACTCACCCTTACAACTATTTTTCAGGTAACGAGCAGTGATTGAGTAGAAGCTAGTGCTTGGAGTCTAGTGTAGTCTCCTTAGTGGGTCATGCTCTGATAGATGTAACATCGGGACGGGATGTTTTACCTTGTTGCATAATTTTACATGTAATGTGTTACATGTGTTGAATGATCGATTTGATCTCTATCCGCTGCGTATTTTGCAATGCTTTATGTTTTGATATAATAAAAGAGCATGACAGTTATTATGATGAATGGCGTGAAATGATTGTGTGACACCCTTAATTGCGTATTACTCTGATTGATATATTGTTATTCTAATTAAATATTTGGGGAATTTTAGAAGGGTGTTACATTAGTGGTATCAGAGCAGGTCGGTCTGTCCGGCCAGTTGTCGTGTCGTTACTGTCTAACAATTGTGTATTGTTACTAATCTAACTTTTAAGTTGTGTTGTGGTGATAAGTTGAAATGGCTGGAAGGAATGACGCTGCAATGGCTGCCGCAATGCAAGCGATGGCACAAGCTGTGCAGAACTTGCCAAATGCTGGTGGAGATGCTGGATCACGTAGCTTGGCGACTTTTCAAAGAGAGAATCCGCCGGTGTTTAAAGGGAAGCATGACCCAGATGCAGCCTTGGGATGGTTGAAAGAGATCGAGAGAATCTTCCGGGTTATGGATTGCACTCCAGCTCAGAAGGTTCGGTATGGTACTCACATGCTAGCAGTCGAAGCTGATGACTGGTGGCTAGAGACTTACGAGAGGTTGACCGTAGCAGGTGAAGTCATTACTTGGGATGTATTCCGTAGGGAATTCATGAGAAAGTATTATCCGGAGGATGTCCGTGGTAAGAAAGAAATTGAGTTCCTTGAGCTGAAGCAAGGAAACTTGTCTGTCACTGATTATGCTGCAAAATTTGTGGAGTTGTCCAAATTTTATCCTCATTACACTGGTGCTGGTGCTGAATTTTCAAAGTGCATCAAGTTTGAGAACGGACTGCGCTCTGAAATTAAGAAGGCTGTTGGGTATCAGAAAATACGCATTTTTACTGAATTGGTGGATAGCTGCAGGATATTTGAAGAAGACAATAATGCTCATTACAAGATTGTCAGTGACCGCAGGGGCAAGCAACATCAAAATCGTGGCAAGCCGTATGATGCTCCAGTGGGAAAAGGGAAACAAGGAGCTGCTCCGGCTCAGAGGACTAGTAGGGGAGGTGCTCCTGCTGGTATAGTTTGCTTCAAATGTGGTCAGGCTGGTCATAAGAGTAATGTATGCACTGCTGAAGTAAAGAGGTGTTTTCGCTGTGGTAAGACTGGCCATGCAATAGCTGATTGCAAGCACAAGGAAATGATTTGTTTTAATTGTGGCGAAGAAGGGCATATTGGAAGTCAGTGTCAGAAGCCAAAGAAATCTCAAACTGGAAAGGTGTTCGCATTGACCGGAACTCAAACCTCCAGTGAGGACAGACTTATCCGAGGTACATGTTTCATAAATGGTACTCCTTTAATTACTATTATTGATACCGGTGCTACACACTGTTTTATTTCTGCTAACTGTGCTCGAAGACTGGGTTTAAAATTGTCCGCTTTGAATGGTGAATTGATTGTTGAGACCCCAGCTAAGGGATCAACAACTACTTCCTTGGTGTGTTTAAATTGTCCTTTGTCGATCTTCGATAAAGATTTCTATGTTGATTTAGTATGTTTGCCGTTGGGTGGGATGGATGTAATTCTTGGTATGAACTGGATGGAGTATAATTATGTTCATATAAATTGTCATCATAAGTCGGTGAGGTTTTCCACTCCTGAAGAGGAAGGAGTTGACTTATTACCTTTCAGAGAATTGCGAAAATTGATGAAAGAGGGAGCTCAGATGTTTTCTTTGATGGCGACGTTGTCGGTTGAGAGTAAAGCTAAGATAGAGGAACTGTTAGTGGTGAAAGAATTCCCTGAAGTTTTTCCTGATGAAATTCCTAGTGTGCCGCCAGAGAGGGAAGTTAAATTTACTATTGATTTGGTGCCTGGTACTAGGCCTGTTTCGATGGCACCGTATAGAATGTCGGCATCTGAATTGTGTGAATTAAAGAAGCAATTGGAAGACTTACTTGAGAAGAAGTTTATAAGACCAAGTGTGTCACCGTGGGGAGCTCCAGTGTTGCTAGTAAAGAAGAAAGATGGTAGTATGAGGCTTTGTATCGATTATAGACAATTGAATAAAGTAACGATCAAGAATAAGTATCCACTACCGAGAATATATGATTTGATGGATCAATTAGTGGGTGCTTGTGTGTTCAGTAAAATTGATTTGAGATCGGGCTATCATCAGATCAAAGTGAAAGATGAAGACATCCAGAAGACAGCGTTCAGAACTCGGTATGGACATTATGAGTATTCTGTGATGCCTTTCGGTGTGACTAATGCGCCGGGAGTATTTATGGAATACATGAATCGTATTTTCCATACTTATCTGGATCATTTTGTGGTAGTATTTATTGATGATATTTTGATTTACTCTAAGTCCGAAGAAGAGCACAAGGAACATTTGAGATTAGTGTTGGATGTTTTGAAAGATAAGAAATTGTATGCGAAGCTGTCCAAGTGTGAATTTTGGTTAAGAGAAGTCAGTTTTCTCGGCCATGTAATTTCAGGAAAAGGTATTGCTGTAGATCCTTCTAAGGTAGAAGCTGTATTGCAATGGGAGACTCCTAAGTCGGTTACCGAGATTAGAAGCTTTTTGGGGTTAGCTGGATATTATAGAAGGTTTATTGAAGGATTTTCTAAGTTAGCACTTCCGTTGACTAAATTAACTTGTAAGGGTAAAGCTTTCGTGTGGGATGTTCAGTGCGAAGAGGGTTTTAATGAATTAAAAAGGAGATTGACGTCGGCGCCGGTTTTGACTTTGCCAAATCCGGAGGAACCGTTTATAATCTACTGTGATGCTTCATTGATGGGCTTGGGAGGTGTGCTCATGCAAAATAATAAAGTAATTGCTTATGCGTCGCGACAGTTAAGAATTCATGAAAAGAACTATCCTACGCATGATCTTGAACTTGCTGCTGTGGTGTTTGTGTTAAAAATCTGGAGGCATTACCTTTATGGTTCCAGATTTGAAGTTTTCAGCGATCATAAAAGTTTAAAGTATCTTTTTGATCAGAAAGAGTTGAACATGAGACAACGTAGGTGGCTAGAATTGCTTAAGGATTATGATTTCGGGTTGAATTATCATCCAGGAAAAGCAAATGTTGTGGCCGATGCTTTAAGTAGGAAGACCTTGCATGTGTCAGCAATGATGATTAAGGAGTTGGAATTAATTGAGCAACTTCGTGATATGAGTTTGGTTTGCGAAGTAACACCGCAGAGTGTAATGCTAGGAATGCTAAAGATTAATAATGATTTTATGGATAGCATCCGAGAGGCACAGAAATTGGATGTGAAATTAGTAGATATCCTTAATCGTTGTGGTCAATCAGAGAAGAGTGACTTTAAGATTGATGCGAGAGGTGTGCTAAAATTAGGGGAAAGAATTTGTATTCCTGACGACGCGATTTTGAAAAGAAGCATTCTAGAAGAGGGTCATAGAAGCAGTTTGAGTATTCATCCAGGAGCTACTAAAATGTATCAGGATTTGAAGAAAATATTTTGGTGGCCCGGAATGAAAGGAGATGTGGCTCGTTTTGTGTATGCGTGCTTAACTTGTCAGAAGTCGAAGATTGAGCATCAGAAGCCTGCTGGGTTGATGCAACCGTTGGAAGTTCCAGAGTGGAAATGGGATAGAATTTCTATGGACTTTGTAACGGGTTGCCTGCTACTTTAAGAGGGCATGATTCGATTTGGGTGATCGTTGATAGGCTCACGAAGTCGGCTCACTTCATACCTATTAACATCACTTACCCAATTGCGAAGTTGGCAGAGATTTACATCCGAGTAATTGTAAAGTTGCATGGTGTTCCTCTGTGTATTGTGTCGGACAGAGATCCGAGGTTTACATCGGGATTTTGGAAAAGTCTGCAAGATTCGTTGGGCTCTAAGTTGAGGTTGAGTTCGGCATATCATCCTCAAACTGATGGCCAAACAGAGAGAACTATTCAGTCATTGGAAGATTTACTGAGAGCTTGTGTTCTTGAACAAGGAGGTTCGTGGGACACTTATCTTCCATTGATCGAGTTCACATATAATAATAGTTACCATTCTAGTATCGGAATGGCGCCTTTTGAAGCATTGTATGGTCGTAGATGTAGAACTCCGTTGTGTTGGCACGAATCTGGTGAGGGTGTAGTACTTGGACCAGAGTTAGTTCGAGAAACTACCGAGAAAGTGAAGTTTATCCGAGAGAAGATGAAAGCTTCTCAGAGTAGGCAGAAGAGTTACCATGACAAGCGGAGGAAGGAATTGGAATTTCAAGCTGGTGACCATGTGTTTTTGAGAGTCACGCCTGTGACCGGTGTTGGGAGGGCTTTGAAGTCTAAAAAGCTCACTCCTCGCTTCATTGGTCCGTATCAAATCTTAGAACGGGTTGGAAAAGTTGCTTATCGGATGGCATTACCACCTAATCTTTCGAATTTGCATGATGTATTCCATGTGTCGCAGCTTCGGAAGTATGTCTCAGATCCGTCTCATGTGGTTAGTATGGATGATGTACAAGTGCGGGATAATTTAACAATGGAGACAAAGCCTGTACGAGTTGAAGATCGTGACACAAAGACTCTTCGAGGAAAAGAGATTGTGTTGGTTAAAGTCGTTTGGTCAGGAGCTGCGGGCGAAAGCATGACATGGCAACTTGAGAGTCAGATGAAGGAGTCTTATCCGGAGCTATTCGCTTGAGGTATGTTTTCGAGGACGAAAACTCTTTTAGTGGGGGAGAGTTGTAACACCCCGATAAAAATAAGATAATTATTTAATTTAAGTTAATATTATATTTATTAATTTAATTAAAATAATTGGAATTATTGGACTATTATTATTATTATTATTGGAATAATAATTATTGGAAAATATATAAGTTGGAAATAAGGAAAAAGAGTTCCATTTTTTGGTAAAGAGGGTTTTACGTGAAAAGCAGAGAAACGGCTGAAAAGAGGAAAAGGGCAAAGAGCAGAGCAATAGGAAGAAGGTTGGAGAAGAGAAAAGCTTGAAGCTTAAAGATTCGCCGGATTAATTCAGGTAAGGGGGGTTTATCGTCGTTTAATGGGTATTATAGATTAACATGTAATGGGTAGTGATAAACCGTTGAATTGACCCTAATTGGGATGATGAGTGCTGAAAATTTGTGATGAATAATTGTGTTTAAGCTGTGATTGAATCGGTAATTGTGTGAGTCGTGATTCCCCGAGCGTATCGCTTTTTACGGAATTGGAATCGGAGGTCCGGAAGTCCTCCAACGGCGGAAAATGCGGAGAATTCTGCATTCTGCTTCGTGTTAGCGCAGGAACAGCTTTCTGTCTTGCGTTAACCGGTTAACCCAGGGCGTTAACCGGTTAACACTGTTGTGAGTTGTGGAAATATTGTTGTTCTGCCTGCGTTAACCGGTTAACCCAGGGCGTTAACCGGTTAACACTGTTGAGTTTTGCCAGAAAGCGTGTTCTGTCTGCGTTAACCGGTTAACCCAGGGCGTTAACCGGTTAACACTGTGGAAAAAGAGAAAAAAATTGATAATTGAATCTTGTGTACGTTTTGGAATGGAATTATATAGTACTTAGTTTATGTCAAAGTTGATTATAAGTTGATTATGTTGAAAACATTGTTGTGTTGCTATTATTATCCTGTTGTCGGAATTTAAAGTCGTGTATGTCAAAGTTGATTATAAGTTGATTATGTTGAAGACATTGTTGTGTTGCTATTGTTATCATGTTGTCGGAATTCATATGCATTAAGTCGGAGCTTTGCTCACACCACGTTGGCCTGGATTGGCAAAAGTTGAAAGTTGAAGGCTTAAGCCTTGATGCCTCGTTAAATTGGCAAATTTTAAGTTGGGAGTTTTACTCCAAATGGTACCACATGCATGACGAGTCGAGTCTCCTTAGAGTTGCATTTTGTTGGTTTGTTGTATGAGTATTTAACTTAATTGAGCAGTGGTGCTTGTGTTGATATTGAGTATGACGTTGAGTTGATGTGCCGTTACTGAATGTGTGATGTGATTAGGGTGATTAATGTGTCAAATTACTTAACATGACATGATATTTTATAATGCTTTTTATATCGATTGAGGAACTCACCCTTACAACTATTTTTCAGGTAACGAGCAGTGATTGAGTAGAAGCTAGTGCTTGGAGTCTAGTGTAGTCTCCTTAGTGGGTCATGCTCTGATAGATGTAACATCGGGACGGGATGTTTTACCTTGTTGCATAATTTTACATGTAATGTGTTACATGTGTTGAATGATCGATTTGATCTCTATCCGCTGCGTATTTTGCAATGCTTTATGTTTTGATATAATAAAAGAGCATGACAGTTATTATGATGAATGGCGTGAAATGATTGTGTGACACCCTTAATTGCGTATTACTCTGATTGATATATTGTTATTCTAATTAAATATTTGGGAATTTTAGAAGGGTGTTACATTAGTGGTATCAGAGCAGGTCGGTCTGTCCGGCCAGTTGTCGTGTCGTTACTGTCTAACAATTGTGTATTGTTACTAATCTAACTTTTAAGTTGTGTTGTGGTGATAAGTTGAAATGGCTGGAAGGAATGACGCTGCAATGGCTGCCGCAATGCAAGCGATGGCACAAGCTGTGCAGAACTTGCCAAATGCTGGTGGAGATGCTGGATCACGTAGCTTGGCGACTTTTCAAAGAGAGAATCCGCCGGTGTTTAAAGGGAAGCATGACCCAGATGCAGCCTTGGGATGGTTGAAAGAGATCGAGAGAATCTTCCGGGTTATGGATTGCACTCCAGCTCAGAAGGTTCGGTATGGTACTCACATGCTAGCAGTCGAAGCTGATGACTGGTGGCTAGAGACTTACGAGAGGTTGACCGTAGCAGGTGAAGTCATTACTTGGGATGTATTCCGTAGGGAATTCATGAGAAAGTATTATCCGGAGGATGTCCGTGGTAAGAAAGAAATTGAGTTCCTTGAGCTGAAGCAAGGAAACTTGTCTGTCACTGATTATGCTGCAAAATTTGTGGAGTTGTCCAAATTTTATCCTCATTACACTGGTGCTGGTGCTGAATTTTCAAAGTGCATCAAGTTTGAGAACGGACTGCGCTCTGAAATTAAGAAGGCTGTTGGGTATCAGAAAATACGCATTTTTACTGAATTGGTGGATAGCTGCAGGATATTTGAAGAAGACAATAATGCTCATTACAAGATTGTCAGTGACCGCAGGGGCAAGCAACATCAAAATCGTGGCAAGCCGTATGATGCTCCAGTGGGAAAAGGGAAACAAGGAGCTGCTCCGGCTCAGAGGACTAGTAGGGGAGGTGCTCCTGCTGGTATAGTTTGCTTCAAATGTGGTCAGGCTGGTCATAAGAGTAATGTATGCACTGCTGAAGTAAAGAGGTGTTTTCGCTGTGGTAAGACTGGCCATGCAATAGCTGATTGCAAGCACAAGGAAATGATTTGTTTTAATTGTGGCGAAGAAGGGCATATTGGAAGTCAGTGTCAGAAGCCAAAGAAATCTCAAACTGGAAAGGTGTTCGCATTGACCGGAACTCAAACCTCCAGTGAGGACAGACTTATCCGAGGTACATGTTTCATAAATGGTACTCCTTTAATTACTATTATTGATACCGGTGCTACACACTGTTTTATTTCTGCTAACTGTGCTCGAAGACTGGGTTTAAAATTGTCCGCTTTGAATGGTGAATTGATTGTTGAGACCCCAGCTAAGGGATCAACAACTACTTCCTTGGTGTGTTTAAATTGTCCTTTGTCGATCTTCGATAAAGATTTCTATGTTGATTTAGTATGTTTGCCGTTGGGTGGGATGGATGTAATTCTTGGTATGAACTGGATGGAGTATAATTATGTTCATATAAATTGTCATCATAAGTCGGTGAGGTTTTCCACTCCTGAAGAGGAAGGAGTTGACTTATTACCTTTCAGAGAATTGCGAAAATTGATGAAAGAGGGAGCTCAGATGTTTTCTTTGATGGCGACGTTGTCGGTTGAGAGTAAAGCTAAGATAGAGGAACTGTTAGTGGTGAAAGAATTCCCTGAAGTTTTTCCTGATGAAATTCCTAGTGTGCCGCCAGAGAGGGAAGTTAAATTTACTATTGATTTGGTGCCTGGTACTAGGCCTGTTTCGATGGCACCGTATAGAATGTCGGCATCTGAATTGTGTGAATTAAAGAAGCAATTGGAAGACTTACTTGAGAAGAAGTTTATAAGACCAAGTGTGTCACCGTGGGGAGCTCCAGTGTTGCTAGTAAAGAAGAAAGATGGTAGTATGAGGCTTTGTATCGATTATAGACAATTGAATAAAGTAACGATCAAGAATAAGTATCCACTACCGAGAATATATGATTTGATGGATCAATTAGTGGGTGCTTGTGTGTTCAGTAAAATTGATTTGAGATCGGGCTATCATCAGATCAAAGTGAAAGATGAAGACATCCAGAAGACAGCGTTCAGAACTCGGTATGGACATTATGAGTATTCTGTGATGCCTTTCGGTGTGACTAATGCGCCGGGAGTATTTATGGAATACATGAATCGTATTTTCCATACTTATCTGGATCATTTTGTGGTAGTATTTATTGATGATATTTTGATTTACTCTAAGTCCGAAGAAGAGCACAAGGAACATTTGAGATTAGTGTTGGATGTTTTGAAAGATAAGAAATTGTATGCGAAGCTGTCCAAGTGTGAATTTTGGTTAAGAGAAGTCAGTTTTCTCGGCCATGTAATTTCAGGAAAAGGTATTGCTGTAGATCCTTCTAAGGTAGAAGCTGTATTGCAATGGGAGACTCCTAAGTCGGTTACCGAGATTAGAAGCTTTTTGGGGTTAGCTGGATATTATAGAAGGTTTATTGAAGGATTTTCTAAGTTAGCACTTCCGTTGACTAAATTAACTTGTAAGGGTAAAGCTTTCGTGTGGGATGTTCAGTGCGAAGAGGGTTTTAATGAATTAAAAAGGAGATTGACGTCGGCGCCGGTTTTGACTTTGCCAAATCCGGAGGAACCGTTTATAATCTACTGTGATGCTTCATTGATGGGCTTGGGAGGTGTGCTCATGCAAAATAATAAAGTAATTGCTTATGCGTCGCGACAGTTAAGAATTCATGAAAAGAACTATCCTACGCATGATCTTGAACTTGCTGCTGTGGTGTTTGTGTTAAAAATCTGGAGGCATTACCTTTATGGTTCCAGATTTGAAGTTTTCAGCGATCATAAAAGTTTAAAGTATCTTTTTGATCAGAAAGAGTTGAACATGAGACAACGTAGGTGGCTAGAATTGCTTAAGGATTATGATTTCGGGTTGAATTATCATCCAGGAAAAGAAATGTTGTGGCCGATGCTTTAAGTAGGAAGACCTTGCATGTGTCAGCAATGATGATTAAGGAGTTGGAATTAATTGAGCAACTTCGTGATATGAGTTTGGTTTGCGAAGTAACACCGCAGAGTGTAATGCTAGGAATGCTAAAGATTAATAATGATTTTATGGATAGCATCCGAGAGGCACAGAAATTGGATGTGAAATTAGTAGATATCCTTAATCGTTGTGGTCAATCAGAGAAGAGTGACTTTAAGATTGATGCGAGAGGTGTGCTAAAATTAGGGGAAAGAATTTGTATTCCTGACGACGCGATTTTGAAAAGAAGCATTCTAGAAGAGGGTCATAGAAGCAGTTTGAGTATTCATCCAGGAGCTACTAAAATGTATCAGGATTTGAAGAAAATATTTTGGTGGCCCGGAATGAAAGGAGATGTGGCTCGTTTTGTGTATGCGTGCTTAACTTGTCAGAAGTCGAAGATTGAGCATCAGAAGCCTGCTGGGTTGATGCAACCGTTGGAAGTTCCAGAGTGGAAATGGGATAGAATTTCTATGGACTTTGTAACGGGGTTGCCTGCTACTTTAAGAGGGCATGATTCGATTTGGGTGATCGTTGATAGGCTCACGAAGTCGGCTCACTTCATACCTATTAACATCACTTACCCAATTGCGAAGTTGGCAGAGATTTACATCCGAGTAATTGTAAAGTTGCATGGTGTTCCTCTGTGTATTGTGTCGGACAGAGATCCGAGGTTTACATCGGGATTTTGGAAAAGTCTGCAAGATTCGTTGGGCTCTAAGTTGAGGTTGAGTTCGGCATATCATCCTCAAACTGATGGCCAAACAGAGAGAACTATTCAGTCATTGGAAGATTTACTGAGAGCTTGTGTTCTTGAACAAGGAGGTTCGTGGGACACTTATCTTCCATTGATCGAGTTCACATATAATAATAGTTACCATTCTAGTATCGGAATGGCGCCTTTTGAAGCATTGTATGGTCGTAGATGTAGAACTCCGTTGTGTTGGCACGAATCTGGTGAGGGTGTAGTACTTGGACCAGAGTTAGTTCGAGAAACTACCGAGAAAGTGAAGTTTATCCGAGAGAAGATGAAAGCTTCTCAGAGTAGGCAGAAGAGTTACCATGACAAGCGGAGGAAGGAATTGGAATTTCAAGCTGGTGACCATGTGTTTTTGAGAGTCACGCCTGTGACCGGTGTTGGGAGGGCTTTGAAGTCTAAAAAGCTCACTCCTCGCTTCATTGGTCCGTATCAAATCTTAGAACGGGTTGGAAAAGTTGCTTATCGGATGGCATTACCACCTAATCTTTCGAATTTGCATGATGTATTCCATGTGTCGCAGCTTCGGAAGTATGTCTCAGATCCGTCTCATGTGGTTAGTATGGATGATGTGCAAGTGCGGGATAATTTAACAATGGAGACAAAGCCTGTACGAGTTGAAGATCGTGACACAAAGACTCTTCGAGGAAAAGAGATTGTGTTGGTTAAAGTCGTTTGGTCAGGAGCTGCGGGCGAAAGCATGACATGGCAACTTGAGAGTCAGATGAAGGAGTCTTATCCGGAGCTATTCGCTTGAGGTATGTTTTCGAGGACGAAAACTCTTTTAGTGGGGGAGAGTTGTAACACCCCGATAAAAATAAGATAATTATTTAATTTAAGTTAATATTATATTTATTAATTTAATTAAAATAATTGGAATTATTGGACTATTATTATTATTATTATTGGAATAATAATTATTGGAAAATATATAAGTTGGAAATAAGGAAAAAGAGTTCCATTTTTTGGTAAAGAGGGTTTTACGTGAAAAGCAGAGAAACGGCTGAAAAGAGGAAAAGGGCAAAGAGCAGAGCAATAGGAAGAAGGTTGGAGAAGAGAAAAGCTTGAAGCTTAAAGATTCGCCGGATTAATTCAGGTAAGGGGGGTTTATCGTCGTTTAATGGGTATTATAGATTAACATGTAATGGGTAGTGATAAACCGTTGAATTGACCCTAATTGGGATGATGAGTGCTGAAAATTTGTGATGAATAAATTGTGTTTAAGCTGTGATTGAATCGGTAATTGTGTGAGTCGTGATTCCCCGAGCGTATCGCTTTTTACGGAATTGGAATCGGAGGTCCGGAAGTCCTCCAACGGCGGAAAATGCGGAGAATTCTGCATTCTGCTTCGTGTTAGCGCAGGAACAGCTTTCTGTCTTGCGTTAACCGGTTAACCCAGGGCGTTAACCGGTTAACACTGTTGTGAGTTGTGGAAATATTGTTGTTCTGCCTGCGTTAACCGGTTAACCCAGGGCGTTAACCGGTTAACACTGTTGAGTTTTGCCAGAAAGCGTGTTCTGTCTGCGTTAACCGGTTAACCCAGGGCGTTAACCGGTTAACACTGTGGAAAAGAGAAAAAAATTGATAATTGAATCTTGTGTACGTTTTGGAATGGAATTATATAGTACTTAGTTTATGTCAAAGTTGATTATAAGTTGATTATGTTGAAAACATTGTTGTGTTGCTATTATTATCCTGTTGTCGGAATTTAAAGTCGTGTATGTCAAAGTTGATTATAAGTTGATTATGTTGAAGACATTGTTGTGTTGCTATTGTTATCATGTTGTCGGAATTCATATGCATTAAGTCGGAGCTTTGCTCACACCACGTTGGCCTGGATTGGCAAAAGTTGAAAGTTGAAGGCTTAAGCCTTGATGCCTCGTTAAATTGGCAAATTTTAAGTTGGGAGTTTTACTCCAAATGGTACCACATGCATGACGAGTCGAGTCTCCTTAGAGTTGCATTTTGTTGGTTTGTTGTATGAGTATTTAACTTAATTGAGCAGTGGTGCTTGTGTTGATATTGAGTATGACGTTGAGTTGATGTGCCGTTACTGAATGTGTGATGTGATTAGGGTGATTAATGTGTCAAATTACTTAACATGACATGATATTTTATAATGCTTTTTATATCGATTGAGGAACTCACCCTTACAACTATTTTTCAGGTAACGAGCAGTGATTGAGTAGAAGCTAGTGCTTGGAGTCTAGTGTAGTCTCCTTAGTGGGTCATGCTCTGATAGATGTAACATCGGGACGGGATGTTTTACCTTGTTGCATAATTTTACATGTAATGTGTTACATGTGTTGAATGATCGATTTGATCTCTATCCGCTGCGTATTTTGCAATGCTTTATGTTTTGATATAATAAAAGAGCATGACAGTTATTATGATGAATGGCGTGAAATGATTGTGTGACACCCTTAATTGCGTATTACTCTGATTGATATATTGTTATTCTAATTAAATATTTGGGGAATTTTAGAAGGGTGTTACATTAGTGGTATCAGAGCAGGTCGGTCTGTCCGGCCAGTTGTCGTGTCGTTACTGTCTAACAATTGTGTATTGTTACTAATCTAACTTTTAAGTTGTGTTGTGGTGATAAGTTGAAATGGCTGGAAGGAATGACGCTGCAATGGCTGCCGCAATGCAAGCGATGGCACAAGCTGTGCAGAACTTGCCAAATGCTGGTGGAGATGCTGGATCACGTAGCTTGGCGACTTTTCAAAGAGAGAATCCGCCGGTGTTTAAAGGGAAGCATGACCCAGATGCAGCCTTGGGATGGTTGAAAGAGATCGAGAGAATCTTCCGGGTTATGGATTGCACTCCAGCTCAGAAGGTTCGGTATGGTACTCACATGCTAGCAGTCGAAGCTGATGACTGGTGGCTAGAGACTTACGAGAGGTTGACCGTAGCAGGTGAAGTCATTACTTGGGATGTATTCCGTAGGGAATTCATGAGAAAGTATTATCCGGAGGATGTCCGTGGTAAGAAAGAAATTGAGTTCCTTGAGCTGAAGCAAGGAAACTTGTCTGTCACTGATTATGCTGCAAAATTTGTGGAGTTGTCCAAATTTTATCCTCATTACACTGGTGCTGGTGCTGAATTTTCAAAGTGCATCAAGTTTGAGAACGGACTGCGCTCTGAAATTAAGAAGGCTGTTGGGTATCAGAAAATACGCATTTTTACTGAATTGGTGGATAGCTGCAGGATATTTGAAGAAGACAATAATGCTCATTACAAGATTGTCAGTGACCGCAGGGGCAAGCAACATCAAAATCGTGGCAAGCCGTATGATGCTCCAGTGGGAAAAGGGAAACAAGGAGCTGCTCCGGCTCAGAGGACTAGTAGGGGAGGTGCTCCTGCTGGTATAGTTTGCTTCAAATGTGGTCAGGCTGGTCATAAGAGTAATGTATGCACTGCTGAAGTAAAGAGGTGTTTTCGCTGTGGTAAGACTGGCCATGCAATAGCTGATTGCAAGCACAAGGAAATGATTTGTTTTAATTGTGGCGAAGAAGGGCATATTGGAAGTCAGTGTCAGAAGCCAAAGAAATCTCAAACTGGAAAGGTGTTCGCATTGACCGGAACTCAAACCTCCAGTGAGGACAGACTTATCCGAGGTACATGTTTCATAAATGGTACTCCTTTAATTACTATTATTGATACCGGTGCTACACACTGTTTTATTTCTGCTAACTGTGCTCGAAGACTGGGTTTAAAATTGTCCGCTTTGAATGGTGAATTGATTGTTGAGACCCCAGCTAAGGGATCAACAACTACTTCCTTGGTGTGTTTAAATTGTCCTTTGTCGATCTTCGATAAAGATTTCTATGTTGATTTAGTATGTTTGCCGTTGGGTGGGATGGATGTAATTCTTGGTATGAACTGGATGGAGTATAATTATGTTCATATAAATTGTCATCATAAGTCGGTGAGGTTTTCCACTCCTGAAGAGGAAGGAGTTGACTTATTACCTTTCAGAGAATTGCGAAAATTGATGAAAGAGGGAGCTCAGATGTTTTCTTTGATGGCGACGTTGTCGGTTGAGAGTAAAGCTAAGATAGAGGAACTGTTAGTGGTGAAAGAATTCCCTGAAGTTTTTCCTGATGAAATTCCTAGTGTGCCGCCAGAGAGGGAAGTTAAATTTACTATTGATTTGGTGCCTGGTACTAGGCCTGTTTCGATGGCACCGTATAGAATGTCGGCATCTGAATTGTGTGAATTAAAGAAGCAATTGGAAGACTTACTTGAGAAGAAGTTTATAAGACCAAGTGTGTCACCGTGGGGAGCTCCAGTGTTGCTAGTAAAGAAGAAAGATGGTAGTATGAGGCTTTGTATCGATTATAGACAATTGAATAAAGTAACGATCAAGAATAAGTATCCACTACCGAGAATATATGATTTGATGGATCAATTAGTGGGTGCTTGTGTGTTCAGTAAAATTGATTTGAGATCGGGCTATCATCAGATCAAAGTGAAAGATGAAGACATCCAGAAGACAGCGTTCAGAACTCGGTATGGACATTATGAGTATTCTGTGATGCCTTTCGGTGTGACTAATGCGCCGGGAGTATTTATGGAATACATGAATCGTATTTTCCATACTTATCTGGATCATTTTGTGGTAGTATTTATTGATGATATTTTGATTTACTCTAAGTCCGAAGAAGAGCACAAGGAACATTTGAGATTAGTGTTGGATGTTTTGAAAGATAAGAAATTGTATGCGAAGCTGTCCAAGTGTGAATTTTGGTTAAGAGAAGTCAGTTTTCTCGGCCATGTAATTTCAGGAAAAGGTATTGCTGTAGATCCTTCTAAGGTAGAAGCTGTATTGCAATGGGAGACTCCTAAGTCGGTTACCGAGATTAGAAGCTTTTTGGGGTTAGCTGGATATTATAGAAGGTTTATTGAAGGATTTTCTAAGTTAGCACTTCCGTTGACTAAATTAACTTGTAAGGGTAAAGCTTTCGTGTGGGATGTTCAGTGCGAAGAGGGTTTTAATGAATTAAAAAGGAGATTGACGTCGGCGCCGGTTTTGACTTTGCCAAATCCGGAGGAACCGTTTATAATCTACTGTGATGCTTCATTGATGGGCTTGGGAGGTGTGCTCATGCAAAATAATAAAGTAATTGCTTATGCGTCGCGACAGTTAAGAATTCATGAAAAGAACTATCCTACGCATGATCTTGAACTTGCTGCTGTGGTGTTTGTGTTAAAAATCTGGAGGCATTACCTTTATGGTTCCAGATTTGAAGTTTTCAGCGATCATAAAAGTTTAAAGTATCTTTTTGATCAGAAAGAGTTGAACATGAGACAACGTAGGTGGCTAGAATTGCTTAAGGATTATGATTTCGGGTTGAATTATCATCCAGGAAAAGCAAATGTTGTGGCCGATGCTTTAAGTAGGAAGACCTTGCATGTGTCAGCAATGATGATTAAGGAGTTGGAATTAATTGAGCAACTTCGTGATATGAGTTTGGTTTGCGAAGTAACACCGCAGAGTGTAATGCTAGGAATGCTAAAGATTAATAATGATTTTATGGATAGCATCCGAGAGGCACAGAAATTGGATGTGAAATTAGTAGATATCCTTAATCGTTGTGGTCAATCAGAGAAGAGTGACTTTAAGATTGATGCGAGAGGTGTGCTAAAATTAGGGGAAAGAATTTGTATTCCTGACGACGCGATTTTGAAAAGAAGCATTCTAGAAGAGGGTCATAGAAGCAGTTTGAGTATTCATCCAGGAGCTACTAAAATGTATCAGGATTTGAAGAAAATATTTTGGTGGCCCGGAATGAAAGGAGATGTGGCTCGTTTTGTGTATGCGTGCTTAACTTGTCAGAAGTCGAAGATTGAGCATCAGAAGCCTGCTGGGTTGATGCAACCGTTGGAAGTTCCAGAGTGGAAATGGGATAGAATTTCTATGGACTTTGTAACGGGGTTGCCTGCTACTTTAAGAGGGCATGATTCGATTTGGGTGATCGTTGATAGGCTCACGAAGTCGGCTCACTTCATACCTATTAACATCACTTACCCAATTGCGAAGTTGGCAGAGATTTACATCCGAGTAATTGTAAAGTTGCATGGTGTTCCTCTGTGTATTGTGTCGGACAGAGATCCGAGGTTTACATCGGGATTTTGGAAAAGTCTGCAAGATTCGTTGGGCTCTAAGTTGAGGTTGAGTTCGGCATATCATCCTCAAACTGATGGCCAAACAGAGAGAACTATTCAGTCATTGGAAGATTTACTGAGAGCTTGTGTTCTTGAACAAGGAGGTTCGTGGGACACTTATCTTCCATTGATCGAGTTCACATATAATAATAGTTACCATTCTAGTATCGGAATGGCGCCTTTTGAAGCATTGTATGGTCGTAGATGTAGAACTCCGTTGTGTTGGCACGAATCTGGTGAGGGTGTAGTACTTGGACCAGAGTTAGTTCGAGAAACTACCGAGAAAGTGAAGTTTATCCGAGAGAAGATGAAAGCTTCTCAGAGTAGGCAGAAGAGTTACCATGACAAGCGGAGGAAGGAATTGGAATTTCAAGCTGGTGACCATGTGTTTTTGAGAGTCACGCCTGTGACCGGTGTTGGGAGGGCTTTGAAGTCTAAAAAGCTCACTCCTCGCTTCATTGGTCCGTATCAAATCTTAGAACGGGTTGGAAAAGTTGCTTATCGGATGGCATTACCACCTAATCTTTCGAATTTGCATGATGTATTCCATGTGTCGCAGCTTCGGAAGTATGTCTCAGATCCGTCTCATGTGGTTAGTATGGATGATGTGCAAGTGCGGGATAATTTAACAATGGAGACAAAGCCTGTACGAGTTGAAGATCGTGACACAAAGACTCTTCGAGGAAAAGAGATTGTGTTGGTTAAAGTCGTTTGGTCAGGAGCTGCGGGCGAAAGCATGACATGGCAACTTGAGAGTCAGATGAAGGAGTCTTATCCGGAGCTATTCGCTTGAGGTATGTTTTCGAGGACGAAAACTCTTTTAGTGGGGGAGAGTTGTAACACCCCGATAAAAATAAGATAATTATTTAATTTAAGTTAATATTATATTTATTAATTTAATTAAAATAATTGGAATTATTGGACTATTATTATTATTATTATTGGAATAATAATTATTGGAAAATATATAAGTTGGAAATAAGGAAAAAGAGTTCCATTTTTTGGTAAAGAGGGTTTTACGTGAAAAGCAGAGAAACGGCTGAAAAGAGGAAAAGGGCAAAGAGCAGAGCAATAGGAAGAAGGTTGGAGAAGAGAAAAGCTTGAAGCTTAAAGATTCGCCGGATTAATTCAGGTAAGGGGGGTTTATCGTCGTTTAATGGGTATTATAGATTAACATGTAATGGGTAGTGATAAACCGTTGAATTGACCCTAATTGGGATGATGAGTGCTGAAAATTTGTGATGAATAAACTGTGTTTAAGCTGTGATTGAATCGGTAATTGTGTGAGTCGTGATTCCCCGAGCGTATCGCTTTTTACGGAATTGGAATCGGAGGTCCGGAAGTCCTCCAACGGCGGAAAATGCGGAGAATTCTGCATTCTGCTTCGTGTTAGCGCAGGAACAGCTTTCTGTCTTGCGTTAACCGGTTAACCCAGGGCGTTAACCGGTTAACACTGTTGTGAGTTGTGGAAATATTGTTGTTCTGCCTGCGTTAACCGGTTAACCCAGGGCGTTAACCGGTTAACACTGTTGAGTTTTGCCAGAAAGCGTGTTCTGTCTGCGTTAACCGGTTAACCCAGGGCGTTAACCGGTTAACACTGTGGAAAAAGAGAAAAAAATTGATAATTGAATCTTGTGTACGTTTTGGAATGGAATTATATAGTACTTAGTTTATGTCAAAGTTGATTATAAGTTGATTATGTTGAAAACATTGTTGTGTTGCTATTATTATCCTGTTGTCGGAATTTAAAGTCGTGTATGTCAAAGTTGATTATAAGTTGATTATGTTGAAGACATTGTTGTGTTGCTATTGTTATCATGTTGTCGGAATTCATATGCATTAAGTCGGAGCTTTGCTCACACCACGTTGGCCTGGATTGGCAAAAGTTGAAAGTTGAAGGCTTAAGCCTTGATGCCTCGTTAAATTGGCAAATTTTAAGTTGGGAGTTTTACTCCAAATGGTACCACATGCATGACGAGTCGAGTCTCCTTAGAGTTGCATTTTGTTGGTTTGTTGTATGAGTATTTAACTTAATTGAGCAGTGGTGCTTGTGTTGATATTGAGTATGACGTTGAGTTGATGTGCCGTTACTGAATGTGTGATGTGATTAGGGTGATTAATGTGTCAAATTACTTAACATGACATGATATTTTATAATGCTTTTTATATCGATTGAGGAACTCACCCTTACAACTATTTTTCAGGTAACGAGCAGTGATTGAGTAGAAGCTAGTGCTTGGAGTCTAGTGTAGTCTCCTTAGTGGGTCATGCTCTGATAGATGTAACATCGGGACGGGATGTTTTACCTTGTTGCATAATTTTACATGTAATGTGTTACATGTGTTGAATGATCGATTTGATCTCTATCCGCTGCGTATTTTGCAATGCTTTATGTTTTGATATAATAAAAGAGCATGACAGTTATTATGATGAATGGCGTGAAATGATTGTGTGACACCCTTAATTGCGTATTACTCTGATTGATATATTGTTATTCTAATTAAATATTTGGGGATTTTAGAAGGGTGTTACATTAGTGGTATCAGAGCAGGTCGGTCTGTCCGGCCAGTTGTCGTGTCGTTACTGTCTAACAATTGTGTATTGTTACTAATCTAACTTTTAAGTTGTGTTGTGGTGATAAGTTGAAATGGCTGGAAGGAATGACGCTGCAATGGCTGCCGCAATGCAAGCGATGGCACAAGCTGTGCAGAACTTGCCAAATGCTGGTGGAGATGCTGGATCACGTAGCTTGGCGACTTTTCAAAGAGAGAATCCGCCGGTGTTTAAAGGGAAGCATGACCCAGATGCAGCCTTGGGATGGTTGAAAGAGATCGAGAGAATCTTCCGGGTTATGGATTGCACTCCAGCTCAGAAGGTTCGGTATGGTACTCACATGCTAGCAGTCGAAGCTGATGACTGGTGGCTAGAGACTTACGAGAGGTTGACCGTAGCAGGTGAAGTCATTACTTGGGATGTATTCCGTAGGGAATTCATGAGAAAGTATTATCCGGAGGATGTCCGTGGTAAGAAAGAAATTGAGTTCCTTGAGCTGAAGCAAGGAAACTTGTCTGTCACTGATTATGCTGCAAAATTTGTGGAGTTGTCCAAATTTTATCCTCATTACACTGGTGCTGGTGCTGAATTTTCAAAGTGCATCAAGTTTGAGAACGGACTGCGCTCTGAAATTAAGAAGGCTGTTGGGTATCAGAAAATACGCATTTTTACTGAATTGGTGGATAGCTGCAGGATATTTGAAGAAGACAATAATGCTCATTACAAGATTGTCAGTGACCGCAGGGGCAAGCAACATCAAAATCGTGGCAAGCCGTATGATGCTCCAGTGGGAAAAGGGAAACAAGGAGCTGCTCCGGCTCAGAGGACTAGTAGGGGAGGTGCTCCTGCTGGTATAGTTTGCTTCAAATGTGGTCAGGCTGGTCATAAGAGTAATGTATGCACTGCTGAAGTAAAGAGGTGTTTTCGCTGTGGTAAGACTGGCCATGCAATAGCTGATTGCAAGCACAAGGAAATGATTTGTTTTAATTGTGGCGAAGAAGGGCATATTGGAAGTCAGTGTCAGAAGCCAAAGAAATCTCAAACTGGAAAGGTGTTCGCATTGACCGGAACTCAAACCTCCAGTGAGGACAGACTTATCCGAGGTACATGTTTCATAAATGGTACTCCTTTAATTACTATTATTGATACCGGTGCTACACACTGTTTTATTTCTGCTAACTGTGCTCGAAGACTGGGTTTAAAATTGTCCGCTTTGAATGGTGAATTGATTGTTGAGACCCCAGCTAAGGGATCAACAACTACTTCCTTGGTGTGTTTAAATTGTCCTTTGTCGATCTTCGATAAAGATTTCTATGTTGATTTAGTATGTTTGCCGTTGGGTGGGATGGATGTAATTCTTGGTATGAACTGGATGGAGTATAATTATGTTCATATAAATTGTCATCATAAGTCGGTGAGGTTTTCCACTCCTGAAGAGGAAGGAGTTGACTTATTACCTTTCAGAGAATTGCGAAAATTGATGAAAGAGGGAGCTCAGATGTTTTCTTTGATGGCGACGTTGTCGGTTGAGAGTAAAGCTAAGATAGAGGAACTGTTAGTGGTGAAAGAATTCCCTGAAGTTTTTCCTGATGAAATTCCTAGTGTGCCGCCAGAGAGGGAAGTTAAATTTACTATTGATTTGGTGCCTGGTACTAGGCCTGTTTCGATGGCACCGTATAGAATGTCGGCATCTGAATTGTGTGAATTAAAGAAGCAATTGGAAGACTTACTTGAGAAGAAGTTTATAAGACCAAGTGTGTCACCGTGGGGAGCTCCAGTGTTGCTAGTAAAGAAGAAAGATGGTAGTATGAGGCTTTGTATCGATTATAGACAATTGAATAAAGTAACGATCAAGAATAAGTATCCACTACCGAGAATATATGATTTGATGGATCAATTAGTGGGTGCTTGTGTGTTCAGTAAAATTGATTTGAGATCGGGCTATCATCAGATCAAAGTGAAAGATGAAGACATCCAGAAGACAGCGTTCAGAACTCGGTATGGACATTATGAGTATTCTGTGATGCCTTTCGGTGTGACTAATGCGCCGGGAGTATTTATGGAATACATGAATCGTATTTTCCATACTTATCTGGATCATTTTGTGGTAGTATTTATTGATGATATTTTGATTTACTCTAAGTCCGAAGAAGAGCACAAGGAACATTTGAGATTAGTGTTGGATGTTTTGAAAGATAAGAAATTGTATGCGAAGCTGTCCAAGTGTGAATTTTGGTTAAGAGAAGTCAGTTTTCTCGGCCATGTAATTTCAGGAAAAGGTATTGCTGTAGATCCTTCTAAGGTAGAAGCTGTATTGCAATGGGAGACTCCTAAGTCGGTTACCGAGATTAGAAGCTTTTTGGGGTTAGCTGGATATTATAGAAGGTTTATTGAAGGATTTTCTAAGTTAGCACTTCCGTTGACTAAATTAACTTGTAAGGGTAAAGCTTTCGTGTGGGATGTTCAGTGCGAAGAGGGTTTTAATGAATTAAAAAGGAGATTGACGTCGGCGCCGGTTTTGACTTTGCCAAATCCGGAGGAACCGTTTATAATCTACTGTGATGCTTCATTGATGGGCTTGGGAGGTGTGCTCATGCAAAATAATAAAGTAATTGCTTATGCGTCGCGACAGTTAAGAATTCATGAAAAGAACTATCCTACGCATGATCTTGAACTTGCTGCTGTGGTGTTTGTGTTAAAAATCTGGAGGCATTACCTTTATGGTTCCAGATTTGAAGTTTTCAGCGATCATAAAAGTTTAAAGTATCTTTTTGATCAGAAAGAGTTGAACATGAGACAACGTAGGTGGCTAGAATTGCTTAAGGATTATGATTTCGGGTTGAATTATCATCCAGGAAAAGCAAATGTTGTGGCCGATGCTTTAAGTAGGAAGACCTTGCATGTGTCAGCAATGATGATTAAGGAGTTGGAATTAATTGAGCAACTTCGTGATATGAGTTTGGTTTGCGAAGTAACACCGCAGAGTGTAATGCTAGGAATGCTAAAGATTAATAATGATTTTATGGATAGCATCCGAGAGGCACAGAAATTGGATGTGAAATTAGTAGATATCCTTAATCGTTGTGGTCAATCAGAGAAGAGTGACTTTAAGATTGATGCGAGAGGTGTGCTAAAATTAGGGGAAAGAATTTGTATTCCTGACGACGCGATTTTGAAAAGAAGCATTCTAGAAGAGGGTCATAGAAGCAGTTTGAGTATTCATCCAGGAGCTACTAAAATGTATCAGGATTTGAAGAAAATATTTTGGTGGCCCGGAATGAAAGGAGATGTGGCTCGTTTTGTGTATGCGTGCTTAACTTGTCAGAAGTCGAAGATTGAGCATCAGAAGCCTGCTGGGTTGATGCAACCGTTGGAAGTTCCAGAGTGGAAATGGGATAGAATTTCTATGGACTTTGTAACGGGGTTGCCTGCTACTTTAAGAGGGCATGATTCGATTTGGGTGATCGTTGATAGGCTCACGAAGTCGGCTCACTTCATACCTATTAACATCACTTACCCAATTGCGAAGTTGGCAGAGATTTACATCCGAGTAATTGTAAAGTTGCATGGTGTTCCTCTGTGTATTGTGTCGGACAGAGATCCGAGGTTTACATCGGGATTTTGGAAAAGTCTGCAAGATTCGTTGGGCTCTAAGTTGAGGTTGAGTTCGGCATATCATCCTCAAACTGATGGCCAAACAGAGAGAACTATTCAGTCATTGGAAGATTTACTGAGAGCTTGTGTTCTTGAACAAGGAGGTTCGTGGGACACTTATCTTCCATTGATCGAGTTCACATATAATAATAGTTACCATTCTAGTATCGGAATGGCGCCTTTTGAAGCATTGTATGGTCGTAGATGTAGAACTCCGTTGTGTTGGCACGAATCTGGTGAGGGTGTAGTACTTGGACCAGAGTTAGTTCGAGAAACTACCGAGAAAGTGAAGTTTATCCGAGAGAAGATGAAAGCTTCTCAGAGTAGGCAGAAGAGTTACCATGACAAGCGGAGGAAGGAATTGGAATTTCAAGCTGGTGACCATGTGTTTTTGAGAGTCACGCCTGTGACCGGTGTTGGGAGGGCTTTGAAGTCTAAAAAGCTCACTCCTCGCTTCATTGGTCCGTATCAAATCTTAGAACGGGTTGGAAAAGTTGCTTATCGGATGGCATTACCACCTAATCTTTCGAATTTGCATGATGTATTCCATGTGTCGCAGCTTCGGAAGTATGTCTCAGATCCGTCTCATGTGGTTAGTATGGATGATGTGCAAGTGCGGGATAATTTAACAATGGAGACAAAGCCTGTACGAGTTGAAGATCGTGACACAAAGACTCTTCGAGGAAAAGAGATTGTGTTGGTTAAAGTCGTTTGGTCAGGAGCTGCGGGCGAAAGCATGACATGGCAACTTGAGAGTCAGATGAAGGAGTCTTATCCGGAGCTATTCGCTTGAGGTATGTTTTCGAGGACGAAAACTCTTTTAGTGGGGGAGAGTTGTAACACCCCGATAAAAATAAGATAATTATTTAATTTAAGTTAATATTATATTTATTAATTTAATTAAAATAATTGGAATTATTGGACTATTATTATTATTATTATTGGAATAATAATTATTGGAAATATATAAGTTGGAAATAAGGAAAAAGAGTTCCATTTTTTGGTAAAGAGGTTTTACGTGAAAAGCAGAGAAACGGCTGAAAAGAGGAAAAGGGCAAAGAGCAGAGCAATAGGAAGAAGGTTGGAGAAGAGAAAAGCTTGAAGCTTAAAGATTCGCCGGATTAATTCAGGTAAGGGGGGTTTATCGTCGTTTAATGGGTATTATAGATTAACATGTAATGGGTAGTGATAAACCGTTGAATTGACCCTAATTGGGATGATGAGTGCTGAAAATTTGTGATGAATAAACTGTGTTTAAGCTGTGATTGAATCGGTAATTGTGTGAGTCGTGATTCCCCGAGCGTATCGCTTTTTACGGAATTGGAATCGGAGGTCCGGAAGTCCTCCAACGGCGGAAAATGCGGAGAATTCTGCATTCTGCTTCGTGTTAGCGCAGGAACAGCTTTCTGTCTTGCGTTAACCGGTTAACCCAGGGCGTTAACCGGTTAACACTGTTGTGAGTTGTGGAAATATTGTTGTTCTGCCTGCGTTAACCGGTTAACCCAGGGCGTTAACCGGTTAACACTGTTGAGTTTTGCCAGAAAGCGTGTTCTGTCTGCGTTAACCGGTTAACCCAGGGCGTTAACCGGTTAACACTGTGGAAAAAGAGAAAAAATTGATAATTGAATCTTGTGTACGTTTTGGAATGGAATTATATAGTACTTAGTTTATGTCAAAGTTGATTATAAGTTGATTATGTTGAAAACATTGTTGTGTTGCTATTATTATCCTGTTGTCGGAATTTAAAGTCGTGTATGTCAAAGTTGATTATAAGTTGATTATGTTGAAGACATTGTTGTGTTGCTATTGTTATCATGTTGTCGGAATTCATATGCATTAAGTCGGAGCTTTGCTCACACCACGTTGGCCTGGATTGGCAAAAGTTGAAAGTTGAAGGCTTAAGCCTTGATGCCTCGTTAAATTGGCAAATTTTAAGTTGGGAGTTTTACTCCAAATGGTACCACATGCATGACGAGTCGAGTCTCCTTAGAGTTGCATTTTGTTGGTTTGTTGTATGAGTATTTAACTTAATTGAGCAGTGGTGCTTGTGTTGATATTGAGTATGACGTTGAGTTGATGTGCCGTTACTGAATGTGTGATGTGATTAGGGTGATTAATGTGTCAAATTACTTAACATGACATGATATTTTATAATGCTTTTTATATCGATTGAGGAACTCACCCTTACAACTATTTTTCAGGTAACGAGCAGTGATTGAGTAGAAGCTAGTGCTTGGAGTCTAGTGTAGTCTCCTTAGTGGGTCATGCTCTGATAGATGTAACATCGGGACGGGATGTTTTACCTTGTTGCATAATTTTACATGTAATGTGTTACATGTGTTGAATGATCGATTTGATCTCTATCCGCTGCGTATTTTGCAATGCTTTATGTTTTGATATAATAAAGAGCATGACAGTTATTATGATGAATGGCGTGAAATGATTGTGTGACACCCTTAATTGCGTATTACTCTGATTGATATATTGTTATTCTAATTAAATATTTGGGGAATTTAGAAGGGTGTTACATTAGTGGTATCAGAGCAGGTCGGTCTGTCCGGCCAGTTGTCGTGTCGTTACTGTCTAACAATTGTGTATTGTTACTAATCTAACTTTTAAGTTGTGTTGTGGTGATAAGTTGAAATGGCTGGAAGGAATGACGCTGCAATGGCTGCCGCAATGCAAGCGATGGCACAAGCTGTGCAGAACTTGCCAAATGCTGGTGGAGATGCTGGATCACGTAGCTTGGCGACTTTTCAAAGAGAGAATCCGCCGGTGTTTAAAGGGAAGCATGACCCAGATGCAGCCTTGGGATGGTTGAAAGAGATCGAGAGAATCTTCCGGGTTATGGATTGCACTCCAGCTCAGAAGGTTCGGTATGGTACTCACATGCTAGCAGTCGAAGCTGATGACTGGTGGCTAGAGACTTACGAGAGGTTGACCGTAGCAGGTGAAGTCATTACTTGGGATGTATTCCGTAGGGAATTCATGAGAAAGTATTATCCGGAGGATGTCCGTGGTAAGAAAGAAATTGAGTTCCTTGAGCTGAAGCAAGGAAACTTGTCTGTCACTGATTATGCTGCAAAATTTGTGGAGTTGTCCAAATTTTATCCTCATTACACTGGTGCTGGTGCTGAATTTTCAAAGTGCATCAAGTTTGAGAACGGACTGCGCTCTGAAATTAAGAAGGCTGTTGGGTATCAGAAAATACGCATTTTTACTGAATTGGTGGATAGCTGCAGGATATTTGAAGAAGACAATAATGCTCATTACAAGATTGTCAGTGACCGCAGGGGCAAGCAACATCAAAATCGTGGCAAGCCGTATGATGCTCCAGTGGGAAAAGGGAAACAAGGAGCTGCTCCGGCTCAGAGGACTAGTAGGGGAGGTGCTCCTGCTGGTATAGTTTGCTTCAAATGTGGTCAGGCTGGTCATAAGAGTAATGTATGCACTGCTGAAGTAAAGAGGTGTTTTCGCTGTGGTAAGACTGGCCATGCAATAGCTGATTGCAAGCACAAGGAAATGATTTGTTTTAATTGTGGCGAAGAAGGGCATATTGGAAGTCAGTGTCAGAAGCCAAAGAAATCTCAAACTGGAAAGGTGTTCGCATTGACCGGAACTCAAACCTCCAGTGAGGACAGACTTATCCGAGGTACATGTTTCATAAATGGTACTCCTTTAATTACTATTATTGATACCGGTGCTACACACTGTTTTATTTCTGCTAACTGTGCTCGAAGACTGGGTTTAAAATTGTCCGCTTTGAATGGTGAATTGATTGTTGAGACCCCAGCTAAGGGATCAACAACTACTTCCTTGGTGTGTTTAAATTGTCCTTTGTCGATCTTCGATAAAGATTTCTATGTTGATTTAGTATGTTTGCCGTTGGGTGGGATGGATGTAATTCTTGGTATGAACTGGATGGAGTATAATTATGTTCATATAAATTGTCATCATAAGTCGGTGAGGTTTTCCACTCCTGAAGAGGAAGGAGTTGACTTATTACCTTTCAGAGAATTGCGAAAATTGATGAAAGAGGGAGCTCAGATGTTTTCTTTGATGGCGACGTTGTCGGTTGAGAGTAAAGCTAAGATAGAGGAACTGTTAGTGGTGAAAGAATTCCCTGAAGTTTTTCCTGATGAAATTCCTAGTGTGCCGCCAGAGAGGGAAGTTAAATTTACTATTGATTTGGTGCCTGGTACTAGGCCTGTTTCGATGGCACCGTATAGAATGTCGGCATCTGAATTGTGTGAATTAAAGAAGCAATTGGAAGACTTACTTGAGAAGAAGTTTATAAGACCAAGTGTGTCACCGTGGGGAGCTCCAGTGTTGCTAGTAAAGAAGAAAGATGGTAGTATGAGGCTTTGTATCGATTATAGACAATTGAATAAAGTAACGATCAAGAATAAGTATCCACTACCGAGAATATATGATTTGATGGATCAATTAGTGGGTGCTTGTGTGTTCAGTAAAATTGATTTGAGATCGGGCTATCATCAGATCAAAGTGAAAGATGAAGACATCCAGAAGACAGCGTTCAGAACTCGGTATGGACATTATGAGTATTCTGTGATGCCTTTCGGTGTGACTAATGCGCCGGGAGTATTTATGGAATACATGAATCGTATTTTCCATACTTATCTGGATCATTTTGTGGTAGTATTTATTGATGATATTTTGATTTACTCTAAGTCCGAAGAAGAGCACAAGGAACATTTGAGATTAGTGTTGGATGTTTTGAAAGATAAGAAATTGTATGCGAAGCTGTCCAAGTGTGAATTTTGGTTAAGAGAAGTCAGTTTTCTCGGCCATGTAATTTCAGGAAAAGGTATTGCTGTAGATCCTTCTAAGGTAGAAGCTGTATTGCAATGGGAGACTCCTAAGTCGGTTACCGAGATTAGAAGCTTTTTGGGGTTAGCTGGATATTATAGAAGGTTTATTGAAGGATTTTCTAAGTTAGCACTTCCGTTGACTAAATTAACTTGTAAGGGTAAAGCTTTCGTGTGGGATGTTCAGTGCGAAGAGGGTTTTAATGAATTAAAAAGGAGATTGACGTCGGCGCCGGTTTTGACTTTGCCAAATCCGGAGGAACCGTTTATAATCTACTGTGATGCTTCATTGATGGGCTTGGGAGGTGTGCTCATGCAAAATAATAAAGTAATTGCTTATGCGTCGCGACAGTTAAGAATTCATGAAAAGAACTATCCTACGCATGATCTTGAACTTGCTGCTGTGGTGTTTGTGTTAAAAATCTGGAGGCATTACCTTTATGGTTCCAGATTTGAAGTTTTCAGCGATCATAAAAGTTTAAAGTATCTTTTTGATCAGAAAGAGTTGAACATGAGACAACGTAGGTGGCTAGAATTGCTTAAGGATTATGATTTCGGGTTGAATTATCATCCAGGAAAAGCAAATGTTGTGGCCGATGCTTTAAGTAGGAAGACCTTGCATGTGTCAGCAATGATGATTAAGGAGTTGGAATTAATTGAGCAACTTCGTGATATGAGTTTGGTTTGCGAAGTAACACCGCAGAGTGTAATGCTAGGAATGCTAAAGATTAATAATGATTTTATGGATAGCATCCGAGAGGCACAGAAATTGGATGTGAAATTAGTAGATATCCTTAATCGTTGTGGTCAATCAGAGAAGAGTGACTTTAAGATTGATGCGAGAGGTGTGCTAAAATTAGGGGAAAGAATTTGTATTCCTGACGACGCGATTTTGAAAAGAAGCATTCTAGAAGAGGGTCATAGAAGCAGTTTGAGTATTCATCCAGGAGCTACTAAAATGTATCAGGATTTGAAGAAATATTTTGGTGGCCCGGAATGAAAGGAGATGTGGCTCGTTTTGTGTATGCGTGCTTAACTTGTCAGAAGTCGAAGATTGAGCATCAGAAGCCTGCTGGGTTGATGCAACCGTTGGAAGTTCCAGAGTGGAAATGGGATAGAATTTCTATGGACTTTGTAACGGGGTTGCCTGCTACTTTAAGAGGGCATGATTCGATTTGGGTGATCGTTGATAGGCTCACGAAGTCGGCTCACTTCATACCTATTAACATCACTTACCCAATTGCGAAGTTGGCAGAGATTTACATCCGAGTAATTGTAAAGTTGCATGGTGTTCCTCTGTGTATTGTGTCGGACAGAGATCCGAGGTTTACATCGGGATTTTGGAAAAGTCTGCAAGATTCGTTGGGCTCTAAGTTGAGGTTGAGTTCGGCATATCATCCTCAAACTGATGGCCAAACAGAGAGAACTATTCAGTCATTGGAAGATTTACTGAGAGCTTGTGTTCTTGAACAAGGAGGTTCGTGGGACACTTATCTTCCATTGATCGAGTTCACATATAATAATAGTTACCATTCTAGTATCGGAATGGCGCCTTTTGAAGCATTGTATGGTCGTAGATGTAGAACTCCGTTGTGTTGGCACGAATCTGGTGAGGGTGTAGTACTTGGACCAGAGTTAGTTCGAGAAACTACCGAGAAAGTGAAGTTTATCCGAGAGAAGATGAAAGCTTCTCAGAGTAGGCAGAAGAGTTACCATGACAAGCGGAGGAAGGAATTGGAATTTCAAGCTGGTGACCATGTGTTTTTGAGAGTCACGCCTGTGACCGGTGTTGGGAGGGCTTTGAAGTCTAAAAAGCTCACTCCTCGCTTCATTGGTCCGTATCAAATCTTAGAACGGGTTGGAAAAGTTGCTTATCGGATGGCATTACCACCTAATCTTTCGAATTTGCATGATGTATTCCATGTGTCGCAGCTTCGGAAGTATGTCTCAGATCCGTCTCATGTGGTTAGTATGGATGATGTACAAGTGCGGGATAATTTAACAATGGAGACAAAGCCTGTACGAGTTGAAGATCGTGACACAAAGACTCTTCGAGGAAAAGAGATTGTGTTGGTTAAAGTCGTTTGGTCAGGAGCTGCGGGCGAAAGCATGACATGGCAACTTGAGAGTCAGATGAAGGAGTCTTATCCGGAGCTATTCGCTTGAGGTATGTTTTCGAGGACGAAAACTCTTTTAGTGGGGGAGAGTTGTAACACCCCGATAAAAATAAGATAATTATTTAATTTAAGTTAATATTATATTTATTAATTTAATTAAAATAATTGGAATTATTGGACTATTATTATTATTATTATTGGAATAATAATTATTGGAAAATATATAAGTTGGAAATAAGGAAAAAGAGTTCCATTTTTTGTAAAGAGGGTTTTACGTGAAAAGCAGAGAAACGGCTGAAAAGAGGAAAAGGGCAAAGAGCAGAGCAATAGGAAGAAGGTTGGAGAAGAGAAAAGCTTGAAGCTTAAAGATTCGCCGGATTAATTCAGGTAAGGGGGGTTTATCGTCGTTTAATGGGTATTATAGATTAACATGTAATGGGTAGTGATAAACCGTTGAATTGACCCTAATTGGGATGATGAGTGCTGAAAATTTGTGATGAATAAACTGTGTTTAAGCTGTGATTGAATCGGTAATTGTGTGAGTCGTGATTCCCCGAGCGTATCGCTTTTTACGGAATTGGAATCGGAGGTCCGGAAGTCCTCCAACGGCGGAAAATGCGGAGAATTCTGCATTCTGCTTCGTGTTAGCGCAGGAACAGCTTTCTGTCTTGCGTTAACCGGTAACCCAGGGCGTTAACCGGTTAACACTGTTGTGAGTTGTGGAAATATTGTTGTTCTGCCTGCGTTAACCGGTTAACCCAGGGCGTTAACCGGTTAACACTGTTGAGTTTTGCCAGAAAGCGTGTTCTGTCTGCGTTAACCGGTTAACCCAGGGCGTTAACCGGTTAACACTGTGGAAAAAGAGAAAAAAATTGATAATTGAATCTTGTGTACGTTTTGGAATGGAATTATATAGTACTTAGTTTATGTCAAAGTTGATTATAAGTTGATTATGTTGAAAACATTGTTGTGTTGCTATTATTATCCTGTTGTCGGAATTTAAAGTCGTGTATGTCAAAGTTGATTATAAGTTGATTATGTTGAAGACATTGTTGTGTTGCTATTGTTATCATGTTGTCGGAATTCATATGCATTAAGTCGGAGCTTTGCTCACACCACGTTGGCCTGGATTGGCAAAAGTTGAAAGTTGAAGGCTTAAGCCTTGATGCCTCGTTAAATTGGCAAATTTTAAGTTGGGAGTTTTACTCCAAATGGTACCACATGCATGACGAGTCGAGTCTCCTTAGAGTTGCATTTTGTTGGTTTGTTGTATGAGTATTTAACTTAATTGAGCAGTGGTGCTTGTGTTGATATTGAGTATGACGTTGAGTTGATGTGCCGTTACTGAATGTGTGATGTGATTAGGGTGATTAATGTGTCAAATTACTTAACATGACATGATATTTTATAATGCTTTTTATATCGATTGAGGAACTCACCCTTACAACTATTTTTCAGGTAACGAGCAGTGATTGAGTAGAAGCTAGTGCTTGGAGTCTAGTGTAGTCTCCTTAGTGGGTCATGCTCTGATAGATGTAACATCGGGACGGGATGTTTTACCTTGTTGCATAATTTTACATGTAATGTGTTACATGTGTTGAATGATCGATTTGATCTCTATCCGCTGCGTATTTTGCAATGCTTTATGTTTTGATATAATAAAAGAGCATGACAGTTATTATGATGAATGGCGTGAAATGATTGTGTGACACCCTTAATTGCGTATTACTCTGATTGATATATTGTTATTCTAATTAAATATTTGGGGAATTTTAGAAGGGTGTTACATTCGCGGGGCGAACTGATGCTGTCTCATTCAGTTCGCGGGGCGAACTTTGTTCGCGGGGCGAACTGAAGCTGCCTCAGTTTCCTTGCTTTGCAAGCTTCATCCAATATCTTCTATATTATGATGCTGCAATCCAAAGCTTTCTCATCCAAAAATTCTACAAAACTAACAAATATGTGAAATAACTATTCAAAACAAAATAAATTAAACCTAATTGCATTTATACAAAATAGTGAGAATAAAAGTGTGTAATTACATCAAAAGTTGGTAAAAGGGACCAATAAAATGATATAAAAAGTAGTACCAATTGGTCCCTAACAAAGGTGCGGAAAGAAAATCTCATGCTATAAATACATTACCTTGCTGCTCAGAAAACAGATCCCTCTTGCCCATGCTTTGCACCATTGCCTCCCTAACCTCCATTAAAGGATAAACTTGAAGATTTCACTTGAAATCGAGTTTAAATTCTCACTCTGTTTTAAGATTGAAACTCCAAGAATCCAAACCTTTCATTGATCCATTTCACTTCCTGCAAGTTGTTAGAGTCGAGCAAGGCAAATTGGAAGCAAGATCAAGCTCAATTGAAACTACCTGAAGGTGAATTTTATCAAAATTCTCTTCATAGTTCTCCCTCATTTCTCAACTATTTTTATTAATTATTGGTTGTCTGAAGACCTACCAAATCAAAGCAACTCAGATCATGCACCTCAAACTTCAAGTCCACGTATCTTTCAATATACTTGGAATTGGGTGAAATTGAGGCCAGATTTTTGCTCCTGAGCGTTTTTCCTTTGGAATAGTGTACTCACTTTTTATTTTTGTGGGGGTTGCTGGTGGATCAGTCTGGTGAGGTCCACCGGAGAAGATGACCAGAGCTAGGGCTCCGGTGATGCGCTGGAACGTCCCAGGCCATCGGATGATGACACCACATTCTAATATCAACCTTCCATTGTGATTACCACTTGTGCTACCCCATCAGATCTGTCATCTCAATTAATGAGGGATATCTGATGACCCTTGTTTTTTTGTATTTTATTTTATTTTATGATTTTCTTTTAATTGCTTCTATTTTGTTTAACTCATAATAATTTCATTTTTAATCCAAAAAATATGGGACTTTCACCAAAAATCTTTAAATTTTTTCCTCTTCCATCTTTTGATTTAAAATCTTTTTTGGATTAATTTTGATATTTTTCATGAATTAAATTATTTTTGACTTGTTTTTAAATATTTTAAAATACTTCTCACTTTCCAAAAATTGTGATTTTTTTTGCCTAAGGTCCTTTGACCTTGTTTGACCTAGGATAAATCCCTTGGCCATTTAATTGGTATTTTAAAGGGATTTGAGGTTTTATCCAATTTAAAATTCATTTAATTCATTTTTAAATTAATTTTTAATTGAATAAATGCTTGAAAATTATGTTGAGCCATTTCTATGGTCTTGTGATGTTTGAATATCTGTATAGCCTTGATCATGGTTGATTTGACTTTTGTTTAACCAATACTATTGGATTTAGGGGATTGATGAAATGTACATTTTATCTCCCAATATGAATGGATAGTATTGATCAGATGAAATTCCTCCTGTGATCAATTTGGGTTTCTACTTTCCCTTCCCTCTTCATCTTCATCCCTATTCTTCCCTAATCCATCATTGACAAATGAAATCTCTTCATGTCTAATGCTAGTTGATTCATCAATGACCTTGTGTCAGATGAATCAACATAAGCTAGATTGAGATAGGTTCTCCCCCTATTTCTTTTAGTGTGTGGTATGTTTTAGGAGTTTGGTTCTTTGTACCAAATCTCTAACATGCATTAACACCTATTTTTTTATTGCCCCGCCTTAGATAGTTGTGACTTCTACATAAGTTCAATTACGATTGCTTAACATATAGCTAAATTTGATCAAGAAGGCATATCATTCTAGTAAGTGAGATTGTAAGTCTCCCATTCTTCATGGAATTGTGTGAAGACTTGACCTTTTTTCCTTTCATGAAAGTTAGTGGCATATTTGTCGAGTTATCCAAGTTAGACCCCTTCTCATGGATGATGTCTTGGTCCAAGGATTCATACTTGTGAATGAATGGTTGAGTGTTCTCCAAAGAATGACTTAACCAATTAAAACTCTTCACTAACATTTGACTAACACTTAACTAACTTTTATTCATATTGCTTTATTTTTCAAGTCATTTACTTTATGCAATTTAAATTTCAGTTCAATTATCATTCATTTGCCATTTACATTTCATGTCACTTGTTTATGTTTCAGCCCTTTTCATTTTGCTCACTTGAGCCATATCTTGTGGTTGTATATATTGTTTGTTTATTTTGATTTTGTTTATGGTCTTAGGACCTTAAAGTACATAATAACAACAAAAACCCTAGAAAATATGTTGGTGGACTATTGGACTTGATCTGAACTTTTGGACTTAGGATATGCAACCTCCATATGCTTTGAGGACTTGGCTAATGCCATTATCTGAGACTGAGCTTTCATTGCCTGTACCTTTCACCCGATACAAGAGCCCTGATGGACTTTGACTCATTTGTCACTTTGATTTTATGCTTACTTGTTATATTGTTATTATTGTTGATGTCTGATGTTTGTTCTAAGTTGACCAAGGGATATATTTTCATCTGAGTAGTGAAATAAATTGAAGACTACTAGCTATTGGATTGCTTACTTGGATATTATGGCTATCTTTATTTGATGCCATGGTCTTCATATGGTTTGCTTGGATATTACTTATGATTGTTGCTTGCTAAAGTCCAAAAGAAAATTGGTTTCTATATGACATTCTTGTCTGTTGGATTGCATCCCATTGGTCAGTTATTTTCAACCCTTAAATTTTAATTTTTGTCTAGGATAGTCCCTTCATCTCCTCCTGTTTCTTAAATTTCAAATCTCCCCCTCTTTTATAAAACTTTATTTGCTTGTGTTTTCAAACTTAGACATGTTTTAATAATTAAGAACTTTGGCCTTATGCCAATGAATTTAAAATCTTTTCTTAATCAAATTTGTAAATGAACTTAAAAATATTGACTTTAATTTCAAAAAGACAAAAAAGAACTAACAACCCCATTCAAAACTTTTGCCTTTTATGCCTTCTTGTTAAACTTTTATTAAAACCAATTCACCCACTTCTTTGAAATTTTTACCATGAACTATGAGGTTTTGATCCCTCATTTTTATGTTGGTACGCAGGCATAAGACCGAAGGTCTTGTCAAACACAAAAATATAATTAATGAATTCTTTTCTCATCCCCTCATTCCTTTTTTTATCAAACATCATTTAGACCAAATCACTTGCACACAACAAAGGGCTCCGTAGGAGTACCTATGAAACTTTGGATTCTAACACCTTCCCTCTGTGTAACCAACCCCCTTACCTGTAATCTCTAGCATTTTATTAGTTTTGATCTGAAAACTTCTTACCTTTGAGTTTTGTTCATACTTTTACCCTTTTTCCTTTGGAAACAATAAAAGCGCGGTGGCGACTCTGGTTTTATTGACGTTAAGTTTATCCATAGCTTAATGGTCGTGAATTTACCACTACACCTTCTTTATGAATGAAGACCTGTTGTACAAGAGAAACTTTGACATGGTTTTGCTCAGATGCGTGAATAGACACGAAGCAGACATGTTGATGACGGAAATTCATGAATAATCCTTTGGTACCCATGCCAATGGACATACAATGGCTAAAAGGATGTTAAGAGCGGGTTACTATTAGCTAACAATGGAATATGACTGCTGCAAATATGTGAAGAAGTTCCATAAATGTCAGGTTTATGCTGATAAAATTGATGTGCCTCCAACTCTTCTCAATGTTATCTCATCTCGTTGGCCTTTCTCTCTGTGGAGAATTGACATGATTGGTATGATAGAACCTAAAGCTTCGAACGGACATCGTTTCATTCTAGTGGCCATTGATTACTTTACCAAGTGGGTCGAAGTTGCATCGTACGCTAATGTAACCAAGCAAGTGGTGGTCTGATTTATCAAGAATCAACTAATTTGTCGTTATGGTGTTCCAAGTAAGATCATTACTGATAATGGATCAAACTTGAATAACAAGATGATGAAAGAAATGTATGCATAATTCAAGATTGAACACCATAACTCATATCCTTACAGACCCAAGATGAATGGGGTCGTTGAAGCTGCGAATAAGAATATAAAGAAGATCATCTAGAAAATGGTTATTGTACATCCGTCTTCACTTCAACTGGGGAAACCCCTTTCTCTCTTGTATATCGAATGGAAGTAGTACTCTCCGTGGAGGTTGAGATCCCGTCAATGAGAGTCTTGATGGAAGCAGAATTGTCTGAGGCTGAATGGTGTCATAGTAGATTTAATCAGCTGAATTTAATTGAAGAAAAAAGGATGACGGATTTCTTCCATGGTCAATTATATCAACAAAGAATTAAGAAAGCTTTTAATAATAAGTTTCTACCTCGTACTCAAGAAGATCTTGTCTTTCATTACTCATTCTATGGGCAAGTAGACCCCTAATTATGAAGGATCGTATGTTGTTAAGAGAGCCTTATTTGGCTGTGCTTTAATCGTTACGACCATGGATGGTGAGGAGCTCATTCGTTCTGTGAATGCCGATGCAGTCAAGAGATACTTCACATAAAAAAAAGAACAACTCACTAAGTTGAAAACCCGAAAGGGAAGCTTAGGCAAAAAAGAGCGTCTCGGTGGGCCGAAACCCAAAAGGGCGATCCAGGCAAAAGCTAGAGACATAAATTGAAAATGATTATGCCGGTAGATTGACACCCGCAAGGGGAAATATAGGAAAGAGTTATGGACTATGGAAAGCAACTGCATCAGGCCAGACTTGATTAACTTAAAGCGACCTCACCCATCAAAGTTTTCTCAATCAAATTACTCTCTCTAGAAACTCGAATACAATGGATTTCAAAGTTGATAAGGAGAATAGTGGCCATTGTATTTTAATGTAGCCTTTTCTTGTATTTACCATTTTCCAAAATTGTAAATGATCTATGGAGTCCCGCCATTTGCAAACTACCATTCCTTCAATAAAATTCGAGACTTTATCCATTTGTCTACAACTCTTATTTTACTTCATTCTTGCAAAATAACTTTTTTACTTTTGATAAGAAATTCTTGAAACAAAAAGTTTAAAATATTTTGTTCTTGCTTTTAATAAGTGTGCGTGTGTTTCTTTTAATTTATGAACACAATAAGGAATGTCAACAGTAATCCCATAAAAGGTTGGATCCTGATGTGCGAAGCTCAATGCTTTTTTAGAATAATGTCTTTATTATCCCCAATGAAGTTGCAGTAGTGGATGATTCTTGCTTTTTTAGGAGACCTTCCCTCCATTTGGCACCATTATGTTAGTATGCCCAAAGATGATTGGGCTTAAAGGTAAACTTTACTCCATTTACGACTTGTTGTTTTATCTCAAGTGAGGTTTCCATCCCGTTGAGATTAGTCGAGTGTTCATTTGTACTGAGATGTTTATTTCATCTCCAGTTCATTTATAATTTCTTGTTTTGTCAACATAAACATAACATGCATTTATGCATGCATATACATCATACGTAATTAAAGTCATAATTCATATTCATATTGCATCCCCTGTGTTGCTTTACTTAACCTGACTGCGTTTATCCTCTAAGTGATATATATTTCCTCTCTTCAGTAGAGTCATCGACCTTAAGGAGAAAGTGTATTCCCTTTCTAAATCCCCACTGAGTTTATTCCTCATGGAAGATTTTGCTTTATCTCTCCTTTCCATACTTGGATAGGATAAATCCCCATTTTTTAGATCATTCTTCACTGAGAAGAATCTTGTTTGACTATCCTTCTCCAGTTTATTCCTGGATTGAACCTGATCTCTGACAGTCTGATATTGAATCTCTCTAGGTTATAAAAACCTAGATTGATGGTACATTTATTTTGTACCTCCAAATACTTTGATCCCTCTTGAAAAACTTGTTTATGGTTCCCCATCAAAGACGAATTTTGTTCCCCAACAATGTTCTTGTAACACTCCCTTTGAAATCCCCACCTAACAACAAGTGGCAGTCTCCTTATTTAAGAAGCTTGTTTTGTTCCCGAATTTTGTTTCGAATGACAAATGGAAGTCTATTTTCCGAGAAGTTTGTCTCTCCCCAATGAAGTTAGCACACATATCAACTTCCTTATTCTTCTATCAAATGGTTATCTCTCCGGAAAATTCCCTTCAGAGAATTTTGTTTTGAAGTTTATTAATCTGCAATAAGTGGCGGTATCTTTATTTGAGAAACTTGTTTCATTTTGGAGAAAAATGACAATCTCTTTTTCAAGAAGTTTGTCTACCTGTCGCATCACGCGAAAAACCGGCGGGAAAACAAGAACAACAGAGCCGCCACCGTGCGTTATTTATCCCAAAAAGAGGGAAAGGAAACGCTCAGAGTAAACCTGGAAAAGACATGGTCTCGCGACCAAAGAGAATGGGATCGGGAGTCGGTTATGCGAAGGGAAGGTGTTAGCACCCCTACGCATCCGTCGTACTCGACGGGATCCACGCACAATAGGAAGGGAAAATGGTTGCTATAACACTGCTCACACACACACACTGGCTGAAAGAGACACAAGAAAACAAAAGAGACTGACTCGGCAGGACATCGCATCCTGGGCCTACTTAGTCTATCAGGCATAGACATCAGAGTCGAAGTAGTTCGGACTGGGAAACGACACATGCTCGCTAGGATATCGCATCCTATGCATATGTATCTTCTTGGACGAAAGAAGAATCAGAGCATTCGTAGCTCGGCTGACACACACACAAACAAACACGGGCAAAGGCAAACGTGGAGCCTGAATGCCAAACACTAGACTTACATCAGCATCCGAACCAAAACACACACAAGAAGGCAAACGTGGAGCCTGAATGCCAATCACTGGACTTACATCAGCATCCGAACCAAACACACGCACACTGGCAAACGTGGAGCCTGAACGCCAATCACTGGACTTACATCAGCATCCGAACCAACAAAACCACACTGGAACCCAAATGCCACTCGATGGACTTACATCAGCTTCCAAGCACACAACAAGACAAAACAAAGACACAGGCGCCCGGAGAGATCTGCTCATCTCCTGCCTACGTACCTCATCTGGTATGAGGATCAGGGCGACGTAGTTCCCCTACAGAGGGATACAGGACTAGCCTAACTAGATAACAGAGGGAGACACAACTAGGGAGACTACGACTCGAGCCTAGGTGTTATCATGCAAAATCATCCCTAAGTTAAGGTTTCTAGCTAACTGGCACAGGGAGCCAGCCTATCCTAATCATGACTTGCACAGGGAGCAAGCCACACACACACTTAACTTGCACAGGAAGCAAGCCAAGCAAAACCTAACTTGCACAGGAAGCAAGTCTAAACTAACCCTAACTTGCACAGGAAACAAGTCAAACAAACACACAAGCACAGGTAGCACACACTATACACAAGCAAGGGGCTCAAACAAGGCTAGGTTTTAGTCGAGGGGTCATATCAACCTCAACAAACAAACCTCTGGAACTGGGTAGATGTTGCTCTTAACCTTGCCATTGAGGGGCTAAGGTGAAGCAGATGAAAGGTGAGTGAAGATAAGACTTCATAGCTCTTATCCCTGGCCTGGGAGAGCTTAAGACAAGAATGTGTGGGTTCAGAAAGTGGGAACCCTTCTACACATTTAGAACTGACTCAACTGTACAATTGTACAAGATCTTGGGTTTGTATCTGCAATGCATCAACACAGTGGTGTGAGCAAAGCAGATGACACACAGAATAGCAGGGGATAGATTGCATATCCCTTGGGTTCTGCCAATTGCCTCTTCACTTAGGAGGTCTTTGACTCTATGCAAGGACAAAAGTAAACAGTCACAAACATTGCCTCTTAAGGAGGACTTCAGACAGTTGCCTGGCCAAGTAACAGGCCAGGTCTTCCAGACTACATGAAGAAAAAGGAATTATACCTCAAAGCAAGTTGCTATTAAAGCAAAGCAAAGCAAGTTCAAAGAACTAAGCAACTAATGGTACCTGAAATAGTCAAACGGATCAGTACACAATTCAAAAGTTAAAGCAACAGGAAGTAGGAATCAATAGTCAACACAAACAGGCAAATGTGCAAAGCACAAAGCTCAAGGCATATGAGCCGAGCAACCTACAAAACAAAGAGGTTAGCTCATGATAACCAAATGAACTCAATCAAATTGTAATGATCTCTTTGAAGCATTTGTAGCTTAACCTGAAAACATGAACTCAAACATAAGTCACAGGACCACTAGGACAAGCCTAGGGTCAAAAGGGGATGAAAAAGTCAAAACAGCAAAGGGCAAGCATTCAAAATCATGTTTAATCAATCAAGAAACAATCCCAATTGGGTTCATGTTCATATCATGCATCATCATCATTTCATGAGCAAAAGAAGTCAAAGCATGGCAAATGAGAGCTCATAGAAGTCAACAGAAAGACTTGCATCAAAAGTCAACTCAAACATTTCCAAAAATCACCAAATAAATCATGATCAATCCTAACACATAGCATGGTAAGCATGTCAAATTTCATCTCATTTGGACAAGTGGAAGGCAGTCAATGAAAATCAGAAAGTCAAAGCAATTTTGAACATGCTCAAAGAAGTCAACCAATCATGCATCAACTTGAAAAATTCATAAATCAGAGATGGCATATGATAAATGAATGGGACTAAAACCATGGCAAAGCTTAGGATGTCTAGTTATCTCATGTAAAATTTCATGTCCATCTAATAAAGTATCAGGATTTCACAAATGAAATGGCAACATGCATCACAAGAAGTCAACATTTTGGTCAAACAGGGGAGAAAATCTCAAACAATTAGGAAATGCCTCAAATAAATCCACAAAAAATCACATACCAACTAGACATACAAGAGTAAGCTCATGCAAAATTTTAGATCAATTTGAGTTCAAGAAGCATGGTAATGAAAATCAACAAGTTGCACATCAATGATGTGACACAAATTGTCACACCCTAATTCAAAAAATCATAACTCACAAACCAGCAATGATAAATTTACAAACTCTACACCAAAATCACCATGAGTGTGTCTAGTTTAAGCACAAAAAATTTGGGAGCCATTGGATAAAGTATCACCATTTCACAAATGTTTTGGAAAAGTGTACAAAATATGAGCACATGTCACAAACCCTAATACCAATTAAAATCCACTCATCAAAAAAATCTGGAAAAAATATGATAAAAAACTAGAGATTGTGATGAACATGATGCAAAAAATCCCATGAAATTTGGACTTGAAATGAAGATGTTATGAATTTTGTAAGTTGGTGTATCAATTTGAAATAAACATTGAAAAATAGCATGAACTAATAGGTCACATGCCACGGCAGTGGCAAACTTGTAATAAACCATGCCATTGATCGAAACACTGCGTTTTGGGCTAGAAAACGAAATAATCTGATTGGTCATGGGGGATTGGAACAGTATGGCTCATGCAAACACGTGAATGGAGAGAAAATCTGGGAAAATTAGGGTTTATGGCTACAGTAAATCTTCATCTTCATCCACAAAATCGAAAAAAATTATTTGCCCAGAAATGGACCATAAGCATATCACTAGAACCAGTAAGCAATGCACATCAACATTATATCATCCATTTTCAATGAATCACACTATCAAAGAAGCAATAAGCAAAAACAAGTTTGGATGTGAAACTTCAACTCAACATTTCTTTCAGCACAGGCAACCATTCCACACGATTCAAAGATCAACAGAATCAGCATACAAGGATCTATAATAAGCATGGCATGGTTTTGGAAAATGAGAGATTCGAAAGTTTACCAAGGTTGAAGAACAGTTGTGATGCAATGGTTGTTTGGTCGTTTTGAAGTGAAACAGATGCTCTATCAGCTTCCTAAAGTTGAATAGTGAAAGAAGCTTGGCTCAAGGATGTTCGAGATGGCTTAAATCAAGGACTGCCATGGATGAGTGCTTGGAGAAAACAGTAGTGAAATGGTTGTTACAGCTGCGCCTCCATGCTTGCAATGGCTTCCAACATGATTGTGAATGATGGCACAAGCAAGTGTGGCTCGAGCTCTTTGAGGTTTTCTCAACACTACGCCAAAAATGACTTTTAACAGCGCATCTTAGACAGCGCTTTTAAAAGAAAGCGCTGTCTAAGGTTAAAATAAAAAACAAACACGAAAAATGTTCCAAGAAAATAATAAAAGCGCTTATAAATATAGACTTTAGACAGCGCTTTTGGTAAAGCGCTGTCTAAAGTCTTTAAATTAAAAAAAAAAAATTAAAACCAAAAGCGCTGTCTAAGGGGGGGTTTAGAAAGCGCTTTTGGAAAGCGCTGTCTTAGGCATACCTTAGAAAGCGCTTTACACAAAAGCACTGTCTAAGGTCTTATTAAAATAAAATTTCAGACCACAAAAGCGCTTTCGTTCTCTGTTATTTTGTTTTCCCTCTTCTTCACTCACCTCAAAAACTTACGCCATTTCCACAAAAGCGCTTTTGTTTTCCTTCTTCTCAACTCACACAATAACCCTACCTTCTCACTCTCGGCGGCCGTGCTCACATATTTCTCTCTGGAAACAAACCCTAAATTTCTCACTGTACGGCGGTGCTCACGTATTTCTTCTCACTATACCGGCAGCGAAACAAACCCTTCCTTCTCACTGTACCGGCGGTGCTCACGTACTTCTCACCATAACCACACCTTGGTAAGTCTCTTTCTCAAACCCTAAATAACTTTGGTACCAAATGCATGTTGAAGTAGAGGTAATGACTACATTGTATTCATTCTTGCATATGTGAATGTTTATGGTTTGTGAGTGATATTTGATTTTATATAATGTGTTATAGATGAACATTATGTGTGAAAACTCTTGCCCCATTTTATATTTTTCTGTATTTTTCTGTATCACCAATGTTGCTTCTGTTGAAAACTCAGTCATATTTTTCTGTATCACCAATGTTGGTTCTGTATTATGTGTGAAAACTCAGTTATATAAAATGACCCAAATTTTGAGATTTTGAAGTTTATTCTGTTGCCTTAGGGTTGAATGTTGGTTTTGAAGTTGAATCAGTTAGTGTTTAGGGAATTAAAGTGTTAGTTTGAAATGTTAGTTAAGTTAGTAAGTTAGTGAAAAGTAGTTAGTTGGTTATTGATAATATGATTGTTAGTTGAGTTGATTCGATAGTTAGCTATGAAACTGTTAATTATGTGTCAGAGACTGTTAGAGATTAATTAGAACAGTTTTGTTAGTAGGACTGTTATGAAATTTGAAATGTGATTCAGTTAGTTATTTAGGAAAGTTGGTTAGTCATGTTTGAATTGGCAAATAAAATTAGTAAGTTAGTTAATATTGAATGGACAAGGTTTATTAGTGTATTTTGAAATCAGTTATTGAAATGCTAATAGGAGTTAAAGTAGTAGTTAGTGTATCAATTTACTAACTCATGCTAGTCTGAAAAGAACAAGCTACAAAGTTTGGTGACAGGTGAATACTAGTTAGGATGTTAAATGGATTTTGGTGAATGTATTTTGAAATCAATTTGAATGTTCATTGAAACTACTATGGAATAATAGTTTTGACCAATTGAATGTTCAAAGATACTACCTTAGTTATGTATTTTCGTCTAGATTAATTGTTTACTTTAATAAGTAGGAAAACCATGGATAAAACATGGATCTGTGCCGATCGAATGACCAAAGAATACGAGAGTGGGGTTTTGGAATTCGTTAAGTATGCTGTTCAACACGCTGAAAACCCCAGACGAATGCATTGTCCTTGCTTGCGTTGTTGTTATATTGGTAAGGTTGACGCACATGGATTGAAATCGCATTTGCTGAGGCATGGAATTGATCAAAGTTATCAGTGTTGGATATTTCATGGTGAGAAAATTAACGAGAATGTTGAATCGAGTGGAAAAAGTAGTACGACCTATGCTTCATACGACAAAGACACGGAAACATACGATTGTGATCGAGTTGAAGAGATTGTAGAAGCACTGGAAGAAGATCTTCATGATTGTCCTGAAATGTTTGAGAGGATGGTAAGCGATGCAGAGAAACCGTTGTACAAAGGTTGCACTAAATTCTCAAGACTTTCTGCGGTATTAAAGTTGTACAACTTAAAGGCGGGCAATGGATGGTCGGATAAAAGTTTCACAGAGTTGTTGGCCCTTATGAGAGAAATGCTACCGGATGATAATGTTCTTCCTAATCGAACCTATGAGGCAAAAAAAATGTTGTGCTCTATTGGCATGAGCTATGATAAGATACATGCTTGTCCTAACGATTGCATTTTGTTTCGTAACGAATATGCAATGTTAACTGAGTGCCCTAAATGCGGTTTGTCTCGATATAAGAAAAGATTATCCCCCGCAAAAGTCTTATGGTATTTTCCGATAATTCCGAGATTTAGGCGCATGTTTCGTAGTGAAACCGATGCAAGACATCTTACTTGGCATGCAGATGAAAGAATTATTGATGGAATGTATCGGCATCCGGCTGATTCACCACAGTGGTCGAAGATTGATAATGATTATCCTGAGTTTGGATCAGAAGCAAGAAACCTTCGATTGGCATTATCTACTGATGGAATGAACCCACATGGTCTTCAAAGTATCTCACATACCACATGGCCTGTGATTCTTATGATTTATAACCTACCTCCGTGGCTATGTATGAAGCATAAGTACATGATGTTATCTATGTTAATCTCTGGGCCTAAACAACCAGGGAATGACATAGACGTATACTTGACACCTCTGATCGAAGATTTAAAGATTTTGTGGGAGAACGGTGTGGAGGTTTATGATGGATATAGGAAAGAAAGTTTCAATTTGAGGGCGATGTTGTTTGGCACAATTAATGATTTTCCAGCATACGGGAATCTATCTGGGTATAGCATTAAAGGTCAACGTGCGTGTCCTGTTTGTGAAGACGGAACCGATACGATTCGATTGGAACTTTGCCAGAAGAATGTGTTTCTCGGTCATCGTAGATTCTTACATTCTAAACATCACTACCGTGGGTGGAGAAAAGCATTCAATGGAGACACCGAACATCGTAGAGCTCCACCCGCATTGTCAGGTGAACAAGTTTTTGAAAAGGTGAAAGATGTGCGTACTGAGTTTGGCAAGCCTTTTGCACATAAGATTGTGAAAGGTGGGTGGAAGAAAAGGTCGATATTTGTTGAATTGCCATATTGGAAGTCTTTGTACGTGAGACATTTTCTCGATGTTATGCATATTGAAAAAAACGTATTTGAAAGTGTTATCGGTACATTACTCAATATAAAAGGCAAGTCTAAGGATGGCCTTAAAGCAAGGGAGGACATGTTAAAAATGGGAATGAGAACTGAATTAGCACCCGTGAAGAAAGGAAGACGAACATATCTACCACCTGCTGCTTTTACTTTATCTAGAAAGGAGAAAAAAAATTTGTGTAAGTCTCTGAGTGAAGTTAAGGTTCCAGAAGGATACTCATCTGATATCAGAAGACTTGTTTCTATGAAAGACCTCAAGTTGAAGAATTTGAAGACACATGATTGCCATGTTATAATGGAACATTTTCTACCGATAGGTATACGTTCTATTTTGCCAGAAAAAGTAAGAAGTGCCATAACTAAATTGTGTTTTTTCTTTAGGTCAATTTGTAGTAAGGTGATCGATCCCGAGATCTTACCAACACTACAAAAAGAGATTGTAATTACCTTGTGTGAGCTTGAAATGTATTTTCCTCCGTCTTTTTTTGACATAATGGTTCATTTAGTTGTTCATCTTGTGAAAGAGACACAGTTGTGTGGACCAGCTTATATGAGATGGATGTACCCTGCTGAACGGTATATGAAAATATTAAAAGGGTACGTGAAATCCCGAAGTCGACCAGAGGGTTGTATTATTGAACGATACATTGTTGAAGAAGCTGTTGAGTTTTGTACTGAATATTTGTCTAACGTTCAATCGATTGGACTCCCCAGAGCTCAGATTTTCGACAAAATGGAAGGTAAAAAATTAATTGGGAATAAAATTGTGACAATATCAAGGGATGAACGGGATCAAGTTCATTTGTATGTTCTGCACAATAATAATGAGGTTGAGCCATATGTTGAAATGCACAAGGATGTACTCCGAAGGTTAAATCCGAACAGAAATGAAAATTGGATAGTTATAGAGCACAATCAAAGTTTCATACAATGGTTGAAGGATCATATTTATTTGAAGCGCTCTTCAGATCCTTCTTCGGTAACAGAAAGGTTGAGATGTTTGGCATATGGTCCAAGTTTGCATGTGTTTTCTCATAGCGCATATTCAATTAATGGATACACATTTTATACCAAAGAACAAGATGATAAGAGTACTATGCAAAATAGTGGTGTCACCGTGCTAGCTGAAGCAATGCATATATCAAGTATGAAGGACTTAAACCCCAAATATGCAAATTTGTCATATTTTGGAGTTATTGAGCACATTTGGGTGTTTGATTACGAGAAGTTTCAGATTCCCATCTTTGGTTGCAAGTGGGTGAATAGTAGTGGCATACGAATGGATAAGTCTGGATTTTTGCAAGTTGATCTTACTAGGGTGGGGTACAAAGATGAACCTTTTATTCTAGCATCTCAAGCTAAACAAGTGTTCTATGTGAATGACCCGAAGAGTACAAAATGGTCTATAGTGCTTTTCTCTAACAAAGTGACTGATGATAGCGGTGTCGATCAATGTGATATTGATGTTGAGAATGAGTCATGCATTAGACGAAATGAGTTGAATAGAAATGATGAAGTTGAGGATCTTATACCGGATGAGTCATATATAAGAAACGATCTTAATGAGGGAATTTGGATCAATTCATCCGTACGCATTGCTAAGAAACAAGTGATTAATATTCCAACAAAGAAAAGAAAGAGATGTTAGTGACTTAGGTAAATTATCCATGGTTTCTTTATTTATTTTTTTTCATTTGTTTTGATTATAAGTTATATGTGATAATGCATGATTTCATTATATTTTTGTTTTCAATTGCTTTGATTATAAGTTATATCTGATAATGCATGATTTCTTTATTTTTTTGTTTTCAATTGCTTTGATTATAAGTTATATTTGATATTTGATGGTTTCCTTGGTTTATTACAGGTTAGACATGGCTGATAACCAACATGAGGAAGTTAGCAAAGTATCCGCGGAAGAAGAAATTCGAAGAGGCATCACAGTAATGCGAAGGGTGGTCCAAGGAAGATCTCGAGGCATCATACTAGATGTCTCTTGGAACAACCAGGGACAACTTATAGAACCTAATGGGCATACCTTAACTAGTTTCATCGGTGCACTAGTAAGGAATGAAATTCCCATTACATGTGATGATTGGAGAAATAAAGAGTTGAAAGAGTCCAAAGAAAAAATTTGGAGTGAGATAAAGGTACAATCATTTGGCCCTTAATTATACGGTATCAATTATGTTTTTTCAATTACCGATACTAACTATCAATCTGTATGTTTTTCTTAGCGATGTTTTAACATCGAAGAAGAAAGAAGAGGGTTTTGTATGAAATTGGCCGGAAAGCTTCTTAGAGGGTTTCGGACATTTTTATCATCCAAGTTCCTTAAGGATGCGGATGGTAATTTTGTGGATGCGGAGCTTCCTAGAAAATATGAAAGTTTGATATCGGCTGAAGAATGGGAAGCTTTCAAATCCAAAAGACAAGACCCGACTTTTCAAAGAATAAGTGCTACAAATCGGGAAAGAGCATCAAGTCCCGCATATCCGTACCGAAAAGGACGTGTCGGATATGGACGCTTAGAACAATCCATGGTAAGTATTTATAAATTGCGAAAACAAATTTGTTCATCATATATTAGTTTTATCTGATCAAATTGTATGACTTAATGTGTAGCTGCAGAAGGAGGAAAGTTCAGAAACATCTCTTCCTGCACATGTTTTGTGGAAGGAAGCCCGTGTGGGCAAATCTGGAGTTCCACAAGAAGAAGTTTTAAACATATACCAGAAATGTGTAAGTATAACATTTTTTCATTAATTGAATAACATTTTTATACACAAATATTTGACAAGTATACGGTATTCATCTGATTTTTCAGGAGGAGCTATCTCAGTCTCTATCTCCCGATGATACTAAGAGCATACTTAGTCGGGCATTAGATGTCCCTGAGTATTCTGGTCGGGTGAGGGGTAAGGGATTTGGAGTCACTCTGACCTCCCTCAGTGTTAAAAAAGGAAAGGCTCCTAGTAATCGGGAGCTTCATGCAAGATTGGAAGCCATGCAAGCTGAGCTTGATGCATTGAGGAGAGAAAGAGAGGCTAGCGCCTCAACGGTATACAGAGATGCTTCGGACAAAAACAGTATCAACTGTACCTTTCAGCCGAACATTCCAGAGGTAATTACATATAATTGTCTTAAATTGAACTATTTGCTTAAATTATGTATTTGACATATATACACATTAACGATTTCTTGTTATTATTGGTTTTAGGGCATTTCCCATTGTCAGCTGTATTTGTCGTCACCATACTATCGGATGGTTGGCAAGGGAAAAGTGCATAACGTTAGCGGAGTATTACTCCACACTAGAGAGCTCCCTGCTGGATGTTTGAAGGTATCAGTTGATATTGCAGTTGAGCCGAATGCAGCATTACCATATCCTAGCGATGATTCGGATGCAACAACGGTGCACGAAGCAGTAGGTTCGTTTGTTGCATGGCCGACAAACCTCATATGCGTAGGATATGAGGTATGCTTAAAACTTATGTTAACTTTAATGTGTATATTCAAAGTTTAAAATTTATGCTTAAAATTTTACTTACATATTTTCCTTGGTTATGTTAAATAGACTCCCACAAAATCCAAATCAAAAGAAAATGAGGTTAGCAATGCCTCCGCACAACAAAAAAAGGAGGTTAGCAACGCCTCCGCACGGGTAAAAAGTTCTGGTGCTAAGAAGACCGTAGCTAGGAAAAAACCTACCACCAAGTGTAGGTCGTGCCTCAGGACATTTATAGAGATGACCGATATACCGACCGGAGGTGTTCGGAATGTACATATGGAGGTAGGGATTTTCGGCTTCGATTACGACCAAATGATTGGTAATGAAGACTTCATGCAAGTTTTTGGTCATGAAGAAATCGGCGTCAACGTTGTCAATACATATATTAGGTAAATCCGGTCTACTTTGTTTTATTAATTAAATAACTTATGTTAATGATGTTTACTTTATGTTAATCCGGTTTACTTTATGTTTCAAAAGAGGTGTTAATGATATTTTTATATTAGGTTTTTGTATGACAAATTGATGCGCCCCAATGATTTGGACGAGTCATTCGGATTCTTAGCACCCGCGACCATCAACTTAGGTTTAATCTTAAGTAGACCGCATACCGTGACGGAGTATGTTCTTCGGATCCTCATGGAGAATAAAGATGCGGAGAAGTTGTTTTTTATACCGTTTAATACCGGGTTAGCATTTCATTCTAAATTCATCTATTATAATTATTTTCCAAGTTACCATCTAACATTTGCCTAATCATTACAGTGGACATTGGTTGTTGCTCGCAATCAATCCTATCCGAGAAATTGTGTATTATCTTGACTCGTTAGGAAATGATTGGACAACATACCCGGATATGAAGGACCTAATTGACACGTAAGTGAGAATGTTCAAAATTTTTCTTAGTTTATGTGAATTGTTCTAATTGCTTCATTTTTATTTTATTAGCGTCCTACAAGCTTTTCGGGCCCAACGAGATATCCAAACCTCAAGGAGGAGCGCCAACCGCATTACATGGATTAAAGTGGCGGTATATTTTTAATTACCACATTTTATTATATTAGTGATGACACTTGATAAAACTTAGGATTTATAATCCATATTTTTTTTTCATGTAGTGTCCTCAACAACGTAATCAAATAGATTGCGGGTATTTCGTGTTGAGGTTTATGCGAGATACTCTTGCTTTGGGCCGATTAGTGATTCCCACCGATGTATGTATTTCTAACTTATGAGTTATTTTATATTTACACATATCTCATATAATTAAATAGTTGGAATTAATTCAAAATATGTTATATTATTATGTAGTACTTTGAGGAATTCAAGTGTGCATTTTATACAAAGGATCAAGTGGACGAAATCAAAGAGGAGTGGTGTCAATTCATGATAGAGCTCAAAGTTTTTCCATAAATTTGTGTAATTAATGTGTACATTTGTAGTATATGTAATGACTTGTAAATGTGTACATAAATTTGTATATATTTTGATACATTTAAGGCAAAATTGGTTTGAATTGGTATATATATATATTTGTTAGCCAAAAATTGGTAGAAAAAAGGCCAAAATGGCATGTATAAAATGTGATAACTGTCTGTCAAAATCTGGTTGAAAACAGGTAGAAATTCTGGTTTATAAACCTGGAAAAAATGTGGTTTAAAACAAAAGCTTCAAAAATTTTCGTATACATTAGACAGCGTTTTTGTAAAAAGCGTTGTCTAAAGGGGGGATTAGAAAGCGCTTTAGGCAAAAGCGCTGTCTAAGGGGGGGGGCTTAGACAGCGCTTTTTGGAAAGCGCTGTCTAAGCCCCCCCCCCCCCCTTAGACAGCGCTTTTGCCTTAAGCGCTGTCTAAGGTATACCTAAAAAAATTAAAATAGGGGGGGCTTAGACAGCGCTTTTTGAAAAGCGCTGTCTAGCCCCCCCCCCCCCCCCCCCCCCTTAGACAGCGCTTTGGCCAAAAGCGCTGTCTAAGGTATACCTAAAAAAATTAAAATAGGAGGGTCTTAGAAAGCGCTTTTGGCCAAAGCGCTGTCTAAGGGGGGGGGGGCTTAGACAGCGCTTTTAAGATTTAAAAAAGCGCTGTCTAAACCTTTAGCAGCGGAGGTTTAGACAGCGCTTTAAAGCGCTGTCTAAGGCCAAAAAAAGCGCTGTCTAAGGTCTTGTTTGGCGTAGTGCAAGAAAAATGCCAAAATGCAAAAAAATGGATTTTAGAGAATATGAGTTTTTTCTGTTTAGACCAAGTGGCTGCTAGGGTTTCCAAGTGACAGAAAATGATGAATATATCTGCTGTTTAAGGGTACAAATCAAAGTTCATGAAAAGGTGGGATGGAGTTGGTGAAAAGTGTACTTTTGTCCAATTTTCAAGCAAGTTAGGAATGGCTGTATGTACTTCACGAAAATGGCTTTGTAACATGACCAAAATGCATTTTCAGAACATGTTTGATTGGTAGAATTGGTTGGAAGTGGTTAATTTTGAAACTCATTTTTCAACCTCACTTGAAATTAATTCATGCAAGTCCAAAAATGCCATTTTGATTGGTAATGTTTTGGTGAATGGTGATGACATATTTGGAAAGATGGCATCAAATGTGACTTGTTGCAAAAAACCCCACCAAATTTGGCCAAATGGTTTGAGAGATATGGCCTTTTGAAGTTCAAAAATTTCTGAAAATGATTCGATCATAACTTGCCAACCATACATGGGAATTGAGAGTTCTTGGACTTTTTGGAAATGGGAGAACAAGATCTTCAACTTTCATGTTGGGCAAAAATTCATTTGAAGCTTGTATCATGATGTAAGTTTGAGGATCAAGACTTTCCATTTTTGGCAAGTTTCAGTTACAGGTCCAGTTTCTATTTTTGGAAATTTCTGACTTGGCTTCCAATTCTTCAATAATGGTCTTTGACATGTTATATGAGGCCTATATGGACATGAATGAGCCCTTTCAAACCAAATTCCATCATCAAAACCATAAAAATCAGTCACAGTTGACCAAGTTTGACTTTTTAGGGTTTCTGACTGACTGTGCATTGAATGATGACTTCTGAACATCCAATCTTTGGCCTAAACACTTCAAATGGATCCCCAAGTCATGTGAACATGTTGGACCAACCCTAGGGCCTTGGCTCCTTGGAAATTGTGCTTGCTTGCTTGATTGACTGATCTCCTGATCAGTTTGACCTAATTCTCTTGATTGGCTTGCACTTGAGGCAAATAGGACAATGCAATATTATGCAGTGGACCATATTATGTTATGACCTAATATGAGAATGTATGTACAATGATAGGTGCAAATTTGAGGTGTTACACTACCACCAGTATGTTCTTTCATTAAATCGCTATCTGTAACGGTAAATTCATGACCATCAAGATATGGATAAGCTTGACGTCAATAAAACCAGAGTCGTCACCGCGCTTTTATTGTTTCCAAAGGAAAAGGAAAAGTACGAACAAAATCCAAAGATAAGAAGTTTTCATATCAAAACTAATAAAATGCCAGAGATTACAGGTAAGGGGGTTGGTTACACAGAGGGAAGGTGTTAGCACCCAAAGTGTCCTAGGTACTCCTAGGGAGCCCCTTTTTATGTGTGCATGTGTTTTTGGTATAAATGATGTTTGATAAAAATAGAGTGTGGGGATGAGAAAAGCAATGGATGAGAAAAACAAAGTGTCCTAGGTATAAATGATGTTTTTGGTATAAATGGTGTTAGCAACCAAAGTGTTTTAGGTACTCCTAGGGAGTCCCTTTTTACTAAAATGATATGCCATTAGCGTCAAATTTAACTCTATGTTAAGCAATCGTAATTGGACTTATGTAGAAGTCAGAACTATCTGAGGCCAGGCAAAAAAAATTTAGGTCTTAATGCATGGTATGAAGAACCAAACTCCTAAAACATACCACACACTAAAAGAAAAGATCAAGAGTGAGAGACCTATCTCAGTCACACTTGTATTGGTTCATCTGACACAAGGTTATTAATGAACCAATTAGCCTTAAGACATTAGATATTTCATTGGTCAAATGAGGGAATGGGAAGGAATAGGGATGAATATGAAGAGGGAGGGGAAGATAGAAACACAAATTGGTCATGGGAGGAGTTTCATCAAATCAAAACCATCCATTCATTTTGGGAGATGAAATGTACATTTCATCAATCCCCTAAATCCAATGGTTTTGATCTAACACAAGTCAAATCAATCTTGACCAAGGCCCAAACAGAAAGTTAACATCACAAGACCATAAAAATGGCTCAACATAAGTTTAAACAATTAATCAATTAAAAATCCAATTAAAAGTGATTTAAAATACATTTTATTTTGGTCAAAACCAAAAATCCCTTCACAACACCAAATAAATGGCCAAGGGATTTATCCTAGGTCAAACAAGGTCAAAGGACCTTAGACAAAAAATTTCACTATTTTTGAAAAGTAAGAAGTATTTTTTAATAATTAAAAATATACATAAAAACATTTAATTCATTAAAAATATCATATTTAATCCAAAAAATTATTTTAATTCAAAATATGAGAGAAAAATATTTAAAGATTTTTGGTGAAAGTCCCATATTTATTGGATTAAAAATGAATTTAATATGAATTAAACAAAATAAAAGGATTAAACATAAAATCAGAAATTAAAATAAAATAAGAAAAAACAAGGGCCATCAGATGTCCCTCATTAATTGAGGTGGCAGATCTGAAGGCCACACGCGTGCCTTTCATGGTGGTCTTGAGTCAACGTGTTGTACGCGTGGTATTTCAAAATAAAGGTCCAGATTAGAACATCCAAATATGATCAGATGGCCAGGAGGTGTGCCAGCACACCACCGGAGCTAGGGCTCCGGTCATCTTCTCCGGTGACCTCCACTGGACTGGTCCAACTTCATCTCAATGGAAAATGAAAAACAAGGATACTATTTCAAAGAGAAAATGCTCAGGATCACGAATTTGGCCTCAATTTTCTCTAATTCCAAGTATATAAAAAGATACAGGACTTTGAATTCTGAGGATCATGAATTGTGTTGCTTCGATTTGACCTCAAAGCAACTCAATCTTGTTGCCTATATTGGTAGGACTTCAGCAACCAAAAATCAAAGAGAATTGTGAAGAATTGAGAGAGAATCAAAGAGATTAAAATTACGGAAAATCACCTTCCAGGGAGCTTGAATCTTTCTTGATCTTGCTTCCAATTGGCCTTGGCTTGACTTCAGATGCTTGTAGGAAGTGAAATGGATCAAGGAAAGGCTTTGATTCTTGGAGTTTCAACTTCAAAACTGAAGTGAAATTGAAACTCGATTTTCAAATGAAAACCTTCAAGATTGTCCTCTAATGGTGAGGGTTAGGATTGCAGGTTCAAAACTTGGGCTAGGTGTCCATAATTTTGAGCATGAAGGGTCTCATTTATAGGCAATGCAATTACTTTCTACACATTTCAAAAATTGGCCAAAAATAGTAATCTCCCTTGCATGGATGCATGGGCATGTGATAGGCCCATGAAATGATGTAACCAGGTCCAAATTTCATCATGTGCAATGCTGTAAGTGTGTCATGTGATCATTCAATGGAAATTGGAATGTGAACATGAAATTCATCCAAGTGAAGCCTTGAAGAGTAACCATGCGCAAGCCCTCCAATTCTTTGCCAAATGAGATGATTTTGGACTTTTTGGAAAGGTGAGATAAAGGGGAACAACTTCAAAGTTAAACACTTTTCCATTTGAAGCTTGGATCATGGTGAATTTTGAGGTGTAAGTTTGAGAAATCAAACATATTTGAAAAATTTCTAAGTACGAAGTCAAATGTTCACTTCTTCCACCTTGAATAACTTTTGCTATGGGCTTCAAATGGAAAAAGTTGATTCATAAAAGTTGTAGACCTTTCAAACCTCTTCAATTTTATCAAAAATTTGATCTCATTTGGATTTGTCATGAAGTCGTTATGCATTTTAGAAGTTGAGGAAAATCACTTGTTCAATGATAATGGCCCAAAATGACCTATAATGTTTCCTCTTGGAACATGCATTTGCAAGTTGAATTTGAATTTCTTCCAAGAATAAAAGTTTGAAAGGACATCTTGAATTTGATTATGAAACTAGAATTTATTTCATCTCATAAGAATTGAGCAAGTTATGGTCCTTGGAAGTCAACCTCCTAACTAGGATTCAGACAAAATGACCTATAATCTTTCACCATAAAAAATGACTTTTGAAGCAAAAAAAACTCTTTACTTCAACATGAAAGTTGTTTGTAATGTAATAAGGAGTAACTTTTCTGTTGGAATCATTTTCACATGGCAAACATTGTAGGAGATAGGGTCTAGGGAACCCCAGTTTTGACTAGTTGACTTTCTCTGGTCAACCAATATGAACAAACTTGCAAACTTAAAATTATCTTGATCTCTTGGACTCATGTAGGATCGTATATGTACAATATGATGTAATATGAAGTATCCCTTGAAATATTTGATCAAATGTTGAATAAACTTGCTGAAGAAGTCACACAAGATACCCAAATGAATTAGGGCTTCCAAGGCAAACAAGCTTCAAACTCTTGATGAATTCTTGATCAAAATGATAAATGAAGATCATGGGGGCCCCACATATGATGTCTAGAGTCAGTGTGAACCATCTCTTGATTAGTATCCTTACATTGAGGGTCTCAAACCCTATATATGAGCTTGATGGAACATAGGTGAGCACACACACTACCTGCAAAAGAAGTAAACCATACATAGACATATTTTTGGTATTTTGGTTAGTAAATAATGAAAAACCAAGTATGATACAATCAAATGTGCTTGGTGACCTCTCCCAATGCAAACCCAATGAATGAGGGGGAATGAGGATGCCAATGTGTGATCCCAAAGCTAATGTATATAATGAGATATCATGAGTGATCTTTGGGTCAAAATTGGGGTCTTACAGCTGCCCCTATTTAAGGACAGTCTAACTGAGGATGTGAAGGTTAAAACTTTGAATCAACTCAGTAGACCGGACTTAAATAACAACATATATAAACATATTTTGGTCCCTAAAATACCTCATGATATATATGATATGAACGTTAAAAATAATCGTTGTGGGGAATATATTGCCACAAAGAAAAAGAATCCAGAGAGACTGAAAGTCCACAGTGGCGTACTACATTTCGTAAGGAACACTCACTGGGGAGACATAGACTCTAGGGGATAAAAGTTGTGCGTAGGCCAGACTACGACCTTTTTTTTAAACTGCTGGAGACACGAGGGGAATCTCCAAGAAAATAAATCAATGGAAGAACCCGGTTGGGAATCAGGGAAAATCTGCAGGGAAAATGAGTAGATCAGAACAAAGCTGAAATACCTGAATCAAACTCAATTGGGGAAGAATGATCTTCAACACAGGAGGACCATAGATTATCTATTACCAGTTATTGGGTAGGAAGATAATATAATCTGATAGAGGGACATCCGTTACCGGTTAGGGTAAACATATCAAGGATGACTCGCTGAGGAAAAAAAGGTGTATTCATTACCGGTTACTGGGTAAGAATAGCCTGCTGGGGAAAAGCTCAAATAGGATATACAACTACCGGTTACTGGATAGAAGACCACAAAGAGAGAATATCTATCACCGGTTAAATTGAACATATCAAGGATAAACTCAAAGGAAGAATATCCGTCACCGGTTAGGATGAACATATCAAGGATAGACTGCCAGGGAAACAGGCATCTCTTGCTTCTCAATTTTGGGCACAAGCATCTCTTGTATTGCTTTGACCTTGGCTGGATCAACCTCAATACCATTCTCACTAACAATAAAGCTCAACAACTTACCAAAATAAACGCTAAAAGTACACTTATTGGGATTCAAGCGGAGTTTGTACTTCCTCAAACATTGGAATAACTTCAACAAATGCTTAACATGTTCTTCTTCATCACTTGATTTGGCAATGATATCATTAACATAAACTTCGATCTCTTTATGCATCATATCATGAAAAAGAGTGGTCATAGCTCTCTGGTAGTTACACCAGCATTCTTTAAACCGAAAGGCATCACTCTATAACAGAATGTTCCCCAGGGTGTAATGAACGTGGTCTTCTCCATATCTTCAGGTGCCATCTTGATCTGATTATAATCGGAAAATTCGTCCATAAATGAAAAGACTTTGAATTTAGTTGTATTATCTACCAACATATCACTCGGACCTATCTTTACTGGAAGGTCCACTTCACCAATGACAGTTTTACGAGCACCATTCAACGCCCTGAAAATTATGCCGTTGTACCTCATTGGGGAACCTTGATAGGAGAGTCTTGATAAAGTTGATTTTGGTAGCACATTCAAAGACGACCCAATGTCAACCAACACATTAGACATAATATCCTCCTTACAGTTCATTGAAATATGCAACGCCAAATTGTGATTTCTGCCTTCCTCAGGAAACCCTTCATCTCAAAATCTCATATTATTACAAGAAGTGATGTTGGAAACTATGTGGTCAAACTGTTCCATGGTCACATCATGCTCAACATAAGCCTACTCTAGCACTTTCAACAATGCTTCTCTATGTGCCTCAGAATTCATTAATAATGACAGCACGAAGATCTTTGAGGGAGTTTGGAGCAGTTGCTCCATAACATTGAACTCACTTATCTTAATAACCTTTAAAACTTCATCATCATCGTTAACCTTCAGTTTGCTGGATACACCAAACTGATACATCGAAGCACTAACCAGATTCACCACCAGAATCTATGCCTTGTTACTTATTGCAACATCTTCTACTTCTTTTGGAAATACTGGACCGAACACACGAACGCTATAGGCCACCTTCATAATATTAGCAATATTCACCATGGAGTATGCAACTGGTAGAGGAACCTCTTGACTGTTCTCAATCATTGTGGTGTTGTATTGATATGGCATAGCTTTATCGGATGTAGACGGAACAGGGCCCGTTAACCGTATAAACAACGACGATACTGATCTATTAACATTATTATTGCTGCTGCTATCAAACTGAATAACTACCCGCTCAGGGGTTTTAAATACATGCACAATTACATTCACATCATCTATATCCCTTGACTGTTGAACTGGATTACATTCTCATCCATCAACTTCTAGATATCTCTCTTGACAACCATACACCCACGGGGGTTCACACTGCAAATCACACAACCATCATGGTCATGTTCACAGTCACTGATCGAACACAAGTTTCTATGCATTTCCACCAATGACCTACGGATACGTCGTACATCAAAAACTCGGAAATTCCCTGGACAGTCGTCCACCATGTTGACATTAGCATTACCATGAGCAGGCAACGAATTATCTTTCACATTTGGCGCTCTATCCTCAAAGGACACCATACCACTCTTCACAAGCTTTTACACTTCATACTTCAATGGATAGCAGTTCTCTATGTCGTTTCCAGGGGCTCGCTGGTGAAAAGCACAGTGTAAATCAGGTTTGAACCACCATGAAGTGGCTCAGGAATCTGTAGAGGATTCCTTGGTTTGATTGGATTTTTAAGAACCAGTGATGGGTTCAATTCTGCATAAGACATAGTGTAGCGGTAAATTCATGATCATCAAGCTATGAATAAGCTAGACATCAAATAACAAGGGTCGCCACCGCGCTTTTATTATTTCCAAGGGAAAAGGGAAAAGTACGAACAAAACCCAAAAGTAAGAAGTTTTCAAATCAAAACTAATAAAATGCCAGAGATTACAGGTAAGGGGGTTGGTTACACAGAGGGGAGGTGTTAGCACCCAAAGTGTCCTAGGTACTCCTAGGGAGCCCTTTCTTGTGTGCATATGTATTTTTGTACAAAATGATGTTTATAAACAAATAGAATGGGGGGGGGGGGGATGAGAAAAGAATTCATTAATTATATTTTTTTTGTTTGACAAGACCTTCGGACTTGTGCCTACGTACCAACATAAAAATGAGGGATCAAAACCTCGTAGTTCATGATACAAATTTCAAAGTGGATGCTTTGCTTTTAACAAAAATTAGGTTTGAAAGGCACAAAGGCCTAAAAATGGTTTGAATGGGTCAGTTCTTTTTGGCTTTTGAAATCTTTAAGTTAAGTATAGTTAAATTTATTTACAAATTTGATTTAAGAAAAGAAGTTTGAAAATGCAATGGCATAAAGCCAAAGTTTCTAATTTGCAAAAGTGATCAAAGTTTGAAAAAGAACAAGCACAAGCAAAGAAGCTTTTTAAAGGAGGGGGAGATTTTGAAATTAAAGAGATGGGGAAGAGATGAAGAGACTAATCCTAAGCACAAATTTAAAAGTTAAGAGTTGAAAAGGTATGACCAACAGGCTGCAATCCAATAGATAAGAAAGTTATATAGAAACCCCAAATTCCCTTGGATATCAAAATCAAGCAACAAAAAATGCATACAATATTAAATTGAAGAGCAAGACATCAAATAAAGATAGCCACATCCAAGCTTTAGCCACTCCATGATCTTCTTCAAATTGCCCATGTAGCAGCTGAATTCCATAAGTCACAGGTTCAAAATAAGAGCTTCACAATGATCATGTTGTAGATGAACTCAGATGGATCTTCAATGATGTATCAAATGAAGTTTCAAATTGCAATCGCTTGGTTACATGAAAGTTGGCATTGGCCAAGTCCTTTTGCATAGGGATGTTGCCTAAATTCTAAGTCCAATTGTCCAAGATCAAACCAACAGTCCACACAATAGTTTTTTAGGGTTTTTTGTTTCTTATTATGTACATTAATGATCAAAGACCACACAAACAAACAAAATACACACAAGCAAGATATATCACACAATATGGTCCAAGTGGACAAAGTGAAAAGGAATTAATATAAACAATTTGAATGGTATGCATAATGGCAAATGAATAGAGCTTAAAAGGATGGCAGATGCTTTTGCAACATTGTTCCACAAAAGAGGGGAACAACTGCAGGAACAAATAGATCAATATTCAAAGGCTCAACCCTAGCCGGGGAAGGAGGAGATCTGTTGAGGAAAGGAAACATTATCGAATCTGTGGGGAACACCATATTAAATGGGAGACAACCGTTCAGAGGATAAACGCAAATAACTGCTTAGAAACCAGGAGGAAACTCTGATTGGGGATCAAGCTGGATGGCGACTGGTGGAGAAACCAACACAACCTACTGAGGAAACCAATCTTACTCTGCTGGAGATTAAAACCAACATCAACCTGTAACGGGAAATTCATGATCATCAGGCTATTGACAAGCTAGAGATCAAATAACAAGAGTCGCCACCGGGCTTTTATTGTTTCCAAGGGAAAAGGGAAAAAGTACGAATAAAAGCCAAAAGTAAGAAGTTTTCAAATCAAAACTAATAAAAAGTCAGAGATCACAGGTAAGGGGGTTGGTTACACATAGGGAAGGTGTTAGCACCCAAAGTGTCCTAGGTACTCTTAGGGAGCCCTTTTTGTGTGCATATGTATTTTGTACAAAGTGATGTTTACAAACAAATAGAATGGGGGGATGAGAGATGAATTCATTAATTATATTTTTGTGTTTGACAAGACCTTCGGTCTTTTGCCTACGTACCAACATAAAATGAGGGATCAAAACCTCGTAGTTCGTGATACAAATTTCAAAATGGATGCATTGATTTTAACAAAATTTAAGTTTGAAAGGCACAAAGGCCTAAAATGGTTTGAATGAGTTAGTTCTTTTTGGCTTTTTTGAAAGTTTAAGTCAAGTATAGTTAAGTTTATTTACAAGTTTGATTTAAGAAAAAAAGTCTGAAAATGCAATGGCATAAGGCCAAAGTTTCTATCTTTTTGCAAAGTGGTCAAAGTTTTAGAACAAAATAAGTTCAATCAAAGAAGATTTTGAAAAATGGAGGGAGAGATTTTGAAATTAAAGAAATATGGAGAAGATGAAGAGACTATCCTATGCACAAAATTAAAAGTTTAGAGTTGAAAAGATCTGACCAAGTGGGAAGCAATCCAATAGACAAGAATGTCAATAGAAACCCTGAATTCCCTTGGACTTTTAGAATCAAGCAATACACAAATGCACAATTATATTATCTTGAAGAGCGAGGCATCAAATAAAGATGGCCACATCCAAGCTTATCCATTCCATGATCTTCTTCAAAATAGCCCATGTAACAGATGAATTCCACAAGTCACAGGTTCAAAATAACAGCTTCACAATGATCATGTTGGAGATGAACTTAAAGATGTCTTGAATGATGTATCAGATGAAGTTCAAATTGCAAGCACTTGGGTCTTCAACAAGTTGACATTGGCCAAGTCCATTAGCATAGGAAGGTTGCCTAGATTCTAAGTCCATTTTGTCCAAGATCAAGCCAACAGTCCACTCAAAAGTTTTTTAGGGTTTTTGTTATTATTATGTACATTAATGGTCAAAGACCACACAAACAAGCAAAGTATACACAAACTAAATATATCACACAATATGGTCCAAATGGACAAAGTGAAAATTGCATTAACATAAACAATTAGAATGATATGAACAATGGCAAATGAAATAGAGTTCTAAAAGTAAATGGCATTAAATTAAAAGCTTGAATTTAAAAGTTAGTAATTAATAGGTTAGAAGTTAGTATTATTTTGCTTTTGCTTTCCATTTGGAGAACACTCAACCCACTTATCACAAGCATGAATCCTTGAGCCAAAACATCTTCCAAAGGAATGAAAGAGGTCAAGTTTCCACACAATACCATGAAAGAGGGGAGACTTATAATCTCACTAACTAGAATGTTTATGCCTTTTATGTCACAAATTTAGCGCTATGTTAAGCAATCGTAATTGGACTTATGTAGAAGTCACAACTATTTGAGGTCGGGCATTAGAATTTTGGTGTTAATGCATGTTAGAGACATAGTATAATGGACTATGCTCATGAAACATACCACACACAAAAAGAATATGAAAAAGGTGTGGCCTAATCTCATCCATACTCATGTCAATTTTTCAATCAACTAGCATTAGGACTTTGAGATGTCATAGGCCAAATGGAATGAATGAATGAAGAAGAGGAATGAGATGAAGAGGGAGGGGAATGGATCAAAACACAAATTGGTCAAAGGAGGACTTTTACCAAATTAATATCATCCATTCATTTTGGGAGATGGAATGTGCATTCCATCAATCCCCTAAATCCAATGATATTAACTTGACAAAGTCAAATCAACCTTGACCAAGGCCCAACAACAAGAGTCAAACATAAACAAAGTCATCACAATTGGTCAACAAATTTATTTGGCATTTATTCAATTTAAAAAAACTAAAATAGTGCATTTAAATTAAATATGGTTTGTACAATCCCTAAAATCTCACCAAAACACCAAAGAAATGGCCATAAGATTTATCATAGGTCAAACAAGGTCAAAGGACCTTGGAGAAAAAATTTCATAATTTTTGGACATTTAAAAATATTTTTAAACAATTAAAAGCAAATGCAAAATCAATTAATTCATGAAAAATATTAATAATGATCCAAAAAATAATTTTAATTCAGAATATGAAAGAGAAAAATATGTGAAAATTTTTGGTGAAAGTCCCATATTTTTTGGATCAATATTGAATTTAATATGAATGATTGAAAATAATGCAATTAAAATGAAAATTAAAATATCAGAAAAAAACGTGGACCACTTGATCTCCCTCATTAATTGAGGTGGCAGATCAAGTGTCCAGAAATGAGCGTTCTACCATCGTCATTAGTCAGCGCGTTGTAACATTGGTAATTCAAATGCACGCACCAGATTAAAATAAATCAAGAGGATCATGTGGCTGTGAGACATGCCAGCGCATGGTCGGAGCTGTAGCTCCGGTATTCTTCTCCGGAGGACCTCACCGGACTGGTCCACCATCAACCATCACCAAAATTAAAAATAAGGATATGATTTCAAAGTAAAAATGGCACTGAGCTTGAATCTGGCCTCAATTCACTCTAACTCCAAGTATATTGAGAGATACATGGAGTTGAAATTTGAGGTACATGAACTGAGTTGCTTCGATTTGGCCTCAAAGCAACTCAAACTTATTGTCTACATTGGTAGGAATTCAGAGAACCAAAGAATCAATAGCATTGAGCAAGAATTTGAGAGAATCGAAGAGATCAAAATTTATGGAAAATACCTTCAATGGAGGTCTAGATTCAACTGATCTTGATCTTGCTTGTGCTTGATCTTACTCCACTTGCTTGCAGAAGAAGGATTGGAAGCTTACGAGGCTGTGGATTCCTGGAGATTTGAAAATCAAAATAGTGGAAATTCAACCTCAAATTCAAATGAATATCTCAGGTTTATCCTTTGCAAAGTGAGGGTTTGAGATGGGGGATCAAAGTTGGCGCGAATGTGTGTGAAATTCTGAGCAATTGAGGCTTTATTTATAGCCAATTCAGTTGATATTTGCACACTTGAAATGAACTTCCAAAATTAGCAATGTGTGATGTATGAGTGCATGGGCGTGTGCAGGCCTATGAAATCACTCTATCTGATCCATAATTGAGTGTAATTGGAGTTCTAAGCAATTGTGTATGGATGTTTGAAGTTTGATCATTGCCAAGTGATGTCATCACGTTCATGCCATGCGCAGCCTATGCATTCCTTGTCCAAAATGAACGAACTTGAGCTCTTTGGAAAGATGAGGTCAAGAGGAACAACTTTCATGTTCAACACTTTTTCATATGGAGCTTGGAATTTGGAGAAATTTGAGGTGGAAGTTTGGAAATTTTTGACATATCAAATTTTTTATAAGTGTTAAGTCATATCTCAATATTCCACCTTGCTAAACTTTTTATATGAGCTTCAAATGAGAAAAGTGTCTTCATAAAAGTTGTATCTCTCTCAAATACCTTCAAAATGGTTACAAATTTCATGTCATTTGGATTTAAAATGATAGAGGTATGCATTTTTGAAGTTTGGAAAAATCACTTGATCAAAGGTATAGGTCAAAAGTGACCTATCATGTAACCTCATATTACATGCTCAAAAAAGTTGAATTACCTCCCACTCCAAACATCAAAGTTGAAGTAGACATATTGAATTTGATTGTGAAACTTGTAAATATCTCATCTCATAAAAATTGAGCAAGTTATGGCCTTGGGAAGTTGACTTTCAAATTAGGGTTTAGACAAAATGACCTATAATGTTTCAACATAGAAAATGAATTTTCAAGAAAAAATAGCTCTAGGTATCAAAATGAAAGTTTTTTGCAATGTCATTTAGAGTATGTTTTCTCTTAGAATAATTTTCATATGGTGAAAATTGTAGGAGATAGGGTCTAGGGAGACCCAACTTTGATCAGATGAATCCATCTGGCCAACCACCATCAACCAACTTGCTAACTTCCAATTCTCTTGACTTTCTTGGCTCATGATAGATCGTATATGAATAAGATGATGAATTTTGAAGTGTACCTTGAGAACTTTGATCAATTGGTGAGATAGCTTGTTGGAGAAGTTACTCAAAATACCCAGTCAAACTAGGGTTTCCAAGGCAAATCACCCTTAAACTCTTGAAGAAAACTTGATCAATATGACATGTGGAGATAATTGGGACTCATATATGATGTTCATAATCATTATTTGATCAATTATTGGTTGTGCTCTTTGTTCATGAGGGTCTCAAACCCTAGATGTGAACGTGATGAATCAATGGAATCATGCCCTTCCTCCAAAAGAGTTAGACAAATGCAAAGACATATTTTTGGTATTTTGGTGAGTGAAATGATAAAATACCAGTATGATATAATCACAAAGTGCTTGGTGATCTCTCCCAAACCCAATGAAAGAGGGGTAAATAGGATACCAAGGTGTGATCCCAATGCTAGTGCTTATGATGAAATTGCATGAGGGATCTTAGGGTCAAAATTGGGGTCTTACACAACGCTGCTGAGGAAACCAAACTCTGTTGGGGAATATCCATAAATTCCGTTGGGGAACGAATCAACCAACTTGGTTGGGGATAACTGAAGGGTTAACTGCTCGGGGGAACCATCAATGTTTCATACTTAGGACTTGTTATTTTCGAAATGATGTTGATATTTCTTTTTAATTGCTTTGAAATTCTTGTTTTTATATGTTTAAGAAAATGATTTTGATCAAAAAATTTAAATTCAAAAAATGATCATAATAAAATTTAAAACTATTTAATAGAATGGTAGTCTGTAAATGACAAGACTCCATAGATCTTTACAAAGTTGAAAATTGTAATTTTCATGGAAAAGGGTTACATTAAATACAATTGACCATTAATCCTTCTACCAACTCTTGTTATCCGTTGTGCTTTTGGCCGCTACTAGGGATGATGAATTGTCGTCAACCCTTGTGCTCAAAAAAGTTTCTCCAAAATTTGAAGATCAGCAAAATGCAGTTACTTGCCATAATCCCTAAATTTTGCTTAAGTTGCCCCAGGGTGGGGTACTCAACTTATCGAGAGAATTTTTCTGTTTTATGTCTCTAATTTTTTCCTGGATCGCCCTTTCGGGTTTTCAATCCACCGACACGCTCATGTTTGCCTAAGCCTCCCTTTCGGGTTTTCAACTTAGTGAGTTGTTCTTTTCTTTCTTTTAGGTGAAGTATTTTTTGACTGCATATGCGTTCACATGACGAGTGAACTCTTCACCATCCATAGTTGTAAGAATCAATGCACCGCCTGAAAAGGCTCTCTTAACAATATATGGGCCTTCATAATTAGGAGTCCATTTTCCCCTAGAATCTGGTTTAAATGATAGAATCTTCTTGAGCACAAGGTCACCTTCTCTAAATACCCGAGGTCTGACCTTCTTATCAAAAGCTTTCTTCATCCTTTACTGATATAACTGACCATGACACATGGTAGTTAGATTCTTCTCTTCTATTAAATTCAACTTATCATACCTGGTATGACACCATTTAGCCTCAATCAACTTGGCTTCCATGAGCACATGCAATGAAGGAATCTCGACCTCTACGGGGAGCACAACTTCCATACCATATACTATAGAGAAAGGGGTTTCCCCTGTTGAAGTGCGGATGGATGTACAATACCCGTGCAAAGCAAATGGGAGCATCTCATGCCAATCCTTATACGTCACAACTATCTTCTGAATAATCTTCTTGATGTTCTTATTTGCAGCTTCAACAACCTCATTCATCTTGGGTCTGTAGGGAGAAGAATTATGATGTTCAATCTTGAAGTCTTTACAAAGATCTTCTACCGCATTATTGTTCAAGTTCGATCCATTATCAGTAATGATCTTACTTGGCACACCATAACGACATATGATCTGATTTTTGATAAACCTTACAACAACTTGCTTGGTTACATTTGCATACGATGCCGCTTCAACCCATTTTGTGAAGTAGTCAATTTCCACCAAAATGAAACGATGTCCATTCAAATCTTTTGGCTCAATCATGCCAATCATATCAATTCCCCACATGGAGAAGGGCCATGGGGAGGAAATGACGTTCAACAGTGTCGAAGGAACATGAATCTTATCTGCATATATTTGACACTTGTGGCATTTCTTCACAAACTTGCAATAGTCAGATTCCATTGTCAGCCAATAGTAACCTGCTCGCAACATCTTTTTCGCCATTGCATATCCATTGGAATGAGTACCAAAGGAACCTTCATGGACTTCAGTCATCAGCAGGTATGCTTCGTATCTATCCACGCATTTGAGCAAAACCATATCGAAGTTTCTCTTGTACAATACCTCTCCATTAAGGTAGAAATTTCCGGCTAATCTCCTCAAGGTCTTCTTATCTTTCACAGATTCCCCAGACGGGTAAATCTGACTTTGGAGGAAACACTTGATGTCGTAGTACAACGGTTGATGCCAACGTTGCAAGAGCATTTGCCATCCTATTCTCGTCTCGAGGGATATGATGAAAGTCAATCTTGGTAAAGAAAGTTGAAATCCTCCTCGCATAATCTCTATATGGTATCAAACCGGGTTGATTTGTCTCCCATTCACCTTTGACCTGATTCACAATCAAAGTTGAATCTCCAAAGACATCTAAATGCTTGATCCTGAGATCAATGGCCTCTTTGAGCCCCATAATACAAGCATCGTATTCTGCCATGTTGTTCGTACACTTGAAAGTCAATCTAGCTGTAAAGGTAAAATGCGTGCCTTGAGGAGTAATAATCACTGCCCCAATGCCATTGCCATATTGATTAACAGCTCCATCAAATACCATGCCCCAACGGGAACCAGGTTCTGGCCCTTCTTCAAGCAATGGTTCATCACAGTCTTTCATTTTCAAGTACAAGATCTCTTCATTAGGAAAGTCATACTGTACTAACTGGTAATCTTCAATTGGTTGCTGAGCCAAATGGTCAGCCGAGATACTATCTTTGATCGCTTTCTGAGATCGGTATTCAATATCACACTCTGATAATAACATCTGCCAACGGATAATCCTCCCAGTTAAAGTAGGCTTCTCAAATATATACTTGATTGGATCCATTTTGGATATCAACCAAGTGGTATGATTCAACATATACTGACGCAGACGCTTAGCAGCCCAAGCCAATGCGCAACAAGTCGGTGAACTTCTTACTGAGGTAGTATATTGCAAATTCTTCCTTCCCAGTCTCATCTTGCTGACTAAGAACACAAGCCATACTATCTTCAAGCACAGTCAAATACATGATCAATGGTCTTCCTTCAACAGGTGAGGACAAAATTGGAGGTTCAAGCAGATATTCTTTGATACTATCAAAAGCTTTCTGGCAGTCTTCGGTCCAATCACAAGACTGATCTTTCCGAAGAAGCTTGAATATAGGCGCACATGTGGCAGTCATGTGTGAAATGAATCTTGAGATATAATTCAAGCGGCCAAGAAAACCTCTGACTTGCTTCTCAGTTTTAGGCGCAGGCATCTCTTGTATTGCTTTGACCTTGGCAGGATCAACCTCAATACCTTTCTCGCTGACAATAAAGCCCGACAACTTACCGGAACGAACACCAAAAGTACACTTATTGGGATTCAAGTGGAGTTTATACTTCCTCAAATGCTGGAATAACTTCAACAAATGTTCAACATGTTCCTCTTCATCAATCGATTTAGCAATCATGTCATTGACATAAACTTCAATGTCTTTATGCATCATATCATGAAAAAGAGTAGTCATTGCTCTTTGGTAAGTTGCATCAGCATTATTTAAACCGAAAGGCATCACTCTATAATAGAATGTTCCCCAAGGTGTAATGAATATGGTCTTCTCCATATCTTCGAGTGCCATCTTAATCTGATTATTTCTGGAAAATCCATCCATAAACGAAAATACTTTGAGTTGAGTAGTATTGTCTACCAACATATCAATGTGTGGCAGAGGGAAATCATCTTTCGGTCTGGCTTTATTCAAATCTCTATAATTGACACACATGCGGACTTTTCCATCTTTATTTAGCAGAGGCACTATATGGGCCACCCATTGCGGATATTCAGCGGTCACAAGGAAACCGACATCAATTTGCTTCTGCACTTCTTCTTTGATCTTCACTGCCATATCAGGATGCATTCTTCTCAACTTCTGCTTGACTGGCAGGCATTCTGGCTTCAACGGCAATCTATGCTCCACAATCTCAGAATCCAAACCAAGCATGTCTTGATAGGACCAAGCAAACACATCTAAATACTCTCAAAGAAGATCAACCAACCCCTTCTTCACATCATCCTCGGAACCCAAGTTGACTAATTCAATCTGCTCTTCGAATGGCTGAATGGCTTTTTCATCATGCTCAAGAAGACGAGACAATTCATCACTTTCCTCCTCAACCTCAAACACAGGGAATTCAAAATTTGGAGAAGGAGTAGGATTATTGTATTCAATGGGCTTAGACACCAACCTGCATAATGATTTGATGTTGATTTTAGAGAAGTGAATTTGTGACCAAATATTATGTAGATGGACAACGTGTATTTATGTTTTTTTTTGTGATTACCATTTTCAGAATAAAGCAAAAAGTAAAAATAAAGCATCATAGATGTGGATGAATAGAATTAATTTTATTGATGATCAAATTTGAAATGCCCAACAATGTTCACTTCTCCCTTAGGCATAGGAGAAGGATTTTTAAAACAAATAAAAGCAATTACTTAGATTGATGCAAAATAACAGGAATATCAATAGCAGTCCAATTGTTGCAAGCCTTTCCATGCGTCACAAAATTGGTGCAGTCTTCCTCTTCGTCATCCTCTAGCATAATAACAAAGTGTTGTTCATTGCCATGAATGAACCCTCCGCTACGGAAGCTAAGTTGCATATCCTCGTACCTAGAAATTGATTAACCTTGTTGAAAGCCCAAACTGGTTCTAGCTTTGTTGTCGGAGACCTCTACCATGCGCCCCCACTGATCCATATTACCTTCTTCAACAATCTTCCTTGCATCTTTTAATGAGGACATAGGTGCCCCGACTCTCTTTTCAGTAGCAATAGATAAGGCTTGGAACGGAGTTCCAATCTCATCCTCAGCTTCAACATAAGAGAAAGATGACAGGTGGCTAACTAACAATGCCTTTTCCCTGCCAACAATAACAAGCTTTCCATTCTTCACAAATTTGAGCTTCTGATGTAATGTGGAGGTAACAGCTCCCGCCTCATGGATCCACGACCTTCCCAACAGACAACTATAGGTCGGATGGATATCCATTACTTGGAAAGTAATTTGGAAATCACTCGGATCTATCTTCACTGGAAGGTCCACTTCACCTATCAATGTTTTGCGTGAACCGTCAAAAGCTTTGACGATTACACCGCTATACCTCATGGGCGCTCCTTGATATGACAACTTTGAAAGAGTTGACTTCGGTAGCACGTTCAACGATGATCTGGTGTCAACAAGCACATTGGACAAAGCATCATCTTTGCAATTCATGGAGATGTGCAAAGCCAAATTATGATTCCTACCCTCCTTAGGGAGTTCTTCACCACAAAAACTGAGATTGTTGCAGGAAGTGATGTTAGCTACTATATGATCAAACTGATCCACCGTAACATCATGTTCCATAAACGCTTGTTCTAGAACTCTTTGTTGTGCTTCTCTGTGTGCTTCTGAATTCATGAGCAGAGACAATACTGAGATCTTTGAGGGGGTTTGGAGCAGCTGCACCACCATATTAAACTCGCTTTTCTTTATCAAACAGAGTACCTCATCATCATCATTAGCCTTCAAATTGCTGGATTCACCAGACTGACACTTTGAAGCACTAGTCGGACCTATAGCAGGCACTTCCACCTTCTTACTGACAATTGACTCTTCCTTATCTTTTGGGTACTGTAGCGGGAAATTCATGACCATCAAGCTATTGACAAGCTAGAGATCAATTAACAAGAGTCGCCACCGCGCTTTTATTATTTCCAAGGGAAAAGGGAAAAAGTGCGAACAAAACCCAAATAGTAAGAATTTTTAATATAAAAACTAATAAATGTCAGAGATCATAAGTAAGGGGGTTGGTTAAACAGAGGGAAGGTGTTAGCACCCAAAGTGTCATAGGTACTCCTAGGGAGCCCTTTTTGTGTGCATATGTATTTTGTACAAAGTGATGTTTACAAACAAATAGAATGGGGGGATGAGAAAAGAATTCATTAATTATATTTTTTGTGTTTGACAAGACCTTCGATCTTGTGCCTACGTACCAACATAAAAATGAGGGATCAAAACCTCGTAGTTTGTGCTATAAACTTCAAAATGAGTGTGTTGATTTTAATAAAACTAGGTTTAAAAGGCACAAAGGCCTAAAATGTTTTGAATGGGTTAGTTCTTTTTTGTCTTTTTGAAAGTTTAAGTCAAGTATAGTAAGTTTATTTACAAGTTTGATTTAAGAAAAGAAGTTTGAAAATGCAATGGCATAAGGCCAAAGTTTCTATCATTTTGCAAAAGTGGTCAAAGTTTAGAACAAGAGTAGTTCACACAAAGAAGGTTTTGAAAATGGAGGGAGAGATTTTGAAATTAAAGAAATGGGGAGAAGATGAAGAGACTACCCTATGCACAAAATTTAAAAGTTTAAAGTTGAAAATATCTGACCAAATGGGTAGCAATCGAATAGACAAGTATGTCAACAGAAACCCAAAATTCCCTTGGACTTTTTAGAAACAAGCAATCAGACAAATGCACAATTATGTCAATCTTGAAGAGCAAAGGCATCAAATAAAGATGGCCTCATCCAAGCTTATCCACTTCAATGATCTTCTTCAAGATAGCCCATGCAACAGATGAATTCCACAAGTCACAGGTTTAACATAACAGCTTAACAATGATCAATGTTGCAGATGAACTAGAGAGATCTAGAATGATGTATCAGATGAATTTCAAATTGCAAGCACTTGGTTCTTCAACAAATTGGCATTGGCCAAGTCCCTTAGCAAAGGAATGTGGCCTAAGTTCTAAGTCCAAATGGTCCACAGATCAAGCCAACAGTCCACACAAAAGTTTTTTAGGGTTTTTGTTGTTATTATGTACATTAATGGTCAAAGACCAAAACAAACAAACAAAGTATACACAAACAGAATATATCACACAATATGGTCCAAATGGACAAAGTGAAAATTACATTAACATAAACAAATAGAATGATATGTATAATGGCAAATGATATAAAGTGCCAAAAGTAAATTGCATTAAAGTAAAAGCTTGAAATTAAAAGTTAATGGTTAGCAAGTTAGAAGTTAGTTTGGTTTTGCTTTTGATTTCAAGATATTCTTTGGAGAACACTCAACCCACATGCCACAAGCATGGATCCTTGAACCAAAACATCTTCCAAAGGAAGGAAAGAAGGCCAAGTTTCCACACAATACCATGGAAGATGGGAGACTTACAATCTCACTAACTAGAATAGTTATGCCTTTTGTGTCACAAATTTAGCGTTATGTTAAGCAATCGTAATTGGACTTATATAGAAGTCACAACTATTTGAGGCAGGGCAATAGAATTTTGGTCTTAATGCATGTTGGAGGCATAGTATTAAGAACTATGCTCATTAAACATACCACACACAAAAAATATGCAAAAGGTGTGGTCTAATCTCATCCATACTCATGTTAATCTTTCAATCAACTAGCATTAGGATTTTGAGATGTCATTGGCCAAATGGAAATGAATGAATGAAGAAGGGGAATTAGATTAATGAGATCACAAATTGGTCAAAGGAGGACTTTTACCAAATTAATATCATTCATTCATTTTGGGAGATGGAATGTACATTCCATCAATCCCCTAAATCCAATGATATTAACTTGACAAAGTCAAATCAACCTTGACCAAGGCCCCACAACAAACAATCAAACTCAAGTAAGTCAATACAAATGGTCAACACAATTAAAATGAAATTTATTCAATTAAAAATAATAAAATAATGCATTAAATTCAAATATGATTTGTCTAAATCCTAAAATCTCATCAAAACACCAAAGAAATGGCCATGAGATTTATCATAGGTCAAACAAGGTCAAAGGACCTTGGAGAAAAAGTTTCAGAATTTTTAGACATTTCAAAATATTTTTAAACAATTAAAAACAAATGAAAAATCAATTAATTCATGAAAAATATTAATAATGATCCAAAAAATAATTTTAATTCAGAATATGGAAGAGAAAAATATTTGAGAATTTTTGGTGAAAGTCCCATATTTTTTGGATCAATATTGAATTTAATATGAATTATTGAAGAAGATGCAATTAAAATAAAATTCAGAAAATGCTAAACTACGTGGACCATCAGATCTCCCTCATTAATTGAGGTGGCAGATCTGATGATCCAAAACACGCGTTCCATGTACACCTGAGTCAACCGCGTGGCAAATGGAGTAATCACAAGGAACGATCCAGATTAGAACATGAGACTTGGATCAAGTGGTTTAGACACAAGACACATCATCACCGGAACCAGAGCTCCGGTGGTCTTCTCCGATGAGCTTCACCGGACTGGTCAACATGAACCATCACCAAAAAAAGAAACAGGGACATGATCTTAAAGAAAAAATATCACTGAGCTCGAATATGACCTCCCATTCCTCCAATTCCAAATATATTAGGAGATATGTGGAATTGAAAAATGAGGTACATGATCTGAGTTGCTTCGATTTGGCCTCAAAGCAAGTCAAGCTTCTTGCCTACATTGGTAGGACTTCAGACAACCAAGGAATCAATGGAATTGAGCAACAATTTAAGAGAATCGAAGAGTTTAAAATTTCTACAAATTACCTTCAATGGAGGTTTGAACACAATGGATCTTGATCTGAATTTTGCTTGGCTTCACTTTAATTTCTTGCAGTTGTTTATAATGTCATTTAGAGTAAGTTTTCTCTTGGAATCATTTTCATATGGTGAAAATTGTAGGAGATAGGGTCTAGGGAGATCCAGTTTTGATCAGATGAATTCATCTGGCCAACCACCATCAACCAACTTGCTAATTTCCAATTCTCTTGACTTTATTGGATCATGGTAGATCATATATGCATAAGATGGTGAAATTTGAAGTGTCCCTTGAGAAATTTGATCAATTGGTGAGATAGCTTGTTGGAGAAGTTACTCAAGATACCTAGACAAACTAGGGTTTCCAAGACAAATCACCCTTAAATTCTTGAAGCAAACTTGATCAATATAACATGTATAGATCATTGGGACTCATATATGATGTTCATAACCATTCTTGAATCAATTCTTGGTTATGCTCTTTGTTCATGAGGGTCTTAAACTCTAGATGTGATCTTGATGAATCAATGAGATCATGCCTTTCCTACAAAAGAGTTAGATAGATGCAAAGACATATTTTTGGTATTTTGGTTAGTGAAATGATAAAATACAAGTATGATATAATCACCAAGTGCTTGGTGATCTCTCCCAAAATAAACCCAATGAAATAAGGGTAAGAAGGGTGCCAAGGTATGATCCCAATGCTTATGCTTATGATGAAAATGAATGAGGGATCTTAGGGTGGGGTCTTACAGCGGCCCCTATTTAAGGACATTCTAATTGAGGAGGTGAAGGTTAAAATCTCCGGCTCGACTCAGGAGAATGGGCTTAAATAACAACATATAGAAACAAATTTTGGTCCCTAAGAGACCTTATGATGCATATGACATAAATGCAAAAGTTAATGCTCTGTGGTGAGATACTGCCACAAAGGAAAGAGAAATCAGAGAGTCTGAAAGTTCGCTGGAGTATAATGTCTTCCGTAAGGAAAACTCATTAGGGAGACCGAGACTCTTTGGGGGGGGGGGGGGGGAAGGAGTTATGCGTAGGCCAAGCTACGACTCAAAACTACTGGGGGACTAGAGGGATTCCACACAAAATGGAAAGGCTCAGTCAGGGAAACAAAAACATCTGCAGAGAATACGAGTAATTCAGGATAAAACTGAGGTACTCGACTCGTGCAAGGAAAAGCGATTTCACTAAGGAAATATGCACTCAACTCAACTGGGAAGAAATACACTTTTCAACACAGGAGGAGCAGAAATCTATTATCTACTACCTGTTACTGGGTAAGGCGATAATAAAGATCTGACAGAGGGACCATCCGTCATCGGTTAGGATGAACATATCAAGGATGACTCGCAGGGAACCGCCAGGAGGAAGTATTCATTACCGGTTACTGCGTAAGAATAGCCTTGCTGGGGAAACCTGCAGACAAGAATGGGATTTACAACTACCAGTTACTGGGCATAAAACCAAGGGTGAGAGTATCCGTCATCGATTAGGATGAACATATCAAGGATAACCTCGACAGGGAAGAAAATCCATCACCAGTTAGAGTGAACATATCAAGGATAGACTTTCCTGGGGATGTTAAGAAGGATACCCGTTATCGGTTAGGATGAACATATCAAGGATATACCAACTTAACAGAAAAGGAGGAATTGCATCTATCGAAAACTGGATAGAAAACCATCGGAGAGAGAATTCGTCACCGGTTAAGATGAACATATCAAGGACCAACTCTGCGAGGGGACAAAGTAGGATTTACAACTACCGGTTACTGGGCAGAAGATCGATCAAAGAGAAAATTCGTCACCGGTTAAGATGAACATATCAAGGATAGACTCTGAAAGGGGAGAAAATATAGGGATTACATCTATCGGTTACTGGATAGAATACCAAAGGCGAGAATATCTGTCACTGGTTAATGTGAACATATCAAGGATAGACTCCTGCGGGGAATAGATCCACTAGGGATACTGTTGAGGAGAAAAAGAGTACTTTTGTCGGGTATTGGGCAAGAAGTAACACACTGCAAGCTAAGAATAATATTACCAGTTACTGGGTAATAGACTCTTAGGGGACCAAAATATCTATCTTGGTAAGAGCTAGAAAGAAAAAGGTCAATCAAGACTCCACCCAATGAGGACATAACTCATGGGGAGTAATTCCATCCAGAAAATTTGCTGGAGAGGAAACGGAAATAACAATCATCCACGAGGAAACAAACTCAGTGGGGAAATGGAGAAAGGTTAAAGTCTTTCTGCTTAAGGGGCTGACACTCTACAATTGAAGGAGGACAGACACCCGATTTGGTATGGGGATAAAGTACCGCCATAACAGAGAATGAGAATCTCAAACAAATCAAATATGCAGGATATGCAAATTATGAAATTGTATGAATGTATATGTATATGTATATGTATATGTATATGTATATGTATATGTATATGTATATGTATATGTATATGTATATGTATATGTATATGTATATATGATGATTATGCTGACAAAACGATCACAAAGGATACAGAGGTGTCACAAAGAAATTGAACCACCGGTACAATCCTCGATCAATCCACAAAATATGGAGACAACCTGCTGGAGAACAGAGAGATCAACATCTCAAGGACCCAACTCTGGCTGAGGAGATCTACTGAGAAAAGAGCAATGTCAACTCTATGGGGAATTTTAGGTCAACACCATAAAAATAGGAGACAACCCTACAGAGGAAACAAAAGCCTGCTCAAAAACCAGGAGGAAATTCTGACTGGGAGCAAAGATACAGCGATTGGTGGGGATACCCAAGCGATCTACTGGGGAAAAAATAAATACCAAACATCTCTGATGAAGATCCAACTGCTGAGGAAATATGAACTCCGGCGGGGAAGGCCGAAACTCTGTTGGGGACAAGGACACTCCACAGGGTATCTGAATCAATCAACTCAGCTGGGAAAAAAAGAAAGAAGTTCCACTGGGGATCAAACACTCCACCGGGGAACTGAATCTGTTAGTTGGGGATAACAACAATCCATTGAGGAAATGAATCAACACTAAATGTCTAGGGATGCCCGAAGAGTTACTGCTTGGCGAACCTCCGATGCTTCACACTCAAAAACTTGCTTTTCACTGAAATGCTGCTGATATTGCTGTTACTTGCTTTGGAAAAGTTCTTGCTTTTATATTTTAAAGAAAACTTGATTTTGATTTAAAACTTTAATTTTAAAATGATCATAATAAAATTTAAAACTATTGGATGAAGTAAATAAGAGTAGAAACAATTGGATAAAAGTTCAACTTTATTTAATAGGATGGTAGTCTGTCAATGACAAGACTCCATAGATTTTACAAAGTTGAAAGTGGTAATTTACATGGAAAAGGTTACATTGAATACAAATGATCCTTAGTCCCTCTACCAAATTTTGATATCCACTGTGCTCTTGACCGCTGTTGGGATGATGAACTGATGTCAACTCTTGTGCCCAAACAAGTCTTCAAAATCACTGAAGATCAACAGAATGCAGTTACTTTCCATAATCCCTAATTTTTGCATAAGTTGTCCCATGGTTAGGTACTCAACTTATCGGGAAATTTTTCTGTTTTTTTATGTCTCTAATTTTTGCCTGGACCGCCCTTTCGGGTTTTCAATCCACCGAGACGCTCATTTTTTCCTAAGCTGCCCTTTCGGGTTTTCAACTTAGCGAGCTATTCTTTTATTTTTAGGCGAAGTATTTTTTGACTGCATCTGCGTTCACGGGACGAGTGAACTCTTCACCATCCATAGTCGTAAGAATCAATGCACCGCCTGAAAAGGCTCGCTTAACAACATATGGACCTTCATAATTAGGAGTCCATTTTCCTCTGGAATCTGGTTTGAACGATAAAATCTTCTTGAGCACAAGGTCACCTTCTCTGAACACTCGAGGTTTGACCTTCTTATCAAAAGCTTTCTTCATTCTTTGCTGATATAACTGACCATGACACATGGCAGTTAACCTCTTCTCTTCAATTAAATTCAATTGGTCAAACCTGGTCTGACACCATTCAGCCTCAGTCAACTTGGCTTCCATGAGCACACGCAACGAAGGAATCTCAACCTCTACGGGGAGTCCTAATTCCATACAATAAACAAGAGAGAAAGGGGTTGCCCATGTTGAAGTGCGGACGAATGTACGATACCCATGCAAAGCAAAAGGGAGCATCTCATGCCAATCCTTATATGTGACAACCATCTTCTGGATAATCTTCTTGATATTCTTATTTGCAACTTCAACAACCCCATTCATCTTGGGTCTATAGGGAGAAGAATTATGATGTGCAATCTTGAAGTCTTTGCAAAGAGCTTCCACCATATTATTATTCAAGTTCGATCCATTATCAGTAATGATCTTACTTGGCACACCATAACGGCATATAATCTGATTCTTGATAAACCTTACAATAACTTGCTTGTTCACATTCGCATATGATGCCGCTTCAACCCATTTTGTGAAGTAGTCAATTGCCACCAAAATGAAACGATGTCCATTCTAAGCTTTGGGCTCAATCATCCCAATCATATCAATTCCCCAACATGGAGAAGGGCCATGGGGAAGAGATAACATTCAATAGTGTCGGAGGAACATGAATCTTATCAGCATAAATTTGACACTTGTGGCACTTTTTCACAAATTTGCAACAGTCAGATTCCATTGTCAGCCAATAGTAACCTGCTCGCAACATCTTCTTTGCCATTGCATGTCCATTGGAATGAGTACCAAAGGAACCTTCATGCACTTCGGTCATCAACAAGTCTGCTTCGTGTCTATCCACGCATCTGAGCAGAACCATGTCGAAGTTTCCCTTGTACAGTACATCACCATTCAAATAGAAATTACCGACTAATCTTCTCAAAGTCTTCTTATCTTTCAAAAATGCCCCAGGCAGGTAAATCTGACTTTGGAGGAAACTCTTGATGTCATAATACCACGGCTTCTCATCTTTACTCTCTTCAACTGCAAACACATGAGTTGGTCTATCAACACGCATCACAGATAAATTGAGAACTTCATTCCAATATTTCCTACAATCATTGACGTCAATGTTGCAAGAGCATCTGCCATCCGGTTCTCTCCTCGAGGGATATGATGAAATTCAACCTTTGTAAAGAAAGTTGAAATCCTCCTCGCATAATCTCTATACGGTACCAAACCGGGTTGATTCGTCTCCCATTCTCCTTTGATCTGATTCACAACCAAAGCCGAATCATCGAAGACATCCAAATATTGGATTTTGAGATTCATGGCCTCTTCCAGCCCCATAATGCAAGCTTCATATTCTGCCATGTTGTTTGTACACTTGAAAGTCAATCTAGCTGTAAATGGTAGATGCGTGCCTTGAGGAGTAATAATCATTGCCCCAATGCCATTCCCATATTGATTAACAACTCCATCAAATACCATGCCCTAACGGGAACCAGGTTCTGGACCTTCTTCTAGAAATGGTTCCTCACAATCTTTCATTTTCAAGTACAAAATCTCCTCATCTAGAAAATCATATTGCACTGACTAATAATCTTCAATCGGTTGGTGAGCCAAATGGTTAGCCAAGATACTACCTTTGATCACTTTCTGAGATCGATATTCTATATCATACTCTCATACCAACATCTGCCAACGGGAAATCCTCCCAGTTAAAGCAGGCTTTTCAAAAATATACTTGATTGGATCTATTTTGGATATTAACCAAGTGGTATGATTCAACATATACTGACGCAGATGCTTAGCAGCCCAAGCCAATGCGCAACAAGTCTTCTCAAGCATTGAATACCGAGTCTCACAGTCGGTGAACTTCTTACTGAGGTAATAAATTGAAAATTCTTTCTTTCCAGTCTCATCTTGCTGGACAAGAACACAACCCATGCTATCTTCGAGTACAGTCAAATATATGATCAACGGTCTTCCTTCGACAGGTGGAGACAAAATCGGAGGTTCAAGTAAATATTCTTTGATACTATCAAATGCTTTCTGGAAGTCTTCGGCCCAATCACAAGACTGATCTTTTCGAAGAAGCTTGAATATAGGCGCACATGTGGCAGTCATGTGGGAAATGAATCTGGAAATATAATTAAAGCGACCGAGAAAACCTCTGACTTGCTTCTCAGTTTTGGGCGCAGGCATCTCTTGTATTGCTTTGACCTTGGAAAGATCAACTTTAATACCCTTCTCGCTGACAATAAAGCCCAACAACTTACCAGAACGAACACCAAAAGTACACTTATTGGGATTCAAGCGGAGTTTATACTTCCTCAAACACTGGAATAGCTTCAACAAATGCTCAATATGTTCCTCTTTATCAATTGATTTAGCAATCATGTCATCGACATCTACCTCAATCTCTTTATGCATGATATCATGAAAAAGAGTAGTCATTGCTCTTTGGTAAGTTGCACCAGAATTCTTTAAACCGAAAGGCATCACTCTATAACAGAATGTTCCACAGGGTGTAATGAACGTAGTCTTCTCCTATAATCGACACACATGCGGACTTTTCCATCTTTCTTCGGCACAAGCACAATATTGGCCACCCATTGCGGATATTCAGCAGTTATAAGGAAACTGGCATCAATCTGCTTCTGAACTTCCTCTTTGATCTTCACATCCATATTAGGATGCGTTCTTCTCAACTTCTACTTGACTGGCGGGCATTCTGGCTTCAACGACAATCTGTGCTCCACAATCTCAGAATCCAACCTAGGCATGTCTTGATAGGACCAAGCAAACACATCTGAATACTCTCGAAGAAGATCAATTAACCCCTTCTTAGCATCTGGACACAGTCGAGACCCAATCTTAACTTCCTTCACATCATCTTTGGAACCCAAGTTGACTAGCTCAATCTGCTCTTCAAACGATTAAATAATCTTTTCATTTTGCTCAAGAAGATGAGACAATTCATCACTCACTTCTACATCACTTTCCTCCTCGGCCTTAAACACAGGGAACTCAAAATTTGGAGAAGGAGAAGGATCATTGTATTCAATGGGGTTAGGAACCAACCTGCATAATGATTTGATATTTTGATTTTAGAGAAGTGAATTTGTGACCAAATATTATGCAGATGGACAATTATATTGTTTATTTATGTTTTTTGGTGATTACCATTTTCAGAATAAAGCGAAAAGTAAAAATAAACATCAAAGATATGGATGAATAGAATTAATTTTATTGATGATCAATTTAAAATGCCCAAACAATGTTCACTTCTCCCTTAGGCATAGGAGAAGGATTTTCAAAATATAAAAGCAATTACTTAGATCGATGCAAAATAACAGGAATATCAACGGCAGTCCAATTGTTGCATGTCTTTCCATGCGTCACAAAGTTGGTGCAGTCTTCCTCTTCATTATCCTCTATCACAGCAGCCAAGTGTTGTTCATTCCCATGAATGAACCCTCCACTACGGAAGCTGAGTTGCATCTCTTCAGATCTAACGGCTGACGAGCCCTTCTAGAACCCCAAACCAGTTCTTCCTCTGTTGTCGGAGACCTCTACCATGCGCCCCCATGAATCAACAACACCTTCTTCAACAATCTTTTGTGCATCATTCAGAGAGGACATAGGTTCCCCAACTCTCTTCTCAGCATCGATAAATAAGGCTTGAAACGGAGTTCCAACCTCATCCTCAGCTTCCACATACGAGAAAGATGACATATGGCTAACCAACAGTGCCTTCTCTCCTCCAACAATTACCAGCTTGCCATTCTTGACAAATTTGAGTTTCTGATGCAGAGTGGAAGTAACAGCCCCTGCCTCGTGAATCCATGGCCTTCCCAATAAACAGCTTAGGCTGGGTGAATATCCATTACCTGGAAAGTAATCTGAAAATCACTTGGACCTGTCTTGACTGGAAGGTCCACTTCTCCAATAACTGTTTTGCGAGAGCCATCAAAAGCTTTGACAATCACCCTACTGTACCTCATGGGAGCTCCTTGGTAAGATAACTTTGACAATGTTGACTTTGGAAGCACATTGAGTGACGAACCGGTGTCAACGAGCACATTTGACAAAGCATCTTCCTTACAGTTCATCGAAATATGCAAAGCCAGATTGTGATTTCTTCCCTCCTCAGGGAGTTCTTCATTGCAAAAGCTCAGATTATTGCATGAAGTGGTGTTAGCCACAATGTGATCAAATTAATCCACAGTAACATCTTGCTCTATATACGCCTGTTCAAGAACTCTCTGGAGTGCTTCTCTGTGCGCTTCAGAATTCAAAAGCAGAGACAGCACGAAAATCTTTGAGGGAGTCTGGAGCAACTGCTCAACCACATTAAATTCGCTCCTCTTAATCAGTCGGAGTACCTCATCATCATCATTCGCTTTCAAATTGCTGGATCCACCAGACTTATCCTTTGAACAACCAACCGAATCTACATTAGGTAACTCCACCTTCTTAGCAACAACTGTTTCTTCTTTATTTTTCGGGAACACCGGTCCAAAAACTCGACCACTGCGGGTCACCTTCGTAACATCTGCAATGCTCACCATTGAAATGGTCGTACGCAATGGGACCTCTTGACCATTCTCTATCATTGTAGCATTGTATTGATATGGTACCGCCTTATCAGATGCATACGGGACTGGGCCCTCTAACCGTATTACCAACGGCGAAACTGATCTATTGCTGACGTTCTTGTTACTGCTGCTATCATACTGAATTACCAATCTCTCTTGTTGCTTGAAGACGGGCACTATGACATTGATGTCGTCATCTACATGACGGGATTGACAAATCTGAATCATGCCTTCATCCATCAGACGCTGGATGTCCCTTTTCACAACAACACACCCTCTTGGGTTCACGCTACAAATATCACAATCATCATGATCATGTTCACAACCACTCACCATACAGATGTCCTTATGTATCTGCACCAAGGATCCACAGATAAAACGCACATCAAAAACTTTGTACTCACCAGGACAACCGTCCACCATATTAACTGAAGAATTCCCATGAGAGGGCAAAGGATTAGCTTTCACATTAGGCGCGTGGTCTTCAAAAGACACCATGCCGCTCTTCATAAGCTTTTGCACCTCGTACTTCAACGGATAATATTTTTCAATATCATGCCCAGGTGCACCCTGATAAAAAGCACAACGAAGTTCAGGTTTATACCACCAGGGAAGTGGTTCTGGGATCTGTGGTGGGTTCCTCGACTGAATCAAATTTTTGAGGACCAGGGATGGATACAGTTCTGCATATGACATAGGAATAAGGTCAAAATAGACCTTCTTCCTCTCAAATTTTGTTGTTGGTGATGATTGTTGTTGGAATTGTTGTTGTTGTAGGTGTTTGTTCTTTGTTGCGGTTGTTGTTGTTGACATTGATTTTGATATTGATGTTGTTGTTGTTGAATTGGTATTGTTTGCTGATTTGAAAATACTGGAATGACAGAAGATACATGATGATGATGATGTTGACGGGGTGGTTGATTTCTTCTTGCTTGAGGCCTCCTCTGCCTCCCACTGGAAATTGCATTCGTTTCATTATCCTTCCTCTTGAAACTACTCCCATACTTCTTACTAGTTGACGCCTCCTCTTTTGAAAACCGTCCTTCACGGACCCCCTCTTCAAGTCTCATCCCCATGTTTTCCATTTCGATAAAATCACTAGGGGCACTGGCGATCATGCGTTCATAGTAAAATGAACTCAGAGTTTTCAGAAAGATTTTTGTCATCTCTTTCTCCTCAAAAGGAGGAGTGATCTGGGCAGCCAACTCTCTCCATCACTATGCATACTCCTTGAATGTCTCCTTGTCTTTCTGAGACATGGACCTCAGTTGGTCCCTATCTAGCGCCATATCCACGTTGTACTTGTATTGCTTCACAAAAGCCTCACCTAGATCATTGGAAGTGCGGATGCTTGCACTATCTAGCCCCATATACCAACAGAGTGCAACACCTGTCAGGCTATCCTGGAAGTAGTGAATCAACAATTGGTCGTTATCTGCTTGAGTTGACATCTTGCGGGCATACATCACAAGATGACTGAGCGGACAAGAATTCCCCTTATACTTCTCAAAGTCAGGCACTTTGAATTTCACTAGGACTTTCACATTGGGTACCAAGCATAGTTCAGCAGCACTCTTCCCAAACAGATCTTTGCCTCTCAGCGTTTTTAGTTCCTTGCGCAACTCAAGGAATTGGTCTTTCATCTCGTCCATCTTCTCATAGACGTCCGGGTCCTCAGATGGCTCGGAATGATAGATGGTGTCCTCTACGCGAGGCAAAGTATGCACAACGGGAGGTGGCACAGACACGACCGGGCTAGATGCTGGCATGGAAGAAAAAGTAGGAGTGAAGCCTTCTGGTACAAAATTGGGCAGCATTCCCCACGGGAATCCGGCAGGCAGGTTTGGCGCGAAGTGGGCAGTGGCAGCAGGCACGATAGAGGTAACCACTTCAGAAATAACCGTCCTCGCAGAAGGAGTTGCAGGTGTTGGAGAAGCTTGACTTTGGGCAGCAAGAACTGACTCCATCATGGCAGTCAACCGGGTAATCTTCTCTTTCAAATCTCGATTCTCTTGCTCAAGGTGCTCCATGATTCTTGGACGATTAGCTCTGGTGTTGTACCGGTCAGTCAGCTTTGTTAAGCATAGAAAAATACCAATCAGACACCTAGCAAAAACCTGCTTATGCAAATGATGCATGAAATGCAATGCTTGATTATTTTTATTTCCAAAGAACTTACTATATCATTTGAAAAATATATATAATATTGAAATGGTAATTGCAATAATTTGATATGACCAAAAATTTATTTTTTATTTATATAAATTGGAAGGATTACACTGAGTACAATTTAAGAAACCAAAATAAAGAGATACAATAGAAAAGGAGACTAGTCATCCTAAGGATCCCTAACAACAATATCAAAAGATCTGGCTGAAGGCCCGTACTTCCTTCAAATGCGATGAATCTCGGTCTCAAAAGAAGCCTTCATCTGAGTCTTCTCGAGGACAAGCTGGTCAACAATCTTCTTCCAAGCAACGGAAGGTAGAGGCATGCTAGAAGATGGAACCTCTGGCTCTCTCTGTCTCTTCGTCACCCGGTCTTCAAGTAGCTCAATCAGTGCATCTTTGTCTTTAGACTCCAATAGCAACTCTTCATGCTTCTTGCTCAAAGCATGGAAATGCTCTTCCCACATATCCTTCTCTTGCTTCATCTTGATGAGTGCAAATTCCAACTCCTCTACATCTTGGTTAGGGAGAGTTAATGGCTCAACCACAACAATAGACATAGGTCTTTCACAAGGATAAGGCATCTTCAACTCCAAAGCTCTCTTCTTCACCCAAAGAGTGTAAGCTTCCAAAGCTACATAATTGCACGGACCAAGCTCGGATCTTCCTTTCCTATGCACATTATGCCAAGCATGCACAATCTTCTGCTTCAAATCTTGGGGATATTTACCCTCTTGATAGAAAAGACCTTCTAACAAAGTGTTATTAGGCTTGTCTCTCAAGGGGAACCCAAGTTGACTGCGAGCCAAAGCGGGGTTGTAGCTAATTCCTCCTAGTGTACCAATGAGAGGCACATTAGAGAATTCACCACAACTATCAATAATCTCCAAACTGCTTAAAGATGGGTCATACCAAACTATATCATCATTAGTGAGAGACATAAGTCTCTGAGACCACCTTAGACATTGTTTGTTCTCCATAAAAGCAGGTGTCTGAGGCAAGTGCGAAATACACCACTTGTACAGAAGAGGAATGCAACAGACAATCGTTCCACCACCCTTAGAATTCCTTAAATACAAATAGAAATACATATCACCCAACAAAGTAGGCACATGATTCCCAATCAAGAAAAGTATAATGGCGTTAACATCAACAAAACCATGAATGTTAGGGAACAAAGCTAATCCATAAATGAGCAACACAGAGATAGCTTCAAAAGCGTCCACACTACCAGCTTGAGCAAAAATGGTAGCTTCCTTGATGAGGAAAACAGATGGCAACCTAAATAACCCTCCTTTCTTCACCCAATTAGCCTCTATCTCAGACTTCTTCAAGTGAAGAGCTTCAGCAATAATACTAGATCGGGGAATCTCCTCCAATCCACTAAAAGGCACTCTACTAGAAACAGGTATTCCCAAAAGATGAGAATACTCTTCCAAGGTAGGCACAAGCTAAAAATCTGGGAAAGTGAAACAATGGAAGAGGGGATCATAGAACTGCACCAACACACTCAAGAGTCCTCCAACTACATCAGCAGATAAGATGGACAGAAGCTTCCCATGACTTTGTTTGAAGTCCAAAGGATCTAATACAAAAGATGCTAGCTTCCTTAACTCTTTCAAGTCTGGACATCTGAAACTGTACTTCTTAGTGTTCCTTCGTCCACAATCCATGGTCTGAAAATATTTGCAAATGATACCTTAGTTCCTTGAAATTTTCGTGTGATGAATGTTATGATGCGCATGCATGCATGAATGCAACAATCACAAATAAGGGATCACACACAAGGCAAACAAAGGTCAAGGGATGAATCAAGTCATTGTCAAGATCAATCATCCATTTTAGTGGATTATGGTTTTCACCTTATCAACACCCAAGTTCCATTGATATTGACAAGACTTGATTGGGTCAACCAAGAATCAAGGGTTTGTTATAAGTCACGAGCATGGAGTCTGGGTAAGAACCATCCCAAAGGAGTGAACTAAGGATAAAACCTGTAGATCATGTTTTAAAAAGATCCCAGAGTCTTAATTCCATCTATCGGATATTACAGGTTAAGATGACTGACTCATCGACCCATAATATTCTCAAGAGAAACTCGTTTGAGTGTAGTATCGCGTAACAACTGTTATCAAGTCTACACTTGAACAGTTTCCGCACTACGTCATAAATAGGCCAAGATGGGTTAGGTGTTCTAAGGTCCTCAGCTTCTCAGACCCAATTAGAAATGGTGATGCCTAACCACAAATACTTGTGTGACATTTCCAAATCCAAAGGAGTCTCCACTGAGCAGATGGATCTCAAGCCAACTTGTTAAGGACTACTCCACATAAGTCGAACATGACTATATCATCCTCCTATCTTAATTGCACTCAAGTTAGGGTTAGAACTTATCTCACCACTTAGAGATCACCAAGCACAACAAGCAGATTATATCACACATACATATATACAAACATCACATGTATACAAATATATTTACATAAAAAGTAGGCTAAACCCACTGGAGACTACTCCCCAGCAGAGTCGCCACTAAATTTCTGTAGCGGGAAATTCATGACCATCAAGCTATTGACAAGCTAGAGATCAATTAACAAGAGTCGTCATCGCGCTTTTATTAATTCCAAGGGAAAAGGGAAAAAGTACGAACAAAACCCAAATAGTAAGAAGTTTTAAAATAAAAACTAATAAAAGTCAGAGATCACAGGTAAGGGGGTTGGTTACACAGAGGGAAGGTGTTAGCACCCAAAGTGTCCTAGGTACTCCTAGGGAGCCCTTTTTGTGTGCATATGTATTTCGTACAAAGTGATGTTTACAAACAAATAGAATGGGGGGATGAGAAAAGACTTCATTAATTATTATTTTTTTTACAAGATCTTCGATCTTGGGCCTACGTACCAACAAAAAAATGAGGGATCAAAACCTCGTAGTTCATGCTATATACTTCAAAATGAGTGTGTTGATTTTAACAAAATTAGGTTTAAAAGGCACAAAGGCCTAAAATGTTTTGAATGGGTTAGTTCTTTTTTTGTATTTTTGAAAGTTTAAGTCAAGTATAGTTAAGTTTATTTACAAGTTCGATTTAAGAAAAGAAGTTTGAAAATGCAATGGCATAAGGCCAAAGTTTCTATCTTTTTGCAAAAGTGGTCAAAGTTTAGAACAAGAGTAGTTCACACAAAGAAGGTTTTGAAAATGGAGGGAGAGATTTTGAAATTAAAGAAATGGGGAGAAGATGAAGAGTCTACCCTATGCACAAAATTTAAAAGTTTAAATTTGAAAAGATCTGACCAAATGGGTAGCAATCCAATAGACAAGTATGTCAACAGAAACCCAGAATTCCCTTGGACTTTTTAGAAACAAGCAATCACACAAATGCATAATTATATCAATCTTGAAGAGAAAAGGCATCAAATAAAGATTGCCTCATCCAAGCTTATCCACGTCAATGATCTTCTTCAAGATAGCCCTTGCAACAGATGAATTCCACAAGTCACAGGTTTAACATAACAGCTTAACAATGATCAATGTTGCAGATGAACTAGAGAGATCTAGAATGATGTATCAGATGAATTTCAAATTGCAAGCACTTGGTTCTTCAACAAATTGGCATTGGCCAAGTCCATTAGCAAAGGAATGTGGCCTAAGTTCTAAGTCCAAATGGTCCACAGATCAAGCCAACAGTCCACACAAAAGTTTTTTAGGGTTTTTGTTGTTGTTATGTACATTAATGGTCAAAGACCAAAACAAACAAACAAAGTATACACAAACAGAATATAGCACACAATATGGTCCAAATGGACAAAGTGAAAATTACATTAACATAAACCAATAGAATGATATGTATAATGGCAAATGATATAAAATGCCAAAAGTAAATTGCATTAAAGTAAAAGCTTGAAATTAATAGTTAATGGTTAGCAAGTTAGAAGTTAGTTTGGTTTTGCTTTTGATTTCAAGACATTCTTTGGAGAACACTCAACCCACTTGCCACAAGCATGGATCCTTGAACCAAAACATCTTCCAATGGAAGGAAAGAAGGCCAAGTTTCCACACAATACCATGGAAGATGGGAGACTTACAATTTCACTAACTAGAATAGTTATGCCTTTTGTGTCACAAATTTAGCGTTATGTTAAGCAATCGTAATTGGACTTATATAGAAGTCACAACTATTTGAGGCAAGGCAATAGAATTTTGGTCTTAATGCATGTTGGAGACATAATATTAAGAACTATGCTCATTAAACATACCACACACAAAAAATATGCAAAAGGTGTGGCCTAATCTCATCCATACTCATGTTAATCTTTCAATCAACTAGCATTAGGACTTTGAGATGTCATTGGCCAAATGGAAATGAATGAATGAAGAAGGGGAATTAGATGAAGGGGAATGGGATGAATGAGATCACAAATTGGTCAAAGGAGGACTTTTACCAAATTAATATCATTCATTCTTTTGGGAGATGGAATGTACATTCCATCAATCCCCTAAATCCAATGATATTAACTTGACAAAGTCAAATCAACCTTGACCAAGGCCCCACAACAAACAATCAAACTCAATTAAGTCAATACAAATGGTCAACACAATTAAAATGACATTTATTCAATTAAAAATAATAAAAGAATGCATTAAATTCAAATATGTTTTGTCCAAATCCTAAAATCTCATCAAAACACCGAAGAAATGGCCATGAGATTTATCATAGGTCAAAAAAGGTCAAAGGACCTTGGAGAAAAAATTTCAGAATTTTTGGACATTTAAAAATATTTTTAAACAATTAAAAACAAATGAAAAATCAATTAATTCATGAAAAATATTAATAATGATCCAAAAAATAATTTTAATTCAGAATATGGAAGAGAAAAATGTTTGAGAATTTTTGGTGAAAGTCCCATATTTTTTGGATCAATATTGAATTTAATATGAATTATTGAAGAAAATGCATTTAAAATAAAATTCAGAAAATGCTAAATTACGTGGACCATCAGATCTCCCTCATTAATTGAGGTGGCAGCTCTGATGATTTAAAACACGCGTTCCATGTACACCTGAGTCAACCGCGTGGCAAATGGAGTAATCACAAGGAATGATCCAGATTAGAACATGAGACTTGGATCAAGTGGTTCAAACACAAGACACATCATCACCGGAACCAGAGCTCCGGTGAGCTTCACCGGACTGGTCAACATGAACCATCACCAAAAAAAGAAACAGGGACATGATCTTAAAGAAAAAACATCACTGAGCTCGAATATGACCTCCAATTCCTCCAAGTCCAAATATATTAGGAGATATGTGGAATTGAAAAATGAGGTACATGATTTGAGTTGCTTCGATTTGGCCTCAAAGCAACTCAATCTTCTTGCCTACATTGGTAGGACTTCAGACAACCAAGGAATCAATGGAATTGAGCAACTATTTAAGAGAATCGAAGAGTTTAAAATTTCTGCAAATTACCTTCAATGGAGGTCTAAACACGATGGATCTTGATCTGAATTGTGCTTGGCCTCACTTCAATTTCTTGCAGGAGAGGAATGGAAAGGTTTAGAAGCAATGGACTCCTGGAGAATTGAATTCCAAAACAGTGGAGATTCAAGCTCAAATTCAAATGAATTTCTCAGGGTTATCCTATGAGAGTGAAGGGTTTTCGATGGAGATTCAAAGCTGGCGCAATGTTTGTGTGATTTCTGAGCAAATGCAGCTGTATTTATAGCCAAATCCATGTGATATTTGCACACTCTTCCCACTTTCCAAAATTGGCCAAATGATGATGGAATGGTGCATGGGCGCGCATAGGCCCATGGAATGATAGCTGAAACTCCAAATTTGAAGTTCAGATGCTTTGAAGCTTGATTGGATTGCAAGGCACTTGTGCATTGTTGTTTGAAGTTGGATCCATGCCAAATGATATCAGCCTGTTTAAGCCATGCGCAGCCTATGCATTTCTCATCCAAAATGAATGAATTTGAGCTCTTTGGAAAGCTGAGATCAAGAGGAACAAGTTTGATGTTGAACACTTTTTCATTTTGAGTTTTGAACTTGGAGAAATTTGAGGTGGAGGTTTGGAAAAATTGACATATCAAAAATTTTCTAAGTGTCAAGCCATATGTCTCAAAATTTCCACCTTGCTTAACTTCTTATAGGAGCTTAAAATGAGAAAGGTGTCTTCATCAAATTTGTAGCTATCTCAAAGACCTTCAAAATTTTCACAAATTTCATGTCATTTGGGTTTGAAATGATAGAGTTATGCATTTTTGAAGTTTGGAAAAATCACTTGATCAATGGTACAAGTCAAAAGTGACCTATAATGTAGCCTCATATCACATGCTCAAAAAAGTTGAATGAGCACCCACTCCAAACATAAAGGTTGAAATAGACACATTGTATTTGATTTTGAAACTTGGAAATAGTTAATATCATGAAAATTGAGCAAGTTATGGCCTTGGGAAGTTGACTTTCAAATTAGGGTTTAGACAAAATGACCTATAATGTTTCAACATAGAAACTGATTTTCCAAGCAAAACTAGCTCTAGGTCTCAACATGAAAGTTGTTTATAATGTCATTTATAGTAAGTTTTCTCTTGGAATAAATTTCATATGGTGAAAATTGTAGGAGATAGGGTCTAGGGAGACCCAGTTTTGATCAGATGAATTCATCTGGCCAATCACCATCAACCAACTTGCTAATTTCCAATTCTCTTGACTTTCTTGGCTCATGGTAGATCATATATGCATAATATGATGAAATTTGAAGTTTCCCTTGAAGAATTTGATCAATTGGTGAGATAGCTTATTGGAGAAGTTACTTAAGATACCTATTCAAACTTGGGTTTCCAAGGCAAATCTGATCGCGACTTTATGAGTCAAATTTGGGGTACAAACTGCAAGTGCACAGTTCTATCGCGTAATTTTAAAAGATATCGATCCCACAGGGACTTATGAATCGATATACCGTTATCTAAGGTTACTTCGTAAAGCTAAGGCAGGTAATACTTTGATTGTTTTGGGGGAAAAGCTAAAACTAAAAATAAGATCTAAAATAAATATCTAATAAACGGATATCGGTATGTAGTTCTTCGTAATTAGGGAATCAATTCTTTGTTGGTTTCTTGGTTTTAAAATAAATCCTTTCAGTTGACACTATTGATTAAAAGTCTTATCTCACTCTCGCTCTGTTGAATAAACTATGATTTTATATTAACGTAGCTGTCACTTATTAGTTAAGTCAAAAACCACTTTTTGAAAACAATAGAATCCGTAGAAACTCTTTTTAAGAAAACACTAATCGTTTAAACACCCTTATCTCAAACTCTCGCTCTGTTGACTTAGGTTATATAATTAAATTCAAATGCTTAACTCTCGTCCTCACATTCAACCTTTAAAAATACTTTTTGAAAAAGATTAGAATTTAATTAACTCTAAAAATTGCTCTCGCCCTAATCTAGAATTAATGTCCAATTTACACTGTTCAGTCGAAAACTCAAACTCTCGTTCTATTGCTTTTAACTTCTTTATGTCTTTTACTTTCGTACAAAAACCTTGTTATTAAACCTGTAAATTGAGACCGTAAAAAGAGTGATTTTAATTTTAAACTTAATTAAACCAATTTGGTTTTGATTCCTTCATTCCGCTTACTCTACATACCGATACCTAAATAAATTAGCCAGACATGCTAAACAGACTTAAATAATTATCATGCATAAACAGATTCATCTCAGACAAATAATATAAATAAACAGTAAAGCAGGGCATATATAAATTCAAACAATAATTAAAGAACCTGAGAAATTAAATAGCAGTCTTGAACACTCCACCACAGGCCGGTTGGATTTGTTCTTGAATTCTTCAATCAAATAGAAAAATAAAAGCGAAGGAATAAAAAACTAGATTCTAACGTAAGGTTAGATCCGGTGAAAGGTACACAATAGTTTCCGGTGTAGAAACTATTGTGCGAAAAATTAATTAATTGCTGGAAAAGAAAATAGAAATTGCAAAGGAAACAATATAAAAATCGTAAAAGTAATGCTGTAAAAATATGCTTGTACTGCTGGAAGAGAAAAAATGCGAAAAAGAGAAAACGGCGAAGAAGCGTGGAACCTCTAGGGTTTTCCGTAAGGTTACTATTTATATTGGTCACTTGTTGTAACTGTTTCCAAAGGTATTCCGTGTCAAAGGTCTTCACGTGGCAAATGGTCAGGCGTGCAAATAGGACTCAACGTCTCTGAAGCCAAAAATATAGGAGACTGGTGTGACGTCCGTCACACCATGTGTGACGCTCGTCACACAAGTGTGTAAAGCGTGACGCTCGTCACAGCCTTTGTGACGCTCGTCACAGGCACAGCGCCTGTGCTTTTTGGGCTGGGCTTTGGCTTTTGATATTTGCTTCTTTTCATTCCTTTTTGCACCTCCTTTTCTTCCTTTTTTTACTTGTGCTTCAAATAAACCACCTGAGATAAATAGAAAGAAAATACCGCGTAATATCTAATAAAATGAAATAAATTGAAGTAAATAATAATATAATTTAATTAAATTGAGTCCTAGAATGTGATACTATTTCATGTTATCAAACTCCCCCATACTTAGATCTTTGCTTGTCCTCAAGCAAAATACAGTATAGAACTTGTTTTTTTAAAATTTTAGCCAGATGAAATTTCAAAACACACATCAATTCGTACTGGGTTGCATGTAAACCTTGTTTAGAAGTAACTTGAGTTTAATCTTGACATCAACAACCACCGTCACAACCTCAGATAACCCCACCTTATGCAAACCAGTTCGAGTAATGCCATTATAGCTATCCTAGTTCCTTTACTCTTATTTCGCCCGTTTTCATTCTAGCGAAATCACATTAAGCCCTTTATCTTTTCGCGCACATAGTGGAGTAACCGGTTAGTGATTCTGATCCCCTTTTAGCTAGAAGTTCTGGTACATAAGTCAGATAACTTCGTTATTCAGTCCATTGCAAATTGCGGGGGATCGGACCGTAGTCCTCCCTACCAAGTTCAGTACCAGATACCTGCTGAACCAACTCATAATGGATCTTTCATATTATGCTTTTGTATGATCTGCAACCTTTAGATTAAATGATCTGGTAAGGATCACCTAACTTAATTAGTGCATTTCCTGATATATATATATATTTTTTATGTTACTTTGGGAATCATTCACTTATATTCATCGGCTCTCCACGTAGTTTGCTATTAAGATGGTGCTGACTTCTCGTATAAACTACTCGGGGTTACTATAAAACTAAAAGTTCAAGGGATTGGTATAATAGGTACTTATCCTGATCTAACATGTTGAGGTTCTTAGAGCGTTGTTATGGTAATAATTTTTTGTCTTAATTTGTCTCAAGTTTGATAAAGTGAGCAACCTTTATACTTATTGGGTGTGTTGAATTTTTGTTATGGCTCATGAAAATTTTGAGGGAATAGATAATAGGAAGTTTTCACACTTGGGACTTAACTTAAAATAAATCTATATTATAAGAAATATTATTTTATTATTATTTGTTTTTTTTTATAAGGGAAATAACAATGAAAAGAAAGATACATACTTGAAAAAGAAAAAGGAGGATAGAAAGAACACGGTTCCCCCCCCCCCCCCCCCCCCCCCCCCCCCCCCCCCCATACTTGAATGAAACATTGTCCCCAATGTTTTAAGGAAAAGAAATGAATTACAAAAAGAAAGGAAAAAAAAAACTAAAGTTAAGGTTGCCTGCCGCCTCTTGTTCTTGGACCTGGTGATCATTGATGTACTTCTAAGTTGTCAAACCTGCTAAGCAAATCAGTGAACCGCTGGTCGGTTATGGCATTCCTCTCTTCCTGTTGTTGTTGCATTTGGCGCATCATTTGCATCATTTCGAGATTATGTGCTTGCATACCATCAATAGCATCCATGATGTCGTCGTTGGTTGCAGGCCTTCTTCGTCGACGACGTCGTGAGGATGGGCCAGTTGCATTATCAGAAGGGTTGAGCGGGACTGATTGTTGTGTAGGAGCATGATCACCTTGCTCCATTTCTTCGAACTCGTCTGTAGACGGGTTTGTATGTGAAGGCTCGGTAGCTTCGGGAGCATTCAGATCATAGAGGTGGCGGTTGGGATTGGTGACATCGGTTTAGGCAATGTTGGGTAGAACAACGCTTGGGACTGCCTGGTTATTCACCATAAGGTAATATTTTCCGCCTACTCTGTTCTTTATTAGGCGGCTGGACCCAGTAGCTTATATCCATAAATAGGGGAGGTAAAGATTCTAAAGTTTGGAGTCGGTCCCCTAGGTTTAAGCCAAGTGTTATGGTTGTGATTAATCCACCAATTACAAAAGGATGACAGCCTCTAGCACAGAAGGTGAGGATATGATGAAATAGGAAGGAGGCGGCGTTTACCTTAGCATTCGGTTCGAAGACGCATTCGAGGAAGAATAGTTCCTTTGCGTTGACCTTGTTGTTGTTCGGTCTTCCAAAAACTGTGTTTTGTAGGATGCGGATAAAGTACCGGATAGTTGGGTTATGTATATGGGAAACAAGGAGCTCTTCCCAGTTGTTGGCATCTACACCGAATATTTTCCTAAAGAGGTCGAAAGCGGCAACTGTGTTCCAGTTTAGGTTTGGAGGGATTCTGGGGTAGACTTGACCTTCTATGGGGAATTGTAGCATGGTACTCAATTGGTTTTGGGATAGGGAGTACTCGGTGTTGAACATACGGAAGGTTGCGGTACCGGTTAAGAATTCGTCTTCACCGGTGGGAGTGTTGTACGCATAGGAACTTAAAAATTCTAAGGTTAGGGATGGGTAGTTGGGTTGATTATGCGTGCATAGAAAGGTTAGATCGGCAAGACGGAGCATCCATTCTATACCTTGAAGTAATCCTAATTCTTGTAAACAAGTTAAATCAGGATACCTGGTGGAGGTGACACCTCGTTGTTGGAAACGCTCGAATTGCTCTCTCGTGGCTAGTTCCTCAAACTTTTGTTTCTGAGCTATTCCTCTAAATTTGATACCCATACGATCAATTTGTCCCATCAGGTTAGTGTTAGCTAGAGAAAAGAAAAACAAGAGTTTTAGTCAGGATTTGGCCAAATGCCGAAAGAAGAAGAGAAAAGTTTTTAATAAATTAAAAATAAATTAAGAATGAATACTAAACAAAAATTAAAAGAATAATTAAGGAAGAAATAGAAAATAATAATAGAAAAAATAAAATATTTGTGGGTTGTCTCCCACTAAGCGCTTTGTTTAATGTCGCAAGCTCGACATAAAAACTATCAATTATGATCTATAAGTTCTGGAGGCATTTCGTCTAAGTGCAAGACTTGCGAATCTTCATTGTTTTCTACATAGTGATAATGTTTTAGACGTTGCCCTTTTACGGTAAATGGTTCCATAGATTTGCCTTTAATTTCTACTGCTCCACTGGGAAAAACATTGGTGATTTGAAAAGGGCCTGACCATCTAGATCGTAGTTTTCCCGGAAATAACTTTAGCCTAGAGTTAAATAAAAGGACTGTATCGCCTTGTTTGAAGATTTTCCTTGATATGCACTTGTCATGCCATTGTTTTGTTCTTTCTTTGTAGATTCTGGCATTTTCGTAAGCGTCTCTTCTGAGTTCCTCTAATTCGCTTATATCAAGGATTCTCTTTTCGCCAGCGGCTTTATAGTTTAAATTTATATTTTTAATATCCCAATAGGCTTTATGTTCTAATTCTACCGGGAGGTGACAGGATTTTCCATAAATGAGCTTAAATGGGGTTGTCCCTATGGGAGCTTTGTAAGCAGTTCGGTAAGCCCATAAAGCTTCTGGTAATTTCAATGACCAGTCTTTCCTTGAAGTGGCGACTGTTTTCTCTAATATCTGTTTGATTTCTCTGTTAGACACTTCTACTTGCCCACTGGTTTGAGGGTGGTAAGGTGTCGCTACTCTATGTCTTATGCCATACTTAAGCAGTAGTTTTTCGAGTACCTTGGATATGAAATGCGATCCACTATCACTGACTACTATTCTTGGGACACCAAACCTTGGAAATATTATATTCTTAAAGAGTCTAGTTACTACTCGTGTGTCGTTTGTTGGAGAAGTTATAGCTTCAATCCATTTTGATACGTAGTCAACTGCCACGAGTATGTATTTGTTACCGAAAGAGGATGGAAAAGGTCCCATGAAGTCTATTCCCCACACGTCGAAAATCTCTACTTCCAAAACGCCCTTTTGTGGCATCTCGTCACGTCTAGATATGTTTCCTGTGCGTTGACATCTGTCATATTTCTTAATAGTTGCATGTACATCCTTCCATATATTTGGCCAATAAAAACCGGCTTGTAGGATTTTAGAGCAGGTCTTGGATGTACTTGCATGTCCACCATAAGGAGCGGAGTGACAGTGTTGGATTATATTTTCTACCTCTTCTTCGGGTATACACCGACGGAAAATACCATCGGGGCCTCTTTTAAAAAGTAAGGGGTCATCCCAGTAATAGTGTTTTATGTCATAGAAGAATCGTTTCTTCTGCTGGTAGGATAAAGTAGGTGGAACTATTCCGGCAACTAAATAATTGACGAGGTCAGCGTACCACGGTGTAACAGATATAGCTAAGGTGGTTTCAACCTGTTTATCAGCTTTATTTTCTTCCAAAGTAGCTATAAGTTTATCGTACGAGAAATCATCGTTAATTGATGTTCTTTCCGGTTCAAGGTTCTCAAGTCTAGAGAGGTGATCGGCTACTACGTTTTCAGTTCCTTTCTTGTCTTTGATTTCCAAATCGAACTCTTGTAGCAACAGGATCCACCTTAGGAGTCTAGGTTTAGCATCCTTTTTTGTTAAGAGGTATTTGATAGCAGCGTGGTCAGTGTAGATGATTATTTTGGCTCCGACCAAGTAAGAACGAAATTTATCTAGCGCAAACACTACTGCTAGAAGTTCTTTCTCGGTTGTGGCGTAATTCATTTGTGCTTCATCTAGAGTTCTACTTGCGTAATATATAACGTGAAGCTTTTTATCCTTTCGTTGCCCTAAAACAGCACCTACAGTGTAATCACTGGCATCACACATTATTTCGAATGGTTCGTTCCAATCTGGTGTCTGCATTATGGGTGCGGAGATCAGTGCTTGTTTAAGCGTTTGAAATGCTTCTAAACATTTATTGTCGAATATGAATTCAGCATCTTTCATCAATAGCCCGGTTAAAGGTTTAGTTATTTTAGAGAAGTCTTTAATGAATCGTCGGTAAAAATCGGCATGTCCTAAGAAGCTTCGTACTTCTCTCACAGTTTTCGGGGGTTGAAGATTTTCGATTACCTCTATTTTGGCTTTGTCTACTTCAATTCCTCTGTTCGAGATGATGTGTCCTAAAACAATTCCTTCTTGTACCATAAAGTGACATTTTTCCCAATTAAGTACTAGGTTTACTTTTACACATCGCTCTAGAACTCTTTCTAGGTTTTCAAGGCATTCTTCAAAGCTTTGTCCGCATACGGAAAAGTCATCCATAAATACTTCCATGATGTTTTCTAGAAAATCGGCGAATATTTCCATCATGCACCTTTGGAAGGTTGCAGGAGCATTACACAAGCCAAACGGCATTCGTCTATAAGCGAAGGTACCAAAAGGACACGTGAACGTTGTCTTTTCTTGGTCATCAGGGTGAATTGGTATTTGAAAGAAGCCTGAGTAACCGTCTAGATGGCAGAAATGAGAATGTTTTGCTAATCGTTCTAACATCTGGTCAATGAATGGTAAAGGGAAATGATCTTTTCGGGTTGCTTTGTTTAGTTTCCTATAGTCAATGCACATTCTCCATCCCGATTCGATTCGTTTGGTTATAGTTTCTCCTTTTTCATTTTCAATGACTGTTACACCTCCTTTCTTTGGTACTACGTGTACAGGACTAACCCATTTGCTATCAGATATAGGATATATGATACCTGCCTCTAATAACTTGGTTATTTCCTTCTTCACTACCTCACTCAGGATCGGGTTTAGTCTCCTCTGGTGTTCCCTAGAAGTTTTACAGTCTTCTTCTAGCATGATGCGGTGCATACAAATAGAAGGACTTATTCCTTTAAGATCGGTGATGTTGTAACCTAGTGCGGTTGGATATTTTCTTAAGATATGCAGGAGTTTTTCTGTTTCGAGTCTTCCTAGGTCAGTATTAACTATCACTGGTCGTTCAAGTTCTAAGTCTAGGAATTCATATCTCAGATTTTTGGGAAGTGTTTTCAGGTCTAGGGTTGGTTTCTTAAGGCATTGCGTAGGGTCCGGTGTTATTGCTAAACATTGGTTAAGTTTGTCTTCTACAAGATAGTCAGATGATTTGTCTTTTTCTAACTCAGTTTCTTTTATGCATTCATCGATGATATCCATGAAGTAACATGTATCTTCTATTGCAGGTGCTTTCAAAAATTGGGAAAGAATGAACTCAATTTTCTCTTCTCCTACTTCAAAAGTGAGTCGTCCTCGTTTTACGTCTATGATTGCACCGGCCGTTGCTAAGAATGGTCTTCCCAGTATAATGGGTGTAACTTCATCTTCTCTAATATCCATAATTATAAAATCAGTCGGAATGTAGAATTGACCTATGCGCACTGGAACGTTTTCAAGAATTCCTACAGGATATCTGACGGAACGATTTGCTAGTTGCACAGACATTTTAGTTGGTCTTAATTCTCCCATTTCAAGTCTCTTGCATATGGTTAAAGGCATAACACTAATACCGGCTCCTAAATCGCATAAGGCTTTGTCAATGACAAATTTTCCTATGTGACAGGGTATAGAGAAACTACCTGGGTCTTTAAGTTTAGGAGGCATATTCTGGATTATAGCGCTACATTCAGCGGTGAGTGTAACGGTTTCGCTATCTTCAAGTTTCCTTTTATTAGAAAGAATTTCTTTTAAAAACTTGGCATATGAGGGCATCTGCGTAATAGCTTCTGTAAACGGAATTGTGACGTTTAATTGTTTTAGTAGGTCAACAAATTTTTTAAATTGGCCCGCATCTTTGGTTTTAATAAGCCTTTGAGGGTAAGGGATCGGTGGTTTATAAGGTGGTGGAGGTACATAAGGTTCCTTCTTTTCTACGGTTTCCTTATTACTCTCTTCCTTTTCCTTAGGTTCACTTTCCTCAGTTGACTTTTTAGAGTTTTGGTTTTCTATCCTTGGGTCAGACGGTCTTTCCACTTCCGTTCCACTTCTTAGTATAATTGCATGAGCGTGGCTTCTTGGGTTAGGTTGGGGTTGGCCAGGAAATGTACCAGTTGGGGCAGCAGTATGCGCTTGTTGTTGAGCTACTTGTGAAATTTGCGTTTCCAGCATTTTGTTATGGGTAGCCAGGGCATCTACTTTACTTGCTAGTTGTTTAATTTGTTCGCCAGTGTGTACGTTCTGGTTTAAGAAATCTTTATTGGTTTGCTGTTGAGAAGCTATAAAGTTTTCCATCATGATTTCCAAGTTGGATTTCCTAGGGGCGTTATTGTTAGGTGTAGATGGGATCGGCTTCTGATATCCCGGAGGTATAGCTGGGGCTTGATTTGGAGATTGTCCAGGTGCGTATAAAGCATTATTACTCTTATATGAAAAATTGGGATGATTCTTCCAATTTGAGTTATAGGTATGCGAGTAGGGGCTTCCTTGAGCATAGTTTACTTGCTCCGCTTGGATTCCTGTTAGGAGTTGACAATCTGCAGGAGTGTGACCTTGGATTCCACAGACTTCGCAATTCTGAGTTATGGCAACCACGGTGGCTGGAGGTGATACATTTAAACTTTCAATTTTCTGGACCAGAGCATCCACTTTTGCATTAACATGATCAAGGTTACTTATCTCGTACATGCCAGTTTTCGTTTGAGGTTTTTCTACCATTGTTCGTTCGCTTCCCACTGATAGTGGTTTTGAGCCATGCTTTCGATAAGTTGGTAAGCATCAGCATAAGGTTTGTTCATTAGTGCACCACCTGCGGCGGCGTCTATTGTTAACCTCGTGTTGTACAGGAGACCATTATAGAAGGTATGAATTACTAACCAGTCTTCTAAACCATGGTGTGGACAAAGTCTCATCATGTCTTTGTATCTTTCCCATGCTTCGAAGAGAGACTCATTATCTTTCTGTTTAAATCCATTTATCTGGGCTCTTAACATAGCTGTTTTGCTCGGCGGAAAATATCGGGCAAGAAAAGCTTTCTTCAACTCGTTCCATGTGGTGACTGAGTTGGAAGGAAGAGATTGAAGCCATCTTCTAGCGCTATCTCTTAACGAGAAAGGAAAAAGACGAAGTCGAATTGCCTCTGAAGTGACACCATTAGCTTTAACAGTATCGGCGTATTGGACAAATACGGATAAATGAAGGTTTGGATCCTCGGTAGGATTTCCAGAGAATTGGTTCTGTTGCACTGCCTGCAACAGTGAAGGTTTAAGTTCAAAGTTGTTTGCTTCGATTGCGGGTGGAGCAATACTCGAATGCGGCTCATCTTGCGATGGAGCGGCGTAATCTCGAAGAGCACGAGCTGGTTCTGCCATCTCGGGTATCGAAGGGAAAATATTTTTGAAATCGGGAAGTTCAACAGGAGGGAGATTGTTTGCAGCACGATATTCCCGAATTCGTCGTAAGACTCGGAGATATAGTTCGATATCGTTGATTCGTAAGTAGAACGGCTCGCCTTGTGAGCGAGTGTGTGGCATACAAATCAATGAAAGAAAGAAAAGAAAAAAGAAAAGCCTTAGTCTCTACAGCGTAACAGAAGAGTTACGATATCGACTAAATAAAAGTCCCCGGCAACGGCGCCAAAAACTTGATCGCGACTTTATGAGTCGAATTTGGGGTACAAACTGCAAGTGCACAGTTCTATCGCGTAGTTTTAAAAGATATCGATCCCACAGGGACTTATGAATCGATATACCGTTATCTAAGGTTACTTCGTAAAGCTAAGGCAGGTAATACTTTGATTGTTTGGGGGAAAAGCTAAAACTAAAAATAAGATCTAAAATAAATATCTAATAAACGGATATCGGTATGTAGTTCGTCGTAATTAGGGAATCAATTTTTTGTTGGTTTCTTGGTTTTAAAATAAATCCTTTCAGTTGACACTTTTGATTAAAAGTCTTATCTCAAACTCTCGCTCTGTTGAATAAACTATGATTTTATATTAACGTAGCTGTCACTTATTAGTTAAGTCAAAAACCACTTTTTGAAAACAATAGAATCCGTAGAAACTCTTTTTAAGAAAACACTAATCGTTTAAACACCCTTATCTCAAACTCTCGCTCTGTTGACTTAGGTTATATAATTAAATTCAAATGCTTAACTCTCGTCCTCACATTCAACCTTTAAAAATACTTTTTGAAAAAGATTAGAATTTAATTAACTCTAAAAATTGCTCTCGCCCTGATCTAGAATTAATGTCCAATTTACATTGTCCAGTCGAAAACTCAAACTCTCGTTCTATTTCTTTTAACTTCTTTATGTCTTTTACTTTCGTACAAAAACCTTGTTATTAAACCTGTAAATTGAGACCGTAAAAAGAGTGATTTTAATTTTAAACTTAATTAAACCAATTTGGTTTTGATTCCTTCATTCCGCTTACTCTACATACCGATACCTAAATAAATTAGCCAGACATGCTAAACAGACTTAAATAATTATCATGCATAAACAGATTCATCTCAGGCAAATAATATAAATAAACAGTAAAGCAGGGCATATATAAATTCAAACAATAATTAAAGAACCTGAGAAATTAAATAGCAGTCTTGAACACTCCACCACAGGCCGGTTGGATTTGTTCTTGAATTCTTCAATCAAACAGAAAAATAAAAGTGAAGGAATAAAAAACTAGATTCTAACGTAAGGTTAGATCCGGTGAAAGGTACACAATAGTTTCCGGTGTAGAAACTATTGTGCGAAAAATTAATTAATTGCTGGAAAAGAAAATAGAAATTGCAAAGGAAACAATATAAAAATCGTAAAAGTAATGCTGTAAAAATGTGCTTGTACTGCTGGAAGAGAAAAAATGCGAAAAAGAGAAAACGGCGAAGAAGCGTGGAACCTCTAGGGTTTTCCGTAAGGTTACTATTTATATTGGTCACTTGTTGTAACTGTGTCCAAAGGTATTCCGCGTCAAAGGTCTTCACGTGGCAAATGGTTAGGCGTGCAAATAGGACCCAACGTCTCTGAAGCCAAAAATATAGGAGACTGGTGTGACATCCGTCACACCATGTGTGACGCTCGTCACACCATGTGTGACGCTCGTCACACCATGTGTGACGCTCGTCACACAAGTGTGTAAAGCGTGACGCTCATCACAGCCTTTGTGACGCTCGTCACAGGCACAGCGCCTGTGCTTTTTGGGTTGGGCTTTGGCTTTTGATATTTGCTTCTTTTCATTCCTTTTTGCACCTCCTTTTCTTCCTTTTTTTACTTGTGCTTCAAATAAACCACCTGAGATAAATAGAAAGAAAATACCGCGTAATATCTAATAAAATGAAATAAATTGAAGTAAATAATAATATAATTTAATTAAATTGAGTCCTAGAATGTGATACTATTTCATGTTATCAAAATCACCCTCAAACTCTTGAAGCAAACTTGATCAATGACATGTAGAGATCATTGGGCCTCATATATGATGTTCATAACCATTCTTGAATCAATTCTTGGTTGTGCTCTTTGTTCATGAGGGTCTTAAACCCTAGATGTGATCTTGATGAATCAATGAGATCATGCCCTACTTACAAAAGAGTTAGGCAAATGCAAAGACATATTTTTGGTATTTTATTTAGTAAAATGATAATATATAAGTATGATATAATCAAAAAGTGCTTAGTGATCTCTCCCAAAACAAACCCAATGAAAGAGGGGTGAGGAGGATGCCAAGACATGATCCCAATGCTAATGCTTATGATGGAATTGTATGAGGGATCTTAGGGTCAAAATTGGGGTCTTACAGGAACACCGACCCAAACACTCGACCGATACGGGTCACTTTGGTAATATCAACAATGCTTACTACAAAGTTGGTCGTAGGTAATGGAACCTCTTGACCATCCTTCAACATTGTTGCATTGTACTAATACGGAACTGTAGCGGGGTATTCGTTACCTTTAGATTTATTGACTAAATCAAAAGTAAGCATACAATTCGAGTCGCCACCGCACTTCTATTTATCCAAAGGAAAGGTTAGAAAGCGAACAAAAACCAAGTAAGAAGTTTTATCAAGTCAAAAACTAATAAAAATGTCAGAGATCTGGGTAAGGGGGTTGGTTATGAAATGGGAAGGTTTTAAGCCTCCAAAACATCCTTAGTACTCTAAGGGAGCCCTTTTTGCAACGGTATAGAGGATCATAGAACTGCACCAACACACTCATCAGACCTTCATCCACCTGAGTAGAAAGAATAGACAGAAGCCTCCCATGGCGAGCTTTGAACTCAAAGGGATCTAATACATAGGATGTTAAACTCCTTAACTCTTTCAAGTCAAGTTGTCTGAAACTGTACTTCTTCATATTCCTTCTTTGCTTATCCATGTCTGAAAATTTGCAAATAGACCTCTTAAGTTCCTTGAAAATTTTCTTGTTAATGATATGGATGCAAATGAATGCATGAATGCATGAATGCAACAATCACACTCAAGGATCAAGCAAGTCACACCACACAAAGGTCACGGGATGGATCAAGTCATCCTCAATATCAATCATCCATTTTGGTGGATTATGGTTTACAACTTATCAACACCCAAGTTCCATTGATATTGACGATATACGAGAACGGATTAACCGCGAATCAAGGGTTTGTTGTGAGTCACGAGCATGGAGTCTCGGTTAAGAACCACCCAAAGGGAGTGTACTATGGTTAAACCTGACAATCATGTTCTAAAGAGGTTCCCATAGTCATCATCTCATCTTTCGGATATTATCGGATAAAATGATCACTCGTATTCCAAAAATATTCTCAAGAGAGACTCTTATGAGTGTAGTATCATGTAACAATCGTATCAAATCTTACACTTGAACGACCTTCGCACTACGTCCTCAAATAGGCCAAGATGGGTTAGGTAATCTAAGGTCCTTGGCTTCTAAGGTTTATATTGGAAAGAGTAATGCCTAACCACGACTACTCGTGTGACATTATTGATCCCAACAAGACCTCCACCAAGTGAATGGGCTTGCAAGTCAACTTGCTAAGGAATAACTCCACACAAGTCAACAAGACTATGTCATTCTCCTATCATAAGTGCACTCGAGTTCGGGTATAGAACTCATCTCACAAGAGACCACCAAGCACACAAAGCAATTGATATATTAAGAAATTCATACATTACAAACAATACAGTCATCCCAAATTTGCACAAAAATATGTCACAAATAAATATAAACATACAATACGACAAGCAAAAAGTAGGCTAAACCCACTAGGAAGAAGTAGCTCCCCAGCAGAGTCGCCACTTTTCTGTAGCGGGGTATTCATTACCTTTAGATTTATTGACTAAATCAAAAGTAAGCATACAATTCGAGTCGCCACCGCACTTCTATTTATCCAAAGGAAAGGTTAGAAAGCGAACAAAAACCAAGTAAGAAGTTTTATCAAGTCAAAAACTAATAAAAATGTCAGAGATCTGGGTAAGGGGGGTGGTTATGAAATGGAAAGGTTTTAAGCATCCAAAACATCCTTAGTACTCTAAGGGAGCCCTTTTTGCAAATGTATTGTAGGTTAGTATTTGTGAAGATATTTTGTGCAAACAAGATTGGGGGTATGAGAAAAAGAATGTACATATTTACAATTTTGTTGTTTGAATGGATGAACCCATTGCCTACGTACCATCACAAAGGTAGGATCAAAACCTCGTAGTTCGGGGTAAAAATCTCAAAAGATTGGTGAATTGATTTGTCAAAAGCCTTAATGTCTTTTATTATCAAAGGGAGAAAACTCAACCTAAACCAACAATCCACCATGTGAGGAGAGCTTCAACATACTAGTGAGGGGTTAACCCTATAATAAGTATGGAAGACTTATAGTCCAATCACTAAGGATAAGGTGAGGTTTACATCAACCACTATAATAACTCAAACCTATGGCTAATGTTTATGAAAAAGGTTTTAACAAAGGTGGTCATTGGAACCACAAAAACAACTTGAAGTGAGTTATATTTACAAGTTAGAAGTATTCACAAAATGAGGTCAAAGTTGACTTAAGGTTTATTCACAATGAGTATTAATGAAAAGATTTTGAAAATCAAAGGCATAAGGCCTAGGTTTCTAGTTTGAAAATAATGTCAAAGTTTGCACAAAATGAGTTTGGCTTGGGTTAGAGTGGAGAGAAGAAGAGAAGGGTTAGTCCTAAACATGCAAAGATAAGAGAAGAGATGAAACCCTTGGAGTTCCTTTTCTTGAGATCATAAAGATGATTCAAGATGCTCCTTTCCTTTGGACTTAGCAAGCAACAAGCAATCAAAACAAATATTATATTCAAGCTCCTAGGATCTCCATTTGGCTTGTCTCTCTTAACTTGGATAATCATGACAATGGTCCTTCTTACTATCTCAAGATGGAATCCCTATCACACAAGAACAAACATCAAAAGGTTCACAACACAATAAGAAGAATAGACAAAGAATGAGTTTAGATTAGGGGTCCTTTGAAGTCAACTTTTAAGATTTAGCATTCTAAATGCATGAGGCCTAGTTGCTCTTCAACAAGTTTAGCATTCTAAAGGCATGAGGCCTAGTTGCTATTGAACTCCTTTAAGCATATGTGAGGTCCTAATTCTAAGTCCTTTCTCCTTTTTGCATTGGGTTCACACAAACAAAGACAAAACAAACACAAAGCAATAATATATTTATATACAATAATGAGTTCAAATGAGCAAAAGGAAAATGGCATAAACATAAAATATGAGCTCAAGTGAGCAAAGTGAAAAGGCAATATGAATAAATGAGCAAGAAAGTAAATTGCATTAAAGTAAATTGCAAGAAATTAAATGCTTGAATTAAAGTTAGTAGTTAATGGTTAATGTTAGTGTGTCATAAGACAATTTAGCGCTATGTTAAGCAATCGTAAGTGGACTAATGTAGTAGTCACACTTATCTGAGGCCAGTCAATAAAACTATAGGCAAATAAACACAAATTAGAGATCATGACTAGTAAGCCAAACTCCTACAACTTGCCATGCCAAAAGAAAAGAGAAAGGCCTTGTATGGATTTTAGGTTCTTTGCTTGACCAAGAAGCAACCTATCTTGGACACAGAGCAACTCACTTGATCTTTGATCAAGTTGAGTTTGATTTGGATCAAAGAAGGTTAAGCCTCTCATATGTCAAGACTAACCACAAATCATTAACTCATTGGCCAAAATAAAAGAAGAAGTGAGATGAAGATGAAATGAACAAAATGAGAATTCAAATGACATAATCAAAACACAATGATCAAATGTGAATCAAATCATCATCAACCAATGTAAAACAAAAGAGAAATGAATATTAGAAGTTAACAAAGTCAAACATATTTTTTTGGTATTTTTGGAATTAAAATAAAACATAAAATAAAATGAACAAAATATGGTCAAACCTCAAATTCAATTTAAATCAACTTGGATAAGTCCAATTGAATTATCATAGGTCTAACATGGTCAAAGAAGGTTTGACAAATTTTCTCAACAATTTTTGAAAACAGAAACTATTTAAAATCAATTAAAAACAATAAAATATAACACAAATGAATTAAAATCTCAAATAAATCTCAAATCAATTAAGAAATTGATGAGAATATTTTTCATAGACTTATCATGATCCATATGTGTTAAGAAAATATTTTTGGAAGTTTTGGATATCACAAAGTATTTAAAATGAATTAAAAACTATTAAAAACAAAATAATTCACAAAAAATATTAAATAAAGTCACAAAAATAATTAAAAATCAGATTATGAAACTAGATTTTTCAAGAAATTTTTTGCCATTGGTCTCATATTTTTATGACTTCAAATAAAATAGTTATGAATTTTTAAAAATAAAAGAAATTAAAAGAAAATAAAACAGAAAATAGAAAATATGAAAAATCAACAGCGCTTGGATGGAATTTATTAAATGACGTGGACACATCAGGCGGTCCAGAAGCGCGCTCCCACCATGGTCACAAGTCAAATGCATCACACAATGAATTAAAAAAAAGTCATACACACGCACGGCCAAGATTAGATCGTTCAAGTGAGATCCAAAGGCTTAGGAGGATCCACGCGGGGATGGTGGTGGAAACCACCATCTTCTCTGGTGGACCAACTAATTCCAACCACCAGTTGCAGGTTTTTGAACCTTAACCAAAACACACGAGCCAGGTACCAAAATGAAGCTGGGGTGATGTACATCACCCCTGTAACCTTAGATTGTCCTCAAGATCTCTATCAAGTGAGAAATCTGAGCTTGAAGTTCAAGGTGTGCAAACTGAAATGCTTCAAAACATGAAATCAAAACCACCACTGGCCTGCCTCTTGCTCGAGGACTTCAGAAAACAGTTTAAACACAAGCAAATCACATTGTATAGCAAGCTTTAGATCAAAACAGTTAGATGATAAACCTTTGAAGAGCAGCTTTGTGCAGCACGATCTACTCAAACTCTTGCTTCCAATTTGATCAGGAGATGATGAGGATGCAAGGCTTAGGAATTGAAACTTGAAGATCATCTGATTGTATTGAAATTCAAGTTTGAAATTGAGAAATAAAAATCAGAATTGAAATTCTGGTGTAGTCAGAATTCAGATGTTCTACTCCACGTCATGACATCTGATCTAACATTGTAACTAATACAGCAAGATAGTTATTTACCACTGTACTAATATGCACAAGTTCACAGATGTCACGACATCTCATTCTATGTCACCCTAGAATGTATGAACACCTGGTTCTATGCATCAGGAAGAAAGACTCAACAGGAATCAAACCTAGCACTCACTTCTGTTGTTTTCTTCCACAGTTATCAGCATGATGTCTTACTGTTGTTTGAGGACATCATCTGTTACATTGTTCCAGTGTGTATATCTTTTACTTGTATTTCATGAATTAAAGGTTGAACACGTCAATCTAATTTCCACTTATTAGATTGCTAACAACTAGGCTATTTGTTAGGTTCATTAATTGTAGGTTGTTAGTTGGTTTCCTGGTTTTTTCTCTAAGCTATTGAATCCCTGAAGAATAGCCTGAGAAAAATACTGAACCAGAAAAACCAATCATCCTACACTTTAGCACCTGCTGTTGGGAATGAATGTCACAACATTCAGTTCGACATCCAGAACATATGATGAGTCTGTTATGTTCTTGGACACGTGCTGTGCTAAGTTTGCAATACTGTAAAAGACCAACTAGTCTCTACTTCAGTATCAGCCTTCAGTATCAACTGTCAGAACATCCAGTTTGACAGTTTCACTATGATCCTTCAGCCAGGTCTGTTATCCTTGAAGAGAACATACTGAACTAAAGTTAACTTACTTATCATTCAGTATGCACTGTCCCTGATGAATGTTACAGCTTTCTGATTGACATTCAAACAGAAGGCTATATGCCAGGTCAGTTATCATCTTGATAAGTTGACTGGAATACCTGCTGAGTTATGGCAGTAATAAACACATGCAGAAGGAAAACAAACACAGGAAATTGTTAACCCAGTTCAGTCCAACATGACCTACATCTGGGGGCTACCAAGCCAGGAAGAAGATCCACTATTAGTAGTATCAATTCAGAGTTAAACTCACCCGTTTACAACTCCTCACTTAATCCCTACCCAATGCAATCTATACCTAGGAACTCCTAGATAGAAACCTCCAGTTTCCATTCCTATCACTACAAATACAATGTAATGTTAACACACCTTGAACTTGCTTCACAGCTTCATTCAAGAACAAAATCACTCTTGCCTACAGGCTTTGAGTTACAAAACTCTCAGCTTTTACCACTGAGAAACATATGGTAACCTTCCCACAGATTGGGAGGTTTACCTCACACACACCCTAAATTTTCATTCTAAGAGGCTTACAAAAACTAGGTTACAATCAGCTATTTATAACCTAATCACCCAACTGGATTTGGGCCTTCAGAAATCGCAGCAGACTTGTTCTTTGCTGTTACAACTTCAGCAGAAAAATTCTGCTACAAACAAGGTCTTCAATCCTAGAATCTCTCCATATATATCTCCATATTTTGAGCCTATATATCTTCTGATTGAGTCTTCAAGACCTCCACATGGGAGTTAGGATATTCACCAGATATCCTTGCTGATCCCAGAATATATACTGAATTAATTAATTCAGTTTTCTACACATGTGCGATGTCACAGACCTGATGTCGTGACAACGTACATGACATGTTGGTCCAGATGTTGAATTTCTTCAACCCAACATATTAACACAACAGAGATGATTACATTATTTGTTTTCTAAAATTAATGCCAATCCTAAGGAATCAACAATCTCCCCCTTTGGCAAATTTTAGCTAAAACAAATAAACAGTACACTGGACAAAACATTCCAATCTGGGAATGCTCTTCATCTCCGTCATTGGCTCCACCACCACAAACACCAAAGTTGGTGTACATGGGGAAGAAGAGGGACACGACTCAGTTGTACCAGAACCCTTCCCCTCAACCAGAGAGCTTCCAGAAGAATATGTAATGTTGAGTACATAGACAATGTAACTCAGATCACAAGGCACAACTGTCTTCTTAACTCAGATCACAAGACACAAGTGGTAAACCCAGTTGGTGGATTTTGTGCCTGATGCCAACTTCTGTTTGCTGCCACATCCACAGTTGGCTTGCTTCTGGTACATTCTCAACCCCAGGATTATATTTCTCTCCCCCTTTTTAGCTAAACATTTGTAAAGGCACCCTTCACAAAACCAGATCCAGGCGCAGCTTGCCCAAACCTTAACATACCCCATGAATCTGATAATGGAGTGTTTTTCTTGTGAGAGGAAGAGGGCTAGTGCATCCTTTAAATAGTCCAGCCCGTGCCTTGGAATTTCAGGAAGAAATAAATGCTTGGTCAAGATGCATTTATTTTTGCTGAGAAACAGTCAGAGAATCACCAACAAAATCTCAGATTATCTTTGAATACCTTTTATAGCTCTTGACTGTTTCTTTTCCAAAACAACCGTTCCAGTGCATGGAGACTATTCCATATATGCAGTCAGACACGTTGCACGCGATGTCTCAACATTTCCTGCATTCTGCTAGTATTCAACATTTTCCAAGGTTCCTGTCATACCTCCAGAAGAGACTTGACATCTGGCACTGATACAGTCAAATTCCCACACTTCAGCAGATGGTTACTCCCCCTGTTCCACACAGCTGTAGCCATCTGGCTTATTCTGATTTACCAGAATTTGACACATCACCTTCACAATTCCTACTGACTTTAAGTTTTAGAAGGAATTAGCAGCATTGTCTAGGGCAATGTCATGACATTCGGTCAGACTTCTTCAGCTTACTCAGCCTTGACACAGCATCCTGATAACTGACAAGGTGCCATACTTGGTTATCTGAGTACACATAGACGACAAGCTTGATGATTACTTGCAGCTTCAAGGACAGAACTCCCCCTGTCATGGACGCCCTACTCTCCTCTTGAAGCTTGGAGATCACACATGAGCATATCCAACACCCCAAAGTTGGACCTTCACATACTTCCTGATTCAAAGAGAATCCAGACCACTTGATGAATGGAAAACATAAGACGCATCTTCATGTCTTCAAGAGCACACCCTCTGTTCAACCCTCTTAGCTGAACACATTCACACTCTGTGTCAATCTCTCTTCTAATCAGAACAGAAGACCACTTCACAAGATGTTCCAACATCAGCTGGGACATCCTTCACAACGAGGAGCACCATCTGATAGTCTTCATATATCACTGAGTCATCAGCTTGATTAAGAAGACCCCAGACCTAACTTGGGACATATACATTTTCATCCCATAAGAGATAATCTTCCATAGATGGCTCAGAACTCCTACCACAAGCTCCAAGGGATGAATAGAAAGCACCTCCTTTAGTCTTCAACTTACTACTTTTCTACTCAAGAGTAATTTGTCTCAGACTTTCCTCAAGAATAATCAGCTGCCATATGTTGATTATCTTGATTCTTCGAACTCATTTCTGAGGTAACCCAATTGCCACTGGTTGATTACCTCCTTCATGAATCCTCATATGAAAAGGTCAAAAGCTGCTTTTTGACCTCCCCAAGTTTATCAGACTTCTCCCAAAGATATTCTGACCTTCTAAGTGAGACTAGAACTTCAAGCTTTTTGAAGTATCCAATCTACAACCCTATAGACCTTTCTATCTCAAGTTGATGTGCCACCTCACCAACTAAGAATCTGATGTTGAACCAAATGTCACAACATTGTGTTTTGACATCTAGCTGTTGAATTCAGCTCCTTCTTCTGCCACTTGAAAGAACTTCCTCCCTTCACAGAACTGAGTTCAATGTTCTCATAGACTTGATTGTGGAACCAAGTTTGAGTAAACAACCTCCATCCTGCAGGTTTGCAGTTAAGTCATCCAAGCTCACACCTTGATGAATCCCTGCTTCTTCTCCAAAGACATCAGACACTCTGATGTATGAGTCTTCAGAAGGACCAGTTAGAAACTAACCCTTCAGCTCTACCAAGGAATCCATATCCTAAGGCAAGGTTGTTTCCATGATGTCAAGACTGCTGCCACTAGTTCTTGACTCCACAGTGTGCATAAGCTAATGCACTTCCTTACCTAGATCAGAAATAAACTGATCCAAGCAACCACCATCAAGACTATGATGTCTTCTTCTTCTTGTACATACCAAGGCTTAATCATGTTTCTTGCCAGGAAACCTTTTCAGAGATCATATGCTTTTGCTGCCACCAAGGAGCTAGATCATAAGCCAAAGTACTATCCTTTCTGTGATTCTGCACAGGGTCTTGAAGAAGTGATGTTCCAACATCTTTAAGAACATCCGTTATCTTGAGCTCCAAGGATAATCAATTAAACACTTGTACTTGGTACAAGTAGTCATTGATCTTAAATCCTTTCCCAATTTTTCCTTTCAGATACTTCCACCATAAGAATACTTTGCAAGTACTCTTCTTGTGTCAACATCTTCTGCTTGCAAGCACCTAGACAATTTTGAAAGTCTTCCCAGATTAAATTCACCCTTAGGAATGAGAGAGATGAATTATTCCTTGCAAATGTGTCACATAACCACCAGAACCCATGTGACACAGGTCAACAGCCAACCAGACCCTAGGCTGACCAGACTTGAGGAGGTTAACCAAGACTCCCCCTCAAATTAACAATCATGGACACTCCACACCAATATCCATGCATTGTACACATATGTCTCAACATGACATACACTATCCCTACCAGTGGCAACTAACTCCTCCAATCAGACTCCAGCTGACCATAAGTACTAGTGAGACACACACTACCAGTCAATAGTAGTTATGCATTGCCAGGGCATACTACTTCAACCAACCTCTGAATCTTCATATTCTTACTCCTTGGCAGAACTGCCACTTCTGCACGTGGTGTTTGAATAACATGATTCATGGTTCCAATCCTCTTAAATGATACAGCAATCAGGTTACCCCATTATTGACTGCTAACATCCAGGGGACTTGTCTTCCAACACAACATAGTACTTCAGGGAACACCTATCCAACCCTGCTCAATTTACAGGAATTATGCCAAACAGCAGGAAATTGCACACTGCCACATCTCAATCAGCTCAACTTCTAGAGATCAGACTTCTAAAGGTGACCTGCTTGAGCACACATACAGTTGACCCTTCCCTTGTCAACTTCGCACACACAGATGTCTCCTCTTCCAGGTCAGGAGTAGGTTCCAAACAGAAGTATCCCTTTGTTTGATACCTAAAAACATCTGCTCTTCAACCAGTAGTTGCATACTCGTTGAACACCATGTTCTAACATCACATAGAACATTGGTTCCACCCCCTTGGAACACCCCTCCTTGAAAGTCTTTAAGGTCTTCACATACACTACCCAAGAGTGTAAAAGAATCAGTGGTCAGGTGATTCTTACCATCTTGACGTGAGAACATCATGATGAGTGGACTTGAGGGGACTCAAGTAGCTTTGACATCTTCAGAGGTTATGATGAAATCTTGAATACAGCAGCCTTTCATCCACATGAGGGGAAACAACATCAGAGTTTGAGTTTTGCCATGTATTATGCAGCGGAAATCATAATACAACTCAACCCATGAACACACACTTCACCAGATTGGTCTCCAAGACCATACCAAGTTTGAATGTGATTCAGTACTGGCACAACTGTCCCACACAAAAGGCCAATTGCCAACCTCCAGAGACAGGTACACTCCATTCCTGTCATGAACAGTCCATCCACCTACTTCAAGGGACTATTCAGGGAAGTTACAGAACCTCCACAGGTTCCAACATAACTTCTTGCAAGATACCAGAAAGTATCACCCATGGATCTCATCCAGAAGCAGAACAGGATGCCTGCTCTGATACCAATTGAAATTCTGGTGTAGTCAGAATTCAGATGTTCTACTCCACGTCATGACATCTGATCTAACATTGTAACTAATACAGCAAGATAGTTATTTACCACTGTACTAATATGCACAAGTTCACAGATGTCACGACATCTCATTCTATGTCACCCTAGAATGTATGAACACCTGGTTCTGTGCATCAGGAAGAAAGACTCAACAGGAATCAAACCTAGCACTCACTTCTGTTGTTTTCTTCCACAGTTATCAGCATGATGTCTTACTGTTGTTTGAGGACATCATCTGTTACATTGTTCCAGTGTGTATATCTTTTACTTGTATTTCCTGAATTAAAGGTTGAACACGTCAATCTAATTTCCACTTATTAGATTGCTAACAACTAGGCTATTTATTAGGTTCATTAATTGTAGGTTGTTAGTTGGTTTCCTGGTTTTTTCTCTAAGCTATTGAATCCCTGAAGAATAGCCTGAGAAAAATACTGAACCAGAAAAACCAATCATCCTACACTTTAGCACCTGCTGTTGGGAATGAATGTCACAACATTCAGTTCGACATCCAGAACATATGCTGAGTCTGTTATGTTCTTGGACACGTGCTGTGCTAAGTTTGCAATACTATAAAAGACCAACTAGTCTCTACTTCAGTATCAGCCTTCAGTATCAACTGTCAGAACATCCAGTTTGACAGTTTCACTATGATCCTTCAGCCAGGTCTGTTATCCTTGAAGAGAACATACTGAACTAAAGTTAACTTACTTATCATTCAGTATGCACTGTCCCTGATGAATGTTACAGCTTTCTGATTAACATTCAAACAGAAGGCTATATGTCAGGTCAGTTATCATCTTGATAAGCTGACTGGAATACCTGCTGAGTTATGGCAGTAATAAACACATGCAGAAGGAAAACAAACACAGGAAATTGTTAACCCAGTTCAGTCCAACATGACCTACATCTGGGGGCTACCAAGCCAGGAAGAAGATCCACTATTAGTAGTATCAATTCAGAGTTAAACTCACCCGTTTACAACTCCTCACTTAATCCCTACCCAATGCAATCTATACCTAGGAACTCCTAGATAGAAACCTCCAGTTTCCATTCCTATCACTACAAATACAATGTAATGTTAACACACCTTGAACTTGCTTCACAGCTTCATTCAAGAACAAAATCACTCTTGCCTACAGGCTTTGAGTTACAAAACTCTCAGCTTTTACCACTGAGAAACATATGGTAACCTTCCCACAGATTGGGAGGTTTACCTCACACGCACCCCTAAATTTTCATTCTAAGAGGCTTACAAAAACTAGGTTACAATCGGCTATTTATAACCTAATCACCCAACTGGATTTGGGCCTTCAGAAATCGCAGCAGACTTGTTCTTTGCTGTTACAACTTCAGCAGAAAAATTCTGCTACAAACAAGGTCTTCAATCCTAGAATCTCTCCATATATATCTCCATATTTTGAGCCTATATATCTTCTGATTGAGTCTTCAAGACCTCCACATGGGAGTTAGGATATTCACCAGATATCCTTGCTGATCCCAGAATATATACTGAATTAATTAATTCTGTTTTCTACACATGTGCGATGTCACAGACCTGATGTCGTGACATCGTACATGACATGTTGGTCCAGATGTTGAATTTCTTCAACCCAACATATTAACACAACAGAGATGATTACATTATTTGTTTTCTAAAATTAATGTCAATCCTAAGGAATCAACAAGAATTCCTTTGAGTATGGTTGGGTTTGATTTCAGCAGAGCTTCAGATTGCCTTAAGGTTGATTTTTGAATGAGTCAAGGCTTCTATTTATAGCTGAGCTTGATGCCGAGGCAAGGTAAAACTCGTGTGCATGATCAATTGGGTCCTCCATGCATGGGCCTGTACATGCGCATGTGAGGCCCAAACTTGAGTGTAATCACAAGCTGAGATCACTTGAAGTTGAAATGGACGTGCAGTTGGCATGGTACTTGCTTGTGCATGAAGATACAAAGTGAATTGCATATTTGGACCTACACATTCATCTCTTCGAAAGTCCCATATAGAAAATCCAAAAATGGTCATGTGAGTAATGGTTGGAAAGGTCTTGACATAAGGAACAAAATATATGTTGGGCAAAAATCCATTTGGACTTTAGAAATTTATGAAAACTGGCCTTGAAGCTTGAGGTACAAAACATGTCTTTGGAAAATTTGCCAAAAATGACCAACTTCAAGCCCTTTTCTTTCAATGATGAAAGCCTCAAATGGAAAAACCTTCAACATATACGTTGTAGATATTTTCAAGATGATCAATTTAGACTCAAATTTTGCATCATTTGGATTTTTAATGAGAAAGTTATAGGCACTTGAAGTTGGACATTTTCAAGATTCAATGGTTTTGGTCCAAAGTGACCTATAATGTTTTGTATTATCACATGTATTTCTTTTAGGATTATGACATTTTTCCAAAATAACATTTTAATTAGACATCTTAATATTTCCAATTAAATTGGTATCACCTCAAAATCATGAAAAATGAGGAAGTTAGGTCCATGGGAAGTTGACCCAAAATTAGGGTTTCAGTCAAAATGACCTATAACTTTTTGAAATGAATGATGACCGTCCAAGTTTCAAATGAATTTTTAATGAACATGAAAGTTTTTCATATGGTTCTTAAGAAAATTTTTGTTCTTGGTGTCATCTTTATTTGACAAACACATCAAAAGTTAGGTCTCATTGGATCTCAGATTAGTCAGATGATTTGATTGGTCAACTTCTCAAGACCAAACCTCAAATCTTGATAAATGAATGATTGAGGATACTCAAATAAGCTCATATATGCATAAAATAATGAATTAAATAACTTCCCTTGATTGAATTTGATCATAGGTTGAGGTTTCTTCATGAGCAAGGCACAGTCAATGCACAGCTGAATTAGGGTTTCCTTGGGAAACAATCCTCAAGCCCTTTGGGTTATCTTGATCAAAATGGCAAATTGAGATACTTGGGAGACATATATGATGATTTAGAGCTTTGTGGACCATTGTCATGCTTGCTTTCATATTCATTTAGCCACTTCATTGAGCATAGGAGCCTCCTAGGAACAAGGGATCTCATGATTGCTTGAGCTTCAAAACAAAAGAGGTTAGTGACATATTTTTGTGCTTTTGGTCAGTAAACAAGTAAGAAAAACAATAATATACAATTCAAGCATGCTATGATTCTTGAGGCAATGCAATGAGAAATTATATGATGCCATGAGAGATCTTAGGGTCAAAATTAGGGTCTTACAAGAACAACCTTATCGGATGAATACGGGACTGGACCCGCTAACCGTATGACCAACGGTGATACTGATCTCTGGCTGATATTGTTATTGTGGCTGCTATCAAACTGAATCACCACTCTCTCTGGTGTCTTGAATACTGGCACTATTACATTCACATTGTCATCTATGTGACAGGAGTGAACAATTTGAATCATACCCTCATCCATCAACCGATGGATGTCTCTTTTCACAATCGTACAAACTCTAGGATTAACACTGTGGATAACACAACCATCATGGTCGTGCTCACAATCTCTCATCAAACAAATATCCTTGTGCATCGTCACTAAGGATTTTCTAATGAAGCGGGCGTCGAATATTTGAACTCCCTAGGACAGTCGTCTACCATATTAAAAGATGAATTTCCATGGGCTGGCAGTGGGTTTGCTTTCACATTAGGTGCGCGGTCCTCAAAGGACACCATTCCACTTTTCACTAGCTTCTGAACTTCGTATTTGAGCGGATAACAATTCTCAATATCATGTCCGGGTGCTCCTTGGTGAAAAGCACAACGGAGGTCAGGCTTGTACCACCATGGAAGTGGTTCAGGAATTTGGGGCGGACTTCTTGGTTGGAGCAGGTTCTTGAGAACCAAAGACGGATACAGTTCTGCATATGTCATAGGAATAAGGTCGAAAGAGACCTTCTTCCTCTCGAAAGTTTATTGTTGATCACTGTTGGTGTTGTTGTTGTTGTTGAAAGTGTTTGTTCGTTAATGCGGTTGTTGTTGTTGACGTTGTTGTTGTTGAATTGGTGTTGATTGACTTGTGGAAAATACATGAATTACGGAAGATACTTGATGATGGTGTTGGTGGGGTGGTTGATTCCTTTTGATCTGAGGCCTCCTCTGCCTCCCACTAGAAATTGCGTTAGCTTCGTTATCTTTCTTCTTCCCAAAGTTGCTGCCATATCTCTTGCTAGACGATACCTCCTCCTTTGACAACCGTCCTTCTCGGACACCTTCTTTAAGCCTCATCCCCATATTTACCATTTGGTAAAGTCACTGGGGGCACTGGCAATCATACGTTCATAGTAAAATGAACTCAGGGTCTTCAAAAAGATCTTTGTCATCTCCTTCTCTTCCAAAGGAGGAGTGATCTGAGCAGCTAACTCTCTCCATCTCTACGCATATTCTTTGAATGTCTCCTTATCTTTCTGAGACATGGACCTCAAATGGTCTCTATCAGGTGCCATATCCACATTATATTTATGTTGTTTGACAAAAGCTTCTCCCAAATCATTGAAAGTGCGAATGCTTGCACTGTCCAACCCCATATACCATCTGAGTGCAACACCCGTCAGACTATCTTGGAAGTAGTGAATTAAAAGCTGATCATTGTCAGTTTGGGTAGAAATTTTGCTGGCATACATTACCAAATGACTGAGAAGACATGTGTTCCCTCTGTATTTTTCAAAGTCTGGCACTTTGAACTTCACCGGAATCTTCACATCGACACCAGACATAATTCAGCAGCACTCTTTCCAAACGGGTCCTTTCCTCTTAATGTCTTCAACTCCTTGCGCGGCTCAAGAAATTGGTCCTTCATTTCATCCATTTTCTCATAAACATTCGGTCCCTCAGATGGCTCGGAATGATAAATGGTGTCTTCCACGCGAGGTAAGGTATGCACTACGGGAGGTGGCACAGACATGATCGGGCTAGATGCCGGCATATAAGCAAAGGTAGGTGCAAAGCCTTCAGGCATGAAGTTCGGCGGCATTCCCCACAGGAATCCGGCAGGCATGACAGACGCAAAATGAGCGGTAGTAGCAGGCATGGTAGAGGTAGCCACCTCTAAAATAACAGTCCTCTGAGGAGGAGGAGTTGCTGGTGTTGGAGAAGACTGGCTCTGAGCAGCCAGCACTGACTCCATCATGGCAATCAGTCGAGTGATCTCGTCCTTTAGCTCTCTATTCTCTTGCTCAAGATGTTCCATGATTCTAGAGTGATTGGCGCAAGTATTGTATCGATGAGTCAACTTGGCTGAAGCACAGAAGAAACACCAACGGGTGGTAGCAACAGGCATGGTATAAGTAGCCACCTATGAAATCACTGTCCTCTGAGGAGGAGGAGTTGCAGGAGTTGGATAAGCTTGGCTCTAAGCAGCCAACACTGACTCCATCATGGCAGTCAGTCGGGCGATCTCGTCCTTCAGTTCTCTATTCTCTTGCTCTATATGCTCCATAATTTTGAGACGATTGGCGCGGGTGTTATACTGATGAGTCTGCTTGGCTAAAGCACAAAAGAAACACCAATGAGACATTTGGCGAAAGAGAAACCTGCTTATCCAAATGATGCATGAAATGCAATGCTTATTTATTTTTATTTTTTCCAAAGAACTTACTATATTATTTGCGAATATATATATATATATATATATATATAACAATAATTGCAACAATTTTATATGACCGAAAATCTCTTTTATTTATATAATTGGAAGAATTACACTGAGTACAATTTCAGAAACCAAATGAAAAATACAAGAGAAAAGGAGGCTAGTCATCCTAAGGATCCCTAACAACAATGTCAGAAGATCTGGATGTAGGAGCATACTTTCTTCGAATGCGTTGAATCTCGGTCTTGAAAGAAGCTTTCATCTGAGTCTTCTCGAGGACAAGCTGATCAACAATCTTCTTCCAAGCGACGGAAGTTTAAGGCATGCTAGAAGATGAAACCTTCGGCTCTCTCTATCTCTTTGTCACTCAATCTTCAAGTAACTTAATGAGTTCATCTTTGTCCTTAGACTCTAACTGCAATTCCTCATGCTTCTTGCTCAAAGCACGAAAACGCTCCTGCCACATATCCCTCTCTTGCTTCATCTTGGTGAGTGCATCTTCCAACTCCTCTATATCTTGGTTAGGGAGAGTTAATGGCTCAACCACAACCATAGATATAGGTCTTTCACAAGGATAAGGCATCTTCAACTCCAAAGCTCTCTTCTTTACCCAAGTAGTGTAAGCTTCTAAAGCTACACAATTACACGGACCAAGCTCGGATCTTCCTTTCCTATGCACATTATGCCAAGCATGCACAATCTTCTGCTTCAAATGTTGGGGATCTTTACCCTCTTGATAGAAAATACCTTTTCACAACATGTTATTAGGTTTGTCTCTCAAGGGGAACCCAAGTTGACGACACGCCAAAGCAGGGTTGTGTCATACCCTAATTTTGTCTGGACATTCTTAAATTTTCATAAGTTCGATTTCATTTTCAGTTTGCATTAGTTGTACAACATAACATGTGTTTCATCATAAATAATATCTAAAATATTAGTCGGAATGAATTCTTGAAAATACAGACAAATTGGTTAAATCATCTCTCAAGTACGTGCAAAATCAGTAGGGTAAAAAGTTTCGAAATTAAACTTGCTTACGCCAGTATTATTAATCTATGGTTCGCGTCGTTCAGCCTGGTGTGCTCATTATATTTTTCGACAACTTTTTCAGCTGCATTTTAATCCGTTTGAGCTTTTTAACCGTTGAAAATTTATTTCAAAATTAAAAGAAACGCTGTATTTTTTCAATAAGTATATTTCATGCTAATCATTTTAGTGCATCCGATTTAATTTTTTGAGCAAATTTTCACCTGACTTTTATTCATTTTTAGTCATTTTAATTTTATTCTTTCGTCAAAATATGCAGAAAAAATAAAAAGAATTTTCCATGCTCTTATTTTAATTTTATCATGATTATTTAAAAAGTTGTGAATTTTATTTGAATTAATTGATTTAATCCCATTTAAGCCAATTAAACAATTTAGAAAGGGCATTTTAGTTAGTTACAATTTGTGTTTCTTTCATCTGATCTCAACCGTTAAATCAGAATTAATGAATGGATCCTAGTTGCAATCCTTATCCACTTAGTTTCATCCAATCAAATAATAATAGTACAAATGATTAAAAAAGTGGAATTAAAAAAAGAATAAAAAAAATCTCTCTTCCTTCAATAAGCCTGCCATGGCGGACAGCTGGCAGGGGGCGGGAATGAAAATAAAACACTCTCCCTCTCTCTTCATTACATGGGATTCCAACGGTCACCCACTAGCCTACTCTATAGCTTAGTGAAAACAAAGGAAAAGGAGAAAAGAAAAGAAAAAAATGACAGTCCTCTCTTGGCTCTCACGTGAGTCATCCACTCAAATGTTATTCTCCACTATTGTCCACTCACGGACGAGAAAAAGAAAAAAGACAAAAAAACTCTCTCTGCTAAAGCAAGAGGAGACAGATAATATAAGGTTTTTTTCTTCCTCTTCTCCGAAAAAGGGGGAAACCCCGTCGTTCCTCTTCTTCTTCTTCACGACACGCTCCATACAATACCTCAATCTCCGCCGCTATTCTTCGCCGGATCTGCCACCATCGAACAACTTCCAATCCGAACTCTTTGCCTCAGCCACCACCCTTCACCTTCTTCAAACTTCTTCCGTTCACAACTCTCGTCACAGCCTCTGGCGGACTCCACCACCCTTCGCCTTCTTCAAGCCACTCCGTCAACGACCAGCTCCTACCACCTCCACTACACGCCGCCATACACCAAAACGACAACCACTCATCCGCTATCGACCTCCTTTCTCCGCCGGTCACACACTCACCCTTCACGATACAATCTTGCACCACCGTATCCACTGCTCAAACAGCGCCTTCCTCAGCTCTATTTTCTTCTCCCAGCGACACACACCGCGAGAACCATCGTGACGTATAAATCACCACCTCCGTTCTTCTTCTTCGCACCCTAAACTAGCGAAACCCCATCCCGCCTTCATCTTCGTTCTTCCATTATACCGGAGAAACGGTCCACGCTCATTCTCCATCTGGATACCTTCAACACCGATATCGTCATCGACATCAGCTACAACATATGCCTATGGATCTGAAGACATAATTCTTCATTTTTGGATTTGCTGCTCGTTAGAATTAGCTTATTGTGGGTCATTAACTATAATGTGGAGATTGAACAAAGAAGTAATTTTGGATTCCTCATCTCAGTAACATAATAATCAACGAACACCAACTCATTTGCAGGTCAACGAACCGACATTAGTAATATTTTCATATTGAATATTTTCATGTTGAGCTATTAAGATTACGCTATGGTTGTTGTATCTATTGTTCAAATCTGGGTTGTGTTATATTGTTGTTAATCTTGATTGCTACGCTATAAATAAATTCTATAAGAGAGAGATGGTTTGCTACTTGGGTTTTAATTTCATGGCATTTTAAATTTGGTTAAATTATAATATTAGCATGATGTAACTTTTCTGTCAAATGAGATATTTTTTTCTAGATGGATTTATGTTGCTTTGCTATGAATATTTTATTATGGTGATTCTTATTCCAATTCCGGTGACATTGGACTGTTGTAAGATCTTCTTTGAAGCTGGTGGTATAGTGTAATTTGCAAAATATGTAAATAATTTATTTGGTTTACATTATGTTGCTACTATTTAATCGCGTTGCATTCTTAAATCGGCTTTTAATTTGTGGATTCGACAATTTCATGTCGCAATGCCGCCAAAATTTCAATAAATTAATGGAATATTTCACCGTGTTGTGATCTTACGGATGACATTAATTGTGTTGTCATTTCGTGCAAACCGGTTCTTGAGCATATTTTGTGACTGATTCGATTCAACCTTATAAATCGACATTATCACATATTTTCATTCTCTTAATTAAATTAATTAATCAGTTGGGATTTCGCTTAATTAATTAATTATTATTAACAAATTTTAATTAACATGATTATTTGGCTTAAATAAATAATTTTGATAATTAATCTTAATTAATTTAATTAATCGATTCAAGCAAACATTAATTAATTAATTCGGTTAATTAAAAATTGATTGATTTATTTCACTCCGATCCATCATTGATCCAAAACCACTTAAAAACATGAAATCACACAATTCTCGATTCAATGTCGAGCCCATTTCCAAATGCCCTTGTAAGTCGATCGCTTTTATGCATCGCCATCAACCTCACATAGCTTACTCTTGGGCTTTCTTACAATAAGACCTATTCGGTTATCCGATAATCAATTAGATGATTGATACACTAGTTAAAATTCAATTTATCCTCAAATACCAATTCAAACCTCGATCCGACATCGAGTATTTTCATTCAAATTATTTTTTTTTTAAAAACACCCAATTACAATTAAATACCATTTCATAATAACGAAATGAAAAGGGGGATGGTTTTGAGTTTTCAACTCCTCTCCTCGATTATTTGAATACGAGTTCTCTTACTCGGTTAGTCTAACAATTGTCATTTTTCCACAAACTTATAACTTAATCAAATCATTTTTACGAAAAGGGAGATGGTCTTGAGCCTTCGATTCCTCTCCTCAAATGCTTGGGTATTATTTGTTTTACTCAGCCATTCAAGTACTTATCGTTTATTCTAAAATACATCAACCATACGTAAACCTATTTTCATAATCACTCAGATGAAAAAAGAAAGTGGTCTAGAGTCTTCTATTCCCTTTCCCGATTATTAGGATATGAGTTTTCTTACTCCAATATCCAAGTAATTGTCATCCATTCAAAATACCTTAACTATTATCAAATCCTTTCATAATAAAGGATGAAAAAGGAGATGGTCTAGAGCCTTCGATTCCTCTCCTCGACTATTAGGATACGAGTTGTCTTACTCGACTATCCGAGTAATCGTCATCCGTTCAAAAACACCTCAATTATAATCAAATTCTTTTACAGTTAAAGATGAAAAAGAAAGTGGTCTAGAGTCTTCTATTCCCTTTTCCGATTATTAGGATACGAGTTGTCTTACTCGACTATCCGAGTATTCGTCATCCAATCAAAACACCTTAATTATTATTAAATCCTTTTATAATTAAGGATGAAAATGGAGAAGGTCTAGAGCATTCGATTCCTCTCCTCGACTATTAGGATACGAGTTGTCTTACTCGACTATCCGAGTAATCGTCATCCAAATAAAATATCTCAACACATCAAATCTCTTTCCTATTAACTCAACTTGTCACACCCGTGTGACCAAAACTCCTTTTCAGAAAAAACACTGTTCAATCCCTTCTAACGCGCACAACAAACTAGTGCTTAAGCCTCCGCTGAGAGTAAACAAGCCAACGTTTAGCCTTTAGAATGCGATCTAAACAGTTGTTCACCAAAAGGCACCAACCAACCGTAGTTTCCCGAACTACAATTCTCTAATTTCCTTATTCCATCATAAGGATACGTAGGCACGAGATTACGAGATCTTGGCAAGCACACTAATAAAAAACCTCCCTTTTCCCCCTTTTGAGGTTTCCATCCGTCTCTATTTATCCTTAATTCACTCTAAGAAAACAAACAACATAAGTTAACATTCAAATCACAAATTCAACTAAAAGGTTCCCGTTGAGTACAACGGACGTGAGGGGTGTTAATACCTTCCCCTTGCGTAATCGACTCCCGAACCCGAATATGGTTGCGACGACCATTATTCTATTTTTGAAAGGTGTTATCGATATTTTCCTATTCCTTCATTGGTATAAATAAAGTTCGGTGGCGACTCTGTTCGAACTAATTTTTTCCTCGACCATCGTGAGGGATTGTATTTTTCGAGATAGGGCAGGTTATAGTTGATTCCTCCTTGTGTACCAATGAGAGGCATATTAGAGAGTTCACCACAACAGTCAATAATCTCAAAACTGCTCAAAGAAGGATCATACCAAACTATATCATCATTAGTGAGAGACATAAGTCTCTGAGACCACCGTAGACATTGTTTCTTCTCCACAAAAGCAGGTGTCTGAGGCAAGTGCAAAATAAACCACTTGTATAGAAGAGGAATGCAACAGACAATAGTTTCACCACCTTTAGAGTTCCTTAGATGCAAAGAGAAATACATATCACCCAATAAAGTAGGCACATGATTCCCAATCAAGAAAAGTCTAATGGCGTTAACATCAAAAAATCGTCGATGTTAGGGAACAAAGCTAATCCATATATTAGCAACACAAAGATAGCTTCAAAAGCGTCCATAATACCAGCTTGAGCAAAAGCAGTAGCTTCCTTGATGAGGAAATCAAATGCCAACCTAAATAACCCTCCTTTCTTCGCCCAATGAGCCTCTATCTCAGATTTCTTCAAGTGAAGAGCTTCAGCAATAAGATGAGATCTGGGAATCTCCTCCAATCCACTAAAAGGAACTCTACTAGAAATGGGTATCCCCAAGAGATGAGAATACTCCTCTAATGTAGGCACAAGCTGATAATCTGGGAAAGTGAAGCAACGGTAGAGAGGATCATAGAACTGCACTAGCACACTCAGAAGTCCTTCACCCACATCAGCAAACAAAATAGACAATAGCTTCCCATGACGTTATTTGAAGTCCAAGGGATCTAATACAAAAGATGCTACCTTCCTTAATTATTTCAAGTCGGGACATCTGAAATTGTACTTCTTAGTGTTCCTTCGTCCACAATCCATGGTCTGAAAGATATTGGCAAATAATACCTCACTTCCTTGAAATTTTCGTGTGATGAATGTTATGATGCAAATGAATGCATGAATGCAACAATCACAAATAAGGGATCACACACAAGGAAAGCAAACAAAGGTCAAGGGATGAATCAAGTCATTGTCAAGATCAATCATCCATTTTGCTGGATTATGGCTTACACCTTATCAACACCCAAGTTCTATTGATATTGACAAGACTTGATTGGATCAACCAAGAATCAAGGGTTTGTTGTAAGTCACGAGCATGGAGTATGGGTAAGAACCATCCCAAGGAGTGAACTAAGGATAAAAACATGTAGATCATGTTCTAAAAAGTTCCCATAGTCTTAATTCCATCTATCGGATATTATAGGTTAAGATGACTGACTCATCAACCCATAATATTCTCAAGAGAAACTCGTTTGAGTGTAGTATCGCATAACAACTGTTATCAAGTCTACACTTGAACAGTCTCCGCATTACGTCCTAAATATGCTAAGAGGGGGTAAATGTTCTACGGTCCTCAGCTTCTCGGACCCAAATTAGAGATAGTAATGCCTAACCACAAATACTTGTGTGACATTTCCAAATCCAAAAGAGCATCCACTGAGCAGATGGATCTCAAGCCAACTTGTTAAGGACTACTCCACACAAGTCGAACATGATTATACCATCCTCCTATCTTAATTTCACTCAAGCTCGGGTTAGCACTTATCTCACCACTCAGAGATCACCAAGCACAACAAGCAGATTATATCATACAAATATACATACATCACATATATAAAATTATATACACACAAAAAAGTAGGCTAAACCCACTGGGGACTACTTCCCAGCAGAGTCGCCACTTAATTTTTGTAGCGGGAAATTCATGATCATCAGGCTATTGACAAGCTAGAGATCAAATAACAAGAGTCGCCACCGCGCTTTTATTGTTTCCAAGGGAAAAGGGAAAAGTACGAACAAAACCCAAAAGTAAGAAGTTTTCAAATCAAAACTAATAAAATGCTAGAGATTACAGGTAAGGGGGATGGTTACACAGAGGGAAGGTGTTAGCACCCAAAGTGTCCAAGGTAGTCCTAGGGAGCCCTTTCTTGTGTGCATATGTATTTTTGTATAAATTGATGTTTACAAACAAATAGAATGGGGGATGAGAAAATAATTCATTAATTATATTTTTGTGTTTGACAAGATCTTCGGACTTGTGCCTACGTACCGACATAAAAATGAGGCATCAAAACCTCGTAGTTCGTGATATAATTTTCAAAGTGGATGCTTTGCTTTTAACAAAAATTAGGTTTGAAAGGCACAAAGGCCTAAAAATGGTTTGAATGGGTTAGTTATTTTTGGCTTTTGAAATCTTTAAGTCAAGTATAGTTAAATTTATTTACAAGTTTGATTTAAGAAAATAAGTTTGAAAATGCAATGGCATAAGGCCAAAGTTTCTAATTTATAAAAGTGGTCAAAGTTTGAAAAATAACAAGCACAAGCAAAGAAGCTTTTAAAAGGAGGGAGAGATTTTGAAATTAAAGAGATGGGGAGGAGATGAAGAGACTAATCCTAAGCACAAATTTAAAGTTAAGAGTTGAAAAGATCTGACCAACGAGCTGCAATCCAATAGACAAGAATGTCATATAGAAACCCCAAATTCCCTTGGATATCAAAATCAAGCAACAAACAATGCATACAATATTAACTTGAAGAGCAAGGAATCAAATAAAGATAGCCACATCCAAGCTTTATCCACTCCATGATCTTCTTCAAATTGCCCATGTAGCAGATGAATTCCACAAGTCACAGGTTCAAAATAACAACTTCACAATGATCATGTTGCAGATGAAGTCAGATGGATCTTCAATGATGTATATGATGAAGTTTCAAATTGCAAGCACTTGGTTACATGAAAGTTGCCATTGGCCAAGTCCTTTTGCATAGGGATGTTGCCTAAATTCTAAGTCCAATTGTCCAAGATCAAACCAACAGTCCACACAATAGTTTTTTAGGGTTTTTTGTATCTTATTATGTACATTAATGATTAAAGACCACACAAACAAACAAAATACACACAAACAAGATATATCACACAATATAGTCCAAGTGGACAAAGTGAAAAGGCATTAATATAAATAATTTGAATGGTATGAATAATGGCAAATGAATAGAGCTTAAAAATTAAATTACATTAAGAGTAAATGGCTTGAAATTAAATGTTAGTTGTTAATGAATTAGAAGTTAGTATTGTTTTTTGCTTTTGCTTTTCATTTTAAGTCATTCTTTAGAGAATACTCAACCCACTTATCACAAGCATGGACCCTTGAACCAAGAGATCTTCCAAAGGAAGGAAAAAAGGCCAAGTTTCCACATAATACCATGAAAGAGGGGAGACTTATAATCTCACTAACTAGAATGCTATGCCTTTTTGGTGTCAAAAATTTAGCGCTATGTTAAGCAATAGTAATTGGACTTATGTAGAAGTCACAACTATTTGAGGTCGGGCAATAGAATTTTGGTGTTAATGCATGTTAGAGACGTAGTATAATGGACTATGCTCATGAAACATACCACACACAAAAAGAATATGCAAAATAGGTGGCCTAATCTCATCCATACTTATGTTGATTTTGCAATCAACTAGCCTTAGGATTTAGAGATATCATAGACCAAATGAAATAGATGAATAAAGAAGGGGAGTTAGATGAAGAGGGAGGGGAATAAGTCAAAACTCAAATTGGTCAAAGGAGGACTTTTACCAAATTAAGATCATTCATTCATTTTGGGAGATGGAATGTATATTCTATCAATCCCCTGAATCCAATGATCTTAACCTAACAAAGTCAAATAAACCTTGACCAAGGCCCAACAACACAAGTCAAACTTATACAAATCATCAAGATAGCTCAACACAATTATTTGGCATTTATTCAATTTAAAAATACTAAAAATAATGCATTAAATTAAATATGGTTTGTCAAATTCCTAAAATCTCAACAAAATACCAAAGAAATGGCCATGAGATTTATCATAGGTCAAACAAGGTCAAAGGACCTTGGAGAAAAAATTTCATAATTTTTGGAGACTTTAAAGTATTTTTTAACAATTAAAAATATTCATAAAATCAATTAAATTATGAAAAATATTAATAATGATCCCAAAAATAATTTTAATTCAAAATATAAAAGAGGAATTTATTTAAAAAAATTTGGTGAAACTCTCATATTTTTTAGATCAATATTAAAATTAATATGAATTAATGAAAATCAAATGAAATAAAATGAAAATCAAAAAGTCAAAAAAACGTGGACCACTTGATCTCCCTCATTAATTGAGGTGGCAGATCAAGTGGACATGAGCGCACGTTCCAACATACACCTGGTCAACTGTTCCACACGCGTGGTAATTACTTTGAGAGCTCAGGATTAAAAATTTTCAAATGAGATCAATGGCTTAGAACCTGTCCAGCACACCACCGGCGGTGGACCTCCGGTCACCTTCTCAGGCGAGGTCCACCGGACTGGTTCACTCATCACCATCAAGAAAATGAAAAAAGAGGACACTATCTGAAAGAAAAAAATATATATAAACTATCTGACCTCCATTTCAACTAACTCCAAATATATATAAAGATATGAGGAGTTGAATTTTGAGGTGTGTCAACTGAGTTACTTCAATTTGACCTCAAAGCAACTTAATCTTCTTGCCTACATTGGTAGGACTTCATACAACCAAAGTTCCAAGAGAATTGATGAGAATTGAGTGAGAATCGAAGAGAAGAAGATTTCTGAAAATTATTGGTGTAAGCCCTAGAGGCCAATACTTTTGGTACTTGTATCGAATTATTTATTAATAATAAAAAGGCTTTTTCTTTATTATGTTTGTTTAATAAAGTCCCTAGAATAGCTAGTCCGTTTAATGTATCAAGTGTGACTTAATCATGAGATCACATTAAACATAAGGACATTATTCTTAAAGTATTCGTAGTCGAGTTTTATTGTGAAGTGGGATAACATTAAAGCATTAAGACTATTATGTATATAAACTGATGATCACATCTCATGGATCATGGATAAGGAGTTATCAAGTCTTAAACATAGGTATGAATATTAAGAGTAATATTTATACTGGATTGACCCGCTATGAGAATACTATATAGAATGTTATGCAAAGTGTCATAAGTTATTCTCATGGTGATAATTGTGTATACCACCCTTCGACCTGAAACCACTATGGACCCTAGATGTAGAGTTCAGTGCCTTATTGCTGATCAAACATTGTTCGTAACTTGATGACCATAAATACAGTTGATGGGTACTCCACGAAGCATGCAAAGGGACATGAGTGACCTAGACGGAATTTATCCATCCTGCGTAACAGGATAAAAGTCTATGGGTCCAATATTGAACTGGACAAGGATGACACGGTTTATGCCTTGTGTTCAATATAGACATAAGGGCAAAAGGGTAATTGTACACATAAGTATTATCACAAAAAGATTTGTCAGATCACATGACATCTTCGTGTCTTGGGTAGCAGTGACCGGGCAGCGCACCCCTGGCTAACTCTGCGTAGTGTGATCGGTCCCCGAAATTTAATTTGGTTTTAATTAATTAAAAGAATTAAAATTAATAATAATAACGTGTTTATTATTATTGTCTTGTGGTGATCGGTTATGGCCTTAGTTTTCCTTTATTTTGTTTTGGGTTTTTAAAATACAACCTGCGTGTCGTGCCTCTACTTTAATCTCTTAATGTGACTTCTTTTCTCATCTCACTCCCTCATATGTAAAACGAGTTTCTTTTATGTAATGTAATGTTATGAAGAAAGAGAAGAATTCAATATCATAGGAGAAAAACCTTGAAAATCTTGCTTGGAGAAACTTAGATCGTTATTAGGTTAGCTTAGGTTCTCTCATTGGCTTGGGAGAACAATTGCGCTAGGGGCCATAATTGTTTCATTATGTATGTTGATGCATGTGAATGTATGTTGATGCATGTGAGAGACGATTTATATGATAAATAAGCCAGTGAGATCAGAATAATTGCAAATTCCCTCAAATTAAATATTAAGTTTATGATTTCCAAGTTTTAGCACTCATCAAGACTAGTATCGAATAATGTAGGTTTCGCCTACGCGAGGTGCATGTTCTATATTAGTAAGGTCCGATGGGATAATTGTAATATCCAATTGCTAAAACAATGGGTCAAACTTAACTAAACAAATTATAATAAGATTATATATGTTTAGAAGCAAGAGTTGGAAATGATCCATGTGATGGATTGGAATAAGGAGTTATTCACCCAACTAAAATATTCGAGAGTTGTATTAGATACAATTGCAAGGATTTCCTACCTAAATAACCTAGTTTTGTGTGATGCGCCTACGCGGACTTAAAACAAAGTGAAATATGGATCTCGACCCACTAGAAAATCTTCCAATGGGATTTTCCGAATCAAATGGTGAGGGTCATTTATTTTGAATAAAATAGTGGAAGCATATTTAATTAAAGGCCTAATTAAATATGTTATTGATACTTATATTTTCATTATTTTCATGTAGATTACCATGACAACAAACACTTCTAACAACATTTTGCGATCAATCCTTGACAAGGAAAAAATGTCTAGGACAAATTTTCTGGATTGGCACCGAAATCTGAGGATTGTCCTCAAACATGATAAAAAGTTGTATGTCTTGGAGAAACCTGTTCCTGAAGAGGAACCTCCTAGTTCTGCACCTAAGGCAAAAAAAGATGCTTATAAGAAGCATGTCGATGATGCCAATGAAACTGCTTGTCTCATGCTAGCTACCATGAACTCAGAGTTGCAAAAGCAACATGAGAACATGGTAGCGTTCGATATGATCGAACACCTGAAGATGCTCTATCAAGAGCAAGCAAGGCATGAAAGGTTTGAAGTTTCAAAATCCCTTTTTCAAGGCAAGTTAGCTGAGGGAGTGATCCGCTGTCGCGCGCGGATCAAAACGAGTAATTTTGTAAAAAACATAATACAGCGACAATTAAACTCGGATATCGTCTCAAGGATTCTTGTTTGTAATAATTAAACGTAATCGAATGGGGGGTTGATTTGGTGTTCAATTACAAAAATGCAGAAAATAAGTGATTATGAAAAGTGATTATTTGAATAAGCTGAAACGAATCAACCCACTATATCATCTTCCGACTTATCATTGATCCCTATAAAATTCCAATTCCCTAAACGAGTCTGGTCCTATTCGATTACAAAAGCTACTGACAAGCGCAATAACAATTATACGAAGTATGCCCCTGAATTCCGAGTAAAGCAAACGGATTAAAACTATTGCGAATTAAGCAAACGCAATATGATCGAACGCGATAATGCAAAAGCTACACTAATCACGAAATTGATTCAAAAGCAAACAACAATCAAATTAAAGAATTCTATCATGTAAAAACAATTAAATTAAGCAAGTAATTGTGATTATAGATATAATTCAAAGGAACAGATTAATGGAAAATTATAAAAGAACCTCAAAGTGGCATCCGATTACAGTGAATTGATTCTTGGGAAATTAGTTCTCCATAGTCATTCTTTGCAAGCTCTCAAATTCGTACATGAACCGTGATTTTCCCGTTCCCCCCTCCAATGGTGTACGGCTACTAGGTATATGGAAAACAAGGAATTTGGTTTACAACCCAACTGGGTCGAAAATATAACTCAGGCCCACAACATGACCCAACACTAAAATAAAATTCTAATGCTGTAACTTGAAACGAAATTCTGGAATTTTGAGCTCCGAATCTGACTTCGACTCCAACACGAAAGTCGTAGCTCTCTCTCTTAGCTTTCCGGCGATTTTTGGAACGCCTCAAACGGATTCCCGGAACACCAGTTATGATCGTTTCCGTGCAGACTGCTAAAGCTGAAAAATAAGTGCAAAAATTAAATTAAACTAAAAATAAAATAAAATATGAAAACATAATAAAATATAAAAATAAACAAAATAAAATAAAGAAATGTCTAAGTAAAAAGTAGGAGAATTGTGCATAAATATGCACTTATCAAATTCCCCCGGACTTGAACTTTTGCACTCCGAGCAAAATTGAAATAAAACAAAGAAAGCACACACACATCAATAGCTACTCATTCCAGGCTACAAGTCTTCTTCGGTTAAGTTTGCATTGATAGGTACTAATCTTGCACACTAAGGATATTGTAAGAACACTAATCCACAGTTATGCAAACATAAACCTCCTGAATACACAAATCAACTCGAATCATATTATTATACTAAAGCCTAACTTACTCATCCTTCTTTTGCCCTTTTTCATTCAGGCGCAATCACATTAAGCCCGTTATCTCCACACACTCATAGCAAGGCGACCGATTAGTGACTCTGATCCTTTTCTGCACGGGGTTCTGGTACTTAAGTGGCATAACCCTTTGCTTACTCACTTGTAGTTGCGGGGGATCGGACCGTAATTCGCCCTACCAAGTTCAGCACCAGAAACCGCTGAACCAACTAACAACGAGTCAAAAACTTTTTTTTTTGAAGGTTCTACAACCGTTGGGTTAAGTGACCGGGTGAGGGTCACCAAACTTTGAAGGTGCATTCATTTATTTTTTTCTCTTTTTTTTCTTTTTCGGAACACTCACTTATATTCATCGGCTTCCCTGCGTAGAGTGTGTGTGAGATGGTGCTGACTGCTGAAATAAACTACTCAAGAGCTGTCAGAGAATGAGAATTTAAGGCTAAAACATAATAAAAATTCAACTCAATTTCCATATGCAGGAGACTTACGGTGTTAAAACAATACCGATCTTGTGAATTTTTCTCAAGTCTCCGCAAACTCGACTCAAAGTAATCTATAGCCTAAAACTTTCAAGAAGATGCAATTTTTTTAGAAAGAAAACAAAAACAAAACAAAACAAAGAACAAAAACAAAGAAACTAAAGTATTCCCTCCCCCACACTTAAAATATGCATTGTCCTCAATGAAAGAAACAAACATAAAATAAGAGAGAGAAGAGAGAGGAAAGAACACACCCGATTAGTCAAGGAGGATAGGTGATCACATAAGCAGCCTTTCCCAAAGAGATATATTCTACATTTTCTTCTTCCAAAGTGGGGCTGTCATGGAATAACTTTGGGTAATGTCCATTGAACTTGAAATTTTTATTAGTATCTTCGCCTTTTATTCCAGGATCAAAGAATCTTCTAAAAGTAAAAGTGTCAAATGGACACGTGAAGGTGATCTGATCTGGAATGTCAGCCAATGTCCAACCAAATGCCTTTTTATGCTTCCTTAAAACCTGCAAAAGCTTATTTTCTTGATCGAAATCAAGGTTAGAAGAAATTATAGCCGGTAGTTTTTTATTCATCTCTAAATAAGCATATTTCATATTTTTAGGAAGTTGCTTCAGCTCGAGGGAAGGTGGCTTCTCAATAGAAGGAGTGTTTGGGGAAGCCGGGATGTCAAGAGCTTTATCTACATGAATAACTTTATTTGCAACCTCATCTGTAGTAAGAATATCAACTTGCAAGGCAACCTCAATTTCAGCACAAACAGAGCAAATTTTAGTTTCAGTACAAATATCACAAGAATAAACATCATCAAAACCAGACAATGATGGAAAATCAGATGCAAATAAATCACTACAAGTATCATCAACAATTTCAGAAATCAAATCTATTTGAAAAATAGAATGTTCTTCCAAGGGTTGTTGGTTTGATCCTTGAGCTTGCTGCATGGCATTCACCAAAGTGGCAAGCTGCCCAATCTGTGTTTGCAAAGTCTTTAAAGTAGAACCTACTTGTTGTTGAAACTGGAGATTATTTGCAGCCATTTGTTTGACAATATCTTCTAGTGAAGGTCCAGAGCACACAACCTCAAATTCCTTCAGATGCTCATGCGGATCCTCACCTGCAAGACCACTAAACCTTGGAAACAAGTGTATTAAACCAGATTTCAATTCAAAATGAGTGTCAGCTTCAGGATATTCAATACACATGCCATTATAATTCACATCAGGGACAACTAACTGCCTTAAAGTTCTTTGGTCAGCCATAGTCAAAAACAAACACAATGAAGGAAAACGATTAAAATAAAATTAGAAAAATAAACTAACACCGAAATTAATCTAATGACGTTAATTAAGAATTTTGAGAATTTTTTCAGATTTTTTTAAAACTACCAAAACCGAAAATAAATCATAAAAAATAGAAAAATAAGGAATTTCGGTTTTTTAGGGCGGCATCCACTATTTATTCCATAAATAGAGGCTTTTGATTACTGATTTTTTCCTAATGAATCGACAAAAAATCAAAATAATCTGAGTCAATTTGTTTAAAAACAGATTTTTTTTCCCTAAACCGCAAAAAGAAGACCAATACGTAAGTTGGACGAAACTGCGAGGAAACTAGGACCTATACGCTTAGACACTAAACCTATGACTCTAAAAACGATTAAAAGAAACAAGAATGCCCGGCAACGACGCCAATTTGATCCGCTGTCGCGCGCGGATCAAAACGAGTAGTTTTTCAAAAATGTAGTTTAGCGACAATTTGACTCGGATTATCGTTCTCACAAGGATTCTTGAATGAATTAACCAATGATAGTAACGACTAATAGGGTTTTGGTTGGTTTATGATTCAATTAAAAAAATAGATTAAAATAAGTGATTATTGAAATAAGCTGTAGCAATAATTTACTGATTCGGTCTTTGCCTATCATCGACTATCGTAATTCCAACCGCAGATTAACTATTCCTATTCGATTATAATATCAACTGACAAGCGCAATTAATAGTATAAGTTGTATGTTCCTATTATCCGAATTAAGCAAACGGGATTAAGTTTCATGAATTAAGCAAACATGAATTAAACGGACTCGATAACGAATTAAGCAAACGAAATCGTGACTATAGTTAGGATCACACAATCAATCGGATTAAATCAATATAGCATATGTAAATCGGATTAAGCAAACAAAATACATATATTAATATTGAAAGGAATAAAAAACCTGAATAAGAATTACTAAAATCTCAAGGTATCGGAACCCGAATACAGCAAATTGTTTGGATCGATCAGTTCTTCATGAGAATTCTTGCCAAAGCTTTCAAGTATTTCGTGAATAGTGATTTTCCCGTTCCCCCCTCCAATGGTGTACGGCTACTAGGTATATGGAAAACAAGGAATTTGGTTTACAACCCAACTGGGTCGAAAATATAACCCAGGCCCACAACATGACCCAACACTAAAATAAAATTCTAATGCTGTAACTTGAAACGAAATTCTGGAATTTTGAGCTCCGAATCTGACTTTGACTCCAACACGAAAGTTGTAGCTCTCTCTCTTAGCTTTCCGGTGATTTTTAGAACGCCTCAAACGGATTCCCGGAACTCCAGTTATGATCGTTTCTGTGCAAACTGCTAAAGCTGAAAAATAAGTGCGAAAATTAAATTAAACTAAAAATAAAATAAAATATGAAAACATAATAAAATATAAAAATAAACAAAATAAAATAAAGAAATGCCTAAGTAAAAAGTAGGAGAATTGTGCATAAATATGCACTTATCAGGGAGCCCCTGTAGGTCCCCATGTGCTCAAGATGATTGGGTATGTGGAAAACCTTGAGAGGTTGGGTTTTCCCCTCGGAAAGGAACTTGCGACTGATTTGATCTTGCAATCGTTGCCAGATAGATTTAGTCAATTTGTCCTAAATTTCAATATGAATGATATGGACAAATCTCTTCCTGAACTGCTAGCCATGTTAAGAACTGCTGAGCAGAATCTGAAGTCAAAAGGGAAGTATATTCTGATGATCGGAAATGGAAAGAGACAGAACAAAAGACCCACCAAGCAGGGTGATAAAGGGAAAGGCAAGGAAGTTGCCAAACCCAAACCCATTGTTGCTTCTTTGAAGCCTAGTGGAGGCATAGCAAAGGAAGGCACCTACTTCCATTGCGATAAGACCGGACACTGGAAGAGAAACTGCCCAAAGTACCTGGAAGATAAGAAGAATGGAGTAGAGACTTCAACTTCAGGTATTTTGTTATTGAAATTAATTTATCTACTTCTGCATCATGGGTATTAGATACTGGATGCGGTTTTAACATTTGTACCAATGTGCAGGGGCTAAAAAGGAGTAGAGATTTGGCAAAAGGTGAAGTTGACCTACGAGTTGGCAATGGAGCAAAGGTTGCTGCTTTAGTCGTAGGAACTTATGTATTGACCTTACCTAGTGATTTAATAATTCAGTTAGAGAACTGTTATTATGTACCTGCAATTAGCAGGAATATTATTTCCGTTTCTTGTTTGGACAAGTTTGGTTTTTCATTTATAATAAAGAACAATTGTTGCTCAATTTATTTGAATGATATATTCTATGCTACTGCACAAATGAACAATGGACTATATGTCCTTGATCTTGAAATGCCTATTTATAACATTAATACTAAAAGGATGAAACCTAATGAGTTAAATCCAACTTACCTTTGGCATTGTCAATTAGGCCACATAAATGAGAAACGCATTTCCAAACTCCATAAAGATGGACTCTTGGACTCTTTTGATTATGAATCATATGAGACATGCAGATCTTGTTTAATTAGAAAGATGACAAAATCTCCATTCACAGGAAAAGGTAAAAGAGCTAATGATCTTTTGGCCCTCATACATACTGATGTATGTGGACCACTGAACATACCAGCCAGAGGAGGTTTTCAATACTTCATCACATTTACTGATGATTTCAATAGATATGGTTATGTGTATTTAATGAAACACAAATTAGAGTCCTTTGAAAAGTTCAAGGAATTCAAGAATGAAGTACAAAACCAACTAGGTAAGAATATTAAAACTCTTCGATCAGATCGAGGTGGTGAGTATTTAAGCCTAGAGTTTGATGACCATCTGAAAGAGTGTGAGATCATATCCCAACTTACTCCTCCTGGAACACCCCAATGGAATGGTGTATCTGAGAGAAGAAATCAAACCTTGTTAGACATGGTCCGATCCATGATGAGTCACGCCGATCTTCCAAACTCCTTTTGGGGACATGCATTATTGACAACAGCTTACACACTTAACTGTGTTCCATCCAAAAAGGTTGAGAAGACACCATATGAGATATGGAGTGGTAAGAAACCACATATGTCTTACGTGAAGATTTGGGGTTGCGAAGTTTATGTGAAACGAAAAATTTCAACTAAGCTTGAGCCCAAATCTGACAAATGCTTATTTGTGGGGTATCCTATAGAAACAAGAGGGTATTACTTATACAATCCTTCTTAGGGCAAAGTGTTTGTCGCTCGAACTGGAGTTTTCCTAGAAAAGGATTTTATTTCCAAAGGAATCAGTGGGAGGAAAGTAGAGTTTGAAGAAATTCAAGAATCACAAAGCATTGATACACCTATGGAGAAATTAGAGCAGGAAACACAAGTAGTTGTGGAAGAGCAACCTGCTCAAGTAGAACAAGACCAGCGTAGGTCAAGCAGGATACGTCACCTACCTGAGAGATATGGATATCTCATAACTGATCAAGGTGATGTATTACTCATGGATCAAGATGAGCCTGTGACCTACCAAGAGGCCATAACTGGTCCCGAGTCTGAGAAGTGGCTAGAAGCCATGAAACCTGAAATGGATTCCATGTACACAAACCAAGTTTGGACCTTGGTAGAGCCTCCTGTAGGAGTTAACCCTATACGATGCAAGTGGGTCTTCAAAAAGAAGACTGACATGGATGGTAAGGTACATACCTATAAGGCAAGACTGTTTGCAAAAGGATATAAACAAATTCATGGGGTTGACTATGATGAAACCTTTTCACCAGTTGCAATGCTTAAATCTGTTCGGATTTTACTTGCTATCGCTGCATATCATGATTATGAAATATGGTAAATGGATGTCAAAACTGCTTTCCTTAATGGGAATCTTCTTGAGGATGTGTACATGACACAGCCTGATGGATTTGACATACCAGAAGAAGCCCAAAAGATATGTAAGTTACAAAGATCAGTCTATGGATTGAAGAAAGCCTCCAGAAGCTGGAATCTTCGTTTTGATGAAACAGTAAAACAATATGGATTCTTCAAGAACGAAGATGAGCCTTGTGTCTACAAGAAGGTTAGTGGGAGCATGACCATTTTCCTGGTATTATATGCAGATGACATATTACTCATTGGAAACAATGTCCCTACCCTACAACAAGTAAAGTCTTGGTTGGGGAAATGCTTTTCTATGAAGGACCTAGGTGAAGCAACCTATATATTAGGAATCAGAATCTATAGAGATAGATCACAAAAACTGCTTGGCCTAAGTCAGAGTACGTACATAGACAAAGTGTTGAGACGCTTTAATATGCATGATTCCAAGAAAGGATTCATACCTATGCAACATGGCATGTGTCTATCAAAAACACAATCCCCTTCAAATAAGGAAGAAATGGATCACATGAATAAGATTCCCTATGCATCTGCAATAGGATTTATCATGTATGCCATGTTATGTACTCGACCAGATGTCTCGAATGCTTTAAGTGCAACGAGTAGGTACCAATCTGATCCTGGTGATGCTCATTGGGTAGCTGTCAAGAATATCCTTAAGTATTTGAGAAGGAGTAAGGACTCATTCTTGATATATGGAGGTCAGGAAGAGCTGGCTGTAATTGCATACACTGATGTTAGCTTCCAGACAGATAAGGATGACTTTAGATCATAATTTGGTTATGTGTTTTGCTTAAACGGTGGCGCTGTGAGTTGGAAAAGTTCAAAGCAAGATACAGTTGCTGATTCTACAACTGAGGCCGAGTATATTGCTGCCTCAAGTGCAGCAAAGGAAGTTGTTTGGATCAAAAATTTCATTAGTGAACTTGGCATAGTTCCTAGCATTGTGGATCCCATTGGTCTCTATTGTGATAACAATGGTGCTATCGCACAAGCTAAGGAACCTAGATCTCACCAACGATCCAAACACATACTTAGGCGTTATCACCTCATTTGAGAGATAATAGATAGAGGAGATGTGAAAATATGCAGAGTACCTACACTTGACAATATTGCTGACCCACTGACAAAGCCTCTTGCGCAGTAAGAGCATGATGGCCATACTAGATCTATGGGCATTAGGGGTATGCCTGATTGGCTCTAGTGCTAGTGGGAGATTATTGGTGTAAGCCCTAGAGGCCAATACTTTTGGTACTTGTATCGAATTATTTATTAATAATAAAAGGCTTTTTCTTTATTATGTTTGTCTAATAAAGTCCCTAGAATAGATAGTTTGTTTAATGTATCAAGTGTGACTTAATCATGAGACCACATTAAACATAAGGACATTATTCTTAAAGTATCCATAGTCGAGATTTATTGTGAAGTGGGATAACATTAAAGTATTAGGACTATTATGTATATAGACTGATGATCACATCTCATGGATCATGGATAAGGAGTTCTCAAGTCTTAAACATAGGTATGAATATTAAGAGTAATATTTATACTGGATTGACCCGCTATGAGAATACTATATAGAATGTTATGCAAAGTGTCATAAGTTATTCTCATGGTGATAATGGTGTATACCACCCTTCGACCTGAAACCACTGTGGACCCTAGATGTAGAGTCGAGTGCCTTATTGTTGATCAAACATTGCCCATAACTGGATGACCATAAAGGCAGTTGATGGGTACTCCACGAAGCATGCTAAGGGATATGAGTGGCCTAGATAGAATTTATCCATCCTGCGTAACAGGATAAATGTCTATGGGCCCAATATTGAACTAGACAAGGATGACACAGTTTATGCCTTGTGTTCAATATAGACATAAGGGCAAAAGGGTAATTGTACACGTAAGTATTATCACAAAAGGATTTGTCAGGTCACATGACATTTTTGTGTCTTGGGTAGTAGTGATGTGTTGCTAGATACCGCTCACTGTTTATTATGTTAAATACGTGATTTAATATAATTGCGAATGCCGCGAAAACCTACAGGGTCACACACAAAAGGACAGATTGATGAGAGATAGAGTAACTAAGGAATATCGTAATGTATGGTGCACTTAAGTGAATTGTAGAACCTCGTAAGGTACGGTGTACTTAAGTAGAATACGAAATATGGTAAGGCACCACGCGCTTAAGTGATTTTGGCATATTATAAGATATGGGCCACATACACTTAAGTGGGATTTTTAGCTTGCAACCCACACAAGTGGTTTTATAAATAGAACCCTTGTGCAGAAGCATTTATGCAGTTACAATTTCGTTTCTCTCTCTCTCTCACTCAAAGCCTTCATTGTAGCAGCTAGCACTGAGATTGAAGGAATCCGTTGGTGTGGACTGAGTAGAGGCGTTGTCATCGTTCAACGTTCGTGATCGCTCCATAGATCTGCATCAAAGGTTACAATCGCCACAAGAGGTAACGATTCTATCATTGATCATGCCCATTCGTAAGGATCACTAAAGGAGAAATTTTAAATTCCGTTGTGTTATAGATCGCTCTTCTCCTTCAATTTTATCATGTTCCCATTTGATATTATCTTCAGATTCACTGGCTTCTAATAAAAGATGATTGAAGCATGAAGTGAAGAAGTAGAGAGGTAGATTCAAAAACTTCATAACCTTGGGTCAGAACCTTGACAGCGTCAGTAGTCTAGCTTGAGTTCTTTAGTATCTTCAGAATCTTCAGAGTCTTCAGAATCCTCAGACAGAACCTTGATAACTTCGATCGTCTGTCTTGAGATCTTCAGAATCTTCAACTACATAACACAACTTCAGAAGTTTGTCATTCTTCAGAAGTTTGGTGATTAGAGTCATGTCCAAAAGCAAGAACTAAGAGAACATTGTAGCAGCAATATAAAGTCTCTTAAGAAGCTTCTGATGGGTGAAATAACATAGAAGCAGAAAGAACATTGCAGTAGCAATATTGACGTATTTCAGAACTTCTAATTGCATCGTAGAAACGGGTTTGGAACGCAAAATTTTGAAACTGATAATGTTGCATGATCGGGAAAATAGCAAGTTTACTATTTTGCCTTTTATAGTAATAATGGGGAAATTCCCCGAATGTCGATCTCAAGGACTGCACGTTAATATTGATTTAAATTATCATTTAATTAAACAAAAAGTATTAATTTGGTTTTTGAGTGTAATAATAATAAAAGTAAAGGTAAAGAAATATGAAAATAAGGGTTTATAGAGAAAAAGGAACAAAGTCAGGGAAGGTGTATGATTTATCCCTGTAACAACTCTGAGTTACTATTGCATCAACAAATATCAATTACTACCAGTTCTCAAGGGTATTTTCTCCCAAGTCCTTGGTGAGAAAACCTTTAATCAATCTACCCCAATTCCTATGTCAATAGCCAATTAGGGTGAAGTTAAGCTGTATAATATCAAGAATGCTCTGGTTCATATAGGGTATCCCTAGTCCTATGTGATATCTACTATAGAGTAACCTTATGAAAACCTTATCAATGGTGGTTCAGCCTAATTGACAATCACAAATCAATCTCAATTGGTCCGAAAGAGAAAGCAATAAACACATCAAAAGGTTACCGAAAAACAATATTATAAATGCAAATGTAAACTCAAATTCATTACAATTCTAAATCAGGGACACCCCCTAGCATTGGGGGGTTTAGCTACTCATATCGTTTAAAACAAATTCAAGATAAAAATTACACATTACAAGTAATTGGATGACTTTGATCTTCAATCGCTCCCACTCATGAATATCTTCAGCTCTCCAAATGCCTTGATCTCTGTAATACTTGATTGCTTCACAATACTGTGTTTTGCAGTATTCTAAGATGATTTTTCCTTTGGCAGAAGACCTCCTTTTATAGTGAAAATTCCCAGCAGCAGTTGGACAAGTCCAAAGATGTCTCTAAAAAGCCCGACGGATAAAAAGCCCGAGAAAACTGGAACTTTTGGGCTTGGGCTGACACGGACCATGTCAGTTGACACGGCTGGCCGTGTCAGCCTACTGTTTAAGCTAACACGCCCATGGCAGGGGTGACACGGTTGAGGGCACTGCCTGACACGGGTGGCCGTGTCAGGCTACTGTTTTCTTCACTTGTCTTCCCTTGCCCTGACACGGCCCGTGTCAGGTGACACGGGTGGCCATGTCAGGCCTCCTGTACCGGGGTTTTCTGCTCCTTTGCGTGCCGGAATCTCACACTGTCCTGTTCTGAGTTTTCCGGTTCTTCTACCTGGATCTGTCGGACAAAAACACAGTTGTCCCACGCATAAAATCACGATAATAAAAAGTAAAACATAACAAATATTAAAAATGCGTAAATAAAATGATGGAAGTAAAACTAACTCGAAATGTACCATAAATGCTTGCACAGTGTGTCAAATGTCTCTGTTTTGCGTCAGATCAGTAATGAAAATTCAATGTAAATGGTGACTAATCGCAACCCCAAACTTAGCTCATTGCTTGTCCCAAGTAATGTTTCATGATCACTCCCCCGAATTCTTCATGTTTTCCACCACTGCTGAGATCATTCGCTAACGTCTTCCCTTTTCCTTCCACAAGTCCTGCCTATCCTCGTAAGTCATTATTCACACTTCCACTTTAAAGCACTGTTTCACCTGTCAGCTTATTTCACATTTTCACCAATTCTCTCGGGGTAAGCTGTTTACACTCATAATTCAAAGTATGCAATATCACTCACAAGTTTGAATAGTCTCTCTTTTCTCATCACCTACACATAACATACACACTTTTGAGGTCTTTCGGGTTGTAGCTTGACTGGGGTTAGGGTATGGATAAAAAGAAGGAAAACAAGTGGCTTTTGGTTCAGAGTCGATGTTACATCCTGTGCTTGTTTCTTTTATTTCCTCGGTTTTCTTTTCTTATTTCTTTTTCACCGAGTGCCCTTCTCCGTGCTTCTTTCTTTTGAATCGTCGAGTTGTCAAATTTTTACTTTTCTTTCTTTTTCTCGATTCATCATTTTTTTTTATTTTTCTCTTGTTTTTGCACTTTCTTGGGCTTTGAGAGCGTTTGGGGTTTTTACCCCAAACTTAGCTTTTCAACAAGCGTTGAATGCATTATCATGACTCTGAACAGGGTGAGGAAATGTTTTGGCCAACAGTTACATTTATGGTGTTTAGACAAAAAAAATGGATATAGGCTCAAAGGGGGTTAACAAGGGATATAATTATTCGGGATGGCTAGAAAGGCTCGGGTTTAATTACAAACAACGTGCCTCAGTGTGTGTATCATGCAGTGACAGTCCCAGAGAGTCTACGCAAATTTAGAGTGATAAAGACAAACCTGAATGACGCTCATGATGATTAATGTGTTTGGCTTTTTATGACTCACTTGGTTTGGTTCAACTTTGACAGGATCCACAGTGCTCATTAATTTGGTGTGATTTCTTTCTTACTTCGGAATGTGCAGGATACTCGTGTCGGTTAAGCTGTATATGTTGCGTCCGATCTTTACTTTCAGCAGTGTCACTTTCTGGGGAGATCCTTCACAACAAGCCATAGTGAGTGGTGTGATCCTTTCATCCACTCTAAATCGTGATCATTACTCTTTCCAACCTGTCAACACAGACTTGACACACTTGCAGCATAATGTACCTTCAACCGACAAATTAAATCTAGAATACAAAAGTAAAAAGTAAAAATAACACAATAACCAAATACTAATAAAAGACATAAAATCTCCCCCACACTTGAACTCAACATTGTCCACAATGTTTTTGAACAAGCGCGGAGGAGGTTACTCACAGGGTCCTACTGAGGAGGTGGTTGTGGTAAATGCAACATCAACTGTCACATCATGCTGCTCATCTCATCCAACATCGCTCCCTGACGGGCTTGCTCGATGCCTTACCGTTGTTGTTCAGTCCTCAAGTCACCTATCTCGGTCTGTACCCAGCTCCATTGGTCAGTTGGCCAAGATGATGAACCCGCCGCCTGTTGGATGGGTTCCTGATGCTATGGAACAAACTGCTCAGGAGGTGCTTGAGGATCTTCCTCTTCTATTTCTGTTCCTTCTGCCTGGTCATCCACAAATTGCTCAACTGCAGTAAAATGGTCAGTTTCGTGGCCTTCATCCGCATCGGGATCGACGCTCACATACAACCAATTAGCACAGTCAGTAATAGCAACTCTGTCCAGATCCGGCAGAGCGATGATAAACCTCTTATGGATAAGTACGGAATAGTAAGTAAGAGCAACAACAATCGTACCTTGGGAAATTAGAGCAGACATGTCAATTTTTGTGTTACTTGCAATTGGCGTGTCCTCGAGAAAAACAGCTTGATACCCGAAATGCAATGCAATTTGGGTGATCATTCCCCCTACGGATATGCCTCCGGAGTTTGCTTGGCCGACTCTGCCCAGGTAGTCTGCTGCAAAGGCGGCTACATTGATGGCTTTGGATTGAGCCATCGAGTACATAAAGAATAGCTCTCTTTGAGTAGCTACCCCAGTGCTATTGCCTCTTCCAAACAGGGTATAGGCTAAACCTTTTTGGGCGTACCTGAAACATGGATTCTGGATGCCCGAGGCTTTCGCACCTTGGAGGAGTAATCCATCCTCCCGGTGATGGCGATCCAGAAATCCTTAGGTGAGAACCCATCTGAGACCGCTCCAGGTCCGTTCAGAGGGAGTCAGAGTATTGCAGCTAACTTCTCAACAGACAATTCATGATAATTGTTAAACAACCGGAAATGTAAGGTGCCAAAATAATATCTGGTTGTGTCAATCCACCGTTTTTCCAGCTGGAATTCCAACGTGCTGAGGAACTCGAGAGTAATGCGTTCGTAGGTCAGCGCTTCCAAACTCATGAACTTGAGCATTCCCAAAATATGGAACATTCGTTCTACCTCAATTTTCAGCCCCAGAGCGTTCAGAGTATGCTCACACATATACCTTGTCGGCGTGAGTTTGCGCTTCCGGTGAATTTGGTATCGCCGTTCTTGTTCCGGATTGTCAAACACGATGTTGTGTGGATTTAGATTCCGACTCGGGTGCTTCCGTGACTTTGCCATTTCCGCAAGTTGTTGCTTTCCGATGAAGATTCTCCGCGGGGGCATTTTGGACCTGTAAAAAATAGAAAGATTTTGAACCTTCGAGTTAGGAAATTCCGAAACCGTGGTTAGGACCGGGACGGCGAGTGGAGTAATATTTGTGAAGGGTGTTTTGGCGATAGGTGAGTGGAAATGGGGGTTATGAGAGGTTTTGTGTGGTGAGGTTTAAGAGTTTTAATGGAATGTGAAAGAGTGTGAGAGAAAGAGATGAAGAATGATGAGAGAGAGTAATGAGGTGTGAGTGAAAAATCAGATAATGATAAGGTAAATGGGGAAAATGTGTGATTAATGGTGGATTAAGTGGGTGGGTCCCACGAAAATTTGAACTTTTCAAAAAAAATTCAAAAATTCCGCCTGCCTGACACGGCCGTGTCAGGCTACTGGTTTCACCACGTTTCAGAAATTCCTACAGTGCTCTCGACACGGGCCGTGTCAGCTGACACGGCCACCCGTGTCAGGCCACTGTTTACCAAGTCCAAAAATCCTATTTCTTACAGTGCTCTTGACACGGCCCGTGTCAGCTGACACGGGTGGCCGTGTCAGGCCACTATTTTCCCATATCCTTCTGAGTTTTTTCCTCTCCTGACACGGCCCGTGTCAGTTGACACGGATGGCCGTGTCAGGCTGTCCTTTTGGCCGTTTTTTGATTTTTTTTGGTTTGTTCAACTGCTGGTTCCTCCGTGATGTTTCCTCCTTGTAGAACTCTTGTATAAACCTACAGACACACACAACTGATTAGAAATAAAAAGCGTGGGTTTCCTCCCACGAAGCGCTTTGTTTAACGTCGCATGGCTCGATGGTTCTTCGTCTACTTAGGTGAGACGGATTTTTTCGATTGGACCACCCTTCTGGTCTTGTATGTATGGTTTAACTCTCTGGCCATTCACCTTGAACATGTCTCCGTTTGCTGGATTTCTTAGTTCAACGGCTCCATGCGCAAATACTTTTTGTATCTCAAAGGGTCCCAACCATCGGGACCTTAGTTTCCCTAGGAAAAGCTTCAACCTTGAGTTGAATAATAACACCAGTTGTCCTTCCTAAAGGTCTTTCTTATGAATGCGCCTGTCATGCCAAGTTTTGGTTTGCTCTTTGTATATCTTGGCATTCTCATACGCTCGATTTCTAAACTCTTCCAGCTCTTGTAATTGGAGGATCCAAGATTTACCCGCTTTGGAAAGATCATAGTTGAGGAATTTGGTGGCCCAAAACGCCATATGCTCAAGTTCGAGTGGTAGGTGACAAGCTTTACCGTAGACTAACTGATATGGGGACATACCTATTGGTGTTTTGAACGCTGTTCGGTATGCCCAGAGTGCGTCATCGAGCTTGATTGATCAATCCTTTCTTGAGGCACTGACGGTTTTTTCTAGGATTTGCTTGATCTGCCGATTGGATACCTCAACCTGTCCACTAGTCTGGGGGTGGTATGGTGTGGTGATTCTATGCTTGACATTGTATTTCCGCATTAGGTTTTCCATCAATTTATTTAGGAAGTGGGTACCTTCGTCACTAATCAGTGCTCTTGGTACCCCAAACCGTGCGAAGATACAATTCTTGAGGAAATTTATTACCACCTTTGCATCATTCGTGGGCAGTGCAACTGCTTCCACCCATTTTGGCACATAGTCAACCGTAACCAGAATGTATTGCTTTCCAAAGGAAGGTGGGAAGGGTCCCATAAAATCTATCCCCCACACATCGAACAGTTCGACCTCTAACATGGCATTCTGAGGCATCTGATTTCTTTTGGATATGTTGCTTGTTCTCTAACATCTGTCGCACTCTTTTACCACTGCTTGTGCATCTTTGAACAGTGTGGGCCAGTACAATCCAGACTGGAGGACTTTGGCTGCGGTACTGTCTTCGCTAAAATCTCCTCCATATTCTGAGTTATGACAGGCTTTTAAAATGTCCCTCTGCTCTTCCTCTGGAACACATCTCCTGACTAGGCCATCTAATCCCTTTTTGTAAAGGAATGGATCATCCCATACATAGAACCTGCAATCATGCAAAAACTTTTTTCGTCTGATAGAATCAAAGTCATCAGGTATCAGTCCACCTACCACAAAGTTCGCGTAATCGGCGAACCATGGGATATGCGTAACGGCTAGAATACGTTCGTCCGTGAACTCATCTCTGATGGGGTGCGTTTCTTCTGTTTCTTGGATCAGAGTCATCCGAGACAAGTGATCAGCAACAGTGTTTTCACTACCCTTTTTGTCTCTGATTTCCAGGTCGAATTCTTGTAGTAGTAGGATCCATCGCAACAGCCTTGGCTTTGATTCCTGTTTGGCAAAAAGATATTTTAAAGCAGCATGGTCAGTATATACAATTACCTTTGATCCCAGTAAATAAGATCTGAATTTGTCAAACACGTATACCACCGCCAGAAGTTCTTTTTTTGTGGTTGCATAGTTCATTTGAGCAGGGTTTAGTACATGGCTTGCATAATAGATTACGTGCAAGAGCTTCTCTTTGCGCTGCCCTAGTACTGCCCCTACTGCGTTATCACTTGCATCTCACATTATCTCAAAAGGAAGAGACCAATATGGGGCAATAACTATGGGCGCTGACACCAGCTCCTTTTTCAAGGCCTCGAAGGATTTCCTGCATTCTTTGTCAAATAGGAACGGGGTATCTCTTGCCAGCAGACTAGTCAGAGGTTTGGCAATCTTGGAGAAATCTTTTATGAACCTGCGGTAGAAACCCGCATGTCCTGAGAAGCTTCGGATGCCTTTTTCGTTTACCGGTGGCGGAAAATTAGCTATTACCTCCACTTTTGCTATGTCCACTTCGATACCTTTGTTGGAGATCTTGTGTCCCAAGACTATTCCTTCCCGGACCATGAAGTGACATTTTTCCCAATTCAGGATCAAATTTGTTTGCTGGCATCTTTCTAACACAAGTGACAAGTTAGTCAAACAATTATCAAATGAAGAACCGAATATTGAAAAGTCATCCATAAATACTTCCATATGCTTTTCGAGCATGTCAGCAAAGATTGAAGTCATACACCTTTGAAAGGTGGCCGGTGCGTTGCACAAGCCAAATGGCATTCTTCTGTAAGCAAAAATACCATAGGGGCATGTGAATGCAGTCTTATCTTGGTCTTCAGGGGCAACCGCAATCTGGTTGTACCCAGAGTAACCGTCTAGGAAACAATAGTAATCGTGTCCTGCTAACCTTTCCAGCATTTAATCAATGATTGGTAACGGGAAGTGATCCTTCCTTGTTGCCAAGTTTAGTCTCCTGTAATCGATGCACACTCTCCAACTTGTAACAGTTCGGGTTGGAATCAACTCATTCTTTTCATTCTTTATTACCGTTGTGCCCCCTTTTTTTGGTACCACGTGGACTGGACTTACCCAAGAGCTATCGGAGATAGGGTAGATTAGGCCCGCATCCAAGAGTTTTACAACTTCTTTGCGCACCACTTCTTTCATGGCTGGGTTAAGTCTTCGTTGTGGTTGCACTACTGGTTTGTGATCATCTTCCATTAAGATCTTGTGCATGCACACAGTAGGGATGATACCTTTTAAGTCCTCAATTGCCCATCCGATTGCACCCTTGTATTTTTTAGCACTTGAATGAGTTCTGCCTCTTGGAAACTCTGTAGACTAGCATTAATGATAGTTGGACATTTTTCTTCAGTGTCTAGAAATATATATTTCAGATTTGTTTGTAACTGCTTCAGATTCACCCCTTTGTTTGGTTCTTCAGTGACACCGGATGGTGGTGGTCTTAGATCTTCCCACCTGTGTGGTCTAGATCTAATCCATTCAGGTTGTTTTTCCATCATAGCAAGCACCTCAGACTCTTCTTTATCTTCATTACTTTCAAAAATGGATAAGCTTAAGACCCGGTTTAGTGGTGACCGGGTCTATGTTGTTCATTTTCTTGAGCAATTACTTGGTCGATTATCTCTATAGTGTTGCTTGTGCCGATATCATCTTTGTATTGCATTGTATTCCTCACATCTATCTTTAACTCTTCATCATAGACCTTGAGGGTCATAGTTCCTTCCTCAATATCTATCATACACCGTCCTGTTTCCAAGAAAGGTCTTCCCAATATGAGAGGAATCTTCTCATCCTCCGGCATTTCCAGAATGACGAAGTCAACTGGGAAGACAAACTTGCCAATTTTTACCAGAACATCTTCCACAATACCATAGGGTCGCCGAACAGAACGATCTGCAAACTGAAGGGTCATTCGAGTATCTTGAATAGAACCGATGCCTAATTTTTTATAGATGGATAATGGAATCAAGCTTACACTTGCTCCTAAGTCAATCAGAGCCTTCTTGAATTTTCTATCACCAATAGTGCAAGGAATAGTAACCGATCCCTTGTCTTTCTTTTTCACTGGGATTTTCATGCCTTGGAGAATGGCACTACATGTTTCAGTCAGGATGATCGGTTCCGTATCAGTGGAACACTTCTTGGAAATTATGTCTTTCATGAACTTGGCATATATTGGCATTTGTTCCAATGCTTCAGAAAAAGGGATATTGATTTCGAGTTTTTTGAACATCTCCAGGAACTTCTCAAAATTCTTCTCATGTTGATTTTTCTTTTTCTATCGTGGAGGGTAAGGGAGTTTGATTATGGGTTTAGGAACCTTCTCTTTCTCCTTGACATGAGGTGGTATTGCTTCTTCATCTTGGACTTTTGTTTCCTTGATTTCTAAATCCACCTCTATTAATCCATCTTTTTCTATATCATTTTCCTCTGTTGACTTTCCACTTCGGGTTGTGACAGCGTTAACAGTGTTATGTTCCCGCGGATTTGTCACTGTACCACTAGGTATGGTGCCCGGGGCTTGAGAGTTTGAAGCTAACTGTTGTGATATCTGTCCCATTTGAACTTCAAGATTTTTAATGGAGGTTGTGGTGTTTTTCTGATTAGTCCTTGTTTCTTCTTGAAACTGTATGCTGTGGGCTGCTAACTTTTCAATGGCAATCTCCCATTCAGCCTTTTTAGGTGCCTGTTGTTGTTGCTGCTGTTGCTGATACTGAGTCTGATATTGTCCTGTACCCTGTTGTGGAATATTCCCTCTCTGATCTTTCCAGGAGAAGTTTGGATGATTCTTCCAACCTAGGTTGTAAGTGTTAGAATAGGGATTATTCTGCTTCAAGAATTTGATCTCTTCAATTTGTTGGGGAGTCGCAAAGCAATAGACTACGTGGTGAGGTCCATTACAGATTTCACACGTGCTCGCCTGAGCTGGCTGAACCTGCGCTATCTGTTGAGTACCTATATTCATAGCTTTCAGCTTTTTGTCTACTTCGGCAGCAACAGTGTATTCCAGACGGATTTTATTTGTCTCTAATTTTAGATCAATCACCCCATCTGGCTGACTGGTACACCTGTCATATAGCTCTAGATGCTCATTGGTCGCTATTGCTTCAATAATCCTCTTGATACCAATGGCTATTGAGAAATTTGTTGAGCCACCGGCTGCTATATCAATCAACTGTTTTATTTTTATTTTCAGCCCATTAACGAACATCTGCATTTATTCGGTCTGATCCATATTATGAGTGGGACACGCGACTAATATTCTTTTGAATCTTTTGTAAGTGTCTCCCAATGATTCACCATCCTTCTGTTTGAAATTCAGAATTTCATACCTTTTTCTCAGGAATACTGATGTTGGAAAATACTCATTTAAGAATGCAGTATCCATCTCCTCCCATGAAGTGATACTACCGGAAAGGAGAGAATAGAACCATTCTTATGCGTCTTCAGCTAAAGTGAACGGGAACATTCTTAATTTTTTTGCTTCATTAGTGTGACCATCAATTTTCAGGGTGGTGCTCATGGTCAGAAATCTTTGCAGGTGTTTGTTGGCATCTTCATTAACCTTTCCGGTGAAAGGTTTTCTTTCCAATTGATTGATCGTGCTAGGATGCAGTTGAAAATTTATCACATTCACCGGTTGGTTAACAATGGTCAGTCGACCACCCGGTGCATTTGCACCTCCATAGTCACCCAGGAGTCTTTCCGGAGATGGGGGAGGTGGAATTTGAGTAACTTCAGCCATTGGTTCCTTGACTTCTGGTTGATCCGAGGTACTTTCTTTTGTAGAATCCACTCTTTGTTCTCTGCATCTTCGGTGAAGGGTTCTCTCGATCTCTACGTCAAAAAGAAATTCAGCTGAGGGTTCTCCTTGCATACACAAATTAGTAAATTATAAATGACAGAAAAAAAAAATTTATTGAAGAGCAACAAAATTTTAATTGAAATAAAATTAAACTCTATTTTTGGCAATCCCCGGCAACGGCGCCAAAAACTTGATCGGGAAAATAGCAAGTGTACTATTTTTCCTTTTATAGTAATAATGGGGAAATTCCCCGAATGTCGATCTCAAGGATTGCACGTTAATATTGAGTTAAATTATCATTCAATTAAACAAAAAGTATTAATTTGGTTTTTTAGTGTAATAATAATAAAAGTAAAGGTAAAGAAATATGAAAATAAGGGTTTATAGAGAAAAAGGAACAAAGCCAGGGAAGGTGTATGATTTATCCCTATAACAACTCTGAGTTACTATTGCATCAACAAATATCAATTACTACCAGTTCTCAAGGGTATTTTCTCCCAAGTCCTTGGTGAGAAAACCTTTAATCGATCTACCCCAATTCCTATGTCCATAGCCAATTAGGGTGAAGTTAAGCTGTATAATATCAAGAATGCTCTGGTTCATATAGGGTATCCCTAGTCCTAGGTGATATCTACTGTAGAGTAACCTTATGAAAACCTTATCAATGGCGGTCCATCCTAATTGATAACCACAAATCAATCTCAATTGGTCCAAAAGAGAAAGCAATAAACACATCAAAAGGTTACCGTAAAAACAATATTATAAATGCAAATGTAAACTCAAATTCATTACAATTCTAAATCAGGGACACCCTCCTAGCATTGGGGGGTTTAGCTACTCATATTGTTTAAAACAAATTCAAGATAAAAATTACACATTACAAGTAATTGGATGACTTTGATCTTCAATCGCTCCCGCTCATGAATATCTTCAGCTCTCCAAATGCCTTGATCTCTGTAATACTTGATTGCTTCACAATACTGTGTTTTACAGTATTCTAAGATGATTTTTCCTTTGGCAGAAGACCTCCATTTATAGTGAAAATTCTCAGCAGCAGTTGGACAGGTCCAAAGATGTCTCTAAAAAGCCTGACAGATAAAAATCCCGAGAAAACTGGAATTTTTGGGCTTGGGCTGACACGGCCCGTGTCAGCTGACACGGGTGGCCGTGTCAGCCTACTATTTAAGCTAACACGCCCATGGCAGGGGTGACACGGTTGAGGGCACTGCCTGACACGGCCCGTGTCAGCTGACACGGGTGGCCGTGTCAGGCTACTGTTTTCTTCACTTGTCTTCCCTTGCCCTGACACGGGTAGCCGTGTCAGGCCTCCTGTACCGGGTTTTTTTGCTCCTTTGCATGCCGGAATCTCGTACTGTCCTGTTCTGAGTTTTCCGATTCTTCTACCTTGATCTGTCGGACAAAAACACAGTTGTCCCACGCATAAAATCACGATAATAAAAAGTAAAATATAACAAAGATTAAAAATGCATAAATAAAATGACGGAAGTAAAACTAACTCGAAATGTACCATAAATGCTTGCACAGTGTGTAAAATGTCTCTGTTTTGCGTCGGATCAGTAATGAAAATTCAATGTAAATGGTGACTGATCATTGCACATCATATTATCATAATCAGAACTGGTTGTTAAAGCTACAATAACAAACCATTAGGGTACCAAAATTGTTCTCACACAAATATAACATTATTATCATCAAAACTCAAGGTATAAATGCAAAATCAAATCTTGTTCTAACATCATATGTAAAGGAAGAGTCCTCTCATCTGCCATATATGTCTAACTCATGAAGGTAAGATGACACTAGAAGACCTAGGCCCAACAAAACCAAAGAGGAACCTCAGGGCGAGGATAGTAAAATTATGCACCACGCGCTCAATATCATAGGAAGAGGGTTTGTTTTAGGCGGGGAAGCTAGCTTCGCTCAATGAAGATACATTCGCCAGATTTTGGGTGAAGGTAACTTCCCTAAAGTCAAGATCAATAGCAAGCGTCTAACGCCATAAAACACTATCTTCTTCTTGGGGAAAGATATAGATGGCATTCACCCCCACAATGACGACCTCATAGCCATTACCATCAAATGTGAAGACTGGGAAATTAAAAGAGTTCCTCATTGATCAAGGAAGCTTTATAGACATACTATACTGGGAGATGTTTGAAAGGTTTCTCCTCGACCCAGAAGACTTGAAGCCTTTCAGAGATTCGTTGTTTGGATTCACTAGAAAGCAGGTACGTGTAAAGGGATACATCACCCTGAGAATCACTTTTAGAGAGCAGGATCAGGCCAAAGAAATAAAGGTCAAGTACTTGGTTATTGATGCCCCCTCTTTGTACAATGTGATTATATGGAGACCAACCTTTAACCAGATAGGCGCCACCTTGTCTACTCTATATTTATGCATAAAGTATCCGCTTCTCGATGGGAGAGTGGGATTTATACAAGGAGATCAGGAGATCGCTAAGAGGTTTTATGCAGAAAGCCTCAAGTAAAAGAGGAGATGCACTCTAAGTGGGAAAGCCAAGAGGATGAGCTCAAGAATAACGCCACTAGGAGAAAGCTATGAAGGCGATGAGGCCTCCTTCTAAACCTCTAAGGAGAATGAACGGTGATGTCCTATAAGGGATACCCTCTATGATAAATGTTGTTTATCTTTTATTGTTGTTTGATTACTTTATGGACAATTTTTATAGGCGAGTGTTACATCTCTTTTAATTGTAAAGACAAGCTACTTTGTGGAGTGCACTCTTTTCCCTTTGTGCTTTTTCATAGGTCGTGGGTTTTTAATGAGGCACCTCGTTTTTATTATTTTAGAATTCACGTTTGTTGGCTATTGCTTTATTTGCATGAAACCTAAAAGCTCAAGAGAAGATCTCCTGAAGGGGACGGTCATATAATTGGATCCTCAAGTGGGATCCTTGTCGCCCATAAAGGCGATCATTTTGTTAGATCCTCAAGTGGGATCTTTCTCGCCCATAGAGGCGGTAATTTCGTTGAATCCTCAAGCAGGACCCTTGTCGTCCATATAGGAGATCATATTACTTGATCATCAATTAGGGTCCTTGTCGCCCATAGAGACAATCACCTCGCTGGATCCCCAAGTGGAATCCTTGTTGCCCATAGAGACGATCATTTCGTTGGATCCTCAAGTGGGATCTTTGTTTCCCATAGAAGTAATCACCTCGTTGGATCCCTAAGTGGAATCATTTCCACCCATAGAGGCGATCATTTCGCTATATCCTCAAGTGGCATCCTTATCGCTCATAGAGACGATCATTTCCCTTGATCCTCAAATGGGATCCTTGTCGCCCATAGAGACAATCATTTCACTAGATCCTCAAGTGGGATCCTTGCCGCCCATAAAGGCGGTCATTTTATTGGATCTTCAAGTGAGATTGTTGCCTCTCATATAGGCAATCATTTCGCTGGATCCTCAAGTATGATCCTTATTGGCCATATGCTCTCATTTTAACCTTGGCCGAGAATGACTGGGTACATAAATGAAGATGGCAGAGAGTATCATAATGGCAATTATAATGGAAAGTGTGACTTAGTTAGTTTTATCAAGGTTCCACGGTGGATGTCACCGTACTTGTGAAAGATTACAATAGTGTGCGGTATCCCTATGCTGGTAGAGGATAACTAGAGACCTTTGTAGTTAATGGTGTTTAGAACTTACTCACAGTGGTGAATGACTCTACTTGGTGGTGGTTTTGGCTATGGAGAGAGCAAGCACACGTGAGGTGAGAAGATCTGTCTTTTATGCATGTATGTTGGAGGTATAATGATATGTGTTCCCAATCCCTAGGATTGAGGTATTTATAGAGACTATGTGCCTAAAGTTTAGGAAACCATAACAAGTGATAACCATTTCTCCTTGATTATGGGAGACCGTTGACTGCGTATTTTGTAGAGAGTCATGGTATGAGTTCATTCGTGTGGCTGGTGACTAAATAACAAAATTGTACATGTCTTCACTTAAGGCAAGTCCGCTCATGTCTGGTAAAGGTCATGCCCAGACAATGCTTCACGAGGCGGAAACCCGTATGTTCACTCTTATTTAGGAGTTCCACAAGTATATTACTATAATATAGAATACAATAAGAAAAATTAAAATATTAATATAAGAAATTCACACTTCAATTTTTTTTTTAAGAAATAAATCAACTAAACTTCCATGATGAAGATTCAATTATTTAGGCGAGAAAGTAATTAAAATTGATAAGTTTGATAAAGAATCAATAGGGATATTTGAGTTTTTTTTTATTTAAAAGGAAAAGGAGATTTTGGGGCGTTTTAAAGGTGCTGAGGGTGCTATAATTTAGAAAGATTGAAAGACTAAAGAATGAATTGTGTAGCACAAGTTAGTGCCGAAATACTAACAAAAAGTCAAGTTGAAAATTTAGCTCATGAAATTCATAGTGATCACTAATTTAAGCATGAAAGAAAGATGAATTAAAACTTGAGATAAACATCATATAATTGAATTTTCTTTTTTAGTGTGCAAGAATAAAGTTTATTAAATGAGTAAAACACAAAATATGATCTAAACACAGCACCAGCAGTACACACGAAATTTGGACTAGAAATTATTTAGCTCAAACATTTATCTTTAAAACTAGATTTAATATATGTTTTAATCTCTTAATTAAATTTAGCATAACTAGAGATAAAATATCATGATCATTGACAATGTATACCTGTGAACAAATCCTTTAGTGAATGAAACATGATCCAGACATTTTAAATGAAACAAATACCGATAAAAACTAAGGCTTCGAGGTTCACTTTTTGCACATCAACTCAATCATGCAGGATAAACATAAGACTACAAACTTTGCACTAAAAAAAGTTATAAATTCTAACATATCTATGAATTTATGCAGTGATAGATATGTTAGAATCTATGCAGGTCTGTCTCAGGTTCAACTCAGGATGCCTTATGCATGGTTTGTGAGTATGATACAAACATAAAATGCAAAGAATCCTAATAAAATGTTATGAACATGATTTGAAGGATAAGAATGTCTGACATTTGGTTAAATATAATGCCATTTTCACATAAAATAAGTTCACCTCCATAGTTACAAACAGAGCAAATGTTGTCATTTTCACATTCAAACAGATTACTGCATGGTTACTCTTTGGTTTCCCTGGACCTATGATCATGCATTACTTCCCTCATGCAATCTAACAATGACCTACCATCCTTCAAAAAGATACACGCCAAAGGCCTGCAGTCTGCCGTGCATTACTACTCAATACGGGTACTCGTTACGGAGTACGATAGTTTGTAATTCAAGCTCTTCTTGAAGCAATTGGAACACACTCAGCAATAGAGCATCACCATCAACATGATCTGAATAAGTCCATTCAGGAATTTTTTTTATTTAAGGTATAGCATGCATGCATCTCAGAGATTGCCAATTTACGGACTTAGAACGTCTCCGTTTTCCATTCTTATCTGATTCAAGCTCTTGATGTAAAATAACTTGCTTCTCAAAGTCCACCAAAGGAATGATGCTAGTCCCACCACAGTTTTGATCTGTATCCAACAAGTTTGAAGAATCACCATTTTCCTTTGGCCTATCAGACGCATTACCATGATTAGCATCAATATGAACATTATCAGTTGGTTCAAATGACCCTTGTTCGAGTAAATTCTTCGGCGGGACGAACTTTGTTAAGCATGATGGTATAGTACTCACCAATTACCTCCACAACAATGTCTCTCCACAATTCTTTCACATTACAAGTCCATTGTCCAATGTTAATACTTTTTATCACTTCAACAATATTAAACAAAAAACATGCATGTTCCTCATGCGTTTTCAATGTGCTGTTTAATTATCGTGGTCCTTTCCTTTAACAGCTTATTTGGCGAATAGGAGTTTTCATAAAGTGTGGTCCAGTGTGCGAGGGTGCATCGTGTGGCCGCGCGCCGTTTTATAAACTCTAACGTACTGTTGAGATTTGAATAAAAATCCTTTATTTTGTTGTGATGAAATAGTTAATGGTGAAATAAACTCAAATTAAGTTTAATATTTATATTAAGAGTGTTCAAATCTAAACCAATTCAAATATTGATCAACTGAATATTATTGAATTTGTTTAAATGTCACTTTGTAAAAATCAATCGGGATCGAATTTTGGATTGACTTTCAAAACCGATTCAAACCGAACCAAATTATTTTTATATTTATTTATTTTTTATTAATATAATATATTGTATTAATTTATTATTCAATTATATTTATTTTGTTTAATATAATATAATTTAATCTATTTATTTTTATTATTTCATTTGTTTCAATCATCATCGATCATTCTCATTTTTGTAATATTAATTTTAATATATCAAATCTATTATTTATTAGTGTTTTTATCATCTTAATAAAAAATATAGTTTATAATTTAAATATTTAAAAATCAATTCAAATTATATTGCATAGGATTGAATCAGATTGAATTGAATTTTTTAATCAATCATCCAAAACTAAATCGAATCACAAGTAAATTTATCTTTAGATCAGATAAAATTTTATTGGAAAATAGGGGAAATTGATTGGGTTGTAAGTTTCTATGTGTATGCATAATGTCACAGATTATTTGATTTAATTTCAACTTCTTTTTTACAAATTTAATAAATATTAGTAGCCTTACACAATTAATGAAAATGAGATTTACATGTACTTTTTGTTATGAATTTAAAATAATGAAAATTCGATTTAATGAGTGTTCAAATATTATTTTTTCACTTTAAATGAATACATAAATATTGTTTCCCTTTGTCCAGGCTGTTTTCTTTTTCCCTTTTGGTTTCAGCTCCTTGGTAGTTTGGAGTAGGTTTGGACTTTAGGCCCAAACGAATTGGCCTATGCACCCTGGTTCTTGAGCCTTACACCCCTCCATCTGAGTGAATTTCACAATTGGGCCTGTCTTTCAGGCCCAAGCCATAATTGATTCTGCGCCCTGGTTTTGGGGGCTTATATTTCTTTGTTTTCTTTCATTGTTTTTATTATTAATCATGATTAATTAATCATTTAATTGTTGTTTAATTTGTTAATCTTTAGGTTAGTTAATTAGGATTAATATAATTAATTTTGCTTAATAGGTTAACTCTTTAGTTGTGATTAATGAGGTTAATTGTTTAATTAGTTATATGTAATTTAATTGATTAATTATGATTAATAGATATATTTTTTAATTAATCCATTAATTGATATCATTTAGAAATTTTAGGTTTTAGTTATTAGACTTAGCCTAATTTGATTTTCATCATATATTCACGTATTATTTTTTATTAATTAATTGGTTAATTAATTATAAATAATCTTGATTCTTGTTAAGTCCATTTAATCAATTTATGCATATGACCATTTCCCCCATAGATAGGAAAATCTTGATTTTTTTAGCATGTTAGTTTAAGGTTTTCCTTAGAAATATTTGATTTAATTAGCGGATTAATTCATTATGTGGTTGTACATAACCTAGTTGATTTCCTTAAATCCTATTGATTAGTGTTGATCAAATGTCATTTTGGTCAACCAAATCCTTTGCATCGTGCTTAAATCCCCAAGCATATTCAAGTGATCAAAAGACCCTTGATCACTTGATATGGCAAGTCCATTGTGCTCAAGCTGTATTGGATGTGTAAGTTGTAAATGCGCCTAAGAGGGGGGTGAATTAGGTGGTAAAAAAAAATTTCGACCTTGTTTCCGGTTCTTGGTTATTTTTGGTTTAAGTGCTGAAAAATAAATTGCGGAAAGTAAAAGGACACCGGAAATTATAGTGGTTCCCTTCACACTCCGAAGGTACTCCACTCCCCTTTCGACTCGAAAGAGATTTCACTATAGTTAGAATTATTGTACAGCCTACTCACACCAATGGTGATGCTTACTATCTAACCTATAGGTAATCAAGTGTATGAAGAACAATCCTCTTCAACGCTTCACTTGTTTCCAACAATCCTGAACAACAAGGTATGATACAAAGATCTGAACTTAATTAAAAAGTTGATGATGAATCTTGAATATTAATCACTTGGATTAATCTTCCCCTTTGGATATCAATCACTCAATGTAGTATACAAGTGTTCAAACCAAATGATATGTATTCTTAGCAAGGCATATGAAGGTTTAATGCAAAGAATACTTTAAGTTTTTTGGACACTTGATAAAAAAAACTGAGTTTTTATAAGAGTGATTTTAATTGAAAGTGTTTGCAAGAAAGGAGGTGGTCATAAAAAATGAATAATGATGTTTATATATTGCTACAAACACCTTTTTTGAAAGAGTGTGATGAATGAAAGGATGTCATGATTCAAAGGAATGCAAAGAAAACATTTGAATGAAGAAATGCACCAATTTGCCAAAATTCGTCAGCGGTAACCGGTTACTGCTCGGTGGATAACCGGTTACTTGCTTCCAACGTCCAAAAAATATTTGAAAAACAACAGTGGTAACCGGTTACTGCTCGGTAGGTAACCGGTTACTCAAGCCAAAAGTGCAAAAACAGAAACTTGATACAACAAATATGGTAAGGAATTTTCATAGATTATCACTTAGACATGTTTAAGCACATATTAAGGCAACTTTTAGTCAAAAACACATATCATGAAAAATAATATACATTGTAGAAAAATCGAAAAACGTCATACTTTCGACATAGAATGCATAAACGTTACCTCCGAAGCTTTTTGTTCTCGATGGACCAAAGAGATCCATGTGCAACAATTGTAGTGGCCTAGTTATGGACACCACATTCTTGGAAATGAAAGTTGACTTAGTTTGCTTTCCTTTTTTGACAAGCACCACACAACCCATCTTTGATGAATTTGATCTTCGGCAATCCAATGACTAAGTCATGCTTGATCAATTTATTCAAGTGCTCCATTATGAATATGAGCAAACCTCTTGTGCCATAACCATGATTCATTATTGTTTGCCAAGAGACACCTAACATTCAAAGATAAGTTATCTAAAGAGATTTGAAATATATTATTAACTCTTTTACCTTTTAGCATAACTTCATGAGTAACTTCATTTTCAATCAAACATTCATCTTTAGTGAAGTTGACTTTGAAACCTCGGTTACACACTTGGCTAATGCTAAGGAGACTATGCTTAAGACCTTCTACAAATAGGACATCTTCTATAGTTGTTGAAGGCGGTGAACCAATGATTCCTACGCCAAGGATTCTTCCTTTGTTGTTGTCACCATAAGTAACATATCCTTTGGCCTTAAGCGTTAGATGTGAAAATTTGTTTAAGTCACCCGTCATGCTTGAACACCCACTATCGAGATACCATTGATTTGAGGAGGTCTTCAAGCATACCTACAAAACAGAGTTAAGTTTTATTAGGTACCCAAATTGCTTTGGATCCTTCAAAGTTAGTTCCTTTCTAAACCTATACATAATGGCCTTGAGCAACACTAAAGTTTCTAACATAACATGCATTAGGAGTATGACCTTTAATACCACAATAGAAACATGTAGGCTCAAAGTTGCTTTTATATCTAGGGGGATAAGATTTCTTTTTATAATAAGATTTGTTCCTTTTCCTATTATTATATTGATGAACCACCTTAGGCTTGTTACTTTTATCTAAAGGAATTTGTTCTTTAGCTTTTACAAAAATGGTCTTGTTAGAAGTTTGTTTAGCAAAATTTGAATAGCCTAAACCACTTTTATCATTTGAGTATCTTTGACTACTAAGAACATGTTCCAATCCGATTTGATCTTTTTCATATCTTTCAATAACTCTCTTCAATTGAACTATTTGAAAAGCAAGTGACTCACATTTAGTGCATGTAAAATTCTTGATTAATTCTTCCTTTTCATCTTTCAGATTATTTTTCATTTTCTCAATATTTTCTTCCAAAGTTGATATTTGATTCTTTTGAGATGAAATGGTTTTGTATAGAATTTTGCATTCACTTAAAAGTTCATCAATTGCTCCTTCAGCGTCATTATCAAAAATTGAAAAGTTACTACTAACCTCATCGCCTTCATCGTCGGAATGATGTGATGCCATCAATGCTAGATTTGCGTTTTGATCACTATCGGAATCCGATGAAGAACTTATTTCATTGTCATCCCAAGCAATGTAGGCCTTCTTATTGTAATCCTTCCTTCCTTTGTTGTCACGATTCTTTGCGAGTTTGGGACATTCTGGTTTGATGTGGCCTTGTTTTCCACATTCATAGCATGTAATGTCTTCATTGGATGTTGATGTTTCTCTTTCTTTGTTCTTTGAGAACTTCTTTCTTCTTGTGTAACTAGAGTTTCCAATATTATTTGTTGCACCAAAATATTTTCCTAGTCTTTTTACAAGAAGCATAAAGTTTTCGTCCTCTTCGGGATTGTCTTCTTTCTTCACAATTTTGGAATCAACTTTTAAGGCAATGCTCTTGGATTTCTTCTCTTGGACCTCATGTTTCTCCAATAGTCCAAGTTTCGTCTCATATTCTTGAAGCTTTCCGAATAAAGTAGCAGATGTCATTGTTGATAAACTTTTCTTTTCGGAAATCGCCGTCACTTTGGGTTGCCATTCTCTTGTCAAAGACCTAAGCACTTTAAGATTAAGTTCATCATTAGTTAGTGTCTTACCAAGTGCTTTCAAGTGATTTGTCAAATGCACAAATCTTTTTTGCAAGTCGAGGATTGATTCTCCCGGTTGCATTCGGAATAACTCGTACTCTTGACTTAACATGTTCAATCTAGATCTCTTGACTTCGGTCGTTCCTTTGTGAGTTTCTACAAGAGTATCCCATATTTCCTTTGTCGTTGTACATGTTGAGACGCGGGAGAATTCATCCATTTCAAGTGCACTTTGTAAAATATTAATCGCCTTTTTATCATAGAGAACCCTTTTCTTATCATCATCATCCCATGATCCTTGTGGCTTTGTTGAACTAGCACCGTTGACAACCGTTGTAGGAACAAAAGAACCATTTTGAACCGCCTCCCATATGTCACTTCCTTGTGCTTCTAAATGTGCCTTCATACGTATTTTCCAAAAGTCGAAGTATTGACCGGAAAACAAAGGAGGCTTGTTACTACTACCACCATCTTTAAATACACGATCATTGTTTGCGGAAGCCATCTGAATCTTTAAGAACAAGTTACCTATAACTTGCTCTGATACCAATTGTAAGTTGTAAATGCGCCTAAGAGGGGGGGTGAATTAGGTGGTAAAAAAAATTTCGATCTTGTTTTCGGTTCTTGGTTATTTTTCGTTTAAGTGCTGAAAAATAAATTGCGGAAAGTAAAAGGACACCGGAAATTATAGTGGTTCCCTTCACACTCCGAAGGTACTCCACTCCTCTTTCGACTCGAAAGAGATTTCACTATAGTTAGAATTATTGTACAGCCTACTCACACCAATGGTGATGCTTACTATCTAACCTATAGGTAATCAAGTGTATGAAGAACAATCCTCTTCAACACTTCACTTGTTTCCAACAATCCTGGATAACAAGGTATGATACAAAGATCTGAACTTAATTAAAAAGTTGATGATGAATCTTGAATATTAATCACTTGGATTAATCTTCCCCTTTGGATATCAATCACTCAATGTAGTATACAAGTGTTCAAACCAAATGATATGTATTCTTAGCAAGGCATATGAAGGTTTAATGCAAAGAATACTTTAAGAAAGTTTTTTGGACACTTGATAAAAAAACTGAGTTTTTATAAGAGTGATTTTAATTGAAAGTGTTTGCAAGAAAGGAGGTGGTCATAAAAAATGAATAATTATGTTTATATATTGCTACAAACACCTTTTTTGAAAGAGTATGATGAATGAAAGGATGCCATGATTCAAAGGAATGCAAAGAAAACATTTGAATGAAGAAATGCACCAATTTGCCAAAATTCGTCAGCGGTAACCGGTTAGTTACTGCTCGGTGGGTAACCGGTTACTTGCTTCCAACATCCAAAAAATATTTGAAAAACAACAGTGGTAACCGGTTACTGCTCGGTGGGTAACCGGTTACTGAAGCTCAGTTTTGAAAAATAGAATTTGGCAGAATGTGAAAAATGAAATGCAATACATCCTAATTTTCTATATGGACCAAGATATCATGGAATAAATATTTGAACACTTGTATATCATATTAGTGAAAGTTTTAGATATACCAATGATGATACTTGATCCTTTGAAATGATATACTTCACTTGAATCTTTACTCCACTTCAATTCACTTCAAGTCTTTGACAGCTTTTTGATCTTTTCACATGAGAATTGTTGAGAGATGTTGTAATCATCAAAATTATCAAGGAACCATGACTTCACAGGATGTGCTGAATCTCAAAAGCTCAAGATCTTAAGATTCAAATCCAAGATTAAGACTTCAAAATCAATACCAATCAAGAATAGCTGACAAAATGGACTACTTCTCAAGCACAACAAATGAATCAACACTTGTCAATCATAATTTAGATTATGTGGCATGAGGCTTAAGAAATAGAGAATGAATAAGAGTGGACAACTCCATTAACTCATTCTGAATATCTTTGGATACGGGACATATAACCCAGTTGCTCATCGTATTCACCATTATTCATAGACTTTAGCACAATTCGAATCAAACGATTGTCAAGTCTTCTCCCATAACAAGTAGCATTGTATCATCAGGATCAACAATCGAGATCTTCTATCAACAACTTGTTAATTCTGATTCAAGTTGTATGCCATGAGCCTTAAGTAACGAAGAATGATGAGAGTGGAGCATTTCTATCCTTGTTTAGAATATTTTTGGGTATGATACGAATGACACATTTACTCAAGGTATTCTCCTTCGTTCATAGACTTTAGTGCAATTTGAATCATATAATTGACAAGTCTTCTTCAAGCAAGCATCAATCATTCAACACTTCAAAAGTGAAGCACCATTACTCTCCTCTTGGATTCAGTGTCAGACTCTCCGCTTTGATGTCCATACATATTTTGGGATGATTACATTAGGGTCACACACCCATTTCTTAATCATTTTCCTCATCCATTGCCTATACAGTTATAGACTTTGACATCATTTCTCTTTTCCCGTGGAGTTATAGACTCTGGCAACCTTTGATTGTGCCTATACAGTTACAGACTTTGACATACTGTGTTCCTTACCTATAAGATACAGACCTTGACATCCTTTCCGTATAGAGTTACAGAGCGTGGAAAGCTCTCTTTTTTCCTATAGAGTTACAGACTTTGGCAACCTTGATTTCTTTTTCCTATACGGTTACAGACTTTGGCAAAGCCCCATTTATTTTTCCATATTTATTTGTTATTTCTCTATTCTCCCATTCATATCCATAGACCATTAATCACTACATTCATTCAACACTTACCACCTTCATTCACTTCATGTGATATAATCTCTCTTTAAGACAAATACATTATCTCTTTGAGCTCTATCCAGTGTCTGCTTGTGAACCAAGAGATGTTTGCCCTAATACCAAACACTTAATTCTCTTTGTTTTCGGCTGTACTGTATAATGGTTAATGCTTCGGGCTATACCACATATTGGTTAATGTTAGTTTTACTCTTGGATTCAGATTTCATCCCTTTTTGGAGTCAAACATAATATCCTTTGGTTAAAACCATATTTATGATCATTCTTCTTTTCACCTCCCACCACTAGTTCTATGAACTATGAAGCTCTGAATTCCTTATTGTACTATAAGGATACGTAGCCATGAGGGCCCTAATCCTCTCAGAGCATTCTATCTATTTCATTTTTCCCTTTATCCTTTTGCGAGTAATCTTTAGATATCACACTCATTCGAGCTTAGAACAATTAAAACGGTTCACGTTGAGTACAATGGATGTTAGGGGTGCTAATACCTTTCCCTTGCATAACCGACTTCCTTACTCAGTTATCTATTTCCTTGGGTTTTATCGATGTTTTCCCTTTCCTTCGGGAATAAATAAAAGTTTGATGACGACTCTATTGTATGTTCGAACATGCGATGCGTTCAGGTATATTTCCGCTAGCTTCAGTAAGTAATACCACAAATTGACCATCTAAACCAAAAAAGTTGAAATAAACTAGTTAGAGATATTAATCGGTAAACTAAGTAAATGAAAGTGATGTTATTAACTTACTTTTGTACATACGAGAATGTGAAACAGTTGTGGTTGATGGGCGCTAGGGATGACAATCTAGACCAACCCCTTACTTGGAGCAAAACGTCGCATCCAGAAAATGTAGATGTGTATTTCTTTGCATTTTTATATAAAGAGCTATACAAATAAGACAAATATGTGGAACCCTAACTATATGTTCCTATTTTATTTAGGTGTCTTAATAAGGGTAAATACATAACATGCGTACTAGAACAACTACCTTCGAGAAATAATAATGAACCAATTAAAAGCATAACATAACACCTAATTTTTATTATTTTTCTTTCTTTGGTAGAATTTTCATCTAATGTTAAACTATTGTAATATGTCTTAAGGCGCAAAAGTAAGATACCTTGGCCTCTCGGATTATCATCCAACAAGTCGGCACCCAAAAGATCCTTGCAAATTGAATTTGCGAAGTTGGTTTTTCCATTGACCGCTTCACCCTAAATAGGTAACCCCGGTAACATGTATACGTCCTCTAATGTTACGGTACAATCACCGATTGAAAAAAAGAAAGTGTGTCTCGAGAGGCCATCTTTTTTGTAAAGCTAGTATAAATCGAGTAAGACGTGATTTTGCTAACATGTCTGAATCTTCGAGCTCAATAATCCTGAGAACGGGTGGCATAATCCTCCTTTTAGTCATGTTTACTGCATCAGACATATCGCACAAAATTTCATGTAGGAAATCAAAGACAAGAACCATCGAAAAAAAGTTGTGATGCTTTAACTTAACCATCATTCGATACTCCTTTATTTATACTTAAAAAATTCATAATATACACTGATGTCAGGCCAGTTGGCACCTCCTCTATAAATTTATACATTTGCATCAATTGAATTGACAACACTATATGTAATCGCCAATACAATTGACGACTCCATTATAAAATATTAAATTATCGTCAATTCCCCGAAAAATGGATACTTTTTTTTTAACATGGATTTTTGTGAGAATAAATTAGAAAAAGTGGATTAATTGAAAAAAAAATTCTATTATTGTTATAAGGTTGTTATTTTAAAATGAATATATAAAATTGAGAGATGGTGACAAGTCTTTGCCTTAGATAAAAAATATTTATTCTGTACAATTGATCAAGGTAGGAATTGATATGATGAATATTGATGGTGATGGTTTTAGAGAAAGGATAATTAGTTGCCTCTTTTATCCGAAAGCGATTGATGCAGAATATGTGCAGTACTAGTTGGATGTATGGGGTCCACTGTTAACCGTAGAAAATTTACTACTACAGTAGTAATTGTTTTCCCCAGTTTTATGGATAGCAACGCGCGCATGAAATCCGATTGGCCTATAACGGCGCGCGTGCTTCCCACTCTGCAGTTCGGTAAATATCTTTTTCCAATTAAACTTATAGAGATTTTTTCTATAATAAATACAAATAAATGTGAGAGTAAAATTACTATCAAAATAGTTATATAAAAATTATGCACCTATTTAAAAATTAGATATATTTTTTTAGAAAATTACATATTATGCACCTATTTAAAAATTTTGATACCTAAAATTATAATGATCAGTTCCACATAGTCAAATAAAGAAAAGTTAATCACAAACATGTCCTGCTAGCTTTAGCCCACTATATAATAATACCGGTAGAACTCACATGAAATTTACCTCAAGTTAACAATTTTTTTGAAATGAATGCATTAACAACAAAAATAGTTACATAATATTACCATGAATTTGTATTAAGAACAATGCTATAATTTCACCAAAAATTACATCAATATCTCACACCGTATTAGATTATGAGAAGGCCACGGAAAAACATACAAATCGATATTTTAATAAAATATTAAAAAAAATCAAAAACACTGTATTTTATAAACAAGTCATCTTAGTAGATGAATTCTAACACTTGAACTTAAACGTATCTGTATTATATATATATATATATATATATGTGTAAAAAAATCCCTTATATGTTAAACAAATTGTAATTATATTGATTTAATTTGGTAAAAGAAAAGGAAATAAGAGTTAGTCTAACTCAGTTCAACTCAGTTCGTATATTAATATGAGACAGTATTCATATTTATGTCTATATATGTACATATTTACTTCTTCTTCTTTGATGGACAATTGCCCCACTATCACCAACGTCAGTACATAGATGGACAAATGGTGAAGTAGTTGTTGAAGGCATCGTGTATTTGATGTTGGAAAGACCAACATGGCTACATGATGCCTCTGTTTGTATTTGGGGTTGGCAGGGTCGACATCGACATGCTTCCTAGAAAAAAGAGTCTTAACTAACATTTAAGTTCAAGATATAGAAGTATAAAATGGAACGAAATAATGAGTATCTTATCAGTAATTGGTCTCGAATGTGCACTCTCAGGACTTTAAGCAGGCTGTCGAGGAATGATGTTATCTTTCTTCTTCTTTTTCGTTAGGGGAATTTTGTTTTCCTCAGTTCCCGCATCATCAAAAATTATGACAGGTTCTTGTCTGACCCTACTTTTCTTCTTCTTCTGTCGATGACCAGAAGATTCTGAAGGGGTTATCTATTTAAGGGGGATAGACTGAGGAGACTGCAGGTTTTCATCAATGATGTCAAACTCACTTTCTTTCTAAGGAGACAAACATGTTTCAACAACATTAATAAGTTACCAGATGAAGTAAAAAATGAGTAGTAGAGAAAAGAGATATAAACTAGAGTTTCTTTGTTGGAAGAACTTTCAACATCCTTGTTTAGTTAGTTTGTCCTTAAAGGCCCTACAACGTAAGAGGTCTTTGCTTTCTTTCGACCCTGAAGGAACAAAATATATTAGGACAATTACAAGAAAAGACCAAAGGAACGCTTGTAAAAAGTAGACAAAAATGCATTAGAGTTTAAGAGGAAATTGAGGAAAGATAAGACGTGCATAACTTGAGAACTAGTTCGACCAAAGATTACCTTTGTTTTTCTTCTCCAAGTCCCGTAAGAAGGATAAAGCATCGATCAAGCGTTGGGCCATGAGCATAGGATCTGGAACGCTGGTATTTTGAAGGGTCCACTAATCCTCAAACTCTTGGGTGCAATGATAAGAGAGCGGGAACTCGAAGGTATTGAGGAAAACCTCTTTCCTTTTACAAAATTTATGGCAACTTTCGAGCCACCCCTTATTAGGTGTGTCGGTAGAAAAGAAAAAAGCCTCTGCTTGAAGAACTAAGCTTTTAGAAAGTAGTTTGCTCAAACCAAACTGTCTGAACACCAAGTTTGGCTGGTAAGCAACTGCTCTTATTCCTGGTTTGGGGGAGGTAAGATTTATCCACAAAGCAGTGGGCTGGAAGCATGTAAGCAAAATAACAAATATTTCCTTTTCTTTGTGGCGGGGCGGATCAGGAAATGGTTTCCTCAACCATTCAGGTCCACATTTTTGATTGGTAAACAATGCCATAGTCAAAGTAAACGTGGGGAATTTGTAGAACATGTTGAATTAAATTTTGAAGACCTTCTGAGACACAACTTTACCATCATCGAAAGTAAGTTGGGCGAGCCTCGGACCTTCGACCCCCGCCTCTGAGTTAAGAGGAATCCTGGTTTTTAGGGAAGGCTTTGAAGTGGCATTGAACCACAATTGCAAAAGCCAAATAAGGCCACCTACTTGAAGGATCTCATGATTTGTTCTTTTCTTTAAGTTTTGGGAGGCCAGCCCTAGAGACTCATACAAGCCACATAAAATGAGTTTATTGAGGAATATTTTTCTTCCTTCATGGAGTTGGGTGGCCAAGTGGACAAATTTTTTAGCCACCTGAATAGATCAAGCACAAAAAACATACCGGAAAAGCAAGTATGTCAAAAAAATGTGTTCATAGGAATCCACGAGATCTATCGAAGCTTGATAATCTTCGATGAAGGAGCAATAAGCAGTTATGGTGAAAGTAAACCTATGATTGGTAATGGTTTTGCTTAAAGTCTCAAAGGGCTTTCTAGTTGGTTGAAGGCCAGTGATAACAACAATTTCAAAAAGTGTAGGGGTTATCATCCCACAAGGAAGGTTAAAGGTGTTGGTCGAGCTATCCCACAAATACATAGCTACAATGATCATGTGAGAATTGTATCTGGGACCAACTCGTGACAATTGGATTAGGTCAAAAATTCCCAAATCCTTTCAGAAGTGTTTCTTTTTTTCTTGAACTATATCTAAACACTAAATGTATGAAACATCCTTAGTCAGGGGAGAAGAGCGAAAGACCATATTCTTGAAGAAGCTAAGATCAAAGGGTGCATCCACAAATACCAAGGGTTCATAGACAGGGAAGTATGGAAATAAATCTCTTAGTACTCGGGGTTTCTTAATACGTATAGGGAGATGACCCATAAAAGCATAGATTGTACCAACAAAGGAATAAGGAATCAGAGCATTATTGTACCAGACATTTCTTCTTCCATCCTCCATGGAAGGTGAAGGAGAATTGCGGTCCAAAACGCAGCGGAAATTAAAATTTTCTCCTTTAGAGATCCTTACGAATGGTCATGATCAATGATAAAATATTTACCTCTTGTGACGGTTGAAACCTTTGGTGCAGATCTCTTGTGACGATCAAAACCTTTGATGCAGATCCACGAAGCGATCACGAACGTTGAACGATGACAACGTCTCTACTCAGTCCACACGAACGGATTCCTTCAATCTCAGTGCTAGCTGGTACGAATGAAGGCTTTGAGTGAGAGAGAGAGTGTGAGAAAACGAAAATAATGCAACCGCAATGAATGCTTCTGCACAAGGGTTCTATTTATAGAACCACTTGTGTGGGCTTCAAGCTAAAAGGCCCACTTAAGTATATTTTGGCCCATATCTTATAATATGCCCAAAATCACTTAAGCCCATGGTACCTTACCATATTTCGTATTCTACTCAAGTACACCGTACCTTACGATGTTCTATAATTCACTTAAGGGCACCGTACCTTACCCTTAGTTACTCTATCTCTCATCAATCTGTCCTTTGTGTGTGACCCTGTAGGTTTTCGTGACGTTGGCAATTATATTAAATCACGCATTTAACATAATAAACAGTGAGCGGTATCTAGCAACACATCACTGCTACCCAAGACACGAAAATGTCATGTGATCTGACAAAACCTCCTGTGATAATAATTATGTGTATAATTACCCTTTTGCCCTTATGTCTATATTGAACACAAGGCATAGACCGTGTCATCCTTGTCCAGTTCAATATTGGGCCCAGAGACATTTTTCCTGTTACGCAGGATGGGCAAATTCCATCTAGGTCACTCATGTCCCTTAACATGCTTCGTGGAGTACCCATCAACTGTCTTTATGGTTATCCAGTTACGGACAACGTTGGATCAACAATAAAGCACTCGACTCTACATCTAGGATCCATAGTGGTTTCAGGTCGAAGAGTGGAATACACTATTATCACCATGAGAATAACTTATGACACTTTGCATAACTTTTTATATAGTATTCTCATAGCGGGTCAATCCGGTATAAATATTACTCTCCTAATATTCATACCTATGTTTAAGACTTGATAACTCTTTATCCATGATCCATGAGATGTGATCATCAGTCTACAAACATAATAGTCTTAATGCTTTAATGTTATCCCACTTCACACTAAAGCTCGACTACGGATACTTTAAGAATAGTGTCCTTATGTTTAATGTATTCTCATGATTAAGTCACACTTAATACATTAAACGGACTAGCTATTCTAGGGACTTTATTAAACAAACGTAATAAAGAAAAGCCTTTTATTATTCGATACAAGTACAAAAAGTATTGGCCTCTAGGTCTTACACCAACAGAAGGTTCAGGAATGTAGGTGCGATCGTTGAAGTAGATGGGTTCTTCAATAACAGCAAATAAAGAAATACGTGTTTGAACATTTGGAGCCACTATTGATCTAAAAGGATTTCTTGAGAATAACTTTGATGGAGAAAATGATAAACTACAAAAAGATCTCTAGGGTTCTTTTTGTTGTTTGGTTTTCATAAGAAGAGAGGGTGAAAGAGAAGAAAGTGGAGTGAGAGCGTTTAAATAGCCAATTAAAAAAGAAGAAAAAACATTTCAGTTCTTCCCCCTAAATAATTTTGGAGATGTGGCGCACTCTGGTCGCCAGTTGGCGTAAAAGATCACGGGAAAAGATGAAAAAAATAGAATTAAGGTTTTTTTTTGTCTTAAGTTCATTTTAGTTAATCTCCTAGAAAATATGGAATGATGATGGTCAGCCTCACACATGTCTGTGACATGACATTTTGGTAGAAAGTGGTCATGGTAACCATGGAAAAAAATAATAAATTATATAATAAAACATCTAGTTGATATGATGTATGTAGATTGGGCAAACAGTGTCGAAGGGTTACAACAACGCCACCTTTCTTTCATCTGACACATGATAGAAAGTGACATTTTTCGGGGGCATTTCTTATCCTGGAAATTCTAGCTAAAAACAAGTTAATGAAGAATGATGCATTGAGAAATGCTAAGTGGTGAAAGAATTCATAATCAAGCTTTGACATAAGCATTCACGTCAACTAAGAAGCTTCGACCAAACATGATAGACATGGTTTGGAAGAATCTCAATAACAAATCCACAAGATTAGGATCACTATGAAGCATGTCCAAAATCTCGAGAAGGACATTCGACAAGATGGTTGTTTCAAAAAGTCCATCATTTGTCGAGAAGGCTTAGTATTTTTCCCAAGTCTAAAAGCCAGTCAAGAGATGTGTCGACGATGTTTTGTATTAGTTACTATAAAGAGTAATTTTGGAGGTTAGAAACAGTTGTCAATATGGAACGTGAATTGTCAGTAGTTACATCTTGGAAGACACGTGGTAACACAATTGGAAACATGAAGTTCAAATTAGAATAGTACATGTCATTTTTTAGGGGATAAACCTCAGTTGGAGGTTATCTTAGAGTAGTAGAAATAGAAGGCTCATATATTGTAATTAGGGTCGAAAAATTCATATACTTTCTCTATAGAACTTGAGTACCTAAGTCAAAGTGTGAAACAATTTATGAGTAACATGCGAGTCCATGTCCCTTTTTTCTTTATTGTCTTTATGTTTCCTTAATTGAAATACTTTACTATTTATGTCATTTACTGTGTTTATTTAATGTCATTCCTTGCATTTGTCTTTTACTTAAATTTAAGCTTTTTCGTCGTTAGAGTTTATATTTATTCTATTTGCATACAGACAGTCATAGTCACTTCACATACATACTTTATTGTACACGTGTTTACACAAAATTGCTTCTAAGATTTTTCGAGTTAATCTCACATACTATTTAAACTCGTGATATTTTTCTAAAAACACATGCGAACACCTACTTTGAAGAAGTCAACTTATAGACAATGTTTATCTTAAGAATGTAGGACCATTATGGACCATCTCATTCAGAATATTAATGAAGATATCTTTAAGGGAATTACATCTCAACACTCCCTTAACAAGGTATGTAACCTTGTGGTTTTTGTTTCACAAAATGAACCAAAGGAAATTGATGAATTTATCATCGAAGAACATTGGTTTCTTTATATGCAAGAAAGGCTAAATCAATTTGAGAGATATAAAGTTTGGGAACTCGCTCCCAAAGCAAATTAAGTGATTGGAACCTTAGTGGATCTTTCGCAACAAGATTGATATTTTTTAAAAATGTTTTGAGTTGTGAAATGTTACAATAAAAAACAAAGCATATATATATATATATATATATTGATGAAACTTATGCTCTTGTAGCTCTACTAGAAGTTATAAGGATGATTTTAGCTTTTTCATGCTTTATGTTTTCATATAATCTTCTAAATAGATGTAAAGAGTGCACTCTTGAACTTTACATCCATAAGGAAGTATGTGTTGATCATTCTCCTGAATTTATAAAACTCTTCTTACTCATGAGAATGGATCTCTATGATTTGAAACTACCTCTTAGAGCTTAGCCTGATATTCTAAACATTTTTCTGCTAGAAAAAATGAGTGTCTAAGAAGGAAAAGTGATTCAACATTTTCTAAACCAAGTATTATTGTGCATGTTTCTATTGACTCGATACTACTAACGAATCCTTGGGCAAGGATGCTTTTGATATGATGCAGATTAAAGTCGAAAGATAAGAAAGCTTTCAGTACTATCTTAGGTGTACAACAAGAAGTGTTTACTTGATGATGTTTGTATATCCTGATGTTAATCATGAGACCTATTAAAATTTTAAGATGATAAATTTGCAATGGATTTATTTGTCCTATAGTTGGACCAACTTTCATATCAAATAATTCATAAAGAAGGAAAATCTACGGTGGTTTATCGTTCCTTCAAAAGGGGAAGTTTATCAAGTTACCTTGATGTCTTAAGTGTTTGTGAAGTAAAGGGGTGCCAAATGCAGTATGCATAAAATCCCAGTACCTGTCTAAATAACCAAGGAGCCTAAAAATAGGTTGTACAAATAATTTCTAAAAGGAAACAAGTGTCTTTTAGAAGGAAGAAGATGCCACCTACGTGAGGACAACACTAGTAAGGATGGTGATGCTTTCTTCTAGAATTTTCAGTTGTTCGTTGATGTCTTGTGGGTTTTTCCTTTCTTATAAAAGGTGTGATGTTCTTCAACAGAGTTCCCCAACTTTGACCAGAATAACGACCTCAGTCCCATAGACAAGTCTGAATGGGGTTTTCTCTGTTTTCGTGTGATGTGTAGTTCAATATTCTCAGAGAATGTGTAGGGGTTCCCTGACCCAGTCTTCTATGGACCCAACGACTCTTCTCTTTATGATTAATAACTCTTCAAATTTTCACATGAAATGTCAATAGTACCCTTAATGTGAATTGAGACTTATGAGAAAAAAATCATGTGAAAATACAAAGGGAAAACCTTAGGGTGGCTTTAGAACGAAGTCGACTAAAAATATAAAATAACATGATCAATCCCCTGACACACTTTATTAACTAACATTTTCGGGAAAAAAATTGTAAATGCAACCCACCAAATAAATAGGAAGAAAATCGTTCAAATTTTGGGAATTATATTTCTTAGGAACCAGGACAATAAACATGAATTTCATATATTTAGTTAGCCTCTAATTATAGTGAAATTCATTTGAAAACTTCTTAAAATCTAACTTGATATTCTTTCAAAAAATAAAAAATCACTCCATACAAATTAAGAATTTAAAAATTTTCACAATCAAACACCACTTATTTTACATAATATTCCCTAAAAGTGAAACACTAAGTCGCTCAAACTTAATAAGAGTGTTATGGTCACAACCCTCAATGGCCTCAGAACAACCGTTACAATACAAAAGATATAGGAGTTTAATCTATTCAGTATAAATAACACCCATCTACCTCGTATTCCAAACTGAAATTCTGGTATCAGATATGAGATGTCGAAGGTAATGTCATGACACTAATATCTGAATAAAACACACAGGATAAAGATAAAGAATAGTAATGCAAGAGACACAAGCAATTGTTAACCCAGTTCGGTGCAACTCATCTACGTCTTGGGGCTACTAAGCCAGGAAGGAAATTGTAGCGGTGTATTCGTCGCTATATGATCTATTGATTAAATCATAAGCTAAGAGATACATGAAATTTTCGAGTCGCCACCGCACTTTTATTTATCCAAAGGATTGGCTAAAAAGCGAACAAAAGCCTAAGAAGTTTTACACGTAGAAAACTAATGAAAAGATCAGAGAGTCTGGGTAAGGGGTAAATTACGCAATGGGAAGGTGTTAGGCACCCACTACGTCCTAGGTACTCCTAGGGAGCCCTTTTCACACTTGTGTAATACCCCAAAATTTACCCTTCATTTTTTCCAAAAAAAAAAAAAAAAAAAAAAAAAAAAAAAAAAAAAAATTAAATAATTAAAATATAACAAATTTTGGGTCTCCCTCATTCCAAGCCCACAAGTCCACGAAAATCAGCTATAAATATAAGAGTTTCAGTAGGGTTTCAGACACTTGGAAATTCCCTGAGAAATAGACTTGGAGTTCACGTGGAGTTTCAAACCTAGGAACTACTCTGCAGCAACCTTCGGGCAGCCCTGAGAAGTTCATTCCGCCTCGCGCAAACCCTAAACGTTACTTCGCCAATCCGGCCTTGCCTTCCAATTTTAACAGGTCTCTCATCAGGTATGCCTCTGTTCCTATTACTCTATGCCTCGGGTTGAATACTGAATATATGAGGTAACCTCAGGCTTGGCCCACAGGGTTATATTTGTGTATGAATATGTGATTTATGCCTTGACTGTTTAACAATTTCGTTTATGAGGTGAATGCCATAGGATCTGGAATCTTTAACATCGTGCAGGTACCAATGGGAAATCCAAATCCCGCAGGTGCTCGCTAGCCGCTTCGCTAGGCTTTCGCTGGGCGAAGCAGTCGCGAATGTGACAGTATCTGCTTTATTCCGTTTTGTTCTAACCTGTTCTTTGTGTTGCCATGGCCTTGTTATCTTTTGATTTCATCCTGTTTGCCTAACCCCTTTTGTTGAGTTTTTGTGAGGGCTCACATATTCTCGCAGGGATACCCTCCGGAGGTTTATTCCGATTTCCCGTACTGATTGGTTTTCTTTGATGGCATCAGCTTGGGAGAATCTCAGGGTCGCTTATCCTTTAATTGCTGTAACTTCGGATCTTGATCCGTGTGGTATTTTACTTCTTCCCTTTTATTTCTACTGTTTCTTAGCTGGAAGACCTCGATAGGAGGCAATGTTTGAGCCCCTTGGTGGCATTTTTTCTATTTCAAGATATATGTTTTGTGTGATGTGATTGTTTCCCCATAGGATGCGAGGCTTCGCATAGTCTCCCGTTTGCATGCCAATTTAGGTAGCACTGTTCCTCCGCCTAGGACTTCCTCTTTGCATGCGCGTTCCTACAACGCAAACAAAACCTAAAACCCAAAGCAACACGTTTACTCCTTCTACTACAGGCGAGTAAGTCTCCAAAGGTCGAGCATCCGGTAGATTGCGTAGTAACGTTGTTCACCCCGTAACATAATCCATAACCCCGTAGTTAGTCGAACTACGGCTTGCTCTGATTCTCATTCCAGATGAGATACGTAGGCATAAGACGCGATGTCTTAGCGAGCACAATTACCCCCAACCCATAGGTCAGCCGAGCTACGAAGACTCTGATTCTCATATTCAGATGAGATACGTATGCAGTGGATGCGACATCCGCGCGAGTCATTTCTCTTAACCTTTTAGTAAACAGCACAAGATAAACTCACACCCTTTAGACAAGAACTACAAAAGTGGATCCCGTAGAGTACTACGGATGCGTAGGGGTGCTAATACCTTCCCTTCGCATAACCGACTCCCGAACCCAAGATTTGGTTGCGAGACCTTGTCTTTTTCTTTCCTATTTTCAGGTTTACTTCGAGCGTTTCCTTTCCCTCCTTTGGGATGAATAACGCACGGTGGCGACTCTTCTGTCATTTTCTTTCGCCGGTTGTTTTTTTCGCACACTGTATTTTTCAGGTTGCGACAGCTGGCGACTCCACTGGGGACTTTAGAAGTTGACCTCTTGCTGGTCCATCTTCCCTAAGCGAGTCCTTCCTAGCTTGTGTGTTTTCTTGTTTATTGAGTGTTCATTCTTTTGTGCAGTTACTTATTTGCCTAATTGCATTCATGTACATATGTTTGCTGTATCTGCTGCTGTTTGTTTGTTTGTTGGGATGGGATGTTCTACGAGAGATAAGCCCATTACCCAGGCTTGAGTGTACACACAGGTTTTAGAGTGGATGTTCATGAGGCTTGCGTGGTATGTTGCTGCGTTAAGTCGTTCGTGAAGAACCACACCCAGACGAGGTTTCTCTTGGATATACTATGTCCTACGGATGTTCCGTAACGACATAATATTCCCCTAGAAATTGTCGACTCTGGTGACCATTTCCCGAGAACTCAGTCGAGGCCTCTCCTCCGAGACGTGATTATGTTAGCTCTGGTGGGCGCATTCTCGCTGATCAATCCGAGGACCCCGAGACTGGGAACTTGCTTTAGGATGTCCTGTTGAGGGGAGTCAGTGGAGGTCTTTTATTCCGTAATAATGCCAAACCTTCAATGGTAAACGTATTATTCGCGACTGAAGGGCTGAAGTTGACGAACTTCTGTTCTTAGAACCTACCAGTGAGGGGCGGGCTAAATTCAGGAAACCTTAACCGCCAACCAACCCGGTTTTCTGGAGCAGTGCTTTGATCTCGTATTATATTCCTCAGTGGTTTTCTCTTCAGACAGTGCAACCTGACAAATGCTCAAGCAGATACAACAATCCTGATTGACACGCCGCTGCATTGCATTCACATCATCACATCATTTGCATTCATATCATTTAACACATGTTTATCCATTTCTAGGGGTTTACATCTTCTTCTTGATTCCGGTCGGGGTTTTTCCTGGTTCTCTTAAGATGGATATTGGCAGAAAGAGACTCGTCGCCTACAAGTTTCCGGTGGTCTGTTTGGAGCCCATCCAACAACTGATGAAGTTAATGGATCCTGGTTCTCTAGAAGGATTCCGAGAGGATTACGGTTTAATTCTAAGTTTCGTCGCGGTTCTTTCCAAAGATCAACATGATGCTCTCTTCACACTACTGCAGTTCTATGACCCTCCATTGAGGTGCTTCACATTCCCGGATTATGTTTTGGTCCCTACTTTGGAGGAGATTGCCAGTTTTCTCAGAATTCCCATCAAGTCACAGTTGCTATTCTACAGCTCGGAGTGTCTGCCCGATCTCAGCATGGTTGCTTCAACCACATATTTGAGGGAATCAGTTTTGAAGGCTAATATGTGTCAGAAGGGAGAAGTTAACGGTTTTCATCTGAGTTTCTTATTGGGAGAAGCAAAGAAGAAGCTTGAAGATGGTGACCAGAGGGGTTTCAATGCTGTGTTGGCTCTTTGTGTGTATGGGATTGTCTTGTTCCCTAATGTCGCCAAATTTATAGACGTAGATGCCATACGCCTCTTCGTGTTGGGAAATCCAGTGCCGACCTTGCTGGGAGATTTCTTTCATTCAGTGCACCACAAGAATAAGAATAGAAAAGGAGGATTGTTGAATTGTTGTGCGCCTTTGTTCTATAAGTGGTTCAGTTCTCACCTACCCAAGTCAGGAGCATTCATTGATGTCAAGGACTCGTTGAGTTGGTCAAAGAGATTGATGGGGTTGAGAGCTGAAGATATTTCTTGGTGGTCTGACCGGAGTTTGCTTCGGGCAGATATTATTCACAGTTGTGGGAACTTCCCGAATGTTCCGTTGGTAGGAAGAAAAGGAGGAATCAACTATAATCCTTCTCTTGCAGTTAGACAGTTTGGATATGCCTTAAGAACTCCGCCGGTGGAAAAGGATGTGGAAGAGTCTCTGTTTTTCCATTCTTCGCCTGATTTGACGGTATCCCGTAAGGCAGCTGAGGCCTGGCTCAAGGTGATCAAGAAAGGAAGAATTGTTCTTGGGAAAGGAGATTGTAGAGCTTACCCTCAGTATGGAGAATGGCTTCAAGGAAGAATCGAAGAGTTTGGTCTACCGTTTCCTATTGAAGAACCCTTGTATTCACCTACTCTCGAGCAGTCAGCAACGGTGAGCCGAGAGGAGTATGACAAGTTGAAGAACACCACGGAAGGACTTCAAATCGAGAACTCGGAGTTAAGGGAGAAATTGCAAGACTGTATGCATCGATTCCATGAGTCAGAATATCAGAAGGAGGAAGCCGTCAAATTGCAAGAGGAAGCCGAAAGGAAATTTGCTGTGGAGGTGAATTTCTTCAGGAAGACAGACGAAGCCTTGAGATCATCCAGTTCTGAGTTGAGGCGAGTCAAGCAGCAGTTAATGGATGCTCGTGGTAAATTAGCTGGGTGGCAAGAGCGATGGGATGCATTTTCAACTTCTCGGAAGACAAAGGAGGAAGAGACGGTGGCTGAACTGACTGGTCAGATAGAGAAATTGAAGACTTTGCTGAAGGGGAAGAACCATGAGCTGCTGTGTACCCGATCAACTAATGGTTATATCACAGATCAACTCAATGAGGCTCAAGGATATATCGAAGAACTCAAGACGCTAGCAAGTTTGAAGAAATCCAGACTTGAAGAGGTATTCGGAGAAGATGATGGGAATTACTACAGAGAACACATCAACGAACTGGATGGGATCATTCACAAGAGGAATCTGCTCATCCGGCGTTTGACAGAATCTCCAGATCATCCTGACACGGTGGCGCTACTGGATGAAGTGAGGAACGGTCCTTATGGGTTGCATACAGGAGGCTGATTTCTGATTTGCTTGTTCCTCTCTTTACTTACTGCTTTGGTGTTATGTAGTGATGATCCACAGGCTTGTTGTGGAGATCCTCCTTTGATGTATTTTTGGCTAAGGCCCTTTCCTTGAACTCATTTGTATGATGGTTTCCCTTTATTACATCTTATCTCAGAAGTTTATCCATGACTCGGCCTTCTTGCACTACCCACCTGATGTGAGACTGGAATCAAGGGGGTAGAATACCTTTTGGAATTGATAAACATGTCATTGCATTTACATATTCATTGTCATATCTTGCATAACAGGTACCGCTGCGGTGTTCTCATATTGTTTGGTGTTCCACTAGCAGGATAGCTGACTCAGGCATTCACCGATACGGTACCCGGAGGAATCAACAGAGAGCAATGGAAGGTGTACAAGCAGAGCTCGCTGAGATGAGGGCCCGCATGACCCAATTCATGGATGTGGTTCAAGGGGTGGCTCAGGGACAACAAGAGCTCAGGCAGATAATACAGGGGAATCCCCCTGCTCAACCAGAGACAGTGACTGATCCTCCGGCTGGAGAGGTTAACGGACCCAGTGGACCAGGGCCTATCCCGATCCCGCACGCCAACCCCGGTCAACAGCCCGTTCATGATGATCAGGACGATCAGTTTCCCCCACTTCAGGAAGACTTTGGCATGGGTCATGGCGTAGACCCCATGTTCAGGAGATTGGAAGAGAGGTTGAAGGCAGTGGAAGGACAGAATCCTTTGGGAGTAGACGTTGCTGACTTAGGGCTGGTCCCAGGTGTGAGAGTGCCACCGAAATTCAAAGTCCCGGTCTTTGACAAGTACAAGGGCAACTCTTGCCCCAAGACTCACGTGCAGGCCTATTTCCGTAAAATGGTTGCATACTCTGATGACGAGAAGCTACTTATGTACTTCTTCCAGGACAGCCTAGCTGGGGCATCCTTGGAATGGTATATGAGGCTGGACAGAGCCCACATCCGTTGCTGGAGGGATTTGGCGGAGGCCTTCGTGAAGCAGTATCAGTATAATGCAGACATGGCTCCGGACAGAACTCAACTTCAGAATCTGTCTCTTAAAAGCAATGAGTGCTTCAGGGAATACGCTCAACGCTGGAGGGAGACAGCTTCCCGTGTTCAGCCCCCTATGTTGGAGAAAGAAATGGCCAACATGTTCATGAATACGTTGCCGGGACCTTATCTGGAGCGTCTGGTGGGGTGCAATGCTTCCAACTTTGCTGATGTGGTCTCTACCGGAGAGAGGGTGGAGAATTACCTGAAGACCTGCAAGATCCAAAGTGGAGGAGGATCTTCGTCAGGGGTAAAAAAGTCGTTCGTTGGAGGGCATAAGCAAAGAGAGGGGGAGTGAATTCTTTGGCTTCCTATCAGAACAGAGGTGTTAGAAGGAATAATTTTCAGAATTATCATCAACAACCGTATGTTGCGGCGGTGACCATTCCAGCTGCAGTGCCACAACAACAACAACCACCGCAGCGTCAACCAGCTCAGTACCAACAGCAGCAACAACCGGGTAACAGACCCGCTTATCAACAGAGACAAAGGATGATGGACCGACATTTCGACACCCTTCCGATGTCGTACGCTCAGATGCTTTCTAGTCTTCAACAACTACAACTTGTGCAACTGCGCACTCTGGCTCCTCCTGTTGGTAGACTTCCGGTGGGTTATGACGCCAACGCTAGGTGTAGCTTCCACTCTGGGGCACCTGGCCACAACATTGAGAACTGCAAAGCTTTTAAGCACGTAGTTCAAGACCTCATAGATTCAAAGGCCATCGACCTTGCACCGGCTCCGAATGTCGTTAACAATCCCATGCCGCAGCATGGTGGTGCGAATGTTAATTTGGTAGAAGGAGAAGCCAAGTCCATTAAGGATGTGTTGAAGTTGAAGACTCCATTGTTGGATATCAAAGGATGCTTGCTGAAGGCCGATGTTTTCCCCGGTTGTGGGAAGGGTTGTTTGGATTGTGCTACTCAGAGTGGAGGTTGTTTGAAGCTACAGCAGGGTATCCAGGCCTTGCTCGACAAGGGTATCCTCCAGGTTGAAGATTTGTCTGTCCGAGAGTCTATGGAAGGGGTTGAGGAAGAAGGGTTTGAAGGTGCTACTGAAGAGTTCCTAGATGTTGTTCCTGCTGATTCTGCAGTCCATGATGATGTATTTACTCTTTCCAATACGGTTGACTCTTTTGTATTTGAACTTGATTCCGATGTTTCGGATGTTTATGCTCCAACAAATGAGGTTTCTGAGTACGACTGTGACATTGCAACTATAACTATTTTCTATCCAACTAATCAGATCAGTGTGCCAGAAGCGCAACCCGCGCCACCAGTACGACGACCTACTATGACCATCACAACCCCTGGTCCTTTACCCTTCACCAGTGAAAGGGCCATTCCGTGGCATTATGGGGGGAGCGTGTATACGCACGATCATAAGGTGGAACGGCCACTGAAAGTAGAAGAGGGTCAGAAGCCTGAACTTGAAGGTCCCGCAGTGGATAATGTTGGTGGAATCTGGCGATTCACCAGGAGTGGTAGATTGCTCTCACCACCGGTTACCCAAGCTGATAATGCTGATGCTGTGGCGAAAACCAAAGGCAAGCAAGTCGTGAATGAGGGTACCTCTGCACCCCAAGCTGGTTCTGAGCCCACTTTCGCAAGGACGTGGACGAGCTTCTGAGAATCATAAAGAAAAGCGATTACAAGGTAGTCGATCAGTTGATTCAGACTCCGTCCAAGATATCCATTCTCTCACTCCTATTGTGTTCGGAGGCACACAGGGAGGCACTTCTGAAGGTTCTTAATGCTGCATATGTACCTCAGGAGATCTCAGTGAACCAACTAGAAGGGATCGTTGCCAATGTCCATACAAGCAACGGGTTGGGTTTTACTGATTCTGACTTAACACCAGCTGGACGCAATCATAACAAGGCTCTGCACATCTCATTGGAATGCAGAGACACCATGTTATCTCATGTTCTGGTGGATACAGGTTCCTCTCTCAATGTGCTACCCAAGAGGGCCCTGTCGAAGTTAGAAGTAGAGGGTTTGGTCTTGAAACCTTCAGATCTTATTGTGAGAGCTTTCGATGGTTCTAAGAGATCGGTGTTTGGAGAGGTGGAATTGCCAATTCTGATTGGATCACAAACCTTCAACACTGTCTTCTACGTGATGGATATCAGTCCTTCCTACAGTTGCCTGCTGGGTCGGCCTTGGATCCATAATGCTGGGGCAGTCTCTTCAACTCTACATCAGAAGATTAAGTTTCCGGTCAACGGACGAATTATCACCGTCTGTGGTGAGAGGACATCCTGGTCAGTAACCTGTCTACATTCAAGTATGTAGAAGTAGAAGGTGAAATTCATGAGACTCTGTGTCAAGCTTTTGAGTCAGTTCAAGTCAAAGATGCAGCTCCGGTGGAAGAAGTTAAAGCGGGTGCCTCTATCTCATCCTTTAAGCAGGCACAGGCCGTGGTGGATTCAGGTGTTGCTCCCGGTTGGGGACGTCTGTTGGAATTACCAGTTAAGGAAGATAAGTTCGGGATTGGATACCAGCCAGCTCTGACTTCTACAACTTCAACACTTCAGGGGCCGATCACTTTCTCCAGTGCTGGCATCATTCAGTATGGTCAAGTCTCTGCAGTCAACGAAGAAGATGGGGATAGTGACTGCGACATCGATAACTGGGTGCGTCCGAGGATCCCGGGTGAAGTCATCAACAATTGGTCTTCTGAAGAGATTATTCAAGTCACTCTTCTTGAAGAGTAATTTTCTTTGTTTATTCATGCATATCCAAGTCTTACGTTCCACCCAGGGCGTAACGACTCATTGTAGGGCCCGTCTATGTGACACTTGCATTTTTTTTTATCATAATAAAGGACGTCTTTTCGCATTCAAATATTTCGTTCCTTGTCTTTCTATTTTTTGCAGTTTTTCAAAAAAAAATATAAAAAAAATAATAAAAAATGGCAATGTTTTGTTTAGTTTCCACATTTTTTTTTCACACTCATAAGCACATACCATCACTCATGCAGATGCACATCACCGGATCCTATTGATAACGGTTCTGCTATGGCTCGCTTCGACTTTGAAAATCCAATCTTTCAAGCTGAAGAAGAGGATGATGAAGATTGTGAACTCCCTGAAGAACTTGCCAGGTTGTTGAAACAAGAGGAAAGGGTTATTCAACCGCATCAAGAGTTTGTTGAAGTGATTAATCTCGGCACCGAAGACGCCAAGAGAGAAGTCAAAATAGGGGATGCTTTGGAAGATAATGTGAAGAAAGGGCTGATTGAATTGCTGCAAGAATACGTTGACATCTTCGCCTGGTCTTATCAGGACATGCCTGGGCTGGACACAGACATCGTGGTACACCGCTTGCCTCTCAAAGAAGGTTGTCCTCCGGTCAAGCAGAAGCTCAGAAGAACAAGACCAGAGATGGCTGTCAAGATAAAGGAAGAAGTGCAAAAGCAGTTGGATGCAGGGTTTCTAGCAGTCGCCAATTATCCGCCATGGGTTGCAAACATCGTCCCAGTACCTAAGAAGGATGGAAAGGTACGGATGTGTGTCGACTACCGGGATCTGAACAGAGCTAGCCCTAAAGATGATTTCCCATTACCTCACATCGACGTTTTGGTGGATAATACAGCTCAGTTCTCGGTATTCTCCTTCATGGATGGCTTTTCTGGCTATAACCAAATCAAGATGGCACCAGAAGACATGGAAAAGACAACTTTCATAACCCCATGGGGCACCTTCTGCTACAAGGTGATGCCGTTTGGTCTGAAAAATGCCGGAGCAACATATCAACGAGCTATGGTAACTCTGTTCCATGATATGATTCATCATGAAATCGAGGTTTATGTTGATGATATGATTGCCAAATCTCAGACAGAAGAAGAACATTTGGTGAATTTGCAGAAACTGTTTGAGCGTTTGAGGAAATTCAAGCTGAGGCTTAATCCGAACAAGTGCACTTTCGGGGTGAGATCGGGAAAATTGCTGGGTTTTATTGTTAGCGGAAAAGGGATTGAGGTGGATCCCGACAAAGTAAAAGCGATACAGGAAATGCCTGAGCCAAGAACAGAGAAGCAAGTTCGTAGTTTCTTAGGGAGGTTGAACTACATTGCAAGGTTCATCTCTCACCTAACAACCACGTGTGAGCCAATTTTCAAATTGCTGAGGAAAGATCAGGTTATCAGGTGGAATGAAGATTGTCAAAGGGCTTTTGAGAAGATAAAAGAGTATTTACAGAAACCTCCAATCCTTATACCTCCAATTCCTGGGAGACCTCTGATAATGTACCTATCAGTGACTGAGAACTCGATGGGGTGTGTATTGGGACAGCATGACGAGTCTGGTCGAAAAGAGCATGCCATATACTACCTTAGCAAAAAGTTTACCGACTGTGAAATCAAATATTCGCAGCTTGAGAAAACTTGCTGTGCTTTGGCCTGGGCTGCTCGCCGACTGAGGCAGTATATGTTGAACCATACTACCTTGTTGATTTCTAAGATGGATCCAGTGAAATACATATTCGAGAAGCCAGCTCTCACCGAAAGGGTCGCTCGTTGGCAAATGATTTTAACAGAGTATGATATTCAATACACGTCGCAAAAGGCCATCAAAGGTAGTATTCTGTCAGACTACCTTGCCGAGCAGCCGATTGATGATTATGAGCCGATGAAGTTTGAATTCCCTGATGAAGACATCATGTTCCTCAAGATGAAAGACTGTGAAGAGCCAGTTGTTGGGGAGGGACCTGATCCGAACGAAAAGTGGACTTTGTTGTTTGATGGGGCTGTCAATGCTAGAGGAAGTGGAGTTGGTGCTGTCATTACAACTCCGAAAGGTGCCCACATACCTTTCACCGCTCGTTTGACTTTTGAGTGCACAAATAATGAAGCTGAGTACGAGGCCTGTATCTTGGGCATTGAGCAAGCCATTGATCTGAGAATCAAGACTCTGGACATCTTCGGAGATTCAACTCTGGTGATTAATCAAGTGAATGGTGATTGGAATACTCTCCAGCCCACTCTGGTCCCCTACAGAGATTACACGAGAAGACTGTTGACTTTCTTCACAACGGTAAAATTGTATCATATACCTCGTGATGAGAACCAGATGGCAGACGCACTTGCTACTCTATCCTCCATGATCAAGGTAATTCGTTGGAACCATGCTCCCAGGATCGATGTGATGCGCCTTGACAGGGCCGCGTATGTGTTTGCTGCTGAACTGGTAGTCGATGACAAGCCCTGGTATCACGATATCAAGTGCTTTCTGAAGAATCAAGAGTACCCTGCAGGGGCATCCAACAATGACAGAAAGACTTTGAGAAGATTGGCAGGCAGTTTCTTCTTGAACAAAGACGATGTGTTGTATAAGAGGAACTTCGACATGGTTTTGCTCAGATGTGTGGACAGACACGAGGCGGACATGTTAATGCAGGAAGTTCATGAAGGTTCCTTCGGTACTCATGCCGGTGGACATGCAATGGCTAAGAAATTGTTGAGAGCGGGTTATTATTGGATGACCATGGAATCAGATTGTTTCAAGTATGCTCGGAAGTGTCATAAATGCCAGATTTATGCTGATAAGGTGCATGTACCGCCGAATCCTCTGAATGTGATGTCTTCGCCGTGGCCGTTTGCCATGTGGGGTATTGACATGATTGGAAAGATTGAGCCGACTGCTTCCAATGGGCATCGCTTCATCCTTGTTGCCATCGACTATTTCACCAAATGGGTCGAAGCAGCGTCATTTGCGAATGTCACCAGACATGTGGTTGCCCGTTTCATCAAGAAAGAAATTATTTGTCGCTATGGGATTCCCGAAAGAATCATTACTGATAATGGTTCTAATCTCAACAACAAAATGATGAAGGAGTTGTGTCAGAACTTCAACATTCAGCATCACAATTCTTCCCCTTACCGCCCTAAGATGAACGGCGCTGTTGAGGCGGCAAATAAGAACATAAAGAAGATTGTGCAGAAGATGGTCGTTACGTACAGAGATTGGCATGAGATGCTACCCTTCGCCTTGCATGGGTACCGCACTTCAGTACGTACATCGACAGGGGCAACCCCTTACTCCCTTGTGTATGGTATGGAAGCGGTCCTACCTGTTGAAGTGGAGATTCCTTCTCTAAGAGTCCTGTTGGATGTCAAGTTAGATGAAGCTGAATGGATTCGGACAAGGTTCAATGAGTTGAGTCTTATCGAAGAGAAGCGAATGGCAGCCATTTGTCATGGGCAGTTGTATCAGAGTCGGATGAAGAGAGCTTTTGATCAGAAGGTGCGTCCTCGTTGTTTCCAAGTCGGAGATTTAGTGTTGAAAAGGATCCTTCCTCCTCAGACAGATCACAGAGGCAAGTGGACTCCTAACTATGATGGACCGTATATTGTCACCAAGGTTTTTGATGGTGGGGCCTTAATGCTTGCAACTATGGAGGGTGAAGACTTCGCTTCCCCTGTGAACTCAGACGCAGTTAAAAAATACTTCGCATAAAATAGACCCGCTGGACAGTAAAAAGAATAGTCCAGGCAAAAATGGGCATCCCGACGAACCAAGAAAATGGAAAGGTTCGGGCAAAAATTAGGGATCAAAAAAAAAAAAAAAAAGATTGTACACCCGGTAAGTTGAAAACCTGAAAAGGCAACTTAGGCAAAAATGGGTATCCCGGTGGATCGAAAACCCGAAAAGGGCGATCCAGGCAAAAGTTAGGGATTAAGCGAAGGACTGCGTTCTGAGTAGCTCTGAATCTCATCTCGTGCCAATGACTGGAAATTTTTGAAGGATAGGAAACAGTCCAATCACTCTTTCAGAAAGCTGATCATCTGGAGGATCTTGAAGACGGGCAAGTCATAGCAGAATTGGAACCCAATAGAAATCCACTTCACATTGCCATTAGATTAATTTTTGTTTTATCTATTGTGCGATTACCTCTTTCCAGGGATTGCTTCTTAATGTAAATGCCTATTCAGAGGCCATTCAATCAATAAAATCATGTTATTCAGTATATCTCTGTTTTCATTTTCATTTTACTGTTTTGTTTGCGAAAATGATGTCCGAATTTTTGATAAACATTGCATCATGACACATAAGGGCTTTACAGGTACATGCTCAGTAAACATTTAAAATTGCTGTAAATTTTGAGTGCCTTGGATCGTCTATTCAGAACAGATACCCTCGGGGCATTTCTTTAAAATCCCCTTGCAGATGATCGTGAATATCTTCCCCAGAAGTCACCAACAGACTTCGGTGTCTTATCCCTGTAGAGCTAATTAGAGCGTTGGATTCTTCAATCCCCAGCAGGTTTTCACCACTGTACTTCCCCAAGCGTTTGTTTCAGGACATACACTCCCCAGTAGAGTTGACAGTGCCAGACTATATATCCCCAGCGGAGTTGACAGTGCCAAACTGTATCTTTCCAGCAGAAGTGGCTGCTCCTTAGAGTTCGATGCCAGATCGATAATCCCAATGCAAGATCCATGGTTTCTTTTCTTGAAGCAGAACCTCGGTACCGTATCAGTGTTTGCTCCCCCTGCTGGGTCATCTCTCGCAAATCGTGGTTGCCAGAACCATTGTAGCTTTCCTAAGCAGCAGGCTTCCAATGCCATTCCTTCCCCGATCAGAGTCTCGGTATGGCCAGAACACCGCATGGCTAGTCATCTCCCCACAGAGTTCTTTGCGCTGTGTATCTCCAGCAGCCTGGCCAGAGCCCAGAGGATGGTAATCATTTCCCCAGCAGATCCCCTTGCCTCGACTTGGCATTCTACCCAGCATTTCGCATCCCTGCATGTAGAATCATATTGCATTACATCATTCCAAATCGCGTAGCATTTCCATTTTCATGGAGCATTACGCCATTGAAAAATTCAAACATACGCATGTAAGCATAAAACATTCTCGGTATCCCAAGTGATAAGCTAGAAGTTGTTTCCAGTACTCAGACTGAAGATTGTTCATGACTTACCTTTGTTATCCTCAGCAAGTGTCATTGGCCCATGCGCCGCCTCTATTATCATTCCCTATTTCTGCCAATGCTGACAGGCATGAAGTTTTCCGGTATCCAGACCGAAGTGGCATTCAGGCCAGTTTTCCCGGTATCCAGACCGAAGTGGCATTCAGGCCAATTTTCCGATGTTCAGATCGAAGAAGTTTCCGACGTTCAGGTCGATGCAACTTGTGGCATTCAGGCCAGTTTTCCGGTATCCAGACCGAAGTGGCATTCAGGCCAGTTTTCCGGTATCCAGACCGAAGTGGCATTCAGGCCAGTTTTCCGGTATCCAGACCGAAGTGGCATTCAGGCCAGTTTTCCGGTATCCAGACCGAAGTGGCGTTCAGGCCAGTTTTCCGGTATCCAGACCGAAGTGGCGTTCAGGCCAGTTTTCCGGTATCCAGACCGAAGTGGCATTCAGGCCAGTTTTCCGGTATCCAGACCGAAGTGGCGTTCAGGCCAGTTTTCCGGTATCCAGACCGAAGTGGCGTTCAGGCCAGTCTTCCGGTATCCAGACCGAAGTGGCATTCAGGCCAGTTTTCCGGTATCCAGTGGCATTCAGGCCAGTTTTCCGGTATCCAGACCGAAGTGGCATTCAGGCCAGTTTTCCGATATTCAGATCGAAGTGGCGTCCAGGCCGGTGTTCCGATGATCAGATCGAAATCCTTTCCAGTATTCAGACTGATGAGCGGCACTCAGGCCATGGTTATTTCTGTGTTACCATTTATTTTGGTATCCAATTTAACATTCTTTTTTCGATATTCAGACTGACTTTCACCGTACCAGACGGATTCTTCTTTCAAGACCACCTCTTTGCCGATTCAGACAGGCATTTTTACTTCAGTGCAAATTTTTGGGCTTTTATTGTATTCAATCCCTTGATACCTCGAAAGCACGAAAGCAGCTGTCATCTTCCTTCCGGGTCTCCAGTTGATTGAATAGGGGCAGCTGTAATACCCCAAAATTTACCCTTCATTTTTTCAAAAAAAAAAAAAAAAAAAAAAAAAAAAAATTAAATAATTAAAATATAACAAATTTTGGGTCTCCCTCATTCCAAGCCCACAAGTCCACGAAAATCAGCTATAAATATAAGAGTTTCAGTAGGGTTTCAGACACTTGGAAATTCCCTGAGAAATAGACTTGGAGTTCACGTGGAGTTTCAAACCTAGGAACTACTCTGCAGCAACCTTCGGGCAGCCCTGAGAAGTTCATTCCGCCTCGCGCAAACCCTAAACGTTACTTCGCCAATCCGGCCTTGCCTTCCAATTTTAACAGGTCTCTCATCAGGTATGCCTCTGTTCCTATTACTCTATGCCTCGGGTTGAATACTGAATATATGAGGTAACCTCAGGCTTGGCCCACAGGGTTATATTTGTGTATGAATATGTGATTTATGCCTTGACTGTTTAACAATTTCGTTTATGAGGTGAATGCCATAGGATCTGGAATCTTTAACATCGTGCAGGTACCAATGGGAAATCCAAATCCCGCAGGTGCTCGCTAGCCGCTTCGCTAGGCGAAGCAGTCGCGAATGTGACAGTATCTGCTTTATTCCGTTTTGTTCTAACCTGTTCTTTGTGTTGCCATGGCCTTGTTATCTTTTTCATCCTGTTTGCCTAACCCCTTTTGTTGAGTTTTTGTGAGGGCTCACATATTCTCGCAGGGATACCCTCCGGAGGTTTATTCCGATTTCCCGTACTGATTGGTTTTCTTTGATGGCATCAGCTTGGGAGAATCTCAGGGTCGCTTATCCTTTAATTGCTGTAACTTCGGATCTTGATCCGTGTGGTATTTTACTTCTTCCCTTTTATTTCTACTGTTTCTTAGCTGGAAGACCTCGATAGGAGGCAATGTTTGAGCCCCTTGGTGGCATTTTTTCTATTTCAAGATATATGTTTTGTGTGATGTGATTGTTTCCCCATAGGATGCGAGGCTTCGCATAGTCTCCCGTTTGCATGCCAATTTAGGTAGCACTGTTCCTCCGCCTAGGACTTCCTCTTTGCATGCGCGTTCCTACAACGCAAACAAAACCTAAAACCCAAAGCAACACGTTTACTCCTTCTACTACAGGCGAGTAAGTCTCCAAAGGTCGAGCATCCGGTAGATTGCGTAGTAACGTTGTTCACCCCGTAACATAATCCATAACCCCGTAGTTAGTCGAACTACGGCTTGCTCTGATTCTCATTCCAGATGAGATACGTAGGCATAAGACGCGATGTCTTAGCGAGCACAATTACCCCCAACCCATAGGTCAGCCGAGCTACGAAGACTCTGATTCTCATATTCAGATGAGATACGTATGCAGTGGATGCGACATCCGCGCGAGTCATTTCTCTTAACCTTTTAGTAAACAGCACAAGATAAACTCACACCCTTTAGACAAGAACTACAAAAGTGGATCCCGTAGAGTACTACGGATGCGTAGGGGTGCTAATACCTTCCCTTCGCATAACCGACTCCCGAACCCAAGATTTGGTTGCGAGACCTTGTCTTTTTCTTTCCTATTTTCAGGTTTACTTCGAGCGTTTCCTTTCCCTCCTTTGGGATGAATAACGCACGGTGGCGACTCTTCTGTCATTTTCTTTCGCCGGTTGTTTTTTTCGCACACTGTATTTTTCAGGTTGCGACAACTTGTTATGCTAAATTGTTATTTGTTATGACAAAAATATTGTGCAAACATGATTGGGATGATGAGAAAAGAATATACAATTTTTATTGGGTTTGAACGGATGAACCCGCTGCCTACGTACCTTCCATCAAAGGTAAGGATCAAAACGCCGTAGTTCGGCTAAAAGATTTCCAAAAGTTGGTGGATTCAGTTTTAAACAATAGCACTGAGGCTTTTCATTATCAATGGGAGAACACTCGACCAAGAACAACATCCACCATGTGAGGATAGCTTCGACGCACTAGAGGGGTTAACCCTGTTATCAGTACGGGAGTCTTACTGTCGACTCACTAAAGATAAGGTGAGGTTTACATCAACCACAATGATAATTGAAACCTACGGCTAATGCATGAAAAGATTAATGGACATGGCCAAAACAAGTGAATGAGTGAAATTAATTGATTAGGATTATGAAAATGGAGTCAGAGTATGATTAGGATTGATTTGAAAGAAGTATTATGAAATGGAGTTTGAAAAAAAAATCAAGGACTTGGGGTCCAGGTTTTTAGTTAGAAAACATGAAGATGTTTGCACAACACTTATGTCAAGTTTGAAAGATAAAGTGTGAAAAGGTTTAGGACATAATGAATGATGAATGGATGAGGATGGATAGTAAAACTTCTTAGAAGGTTCACTTCTTGAGATCATATGGGAGATGATTCAAGTGTGTCCTTTGGAATGCAACGAATAATAGAAAACAAACAAAGATGAAATCCAAAAGGCGGATATCGGATGCCAATCACTGGGCTTATACCAATCTCCTAAAACAGAATGGGATATCAGATGCCACTCGATGGACTTACACTAATCTCCACAGAAGAAAACAAGAAATGGGATATGAAATGTGGAAGTCAACTGCCAATCTGTCTGGACTTAGGTTAACTCCACAGATGATCATAGGAAAACCAATGCCACATTGCAGGGACTTACAAGGATCCTCACATACAAGAACAATGCAACATGAGATGATGAGAAAGCAAAAGCCAACTTGCAGGGACTTACAATTGCAATTTCTCATACAATCAAACAAATCAACTTATGATCACAGGAAAACAGATGCCAACTTGCAGGGACTTACAGCTGTATCCTCACATACAACATCAAACAGATCCTATTATGATCACAGGATAACAGATGCCAACTTGCAGGGACTTATAACTGTATCCTCACATACACACAAAGCAATGACAGGAGATATGAGTGACCAAGGAGGTCTTGCACTCTATCCTTCCATATCACAGGAGCAAAGGCCAAAAGAGATGGACTTACAATTGTCCTCAATGGGCAAGCAACAATGATAGCATCACAAAAGCAAATGAGATGATCATGCACTAATGGCAATTGATGATGATGAATGCATAACATACAAGCAAACAAGTGCATATGAAGCAATCGATCAAACAGCGAATATCAAAAAGCACACTCTATAGCCAAACAATGGGGGGCTCACACAAGAGGTTTGACTTTGAAAGTCCACTGTAATAGGCGAAGGTCGCTCTTAACCTTGCCATTGAGAGGCTAAGGTGAAGCAGATGAAAAGGAGATGAGGGGTGTGCCTCATTGCTTCTATCTCAGATCAGAGAGAGCATAAAAGAAAGTGTGGGAGTTCAGAAAGTAGGAACTCTCTCCACATTATTGACTCGATTAGATCTTGGGTATTTATCTCAATGCTTCAACCATGTAATGGGAGCAAAGAGAGGACACACTGAATAGTGGGGGATAGATTGCTTATCCCTACCTTCCACCAATTGCCTTACTTGAAGGACTTTTCCTGCTTGGGACAATTTTAAACACACACAGGCATTGCCTCTTAAGGAGGACTTCAGACAGTTTGCCCGGTCAAATAATAGACCGGGTCTCCAGACTACATGAAGAAGAAAGGTTTATACCTCAAAGCAAATGCTAAATAGCAAAGCAAGCAAGTTCAAAGAACTTAAGCAACTAAAGTACCTGAAAAAGTCAAACCAATTAGTAAACAGCTCAACAGTCAAAATCAAAAGGAATGAACCAATAGTCAACCACAGAGGGACCAATTGTGCAAGGCACAAAGACTCAAGTATGTGAGTCACACCTACAAAACAAAGGTTAGCACAATAAACAATTCAACTCAAACAAATTTGAAAGGTCTTTGAAGCATTGGTGCTTAACCTGAAACAACAGCTCAATTGTAAGCTTACAAGACCACTAGGACTAGCCTAGGGTCAAGGTGAAAGAAAAAAGTCAAACAGCAAAGGAAAGTCAACCCAATTCATGTTCAAGCATTTAAGAAGTAATCTCAATTGGATTCAAACTCAAATCATGCATCAATGTCATTTCATATGCAAAAGAATGCAAAGCATGGCAATAAGAAGCACAAATAGGTCAACAGCAAGACCTCTTTCAAAAGTCAACTCAAACAATCTCAAAAATCATGAAATAAATCACACTCAATCCTAACATCTAGCATGGCAGGCATGTCAAATTTCATTGCATTTGGATGAGAGGAAGGCAGTCAATAAAAATCATGAAGTCAAACCAAATTCAAGTAAGCATAATGAAAGTCAACAAGCATGGGTCAACTTCAAAAAATCATATCAATTTGAAAACAGAAGAGAAATGAGTGAGGTTAACACCAATGCAAAGCTTGAGATGTCTAGTTATCACATATGAAATTTCATGATCATACAATAAGATTTGAGAATTTCACAAAAGATATGGCAATGTGTATCACAAAAAGTCAACAAATGACAAAGCATGGAAGAAAATTCTCAATCAAATGGAAAACAGCAAGATTAATTCCAAGAAAATTCATGTACCAACTAGACATGTGATAGATGATACATGCAAAATTTGGGGAGCATTTGGATGTAAGGAAGTGTGTGAACAAAATTTGTGAAAATGCATGTCATCCATGTAGCATCAAATGTAACACATAACTTCAAAAAATCAAAGCTCACAAACCACCAATGGGAAATGCATAAACTTTATATGGAAATGAAGGTCAATGAGTCTAGTTTCATCATAAAAAATTTCAGGCTCAAAGGATATGACATGAGTATTTCACAAAGAGAATGGCACAAGGTATCATTTTGGCGTACATGTTGGGAAATCAATTATCATTAAAAATCCAGCCAATGGAAAATTAATTAAAATTCACAATAAAATAGAGGACACATTCATGAACATGATGGAAAAAATTGCATGATTTTTGGATAAAAATTGAGAGAGAAATTAATTGTGGAAGTTGGATGAAATAATTGGATGAACAAGAGCAAAATAGCATGGCAATGGTCAAACATGGTCAACAGGATGGCAAAAGCGTAATTCAGCGTATCACTTATTGGAACGCTGCGTTTCAGGGGCGACCAGGAAATGTTCCCATTGGTCCAAATCCAATGGAACAGTGAACACGGCCAATGAGCTTCAATATTTCTGGGTTTAACAAAACCCTAGGGTTTTAGCAGTCATGGCTATGGCATTTTCAAGCATCCAAACAACATTCGACCAACATACAACAGCATGGCATTTCAATCAAATGAGCACGACTCATGAACACCAACATCATGCATCATCAGCCAACAACAACATAAGCATAATCATGAGAGTTTTTCTGGACAGAGCAAGTTTAAGCAATAACAGCATTCATCATCATCATGCAAAATCATCAAGAATCAACAGGTTTCGAGCAAAAACACACAATGGCATGGCATATGTACTTATGTAGCATCATAACACCAACACACAAAATACGATCCAAGTGGATTTCTGGGCAGGACAAGGGATTAAAACAGCAGCATGCATACATTCATCATCATGCATCTCAAAATTTCAAAATGCCCAGAATTTAATGGCAAGCATATCAACAGCATCATTAAACATCCCTCAGCACAAATATGACTCCCATTTTCTCTAAATCATCTTGGATAAAACAAATCGATGGAAAATGCATTTGTTCACAAAAATGAAAATCAAGATTTCAGACAGCATAGTTCACCATTTAATGTGATTCAAGTTGCATAATGCTTAGCAAGGAAGGAACTATACATGGCATGGCATAATTTCGAGAAAAGAATGGATCGAAAACCTTACTTGTTTTGAAGAAAATGGTGAATCAGAGTTGCTTTGATGGTTACAAGCTCAAACAGGTGCTTCAAATGCTTGGAAATGATGAAGGGTTGGATGACTTCAGCTCATTGATGCTTGGAAATCCACACACTATGATCTGCCATTGTTGAGCTTGATGAAAAATAGAGTGAGAGGACAGGGTTCCAGCTGTGAATCAAAGGCTCAAAGAACTCTCAAATGAGGTTTAGATGAAGGAGGAAGCAAAGGTTCCTTGAGTTCTTTGAATGGTTTGTGCAGAAATCCTGTTTTGGCCAAAATGCAAGATGAGAGTGAGAGTGTTTTTTCTGGTTGGTAGGCTGTGAAAACTAGGGTTGTTTGTGCAGAAACAAGGCTTTTATATTTCTGTTTAACAACCTTAATCAAGTGGTAAGCTGGTTTAGTTTAATGAGGCATTTTGCATTCTTGCTAATTGGCACAAAAGTGAGTATGGGAGGGTGCAAGCTGGTCGAATGGGCCTTAAAACAGGCTGTAGACAGACCATGTAAATGCTGTTTTGTGTGTGCTTGTGAAATGCTGTACTTGATTTGCTCTTTTCACACCATTTGCAAAAAATAACAACTTGTGCAACTTTGGTCAAAATGAGGTGTAATGGTGGTATGATGATGATTTAGGAATTGGAACAAGTCACAAATATGATATGAAACATTTCCCAATTGGCAAAAATGAGAAAAAACCAATGAATCAAAAAGTCAAAGTTTGGTCAAACTTGAAATTAAATGAAACAAGTCCAAAAATGCCATTTTGAATGGTAGGGTTTTGATGAATGAAATTTATATTTTTGGAAAGAGGATGAAAAATGTGGTTTGTAGGAAAAAACCCCACCAAATTTGGCCTTATGGTTTGAGAGATATGGCCCTTTGAAGTTCAAAAATTGGTGAAAATGAATTGATTATATCTTGACAACCACACATGGGATTTGAGAGTTCTTGGACTTTTTGAAAATGGGAGAACAAGATCTTCAACTTTCATGTTGGGCAAAAATTCATTTGAAGCTTGTATCATGATGTAATTTTAAGATCAAGAAGTTTCCATTTTTGGCAGTTGAAATTACAGGTCCACTTTCTATTTCTGGAAATTTCTGATTTTACTTCAAATTCTTCCATGATGAGGTTTGACATGATAGATGAGGCTTATACAAGCATGAATGAGCTCCTTCAGATCAATTCTATCCATCAAATCCTTGATTAAATCCACAGTTGACCAAGTTTGACTTTTCTAGGGTTTTGGATAATTGAACCACTTCTGATGAATTCCAAACCCTAACTCCTTGAGAACTTGACTTCAAATGATGTCCCAAGTTGTATGAACTCTTGATTATTGATCATGATGCCCAAATTCCACAAGAATGGCCATCATCCATTGCTTTGACTGACTGTTGACTGTCTTTGACCTAATTGCTTCATCTGCAATCAGCAAGGTTAAACTGACAATATTTTTGTACTTTTTGAGTGATAAACATATGAAGAGCAAGAATATACAAATGCAAGGCATGCTTGGTGATCAAGAAACAACCCACAAGGCAATCTACCCACTAGGAGGGAAGCTAAGGCATGCAATGATCCTTGAGGCCATGACATGATATGATATGAGCCATGAGGGATCTTAGGGCCCAAAATTGGGGTCTTACAGATGCCCCTATTTAAGGTCATTCTAGCCGGAGAAGTGAAGTTTAGAAATTTTCATCTCGACGCGGTAGAATGGGCTTAAATAACAGTAATGAGACAAATTTTGGTCCCTAAGAGACCTCATGATGCAAATGTATGCATGCAAAAGACACAAATTCTGTGGGGAATATGATTCACACAGAAGAAAAGACGATCCATCGGAGTAATACACTCACCAGGAACAGAGACTCTGACAAGACTCTATGGGGATAATAAAAGAAATGTGTGAACAAGACACGACTCTAAACTGGGGAAAAAACAAAACTGACACAACGTGAACAAAACACGACTCTGATTAGGGAATACGGAAAAAAAGATTGGAGAACTCACTGGGGAGTGAAGGACTCACACTGGGAAAAGATTTCCAAATGGAAAATAAATCCATTGGAGAGACACAAGCTGACTCCTGAGGAGAAGCAAAAGAAAACTCCACTGAGGAAGTAACAAGCAAAATGAGATGTTACCAGACAAGGGTAACAAACTCAGGAAGGAACACCAAGGATACCGGGTTGTAGGTATGTAACAGGTGACCGACCAAAGACGCGAATTGGTGTGTGTTCCAAAACACTCATCATCCTGAAGAGAGCGAAAGCAAACTTGTTTATAGGATGGACATTTGATTCTGTAAAGAATGCAAATCTTACTCAGTTGGGGAAACAAACAAAGTGTTCGACAAGAGAGTGCATGAGATATATTATTCATAGCCGTCGAAACGTGAATAATATACTCGCATGGAAAGTTATCCTGAACCGGGTTGTAGGTTGTTTATAGGATAAAATCCGAAATCGTGAATTGGTTTGTGTTCCAAAACACTCATCACCCTGAAGAAAGCTAGAACAGCAGACTTGTTTATAGGATGGACATTCGATTCCACAAGGAATGCGAATCTTACTCGACTGGGGAAGATCAACAAAGGACTCCAACCAAAGAGCGCATGAGACATATTATTCATAGCCGTCAAACGTGAATAATATACTCGAAGGAAAATTATCCTGAACCGGTTACTGGGTTGTTTATAGGATAAGATCCGAAGACGTGAATTGGTTTGTGTTCCAAAACACTCATCATCCAAAACACGAATTGGTTAAAGGATGGCTATTCGATTCTACAAAGAATGAATCTTGCTCAGTTGGGGAAAATCAACAAAGGATTCCAACTAAAGAGCGCATGAGACCTATTATTCATAGCCGTCAAAACGTGAATAATAACTCGCATGGAAGATTATCCTTAACCGGGTGTAGGTTGTTTATAGGATAAAATCCGAAAAGAAAAGCATCGGGATACCAGGAGAGGTATATAATGATGACCAATCAAAAGGAGCAACAGACATTACCGACAAGAGGGTAAATGAAAGGCGAACTGCTGAGGATAATTTGCAAGCATCCGGCAATTATCGACAGGGACTAGCTGGGGATGCATTGGTAAACAACCAATGATCCGGGGAACAAATCACTAGCATATGGTGAAAGGACCCACTGGGGATAAAATTGCTAGCATACGGCAATTATCCACAAAACTTGCTAGGGATATAAGTGCTGATCTGAGCAACTTATACAAGCAAAGGAAAATCATCATCAAATATTGAATGAAGATAACCACAAAAATTAGGGTTTACATCTACCGAATACGGGGTAGAAGACCAACAACTCCGCGTGGGGATAGAACAAATCACAAATCCGCACGGGAAACCAAAATAGGGTTTATAACAAACCCCAAACTGCTGAAGAGCAGGAAAATAGGATTTACAACTACCGGGTAGTAGGTAGAAAACCAAAAACTCTGGCTGGAGAATAAAAGGTGTATAACCACAAATTCTGTTAAGAAAGCCAGGAAAAGTAGGACTTACAACTGCTGGTTTGTAGGCAGAGGCCCAAAAACATTCCGCTGGGGAACAACCCACTGGGAAGCACAAGATATCTGACAAATAGCCAATTCGGGAATGATCTGAAAAGACGGACTGAATCAAGACACGTCCTAATGAGGATGTAGCTCAAATAGGAACTTCCATCCCAATATATGTGTTGGGAGGAAACGGAAGAAACCGTCATCCACGAGGATATATCTCAGTGGGGAACTGCAGAAGGAAAGACGACATTTTCTGCTTATAGGGTTGACTCTATATGGAGAGATTTTAAACACCCAACATCTGCTTGGGGAGACCTGTAAAGAGATCTATATCACCATAGCAGGAGACACGACAAACAAAAGATATATGGCAAGAAAATGCAACATGAATATCTGAATGTTTTATGAATGTGCATGAATATGCGTGATTTATGTTTGATGAATGCTGACAAAACAGACAATTCTAACACAACCAGGTTCAGGAACTCAAACGTCCGGTATTATACTTCCAGGGGAAAAACTAGCTGGAGAGCCAATCTGCGGAGATCCACATGCTGTAAAGCAAAGATCTGCAGGTACTGCTGAAGAAGCAGAGAATCAGAGATATTAGGAAACAACCCAATCAGGGTACAGAAAGTCACAACGGGCATAACAGCCACCAAGACGAATCTGTAGGGGAACAAGAGAAGTCCCAAAGATATCCGCAGGGGATCCCAGTGTTAACTGAGAAACAAAGGGTGCGTAAGCACGAACTGCTGTAGAAGCAAACTCCACAAAACTCCGCTGGGGAACAACCCACTGAGGGAGAATGATATCATCCAAATAGAATCTTAACTGCATAAGCAACTCTACTGGGGAAAACTGCCGGCTACTTCCTCGGGGACAAGCCACTGAGGGAGGACAGATCAAACAAGTAGATTCTGCAACGAACCACTCCACTTGGGGAGAATATACACAGCAAACTGATCACAACAAGTAGATTCTGCAATAAGCCACTCTACTGGGATCACAGATAGTCAGGAAATTAATCCATTCACGGTAGGCCAAAGCCAACATCCGACCATACTGGGGATTGAAAGGGCATTCAACTGGCGAAACTGCCACAACAAACATTCTACAGACTAAGCTGAGGAAAAGATGGTTGCAATACTGGGATGTCAACCCAAACCAACCACTGAGTAGGAAAATAAATCCTGTTCTGCTGAAGAGGAAAACTCTGATGGAGAGATAGCAACAAATCCACAGACGACTTCGCCGGGGAAAGGGTAAAGTACCGGGTATCAAACCACTGACTTACCGAATCTTCAAAAAGAAAGCGATCGTGCTGAGGAAACAGACAAATCTTGCTGGCACACTGCATGGGGAAAAGCGGTAACAACTCCACTTGCAACTCTGGTGGGGATATTAATAACAGCTTTACTCGCGACTCCGAGGGGATATTAATAACAGCTCTACTCGCGACTCCGAGGGGAGTATCAATCAATCAGTTACACTCATGACTGTGCTGAGGAGATAAATAAAGCCTGGGGCATATGACCCACTGGAGAAAGTGACGGGGCACCAAGATGACAAACCATCAACCGCCGAAACTTCTCAAAAAACGCGCCCATGCTGGGAAAACTGCTGCTGGAGAAAAACGAAGTCTTCAACAACAAATCACTTGCGACTGTACTGGGGAACAACCCCAACAACAACTCTGTTTGAGGAACAGCCTCAACAAAGATCTGAAGAAAGAAGATACCACCAAACCAGGAGTATGAACAAATGTCTTACCTGTTGGGAATCATGCCACCCTCGGGAGAGCACTGAGATATTCTTGAGTATCCTTTCAATCTTGTGAATGTTCACTTTGTATAAAACAAAAAATTCTGAAAAATTGATTTGTTTAAAACAATGACATTTTTATCAATTTAAAACATGCAAAACATTTGTTGAATTGAAACAAATAAGAGTGCAAATAATTGGATAAAAAGCTCAAATTGATTTGATAGAATGGTAGTCTGCAAATGGCAAGACTCCATGGATCTGTACAAATTTGAAATCAGTGATATATATTGGAAGAGGGCTACATTGAACATAATGATCCTTTCTCTACCAATTTGAATCTCGATGTATCCGAAGCTTCAGTTGACGACGAATCGAGAATCTTCTGACGAAATGACGACTGATGAACAGAAAGTCTTGTCAGGATGCAGTTACTTGCCAAATCCCTAATTTTTGCCTAGATTGCCCCAGAGTGAGGTATTCAATCTAGCGGGATGCAAATATGTTCTTTTTCAAGTCTCTAATTTTTGCCTGGATTACCCTTGCGGGTTCTCCACCGAGACGCTCATTTTTGCCTAAGCCGCCCTTTCGGGTTTTCAACTTAGCGAGCTATTCTGTTTTTTCATTCTTTTGTTTTTTTTTTGCATATACTTTTTTTTTAGGCAAAGTATCTCTTGACTGCATCTGAATTCACAGGACGAGTGAAATCCTCCCCATCCATTGTTGTAAGCATCAAAGCTCCGCCTGAAAAGGCTCTCTTAACAACATATGGACCCTCGTAGTTTGGAGTCCACTTGCCCCTGGAATCGGGCGCGAAAGACAAAACTTTCTTGAGCACCAGGTCACCTTCTCGGAACACACGAGGCTTGACCTTCTTATCGAATGCTTTCTTCATTCTCTGCTGATACAACTGACCATGGCACATGGCAGTTAATCGTTTCTCTTCGATCAAATTCAACTGGTCATAACGACTCTGAATCCATTCAGCATCAGTCAACTTGGCTTCCATCAAGACTCGCATTGATGGGATCTCCACCTCTACTGGGAGAACGGCTTCCATGCCATAAACAAGAGAGAAAGGGGTTGCCCCTGTTGAAGTGCGTACAGACGTACGATATCCATGCAAAGCAAATGGCAGCATCTCATGCCAATCTTTGTACGTGACAGTCATCTTCTGGATAATCCTCTTGATATTCTTGTTAGCAGCTTCAACAGCCCCATTCATCTTAGGTCTGTAAGGAGAGGAATTATGGTGTGCAATCTTGAATTCAGCGCACAACTCATCCATCATCTTGTTATTCAGATTGGATCCATTATCAGTAATGATCCTCTCTGGCACACCATAACGGCAAATCAGCTGGTTCTTGATAAACTTCACAACCACCTGTCTGGTTACATTCGCGTACGAAGCGGCTTCAACCCATTTGGTGAAGTAATCAATTGCTACGAGAATAAACGATGTCCATTGGACGCTTTCGGCTCAATCATACCGATCATGTCGATTCCCCACATAGAGAAAGGCCATGGTGATGAAATCACATTCAGGAGTGTCGGAGGAATATGAATCTTATCCGCATAAATTTGACACTTGTGACATTTCTTCACATACTTGCAACAGTCAGACTCCATTGTCAGCCAACAGTAGCCTGCTCTCAACATCTTCTTAGCCATGGCATGTCCATTGGAATGAGTACCAAATGAACCCTCATGGACCTCAGTCATCAATAGGTTTGCTTCGGGTCTATCCACGCATCTGAGCAAAACCATATCAAAATTTCTCTTGTACAGCACTTCACCACTGAGGTAGAAACTGCCTGACAACCTTCTCAAAGTTTTCCTATCTTTCACAGATGCCCCAGGCGGGTAGACCTGGTTCTGGAGGAAATTCTTGATATCAAAGTACCAAGGCTTGTCATCTTTCACGTCTTCGATTGCAAATATGTGAGCGGGTCTGTCCAAGCGCATCACAGTAATGTTGGGAACATCATTCCACCATCTAACAACTATCATAGAAGCAAGCGTAGCAAGGGCATCTGCCATCCGATTATCCTCTCGAGGAATATGATAAAATTCAACTTCTGTGAAGAAAGTTGAAATTCTCCTTGCATAATCTCTGTATGGGATGAGACCTGGTTGATTTGTCTCCCATTCACCCTTGATCTGATTGACAACCAAAGCTGAATCACCATAGACATCAAGATATTTGATTCTCAAGTCAATGCATTCTTCAAGTCCCATAATACAGGCTTCGTACTCCGCCATGTTATTCGTGCATTTGAAGGTTAGCCTTGCTGTAAATGGAATGTGCGATCCCTGGGGATTAACAATTACTGCCCCAATTCCATTTCCATATTGATTAACAGCGCCATCAAACACCATTGTCCATCTGGAACCAGGCTCTGGACCTTCATCAAGTGTAGGCTCATCGCAATCTTTCATCTTCAAATACAGAATTTCCTCGTCAGGGAAGTCATACTGAACAGACTGATGATCTTCAATCGGCTGGTGCGCTAAGTGGTCAGCCAAGATACTACCTTTGATAGCTTTCTGAGCTCGATACTCAATATCATACTCAGACAACAACATCTGCCAACGGGCAATCCTCCCAGTTAAAGCAGGCTTCTCGAAGATATACTTAATTGGATCCATTCTGGATATCAACCAAGTTGTATGATTTATCATGTACTGGCGCAAACGCTTAGCTGCCCAAGCTAAAGCACAACACGTCTTCTCAAGCATAGAGTACCGAGACTCACAATCAGTAAACTTCTTACTGAGGTAGTAGATAGCAAACTCCTTCTTCCCTGATTCATCTTGTTGACCGAGTACACAACCCATCGAGTCTTCAAGAACTGTTAAGTACATAATCAGAGGTCTTCCTCTCCTGGCGGAGACAAAATCGGAGGTTCGGACAGATAATCCTTGATACTGTCGAAAGCTTTCTGGCAATCCTCGGTCCAATCATGAGACTGATCTTTCCGGAGGAGCTTGAATATCGGCGCACATGTGGCAGTCATGTGGGATATAAATCTGGAAATGTAGTTCAAGCGGCCAAGAAACCTCGGACTTGCTTCTCAGTTTTGGGTGCGGGCATCTCTTGTATTGCTTTGACCTTTGCAGGATCAACCTCAATACCTCTTTCACTTACCACAAAACCCAACAACTTGCCGGAACGGACTCCAAAAGTACATTTGTTCGGATTCAGGCGAAGTTTGAACTTCCTCAAACGCTGAAAAAGCTCTCAACAAATGCTCAATATGCTCAACTTCCGTTCGGGACTTAGCAATCATATCATCAACATAGACTTCTATCTCCTTGTGCATCATATCATGAAACAAGGTAGTCATAGCTCGTTGATACGTGGCTCCGGCGTTCTTCAAACCGAAGGGCATCACTCGATAACAGAATGTTCCCCAAGGTGTGATGAATGTTGTCTTCTCCATATCCTCTGGTGCCATCTTGATTTGATTATATCCGGAAAATCCGTCCATAAAAGAAAAGACTTTGAATTTAGCTGTATTGTCTACCAACATGTCAATGTGTGGTAGGGGAAAATCGTCTTTTGGGCTAGCTTTATTCAAATCTCTGTAATCAACGCACATACGGACTTTTCCATCCTTTTTAGGAACAGGCACAATGTTGGCCACCCATTGAGGATATGTCGAAGTCACCAGAAACCCCGCATCAATTTGCTTCTGAACTTCCTCTTTGATCTTCACTGCCATATCTGGATGAGTTCTTCTGAGCTTCTGCTTCACAGGCACGCACTCAGGCTTCAAAGGCAGGAAATGTTGCACAATATCTGTATCCAAACCCGGCATGTCTTCATAGGACCAAGCAAAGATATCTGAGTATTCTCGTAGCAAGCTGATCAAATCTTCTTTAACAGACTCTTCAAGAAGTGCCCCAATCTTCACCAGACGAACACAATCTTCAGACCCCAAGTTGACTGTTTCCAAGTCTTCGAGATGCGGCTGAATGATCTTCTCTTCGTGCTCAAGGAGACGGGTGATCTCATCAGGAATCTCTTCGACGTCATCTTCTTCTGCCTCAAATACAGGGAATTCAAAGTTGGGAGATGGCGTCGGATCATTATGTTCAATGGGTTTTAGAATCAACCTGCATAATGATTTTAGTTAAGAAAAACTTCAGAATTTAAACAAGCAAATCATTATGCAGATGAAAAATGTTGCTTTGATAGCTTTTATTTTTGTTTTTATGGTTTTTTGTGATCACTGATTTCATAAAGAAAAGCAAAAAGTGAAAACAAAGGAAAAACAAATGTTTTGACAATGCGAAAATTGAATGAAAATATCATTGTATATATGCTTTGCCAACAATGTCATCACTTCTCCTTTTGGCATGGGAGAAGGGTTTTAAACAAAATGAACAATTACTCTGATCTATGGATAACTGTAGGAACATCCACAGCGACCCAATTGTGGCAGACACCACCAGGAATAATAAAATTGTTCAAGTCTTCTGCATCTTCTTCTTCAATGATAGCAGCAGCTTCCTCTTCTGCAGGTTGATCAGCATGGATGAATCCTCCACTTGTGAACAAACCTTGCTCGTTGCATGCCCCAGAACCATAGCCAATGCCAGCCCGGGATCGATTATCTTCAAGTTCAAGCACTTTCCCTAATCCAGCGACTGCACCACATTCAATGGCCAGCTTTGCATCACGGTAGGAAGTGAATGAAGGAGACTTCTTCTCGATTGGTTTATCAATAGATAAAGCTTGGAACTGAGTCCCAACTTCATCCTCTGCGTCAATATACGAGAAAGAAGACAAATTACTGACCAGGAGAGCCTTTTCTCCCCCTACTACAACCAGTTTCTTGTTCTTCACAAACTTCAGCTTTTGGTGTAGGGTGGATGTCACGGCGCCAGCCTCGTGAATCCATGGTCTGCCCAAGAGACAGCTGTAAGATGGGTGAATATCCATTACTTGAAAAGTGATCTGGAAATCACTTGGTCCAATCTTGATCGGGAGATCGACTTCCCCAATCACGGTCTTGCGCGACCCATCAAAAGCTTTAACAACAACCCCACTCTGCCTCATAGGAGGACCTTGATATGACAATCTGGAGAGTGTGGATTTTGGCAATACGTTAAGGGATGATCCAGTGTCCACCAGTACATTGGACATTGCATCAGATTTGCAATTCATGGATATGTGTAAAGCCATGTTGTGGTCTCTTCCCTCCTCAGGGAGATCAGCGTCACAAAAGCTCAGAGTGTTGCAGGCGGTGATGTTTGCAACAATGCTATCAAATTGTTCCAAGGTGACGTCGTGATCAACGTACGCCAGGTCCAAGACTTTCTGAAGAGATTCCCGATGGGGCTCTGAATTCAGCAGCAAAGAAAGAATGGAAATCTTGGAGGGCGTGTGTAGAAGCTGGTCTACAATATTGTACTCACTCTTTCTGATGAGCCTCAGCATCTCATCAGATTCTTCATCAACAATGCCACTCGGGCCAACAACTGAAGAAACAGGAGTCTTTGGTACGGAGGAGGAAGGCTGGGCAACAGCAAGTGCCGGATTCTGAACATTCACAGCAGTCCCCACAGGGCGCTCAACGGTATCAGAAGCAACAGCCTTAGCAGGCGCAGAAAATACACGACCGCTGCGGGTCAACCCACTAACATCAGCGATAGTGGTCACGGAAGTAGACGGCAGAGGTACCTCAACCCCATCCTGGATAGCAACAGGATTGTACCGGAAAGGTACGGCTTTATCAGATGAATACGGCACAGGGCCGGCCGGTTTAATAACCAAAGAAGGTGAAGCCTTAGGCTTGTTGCTATTGTAGCGAATAACAACCGGCTCAGGCAATTTGAACACCGGGGAGATGACACTCACTTCGGGCTCAACCACATCCACATTGCGATTCTGAAGAATCTCAATGGTACCTTCATTCAACATCATTTGCAATTCCTTGCGAACTTGGTCACAACCCAAACGATTGACCGAGCAAACGCGGCACTGGTCATGGTTATGCTTCAAATAGCTGTGCTGACACAGCATCTTATGTAATCCAACCAATGACTGCCGGATATGACTGATGTACTTCACCTTGTACTTCCCAAGGTCCTCCTGGATCATGTTCACAGACTTCCCATGCGAAGGCAATGGGTTCCTGGTGACATTCGGATTGGAGTCTTCGAAACTCAGAATTCCGCTTCTCATAAGGTCTTGAACCTTAGTCTTCAGCTGGAAACAATTTTCAATATCATGGCCCGGAGCGCCAGAGTGATATACACAGTGCTGGTCTGGTTTGTACCACCACTGAGGGTTGATCGGAATGGCCGGAGGATCTCTCGGAGATACCAACTTCCGCTCTATCAGAGAGGGATAAAGCTCTGCATACGACATCGGAATTGGATCGAAACTGATCTTCTTCCTTTCATAACCTGCGTTTGCCTGATTACTCGTATTCCCACGAGGCTGGTAAGCCTGTTGCTGTGGACGAGATTGTTGATATTGGGGTTGTTGATATTGTTGCTGATGTTGATACTGTTGAGGTTGATATTGCTGACGTTGAGGAGCATTGTCCTTGAAAACAGGTGCTACGTGAGCCACCTGGTGCTGATGACCGGAATGTCGTGCAGGCTTCCTCTGAACAGAGGGTCTTCTATGTTTTGGCTGAGACTGCACAGCATGCGCTTCTCCTTCTTTCCTCTTAAACGCCCCATATCGCTTAGAGGAAGAACCATCATCTTTAGCCAACCGTCCTTCGCGGACACCTTCTTCAAGACGCATCCCTATATTCACCATCTCGGTGAAATCAGAGGGAGCGCTGGCCACCATTCTCTCATAGTAAAATGACCCAAGAGTCTTCAGAAAGATCTTGGTCATCTCCTTCTCTTCTAATGGTGGAGTGATTTGAGCTGCCAGCTCACGCCATCTCTGGGCGTACTCCTTGAACGACTCTTTGTCCTTTTGTGACATAGACCTGAGTTGATCTCTGTCAGGCGCCATGTCAACGTTGTATTTATATTGCTTGACGAAAGCTTCGCCAAGATCGTTGAAAGAGCGGATGTTGACGCTGTCTAGGCTCATGTACCAACGGAGAGCAGCACCAGACAAACTGTCTTGGAAGTAGTGGATCAAGAGTTGATCGTTGTCGGTCTGCGTGGACATCTTCCTGGCATACATGACCAGGTGTGCCAAAGGACAAGTGTTCCCTTTGTATTTCTCAAAGTCTGGGACCTTGAATTTGACTGGTATCTTCACACCGGGAACCAAACAAAGTTCGGCTGCTGACTTGCCGAAGAGATCTTTGCCTCTGAGAGTTCTCAATTCCTTTCTCAGCTCGAGGAATTGGTCGTTCATTGCGTCCATCTTCTCATGAACATCTGAGCCTTCATAAGCCTCAGAGTGATAGATGGTGTCGTCTACCCTAGGCATGGTATGCACGACAGGAGGAACGGGAATAGGGACCGGGCTAGATGCCGGCATTTGAGCAAAGGTAGGAGCTGGCAGATCGGGCATGAAGCCAGGAGGCATCCCCCAAGGAAAACCGGGAGGCATAGCATTTGGCTGCTGGGCACTGACAGGCACCGTTGAAGTAGCTATCTCTGAAATAACAGTCCGCTGAACCGGAGTTGCTGGCTGAGGAGCAGGCTGATTCTGGGCAGCAAGAAGTTGCTCCATCAGAGCGCCAAGTCTGGCGACTTCATCTCTCAGACTCTGATTCTCTTGTTCCAACTGCTCCATAATCCTTGCCGAGTTGACTCTCGTATAATACCGGTGAGTCAGCTTGTCTTCAAAATAAATGAAGAACAGATGTTAGAACCGGAAGACCAGAAAAATGGGTACCTGCTTATGCAAGAATGATGCATGAAATGCTCGTGCAAATGCTTTGTTTCCAAGGAACCTTTAGGGTATTTATTTGCAATATTTTGAATATTTAAACAATTTATTTGCTCATGGAAAATATTTCTTTTAATATATCGAAACAAAGAAATACAGCATTTTTGAATTCATTACAAAGAGAAAAGGTAAATGACATCCTATGGATCCCTATTAACTCGGGATGTTGGAAGACGAGAAGTGCACAACTTCTTGATCTCTCTCTCATAGGCAGCCTCCATATCAGCCTTCTCTTTTGCAAGTCGATCATACTTCCTCTTCCAGAATTTGGAAGACTGAGGAAGCAGAGAAGTCCAAGTGTCGTTCGGATCGTCGATCACTCGGTGCTCGAGAAATTCAATCATAGCATCTTTCTCCTTGAGCTGCTGCAGCAATTCCTCTCTCTCGCGGATCCAGGCACGCGAAAGGTCTTCTTCTCTCAACTCCTCTACACGTTGGGTAGGGAGGGTTGAAGGCCCAGCCACATCCAACAGTGTAGGTCTTGGATGATCATATGGCATCAAGTAGGTGGCAGCCCTCTGTCTGACCCAAGAGGTGTATGGCTCCAAAGCAATGCAGTTCTTCGGACCCAATTCGTTCCTACTCTTTATGCGAATATTGCGCCAAGCGCGGACAAATCTGGCTTTCAGGCCTTGGGGATCTTTACCCTCCTGGAAGAATACACCTTCTAACAGAATGTTATGGGGTTTATCCTTTAGGGGGAACCCAAGCTGACGACGTGCAAGCGTAGGGTTGTAGCTGATCCCACCACATGTACCAAGAAGAGGCACATTGGGGAATTCACCACAAGAATTGATGATCTGAACGGTATCATACACGCGATCATACCAGGTGATATCATCATTGGTGAGAGACATGAGCCTCTGAGACCACCGTAGACATCCCTTGTTCTCCTTGAAAGCAACTGTCTGCGGCAAGTGCGAAATAAACCACTTGTACAGCAGGGGTAAACAGCAGACAATAACTCCTCCATTCTTCATATTCCTCAAATGCATGGAGACATATGCATCACCCAACAAGGTCGGAACTGGATTAAGGACTGAAAAGATCCTAATGGCATTCATGTCCACGAACTTGTCGAAGTTGGGAAATAGCACCAATCCATAGATGAGTAATACAAATAGAGCCTCAAAGGCATCCTCACTCATGGCCTTCCCATAAAAGGTAGCTTGGGCAATGAGGAACTCGGAAGGAAAACCCTGAATTCCGCCTTTGGTAGTCAGATTAGCTCTAATCAGATCTTCATCTATGTGCAACAGACTGGAAATCTCTCGAGCAGATAGAATACTCTCTAGGCCACTGAACGGCACTTGATCCAGAATCGGAATCCCAATAAGGTGAGAGTATTCTTCCAAGGTCGGCAACAACTGGAAGTCCGGAAATAAGAAGCAATGATAGAGTGGATCATAGAACTGAGCAAGAGTGCTCATCAATCCCTCATCCACTTGAGTAGTCAACAGCGGCAGAAGCTTCCCATATCGAGCTTTGAAACCCAAGGGATCTAATACATATGATGTCAGATTCCTTAACTCTTTGACATCAGGCTGCTTGAAGCTGTATTTCTTTGTATACCTTTTCGGTCTTTCCATGTCTGAAAATTTTGCAAATAACCCTTTAAGTTCCTTGAAAATTTTCTCTTTTTTGATGACATGAATGCGGATGAATGCGTGAATGTATGAATGCAACAAACACACTCAAGGATCAAGCAAAGCACACCAAACAAAGGTCGTGGGAAAGCTCTAATGTATCCCTAATATCAATCATCCATTTTGGTGGATTTAGGTTTTCACCTTATCGACACCCAAGTTCCATTGATATTAACGGTACGTGAACCGGTTCAAACATTCTTAATATCAACCAGCCGCTTTGATGGATTTTAGGTTTTACACCTGATCCGGGATCCATTGATATTAACAATGCTTGAACGACTCAACCACGAATCACGGGGTTGTTGGGAGTCACGAGCATGGAGTCTCGGTTAAGAACCACCCAAAGGGAGTGTACTAGGGTTTAACCCTGCCAGACATGTTCTACCAGAGGTTCCCATAGTCATCGTTCCATCTTTCGAATATTATCGGAGGAACGAATACTCGTATTCCAAGAATATTCTCAAGAGAAACTCTTATGAGTGTAGTATCGCGTAACAATCGTATCAGAACTGACATCTGAACGACCTCCGCACTACGGTCCTAAAAATAGGCCAAGATGGGTTTGGTAAACTAAGGTCCTTGGCTTCTGCGGAACATGATTGAAAGAATAATGCCTAACCACAAATAACTTGTGTGACATTATTAGTTCAACATGACCTCCACCAAGTGAATGGACTCGCAAGTCAACTGGCTAAGGACTACTCCACACCAGTCAACAAGACTATGCCATTCTCCTATCCTAGAGAGCACTCGAGTTCGGGTACAGAACTCATCTCACAGATCACCAAAGCAAACAGCAAATGTATATCAAGCAATTCACACATTACAATCAATACAGTGATCCCAAATTGTACAAAAATATGTCAAATGACAAATAATAATATAGCACAACAAAGGGTGAAAAGTAGGCAATACAACCAGGGATGATGATTTCCCCAGCAGAGTCGCCACTTTTCTGTAGCGGTGTATTCGTCGCTATATGATCTATTGATTAAATCATAAGCTAAGAGATACATGAAATTTTCGAGTCGCCACCGCACTTTTATTTATCCAAAGGATTGGCTAAAAAGCGAACAAAAGCCTAAGAAGTTTTACACGTAGAAAACTAATGAAAAGATCAGAGAGTCTGGGTAAGGGGTAAATTACGCAATGGGAAGGTGTTAGGCACCCACTACGTCCTAGGTACTCCTAGGGAGCCCTTTTCACACTTGTTATGCTAAATTGTTATTTGTTATGACAAAAATATTGTGCAAACATGATTGGGATGATGAGAAAAGAATATACAATTTTTATTGGGTTTGAACGGATGAACCCGCTGCCTACGTACCTTCCATCAAAGGTAAGGATCAAAACACCGTAGTTCGGCTAAAAGATTTCCAAAAGTTGGTGGATTCAGTTTTAAACAATAGCACTGAGGCTTTTCATTATCAATGGGAGAACACTCGACCAAGAACAACATCCACCATGTGAGGATAGCTTCGACGCACTAGAGGGGTTAACCCTGTTTTCAGTACGGAAGTCTTACTGTCGACTCACTAAAGATAAGGTGAGGTTTACATCAACCACAATGATAATTGAAACCTACGGCTAATGCATGAAAAGATTAATGGACATGGCCAAAACAAGTGAATGAGTGAAATTAATTGATTAGGATTATGAAAATGGAGTCAGAGTATGATTAGGATTGATTTGAAAGAAGTATTATGAAATGGAGTTTGAAAAAAAAATCAAGGACTTGGGGTCCAGGTTTTTAGTTAGAAAACATGAAGATGTTTGCACAACACTTATGTCAAGTTTGAAAGATAAAGTGTGAAAAGGTTTAGGACATAATGAATGATGAATGGATGAGGATGGATAGTAAAACTTCTTAGAAGGTTCACTTCTTGAGATCATATGGGAGATGATTCAAGTGTGTCCTTTGGAATGCAATGAATAATAGAAAACAAACAAAGATGAAATCCAAAAGGCGGATATCGGATGCCAATCACTGGGCTTATACCAATCTCCTAAAACAGAATGGGATATCAGATGCCACTCGATGGACTTACACTAATCTCCACAGAAGAAAACAAGAAATGGGATATGAAATGTGGAAGTCAACTGCCAATCTGTCTGGACTTAGGTTAACTCCACAGATGATCATAGGAAAACCAATGCCACATTGCAGGGACTTACAAGGATCCTCACATACAAGAACAATGCAACATGAGATGATGAGAAAGCAAAAGCCAACTTGCAGGGACTTACAATTGCAATTTCTCATACAATCAAACAAATCAACTTATGATCACAGGAAAACAGATGCCAACTTGCAGGGACTTACAGCTGTATCCTCACATACAACATCAAACAGATCCTATTATGATCACAGGATAACAGATGCCAACTTGCAGGGACTTATAACTGTATCCTCACATACACACAAAGCAATGACAGGAGATATGAGTGACCAAGGAGGTCTTGCACTCTATCCTTCCATATCACAGGAGCAAAGGCCAAAAGAGATGGACTTACAATTGTCCTCAATGGGCAAGCAACAATGATAGCATCACAAAAGCAAATGAGATGATCATGCACTAATGGCAATTGATGATGATGAATGCATAACATACAAGCAAACAAGTGCATATGAAGCAATCGATCAAACAGCGAATATCAAAAAGCACACTCTATAGCCAAACAATGGGGGGCTCACACAAGAGGGTTTGACTTTGAAAGTCCACTGTAATAGGCGAAGGTCGCTCTTAACCTTGCCATTGAGAGGCTAAGGTGAAGCAGATGAAAAGGAGATGAGGGGTGTGCCTCATTGCTTCTATCTCAGATCAGAGAGAGCATAAAAGAAAGTGTGGGAGTTCAGAAAGTAGGAACTCTCTCCACATTATTGACTCGATTAGATCTTGGGTATTTATCTCAATGCTTCAACCATGTAATGGGAGCAAAGAGAGGACACACTGAATAGTGGGGGATAGATTGCTTATCCCTACCTTCCACCAATTGCCTTACTTGAAGGACTTTTCCTGCTTGGGACAATTTTAAACACACACAGGCATTGCCTCTTAAGGAGGACTTCAGACAGTTTGCCCGGTCAAATAATAGACCGGGTCTCCAGACTACATGAAGAAGAAAGGTTTATACCTCAAAGCAAATGCTAAATAGCAAAGCAAGCAAGTTCAAAGAACTTAAGCAACTAAAGTACCTGAAAAAGTCAAACCAATTAGTAAACAGCTCAACAGTCAAAATCAAAAGGAAATGAACCAATAGTCAACCACAGAGGGACCAATTGTGCAAGGCACAAAGACTCAAGTATGTGAGTCACACCTACAAAACAAAGGTTAGCACAATAAACAATTCAACTCAAACAAATTTGAAAGGTCTTTGAAGCATTGGTGCTTAACCTGAAACAACAGCTCAATTGTAAGCTTACAAGACCACTAGGACTAGCCTAGGGTCAAAGGTGAAAGAAAAAAGTCAAACAGCAAAGGAAAGTCAACCCAATTCATGTTCAAGCATTTAAGAAGTAATCTCAATTGGATTCAAACTCAAATCATGCATCAATGTCATTTCATATGCAAAAGAATGCAAAGCATGGCAATAAGAAGCACAAATAGGTCAACAGCAAGACCTCTTTCAAAAGTCAACTCAAACAATCTCAAAAATCATGAAATAAATCACACTCAATCCTAACATCTAGCATGACAGGCATGTCAAATTTCATTGCATTTGGATGAGAGGAAGGCAGTCAATAAAAATCATGAAGTCAAACCAAATTCAAGTAAGCATAATGAAAGTCAACAAGCATGGGTCAACTTCAAAAAATCATATCAATTTGAAAACAGAAGAGAAATGAGTGAGGTTAACACCAATGCAAAGCTTGAGATGTCTAGTTATCACATATGAAATTTCATGATCATACAATAAGATTTGAGAATTTCACAAAAGATATGGCAATGTGTATCACAAAAAGTCAACAAATGACAAAGCATGGAAGAAAATTCTCAATCAAATGGAAAACAGCAAGATTAATTCCAAGAAAATTCATGTACCAACTAGACATGTGATAGATGATTCATGCAAAATTTGGGGAGCATTTGGATGTAAGGAAGTGTGTGAACAAAATTTGTGAAAATGCATGTCATCCATGTAGCATCAAATGTAACACATAACTTCAAAAAATCAAAGCTCACAAACCACCAATGGGAAATGCATAAACTTTATATGGAAATGAAGGTCAATGAGTCTAGTTTCATCATAAAAAATTTCAGGCTCAAAGGATATGACATGAGTATTTCACAAAGAGAATGGCACAAGGTATCATTTTGGCGTACATGTTGGGAAATCAATTATCATTAAAAATCCAGCCAATGGAAAATTAATTAAAATTCACAATAAAATAGAGGACACATTCATGAACATGATGGAAAAATTGCATGATTTTTGGATAAAAATTGAGAGAGAAATTAATTGTGGAAGTTGGATGAAATAATTGGATGAACAAGAGCAAAATAGCATGGCAATGGTCAAACATGGTCAACAGGATGGCAAAAGCGTAATTCAGCGTATCACTTATTGGAACGCTGCGTTTCAGGGGCGACCAGGAAATGTTCCCATTGGTCCAAATCCAATGGAACAGTGAACACGGCCAATGAGCTTCAATATTTCTGGGTTTAACAAAACCCTAGGGTTTTAGCAGTCATGGCTATGGCATTTTCAAGCATCCAAACAACATTCGACCAACATACAACAGCATGGCATTTCAATCAAATGAGCACGACTCATGAACACCAACATCATGCATCATCAGCCAACAACAACATAAGCATAATCATGAGAGTTTTTCTGGACAGAGCAAGTTTAAGCAATAACAGCATTCATCATCATCATGCAAAATCATCAAGAATCAACAGGTTTCGAGCAAAAACACACAATGGCATGGCATATGTACTTATGTAGCATCATAACACCAACACACAAAATACGATCCAAGTGGATTTCTGGGCAGGACAAGGGATTAAAACAGCAGCATGCATACATTCATCATCATGCATCTCAAAATTTCAAAATGCCCAGAATTTAATGGCAAGCATATCAACAGCATCATTAAACATCCCTCAGCACAAATATGACTCCCATTTTCTCTAAATCATCTTGGATAAAACAAATCGATGGAAAATGCATTTGTTCACAAAAATGAAAATCAAGATTTCAGACAGCATAGTTCACCATTTAATGTGATTCAAGTTGCATAATGCTTAGCAAGGAAGGAACTATACATGGCATGGCATAATTTCGAGAAAAGAATGGATCGAAAACCTTACTTGTTTTGAAGAAAATGGTGAATCAGAGTTGCTTTGATGGTTACAAGCTCAAACAGGTGCTTCAAATGCTTGGAAATGATGAAGGGTTGGATGACTTCAGCTCATTGATGCTTGGAAATCCACACACTATGATCTGCCATTGTTGAGCTTGATGAAAAACAGAGTGAGAGGACAGGGTTCCAGCTGTGAATCAAAGGCTCAAAGAACTCTCAAATGAGGTTTAGATGAAGGAGGAAGCAAAGGTTCCTTGAGTTCTTTGAATGGTTTGTGCAGAAATCCTGTTTTGGCCAAAATGCAAGATGAGAGTGAGAGTGTTTTTTCTGGTTGGTAGGCTGTGAAAACTAGGGTTGTTTGTGCAGAAACAAGGCTTTTATATTTCTGTTTAACAACCTTTAATCAAGTGGTAAGCTGGTTTATGTTTAATGAGGCATTTTGCATTCTTGCTAATTGGCACAAAAGTGAGTATGGGAGGGTGCAAGCTGGTCGAATGGGCCTTAAAACAGGCTGTAGACAGACCATGTAAATGCTGTTTTGTGTGTGCTTGTGAAATGCTGTACTTGATTTGCTCTTTTCACACCATTTGCAAAAAATAACAACTTGTGCAACTTTGGTCAAAATGAGGTGTAATGGTGGTATGATGATGATTTAGGAATTGGAACAAGTCACAAATATGATATGAAACATTTCCCAATTGGCAAAAATGAGAAAAAACCAATGAATCAAAAAGTCAAAGTTTGGTCAAACTTGAAATTAAATGAAACAAGTCCAAAAATGCCATTTTGAATGGTAGGGTTTTGATGAATGAAATTTATATTTTTGGAAAGAGGATGAAAAATGTGGTTTGTAGGAAAAAACCCCACCAAATTTGGCCTTATGGTTTGAGAGATATGGCCCTTTGAAGTTCAAAAATTGGTGAAAATGAATTGATTATATCTTGACAACCACACATGGGATTTGAGAGTTCTTGGACATTTTGAAAATGGGAGAACAAGATCTTCAACTTTCATGTTGGGCAAAAATTCATTTGAAGCTTGTATCATGATGTAAGTTTAAGATCAAGAAGTTTCCATTTTTGGCAGTTGAAATTACAGGTCCACTTTCTATTTCTGGAAATTTCTGATTTTACTTCAAATTCTTCCATGATGAGGTTTGACATGATAGATGAGGCTTATACAAGCATGAATGAGCTCCTTCAGATCAATTCTATCCATCAAATCCTTGATTAAATCCACAGTTGACCAAGTTTGACTTTTCTAGGGTTTTGGATAATTGAACCACTTCTGATGAATTCCAAACCCTAACTCCTTGAGAACTTGACTTCAAATGATGTCCCAAGTTGTATGAACTCTTGATTATTGATCATGATGCCCAAATTCCACAAGAATGGCCATCATCCATTGCTTTGACTGACTGTTGACTGTCTTTGACCTAATTGCTTCATCTGCAATCAGCAAGGTTAAACTGACAATATTTTTGTACTTTTTGAGTGATAAACATATGAAGAGCAAGAATATACAAATGCAAGGCATGCTTGGTGATCAAGAAACAACCCACAAGGCAATCTACCCACTAGGAGGGAAGCTAAGGCATGCAATGATCCTTGAGGCCATGACATGATATGATATGAGCCATGAGGGATCTTAGGGCCCAAAATTGGGGTCTTACAGAAATCCACTAAATAGAATCAGTTCAAAGACTCTCAGTACACTCCACAAGTTACAGTCTTTTTCACCTAATCTCTACCCGTATGATTTCTACCTAAGAACTCTTAGATATGAGAACCCACTCACTCCCCCTCAATCACACCTGTGATTATAAACAACAATTACTTATGAAAAGAAGACACTCTTCAAAGACACACACTTGATCTTACTTAGCAACTTCAATCAAGTAGACACACACTTGATCTTGCTTAACAACTTCAATCAAGTAGATACACACTTGATCTTGCTTAACAACTTCAATCAAGTAGACACACACTCATGCTTATAAGCTTAGAGTGACAAATTACAACTCACAAATCAGACCAATTCAATCATCTATGGATGAATTGAATGGCTTACAAGTCACATGACCAAACAAGACACAAACCCTTATTCTCTCTCTATATTTTGCTCTGTATTGGTTGTGTATCAAATCAGGTTTTCCATGTCCTATTTATAGAAGCATTTAGCTGGGCTTGGACATCTTGAAAACCCAAAAACTATTTTCCAATTAAATCTTCTCATGACAGTTGATTAGATCTCTTTGGAAAATAAGTAAATCAGGTTGTAATTAATGATTGAATGCGTTTGCAAATCAGATCTTCAATCATACATAGATTGCCATTAAATGCGCAATCACATAACACATAACATTCATCCTAAATATTCTGTGTACAGATGTCATGACGTCGGGTCTGACATCCTGGAACAATCCTGCATAATCCCATTTTAAATATCCAGCAGGTACATAATATCAGATGTCATGATATCATGTATGACATCCTGAAACAATCCTGCATAATTATATTTTTAAACTCCAGCAGGTACAAGGATATCTTATGTTAAGGCATCACATGCAACATCTTGTGAACACTCTTTGTCTTACCAAAATTGTTGCCAACACTTAGAACCAACAAACTCCCCATTTGGAAATTTTTGGCTAAAACATATATTTGTCCATTTTGTTCACAAGAAAAAACACATCAGCAGTTAAACAGCATAACAGCAGTTTAAGCAGCAGAAAAAGCAAACACAATTACTAGCTAGAATAGCAACTAGTAATACACACAAACACATGGGTACTTCTTCTCCCCCTAAGTCTGTACAACAGAAACATCTCCTTTAACAATAACAACACCTGTAATAATAGCACCTGTAACAATCAGAGTCACCCTCTGACATCTGCTTCAACATCACCTGTGCACCACATCAGACATTTCCTCCAACATCTATAAATAGAAAAACATTCTGTCTTACACCAAACACATCTCCTTCAGTAATAGATGTTCATCTGTTCAGCTACACCATCACATACATCTCCACACAGCTCCACATATTTAACTGCTCCACATAATCACTTCTCCCCCTTTTTAGTCAAAATAGACCAAAGGTGACCAATTAGACAAAATAAATGTCAATCAGCCTAGCAGAGAATGTCACAAGAGATGTTATAACATATAAAATGTTAAAACATAATTTTTAGGAGATACAAACCATAATTATACACAGCTGTAATAGCTGAGATAATTAGAAATCGATGGAACTCATTAAGAGCCCAAATATTACAACAAGGCATCAGTAAGGACTGCCACAAAATACACACATTTCAACAGAAAAAAACAAATTCTTCAGCATCCAAAACAACCAAACCATCAGGGGGACCAGTCTTCATAACATCACACTGCACACACAGTCTTCATAACAGGGGGAACTGATCGGTCACCATTTCCATTGAATTCCCACCATTAATCCGACGTATTTACATCACTTTGGTAAGATTCGTGTTTGTTTAGAGTTGTTTCAGAGTCATTTATCATGTTTTGTTAGTTTGGTATCGCATTTCATTTTATTACATGTTTATGTCAAAAAGGTCTCTTTTACGCTTCGTTTCGGTAGTGTTATTGTTACAGGCCATTGCACAGGTTTAAAAGCACTAATAGTGGAGTTGGGGATACTCAGAAAGGCAAAAATATGAAAATACAGCTGTTCAACACGGGCACCCGTGTGCCACAACACTGCCCGTGTTGTTGGTCAGGCAAAGCAAACTTGGAGAGAAAAAACAGAGAGTAACACGGGCACCCGTGTGGTGACACACGGCCGTGTTATTTTAAACAGTGCATTAGCACGGGCACCCGTGTGTAGGAACACGGCCCGTGTTGTTACCTCTGTAGCATGATTTGAAAATGCTCATGCTGGAGAGCACACATGGGCACCCGTGTGTACACACACGGCCCGTGTTGTTGGGCGCGGCTTAGAAACTTCAATTTTTGCCATGTGAACCTATTCTGCTCATTAAGGGTAGTTTGGACTTTGTGCTTGAGGAAAATCCATCTGAAACTATTAGAAGGCTTGGGAGAGAAAGGGGAGGACACTTTTTGACGTACGAAGAGAAACATTGCACCGGGGAAGATAGCTACTACGGAGGATTCGAAGACGGCGAGATTCAAGGGCATCACCCATTGAAGATCAAAATCTCCTAATTCTTTGTAATGTTTAATTTCTATACTATGATTTATTTGAATGCTATGAGAGGCTAAACCCCCAATGCTAGGGGGGTGGTCCTGATTTGATCTGATGTTATGAATTCTAACTCTGGATTTCCTAGTTACTATGTTACGAATTTCAATTCAATTGTGTGATGTGCTTATGCTTTTGTATCGGACAAATACAAATTGATCTATGACTATGAATAACAGGACTGTGATTGTTAGGGTTTTCCCACAATTGGGTTTATAATTGTATCACCTAGGACTAGGAACTTTTGTAAATCATCGTAAACCTTGATATTGTTTATGATTAAAACCAATGATTAATTGAATGGACATTTGAGTAAGAATTGGTAGTGTAATAGTTTCTTCCTTAAGGACTTAAGGAAGAACATTCTGAGGTTAGGTGATTGAATGTTTCATATGTATTAAGGAAATCTTGACTGAATTCATAACTGGTTAAATCAACCACTCACCCTAGCATATTTTATCTTAATCAATTATTTCTACTATTTTTTGTGTTTATTGTTATAAACTCCCAAACCAACCAAACCATTATCTTTTTGTTCAAATAGAATCAAAGTAAAATAAGTATTTCCTACGCAATCCCTGAGATCGATACTTAGAAATAAAACTCCTTATTACTACATCGGTAAAAATAGTACACTTGCTATTTTTCCGATCAAGTTTTTGGCGCCGTTGCCGGGGATTGCCAAAATACCTATTTTAATTTTTATTCTATCGAAATTTTGTTGCTCGTCAACCAAAATTTTATCTGTGACGGCCGTGTTATTCAATTCTAATCTTTGTCTAACTTGTTTATGCGAGGTAAGTCCTCAGCGAATTTTTCTTTTGACGCAGATCCAGAAAGAACTCTTCGCGCTAGACTGAGACAAGCTAAGCGAGAAAAAATGGAATTAGCAGAGAAAGCAGAGGAGGAAGTTGTTTCAGTACAATCAGAGAATTCAGATTCAGACGCGGAAACAGTTCCCGAAATCATGGCTGCAAACCCACCACCACCACCAGAGAGACTTCTCGGTGACTATGGTGGAACCAACACTCCGGGTGGTCGTATGACAATTGTAAACCAACCGATAAATGTAGACCAATTTCAGCTGTATCCCATCATAATTAATCAACTCGAAAGGCGGTCATTTTCTGGAAGAGTGAATGAAGATGCCAACAAGCATCTCCAAAGGTTTTTAACTATGAGCACAACGCTGAAAATGCCTGGACATAACGAAGAAGCAATAAGGCTTCGTATGTTCCCATTCACTTTAGCAGATGAAGCCGAAGAGTGGTTCTATTCCTTACCTGCTGGCAGTATCACTACATGGGAGGAGATGGAAACAACATTCTTGCATGAATATTTTCCTGCATCAGTGTCACTGTGAAAAAGATATGAGATCCTAAACTTCAAGCAGAAGGAGGGTGAGTCGCT